>NC_088811.1:0-1489489 GCF_011386835.1 Chrysemys picta bellii
CTCCCAAGACCTGGCCTGTGGGGATGCACACCTTGGACGCCTGACCATGTCCTACGAGGGATTCGTGTTGGGGAGGAAGAAGAGATAAGGGCTGAGGGGCCCCATGGGTGGAGGGTGGAACTGGGGTGCAGGGTAGGGATAGGGATGCAGGTTGGGGAATGTTGGAGAAAGGAGAAAAGGGCACCAGGGGGCCCACAGATCTGGGGAAGATTGCAGCCCGCTGGGGGTGCAGGGGGGCGAGGAAGGTTGTGGCAAGCTCGGGGTGTGGGGGTACAGGGGATGGGCTGGGGGGAAGAATGTTGCAACAGGCTGGGGGTGCGGGGGGACGTGGGGCGGGCTGGGGGTGCAGGGGGGAGATTGCGGCGGGCGGGTTAGAGAAGGTTGCCGCCCGCTGGGGGTGCGGGAGGTGCGAGGAAGGTCACGGCGGGCTGGGGGGGCACGGGGGACGAGTAAGGTTGTGGCAAGCTCGGGGTGTGGGGGTACAGGGGATGGGCTGGGGGGAAGAATGTTGCAACAGGCTGGGAGTGCGGGGGGACGGGGGGCGGGCTGGGGGTGCAGGGGGGAGATTGCGGCGGGCGGGTTAGAGAAGGTTGCCGCCCGCTGGGGGTGCGGGAGGTGCGAGGAAGGTCACGGCGGGCTGGGGGGGCACGGGGGACGAGGAAGGTTGTGGGGGGCTGGGGGTGCGGGGGGCATGTTGGGGAAGGTTACGGTGGGTTGGGGACCGGGGAAGCGGATTGGGGCAGACTGGGGGTGCGGATTAGAGAAGGTCGCGGCGGGCTGGGAGTGCGGGGGGAGGTTGCAGTGGGCTGGGGGGTGAAGAAGATCGTAGCGGGCTCAGGGTGTGGGGGGACGGGCGATGGGCTCGGGGGAAGAATGTTGCGACGGGCTGGGGTGTGAGGGGTGCGCTGGGGGCGAGGAAGGTCGCAGCGGACTGGGGGTGCAGGGGGGACGAGGAAGGTCGCAGCAGGCTGGGGGTGGGGAGGGCTTGCAGAGGGCTAGGGGTGCGGGGGGACGGGGCCGGGCTGGGGGTGCGGGTTAGAGAAGGTTGCAGCCTGCTGGAGGTGCGGGGGGGCCAGGAAGGTTGCGGCGGGCTGGCGGTGCGGCGGGGACGAGGAAGGTTGTGGGGGGCTGGAGGTGTGAGGGGCAGGTTGGGGAAGGTTACGGTGGGTTGCGGACTGGGGAAGTGGCTTGGAGCGGACTGGGGGGGCGGGGGGGACGACGAAGGTTGCGGCGGGATGCGGGGTCTGCGGAGGTTGCGGGGGGACGAGGAAAGTTGTGGGCGGAGGGGAGACGAGGAAGGTTGCGGTGGGATAGGGAGGTTGCAGGGGGACGAGAAAGGTTGCCGCGGGATGCGGGGGCTGGGGAGGTTGCGGGGGAAGAAGGAAGGTTGCAGGGGGAGGGGAGACGAGAGACGAGGAAGGTTGGGGTGGGCTGGGGGTGCAGGGGGACGAGGAAGGTTGGGGCGGGCTGGCGGTGCGGGGGGACGAGGAAGGTTGGGGCGGGCTGGGGGTGCGGGGGGACGAGGAAGGTTGGGGCGGGCTGGGGGTGCGGGTTAGAGAAGGTTGGGGCGGGCTGGGGGACGAGGAAAGTTGCGGCGGGCTCAGGGTGCGGGGGGACGAGGAAAGTTGCGGCGGGCTCGGAGAGGGGGGGGACGAGGGAGGTTGGGGCGGGCTCGGAGAGGGGGGGGACGAGGGAGGTTGGGGCGGGCTGGGGGACAAGGAAAGTTGCGGCGGGCTCGGAGAGGGGGGGGACGAGGGAGGTTGGGGCGGGCTCGGAGAGGGGGGGGACGAGGGAGGTTGGGGCGGGCTGGGGGACAAGGAAAGTTGCGGCGGGCTCGGAGAGGGGGGGGACGAGGGAGGTTGGGGCGGGCTCGGAGAGGGGGGGGACGAGGGAGGTTGGGGCGGGCTGGGGGACAAGGAAAGTTGCGGCGGGCTCGGGGTGCGGGAGGACGAGGAAAGTTGCGGCGGGCTCGGGGTGCGGGAGGACGAGGAAAGTTGCGGCGGGCTCGGGGGGCAAGGGAGGTTGCGAGGGGAGGGGGCAGGCTGGGGGCAGGTTAGAGAGGGTTGCGGCGGGCTGGAGGTGTGGGGGGACGAGGAAGGTTGGGGCGGGTTAGAGAGGAGTGCGGGGGGACGAAGGGGCTGAGGGTGCGGGGGGACGAGGAAGGTTGGGGCGGGCTGAGGGTGCGGGGGGACGAGGGAGGTTGGGGCAGGCTCGGGGTGCGGGGGGACGAGGGAGGTTGGGGCAGGCTCGGGGTGCGGGGGGACGAGGGAGGTTGGGGCGGGCTGGGGGACGAGGAAAGTTGCGGCGGGCTCGGGATGCGGGGGGACGAGGAAAGTTGCGGCGGGCTCGGGATGCGGGGGGACGAGGAAAGTTGCGGCGGGCTCGGGGGACAAGGGAGGTTGCGGGGGGAGGGGGCAGGCTGGGGGCAGGTTAGAGAGGGTTGCGGCGGGCTGGAGGTGTGGGGGGACAAGGAAGGTTGGGGCGGGTTAGAGAGGGGTGCGGGGGGACGAAGGGGCTCAGGGTGCGGGGGGACGAGGAAGGTTGGGGCGGGCTGAGGGTGCGGGGGGACGAGGGAGGTTGGGGCGGGCTGAGGGTGCGGGGGGACGAGGGAGGTTGGGGCGGGCTGGGGGTGCGGGGGGACGAGGGAGGTTGGGGCGGGCTGAGGGTGCGGGGGGACGAGGGAGGTTGGGGCGGGCTGGGGGTGCGGGGGGACGAGGGAGGTTGGGGCGGGCTGGGGGTGCGGGGGGATGAGGGAGGTTGGGGCGGGCTGGGGGTGCGGGGGGATGAGGGAGGTTGGGGCGGGCTGGGGGTGCGGGGGGACGAGGGAGGTTGGGGCGGGCTCGGGGTGCGGGTTAGAGAAGGTTGGGGCGGGCTGGGGGACGAGGAAGGTTGGGGCGGGCTGGGGGTGCGGGGGGACGAGGGAGGTTGGGGCGGGCTCGGGGTGCGGGGGGACGAGGGAGGTTGGGGCGGGCTGGGGGTGCGGGGCGACGAGGGAGGTTGGGGCGGGCTGGGGGTGCGGGGCGACGAGGGAGGTTGGGGCGGGCTCGGGGACGAGGGAGGTTGGGGCGGGCTGGGGGTGCGGGGGGACGAGGGAGGTTGGGGCGGGCTGGGGGTGCGGGGGGACGAGGGAGGTTGGGGCGGGCTGGGGGTACAGATTAGAGAAGGTTGGGGCGGGCTGGGGGTGCGGGTTAGAGAAGGTCGGGGCGGGCTGAGGGTGCGGGGGGACGAGGGAGGTTGGGGCGGGCTGGGGGTGCGGGGGGACGAGGGAGGTTGGGGCGGGCTGGGGGTGCGGGGGGATGAGGGAGGTTGGGGCGGGCTGGGGGTGCGGGGGGGATGAGGGAGGTTGGGGCGGGCTGGGGGTGCGGGGGGACGAGGGAGGTTGGGGCGGGCTGGGGGTGCGGGGGGATGAGGGAGGTTGGGGCGGGCTCGGGGTGCGGGTTAGAGAAGGTTGGGGCGGGCTGGGGGACGAGGAAGGTTGGGGCGGGCTGGGGGTGCGGGGGGACGAGGGAGGTTGGGGCGGGCTCGGGGTGCGGGGGGACGAGGGAGGTTGGGGCGGGCTGGGGGTGCGGGGGGACGAGGGAGGTCGGGGCGGGCTGGGGGTGCGGGGGGACGAGGGAGGTCGGGGCGGGCTGGGAGTGCGGGGGGGCGAAGGGGGTGCGGGGGGACGAGGGATGTGGGGGGTTGGGGGGGTGCGGGGCTAGACAAGACCGTGGCGGGCTGGGGTCAGTGGCTGAGACGTGCCGGTACCAAACATACCCGAGACAGCAGCACTTTAAAAACTACAACTCCCAGGTTGCGTCGCTCATGACGGAAGCGACTGGCGCAGGACGGAAGCCGAGTTCCCTGGCGTACCGCGGCTGGCGTCCAGACCGCTGATATCACTTCCTCTTCCGACAACTTCCGGCCCCGCTCTGCAAACGGAAGCTGTAATGCCAAAAGCGCCTCCCGCCCAAACAGAGGGCCCTGGGCCCCGACCCCGCCTCTCCCACGGTGCCGCTGGATCTGCGGTGGCTGATGGGAGTTGTAGTACGGGGTGCACTACATCTCCCACAAGCCTCTGCTTCAGTCCTCCTCTCCCCCCCAGTGGGGCTTAGCTGGGCACATGGCAATAGTGGGGACTGTGGATTGGGGCCGAGGGTGGGGGGTCTTACGGGGTGTGTGTGTGTCCTGAGGAGGATTGAGGCTGAGGGGCAATGGGGGGCAGGTGGGAGATGGGGAATAAACAGAGGGATTCGGGGCTTCTGGCAGTTTTGGGGTGTCGGGTTGTGGCTAGGCCCATCTAAGTTGAAATGGGGACAGGTTGCTTTAGGACCCGCTCAGGGGGCATGGGAATGGGCAGGAGCAGGAGGGATGCAGGTGATAGGGGAGAGAAGAAGATTTTGGATGAGGAGGATTGGAGTACAGGGAATGAGAGGTTTATCTAGGTGAGTGGAGGAGGGTGAGTGCCAGGCTGGGGTGGTAGGAGCAAGAGCTGAAGTGGTTTCAGAGGACGAAACTGGGGCACATAAGCCAAGGAGGGAAAGCATAGTTGATGGGGGGGAGGTGGTGGCTAAGGGTGCCCCACTGTAACCTACTGTCCCCAGTCATGGGAGGGGTCACCCATCCCCCTCACTGTAAAGTTGGCTGCTCCCACTGGCAGCACAGCTCTGGGATGCTCCCTCTGTGACTCGCTGTTGCACATATAGAGGGCACGTCTCATAGCAGCTTGTGCTTCTCACCACCCCCTGGCAGCTAGAAGTTTCTGGCTCCTCACTCCATGGTGGGAGAAAGCACAAGACACTCCCATCTCCCATGCCACCTCCAAACCTTTTTCTCCTCGATCCAACCCCCTGCTTAGTGCCTTGCCCCTGCTATGACATCTCAGCATAGAGATGGGGCAAAAGGGGTTCCTGCCAAAAGCCTGGGATAGCTCCCCTCCAGCACAGTACATGTGGTTAAGAGTGAAGGGAAAGGGGAGTAGCCTGCCCCCTCTTCTCACATGTTTAGTAGTTTGTGATGTAAAAAAACCTGCTGTGACGGTACAAATGGAGAAACAGATCTTCCTATACATTATTACAGAGATTAAGTGGCACTGTTATGCAAAGGTGCATTGGAGTTAGAGATGCTAGAATGCATAGTCCACTACCACACATTTTTATTTCAAAAAACACTACCAACCTATCAGAATACATCCTTACTCCTTAGAGTAGGCTGCCAGTGTGATAAGCATGACTGAGATACTAAAGAACTAGAGTTATATGTAATTAAAATTGTCTGTATTGTTCCATGGAGTAATGGTTCAGCCTCAACCGTGCTTGTTTCCCCATCTGTAGAAGGTTAAGGATTACATCCTCCTCCTCCTGCCAGCCAGAATCTTATGTCTGAAGCAGATTTCAAGGCAGTAATAGATCTTTAGGGTCACCGCTTTGTTGTAGGTTTACAATTAGCATTTTGAAATAAGTAAAAGAATGAAATAATTGTTTTCTCTTGCATTGCAATTTGATGTTCCTGTTCAAATATTCTGTGTAAATCAATCCTGTTTTGTGCATGAATGAGGAGTGTGTGTGTTAGAAGATAAGTGTGAAGGCAATCACCAGACCAAATGTTCTAGGGAGGACAGACAAAGGCTCTAGGGCCTTGGCTACACTGGCAATTCACAGCGCTGCACTTGCTGCGCTCAGGGGTGTGAAAAAACACCTCCCCTGAGCGCAGCGAGTGCAGCGCTGTAAAGCACCAGTGTAATCAGCATCTGCAGCGCTGCACGCTCGCTCGCAGCGCTGCAAGCTATTCCCCTCGGAGAGGTGGAGTACTTGCAGCGCTAAGAGAGAGCTCTCGCAGCGCTGGCGGCGTGACTACACTCGCGCTTCACAGCGCTGCCGCGGCAGCGCTGTGAATCCGCAAGGGTAGCCAAGGCCTAGGAGATTACAACATGCCCCTATTGAGATGTCAAAGGAACGCAGATTGATGACTCTAAAAAATAAGGCAAGCACCTATCAATTGGGACAAGATAGCTGTGATCAAAACCAGCATGGGGTAAGTCCCCGAGAGAATGATGAAGGAATAAAATAAGAATAATTTTAGAAAACAAGCACTCGTCAAACGGCAATTGATTACAGCATGACGATACAAAACTCATTGGTCCCAATGAAGTTAAGATCACTATATAAACAGGGTGCTTTGCCATGAAATTTTGGGTGTGTCCTGCCAAGACTTCCCTGGAGCATCGTGTCACATCCGACAGAACCTGGCTCCTCCCTACCCGTGATCAACCTAGCTGGCCACTAGGTTGCTCCGGATTCTGTACTGGTAACTACATCTACTGGTGGACAGTGCGAGTGTGATTGAATGCATATGCTAAGTGTTGTATCTCCAATAAACGCAGCGTCTTGCCTTTTCCCCTGAAAAAGATCCTGTGTGCTTCTTATATAAGCATAACACAGTAGGGGTGGGATAGTGGAAGAAACGGGAAGGGAGGGCATTCTGGGGAATCCATTTCAATGTCCAAGTGGGTCTTTGCAAACTTGTCAATATGATGTATTTATGTACTTTTAATCACACCTCCAGCTGCACCAAATAGCACATAGGCAGCACATTCTGCAAACAAAGGTAAGAGACTACAATTCCCCTGCTGCATCAAGACACACTGCACTAGAAGCACATATGAGAAGCAGCAGCAGCTTTAAGTCCTTGTTCCCCCCCCCCCCCCACACACACACACTGAATAGATCTGCACAGAGAGCTATAGATGTCTACGTCTCAATCACCACTGGACACATGCAGGTGAACATGGCTATGAAGGGAGGCTATAGACCAACAGGCAAGGAGAGAGAGCATGTTGGCCAACACCTTAGAGAGACGTAATGAAGGAAGAACAAACTCAACACCTGTAGTCACCTGCCTGGTTCCAGGCCTTTGCTCAGGAGGACATGCTTCTCCCTGCCCTGGGAGGTCAGAAACTCCCAAGATGGGGAAATTCTCCCCCTGCACCCAGAATGAGCAGGAAACCTTTTATTAGAAACCAAGCTGCAGCTAGAGGGAGCAGGAGTTTGTACTCAGCCTTTACCACACATTTATCTTAGAAGCCAGTCAGTGTAATGCACGGGTGATGTTCCCAGAGCAGCAGTGGACACCCAGTGGGTGGGCAGTCAGGATAATGCATCTGCCCTGGAGCAGCAGTGACACCCAGTGGACACACAGAGTAATGCACAAACTGTTTATTTAGGAGCAGCAGTGACACCGCTGGCTAGTCAGGGGTAATGCATGGACTGTCTCTTCCATGGAGCAGTGGTGACACCTAGTGGCAACGCAAAGTAATGCACAGAGTGTTTCTCAGAAACAAACAGTAACACACCGTGGCCAGCGCGCCAGCCTCTTCTGGTGGCAGCTGCAACCCTCTTTGCCATGAGGCCCTGCCCCTCTTGTGGCTCCACCCCCTGCTCCTCCTCAGTGAAGTGCCAGCCCCGCCTCCTCTCCTCCAAGGCCCTGGCCCATGGCCATGTCAGAGGCCAGAAGCCAGAGTCAGGCAGGGTGAGGCGGCTGCCGCGCTAGCTGATGTCAGACTGCAGGCAGCCGCAGAGCTTCCCCATCTTGTCCTCCTTGGGACCGCAGGGCTGTGGCTGCTCCTCAGCTCCCTACTGTCCTTTGACCGCTTACCGCCCATAAGAGCCTCCCTGGTGCGGGGTTCAGCTACGGGGCCAGCACAGCCCTCGGGGAGCAGGATTCAGGAACCCAGGCCAGAGCACATCAGTCCAGGATGCTGTGCTGAGCCTTGGACCCTCCACCTGCCTGGGTGATGCACCTTTGTGAGCGGACACACGGGCCAAGGGCTACTCTCGGTCCCCCCGCTCACGTCCTCTGAAGCAAGCCAGAATTGGCAGGGAGGAGGACTAGAGTGGCGTGACCAGGGAAGCTCACTCAGTGATGTAGAAGGAAGAGAGTTGAGGACTGAGCAAGTTGCTCTCCACATAGTTACTGTACTTCAGGAAGACTCCATAGCACCAGACAAGTCCTTGAGAGGGGACAAACGACTCCCCCAAGCTTATTGTGCCTCACATACATGCAAAGGCCTTTTCTCAGATCCACCCCATACTGACAAGAGTTCTTGCAGTCCTCCCTCAATAATTAACTTAAGCAAATTTCTATTTGTTCTGACTCCACAGATCACTGTCTGGTTTCCATCTCCCTGGATGGTCTCAGGGTGGCTGCTCCTTTTGCTCTCTGCCACAGGTTGGTCATTCTCTCATCTACCCAAAATCAATAGGAACTGAAAAGAGAGAGAGAGAGAAAACACTTGTAAGTTAGGCAAATACTGGTGCATGGAAGACTTAGACAGACAGACAGACACACACACACACATGTCACCTGGCTGCTGCTCATTGGACCCCCTTCCCTATACCTCTGCAGCCTACCCAGGGCCTAAAATGCTCATCACTCATAAGGAACTATAACCAACCAGGTCTCTCCACACCCTCAGTCCACGACACCCAGGCCTGCCCAGGATGCTCTGGTTCTCTGAAGAAAGGAACGGTTGAGTATGGAACTGGAGAACAATGTGGTCTCCAGTGACTCTCACCAGATGACATGGAAGGACAGACCAGAAACTACAGAACATCTCTACTTGCACGCAGGTCACCCTCCTTCACATTTAGTTATGGGGACAAGGGGGACACTTCTGCTATCTCCCATCATTGGATATGGGCAGGTAGAAATGGGGGATGCAGATTTGGGTGTCAATAGCTCTGTGCCTAGATGGGTCATGTTAGGTATAGATTTACAGGTGGAGAGGCATGAAAGGAAGTGACTTATTGTTGCTGCTGTCTCTAGTCTAGTGAATGCGATCTAGAGCTGACGGGACCTGTCTGCTTCCCTGAAATAATATATTAAGTGCTTGGGTAGTCAGAGCCCTCTGAGAGAGCAGTGAGAGGCCATTCACAGGGAACTGATCCCTGTGTGCAGGCCCTTGCAGGGGGAGGTAGCAGAGGCCTTGCACCTGTGGTGTACCCAACAGTGTAATGGGAAGGGGGATTGTGGTCAAGAGCCTTCACAGCACTGCAAACTCCAATAATAACTTTCATATTTCTGCCTGGGTTGTGTTTAGAACCAAGGGAAAAGAAGTTTGAGGGTCAGAGTCCAGCCCTGTTGTGAAATGGAAAGCACACCTGAGCCATGCTTCATGGGCCCCCCACTGCCTATCAAACTTCTCCATCAATCAGCAGGAGTGAATCTCTTCCTGTCTTGGGTGTGTTGAGTTCACAGAGGTTTTTTTGCTCCCTCGGGGTGGGGTGTGGTCTTTGGCTGAAGGTGACATGGTTTGGTAGCCTTGAGGATGCTATGTTACTCCTGGGGGAATTCTGTGCCACTGTACATGTTCATAATTAATAAGCTGCATATATTTTTTATTTTTTGCTCAGAAAAAAACTTCTGCTGGAAAGTTGCTGCAGTTCCCCCTCTCCCTCCGAGGGCTCTGTGGCACTAGACCAGAGCAGCAGCTTCCAGGAGAAAACTTCTGCAGTTCCACCTTTTGCCCACCAGAGGGCACTGTGGCGCTAGAACACAGTAGCCACTCCAGCCAGCCTTTTTCACAGCACCTGTTGGGGCAGGTCAGGAGACAGGGGCTATGGGGAGACAGACAGACGGTCTCATAAGGGCTAGTGGGGAGGACAGATGGGGGCAGCGGCTGAATGGGAGTGGAGGTGCAGGGCCACATGGGCAGAGGGGGAGGGAAGCGCAGAGCTGAGCTACAGGGGGAAGGGGTGGCTGAGCGGGTGCACAGACACACATGAGGACAGGGGGAGGAGGTGCAGGGCAGATGGGGGAGTGGATGTGAATGGGGGTGAGTGACACATGTGGACAGGGAGTGCAAGGACACATAGGGATGGGCGAGTGGGTGTCTGAGTGGGGGTGCACAGAAACATGGGGTGCAGGGGCAGATCTGCCTCACTGAATGGGAGAGGCTAGGGTCAGCCACAGTCTGCATGGGGGAAGCTCCTAATAGTTTCCCCCCAAAACAAACAAACAAACAAACAAACAAAAAACCAAAAAAACCAAACACACACCCTGTTCCATACTTTTTCCACACATACTCAACATCCCTCCAAGTTCACATCCAGGCTCCTTCCCAGCAATTACTTCCCTCTCCCTCAGCTCCTCCATTACTCCTGACTTCCCTATGCCTTTGCACTGCTTCTGAGGGATGCGGAAATACGGTTCCATATTGTAGTTTTTGTGACGTTATGAGTGTAATATCTCATTGAAAGATGACAGGGCCAGAAAAAGTTAATTACTCACCGACTGACCTGACCCATGGGTGAACTTTAGAGACTTGGCTAGGAAGATAGGTAAATGCATAGAGCTTTGAAATGTAAGTCTGTATTGTTTACAGGTAAAAGGGTAGATGTTTGCTCAGGGCTTGTGATGTAGGCAAACAAGTCTTGTCTATTGCTATAGTTTAATTCAAAGATCAAAAAAGAAATATTAACGTTTATAATGATACTTAAGTAAAATAGAATTATTGTCTATATGTCTCTTTGAAGGTTGTGGTAACCTATATCTAAACTGTTCAATGGATAAATGATCCTGTGCTAATTGCCATGATGTTTAGAAGAAAGAAAGTTGAGCCTATTGTTTTCTCAGGCCAAAAGGCTGCTGGAAATGTATAAAAACCTTGGGACACAATCCTTCTGCATCTCAGATCTGCTTTGGGTTTCAAGAGGGGGAACCTTAAGCCACAAGGATTGAGATCCCCAGTCACTGATTGGAGTCACCCTGAATATAAACATTAAACTATAACCTATGGACTATATCTAAAAGAACTTTTGGCAACTACAAGCTCACCTCTGCTATGTATCTGAACCTCAAGAATTAAATTCAAGTCTGTATGTATATTAATCTTTTAACCAACTCCTTTTTAAAAAAAAAATTAGTTTAGTTAATAAAAATTGGCTATAAGCATGTATTTTGGGTAAGATCTAAGTTATAATTAAACCTGGGTGTGTGGCTGATCCTTTGGGATTGGAAGAACCTTTTCTTTTATATGATAAGCTAAGATTTTCAGGAATTGTCATATCTGACGTGTGTGTCTGGACAGAGTCCTGAGGCTGAGTACTTTAAGGAAACTGCGTTGTTTGAACTTCTAAGTAACCAGTGAAGTACTATAAAAGCTGTTCTGTACTGGCTTGGTAAATCTAAGTATTGAAATATCCACCAGCGTTTGGGGTTTGTCTGCCCCGTTTTGTTTGCAGTTCATCCTGATCAAGTGACCTCAGCTGGCTCCCACCGGCAGCACCGTCACAGTGGCATAGTCATAATCTATGCAAGCAGTTTGCTACAACTGAAGGGTGTAAAAGTAATTTAATCAAGAAAGGTTTCAGAGTAACAGCCGTGTTAGTCTGTATCCGCAAAAAGAAGAACAGGAGTACTTGTGGCACCTTAGAGACTAACAAATTTATTAGAGCATAAGCTTTCGTGGACTACAGCCCACTTCTTCGGATGCATATAGAATGGAACATATATTGAGGAGATATATATACACACATACAGAGAGCATAAACAGGTGGGAGTTGTCTTACCAACTCTGAGAGGCCAATTAATTAAGAGAAAAAAAACTTTTGAAGTGATAATCAAGCTAGCCGAGTACAGACAGTTTGATAATAAGTGTGAGAGTACTTACAAGGGGAGATAGTCAATGTCTGTAATGGCTCAGCCATTCCCAGTCCTTATTCAAACCGGAGTTGATTGTGTCTAGTTTGCATATCAATTCTAGCTCACCAGTCTCTCTTTGGAGTCTGTTTTTGAAGTTTTTCTGTTGTAATATAGCCACCCGCAGGTCTGTCACTGAATGACCAGACAGGTTAAAGTGTTCTCCCACTGGTTTTTGAGTATTTTGATTCCTGATGTCAGATTTGTGTCCATTAATTCTTTTGCGTAGAGACTGTCCGGTTTGGCCAATGTACATGGCAGAGGGGCTTTGCTGGCACATGATGGCATATATCACATTGGTAGATGTGCAGGTGAACGAGCCCCTGATGGTATGGCTGATGTGATTAGGTCCTATGATGATGTCACTTGAATAGATATGTGGACAGAGTTGGCATCGGGGTTTGTTACAAGGATAGGTTCCTGGGTTAGTGGTTTTGTTCAGTGATGTGTGGTTGCTGGTGAGTATTTGCTTTAGGTTGGGGGGTTGTCTGTAAGCGAGGACAGGTCTGTCTCCCAAGATCTGTGAGAGTAAAGGATCATCTTTCAGGATAGGTTGTAGATCTCTGATGATGCGCTGGAGAGGTTTTAGTTGGTGAGCTAGAATTGATATGCAAACTAGACACAATCAACTCCGGTTTGAATAAGGACTGGGAATGGCTGAGCCATTACAGACATTGACTATCTCCCCTTGTAAGTACTCTCACACTTATTATCAAACTGTCTGTACTCGGCTAGCTTGATTATCACTTCAAAAGTTTTTTTTCTCTTAATTAATTGGCCTCTCAGAGTTGGTAAGACAACTCCCACCTGTTTATGCTCTCTGTATGTGTGTATATATATCTCCTCAATATATGTTCCATTCTATATGCATCCGAAGAAGTGGGCTGTAGTCCACGAAAGCTTATGCTCTAATAAATTTGTTAGTCTCTAAGGTGCCACAAGTACTCCTGTTCTTCTTTTTAATCAAGAAAGTATCAGTTCCTAGCAGCCAAAAATTTTCTTTTGTAAATGAATCCACTGACTTTCTTTTTAAAAGATCCAGTGTGGATAGCTTTAAAAAGGTCAGATAAAGTAAAAACTGTTAAGGAATTTAAACAGCCCTATAACCAAGTGGCTGGGTTTGGCCAGCTTGTTGGGAAGACAATGGTGTTGGGACAGGACTGTCTCCATGCTAATTCTTTAAGTAAGCAGTCTGTGCTTCAGGGTCTGAGGACAAACTTGGTTACTGGTGTTTCAAAGCAAAACAGTTTTATGGCTGAATGATTGAGGATGCAGGGGAAAGCAAGCAAACTCTCACCCTCAAACTCTTTGAATTTGTGTGGTATCTCTGTAAGATAGAGTCCAGCCATAAAATGGGTAGCAGCTAAAAATCTAAAAGCTTAGTGTCTGTGTTGATGCAAATTACTTGGATGTCAGGGAGAAAAAAACTTGCTAATAGCTGTTAGCAAAAAGAGCCCACCCCATCAGCCAGTAAATTCTGTTAAGCAAGAGAAATCAAGGTTTAATCCTTCAAAACAAAACAAAAAAACCCCCAAAGTTAATTTTGCAAAGGAAAGCCACAGGTTAACCCTAAAATGCCCAAACTCCAATGGTACTGAACCAAAGGTGTGGCATAACAAACATAACTGTAAATAAATACTTGCAATAAATTTGTTGTTGCTAATAATTTTTGTAACTAATGTGTTGCTATTACCAAAAACTGTAAAAATGTACAATGTGCCTAATCTTTGGAAAATCCCTTAAACATGTTAAAAGTAATACATAAGAACACACCTTATGTTAAAAGGCCTTGTAATGCTAATGTTGCACTGTTAATGCCTGTAAACAGTATTGAAACTTTTCACACACAAAAAACCATTCCAGACTTGATGTGCTGTACAAAAAGGAAAACTGAGGCACAGTACCATATTGCTTTCATGGCTAAATGCCAAAATTCCTGTACTATAAACATTAATATTTACATTAATGTAATGTTAATTGGGTTCCAAACATTTGCCAGAGCTTGTATAAATAAAGTAGCTAGTTTAGGGTTACCATACGTCCTCTTTTTCCCGGACACGTCCGGCTTTTCGGCACTCAAACCCCCGTCCGGGGAGAATTGCCAAAAAGCCGAACATGTCCGGGAAAATGGCGGCTTTGCTCCTCCCCCGACTCTTCGGCTCTGTTTAAGAGCCGAGCTGCCCGAGCGCTACCGGCTTCGGGCAGCCCCCATGCCTCCGGACCCTGCGCCCCCAGCCGGGCACTTCCCCTCCTGGGCTCCGGCGGCGCAGGGTCCGGAGGCATGGGGGCTGCCCGAAGCCGGTAGCGCTTAAACAGAGCCGAAGAGTCAGGGGAGGAGCAGAGCCTCCGGCCGCGGCGGCTCTGCTCCTCCCCGACTCTGTTTAAGAGCCGGGCTGCCCGAGCGCTACCGGCTTTGGGCAGCCCCCTTGCCTCCGGACCCCAGCCGCCTGCCGGGCACTTCCCCTCCCGGGCTCTGGCGGCGCAGGGTCCGGAGGCAGGGGGCCAGGCCGGCTTTAGCAAGAGCGGGGCCTGATTCCTGGGGGCGGGGCTTGCTGCGGGGGGGGGGGGGGGAAGACCCGAGCCGTGCCACGGGGGGGGGGGACGGGGGGAGACCCAAGCCACGCCGCGGGGGGGGACGGGACGGGGGGAGACCCGAGCCGCGCCGCGGGGGGGGGGACGGGGAGAGACCCGAGCCGGAGCCGACCCCAGCCGCAGGGGCCGGGCTGGAGCCAAGCCGGGCCAGAGTCGCTGGGGCCTGCGAGAACGGGCCGCGCCTCCCCGAGCCCTTCTCGCGCCCCCACCACCCCAGCTTACCTTGTGCTGCCGGCCTGCCCCTGCTTCTTTTCAGACTTACCCAGCGCTACCGGCTTCGGGCAGCCCCCATGCCTCCGGACCCTGCGCCGCCGGAGCCCAGGTGGGGAAGTGCCCAGCTGGGGGCGCAGGGTCCAGAGGCACGGGGGCTGCCCGAAGCCGGTAGCGCTCGGGCAGCCCGGCTCTTGAACAGAGCCGAAAAGTCAGGGAGGAGCAGAGCCGCCGCGGCTGGACTCTGCGCCGCTGGAGCCCGGGAGGGGAAGTGCCCGGCTGGGGGAGCAGGGTCCGGAGGCATAGGGGCTGCCCGAAGCCCAAGCGCTACCGGCTTCACGGTTTGCCGGGCAGCCTCCAGACTCTGCGCCCCCGGCTGGGCGCTTCCCCTCCCGGGCTCCAGCTGCGCTGGGGAAGTGCTGGCCGGGGGCGCAGGGTCTGGGGGCTGCCCGGCAAACCGTGAAGCCGGTAGCGCTCGGGCAGCCCTTTCCTCGTGGCTGGGAGTGGGAGGGAGGAGGGGGCGGAGTTAGGGCAGAGAAGGGGCGGGGCTGGGGTGGGGAAATGGGCGGGGCCAGGGCCCAAGGAGGGTCCTCTTTTTTTATTTGCTGGATATGGTAACCCTAAGCTAGTTTTTTTAGCTCTTGGCAAGATCACATCAAATATACAGAAACCATGCTGCAAGAGCAAATCCAATTCACTATGGTGCTAACCAAGTTTTACCTTAAGTTATGTGAGGAGGTTAGAGGGACCCCCCCGGCCAGAGTCTTGCTGCCCAAGGAAGGTGAGACCTGCAGCAGGCTTTGGAGCAGGGGGTTCAGCAGCAAGAAGACCGCATGCTTGTATATCCCTGAGCAGCAGGTTGGGCACTGCATGTAGCACCAGTGAAGCGGTGCGGGGTCAGGTTCTGCTGGGTGGATGGTGCAGGAAACAGGGGCCCGGAGGTGACAGGGCCAGAAGTGGGATAGCTCAGTGGTTGTCCCTTCCCCTTGCCTTTAACCCAAAGAGGTCTGTACCTAAACAGAATACTCACATCCTCTGAAGGAAGCTAGAGTCAGTACAGACAAGGAGCAGAGTGCAATGACTGATTATTCACACCCAGTGCTGTGGAAGGCAGAGAGTTGAGGCCTGAGCATCTCTGATTACAGGCAATTTGCCCTCTTGGAAGATAACCATAATTCAGGAAAACTAATACTTTCCCTTCCCTGGGCCATGACAACTCCCTGAGTGGGAAGCCAGGGCTCCCCCAACCTTCACATGCCCCAGTTAGATTCAAGGACTTTTTTCTCATGGACCCACCCCATGCTAACATGACACGTTTCTCTCCATAGACAAGAGTGTTTGCAGCACTCTTTCAATACTTAGCTTAAGCAAATTTCCATTTGCACCTACTCCACAGCTCGCTGTCTGGTTTCCATTCCTCTGAATGGGCTCAGGGTGGCTGCTTTTTCTCCTGGTCTCTCCTCCAGGTTGGCCATTCTCTCATCTTCCCAATGTCATTAGGAACTGAAAAGAGAACGTAGGCCAGCACTGGCGTGTGGAGGACAGACATGGGCAGGCAGGTCACCTGGCTTCTGCTTCCTGGAGCCCCCTTCCCTAGTTCCCTCCAGCCTAGCCAGTGCTTGAAGTGATCAGCTCTGGTAAGGGACTACAGTCCTGCAGGTCTCTCCCTACCACCATCCCAGCCCATGCCTGGCCAGGATGCTCAGGTCCTCTGAAGGACCAGAAGATGGTTTTCTTTGGCTGTACTCGATATTGTGTCCAGTGACTCACACCCAGTGACTTGGAAGGACAGACAAGAAATAACAGAGCGTCCCGAGTTGCAAGCAGGTTTTCCTCCTTCACATTCAGTCTTGGGGAGCAAGGTGATGCTCCTAGCCCATTAAGAGCCAAATGCAGGGCTCCAACCTCCCCAGGACCCATCCCATGCAAACAAGAATCATCTCTCTGCTCTCAGGGAGGCACCTTGCTACTCAGACACTGGATAGAGAGACATCATTTCAGAAAAATACACAGCTGTTCCTCCTCCATCACCAGACAGAACTCTTGGGCTTCTCAGCTCCTGCCAAGTTGGATGTCTGGGCTGCTCAAGTTCTCTTCTTTCAGCTCCTCATCTGGCTGGGCTGCTCCATTGGCCTGACAAGTCCTCTGCAAGCACAGCAAATAACCCAAGAGCCATCTCTGCCCAAACCTGTGCTGGGGTCTGAGCTTCTTCTTCCCTGTCTCATCCATGCTAGAGCAGACCTAGATTAAGAGAGAGTCAACAATGATTAAGGCTAAGATTATGTCACAGAGATCACAGAATTCATGACTTCCAGAGATCTCAGTGACATTTTCCGCCTCAGCCCTGGGGCAGTGAGACCAGAACTGTCAGCCGGTGGGGACCCCGTAGCTATCAGCCACCGGTGGCAGCAGGAGCCCCTTGCAGCCCCCAGCAGCCATGGGTGATGGGGGAGCTCCCACAGGCCTATGCCACAAAAGATGGAACCCACATCTCCCAGCTACTGTGAGCACTGGGGGCCCCCCAGAGCTCCCAGCCACCACATGTGACAGGGGGACCCTGGAGCTCCCAGCTGCCACAGGCAGCCCTCAGCCGCTGCAGGCAGCTGGGGGACAGGAAGACCCTGGAATTCCCAGCAGCCACGGGTGGCGGGAGGATCCCGTAGTAGACCCATGCCATTGCAGATGCCCCCCGTAGCTCCAGCCACTGCATGTGGCGGAGGGACCCCATTTGCTGGGGGGCGGGGTGCAGCTCCCAGCTGCCACAGCAGGCAGCGGGGGAACCCCGCAGCTCCCAGGCACCACGGGCAGACTCTGGAGTTCCGCAGCCCAGTGCCATTGCAGATGGACCCCATACCTCCCAGCCATCACAGGCGGACCCTAGAGCCCCCATTTGCCACATGTGGCAGAGGGACCCAGGAGCCCCCAGCCACTGTGGGCGGGTACCAAGGCCCCACAGCTTCAGCTGCTGCAGACAGCAGGGGAACCTCACAGCTCCCACAGGAAGACCCTGGGGTGACGGGGGAGCCCCCACAGGCCCACACTACTGCATATGGACCCTGCAGCTCCCAGCTGCTGCAAGTGGATCCCAGAGCTCACTGCCGCTGCGGGTGGACCCAGGAGTTCCAAACAGCCATTGATGGTTTGGGCACCCTGCAGCCCCGCGTCATTACACTAGACCCCGCAGCTTTTCAGACCCTGGAGCTCTCAGCAGCCATGGGTGGCTGGGGAGCCCCCAGAGGGCCATGCCACTGCGGATCGACCCCGCAGCTCCCCGCTGCTGCAGGCAGACCCCAGAGCTCCCAGACGCCACAGGCAGCCCTGAGCCGCTGCAGGCAACAGAGGGAGCCCCCAGCTCCCAGCCACTGCAGGCAGACCCCGGAGTTCCCAGTCACCAGGGGCGGCGGGAAAAGCCGCAGCCTCATGCCATTGCAGATGGACCCCGTAGCTCCCAGCCGCCACGGGCAGACGTCAGAGCTCCCAGCTGCCACATGTGGCATCGGAATGTTGTGAAGGCCAAGACTATAACCAGGGCCGGCTTTAGGCCGATTCAGCCGATTCGACTGAATTGGGCCCTGCGCCGCAGCTCTCCACCCTGTCCCCAGCTCACTTCCCCCTCCTCCCCTCCCCTGAATGCTCCACCCCCTGCTCCTCCCCCTCCCCTGCTTCCCGCGAATCAGAGGTTCGCGGGAAGTCTGAAAGGAAGCAGGGGCGGGCAGGCAGCACCAGATAACCCAGGGTGGTGGGGGGCGCGAGAAGGGCTCCGGGGAGGCACGGCCTAGTCCGGTCCCGGTTCCGGCCGAGGGCGCCGGCCTAACCCGCGGCGTGGCTTTGGCTCCGGCCCCCCGGCCCGGCCTGGCCCCCGCGGTGCGGCTTCGGCTCCGGCCCCCCGGCCCGGCCCCTGCGGCTCGGCTCCGGCCCCCGGCCCGGCCCCCGTGGCGCGGCTTCAGCTCTGGCCCCCGGCCCGGCCCCCGCGGCGCGGCTCCGGGTCCGGCCCCGGCCCGGTGTGGCCCCCGCGGCGTGGCTTCGGGTCCGGCTGCCCGGCCCGGCCCCCGCAGCGCAGCTCTGGCCCCCCGGCCCGGCCCCCGCAGCTCAGCTCGGCTCCGGCCGCCAAGGGGCTCTGGGCCGGACCCAAGCCCGGCGAACGCGGCCGGAGTGCGGCTTGATTCCTGGGGGCGGGGCTTGCAGCAAGCCCCGCCGCCAGGAATCGGGCCCCGCTCTTGCTAAAGCCGGCCCTGACTATAACAGGGTTCAAAAAAGAACTTGATAAATTAATGGAGGATAGGTCCATCAATGGCTATAAGCCAGGATGGGCAGGGATGCTGTCCCTAGCCTGTTTGCCAAAAGCTGGGAATGACTGACAGGGAATGGATCACTTTATGACAGGGGTTCTCAAACTGGGGGTCGAGACCCCTCAGGAAGTCACAAGGTTATTACATGGGGGGTCGTGAGGGGTCAGCCTCCACCCCAAACCCTGCTTTGCCTCCAGCATTTATAATAGTGTTAAATTAAAAACACTTTAAAACATATTTGTAAGGGGGTCGCACTCAGAGGCTTGCTATGTGAAAGGGGTCACCAGTACAAAAGTTTGAGAACCACTGATTTATGATTCCCTGTTCTGTTCATTCCCTTTGGGGCACCTGGCATTGGCCACTGTCAGTAGACAGGATACTGGGCTAGATGGACCTTTGGTCTGACCCAGGAAGTCCATTCCTGTGTTCTTAGGAACCCAGGAGCTCCCAGCCACCATGGGCAGCAGGGGGACCCCACACCTCCCAGCCATCACGGGCAGACCCTGCAGCTCCCAGCAGCCACAGAGGACTCTGGAGCCGCACCCACAGGTGATGGGGGAGCCCAGGAGCCACGGGAGCAGTTGGTAGATGCGCCCTGCTTCCCCATTTTGTCAGTTATTTTTAGTAAAAGTCAGGGACAGGCAGGGCCGTCCCTAGCTATTCTGGGGCCCTACACAAGCCGGTGAGGAGGGGTGAGGGGCCCCAGGCCTCCACGGGGGGTGAGGGGGTGAAGCGGGCCCCAGGCCTCCACGGGGGGGAAGTGGGGCTGGCTTGGGGGGCAGGGGGGAACCACCCCTCGGCACTCACCGGCAGTGCGGCTGGAGCCGGGTCTGCACTTCCCGCTGCTGGTGAGTGCAGGCCCGGCCCTGCTGCAGAGCTCAGAGGAGTGGGGCTGGGGCAGGGGCAGGGGCAGGGCAGAGCAGGGGCAGGGACAAGCCGGGGCTGGAGCAGCATGCAATTTTCATGGTGCCCTACGCAGCTCCGTATTTTGCATATGGGTATGGACAGCCCTGGGGATAGGTCAGGGCTTCCATCAATATTTGTTTAATGTCCCTGACCTGTCCATGACTTTTAATAAAAATAACATGAGAAAAATCTTAGCCTTAACAATGATGGGTCAACTAGCAACCCCCTTTCCCAACATTTTAGCCCCCTGTAGTAAACATGACCCTACCCCCTCTCTAGGGTGCTACTGACACTAAAACGACCTAAAAACCTCTACTTATAAATCACTATTGGTTGACACCCCATTGCCACCCGTACTTCTATGCTGCTGCTGGCCAAACCCTCCCCCCAAAATCTAAATCCCAACCCCAAATTTTAAACACCACCCCCTACCCGGAACCCAACTTGAACCAAAAATTGCTCACCCTTACCCTATAACCTGCTCCCCAACCCTAAACCCCTTAAGCAAAACTGTAGCCCAATCCTCTAACTCCAAAACTCTAGCTCTGAACCCAACCCCTCTACTCCAGACACCGAAGCCCAGTTCCCCACTCCCACACTGTGCAACCCCCACAGGAATCCTGCTTCGTACAGGCCGCCTGGCTACAGGGACTTCGCTCACACACACAGAAACGGATTCTGCAGCTACAAACACTGCGCGCGCGCCCGCCGCAGAGCAGGGAGTTCGGTTCAACCCCCGACTGCAGCACCATTGGCCTGCGGCTGGTTCGCTGCCCGCAGGATCCTCGCGCTTCAGCCTGGTGATTTCCCACCTCCCTTCAGCGACTCCAAACAGTCCCGGGGCTTTGAGATGTTTCTAAGCCGGGGCACTTGCAGCAGCGATCTCCGCCCCCAGGCAGTGACAGCCCATTGGCTGCCACCTTGGTCAGAAAACGTCACCTAGCGACAACCCATTGGCTGCCAAAAACACCAGCGCATGCAAGTGGGCGCGACCTGTGAACACCCCCCTGCGGGTTTTCGCCAGGCAGGATGACAGCACCCGCTGCTGGGGGTCTCCGTTCCTCCACCCAGGCAGCCGGAATCGGTGCCGCTCAGCCTTGTCCTGCTTCTTGCGTGTAGGGTGACCAGATCACCCAGGTCAAATATCGGGACGTGGCGGGGGGGCGTGACAAAAACAAAGGTGGCAGAGCAAAAACAAAAAAAAAACCCTCCTCCACAAGCGCTGGAGGGAGGCCCCGGAGACGCAGGGGGAGCGGGGTGCCGTGAGTGAGAGTCCGGCCTGGCCCCGAGCAGGTAGGACTCAGTCGGGCGGTAGGGAGAGTTGGGGGCGGCCCGCGGGGCCAGGCGGCAGCTGTTCTACCCGCCTGGGCAGTGGGACTCGGGAGCAGCTGCTGCTGCAACTCCCACTGCCGCGGGGGGAGGAAGCGGCCAATGGCCAACCTCAGCGACTGCGGCTCTGGCGTCCGGGCCCGAACCCCCCGAGCCCGAGCCTGCTGTGGCGACCCAGTGCGCACGCTGCGCCCAGCCCCTGGCCAGTCGCATCTGGGCTGCTGCCCAGCTGGTGCAATCCCGTGGCGGACCCGGAGTGGGGGGCAGCAGGCCCTAGCCCCCCCGTCCCGCTCGGGTCCTGCAGGGGAATGAACGGGGCTTGGCTGCCGATGCCTCTGCCCCGGGCCGCCGTGGGATTGCACCAGCTGGGAGAGCCAATGGGGGAAGGAGGGGCCGGAGTCGGGGGGGGGGGTGGGGCGACAAGCACTTCCAGGCTCCGGAGCATTTGCTTGTTTGTCCAGTGTCCCGACCTAACATCGGTCGGGAAGTGGGACAAACAAGCAAATATCGGGACAGTCCTGATAAAATTGGGACGTCTGGTCACCCTACTCGCAGGCGTTCGCTGAGCTCTGACTGGACAAGGCCCTGACAGCTCCGCCCAGCATTGCTTTCAGAAAGCGTCACCTGACAGCCCAATAGGAGATTAGCTCTGTCAGAAAACGTCACTTAGTGAGGGCCCTATTGGAGATCAGCTTTCAGAAAAACCTCACCTCACTAGGCCCAATGGGAGATCAGCTCTTTTAGAAAGCGGCACTTCACCCCTGCCATGTAGCCGCTCTTCTCACACTCACCAGCGGGCACTAAGCGGCCCCACGCTGCCTTCCAATCCAGGCACTGCCGCGCACCTCAACCGCTCTCCCATGTTCTTCCGTCCTGCGGTCAGTCACCCAGAGCCGCAGTCACAATAACGCACATAAGACACGGGCAATAACATCCCTCAACAGCTCATTTAAGACACAGAAGACACAATTTTAAAATAGCCCCAGTCTTGCAAAAACTCTCCTGTCCTGTGGAGTTGAAGAGCTCAGCGCTCCTTCTCCATGTCGGGCAACAGGCTTCCAGGTCAGGGTGACCAGACACCCAGTCAGGGGAACACTCTGCCTAGGCAGGCTCCCAATAAGCTATACTAAAAGTATGGGTCCCAACCCCAAAACTTACTCAAATTTTACCCCAATGTCCCCAAACTGCCGACTTTTAATATGCATATAAGATACTGCCGCGCTCAGTCAACTCCCTTTGCTTTCCAGCAGAAGCCTGCCGCCAGAGAACAATGTTGATATTTAAATGAGTTAGTACGTCGCTCAGTCAAGTCTCTCTGCTCTCCAGCAGGTGACATCAGAGAGCTCCGAGCTTTCTCACTTTCTTGCATCAGTTTAGGCCCCAGGGTTCACAAATGCATAAATCATGTGGGATTCTAGCAGAATATCACTTACTCACTTGGGTTAGCAGTTGAGGAATGTGGTGCTGCTCTGAGGGGACGTACTTGCATACTTGGGATATTATTGCAAAGATACAATTAGAATTTCTGTTAGACAATTTTAAGAGCAATTTATATTTGATAAAAACCTTATTTAGTGAAAGAAATGCTGCAGTGACAGCATGGTTACTGGGGCTACAAAACACTTTCCCTCCTGGGTGAAACAAGAAGTTAGAATTAGAAAATTACATAGTTTGTTCCAAAGCTGGTACAGGTTTAATTTCGCTTATGTGCAGGTTTTTTGACTGTTTTGGTTTTTTGTTTTTGTTTTTAGTTGAAGTGGAGCTTTTAATTGACGTTTGCGGGATTGGAATGTCTGACATGCAATACCGGTTTTGACATAGTTCTGCATATTTTTATACAGATTTGGCCAGTATTCAACTATTCAATTGCTTTATAGGTGGTTTTAATAGTAGGGCTTATTTATTTTGTTATTTTATCATCCTGCTGTAGCACTCTTTTTTGATATTTTATGGCATATGTTATTTTTTGTTTTTTAAAAACAAAATTAGCTTTTCTTAATGTTTGGGTTTTAAATTAAGCATTGGTTGCAGTTTCAAATTTTGCTTTAGATTTTTGGTTTCTGATGGGCTATTTAAGAGGATTTGGGATTTAATACTAAAATTTGGACAGATTTAGATTATTTAGATGGACTTGGAGTAAATCCTGTTTACTATTTTATTTTAATAAAGGTTATATTGCTGTAAACCCTGGCCGGGGGGAGAGGAGATGAGCTGGCCTTTAACAAGGAGCAGAGGCATTGCCACCATGACGGATGGAGCCAGGTCATGAAGAGCTCCCCAATTTTTTTTCTCCAGCCCACCTCACCCCCCACCCACCAAATGGCAAGAGACTGATGCCACACCTGCTGGCCACTCTGCATTACCCTGACTGGCCACTGGGTGCCACTGCTGCTCCAAGGGAGACATAGTCTCTGCATTACCCTGACTGGCCACCGGGTGCCACTGCTGCTCCAAGGGAGACATACTCTCTGCATTACCCTGACTGGCCACCGGGTGTCACTGCTGCTTCATGGGCGATCCACTCTGCATTACCCTGACTGGTTACCAGGTGCCACTGCTGCTCCAAGGCAGACACACACTCTCTGCATTACCCTGACTGGCCACTGGGTGTCACTGCTGCTCAAAGGAAAACACCTTCTGTGCATTACCCAGACTGGCCACCAGGTGTCACTGCTGTGCCATGGGAAACATGCTCTGTGCAAAAACAACAAGGAGTCTGGTGGCACCTTAAAGACTAACAGATGCTCTGTGCATTATCCCGACTGGCCACTGGGTGTCACTGCTGCTCCAAAGAAATGTGCTCAGTGCATTACCCTGACTGATCACCAGGTGTCACTGTCGCTGCAACGGAAAAACACACTGTGCATTACCCCAACTGGCCGCCGGGTGTCACTGCTCCTCCATGGGAGAGACACTTTTCATTAGCCATCCTGGCTAGCTCTCCGGCCGCCCAGCTCTGATGACAGTGCCACCAGCAGCGCAGAAGTCTTCACTGAACTATGCACTGCCCAAAGCAGGCAGAGGGTTCAGGGTGCCCCACAGCAACCCAACAGCCCCACTCTGCCCCAGGCTCCTGGGCCTGCTGCCCGTGGTTGATGCTCCCTGAGGGCTCTGCGAGAGCCAGGTTCCCCCACCCCGGTGGCTCTTGGGGGCTGCAAGCAGTCGAAGGGCGGCGGGAAGCGGAGGGGCAGCCGCAGCCCCAGGGCCAAGAGCAGCAGCAGGAGGAGGAGACAGGGGAGCACCCCAGCTGCCCATACCACGGCACAGCCAGCGCATCAGTCACCCCCCACTGGCCGGCTCCAGCCGCCAACCTGGCCAGGAGGAGGGCAAGTGGGGGGCGGGGCAGGAGGCAGGGCTGGCACTTAAGAGGAGCAGAGCCATAGAGATGGGTGGGGCCTTGAGGCAAGGGTGGGGTGCAGCCCCCCCCAATTTTCTGTCTAGCCCACCTCAGCCCCCCCGCCACTGGAAAGAGGATGGTGCCACCGATTGAGGGGGGAAATTGGGGTTTGAGGGTTTAGGGTTGGGATTACAGGGTCAGGGTCTAGGGGTTGGATTAGGGTGATGGTAAGGGGGAGTTAGGTTTAGGGTGTGGATTAGGTTTGGAAAGGGTTAGGGGTTGAGAGGGAGAGTTAGATTAGGGGAGGGGAGGGGTTAGGTTCTGGGAGGCAGGGTTGAGGGTTGTGTTTAACGCGAGGGTTAGGATTAGCTTTAGGAATTAGGTTGGGTAAGAGTTTGGGTTCAAAGGTGGGTTAGAGTTAAGGGGTTAGGGTTATGGTCAGGGTGGGGGTTATGATATAATAGGGTGATGGTCGGGGATCAGGGTTAGTTGAAGGGTTAGGGTGCAAGGGTCAGGGTTAGGTTGTCTAGGGTGAAGGGAGGGGTCAGGATTTAGGGTTGGGTTGTGGTGTGGGATAGGGTCAAAAGTTAGGGGGAGGAGTTGGGTTAGAGTACTGGGGAATAGGAGTTAGCATTTGGGATTAGGGTTAGCAGGTGAGGGCTCAGGGTTTGTCTGTTTTGCTCTTCTAATTGCTTGAATTGACCATTCTGTGTCATAATTTCCTGCAAATGTAGTTTAATTCCTTTTATTGACTTTTCAAAAACATTAGTTTCATTATTATTATTATAACACCACCTATGTTTTTATTGTGACGCAGTAAATTACAGGGTTTTTTTTAAATACTCAAGGTGTTTTTTTTTAATAATGTCAGAGTATTATTTGTAATCATATCATTTCAATGCTGCCTGATTTCCTTGGTTGCCTCAGCCCTGGTCCAGAAGTAGCAATTTGTGACGGATGGTGTCTGCCCTGTCACAGTTTCCTACCCCCAGGAAATCTCTATATTAAATTTGGACCTCAATAAAACAAATGTTTTCTAACTTAGAAAAATGTATTCACTTAGAAAACTCATTTCATGAGTGTCCCAATTTCAAATAGAGATTTCCCAGAAGTAGCACATTGTGACAAGGCATACCCCATCTGCCACAAATCGCTACTCCTAGACCTAGGGCTGGCAAATTGTGGGGGTGGCAAATTGTGGCAGGACAGCAAAAACGTGCTATGTAGATGTCAGTAATTGCAACTGGTAGGAAATTGGGACAGGGAGCAATTTGTAACAGTACGTCCTGACACTACAGAGGAGATGCTGGGATGTTTCCCCCCACTAGACATCAGGCTCATAGACTCATAGACTTTAAGGTCAGAAGGGACCATTATGATCATCTGGTCTGACCTCCCGCATGATGCAGGCCACAAAGCCGTCCCTACCCTTTTCCCTTGACTCTGCTGTTGAAGTCCCTAAATCCTGTGGCTTAGAGACTTCAATTAGCAGAGAATCCTTCTGCTAGCGGAGGAAGGCGAAAAACCTCCAGGGCCTCTGCCAATCTACCCTTGAGGAAAATTCCTTCCTGACCCCAAATATGGCGATCAGTAAAACCCCGAGCACGTAGGCAAGATTCTCCAGCCTGACCCTCATTAGCCATTATACTATTTACCTGCCATAGCACGCTGTTCCTTTGACTAAAATCACGGTATCCCATTAAACCATTCCCTCCATAAACTTATCTAGCTTAATCTTAAAACCAGACAGGTCCTTCGCCCCCACCGTTTCCCTCGGAAGGCTGTTCCAATATTTCACCCCTCTGACGGTCAGAAACCTTCGTCTAATTTCAAGCCTAAACTTCCCCACGGCCAGTTTATATCCATTCGTTCTCGTGTCCACATTAGTACTGAGCTGGAATAATTCCTCTCCCTCCCTGGTATTTATCCCTCTGATATATTTAAAGAGAGCAATCATATCCCCCCTCAGCCTTCGTTTGGTCAGGCTAAACAACCCAAGCTCCTCTAGTCTCCTTTCATACGACAGGTTTTCCATTCCTCTGATCATTCTAGTGGCCCTTCTCTGTACCCGTTCCAGTTTGAGTTCATCTTTTTTAAACATGGGAGACCAGAACTGCACACAGTACTCCAAATGAGGCCTCACCAGCGCCTTGTACAACGGAAGCAGCACCTCCTTATCCCTACTTGATATACCTCGCCTAATGCATCCCAAGACCGCATTGGCTTTTTTCACCGCCACGTCGCATTGTCGACTCATAGTCATCCTGCGGTCTACAAGGACCCCGAGGTCTTTCTCCTCCTCCGTTACTTCTAACCGATGCGTCCCCAGCTTGTAACTAAAATTGTTGTTAGTCATCCCTAAATGCATCACCTTACACTTTTCACTATTAAATTTCATCCTATTTCTGATACTCCAATTCACAAGGTCATTTAAGTCTCCCTGCAGAATATCCCTATCCTCCTCTGAATTGGCAACGCCTCCCACCTTCGTATCATCCGCAAACTTTATCAGCCCACTCCTACAATCGGTTCCGAGGTCAGTAATAAATAGATTAAATAAAATGGGTCCCAAAACCGAACCTTGAGGAACTCCACTGGTGACCTCCCTCCAACCTGACAGTTCACCCTTCAATACGACCCGCTGCAGTCTCCCCATTAACCAGTTCCTTATCCACCTCTGGATTTTCATATCGATCCCCATCTTTTCCAGTTTAACCAGTAATTCCTCGTGCGGTACAGTATCAAACGCTTTACTGAAATCAAGGTATATTAGGTCCACTGCATTTCCCTTATCTAATAAGTCCGTTACTTTCTCGAAGAAGGAGATCAGATTGGTTTGGCACGATCTGCCTTTGGTAAAACCATGTTGTAATCTGTCGCAATTGCCATTGACCTCAAGGCCCTCAACTACTTTCTCCTTCAGAATTTTCTCCAGGACCTTGCACACTACAGATGTTAAACTGACAGGCCTGTAGTTACGCGGGGTCACTTTTTTCACTCTCTTGAAAATAGGAACCACATTAGCTATTCTCCAGTCTAACGGAACAACCCCCGAGTTTACAGATTCATTAAAAATTATCGCTAAGGGGCCTGCTATTTCTTGCGCCAATTCCTTCAATATTCTCGGATGAAGATCATCCGGTCCGCCCGATTTAGTCCCATTAAGGTGTTCAAGTTTGGTTTCTACCTCGGATACGGTAATCCCCCCTCCTGTATCCCCCTCTGTCACACTGCTAATATTGCTAATCCCTTCATTGGCCTCATTGAAAACTGATGCAAAATATTCGTTTAGATATTGTGCCATGCCTAGATTATCCTTAATCTCCTCTCCAGCTATAGTCTTCAGCGGTCCCACTTCTTCTTTCTTTGCTTTCTTCCTATTTATATGGCTGTAAAACCTCTTACTATTGCTTTTGATTCCCCTCGCAAGGTTCAACTCTACACGGCTTTTGGCCTTTCTCACTCTATTCCTACATGCTCTGACCTCACTAAGGTAAGTTTCCTTACTGATCCCTCCCCTCTTCCACTCTTTGTACGCTTTCTGTTTTTTCCTAATCGCCCCTTTGAGACGGTCGCTCATCCAACTAGGTCTAAATCTCTTGCTTAATAACCTTTTTCCCTTTTTCGGGATACAGGCCTCCGACAGCTCATGCAGCTTTAACTTAAAATAATCCCAGGCTTCTTCTGCCTTTAGATCCATTAATATGTTTGCCCAATCCACTTCCCCTACCAGTTCTCTTAATTTGTTAAAATTAGCCTTTTTAAAATTATAAACCCTAGTCTTTGATTTAATTCTGTTACTCCTTCCATTTAGTTTAAACCGAATTAGCTCATGATCACTGGAGCCCAAGTTGTCCCCTACAACCACTTCCTCAACGAGGTCCTCACTACTCACCAAAACCAAATCCAAAATGGCCTCCCCCCTCGTCGGTTCAGTTACTACTTGATGGAGGAATTGATCAGCAAGCACATCTAGGAACATCTGAGCCCTATTATTGTTACTAGCGTTTGTTCCCCAATCTATATCCGGGAAGTTAAAGTCCCCCATAAAGCTCTTCACATTAGGGTCAGTGGCTACCAGGCCAGCTGAGCCCTGGGCTGGGGCTCCAGCTGGCCCATGTGCTTGTCCGTCCTGAGCAGCTGAGGAGCACAGTGTGCAGCTGGTCCTTGCACCTGCTGTAGCCACTGCTGTAGCGCTGCTCTGTGGCCAGACTCTGCTTGGTGGTGGCTGCAAGAGATGGGTCAGCGTCAGAAACAGCACAGCAAATGGGGAGCCAGGAGTTGCTATGGCAATCAGCCACCAGCCAAACCCACACCTGTCAGCCTGCAGCATCACTCCCGTCCTTAAACACTCTGTCTTTATTCAGGAGGTGTTTACATACGAGTGACACATCACCATACAGATGGTCACAACTTGGGCTAGGTCTACACTACCCGCCTGAATCGGCGGGTAGAAATCGACCTCTCGGGGATCGATTTATCGCGTCCCGTCGGGACGCGACAATCGATCCCCGAATCGACGCTCTTACTCCACCAGCGGAGGTGGGAGTAAGCGCCGTCGACAGGAAGCCGCAGAAGTCGATTTTGCCGCCGTCCTCACAGCGGGGTAAGTCGGCTGCGATACGTCGAATTCAGCTACGCTATTCACGTAGCTGAATTTGCGTATCTTAAATCGACTCCCCCCTGTAGTGTAGATGTAGCCTAAGTCTTCTCTGCTGTTCTGATTGCCTGAATTTGCCACCCTTTCCTGTAATCGCCTGTAAATGTAGTTTCACACCTTTTCATTCTTTACTTTTCAAAAAAAACCTTAGTCTCCTTACTCTTGTAACATTTCCTATGTTTTTATTGTGACTGTCATTTACTATTTTTAACACATTATTAAAAACACTCGATGAAGTCTATTCTTTATGATCATATGTTTTCAATGGTGCCTGAATTGCTGGTTGTCACAGATGGCTACCTCTGGACCGGGGAGGTGCTGAGAGTGACTCCTCCTGTCACAATTGGCTACTCCTCTGAAATCTTTTTTAAATTTGGATACAAGTAAAACAAGATTGTTCTAATTTTAAAAAATGTATTCAATTAGAAAAAATCTAATTTTATGAGTGTCCCAATTTAAAATAAAGATTTCACAGAAGTCGAAATTGTGACAAGGTCCAACCCATCTGCCACAAATCCCTACCCCTAGACCCAGGAATGGGAAATTGTGGGTGTAGCAGATGGTGACAGGACAGCAAAAAAAAAAAAAACAACAAAAAAACACAAAACAAAACAAAACTAGGTGTCAGTAACTGCTAGCGGTAGGAAATTGGTACGTCGAGCAGTTTGTGATGCTACATCCCTGTCCCAGCTTTGCCCACCCCATTGAGTCAGTTTTGTGCCCTGCAGGTATTCACTATGGTGTAACAGTGCCATGGTGCTACAGAGAAGATGGTGGCACATTCCCATTCCTGAGCCACCAGGGTCTCTACGTGTTTGGGTCGCTGGCTGCCAGGCTCAGCTGGGCCCCGGGCTGCGGCTCCAGCTGGAGGCTGGGTCGGGGCAGGGGGGCTTTGCTGGCCTCAGTCTCTGTGCTGAGCAGGCTCTGGCTGCAGGACGTGAGGGGGGATGAGGGACCCCCCCCAGCCAGGGTTTGCTCCTCTACGGCAGGCTTTGGAGGAGGTGGCTCAGCAGCTGGGAGCCTGCATCCTTGTCCATCCCCGAGCAGCAGGTTGTGCAATGGGTGTATGCACTGGAACTAGCACCAGTGTACTGCTGCAGAGCCAGGCTCTGCTGGGTGTGGGCTGCAAGAGTTAGAGGGAGAGGCAGAGATGATGCAGGAAATGGGGGCCAGGAGGTGACGGGCCAGCAGCCATGAGCTGAACCCAACAAGCTGCCGGACTGTGATGTCACCATCCATCCCTTCAGCTGTCTGGCCAACCCTTCAGCCCTCCATGCGTCCCGCTGTATGCCATAAACACCCCTGCACCCATCCGCATGCCTTACACACTCATCTAGCTCCATATGCATCCCTCTGTCTCTCTGATTGTCCGTGCAGTGCCGAGCACAATGAGAACTGGACCCTGAGTGAGGATTTTGGGTGCTGCAGTAAGGGAGCTGTGGGGTGATAGTGCGGGTCTAGGAATCTCTAGTCCCAGCCCCACTTCTTCTGAGCCCAAAGTTATGACCAGGAGTTCATCCTTGTTGATCCCAGACCTCACGGCCCCATAGACAAGCGACTGGCCACTCACACTGTGACCCAGTTACAGCAGTAAAGTCTCCCCAAACTCTCTATGAAGATGGAGGGTGGGCGGAATGGCTCCCTGAGCCTAGCAGGCCATATGGATCCTTTCCAGTATGGCAGGGACCATGGACATAGGCAGATAGATCTTGCTTAGGACATGGGAGACCAAAGGGGGGGGGGGGAGTGCAGGGGAGGAGGCTGCATGCCTCTGAACATGACAGGTGACATGGACCCTCCCCTGGGTGACATGGGGGGCACACAGAGCCTCTCCCAGAGCAGCTAGCTCCTGCCTGGAGCATGGGAGACTGCTTTTTAATTTAAAGAGCCGTTTTAAAGCCTCACATTGGGCATCAGTTAAATATAGGGTAATTATTGTTTGAAATGCATAAACAGAGACCTTTGGCTATTGCTTGAAAACAAGTTTAGTTTGAAAGGTATTTTATAAGCATTATTTGAAGCTTCCCTGAAAGTTTTTATTATTGAGCGGCATGAATATTTACCAATAAAACCCAATCTCTTCATTTTAATGTCAAGTGTTAGTTTCCATATTATTATCCTGATTCATGAGGATTTTTTGGCTGCTTTATATATATTTACTACAAAATAAGTGATTTGATGTTATGTAGCATTTATAAGCCATACCATAGGGATAAAAATTACTGAAATAAAAAATCAAAGCCAGTGAGGCAATGAAATTGCTGTGCACTCCATAAAGTCTCCATCACACACACCACCTACTAGCAAGTGGCTGTCGGAAAAAATCCTGTGCTTGTTTTCCCCACCTGTCATAGGCGCTAAGCGTTATTTTTCCTGGGGTGCTTCAACCCCGCTCCTCCCCAAGACCCTCCCTCCGCCTCTTCCTGGCCCCGGCTCCCAAGGCCACACCCTCACTCCATCTCTTCCCGCCCCAACCCCTCCCCCGAGGCCACTGCTGACCGCCACCCACTGCTCTCCACCCTCCCCCAAGCGCTTCCCCCAGCCGCCGAACAGCTGTGGCTAGTGGGTGCTGAGCACCCACTATTTTTTTCCATTGGTGTTTGGGCCCCGGAGCACCCACAGACTCACTACCCGAAGACACACTCCTTCCTTTGAATCTGTGAATGGAAAGACCTGCCTAGGAGCTAATCAAGCTACTCTGATTATGCTAACACATGACCCCCAGTTTCTCACAAACACCTTTGAAGGCTACTTATCTTGGTGCACTTAGAAGCATCATATATTAATTAGCATTTACTGGAAAATTTGTTTATGCTGCAGACCTTCTGTTCAGCAATTCAAAGAACCTTGATTTATAAAGGAAGAAATCTGACCTTTACACCTGGACCCATAAAGAGTTTGGCCCTGCTCCTGTGAACACATGCAGTCACTGGATGTTTCCAGGCCCAGGACCGGCGTTAAAGCGAGATGTTCACATGGGTACCTGGGGAGAGGCGAGGCAGGCTGCAGCTGGGGTCGGGGGCTAAGGTAACACTCCAGGGAGTGACTCTGGGCTGGAATCTGGAAAACCCAAAATAACCCAGTGCCCCCACTGGAGATCACCAGGAAGGTCACAAGGCACAACAGGGTGGGGACTGGAACACACAGGAGAATGGGACTACACTGCCCATGATGCAACAGGGCCCGTCAGAGCATGGCAGGCAGGACCATATTAATCTTTTGTCTTCACCCTCTCACTGTGAAATCAGTGTCTCCCAGTGCCAGTGCAGCTACGATCTTTGCCTAATAGCAGCACCAACCACTCAGGGCACAGCCTGTCACTGCAATCCCCACTTCCCTTCCTACTGGCCTACGGATTGGGAAACAGTGAGCAGAAGTTAAGTTACCCTAGTAAAAGCTCTAATGGTATTCAACTAGAACAGGGGGAGGTAACCTATGGCACGCGTGCCAAAGGCGGCACGTGAGCTGATTTTCAGTGGCACTCACACTGCCCGGATCCTGGCCACCGATCCAAGGGGCTCTGCATTTTAATGTAATTTTAAATGATGCTTCTTAAATATTTTAAAAACCTTATTTACTTTACATACAACAATAGTTTACTTATATATTATAGACTTATATAAAACCGTTAAAATGTATTACCTTAAATTAGAGTGAATAAATGAAGACTCGGCACACCACTTCTGAAAGGTTGCTGACCACTGAACTAGAACCACTAACAGGAAGTTATTTGTCCTGGTACTCACTGTAATAGTGTCTGACCAGAAACAGTGACTGGAAGCTACTTGCCCCAGTACGCTAACAGCATCCCACGGGGAACAGTGACCGGAAATAATTTACACGGGTGATCTCACCTGAGGTTCTAGGAGGTTGAATGTTACCTAAATTTTACCTGATTTTTTTGCCTCTGTCTTCACGCACAAGGTCAGCTCCCAGATTGCTGCACTGGGCAGTACAGCATGGGGAGAAGGTGATCAACCCTCTGTGGAGAAAGAAGTGGTTCGGGACTATTTAGAAAAACTGGACGTGCACAAGTCCATGGGGCCGGATGCGCTGCATCCGAGGGTGCTAAAGGAGTTGGCGGGTGAGATTGCAGAGCCATTAGCCATTATTTTTGAAAACTCATGGCGATCGGGGGAGGTCCCAGATGACTGAAAAAAGGCTAATGTAGTGCCCATCTTTAAAAAAGGGAAGGAGGAGGATCCGGGGAACTACAGGCCAGTCAGCCTCACCTCAGTCCCTGGAAAAATCATGGAGCAGGTCCTCAGGGAATCAATTCTGAAACACTTAGAGGAGAGGAAAGTGATCAGGAACAGTCAGCATGGATTCACGAAGGGGAAGTCGTGCCTGACTAACCTAATTGCCTTCTATGATGAGATAACTGGCTCTGTGGATGAGGGGAAAGCAGTGGATGTGTTATTCCTTGACTTTAGCAAAGCTTTTGATACGGTCTCCCACAGTATTCTTGCCGCCAAGTTAAAGAAGTATGGGCTGGATGAATGGACTGTAAGGTGGATAGAAAGCTGGCTAGATCGTCGGGCTCAATGGGTAGTGATCAATGGCTCCATGTCTAGTTGGCAGCCGGTTTCAAGCGGAGTGCCCCAAGGGTCCGTCCTGGGGCCGGTTTTGTTTAATATCTTTATTAATGATCTGGAGGATGGTGTGGACTGCACTCTCAGCAAGTTTGCAGATGACACTAAACTAGGAGGCGTGGTAGATACACTAGAGGGTAGGGATCGGATACAGAGGGACCTAGACAAATTAGAGGATTGGGCCGAAAAAAAACTGATGAGGTTCAACAAGGACAAGTGCAGAGTCCTGCACTTAGGACGGAAGAATCCCATGCACTGCTACAGACTAGGGACCGAATGGCTAGATAGCAGTTCTGCAGAAAAAGACCTAGGGGTCACAGTGGACGAGAAGCTGGATATGAGTCAACAGTGTGCTCTTGTTGCCAAGAAGGCTAATGGCATTTTGGGCTGTATAAGTAGGGGCATTGCCAGCAGATCGCGGAACGTGATCGTTCCCCTTTATTCGACATTGGTGAGGCCTCATCTGGAATACTGTGTCCAGTTTTGGGCCCCACACTACAAGAAGGATGTGGAAAAATTGGAAAGAGTCCAGCGGAGGGCAACAAAAATGATTAGGGGTCTGGAGCATATGACTTATGAGGAGAGGCTGAGGGAACTGGGATTGTTTAGTCTCCAGAAGAGAAGAATGAGGGGGGATTTGATAGCAGCCTTCAACTACCTGAAGAGGGGTTCCAAAGAGGATGGAGCTCGGCTGTTCTCAGTGGTGACAGATGACAGAACAAGGAGCAATGGTCTCAAGTTGCAGTGGGGGAGGTCCAGGTTGGATATCAGGAAAAACTATTTCACTAGGAGGGTGGTGAAACACTGGAATGCGTTACCTAGGGAGGTGGTGGAGTCTCCTTCCTTGGAGGTTTTTAAGGCCCGGCTTGACAAAGCCCTGGCTGGGATGATTTAGCTGGGAATTGGTCCTGCTTTGAGCAGGGGGTTGGACTAGATGACCTCTTGAGGTCCCTTCCAACTCTGATATTCTATGATTCTATGATTCTAAATCCCAGACCATAGCTCCTGATCCCCCGGGAAGTATTTTGGTTTTGGGGGCGGGGGCAGGGCAGGCGCAACCCATTAGGCGACCTAGGTGGTTGCCACGATTTGGGGGGCGGCGACCGCAGCGGTACTTCGGTGGCGGGACCTTCCGCTGCCTCTGTGGGGGGGGCGGCATTTCGGGGCAGGACCTTCCGCCGCCTAGGGTATCAGAAAAGTTGACGACGCTCCTGGGCGGGGGGGAATATGCTTTGAAACTTCAGGTCCCAGGATACCCTTGGCCAATGGGGATGGGGGAGGTGTGCAGAGGCTCATGAGAGGGAAAGAATCTACATCTTTTCTGATTTGGGGCAGGGGGTGGTGGAAGAAGTGAGGCAGGTCTTGCAACTAAGCTCCTGTGATTCCCTTGGGGTTTTCAAACTACAACTCTCAGATTCTCATCTCTGTCAACTAAGTCAGGGCCCCACCTTCCACATGCTCTGGAGTTTTAAAGCTAGAGTTATGGGCATATAGCCTTGATAAACTACCCTCTTCCTGGGGCTGCTGTAATGTGTCTCCACCAGTACAAGAGGCTCTGTTCACACAATCCCAGCCCCCTCCAGGGCCTACTCCATGCAGTATTTCGGGACTTGTTGCAATGGGGTGGCCCCTTGCTCTGTTGCTGGGAGTAGCAGGGGATTTATTGATGGTCTTTTGCCTCCTTCAGGTGCTGATAGAGGATACCATGGTACACCTCGGTAAGTGCAGACAGGGCTGGTTAAGTGTTGCACATACACCATGTTGCACTAACAAACCCCTAGTTTCTGCATCCCTCAATCACAGCTAGCGCAGAATACGTAGCCTTCTTTACTGAAGACCCTTAATGATGGTAGAGCAAAACTGACTTAAATAATGTAAATACATTGAGAAGGTCTTACAGCTATGTCATGGCAGAGTACAGACTTCGATTCCATCATAAAGAATCATCTATTGTTGCTGTGTAAGAGCAGGTCACTGCAGTTTTATTAAGTGAAACCAAAACTTTTCCCTGATGCCTTTGGAGTATTTGGCTAGACTTCTAAGCACATCTGAAAACTATTATGACAGGACGGTATGTGCTCTTTCCTTCAGCACATCTGCTCATGAACAATGATCACGGAGGGCATGAAGCTATCTGGCTTGCCTTTGGTGGCTGTGCCACAAACCCTACTTTTGTATAGTGGCTGCATAGAACAAACGAGCAGGGGACAGCAAGTATTTAGAGCAAGTGGGCTGCTATGACCCACTCCCAAACAGCTGCAATTTTTCATTGTTGGTTTGAACACGGAGGGACTCAAACACTGGATTGGTTGGAGCGAGTCACAAACCAGCTGAAAAACTTGTAGGTAACAACCAAGTAGTTTGCACTGAAACACATGTTCTCTGAAAAGACAGCAGGTTTTCTGTTGCGATCCCCAATATCCTTGGAGGACCGAAGCTCCTGTGTTCATGGTATGAATTCTGAAGACCCCCGCCCCGGGGCCACACGCCCGCAGCCGGCGGAGGGACCCAGCGGCGATTCGTGCCGGGCAGCGTCGGGAGCTCAGCCCCATTCTCTGGGCTCCCGCAGACTCACTCGACACCGGCGCCTGCGAAGTGCTACGAGAGGAGCCCGGACACTAGGGGCGGGGCTGGGGGCGGGCACTGCCGAACAGGACAACGGGAGGGAGGCGGAGAGACGGAGTAAGTGCGGCACCCCGCCCCCTTTGAGGGAGGGCTCGCAATCTCAGGAGCCAATCAGAGGTGACGTCACAACACTCTTGGAGTCTTGCATCTGAAGAAGTGAGGTTCTTACCCACGAAAGCTTATGCTCCCAATACTTCTGTTAGTCTCAAAGGTGCCACAGGACCCTCTGTTGCTTTTTACAGATTCAGACTAACACGGCTACCCCTCTGATACTCGGAGTCTATTGGCTACCAGCGAGTAATAGGCGGTGCTAATCAGTCGGGTCCGACGTGGCCTTCTCCCCCGACACCGGGCGACCTCTGGGACAGCCCCGCTCCGCCTCCCCCGCCCGCCTGCGCAGCGCCCCGGCGGGACCGCGGCACCTGCCGCCCGGAGGGATACGGAGGCACAAGCACTGTTCGTCTGAGTTGCTTTTATTGTAACGTGTCTCATACGATTAGTGCCGCTTCCCCGGCCCCCCGGCCCCTCGCTGCCGGCCGATCCTGCCCTTCACGCGCTCCGCACCAACGGCTGCTGCTCCTCCGCCAGCTCCTCGTTGGCTGGGATCTCGTATATGACACACAGGGAGGAAAACAAACAGCCAATGAAAGACACGAGGCTGGCAAAATACATCACCCCGTTAGCGCTGCCCACCATGGAAGTGATGGGTCCCATCACGATGGAAACGAGAAGCTGAGCTAGGAAATACTGGCAGCTCAGGAGAGAGAGATCCACGCCCATCCCCCGCTTGGTACCATCGATAGTCGAGCCTGCGAACTGTTCAAAGGGAAAGAAAACCATAGGAGAAAGAGAGAGAGTAGTTTAGCAAACCAGAGCAAAATACGCAAATTGTTAACGGTAAAGTTTAGTAAAGAGCAAGTTTAGATACCTACAAAGTTAGGCGGCAGCGGAGTAGGAGGTTGTGAATCGCAATTGTGCCTAAATTGTGGTGGAATCTCCATCCTTAGAGGTTTTTAAGGCCTGGCTTGACAAAGCCTTGGCTGGGATGATTTAGTTGGAGTTGCTTCTGTTTTGAGCAGGGGGTTGGACTAGATACCTCCTGAGGTCTCTTGCAACCCTAATATTCTATGATTCTAAAAAGGGGACTCAGGCATCGAAAAACAGGATCTAGGTGCATATGTATCTTTTTTGATCCCACCCTCACTCTTGACTGCTTGTGGTATTTCTAGCTCATCCATTCTGTTGTGCTCAGTGTGGCTTTGGAAATTCAATGTTGATAACTAATGAATGCATATTAGAAAAATAATCCCAACTATACATACAAAATGATGGGATCTAAATTAGCCGTTACTACTCGAGTGCGATCTTGAAGTCATCATGGATAGTTCTTTGAAAACATCTGCTCAATGTGCAGTGGCAGTCAAAAAATCTAACAATATTAGGAACCGTTAGGAAAGGGCTAACTAATCAGACAGAAAATATCTTTATGCCACTATATAAATCCATGGTACGCCCACACCTTGAATACTGTGTGCAGTTCTGGTTGCCCCATCCCAAAAAAGATGTATTATAACTGGAAAAAGTATTGAAAAGGGCAACCAAAATTATTAGGGGTATAGAACAGCTTTCATAAGAGGAGAGATTAAAAAAGTCTGGGACTGTTCAGCATAGAAAAGAGACAACTAAGGCAGGGATCTGATAGAGGTCTATAAAATCATAAGTGGTGAGAAAATGAATAAGGAAGTGTTATTTACCCCTTCACATAACACAAGAACCAGGGTTACCCAATGAAATTAATAGGCAGCAGGTTTAAAACAAACATAAGGAAGTACTTCACACAACGAATCAATAACCTGTGGAACTCCATGCCAAGCAATGTTCTGAAGGCCAAAAGTATAACTGAGTTATAAAAAAGTATTAGATAAGTTCATGGAGGATAGATCCTCAACGGTTGCTAGCCAAGATGGTCATGGATGCAACCCCATGCTCTGGGTGTCCTAAATTCTCTGACTGCCAGAAACTGGGACTGGACAACGGGACAGATCGCTCAATGATTGCCCTGTTCTGTTCATTCCCTCTGGCATCGGCCACTGTCGGAAGACAGGACACTGAGCTAGATGGACCATTGGTCTGACCCAGTATGGCTGTTCTTATGCTTCCTGATCAGATTCTGCCAAACACCAGTAAAGGAGCATTAATAGTGTCCAGGCCAGCACAGACTGAGCTATGAAAAAATAACTTAAAATAAATCTTCAGCTTCTCAGCAATATGCAGCAGAGGGAAAAGGAGAAGGAAAAAGAAGTAAGCATAAAGAGGCTGGGAAGGGGGGGAAGGGCAAAGGAAAATCAATAGAGATGAAGAAGATTCAGTTCCCTTTCTACCCATGGCTGTCCACATAGTAGAAAGAGATTTTTAAAACAAGTTAATTCTAACTGATTGTATGTGCAGCAGAAAAAGAAAAGGAGTGAAAATTTCTAGTTTAACATGATCTGTCTTGGCAGAAGGTTGTCTTAGCTATGGGTACTGTAGAAACTTCTGCACATTATGGTTTAAAAACATGTAGTAGTAGGAAACGTACCTTTTTACTCTGGTAGTAATCACACAACAGAGAATAAGGGAGTGTGCAGAGTGTTGAAAACAGAATACCATAAGTTATGCATAGAGATAAAATCACATAGATATTTCTGGAGAGTGTAGCCAGGCCTGTACCAAGTCCAAAAGCAAGATATGCAATGAAATACAGGGTGCGAATACTGAAGTATTCTTCCAGCTTTTCTAGTGCGGCTGTAAAATAGAATTTAAGAAAATAAATTGCACAGAAATATATAAACAGATGCTGTTTATTTTTTTAACCTTCTGTTGTGATTACATCCCAGTTGCCCTGGTCTTTAACCTTCTCAAAGCATTAGAATTATTGGTTTATTTAATTATGGAAAATAACTTTCCACAAACAATAAAGGAAACTTGTAAGATATTATATTTCTTTTTCTTAATCTGATGTCATAATTTTTATTTTTGCCAATTGTTTTGAAGTCTACTTTAATGCAAATACTTGTAAAGTTAGCATATGTGATACTGTATAAGGCTGGAGTGATCAGCTCCTGGTACGGTCAGCTTTTCAAGTCACGCAGAATAAGACCTTTCACACAGAGCATGTTAAGAAGGTAATTATGAACTGAAGAATGGCCTGTCTATCTTTCCTTTACCCACATTAAGGCTTTTAAGGTGTATATCCCCATGTTTTCTGAATCCTGTTTATTATTAATCTGTGGTTTATGGATACAACTTTAACAGGACTATGACTGAAATGTAAGATCTTTAGTGGAGAAATGATTGATAAATAAGGGCCAGATTCCACCATCTTTCTTCATGCTGAGTAATGCCTTACTTTGCAAGTAGTCCTGTTGAAATCAGTGGCACTTCTTGTGGGGTTAGGTGCTATCACTCCTCAGTTTGAAAAAGGTTGGCAGAATTGGGCTTTAAGAGATTATTTGAGAGGAATTAGTATCATGAATAGCACTTAATTTGAAATGTGCTATGTTGGACTATTTCTACTTGTAATAAGTGATGTACAGATCAATTATCTTATTTAATGGGACTGCGCATATAGGAAAGCTGTCCCAAAGTGTGCTTGGCTTTCCAAGCATGTGAATAACCAAAAAGTATACATATTTCACATGGTAAGTAATTTATAGGGCTAGATTACCCTTACTCAATGTCACAGGGTGGGAAGGCCCCTTTAAGGGAGTATGGACACAGCTCCACCTGTGTCTGGTTTTCCCCTGATGCATGGGACAGAAATGGTAGATGAAATCTAGACCATAGGAAGCATGTAAACAAGGTGAGATCACAGGCCTATGATCAGATGAATACAGATTGAAGTTCACCTGCTTTTTAAAAAGGGGGGGTTGCCTAGTCTTAGTTTAGGTGAGATTCAAGGTCAGGATATGATCTGGAGGGGAGTTCTCCCCATAGCCAGGTGGAAAGTCTGTGAGAGAACCCTAGAAAGAACAGGAAATGCTGGGAGATTTTCTGAGGGCTAGAAGGACAGTGGGAGCCTTGGGATGGGCAGATGGACTGATTTGTGAAACTCGGCTAGCTAGGGAAGGACTGATTGTGCTGTGGGTCGGCCAGTAAAAAGGTTGGTTTGGGCTAAACAAAGCAAACCCCAAGAGGGGAAACATTAACTGAATCACCTATTGTGCAATGGCTGAATAGCTCTGGGCACAGGAAAGGAAACTGTGACATAGTACTGTGTCAAGAGTGGTGAGAGAGCTGTGCCCTGTGACTCATATCAATTAGTAGCCTACACCAAATAGTCCCATTGACTTAAATGATATTACATGTGGTGTAACATACTACTGATTGTGAGAAAAGGATATCCAGCATATCCCATAGGAAATATGAAAGATCATTCACTAACAGTCTTAGGCAGGAAAGCATAATTACCTCCATTTTACAGAGGGGTTACTGAGACACACCAAGATTAAATGATGTGCCCAAAGATTACAGAGTAAATTAGCAGCAGAACCAGGATTGGAATACAGAGTTGCCTGTCTTCCAGTCCTGTGCAAAATCGCTAGATCACACGGCCTCCCACGTATGGACAGTATGAAAATTAATCGTCTTGGCTGATTCAAGCCTGCTGATCTGCCAGTATTGCCAAGTCTTGCAATAATGTAAAGCACTTTGCACATGTAAGACACCATATTAGTACTAGATCTTACCCTAAAAGTATGTGTTCTCATGGGTGAATTGAGAACATTTAATATGTGGCTTTTAGACTCAAGACAAGAGGATAATAAACATGAGTGTATTAAAAGAAACCAGTCTATATTCCTGCTTGCTTGTATATCTGTGGTAATGCAGAAGTGGCAAATCTTTACAAATTTATAAATTCTTCTTTCGTAGTCTTAGGGGTTTGGAACTGCACATTTCTTGAAGGACTGCCACTTCTAGAACAAAATAAGTTGTCATGTGGAAAAAAATGAATATATTTTAGGGGTACTGTATGTTTTCTTCTCAGTGTGTATGCATAACTTGTGCAGTGTTACTATTTGTCAAAAAACAGAATTCTACCCAGAAGAGGCTGCCTGTTAGTGGTGAGTGAAGGAATTGCACTATGGTTGCCTGAGCTTACAAAAGCATTACACTCAACCTGATACCATTTCTATTTGTGTCTGTCTGTCTGTCTGTAGCACAATAACCTTTGAATGCTACAGCTATTCAATTTCAGGAAACATTCAAGGCATCAATGGCCAGAACACTATTGCTTTTTGGGAAAATCAGGAAGCGGAAAGGAGGGAAATAGGGGCCACATGAAGCCCTGCCAGCTCTTTAGTACAGCCATAATTTTAAGCCCCCCAGCAATTGTTTTAGATCAAACAACTGACAGATGGTACCCATTAATGTCTTCCAGCATAACAGTAGTCCTAACTCATCTCTGTCTATCCTACCAATGGATAGAATTGTATAAATGGAGGGCTGGAAGGGACCACAAGAGGTCATCTAGTCCACCTCCCTGTGCTGAGGCAGAACCAAGCATACCTACACCATCTCGGGGAGGTGTTTGTCTAATGGGTCCTTAAAAACCTCTAATGATGGGAATTCCACACCTTCCTTAATAACGTATTCCAGTACTTAACTATCCTTTGTAGTTAAAAAGGTTTTACTAATATCTACTCTAAATCTCCCTTGCTGCAGATTTAACTGATCGCATTTCTTGCTCTACCTTCAGTGGACATTGAGAACAATTGACCACCATCCTCTTTACATATTTGAAAACTATTATTAGGTTCCCCCTCAGTCTTACATAAGGTACTCCTCTTAATGCACCCCACAATTATATTAGCCTATTTCACAACTGCACCACACAGTTGGCTTATATTAAACTTGTGACCTACTATAACTCCTAGGTCCTTTTCTGCAGCACTGCTGTCTAGACGGTTATTCCCAATTTTATATTTGTGCATTTGATATTACTTTCCTAAGTGCAGTAGTTTGCACTTGTTTTACTGAATTTAATCTTGTTGATTTCAGACCAGTTCCCCAATTTGTCATGGTCATTTTGAATTTTAATCTTGTCCTCCAAATTGTTTGCAACTCCTCCCAGCTTGATGTCACCTTGATAAGTATACTCTCCACTTCATTATCTAAGTCATTAATGAAAATATTAAATAGTACTGGACCTAGGACAGACCTCTGTGGAACCCCACTATTAATGTCCTCCCAGTTTGGCAGGAAACCATTGATAACTATTCTGAGTACAGTTTTTCAATCAGTTGTGTACACACGTTACAGTAATTTCATAGCCACATTTCCCACTTTGCATGTGGGACTGTGTCCCTGTGCATATGGGTGGAAGGATGAATTCTCCCTGTACATAGGGTGTGTGGGTGTGTGAATGCAGGGCACACAGAATCCTTAGCAGCTGCAGGGGAGTTACAGGAAGTCTCTGCAATAGAGGCACGTGGGATGGTAGCATACAGGGAGCTTATGTGGGAAAATTGAGGGAGGCAAGGAACCCTTGGTGCGTACAAAATGCTCAGCTTACACAAGCTATGAGGTGTGCAACTCCCCCATACCTCAGTTCACCTACCTCACAAGAGTCTTGTGAAGCTGTGGATTACTTTATGAACAGTGCTATACAATGACAACTTTTTTATTGTGACTAGACTGTTGGATGTCTGTGCTGTCAATGCTAACAAGTATTAACTAACAGAAATAGTATATAGACAGACAAGAACTGCTAATTAAAAAAAAAAAGATTTTAGGGCAGAAAAACCTTCAAGTAGCACACTAATCTGCAATATAAATGCCAAGCTCAAAACAACATTCTATACTGCAGAAGCAGCTTTTCAGAGGCAATTTGTTCTTCTCTCAGCAGTATGGGAGAAAGCTCTGCTTAGTACCTGAATAGAATGCAGCACTGAATGCATAGATACACATTCCCCAACAGCCCATGGTGACCCCAGCATTGTATTTTTGATATTCATCAGAGTTGTGAGGGGCTTTAGGATTGCCTTGAAACACCACTTCTCCCATGAAGTCTGTGTAGAACAGCAACATTCCCTCAAACGAGAGCCAACCTAGAAGAAGCCAGAAGCAATATTTATTTATTTAAATTTGAATGGCATCTTTAAGCTCCCACTCCAAGCTCTGGATGCTCTTCCATATTTTAGAAGTCCCAGCAGTAAACAAACTGTGTAACAGTCTATAATATACTCCACAGGTTGCCCTTATCATCATGGGAGTTACCTGAGACACTGTCTCTCTCTCTCTCTCTCTCTACTGTACTGTAATCTGCATCAAAGTCAGTCAGCATTTTAAAGGTTAAAACCTACCCCTTGAACACCACCTGGAATCACCAAAGGCAGACTGCACTGGTCAGAGCATTGATCAGAGCAAGAGAAACTACAAATGGGTTACAGAATTCTGAACTAGCTTCAGTTTCTGAATGGATTCAAGATGTAGCTTTCACAGAGCACATCATAGTGGTCTAGTCTTGCGATGACAAAGACATCGATTAGTGTAGCAAGGTCTGAGAGAAATGGCTGCACTGATCTTTCCAAAATCAGATGGGAAAAGTGCTTTTAGTTATGGCGACTACCTGGGACTCCAGCAGCATCCTCTGGTTCAATAAAATTCCATAGCAGCGAATGCATGTTGCAAATAGTGGCTGTACTCCCTCACTCAAGGATGCTGATGCAACAGTTAATCTGGTTCCTTCTGCCAATTTATTAATATTAACTCAGTCTTCTCTAAACTGAGCCTGACCCATCAAGCCTTCGACAGTCACTTGGCCACTGCATTAATAGATGGAAGGTGATGGAGGTGTAGAGCTGATTGCCATCAGAATACTGAAAATACCACAGCCCATGTCTCTTACAATCTTTCTTAGGGAGCCTCATGTACACATGGAACAGGAGTAGAAAAAGAGTTGAACCCTGTGTTGACTCACATGAGAGTGTCCCTGGCACAAATAAAAGAAAATATCACCCATCATTATCCTTACAGCATGTCTAAATGAACACACACTGTGTGGTAAGCTAAGGTATAAATCTACAGAGGTCCAGCATACTGCACATTAACAGTCTGTGCGCAGAGTCCACATGAAGAGTTCCCTAGGGAACGGACAGGTAGTGGATAGCACACTGGAGCTCTGAAGATTAACACGCCAGTTTACTGCACAGTGAGTTTCATCTAGAAATGCCCTTAGAGGCCTCTTAGCAGATAAACGCTCATTCAGTAAGAAGTCCAGTACCAGAGGACAATGTCAAAGGAGGCTGATTTGTAAAATAATTTTTAATGATAGAATTTTCAATTTATAAAGTCTGCTCCTAATTCAGTTTCTTGTGTGTCCCAGTACATATACTCACCCTAATCAGAGGTAGGTTTCCTTAGTGCCGATATAAACAAGGAATTATTTTCTTGATAAAAATAAATATGTATTCTTTATTTATGGCAGAAAATAATCTAGTTATAGAAGAAACAGAAGAGACTTTCTGGAGTTTGGAATACTATCAGTCACCTCCGTGGAGAAAATTAAGACCCAGTTAGTCAGTAGTCCTAAGCAAGGGACAACCACAATAGATCAAACACTTCAAAATATTAATCTAAACTGATTCTTAAACCATTTTCTTCTGAAGGAAAATATGATTACTTTCATGGTGAAAACAACATGACACTGCAGATTTACCTAGGAAGTGGTTGATGCAGAGGTTACGCAGAGTCTTGGGCATGTGGCAGATGGTTGAACAAAGAAGTTTCATGGAAAGTGATTGCTCAGACATCTCACCGGATCCATTCAACTCACTCTCATACTTCACACCATTCAGCAAAATATTAGCAACCTGCACCATAAGAACTCCAAATCAGAAAACAATATAAAAACAAAGCTGTGTTATATTACATTTCTTTGAGGTCACTGAGAGTGTTGCCATAAAAAGTAAACATTGAGAATAAAGATGAGTCTAGATTCAGTGGGGATGCAAGCAATGGAGTAAATAAGTTAATCATAAAATGCAAAGTAGTGTTCTGTGCACTGTTCTGGATTTCAGTGGATTTGAAACAAGTATCTTTCACTCTTATGGATTTCTTTGGGAACCAAATTTAATACTGGCATAAGTGGACATGAATCCAATTGAAGTGAATAGGAGCTGTACTCATAACAGGGGTGCATTTGGCCGCAGGAATAGTAGGGGTGGTGCAGACAAAAGGACCTCCTTTAATTTACACACTTATGTTAGTTGCTTTTCCTACTATTCCATACACACATGGGGTGAAATCCTGGCCCCACTGAAGTCAGGGAAGCTAGGATTTTACTCACAGTGGTAAATTACACTCATTTTGCACAGCTACTGAATGTCTAGTTGGTGCATGTTAAAGTACTTCCGATTCCCTCCTGCACCTTTTAAGACCAACTTACACCTAGCATGTAATTTACACCACCATTTATTTCACTCCTGAATTTTGCTAAAAGATTTACATGGGTGTTGCACCTGCTAATATCAGGCTATCTTTGGCTGAGGTTGGCTCATGTTTACAAAGGGCTGCCGAATGCGTTCCCTATACAAAATGAGCTCATTCACAAGCCTGAAAACAGAAATATGATGGCAAAAAATATTTATGTTAAACATGTTTCAAAACACAAAATGTATAAATGGGTAAAAAGACAGCAAAATAAACATACATAACGGGACAGTTGCCTCATTTCTGCTCCCGTTATGTACCAGCATAGAGGTCCCTGGCCTCCTGCAGATTCCCAGGAAACCACTAGGTTTAGGGCCAACCTTTTCCCAGGAGCTGGAAAATCTCATTTTTCCTGATGAGAACATGGGTAGTAGTCTTCATGAGGGGATGCTCACAGCAAAACGCATCCCCACCCACCATTACTTTGATTATCATTTCATGGGCTGTGAAACAATTGTGGCTAACATTATTAACCTCAGAAATGCTGATGCAGATAATTTGCCTCTGCACCTTGTGTTATATTGTCTGAGGGGTGGGAAAAGGCCCACATTATTCCCTGGCAGAGAGTCCAAATCATAAATAATTTCCTGCAATCTCTTACTAATTTTTGTTCTCGAAATCCTCTCCCTCTTATTAATAGACTCATATTATGAGTTCTTATATTGTATTCCCATCATAGCTTTCATAAACAAGCTGTTACAAAGAGCCCTTAATCACAAGTGTGCATAGACAAACAAAAAAAGTCAGTCATTATGATAAAAGTATATATTTAGGCATTTTAAAATAAAAGGTAAAACTATCTAACAAGATTAAATGAATGTTCAAATTACACGGTCATGACATTGTTTCTGGATATATTTTCTCCCCTTACCTGTTGGCTGAAGGTTACGTTTCTTCTCCTGCTACTTTCTGGACAATATCCTGTGACAACATCTGGAATGGCCAAGGTCTGAGGCCTTTTCAGAATCCCTATTGATCGTGGCTTTATTGCATCCAGTGAACCCACCCTTAGTGCATCTCCATCTGGCCCTGGATTTACAGAATTCTCCCCTTGGTCCAGGATTCCATTTTCTTGACAGTAAAAGCCCTCTGGCACCCTGGGAAAGCTGACACTGATTGCCTGTCTCGGCAAGCTAGCTGGGATTGCTAAATAGCCATCATACCCTCCTGTGAAGCAGTCTATGAGTACGCTGTCAATATTTGAGGTCCCAAATGATGATGCAAATTCATTAATTCCTGTCAAGGAGTTGTCTCTGCTGTTAAAACTGCCATATTTAGGTGTGAGTGGGCTCAGAGGGGAAATTGGACTTGTAAAACTGAGATTTTCATTTATACCTTCCTCAAACAAAAGAGGTGGAGAAGGAGGAAGAGGAAGACTTGGACTCTTCATCACTTTTTTCTTCTTGCTAAAAGACTGCAGTGGTCTTTCTGGAATGCTAATTAGAGTCAAGACAGTAGTGATAGTCAATATTATTGCTGTGAAGACATAGATGACACGGAGCTGCCCTCCCACAGCTCTTCCAAAACTGGTTTTATCCCAATTTATTCCTCCAACAACATAACCAAAGCCACCTCCAAGACCTGGTGGGGAAAATAGATTAAGATTACCTTCCCCAGCCAATCCCTAAAGAAAAAAGGCAATGAAACACAGCAACATTTGAATCATGAGTTCTGAGCTACATTCCCAATTCCTAGTTAATCACTTTAAAGATTTCTCTCTCTTAAATACAATACTAAACAATACAATAGCCTGCACCAAAAGCACATTAATGATGACACAGAGAGGGGAAGGGGTGTCATAACTATAAAGGGAAGGGCAACAGCCCTCCTGTGTACAATACTATAAAATCCCTCCTGGCCAGAGACTCCAAAAATCCTTTTACCTGTAAAGGGTTAAGAAGCTCAGGTAACCTGGCTGACACCTGACCCAAAAGATGATTTTTACCTTTTTCTTTAATTAAAAGACTTCTTTTTAAGAACCTGATTGATTTTTCCTTGTTTTTACATCCAAGGGGGTTGGATCTTGATCCACCAGGAGTTGGTGGGAGAAAGGAGGGGAATGGTTAATTTCTCCTTGTTTTAAGATCCAAGGGGTTTGGATCTGTATTCACCAGGGAATTGGTGAAGAGTCTCTCAAGGCTACCCAGGGAAGGGAATTAGCACATTGGGAGTGGTGGCAGCGGACCAGATCTAAGCTGGTAGTTAAGCTTAGAAGTTTTCATGTAGGCCTCCATCTGTACCCTAAAGTTCAGAATGGGGAAGGAGCCTTGACAAGGGGGTTGATGCTGCACAAGTAACTGATATAAAGAACTTGAAGCCAGCTCTAGTCCCAGATTTGCCAGTTCATTTTAGGACAAGTCACTTAACCTTTGTATGTGTCAGAGTCCCCAGCTGTAAAATGACAACAGTGATGCTTACCTGTCTTATGGAATAGCTCTAGGATTAAAGTGCATTTCTCCTCTGAAAAGTGGAGAAGTTAAAATTGATCCTTCATCTCAATAGGAAGCTTTTCCCTGTGTGTATTCAGAGTCAGATTAGCTCAATTTACTGAATAATGAGCTGGATACACATTTGAAGTGGCAACACTGTTTAAAACAAACACTATATAAAATATATAAATTATACAAGCGCCATTCATGTGGTGACAGCCTTAGGCCAATGTCCTTTCTTTCATCACACACATATATAGGGCAATACAGAAGAATGTTTTATAAATCTGTTGAAAGAGGAAAACTAGACTGCAGAGTTTGACAGCTAACAATGAAAATAAGGGTCAGCTGGTTTAGGGCACCCAGCAGGATTTGCCTCCTCCAATAAAGCCAATAAAAATGGTATGTTCGCCTGAGTATTCTCATCTCCTCTCTCTGTGAATATTATTGCTACCACATCTGTTTGAGGGGGGTCTCATGAAGAGCTGCTCAAGAATTTAGTTTATTTCTATTTTTACATTTGTTGTGAAACTCTGACAATAAAACCCAAACTGATAAAGGGCAAAATATCACAAAGTTACTATAATTTATACACTGTTTATTTTTTAAATTACTGAAGTTACCTATTGAGTTATGCTTATAGTAGAGGAAAAGAGACAGTTCCCCAACCCAAAGCTGTATGTATCTTTACAGTTCAAAGACCCATAGTATATACCAGGGGTTGGCAACCTTTCAGAAGTGGTATGCCAAGTCTTCACTCTAATTTAAGGTTTCACGTGCCAGTAATACATTCTAACTTTTTTAGAAGGTCTCTTTCTATAAGTCTATAATATATAACTAAACTATTGTTGTATGTAAAGTAAATAAGCTTTTTAAAATATTTAAGAAGCTTCATTTAAAATTAAATTAAAATGCAGAGCCACCCGGACGGGTGGCCAGGACCCAGGCAGTGTGAGTGCCACTGAAAAATCAGCTCGCGTGCCATAGGTTGCCTACCCCTGGTATATACACACATTTGTGCCATGCTATTCTATATTGAATCTTGTCTGCTCATAGCTAAATGGCTATATACCATGCAAGAATAAATAAAAGCGCATACCTGCTAACAAAGCATGGATGTTAAGCCCCCTGTCTTGATCCACTGGGCTACACACATCCATCATGTAAGCATGACTGGGATTGTCTGCCGAATCTGCACTAACGTCCATTAGGACCACCCCACAGATTGTGAGAATGATCCCCCATTTATGGTTATTCACAGTGTCAGCTAAGGCGCTGCCAATGTCCCTTCCATTCAGCATAAGTGAGAGCCCCAATAATGCTCCTAGGAACAAGGAATTAAATTAGATCAACCGGGAGGAAAAAATTATGAAGGCCCATCCTTCCCTGCTCTCCAACTGTTATTCTACACTAAACTCAGTACAGCAGGTAGCCTCATTCACAGTCAGATCACCACAGACCAGGGGTTCTGTGTGGTTTATGGAAAGATTTTGGATCTCTGTTCCCGACAATGTCCAAACTAACTGAATTATTTGCTCTTCTTAGATCCAACCTCAAAATTTAATGAGCACTTTCCATAGTTTGTTTGTTTGTAGCATTTCCTTTCTGCTGACAGTCCTTCACATAGGCCTAGATCTCTCCAGATCTTTGAGCAGACAGGATGCTTCCATGCATATACATCTCTAGTTGCCCACACAAGAGGCAGTGGGAGAGTGCCCTCTGTCAACACTACAAGCTAGGGGTGTAGTTCCCAGGTAACATACATATACTCACACTAGCTCTCATCAAGCTATTGCAATTATAAATCATAATGTAGCCACAATAGCACAGGCAGTGACAGCATGGCTTAGTTTTACTGAGTACATTCCCACCAATTTCCCACAGGTTTGTACTTAGTATAGCTAAGCCATGCCTCTGCTGCTGTTACCCATGCTACCATGGTTACACTACTATTTAGACTTGTGCTAGCTCAATGAGAACCGGTGCGAGTATGCGTACATGAGTTGGGAATCACACACATAGCTCAAAGATTAGATGTAGCACTGTTCCACCCTCCTTGAAACCCTATAGATACCCCTCTACGGGAGCTCCACATAGAAGGAGCTTCATGGTAGGGTGTGGGGAATAGACTGTCAACACTCAACAGCACCATCCACTGCAAGTGCAGCAGATATAGGAGGGAATGCTGCTTGAAACACTAACTGCCCTTTGCTTCCCCTTCCTGCGGGCTACTGCACAACAGTAGGGAGACTCAGCCAGAGGCAAACTAGAAGACTCCTGCCTCTCTGGATCTGTCAGCCCCAGCAAACTCTAGAGAGCCCCATAACTCTCCCCTGGAGCAGGGAACCTCTCTGGCCCCCTCATGTTGGGGCTTTCACTCTGGTAAAGGCTATATGGGCAATAGTCTATGTATTTCTCTGACCAACTATAAATCCCTTCTGCTTTTGAGGAAACTAAAAGCTGAGGTCAGCAAATGGGATTAAGTGTAAAATTCAACCCAAACACCATTGCACACACACCTCATTTTCAAACACTAACCAGCTAAAGCTCACAGCACCTCTCTTATGGAGAAAAGGAAACTGGTGTAGTGAAGGCCAGAGATTCTACCAGCAGGGATGGCAGGTTTGTAGAAATTTTGGTGGTGCCCAGAACCCGCCCCAACTCCACCCCCCACCTGCCCAAGGCTCTGGGAGGGAGTTTGGGTGGGGGAGGAGATCTGGGGTGCAGGCCCTAGGCAGGGGATTGGGGTGCAGGCTCTGGGAGGGAGTTTGGGGATGGGAGTGGGTGTGGAGGGAGGGGGTGCAGGTTCTGGGAGGGAGTTTGGGGAAGGGAAGGGGTGCAGGGGGAGGGGGTGTGGGGAGAGGGCTGTGGCTGCAGATGAGGGGTTTGGGGTGTGGGAGGGGCTCAGGGCGAGAGTAGGAGTGTGGGGGTGAGGGCTCTGTCTGGGGCTGGGGAGTTTGGGGTGTTAGAGAGGCTCAGGGCTGGGGCAGAGGGTTGGAGTGCAGGGGGATGAGGGCTCTGGCTGGGGCTGGAGATGAGGTGTTTGGGGTATGGGAGGGGCTCAGGCAGAGGGTCAGGGTGTGGAGGGGATGAGGGCTCTGGCTGGGACTGGGGATAAGGTGTTTGGGGTGCTGGAGGGGCTCAGGGCTCAGGCAGAGGATTGAGGGTGCGGTGTGGGGGTGAAAGCTCTGACTAGGGGTGTGGGCTCTGGGGTGGGGTAGGGCTGGGTATGAGTTTGAGTTTGGGGTGCAGGCAGGCTGCTCCGGGACGGGGGCCAGAGAGGAGGACTCCCCACAGCCCTTTCCCTGCCAGTAGCAGCAAGCTCTGGGGGAGGAACCCTCCTTTCCCGCCCCCCCAGCAGGACACTCACCCCCACCACTGTCACTGCATGTGCTCCTAGGGCCCCTCTCGGGTCCAGGAATCTCCCTTGCCTCCCCCGTGGTGGGTGCTGGGGGATACTGCGTGCACCTCCTCCCCAGCTGTTGCCCCTGACTGTAGCCTCATTGGGGGTGAGGGATGGGGCTGCCCCTTGCCCAGCGTGGGGCAGGAGCAGTGACTGCGGGCGGGGGGGGAGGGGAGTCTGTGCTGGTAGAAGGTCTCGCCGGAAAAGGGAAGGGCCTGAGGGGGAAGGGCAGGCTCAGAGTCAGTCTGCCCTGGCAGTAGAGAAAGGGGGGCATTAGGACCCTGCGGCAGCAGTTGCTGCAGGGAGGCAGCATGGAGCTGCATGGGAGAGACAGGGACGCTCTGCTCCAGGGGCTCTGGGAAGGCAAGAGGGGGCCGGGGAACACTCAGGGGAGGCGGCAGGTGGGGCCGGGGGGGGACACCCGGCCCCAAATATTGGTGGAGCTGGGCTCCTGGGCTCTGAATATTGCTGGTGCCCGGGCTGGTGCTGATGTCTACCAGAGCCACATGGCAAGTGTCAGGGCTGGAATTAGAAGTCAAGGTCTTGGACCCCAGTCCTATGCTTTGTTCACCAGCTGTGACACTCACCGCCCTGCACACTTGAGGGGAAGGGGAATGGGGCTTTCCAGGTCAGAGCATTGCACAGGGAGGAGAGGGGAACAAGAGAACACTGCCCGGGAGAAGAGGTTTTTCACTGTCTGTTTTACATATTTTGAGATTTAAAGTTATTTTGCTTTTATATTTAAAAAAAGAAAAACACACCTATTGCCAGGACCAGAATGAAGGGCCGCCTCCTGCCAAATCTTGATGTGCATCTGTCACTCCAGGCCCCCAGCAAAGGCTGCAGCAGGAATCCTGAAACAAAAATGACTCATAAGTAATGGACATTTCTGTAACCATCTTGTTTCACCAAGACTTCATAATGGGAAGTTTAAAAGGCAGGAATTGCATCATTAAGGCAGAGTGTGACCTTCTCGATCAATAGTAGTCATCTATGCCCAGATTTTGAAAAGTATTAGGCATTGCTGTGCTTGGTGTTGCTATGCCTAATTGATTTAGGAACCTAAATCTTATTTTCAAAAGGGACATAGGCACTTGAAATTTTGGCTCCTAAGTGCCTACATGACTTTGGAAATGAGATTTAGGCGCCTTATCAGTTAAGTGTTGCAATGCTGAGTACAGCAAGACCTAAATACCGTAAAAAATCTGGACCCTAGGCTTTTGCACTATTTACTTCTTTGAATTTCCTGGAGTGGAAGCTGTAAACTGTAGTACATTGTGTAATGCTCAGCTGGTACCAGTCTGACACAATACAATCCATACAATCCAATCCACTTCAAAATAACAGTGGAGTTTGACAAAAAGTGTAAAATGAATGGGCAATTATTTTATCCCGTGAAGTGCTCTGTTCTGTATGAACGACTTTACTGCCTTAAACCGGAACTTCCTTATGAGGCTAGCAGTAAGTCAATGTGTAAATCTGAATGTTGCCTGGATTATCCTGGGCCAGGTAGGGATTCAGTGACTGAGGAAAGGAATTATTTCTTCTCTTCTTCTGTAATCAGTTTTAAAAGTACAAAGAGACAGAAGGATGTTACCCAAGTTGTGGAATAATACTTTCTGTTATTCTTCCTTTACAGAAGAATACACCTTTCACCCCATGTCTGTTCAGAGGAATATGCCACAACCCCAACAGAAAGCAAAACTCTGGACTCAAGTAGATTTACTTCATCCCTGGGATGCCTTGTTTAACTCAAAGCTACCCCCACCTTCCCACCCTGCTAGCTGACAGGCCCAGAGAGGTTTAGTCTCCATATTCTCCCCCTCTTTCTGTTGGGTCAATAGAAGTTAGTTCCTTGACTTTTTTTTAAATTAATTTTTAAATATACAAATGGAGTAGCCAAAATTCTGGAAGTATGTTGGCTGCAAATAAAAAATAGACTCAGAAATCAGTAATGAGAAATCCCTCTTTGGTCACATCTCGCCCTCCTTCGCCAGGGCCAGTGAGGTATATTCTCCATTTTGTTCTCTAAAATTATGGGTAGTGGTTCCAACTTCCACATCACATGTGTGAAACCTGTAAAGTAAATTAAATAGCAAAAAAAAAGAAAGAACTCAGTGTCAAACTAATCCCTTGTGAAGTGGAAAAGCAGGAGGGTAAAATTAGCGTAAAAAAAATTACCTAGTATTGGGCTGATAAACCACACCATTCCATACAACTGATCCGGCAGCCCCATCTGAAGCAACACAGGAGTCACATAGGCTGTTTCCATGGCATAGCTGAACTCGATCCCAAAGAGAATACACCCATTAAACAGCAGTTCTAGGAAAGATCTCTGAGGGTGGAGATCCCCAAAGTCAATCAGATCAATAGGGCATGGTGTATTTGGGGGTGGTGGAGGGGAGGGGCGTATGTGTTTTCTCCTCTTTGGGTGTCTTTTAAAGTTGTTGGCACGATGACTGATGTGGCGAGTGACAGATCCGGAATAGCCTGAGATCTGTGACCTCCAGAATTCCTGACAAGACAGGCTGGGGAAAAGCACGTCGCTGGGAGGGGTTGCTGCAGCTGAAGGGATCATCGTGGATATTCCTGGGAGGAAAAAAGCTGAGATTCAGTATTGCTATGAAAGAGAAATGTCACCTGATTTTAGCTGCTGAAGTTCTAGCCCATTTCTGGTCATGGAGCATATTGAATGCCTCAGCCTTTCACAGAACATAAGATTTTAATGTAGAAAATGAATGCTGGTCGATTCAAGAACTTTCTGTGCTAATAACCTAATAGGATACACACTGGCCCCTAGGGGCCTTTCCCTCTCATAATGCCCTTGCAGGTCACTACAGTTCATGGATGACATGGAACCAATATTGTGAGAGGGAAGGAATCTAGAGTGCCAGTGATGAAGGACAAGTTCCCAGTTCGATCACGTGCAGTAGAGCTATTTGCTGTGGTTATCATGAAAGCTAAGAGATTGTTAATTTCCTCCGCCCCGGCATTTTGTGAAGTCTAGGGCAGCAGGCCCACGCTGCTGCCTTCCTTAGATCTCTCTCTCTCTCTCTCTCACATGCTGTTTGAAAGGCCTTTTTATTTTAAATTAAGAAAAACAAAAAGACAGGACAAAAGTAACATTCATCAGAGTCCAGGATCTCTTTTGCCTCAAACTGACAGTGTGATATACAGCTTCAGTACAGAGAAAATAAAATCATAGCAGAAACATAGATAGACCATGGTTTATTAATCTAAGTTTATTTTTGAGATGGGACTATGTGTCGATTATGACAGAATGCACCTGTTCGACATCTCCTCTTCCAGTTCCTCAACTTCATTTTGAGATTCACCTTTTGCAGCAATATTTGAATTTACTTCTTCCACCCAGGAAAGCCCATAATCATATTTTTTTCACATAGTAATTGGCAATCAGCTTCAGTTTCAGCTCTTTGGGTTTCAGTGAGAAGAGGAAGAAAGGGAGAGTGAAGGACCCGCCACCGAATTGCCGCTTAAGACCCTGGAGAGGGCTGTGGCTGGGAAAAACTGGGCTGATTGGGGAAGCAGCCACAGCTGTGGCCAGCTCAATCAGGGCCCAGCTGGCCCTGATAAGAGGGCTATGGGCCAGAAGCTGGGGGAGTCTCTCTCCAGCTCTGGAGGAAGAGGGCCGAGCTGCTGGGGGACACACGGTACCTGAAGTGGAGCAATGCTGCGGAAGAGCAAAGGGAGCTGGGGAGCTCCAGCCTGGTAAACCCACAGGCTGCATGCCTTGCTGAAAGCCTTGGACAGGTACTGGGGCTGCAGAGGGGCAGCCTGGGGATAGGAAAAGGCATCAGGTCCTAACCCCCTTGCCAATGATGAGTGGCCATTACAGACTGCAGTCTGCCCCAGTGAGCAGGGGTTAGATGATGACTGGCAGTAGTCACTGAGGCAAGATGGGGATAGAGGGTTGGGGGTTCCCCTGGGAGGGGAGACCCAGAGTATGGGGGTACTGCTGGGGCAGAACCCTGACGTAAAGGGGCACCGGGGTCTGGGAGGGACATGGGGCCAGCACCAGGTGAGACACTGGCCAGGAGAGGGTGCTCTGGGCTGGACAAGAGCTAATTCCCAGAACAACCAGCAGGAGGCGCTGTGCCAGTGAGTCTTTGCTTTGCTACAGATGTCTTAGCAGGAGTGTTGTAAGCAAGACACAAGAATAGGGTTACCATATCCAGCAAATAAAAAAAGAGGACCCTCCACGGGCCCTGGCCCCGCCCATTTCCCCACCCCATAGCCCCGCCCCTTCCCCACCCTAACTCCGCCCCCTCCTCCCTTCCACTCCCAGCCAGGGGGAAAGGGCTGCCCCAGTGCTACCGGCTTCAGGGTTTGCCGGGCAGCCCCCAGGCCCTGCACCCCCAGCCGGCGCTTCCCCAGCGCAGCTGGAGCCCGGGAGGGGAAGCGCCCAGCCGGGGGCGCAGGGTCTGGAGGCTGCCCAGCAAACCGCGAAGCCGGTAGCGCTCGGGCTTTGGGCAGCCCCTATGCCTCCGGACCCTGCGCCCCCAGCCGGGCACTTCCCCTCCCGGGTTCCGGCGGCTCTGCTCCTCCCCAACTCTTCGGCTCTGTTTAAGAGCCAGGCTGCCCGAGCGCTACCGGCTTCGGCCAGCCCCCTTGCCTCCGGACCACAGCCGCCAGCCGGGCACTTCCCCTCCCGGGCTCCGGCGGCGCAGGGTCTGGAGGCACGGGGCTGCCCGAAGCCGGTAGCGCTCGGGCAGCCCGGCTCTTAAACAGAGCCGAAGAGTTGGAGAGGAGCAGAGCTGCCATTTTCCCGGACATGTTCGGCTTTTTGGCAATTCCCCCCGGACGGGGGTTTGAGTGCCGAAAAGCCTGACATGTCCAGGAAAAAGAGGACTTATGGTAACCCTACACAAGAAGTAATTCTTCTGCTCTACTCCGTGCTGATTAGGCCTCAACTGGAGTATTGTGTCCAGTTCTGGGCACACATTTCAGGAAAGATGTGGACAAATTGGAGAAAGTCCAGAGAAGAGCAACAAAAATTATTAAAGGTCTAGAAAACATGACCTATGAGGGAAGACTGAAAAAATTGGGTTTGTTTAGACTGGAAAAGAAAAGACTCAGAGGGGATATGATAACAGTTTTCCTTGTAACAACCTTTTATGTACTTGAAGAGGGACCAAAATTACTGTTCTTAACCTCTGAGGATAAGACAAGAAGCAATGGGCTTAAATTGCAGCAAGGTAGGTTTAGGTTGGACATTAGGAAAAACTTCCTAACTGTCAGGGTGGTTAAGCACTAGAATAAATTGCCTAGAGAGGTTATGGAATCTCTATCATTGGAGATTTTTTAAGAGCAGGTTAGATAAACACCTTTCAGGGATGGTCTAGATAATACTTCAGTCCCAGCACTCGTGGCAGGACTGACTAGATGACCTCTCGATGTCCCTTCCAGTCCTATGATTCTATGAAGAGATTCCTGTATATAACTCAAAAAATATGTAATGCACTTTGAGATCATTTGGATTGAGAGGTTCTGCATAAGTAGGAGATATTATTGAATTGAGCAGCTTTCATTTTGAGTATACTTTACTTATGGGGTTTGGGAGGTTGAGTCTAAACACTAATAGTAAGATTGCTTTTCCCTAGAGTTTCATCTCAGCTCCACCTCTCAGGGGATAGAACCCATCCTCCTAGCACAGGGGCCCTCCGCTAAATTACAAACTTCCCTAACGTAGCAAATCAGGTAACATCTCCCTGGGAGTTAAACAGTTTGAGGGATAAAACTTACTGTATCTAAAGCAACCAGTATATAACTCAGTTACATTTCACTTTTAATTTAAAGATTTTTTTAAACTGGAAATTTTTTAGTGTTACAAATGTAATAAGTGTTTACCTTTTAGAACCAAGCCATTGTCCTGTCAACCAGGCTCATGAATAGTCAGAAGGATGCATGCATGAACATTATATACCTAAGCTCTTAGTACCCTCATTAACCAAAACGGGATTTTTAAAAAAAATATTAGAAAAAGAAACTTCTCTTGGACTAAGACTTTGAGATTAATTTTCAAAGCACTGAATGTGCAACTAATCTTAATTTTCACATGAAAATGTCAGTCTAGAACTCTGTGCCACGGGCTGAAAATTTCCCTTTGCTTCTAGTTTCAGCCAAGAATTAAATCTACTATCCGTGATCTAGCAATGGAAATGCGGAGAAACCATCACTCTAGTGCAGGAGACTAAGGCAAATGAGTCTAACAGCAGATTTGCCCAGACTTCAGAGTTCATTCATTTTTTTTGTTTATCGTGTGAGACAAGCTTTGAATTGCAAATATAAAATATATAATTTCCCAGCACCTTGTATAAGATATACAAGCGTTCTTGATGCTTTCCCCAAATGTTCTGAAATACAAGGTTTGTTGATCAAAATGTATGAATAAAATCCATTCTGTCACCCTGTCTATTGTCAGGAAGGCAATTTAGAGCCCAGGTGACCTATTCACCAACATGAAGCATTTGAAGCAGAAAACCACAAATCATATCAGCCCTTGTGAAATTTTCACAGTAATGGCCATCCTCCATTTATACTAAATGAAAGTCAGGACATTCTGTCTTCTGAAGGCTCATTCTCTCTGGATTTCCCACAGCAGGAGAAGTATTATCCAAGGAACTGCACAGTGATCTGACTGCTAACTGCAGAAAGAGATGCAACTAAGAACAAAAGGTATCATCCTCTCCCTCCCATCCTCCTCTAAAATGTCACCCCATATACAGTATCTGTAAACCTTCCTGTCAAAGGGCCCCAGAGCAAATGCCCAGAGCGCTAAGAGAATGGATTGGATCCCAGAAAGCATTGCATTTGTTCAGTATGAAATAGTTACCTGTAATTACAGCTGGAGGAACATCCTTTTTTCAAATGCTTATCTATGCCTGGATTATCCGAGGTACAGGTTCCTAGTCACTGCTGCTGTGGCTGAATCCTCCCTCCCCGCATAAGGCGCCTGCCTTCTGGCTGGGGAAGATGGTGATGTCATCACTACTCTCGCTCTCCTTTCTCCCCAGCCTGCTGGGGCTCTGCAGAAAGCATCAGCTTTTCTCTGTACCTCAGCTATTGTTTCTTAAAGCGGCAGGCTACAAGAACAAGCTGCCTGTATTGCATAACAATAGGACAAACTAAGAGGAGAAATACCTGCATTCTCTTATTGTTAAATATTTCCAGTCTTCATAAGAGAACTTTTTTTACCCCACAAAGGGTTTGTAATCAAGTAGGATTGTTTTTACTAGGAGGCTGCTGGTGTGTTAACTGCTGTTTCAATTTAATAGTTTATTATATCAAAGGCTTCTAAAGTAAGAGTTGTATATTTAATAAGAAATCTATATAAACAAAATTACTCACTGCATTAATCACATGGCTTTTTAAGTGTCTCTTTGAAGTTACCCTCTACTTAGATTTACCACCTTGCTGATCAACTGGTTTTAAAATGTCCTAAAAACAAATGACTGGCAATTTTAACTTGTGTGCAACAAGATTTTCAGAAGTGCTGTCCATTTACAGCAGGGGTAGGCAACCTATGGCACGCGTGCCAAAGGCAGCACTCGAGCTGATTTTCAGTGGCACTCACATTGCCCAGGTCCTGGCCACAGGTCCAGGGGGCTCTGCATTTTAATTTAATTTTAAATGAAGCTTCTTATACATTTTAAAAACCTTATTTACTTTACATACAACAATAGTTTAGTTCTGTATTATAGACTTGTAGAAAGAGACCTTCTAAAAACATTAAAATGTATTCCTGGCGGGTGAAACCTTAAATTAGAGTGAATAAACGAAGACTCGGCACACCACTTCTGAAAGGTTGCCGACCCCTGATTTACAGTAATACAGATAAGCTTCCTTTAGCGAGCCTCTCTGAAAATATTTGACACCTAAGACGACCAAGGATGTTTCAGAGGGCACTTGGGTTGTTGTGGTCCTGTGCCTACAGAAGTGTAATTGGTTTCAGAATTTGGCAGATATTGCTATATTCACTAGGTGCCAATAGACAGAGTTTTCCTACACTTCCCTGGATTCCCAGCACTCACCAGGGACTCATGACAGGCCTGTGGAATAAAACCAGGGTTAAGTGGGGAAGAATCTGCAAACACCCCAAAAGCATACAACAGACATCAGATGTTCAAGGGGCTTCGGTGGGAGGGGCAAAAACCTTTCTTCAATTTTAATATAACTACTTATGATTATTGAAGGAAAAAAGTTGTCCAGGAAGGAATGACCCAAGGAAAGGGGCATTCTTTCACCACTTAATCCACCTTTTTATGGAAATGAAATAACACATAAGCAAAAAATGTTTGCCAACATCAACTCAACTCTGACCCTGATCTCAATCCTCAATTGAGGGCACCCAGAATGACAGATTATGGTAAATTAAAACATTTGATCTAAGTGTGGAACATGCGTTAGGAAGGGGAGAAGGAAGAAAAGGGAAGCTCTAAGGAGAAGAAATAGTTGGGCAGAAACAGATGCAACTATAACCAGGGAGGAATATGAATCTTCAACATTACACAGGCCTCCAGAAAGATACTGTGTATGACCAGTCCTAAGCAATACATGCTCTGGAAATTTTTCAAAGTTGGTTTGAAATGTGGTATGGAGGAATTCAAAGATAGTGTCAGTTGCAGCTGACGAGGAGGTGCATGGCTCTTCCAGATATATTGAGAATTTCTGAACAACATTAAGCAGAAATTTATTTCACTCTCTGGGCAGAAATTGATCAGAAGGAAAAATTAGTTATTATAAAACTCTTAACTGTAACAAGCAGGCATAGTACACCCCTATCTGCAGCTGCTAGTAGCTACAAAATGAAGTACTTCTATTTAAATTCAGTATGTCTGCAGTAGAACATGTATGTCATGGGAGGTCTTGTACGCACAGAGACTCCCTCAGGTAACTTGGGCCATTCTCGGGGTGGGCTTTGAAGAGGAGTGAAACCTTGAATCTAACGATTCAAAGGGGAGAGAGGTTTAGCAAAGACAGCAGAACACCATGTTAATGTGTTCTCAGTGGCCTGTCTTTCTGAGCAGACAAGCTGCTATGTTCTGAATGAACTTGAGCTGTTTTTAAGGTTGGCACTTTCATTCTTAGTGTGACAGATATAGCAGTTTCCTGCCACTATCTTTGGGAGATCTTACTGTATTAGTTTAGGTGTAAGCAGTCAGAATGAGCTCTCCCCTGACATCTGGAGGTGAGCTGTGGAAAAGGATTTCAGGGGCTGATCTTGTTTGCATAGGCCCTGCCTAGCATGATGGACTGCTTGCTCAAATGGTCACTTTGGCTGCTGTGGGATCCCCAGTCTTTGTTATTGGGGCAGGAGTAATGGAGGGTTGTTATCCTGGTTATGTGAATAAAGGACAGTAGAACTATACTTGGCATTTTAAGAAGGAGGGACTCGCCCTCAACTAAGTAACACTTGCTAGGCAGGGGACTTGGGTTCCAAGACACAGTAAATTGAGAGGGTAGGGACAGACATGTATAGGGGGTGGGCTGGCTCGCTCTGTCTGAAATATCACTTATCTCCACTGTGCAAGAACAGGGTTAATTTTGACTCCATTAAGAGTCTTAGTGAATTCAGCTTTGCCACATGTAATGATACCTAGATCTAAGCATTAGACCTACTTTGGGCTAATGGTGTACCAGCACTGAGGCTCCCCTACTACCAGCTAAAATCACTGAGAGCTGAAGTTTCTAAGAGCAGAGATTGCTGAGAGCTGTTAAGGAGGGGGCCTGAAGACAAGTTGGTGAGTAGGATGGCTAGTTGAGAGGAGTGGCTAGTGGTGAAGACTGCAGCAGAACCCCATGGAGAGGTGTGGCAATTGTCAACCTGAGCAGCAGAGCTCCCCATACCTCCCCCCACTTCAACCCAGGCTGGGAGGTAAACTCTGCAGAGGAACTTCTGAACTCTGGGGGCAGCATTGACCAAGGTCAGAAACTGTGGGTGGGGTGACTGTGCAGTTGCTGGACTTAAGACCCTGAGGGGGAAAGGACACTGCCAAACTTACTTGGGGATGGGTCTTTTGCTCATGGTTTGTGTTATGAATCCTGTTTGTGGTGGTTCCCCAACATAATGCCACATTGTTTCCCTCCTTTATTAAAAGGCTTTTGCTACACTCAGACTCTGTGCTTGCGAGAGGGGAAGTATTGCCTCCTAGAGGGGCCCAGGGGGGTGGTATGTAATTGTCCCAGGTCACTGGATGGGGGCTTGAGCCGGTTTTGCACTGTTATTGAAATGGAACCCCTAGATACTGAACCCGGCCCTTGTTGCTGCCAACTCTGACAGGCAGAAGGGTTACATGTGTGTCATTGTGGGCTAGGGACGGTACATAATTCTGCGTGGGAGGGTGACCACAGTTCCTCTAGGAACTAAGAACAGTGTGGAGTTGTCCCCACACTTGCCCTGAAAGGGTTAAGGCAGCCAGAGAGGCCAATTAGCCTATTACTTGGCAAGGGTGGGGGGAGGAGATTAAGACTGCAAGAGAAGCTTTAATTAAAAGAAACTCACCAGTGCAGGAACAGGTGGCACATATAGAAGCCAGGAAACTGACACCAGAAGTGCTGGGTTGCTGGGAAAGACTGCAGTCACTCTCTGGGAAGGAGGAGGAGTATTGGAGGCTGTAGAGGTGAGTAGCCTGCAGTTGCTCTCTGGGAGGCGGGAGTGGTGAAGCTGGCAGACCCAGAGAAGCAAGGGCAAGCCAGAAGGTTAGGAAAGATCTGTTTAGGCAGTCTGGCTTGCTGGGAATATCAATGTAGGCAAAGAACTGTGCAGCCTGGAAAAATCCTGGTGAGGTGGGAGGGAGACATGGGTTTCCGCCACACATGCCAACTCCATGGGTGCTCTGGGCCTGGAGTACCCACGGGGGGGGGGGGGGAAATTGGGTGCTCAGCACCCATCAGCGGCCCTCCTGATCAGCTCCTCTCTCTCCCCCCAGCACCTCATGCCTGCCGATGATCAGTGGCATGCAGGAGGTGCAGCAAGGATGGCGTGTACTTGGGGGAGGAATGGGGCAGGAAGAGGCTGGGCAGAGCAGCAATGGGAAAAGGTGGGGTGGGAGTTTGGGCAAAGGGTTGGAGTGGGGTTGGGGTCTGGGTTAGGGTTAGCAACTCAGAATGGCACTCTTCTGCCAAAGAGAAGTGACAGCTGAGGAACCGGAAGCCTAGAGTAGGCATTTTCACTCATGTGGGGTGTGTGATCCACCCACTGGGGGAGGCTAGCCCCCAGGCTGACCCCTTCTGCCCAAGGCTCTGCCCCTCCCCCACTGGAGCCCCGAGGGGGCCCCCCAATACTGGGTGGGCAGCACAGCCCCAGCACCAGGCTGTGCGAGCTCTGACCCGAGCTGCCTCAAGTCCCAACCGCAAGCTGTCCTAATCCCAGTGGGGGGTGGGGGGGGAAGAGCAGTAAGCCAGAGGGGACCTGGGGGCACTACGTGGGCAGGACCACATGGGGCTGTTTGGGGAAGCTTAGCCTCCCCAGGCCTGTGAGATACGCTGCTCTTGCTGGACTACGGAGGGGGACATATACATACAGTTGCCCTGAACTGTGACAGAATTTCCATAATCAAGCCTGGAGGTCTCGCATGCATGGATCATGATGACAGAGTTTGAGGCAGGGTGGGGTACATTATCCTGGCTAGTCATAGATGGAAATGGGCATCTTTCACATTTTTAACTACATGGGTCTCCAGAAGCCCTCATCTGTCCAGGCCAACACAGCCTGTGGGCCAATTTATTGATCTGAGGACAGATGCCATCAGTAGAGGGTCATGTTATGGAGGTAGTAAATTCTTTAAATTGCTTCCTGCTCCTCACCAAAATCACCTTTAAAACCAGGAAAACTTGAGAATGTGTAATTAGAGTGGGAGATTCTTTGGCAAGCCTGTCTCTTAGTCTAATCTGAAGCATCTATGTATATGTCTACTGATGCTTCTAATAATTGTGCACTGTTATACACAAAGATACATTTTTATTTAAGCAACAGCCTTGCTCAGTCTCTCATTCCTCTAGGAATTTGTTTTACATTATTATTATTATTCTCTTAGCTTCTGCATTTCCTTACAGCTCACACTAAACAAAGACTGCCAGGCTGTAGCAATAGGAACTCACCTCTGCAGCACCTCCTGCTGGTCTCTCAGGGAAGTAGCTCAGTTTCCAGCCTGGAGCACCCTCTGCAGGCCAGTGATCTGCCTTACTGCTGGCTCCTGTGTCCCTCCCAGGACCCTGGTGCCCCATCTGTCTGGGGCACTGCACCATGGCAGTAACCCCTCAGTCTTAGGGTCTCCCCTCCCCAGGGAACCCCCAGCCACTATCCCCTCCTCACCTCAGTATAAGGCTACTGCCAGTCATCTCTAGCCCCACACCCTGGGGTAGACTGCAGTATCAGCCTACTCATCACTGGCAAGGTTGGGTTTGGACCTGCTGCCTTGGCCAACCCTCTGCAACACCCAGTTCCCTGTTGGCCTTATACTAGGCCACAGCCTGGGGCTTTCTAGGCTGGAGCTCCCCGGCTCCTCTGCCTTTCCCCAGCCCTGCCCCACTCAGGTACTCTGTCTCTAGCTCCCTGCAGCCAGACCCATCTCTCACTGAATGCAGAGGGAGACTGCCTGGGCTTCTGGCTCACAGCCTCTTATAGGGGCCAGCTGGACCTGATTGGGGCTTGGCCTCAGCTGAGCCTACCTTCCCTAATCAGCCCAGGCTTCTTGCCCCAGCCCCAGCCCTCCCCTGGGCTGTTCTAAGCCCCAAAGAGCAGGAGCGGGTAACCACCCTGCTACACAGGCCCACTGATTGGGGGGGGAGGAAGAATTGCCCAGGGTCCTGGAGCCCCGGGCCTTTTTAAATCGCCCGGGTGGACCACAGGGCAGGGGCTCCTAGGCACACATGGGGTGGTACTGGCAGTGGCGAAGGCAGCCGGGTGGGCATGTGGAAGCCCTGGCCTTGCAGGAAAAGCATGCCTAGCAGCACAGCCAGCATCTTGTGGGGCACCAGCCAGTGCAGGTGCAACACTGCCCAAATGTCAGACGGACCACTTCTGTGCAGGCTGGGGGCCCATTGACTGTTCTGCCCTGGGGCCCGGAATTACTGCCATTGGTTATTTAATTCACCCATAGTAGTTTTTTTTCTTTAATAAAATAAAAAAATATATAGAACTTAATCCAGAATCCTTAATTTTATCTCTAACATTTTGCATTATGTAAATATATATTTACAGAGATGGCTGTAACATCACACTGAACCCTTTGTGCTTGTTATATTACACACATTTAAATTGAAATTTGCCTTTTTGCCAGAACACCTCTCAGTGCCTGGTTTGGTGAACAGTGTGTTTATCGTGAAGATAATATATTTGGTTTGTGATTATGTTTAATGAAGAGTAATCTTTTTCAGTATTTGTTGAAACAGAATGTCTTCACAATATGGAAATCACCAACAAAGGTTTATTTAAATTCTTCTCTATAGAGGTACAACTCATTTGCACACTAGGTGGTGCAACAGTAACACATGAAGATTTTTTTTTTTTTTTTAAACCGAGAACAGTTCAGTGCTGGTGAATTTGTCAGTCTGCAAATTCATATAGAGCCTTAGGACTATGACAGAGCCATATAATCCCTCCAGCACAGACAAGAACAAGCAGCCTTTGAGGTCTCCTGTCACAAGAGGTTGCCTGGCATAAGATCTGGACTTTTTTTTTTTTTTTTTTTTTGTTCTTTATATAAATAAAAGACAACAGATCAACATAAACTAAATTATAAACATACTTAAAATGTTTGTGTGGCCATGACAAGCCAAGACCCCGTTTCTAGTAGTGGTGTTTGTTCATTTAGAGTGCAATTATATTTATTTGCTAGAAGCATGTTTAAAACCAGGCCCAGGTTAAGCAGATCTTGGGGCTCTAGTTTTCTCAAAAAATTCTTCCTTCCATGCTCACACTAAATAGCTTCCCAGAATTGAACTCATGTCTGTGTGTATATTGATCTTTTAACCATACTCTCGCTTTTTTTTTTAAATAAATTTTAGTTAAGAATTGGCTGTATGCATGTATGGAATATTCAAGAACCTGGGAGGTAATATGTCTGATCCTTTGGGATTGGTAGAACCTTTTCTTTTATATGATCAAATAAGATGTTTCAGAAATCTTCATCATATTTGACATGGGTATCTAGATGGAGGCCTGAGGCTAGGTTACTTGAAGAGAACTGTGTTGTTGGCTTCTGGGCGACCAGTGAGGTAATAAAGAAGCTGTTTTATGCTGGCTTGGTAAATCTAAGTATTGAAAATATCTACCAGCTTTGGGGATTATCTACCCCATTCTTTGCAGTTCACTCTAATTGAATGACCGCAACTGGGACCCTGGTCACATCACCATATTAGCTCATGGTTTCAAGCATTTGTGTGCCAAAACCCCAAAAGAACAAAAACAGAAGGGAAGAGAGCCAAGAGGGCCTTGCATTGCACAGTTATGTCTACAGTGCATCGGTCACAGGAGTTTGTCACAAATCAATGAGGAAAGAGCATGAACAAACAGTTCTACCCCCACTACAAGACAAATAAGAACAGGGAATATAAACTTCTCAGAACAGGGATTGAGTTTCTGTGAAATGTAGCATAGACACCTATGATTCTATGTAGTATGTGCAAGCTTACCAAGTGGAAGAAGAGTACAAACTGAAAATAGTTATATGATGATTAAAGCTGGGATTTTCAAAGAAGCCTAATGGAAGTTAGGTGACTTAGAAACATCCTTCCTTAGGCTCTTAATCTCAACCTAAATATGTTTCTTCCAGGTAGCATTTTACATGTCAATAAATCTTGATATTCATGGAAACAAAAGTAATACATAACTGTGTATAATTAATATGTTCTTAGGACCCTGTTCGTAAACTTCTGCACATCAGCCCAGCTGCAAAAATATATGTGGTGTGATGGAGCTTCTCCTCCACCTTGGTGGGTCTTGTGCTTCTGTTTAGTGGTGGGCTAGGGTATTCCTCTTTCCCTCAGAGTTTCCCCCATGCCCCTGGGCTTGCTTCCAATGCCCTGCTGGAGCAGGGTTCTTCCCGGCCTCCTTGAATGGGCAAGATAGCCTATCAGTCTTTGGTAGCCCCTGCGGGCATGATGGCTACAGACCAGACACCTGGTTCAGTCTCTCTCCTCGGGCAGGGTCTCTTCCCTCAGACTCCGGTTGGGCAGATATTCTCCCACCCTTCATCTCTGTACATGCAGGGTTTCTTTCCTGGTGCTTGTCGGCATCTGCACCACCAAGCTCCCCAGTAGCTCACCTTCCTCCCACAGCTCCTAGTGCATGCCCCTATCTGATTGGAGGGGAAGCTTTTAACAGGTTATGGCAGGCCCGTGATTGGCCCCAGGTGTCCTAATTAACCTAGAGTAACCCTGTTCAGCTACAAAGGGAAAAGGGACGTGCTTATCCTGGGGCTAATATACCTCCCTTTGTGCAGAGTGTGCAAGGTACCAGCAGCAGCTGCAGAAGACACCTCCCACCCCCAGCCCAGCAAGATGCTCTCAGTCCGCGTGGCTGCTGCTGCCCTTTCACTGCCCTGGCAGGCCGGCCTGGTTTCCAGAAATGCCCTGGGTGCAACATTTGTTGCTACAAGGAGCGCTCTCCTATAGCCGTCTGGCCTGACCCTGTCGCAGTGGGCACATTACACCCAACAAGAAACCAAGCAGCAGCAGGCTGGGGAATGTTCTAGGCAGAAGCTCTACAGTCAAGCATAGAGAGAAAAATTTGGAATGATATAGTTTTCCTAACTATAGGCAAGCTGGTAGCAATGCCAATAGCTAAGTTTACCTAACACTATCCATTATAAGGCCCTGTTTTCTGTTGCTTATAACTTTGCCAAACTTTAAGCATTCAGGCTGAAATTTTCCATGCGGAGTGCTTGCTCAAGCTGACTTTTTTTTTTTTTTTTAAACATTTCAGCAAAAACTACAAGGCAAGGAAGTGTTTGGAACCTTTGTTACTAATTGGTCCACCTCCTGGACCAAACTGCAATCATAAAGATAGACCTCAATAAAATGCTTAGGAAATTGGAACAATAAAAATGGCCCGCTTAAAGAAGAAACAGTGCAGATTCTGGTCTAAGAGGAGGCCATGACTTATGCCCTCAGCATGGCCTAGAGGTTCACAATCCCATTCTTTCTCAAAGTGAAGGAAGAACTGGATGGGATACTGTAATAAAACATATTACTGAGACAGAGTGATGTGCCATACCCTTCAGTGCCCATTGTGGGGAAAAATTGATCCATCCATATCTGCATAGACCTAAAGAGCATCACTGTAAAATCAGAACGGTACATGCTTTCCAACGTGGAAGTTATTTTTTTCAGCAAATGCAGTTTATAGCTTCTGACAAGATCGGTTCCATTATGACAATGCTAACCCAACAACTTTAAGATGCTGTCCAGAAAATACTGCTTTTTGTCACCTCACATTCAGAATCATAGACATCCCAGGAAACTTCCAGAGGAAAATAAGTGAGATTATGCAAGTTTATGAGAAGTCTGAGGAAGAACATAACATTCTTAAGGCAACTGAGACTGCTGGACTAAAATTATACAAAGAAAAATGAATGCAAAGCTAAATACAACTTCAGCCCTTAGGGCATGTGATCAAGAGAAGATTAAGGCAAATCCAGAAAAAAATCGAAGTTAGAGTTGAAATGCAAGCACTTAAAAATTGTATTAGGTCTGATGCATCTCTAATGCAATACAACTTGGGAGCAAATTAATACCAAAATTATTCCTTTTAAGCAGTTCATAAAGAATTTTGGCTTTTAACAATTTCTATGTGGATCTGGACCAGAGCACAGGAATGTATTTTTGAGAATTTATCTACAGTAGAACCTCAGAGTTACGAACACCTTGGGAATGGAGGTTGTTTGTAGCTCTGAAAAGTTTGTAACTCTGAACAAAATGTTATGGTTGTTCTTCAAAAGTTTATAAGATTGACTTAATACAGCTTTGAAACTTTACTATGCAGATGAAAAATGCTGCTTTTAACCATTTTAATTTAAATGAAACAAGCACAGAAACAGTTTCCTTACCTTGTCAAATATTTTTTAAACTTTCTCTTTTTTATGTAGCTTACATTTAACACAGTACTGTACAGTATTTGTTTTTCCCCCTCTGCTGCTGCCTGATTGCATATTTCCGGTTCCAAATGAGGAGTGTGGTTGACTGGTCAGTTCGTAACTCTGGTGTTCATAACTCTGAGGTTCTACTGTATTTATCATATCACCATTATGGGCACGTTATGGTGTCTCCAACTCTACAGTCATTTAATAAATTCTTTATCCTACAGACGAAGTGATTTGGGATGTGACTTCCAGGATCTATGCTCTAGCCATCTTCTGTTCCATTTCAGCCTACAGAAGATATCTATATACTATGGGGACTTATGAAGATAAGGCAGGGGACAATGATGTTTAGGAGCCACTTACTATCAATAAAGGAAAACAAATTATATGTTCCACCTGGCCCTTAATACTGTGGTCTGTCAGTGTTAAAATATTCTTTCCCAGAAAATCATATGGATGACTGTTGTGTGAGAGTTACCAACTGTGGAGAGATTCAGGACATTAGCCAAAGTAGATACAATTATCCACCCAAGAGGTACCCACCCTTAAGAGTTTTGTGTCATTTAATGTAGCTTGTTTATTTGGGATTGTGGAATAGAAGCCTATATTCCTTCCCAGGGTAATAACAATGGTGAGAATTAACCTGATTCCTGCTATGCATTCTTTCTAGGTCTGGACAGAAGTTACAAATCTCTTCTAATTTCTTTGCTGTAAATGTACACATAAATTGTTAAGATGTGGAGCCTCCAGTTTACTTTGTTCTAGTTTAACTCAACAGAGCTCAAAAGGGTGAGTTTTGGTGATGAATATATATTGCTGTGAATCTCCACTGTTCCCTCCTACCATGATCTTTTCTCTGGGAGAAAGATGTTCTGTATTCATTTAAAACCCTTTGTTTGGTCCTTCTGTGAAACAACTTCTGACAGCGTATTCATCTCTTCCCTCATTTACAGCTTCGTTTTAGGCTCAGTGTTTCACTTGCCAGTAGACAGACACAGCATTATTTGCCTAACTTGGATCAGGACTATTTCTCTGTTTCTTGGAAACCTCTCTCAGGATCTCCATAATCCTTTCTCTGAGAAAAACATTAGCTCCAGCTGAGCAAAATTCCGCTTCAGGCAACAACACAGAATTTATTGTTCTCTTAAAGTTTTTTTTTTAAACTTAATTTAACATGTTTTTCAATTAAGATCAATGGATCTGAGACCTCCATTCATGAGCCACCTGGAAGCAGCAGTTTCTCTTTCAAGCAAAATTAGATTCTTTACTGGGAGACCAAATGTTTGTACTGCCAGCTCCATAGACTGAAAAAATTGTCTAATAGTCAGGTACTGCAGCTACAGAATACTTAGAGGCCAAGCAAAAGACCCTTGTGCAAAGATGAATCTGGATTCAGTGACACAAGCTAGCAGAGGTTCAGTTTGTTACAGAATGACTAGTGTCTGTAGGAGGTGCTGCAGTTTCCTCATGCAGTGCATTCCCTAGTACCTATGAAGCAGCAGTTGTGTGTAATTGTAGAAGCAATTGAGTTTACCTTTCTGCAACAGGAAAGTGCCAAGGATCAGCTGAAGATACCAGGGGCAGATGGAATTTTTGTAAAACTTATTCAGCATGCTTAGTGTAGATGGAGCTATCTATTGTGGAAAAAGCCTAACTCTACAGGTGCCCCACAAGTAGTCTATATGAAGGATGGCCCATGAATACCAATTCTCATCAGCATAGATTGCTTATATGTTACAAGATGGGGGAAAACTAAAACAATTATTGCTATTTGCTGATAGATAAACAGCCTATTGAGCTTTCAATCAGATTGATAAACTGGTAGTTTATATAAATATTGCTTATTATTGGTATCATGGTAGCAGCTAGATGCCCCAACCAAAAATCAGGGTTCCATTACAAAAAGGCACCGTACAAATGCATAGTAACAGACAACCCATGCCCAGAATCATTATCAATCCAAATAAACAAAACTGACAAAGGATGGGTGGGCCAAAGGAAGGATTATTTTCTCCATTTCAGATTTAGCTAAATGAAGCCCAGAGAGGGAGATTAAATTATTTGTCCAAGGTGATATAGGGAGTCTGTGGCCAAGCCAAGAATTTAATTCGAGATCTACTACACTGCCTTCCCTACAGGTACATGCACTAACATATTACCAGAACTGCAGCACAGTACTTTGGACTATATAACCAATTGAAATTATTAATGGTGAACTCTGATAAAGTTGAGGCCTTCTAATTGAACTCTGTAATGTGTATTAATCTGACCATCAAAAAGTGTAACACTTATTCCATGGCAGAAGTGCTAGATGTCTGAAGGGGAAGTACCATATTTTTCACTTCTCGGTCTTGGTCAGTTAATGAGACTGAATATAACAAAATTTATCATTACTTTAGTAGCACCAGCAGCCCAGGCTGATCATGAACACCAAACGTAGCTTTTCAATTCTAAATAATTGCTGCTTTGGTTCTCATGGGAAAGCAGAGAGACTGGTTTAGCTTCCAACTCACTGTTACAGAGGATAACTTAGGATAGCGCTAATCAAAAGTAGACTCTTTTATAATCATGTACGTCTGTCTCAAAACCATCTAGTTGTGCACATAACTGGCCAACGTGAACACTTTCTTACTGCTGTGACTCATCCACACACACACACCCCATTCCTTTCTGTACTTTGTTATTTTGGATTGTGAGGTGTTCAGAGTAGGAACCGTCTTCTATGTGTTTATACAATGCCCCGCACAAAGGGGCCTTCAATCCTGATTGGGGCCTTTGCAGACTACCATCATAAAATTAAATAGTACTAGGGATAATAATCCAACACAAATCAATGAGGATTGTTTTCTAGAAGTCTTTTCAGACTAGAGGACTATTTGAATGGCACCTCTTGGCAGGTATGTCATGAAGTCCTGATACAAAGGTAGGAGGTTAAGGTCACATAGGCACAGGGCTCTGGCTATTTTTGAAGGACTTAGTGGAGCCCCTATACAGAAGGATGAAGGTTTGGACTTGTTTTGTTTACCCTGGAATGGAAGGACTCTTAGTCTGGCTGGAGACTGTACTAGCAGAGGGAAAGTAAGGCACAGAAGCAGGAAAATAAGTACAACAGGGAAACTGAGGCATGGATGATGAATGGCTATGTCAGAATGTTACAAAACTGAATTCTCCTCTCTGCAGGGCTAAAATGAGAACGAAGCCCTCTCTAACCTATTTTCACAGGCCATCAAAGGAGTTAAGGAACTGTGTTTAAACTCCATTTTAAAATGATTCCGGCTAAACTGATTTGTAACATGATATGGTCAGCCAGTGTGAATAGGTTCAAACTGTACTAGAATCCTGTTTCATATGTGTGGTGTAGCCTAGAGAGAGGTAATTTTGATAACAAAGTGGACATGTTTGAAGTACAGAATAAATGAGAGTAGAGTGACAAACCTTGTCTACACTAAGTGTGGTTCAGTTCCATTGGCACTAACCACGTCACAAGCCAGGGTGTATACCAGCCACAGGCTGCTGCTGCTAGTGTTTGAAGCACTGTGACACGCAGATCTGCTCTGACCAGAGTGAGTTGACATTGTGATCAAACCTGATGGCAGCTACTGACCCAATTCTAATTTCAAATGACACCAGTGTAAATTAATGGTCACTCTACTAAAATCAGTTGTCACCACACTCAAAATAGATACATGTAGGAGAAAAATCATGACCTAGGATTCCTGACATTGCTAACGCTGGTGGAGCTGAATCTAGGTGCATCCTCGTTGATGACAGTGTGGCTCTTAAGCACCCACTTCAGGAGATAAGATGGGAGGACCCCTCTCAACAAGGATCTTCTGGCCTCAACTATCAGATAACTTTCTCATCACAAAGGTGCACAAACCTCCCCGCTATGCATAATCTCAAACCACCTTCTCTTAAATTCCAATAAATTCCAATGGGTGGGCATGTTGTCTTGCACCACCATTTTCCCAACCTGGTGCTAGGTTGCCACTCATCCAGGTTTTACATGAACAGTCCAATTTTTGGCTTCTGTGTCCAGGTGCCATAAAATTAGGGTTGCCAGATGCCCAGTTTTTGACCAGAAAGTCCAGTTGAAAATGGCACATGAACTAAAAGCCTGGTTATCATGGGGTTGGGGGAGGCACTGGGTCATTTAACTGCGCCAGCCCCTGCTCAGCCAGGGCTGTGTCCTACCTGCAGGCAGGCTCCTTGAGATAATCCAGTGAGTTACAGGGGCGGGGCCTTTGGGGAGAAGAGAGGGAGCAGGGCCTTGGGGATCCAGTTACCAGCAATTAGAAAGATGGCAACCAGGGCAGACACAATCCCAAACAAAAAGGGTTACTTATTTTTTAAAATATAGCCCTAACAGGCATACCTACTGTTAGAGTTTCGGAGGCTAGGTCTACACTACCCGCCTGAATCGGCGGGTAGAAATCGACCTCTCGGGGATCGATTTATCGCGTCCCATCGGGACGCGACAATCGATCCCCGAATCGGCGCTCTTACTCCACCAGCGGAGGTGGGAGTAAGCGCCGTCGACAGAAAGCCGCAGAAGTCGATTTTGCCGCCGTCCTCACAGCAGGGTAAGTTGGCTGCGATACGTCGAATTCAGCTACGCTATTCACGTAGCTGAATTTGCGTATCTTAAATCGACTCCCCCCTGTAGTGTAGATGTACCCTGAGAAACATCCCCTTCAGGGGGTATTTTTATGATATTGTCTCCATTTTCAAAGGGAAGTAGAACAGCACAACACATGTCAAAAACCAAAAAGGAATCCCACAAAAAGTGGAAACATGGATAAATTACTAAGGATATGTAAAAAGAATGGCACAAGTATGTAGGGACAAAATCAGAAAGGCCGAGGAGCAAAATGAGCTACACCTAATAAGGGACATAAAAAGCAATAAGAAGAGGTTCTACAAATACATTAGGAGCAAGAGAAAGATGAAGGAAAATGTAGGTCCACTATTTAGTGGGAAACCAGACTAATAATGGATGACATCAAGAATACTGAGGTGTTGAATACCTATTTTACTTCAGTCTTTACTAAAAAGGTTAATGGTGACCAGATACTTAACACAATTAATATAGTGTAACTCTTCTGCCCATCTGAGTTCGCAGCAACAAGGGCCGGGTTCAGTATCTAGGGGTTCCGTTTCAATAACGCAATGCAAAACTGGCTCAAGCCCCCACCCAGTGACCTGGGACAATTACATACCACCCCCTGGGCGCCTCTAAGGCTACATCTACACTACAGGGGGGAGTCGATTTAAGATACGCAAATTCAGCTACGTGAATAGCGTAGCTGAATTCGACGTATCGCAGCCGACTTACCCCGCTGTGAGGACGGCGGCAAAATCGACCTCTGCGGCTTCCTGTCGACGGCGCTTACTCCCACCTCCGCTGGTGGAGTAAGAGCGTCGATTCGGGGATCGATTGTCGCGTCCCGTCAATCGATCCCCGAGAGGTCGATTTCTACCCGCCGATTCAGGCGGGTAGTGTAGACCTAGCCTTAGAGGCAATACTTCCCCTCTCACAAGCACGGAGTCTGAGTGTAGCAGAAAATGTTTAATAACATGAGGTCCAAAACCCCAAAAGTCTCTTGAGTCCAGCAACCCAAGAATCACCCAAAACTCTCTGTCCCTGGTCAGTGCAGCCCCAGAGTTCAAAAGTTTATTTGCAGAGTTTCCCCTCGCCCCCAGCCTGGGTGGACGTGGGGTGGGGGGAAGAAAGGGGCACGCAGGGTATTAAGGGGCACCTTACATGGTCTGAGGCCAACTGCCCCACCTCTCCATGGGGTTCAGCCTTCACCACAAGCCAAGCCACTCCACTCCACCAGCTGCTCCACTCCTCCAGCCATCCCGCAAACTGCTCCACTCATCATCCCATGGGCTGCACCAACCATCCCGCAAACTGCTCAGCTCCGCTGGCTGTCCTGTGGGCCACACCAACCGCCCCACAAACTGCACCACTCCACCAGCTGCTTAGAAATAAATCTTTAGGCTCCCCCACTTGTTAACACAGCACTCAGTGATTCCAGCTTGTACGAGGGAGCCCCAGTGCTGGTATACCATTGGCCCAAAGTGAATTCAGCATAGCAGCCTGTAACTAGACTCTTAATGGAATCAAAATTAGCTCTACTATTCAACAGTGGAGAGAAGAGGTAGGTGCAATTGATGTTTTAGACCCTCAAAGGCCACCCATACTATTAAGCACAAATACTATTCCCAGGTCCTCTCTATTTGCTAGGTTTTGGAACCCATGTCCCTTGTCTAGCGAGTGCTACTTAGGTGATGGTGAGATCCTCTGTCATAAAACAGTTTCATTGTCCTTGATTCACATAATCAGGGTAACAACACTTTATTCCTCCTGCCCAATAACAGAGAAACTGGGGATCCCACAACAGCCAAAGTGACCATTTTGTGCTGCCGTGGGCTCATGCTAGGTGGGGTGGGTGTGCCTATGCAAACAAGATCAGCCCCTGAAGTTCTTTTCCACACTCGCCATAATTCACCACCAGATGTCAGGGTACAGCTCATCCTGACTGCTTACATCAGCAACAAGGGGGAAGGAACACAAGCCAAAATAGGGAAAGTACAGGTTAAAGAACATTTAGATAAATTAGATCTAGGTCAGCAGGGCCTGATTAAATGCATCCTGTTAAGGAAATGGCTAGCTAGACTAGGGAGAGAATGCATATAAAATTTGCAGATGACTCCAAATGGCGGGGGAGGCTGGGGGATGGGAGGGAATTGCTAGCACTTTGGAGGACAGGATTAGAATTCCAAACAACCTTCACAAATTGGGGAACTAGTCTGAAATTGCAAGATGAAATTCAGTAAAGATAGGTGAAAAGCACTACACTTAAGAAAGAAAAATCAAATGGGCAAATATAAAATGGGGAAATAGTTTGGTGGTAGTACTTCTGAAAAGGATCTGGGGGTTATAGTGGATCACAAATTGAATGAGTCAACTATGTGATGCAATTGTGAAAAAAGGCTAATAATTCTGAAGTGTATTAACAGGAATGTCGCATGTAAGACATAAGTAAGTGCAGAGACAACAGGGTCATATGCCCCCGCTCCCACTAGATTTCTGCCAGGGTTTATATGCTCTTCCCTGAACTCTGTTGCATACCATCAGAACCTTTAAATTATGCCCCCCTCCCCCGCCAACAGTTACACGTTGTCTCTGGGTAAGCATTTCACTGTACTTGGCACTGGTGAGGCCTCAACTGGTGTACTGTGGCCAGTTCTGGGCTCCACACTTTAAGAAAGATCTGGACAAATTGGAGAGAGTCCAGAGGAGAGCAACTAAAAGGACAAAAGATTTAGAAAATGTGACTGAGGCCTGGTCCCCACTAAGTCCCCACTTCGGACTAAGGTACGCAAATTCAGCTACGTTAATAACGTAGCTGAATTCGAAGTACCTTAGTCCGAACTTACCGCGGTCCAAACGCGGCAGGAAGGCTCCCCCGTCGATGCCGCGTACTCCTCTCGGCGAGCTGGAGTACTGGCGCCGACTGCGAGCACTTCCGGGATCGATCCCAGAACATCGATTGCCTGCCGCCAGACCCTCCGGTAAGTGAAGACAAGGCCTGAGAGAGAGCAAAGGGAGTAAGGGGAAGCAAGGGAGCTGTCCGCAGGAGACTTGAAGCCTGGAGCAGACATGCTAAATAAACTAACCAGAGACACCTGATGTGGGGAGGGAACCTCAAGCAGCTGTCTCCTTATAAGACAGCTGAAGTAATTGTCTGGGAGAACTGACCCTGGGAAGTCTATAAAGAAGTCTTCTCTGAGTAGGCTAGCTGTAAGCTAAAGCCAGGTTCTAAAGTTAGTGCTATGCCTTGGAAAACAGATTTTGGAGTTTCTGAGTTTTGTTTTGGGTTATTGTCTGTATACACCCCCAACTCCCAAAAGAGTGGCAATTGGACAAGCAACTGTGGGGAGTTCCTGTGAAGGAAAGGGGCCTGGAGGCAGGAGAATAGAGGGCAGAGCAGAGGTGCCTTCTACAATGACCTATGAAGAAAAATTAAAACTGGCCATGTTTCTTAGTGAGGAAAAAAAATACTGAGGAGGAAACCTGATATGCCTTCACATATATTAAGGCAGTGGTTCTCAAACTTTTGTACTAGTGACCCCTTTCAAATAGCAAGCCTCTGAGTGTGACCCCCCCTATAAATTAAAAATATGTTTTTTATATATATTTAACACCATTATAAATGCTGGATGCAAAGTGGGGTTTGGGTGGAGGCTGATAGCTCATGACCCCATGTGGGGTCCTGACCCCCAGTTTGAGAACCCCTGTATTAAGGGCTGTTATTAAGAGGATGGTCACTGATTGCTCTATGTGTCCACTGAAGGTAGGATGGGATGTAACCAGCTTAATCTGAAGCAAAGGAAATTTAGGTTAGATATTAGGAAAAGCTTTCTAACTATGAGGGTTTCTAACTAACACGGCTGCTACTCTGAAACCTAACTATGAGGGTAGCTCAGCTCAAGGGTGGTTTTGGAACCCATCTTTGAAGGCTTTTAAGAACAGGCTAAACAAATATGTCAGGGATGGTCTAGGGGTACTTGATGTTGCCTCAGTGCAGGGGGGGCTGGACTAGATGATTTCTTGAGGTCCCTTCCAGTTCTATATTTCTAAGACTCTGTATCAGTTCTTACTCCTTAGGGGCTCAATCCTAGAAGTTTCTGAGCACTATAGTGGCACTATTACACAGGGCCTGCTCCAGGCACCAGCGCAGCAAGCAGGTGCTTGGGGCGGCGAAGAGGAAGGGGCAGCACATCCGGCTCTTTGGCGGCATTTCAGCGGCGGGTCCCTCGGTTTCTCTTGGAGGGAAGGACCTGCCGCCGAAAAAGAAAGCGGGGCGGTGGAGCTGCCGCAGAAGTGCCGCCGATCGCGATTGTGGCTTTTTTGCCCCCCCACACTGCTTGTGGCAAAAACCCTGGAGCAGGCTCTGCTATTACATGTACTTAACATTAATCATGTGCCTAAATGCTTTGTTGGATCAGGGCTAGCGCATGCAGGGCTTTTTAGGATTGAGGCCTATAAAGAGACAACGTGGCTGTATTTTACTAAACTTGACTTAAGAGTTTCTCCACCCCCTTTGTATCAGTTCTGTGATTTTTAAGAAAAGTTATAAAACAATCATTTGTTTGTAAAAAGGCTGTTTGCTCTGTGCAGTTCATTAACCTCTAGAGAGCTGTTAATTATTACTGAAAACATTCCGTCTTTCCATAGTGCTAGGAAACTACATGACAAAACCTTTTCCCAAGGTTAAAGATGTTTACAAGTGCTAAGGTACACGTTGCAATAACTCAGTGTGCTATACGTGCAAAAGAGCAGGTGGCTAACATGAGAATGAGTAACTCTAACCTTCTTCAATTAACTGTTTATAGAGATGGAAGATTTTAGGCCATAGTGGACGGTCTCCTCCAGTTTTAGATTCTAATTTAATATCTCCGTTCAGTTGTCATACTATTTCTGTCTCTTTGCAGTGCCCACTCACTGCGTAATAGCCACACTAACCTCTGAGTGTGTGCCTCAGTTGGTTACTACTTAGAATTACTAAAGTTTAAAAAGTATGCAATGCATATACAGAATGACCAATGCCATGAGCACAAAGCTTCATACAGATAGAACCATTCCTTTACATGGAAGAATAGAACTAGTTTGGTTAATATTGTTCTGAAGTTGTTATGAGAAAAGGTTCTTCGCAATTACAACAACACATTCTTAACTAAATAGGTTTTTGGGGGGATTTTGATGCTGAATTCTTCCTCAGGTGGTGGATTCATCTTCATTGGCTCAGACTTTAAGGTGAGAAGGGACTATTGTGATCCTCTAGTCTGATCTCCTGCACAACACAGGCCACAGAACCTCACCCACCCACTCCTGTAATAGACCCCTAACCTCTGGTTGAGTTACTTAAGTCCTCAAATCATGTTTTAGAGACTTCAAGTTACAGAAAACCCACCAAGACTTAATTTAAAGCAAGAGACAACAATCAGTGATATACAACTTGAGAGTGCCAAGTGATCAGTGGAAACACTGCAGTTTTATTTTTACTTTTGAAACGTTGAAAATGAGAGCTCTTAAAAGTTTTTTGCCTATGGCATATGTTCCAGTGTAACATGCACATCTGAGATGGCTCTGTCAAAATATGGAATGATTGCACTAAGGTATCAGATTCAAAGAAGCCACAACTTGTGGAGATGTCAGAGCACAGACTCTTTTGGACTCTTGCACCTGGCATCAAGCAGACCTTTCTGCATCAAAGGAAGACTTTCTTCAGTGACTTTTTTTTGGGGCGGGGTGGGGGGTAATATTCTTTTCTGCATAATAGTGAGATACTAACATAATCCAAAAGCCAAGAAATTCCGAGTGAAGACTGCTGCCTGTGCTGAAGGGGAGAGGTAACATTTGCCGTGTTAGAAGCATCAGTCACCGGCTCAGCCTGGCAGTCTCAAATTATGACTACTGCAACTTTCACAATAAGCTCATAAAGCTCCAGGAAACTTGCACATTTCAGAATAATATTTTGCCTGTTCCCTCAGTGGCCTGTACCTTTTTGAAAAATATAGCAACCAGAATTTTTCCTTCAGTAATGTAGATTAGTGTAGAACCTTTGAGCTTTCTCTCATGTTCTCCATTATGCAAAATATATTTCATAAAGAATATACATAAAGCCATTGGCCTATCTGCTTTCAAATATCATCGTAAGGTTTGTTTCTACCATGATGCCTAAAGAACACTAACAGCTGATAAGGGCTTAGCAGCTGTCAGGGTAAGACTACTTCTACTGATATGTTTATTGCCTCCTTATTATTCCTTTTGAGCTCTGCCTTCTTTCACAACACACTTTTACAGAGCATGTCCCACAATCTTCTACCTATTAAACCTGAAATTTCACTCTACTTAATATTGCATGTATGTGAACAACCGGTAGGGACCTTAAACATCTATTGAAAATAATTTTTCAGTTTATATTTACAGGCATGCACAGTGCTAATAGAATGTTGATCATTAATTTAATCACTTAACATAATTCCGTGTGTCTGTGCAAAGTACAGTTTTAAATCCCTGTAACTTGGCTAAATCAAATCTGATTTTCAGTGAGCCAATTACAGGCACATCTAACAATGTGAAGTCCCTGTCATATTTCAAGTTTTCCTCACTTGCTGATGAGATGCTAAAGCTATTCAGGAAAAAAAGTTACCAACATTCCTTGTTAGCAGAAAAGCACATCTTTATACCAGGGTTTCTGAAACTGGGGGTTGTGACCCCTCAAAGGGTTGAAAGGTTCTTGCATGGGGTGGGTAGGTGGGAGTCACAAGCTATCAGCCGCCACCGCCAAACCCTACTTCACCTCCAGCATTTATAATGTTATAAATTAAAACCACACTTTTTTTTATTTAAGGTGGGGGAGATCACTCATAGGTTTGCTGTGTGAATAGGGTCGCCAATACAAAAGTTTGAGAACCACTTCTTTGTACAGTCTGTGGTTGAAAGTGGCTCAGCCATTTCTGATGAAAATTGCAGACTGAGAGCAAGTGTGTCAAATTTCAGCCAACAGATAAAACATTAAGAAAGTTATTAACTGAATATGACCCTTTAGAATGGAAACGTTTAGGCAATTGAAACCCTAATTCTCTCGACATACACTGTTTATAATTCCAGAGAAGCAGCTCAGCTCCTCAGCCCCTGAAACAAGAGCATTGCTATCAGATGAACAAAGAATATTTTGCACCCTCAATCTGCTTGGAAAAAATGTAATCTGTCTAGTCTTTGGGAGATTTTAAGGACACTGGAGAGCTGTGGAACTGACCGATCTGGTCAAAAGAAGATCCTAGAGTTGCTTCCTATTAACACCATATTTGCATATAACATTTCTTAAAATATATATGTATATTTTAAATATGGTTTGTTCCATCTCCCATTCATCTTAATAATGGGGCTCTGTCCAACTCAAACTTTCTTTAACCTGCTGCTTATTCACTTGTCTGTTAAGGTATCAGGCAGTGCTAGTACCCAGAGCCGGCTCCAGGCACCAGCTTCTCAAGCAGGTGCTTGGGGCGGCCGCTCCGGAGAGGGGCGGCATGTCCAGGTATTCGGCGGCAATTCGGCGGACGGTCCCTCACTCTGCCTGGGAGTGAAGGACCTCCCGCCAAATTGCCGCCGCAGATCGCGATCGCGGCTTTTTGTTTTGTTTTGTTTTCTTTTGGCTGCTTGGGGCGGCCAAAACCCTGGAGCCGGCCCTGCTAGTACTGCTGCACTTCCTTCCCCAAACACACCACAGACCTAAGTACTGTCAGCAGGACTCTCATTTCTAAGCTACAAGAGGAAATTAAAAGTAGATAAACTATGGCAGATATTAATTAAGTCAGAATTCAAATATGGGGGGGTGGGGGGTGGAGGAAGGTTTTGGGGATGCTGCTGGCCAAGGCCAGCCCCCATGGAGTTGCCAACTTTCTAATTGCACAAAACCAAAGACCCCTGCCTTGCCCCTTCTCGGTGGTCCTACCCCCCCGGCTCACTCCATTTCCCCCCTTTTCCCTCTGTTGCTCACTCCCCCCCATCCTCACTCACTCGCTCTTTTTCACCAGACTGGGGCAGGGGGTTGGGGTGTAGAAGGAGTTGAGGGCTCCAGCTGGGGGTGTGGGCTTTGGGGTGGGTCCAGAAATGAGGGGTTCAGGGTATGGGAGGGAGCTCTGGGTAGGGGTGCAGGCTCTGGGCTGGGGGGTGGAGCCAAGGGGTTTGGAATGTGGGAGGGGGCTTGGGCAGGGCGTTGGGGATGCGGGGGTCTGTGTGGATGGGGTGTAGGCTCCGGGAGGGAGTTTGGGTGTGGTGACATGTCCCTTGGCTCCTAGGCAGATAGGCCAGGCAGCTGTGCATGCTGCCTCTGCCTGCAGGCGCCGCCCCCGCAGCTCCCACTGGCCGCACCTAGAAGCCCAAGGGATATGTTGCAGTTTCTAGGAAATAGGTAGGGAGCTTAGGCTTTCTGGTTGAAAACCGGACATTACCCTGCTCCTGGCCTGGGGCCCTGGCTGCTGGCTCCAGCTTCAGTTTAGTCTAAGTAAACATTGTTTGAGCCCCAAAATTTTTTTGCTTTGAATTAAGGTGTTTAAATGTTTAATTTTGAAAAATAAAATTGAAACAACTTTCCTTTTAAAACTGAAAAAATCTAAACCATTCTACCCATACAATTCAGCAAAACTAACATGAATTTGCAAAACATGTCAATGTCACCCAAACTGCTTTTTGGTCAAAAAGTTTCAGTTAAAACATTTTACCCAGCTATAGATACAAGCAAGTGATAAAGACAATAAGCATCTTGTTTCAAACCATGTAAATGTACCTAATTTCCCCAAGTGGCTGAGGTGTCTAAGCTTCTACTCTATACCTGCAGTATGGGAAGGTATAAGGCTCTTGTACAGACTACATGAAATTAGCTCCTGATCTTACTCAAATTCCTATCTAGGAATTCAAATTACAAAAAAATCTCCCTTATTGGCACACACTGGCACATGTACTGCTGAACCTAACAGTGGCCCAGAGTAGCTGCCCACTGAACTCCTTGATCACGCTCACTATTGGGGGTGAGGCACGCTGGCCAAGAACAATGTGGGAATGGGAAGCTTGCTGTGGCTGTGAGGCTGTACCTGTTCAATGAATACATAATTATGTCCCCTCAAGCAAATAGTTAAGGGGGTGAGGGGTTAAATATATTTTAGAAGGCAGCCTGCCTGCTGAATCACCAGTGGCTAAAGAGACCAATTTAGGGAGACTGCTGAGAAGCTAAATGACCTCTTTCCATCAGTCACCCCAGAGATGGTTGGAGAAATTCCATCCCCAGACCTGCCCTTTTCTAATAAAGATGAGGCAGTAATGGAGATTGAGGTGTCAAAAGAAGAGTTGCTTGAGCAAATTGATAATTTAAAGAGAGTCACTAGGGGCCAGCTTCTCAAAGGATTTTAGGCACCTAAAGATGCAGATAGGTAGTGAGTGGGATTTTCAAAAGCACCTAAGCAGATTAGGCAGTTAACTCTCATTAATATAAATCTTTCAGTTCAGGAAAGGGAGTGACACTATTGTAGACTGTTCAATGAAAACATCTGCTCAGTATAAGCTCCGGTCAAGAAAAGCAAACCAGATGCTAGAATACATAAGAAATGGGATGAAGAATAATGCACAATATATTCTCATGCCATTATATAAATCAATGGTACTGTTTCATCTGTAAAATTGTTTGTTGTACTGAGCACCAAAAAGGATATTGCAGAATTAGAGGGGATTCTGAGAAGGTCAACGAGTGATTAGGGGCCTGCCTGGAAGAACTCTCATATGATAAGTGATTGGGGGGGGGGGGGGGGGAGAATTGGGATACTTCACACAATGAGGGGATTGTATGACAGGATTGCTTGTGAATGTAGGGGGCAGAGTTAGGCAGCCCTGAGGGGATCCCTTTTGGTTTATGTCTTACATTTGTAAAACCTCATGCTTCATGATTTCAGCTGATCACCTGCAGGGGTCAGAAGGGGATTCTCTTCCCCCCCCCCCCCCCATGTACTCTGGATTTATTTATTTTATTTTGTCTCCTTTCTCTCATAGACTCATAGACTTTAAGCTCAGAAGGGACCATTATGATCATCTAGTCTGACCTCCCGCATGATGCAGGCCACAAAAGCTGACCCACACACTTCCCCTTAACTCAGCTGTTGAAGTCCCCAGATCGTGATTTAAAGACTTCAAGTCGCAGAGAATCCTCCAGCTAGTGACCCCTGCCCCATGCTGCGGAGGAAGGCGAAAAACCTCCAGGGCCTCAGCCAATCTACCCTGGAGGAAAATTCCTTCCCAACCCCAAATATGGCGATCAGTAGAACCCCGAGCATGCAGGCAAGATTCTCCAGCCAGACCCTCATTGACCATTGATACTATTTACCAGCGATGGCACGTTATTGACTAATTGACTAAAATCACGTTATCCCATCAAACCATTCCCTCCATAAACTTATCTAGCTTAATCTTAAAGCCAGAGAGGTCCTTCGCCCCCACTGTTTCCCTCGGAAGGCTGTTCCAAAATTTCACCCCTCTGATGGTTAGAAACCTTCATCTAATTTCAAGCCTAAACTTCCCCACAGCCAGTTTATATCCATTCATTCTCGTGTCCACATTAGTACTGAGCTGAAATAATTCCTCTCCCTCCCTGGTATTTATCCCTCTGATATATTTAAAGAGAGCAATCATATCCTCCCTCAGCCTTCTTTTGGTTAGGGTAAACAAACCGAGCTCCTCGAGTCTCCTTTCATACGACAGGTTTTCCATTCCTCGGATCATCCTAGTGGCCCTTCTCTGTACCCGTTCCAGTTTGAGTTCATCCTTTTTAAACATGGGAGACCAGAACTGCACACAGTACTCCAAATGAGGTCTCACCAATGCCTTGTATAACGGAAACAGCACCTCCTTATCCCTACTAGATATACCTCGCCTAATGCATCCCAAGACCGCATTAGCTTTTTTCACGGCCACGTCACATTGCCGACTCATAGTCATCCTGCGGTCAACCAGGACTCCGAGGTCCTCCTCTCCTCCTCTGTTACTTCCAACCGATGCGTCCCCAGCTTATAACTAAAATTCTTGTTAGTCATCCCTAAATGCATCACCTTATACTTTTCACTACTAAATTTCATCCTATTACTATTACTCCAATTTACAAGGTCATCCAAGTCTCCCTGCAGGATATCCCGATCCGTCTCCGAATTGGCAATACCTCCCAACTTTGTGTCATCCGCAAACTTTATCAGCCCACTCCTACATTTGGTTCCGAGGTCAGTAATAAATAGATTAAATAAAATCGGACCCAAAACTGAACATTGAGGAACTCCACTGGTGACCTCCCACCAACCTGACAGTTCACCTTTCAGTATGACCCGCTGCAGTCTCCCCTTTAACCAGTTCTTTATCCACCTCTGGATTTTCATATCGATCCCCATCTTTTCCAATTTAACCAATAATTCCTCGTGCGGTACCGTATCAAACGCTTTACTGAAATCGAGGTATATTAGATCCACCGCATTTCCTTTATCTAAAAAGTCTGTTACTTTCTCAAAGAAGGAGATCAGATTGGTTTGGCACGATCTGCCTTTTGTAAAACCATGTTGTAATTTGTCCCTATTGCTATTGACCTCAAGGTCCTTAACTACTTTCTCCTTCAAAATTTTTTCCAAGACCTTGCATACTACAGATGTTAAACTAACAGGCCTGTAGTTACCCGGGTCACTTTTTTTCCCTTTCTTGAAAATAGGAACCACATTAGCTATTTACCAGTCCAACGGTACCACCCCCAAGTTTACAGATTCATTAAAAATTATCACTAATGGGCTTGCAATTTCTCGTGCCAGTTCCTTCAATATTCTCGGATGAAGATCATCCGGTCCGCCCGATTTAGTCCCGTTAAGCTGTTCAAGTTTGGCTTCTACCTCGGATATGGTAATGTCAATCCCCCCTCCTTTATTCCCCTCTGTCACGCTGCCACTATTCCTAAAGCCTTCATTAGCCTCATTAAAGACCGATGCAAAATATTCGTTTAGATATTGTGCCATGCCTAGATTATCCTTAATCTCCACTCCATCTACAGTCTTCAGCGGTCCCACTTCTTCTTTCTTTGTTTTCTTCCTATTTATATGGCTATAAAACCTCTTACTATTGGTTTTAATTCCCCTCGCAAGGTCCAACTCTACACGGCTTTTGGCCTTTCTCACTCCATCTCTACATGCTCTGACCTCGATAAGGTAGGTTTCCTAGCTGATCCCTCCCCTCTTCCACATCAGAGATGGCATGGCTGGTGAGCTGATGCTCTGAGCTGGCTCTAAAAATTCTCTCTCGTGCTCAGGGTCTAACTCAGTGGTTCTCAACCTATTTACCATTGTGGGTCACATATGCAGCTCTCTGTGTTATGTGGGCTACATCCACCCCCACACACACTCTCTCTCTCTCTCTCTCTCTCAAAAAAAAATACACTACCTGTAGGGCCCTGAGGATGTCACATGGGCCACAGCTGTGTGCTGATTGAGCCACAAGTTGAGAATCACTTATCTAACTGACAGCCATATGTGGAGTTGGGAAGGGATGCCTCTAGATCAGATTGGTAGGAACCTTGGGGAGGGTTTCACCTTCTGCAGCATGTGATGTGGGTCGCTTGTTGGGATCATCTGGGTATCTCTCTCAATTAATTCTGTCCTTGAGGGGCCTCAGGTTCTGGTGCACATCGGCCCCTCCTATTCTTTATCTGTGCCATGTAACAGTTTAGTTTCCTGTGTGCTACAATATTTTGGTTGCTGAATGTAGTGTGAGAGTTCTGGATGGTATTGATGACCTGTGATATATATAGATCACACTAATGCCACAAGGGGCCAGTAGATCATCTGAACTCTTGAGTTTCTGACTCTATGGGCTGGTCTACACTATCGCGATAAATCGATCTAACTTATGCATCGTCAGTTGTGTGAATAACGTAACTGAAGTCGACATTTAATGTGGCAAATTCAAAATTGATAAAAGGAAATACTTTTTCACAATTAGACTATGGAACTCACTGCCACAGGAAATTGCTGAAGCCAAGAATTTAGTGATATTGAAAGAGGAGCTGGACATTCATATGGATAACAAGAATATCCAATATCATAATTAATATTACAAACATTTGAAAGGTACATGAAGCCTGATGCTTCAAGATTTAAGCAAGTCTCCAACTATAAGAGATCAGGATGAGACTTAATTTGGTTGTGGTGGGTAGATTTCTTTCCACATCTGCCTAATGCTGAGTAGTTTTACTTGACTTACTGGGATGTATATTCAGCACCTCACTGCTGCCCAAACTACCATTGGAAATATAATAATTATACTCCAGAAAGCATGCTGGGTACTCTCATCTGGAGCTTAGCATCTCCAGGTAATTAAAAATCAGATTTACTGGTGAACTGGGATATTCACAAATAGAATGGCTATTAATCCTTTTCTGAAATGGGCATATTGTGTATTGTAAAATGAGCTACCGTGCAGTGTCTAGACAGCCTCAATACCAGAACTGGCCTATTATAGTATCTCTTTTCCATTTGCTTTCAGAATATGAATATTGCTAAAATATTGCATTATGTCCCCCACTTGCTTTGGCTTTATGCTGCATAACTGATGAGTCAGATGCTTAGACACCTATATCTTTCTCACTCACACACCACTCAAGCTATGTCTACACTACCAATTTTTGTCGACAAAAGTGACGGTGACATCCAAAAGTCAACATAATAAAAATCAGAATCTCATGTTCACACTTGCTCCCTCTGTTGGCAGATCGCGTCCACAGTGGGGGTTACCATCATTGACAGTGTGAGCATTGCACTGTGGGTACCTATCCCACAGGCCAGCTCGACACACCTTCTGTCGCTAAGTGTTGTGAGAAGGCAGAGCGGATTGCAGCGCATCTTGGGACCTGGCTAAATGTCCCGTGATGCATTGTTTTGTGTCCCAGCAGTCCATGGACTTCCAGCTCTCTTTCACGGCATTTTTGCAACGGCCATTCTCTGCTGTGCACCCCGGCATCTTTGTGGGGAAGGGATGGTTCCTGCACTGCTCTCCTATTCTCTGATAACTGTCATTAAGACATCGCGGATGGCAGTGCAGTTAATCACGAAGTTCCTAACTAAAGAAGACTCCCAGTTGCTTGACATGCTGCTTGATATGGCTAGCAGCAACTTTAGATTGCTTTTGGCATTCATGGAACAGCTGCAGATGGTGGACCGTCACTTTGGGGCTGGGGAAATAAGCACTGAATGGTGGGATCGTATCGTCATGCAGGCGTGGGATGAAGAGCAGTGGTAACAGAACTTTCAGATGCAGAAAGCCATCTTCCTGGAACTATGTGCGGAGCTCGCCCCAGACCTGTGGTACAAGGACTCCAGAGTGAGAGTTGCCCTCTTGGTAAGAAGCACATGGCAATCGTTGTATGGAAGCTCGCAACTCCAGACTACTATGGGTCAGTCGTGAATCTATTTGGAGTGGGGAAGTCCACAGTTGGGGCTGCATTCATGCAAATATGTAGGGCAATAAATTGCATCCTCCTGCTACGAAGGACTGTGACTCTGGGAAATGTGCGTGAAATAGTGGACGGCTTCCCAGAAATGGGGCTCTCTAACTGTGCAGGGGTGATAGATGGCACACACATTCCAATTTTGGCACCAGATCACCTTGCAACAGAGTACATAATAGGAAGGGGTACTTCTCCATGGTGTTGCAGGTGCTTATGGATCACCGAGGGCATTTTACTGACATCAACGCGGGGTGGTCTGGGAAGGTGCATGATGCACACATCTTCAGGAACACCAAAAAGCTGTATAGAAAGCTGCAAGTGGGGACTTTCTTTCCAGACTAGAAGATTACAGGGGGACATGTTGAAATGTTCATAGTGATCCTGGGAGACCTGGCGTATCCCTTACAGCTGAGCTCATGAAACCTTACATGGGACACCTGGACAGCAGTAAGGAGCAGTTCAACAACAGGCCCAGTAGGTGCTGGATGACAGTTGAATGTGCCTTTGGCAGATTAAAGGTGCACTGGCGATATCTTTATGGCAGGCGATACCTTATTGAGGATAATATTCCCATAATCATAGCCGTGTGCTTTACATTGCATAATCTCTGTGAAGCAAAGGGTGAAAGGTTTGCTCAGGGGTGAAGTGCTGAGGTAGACTGCTTGGCCGCTGATTTTGAGCAGCCAGATATCAGGGCTGTCAGAGGAGCCCAGACGGGGCGCAATTCGAATCAGAGAGGCTTTGAGGCAGCCCTTTGACAATGAGCACCCGTAATGTAGATCTTGGACAGAGGTGCTAGTTTTCCTAGGACGCAATGGTGTCATTTTGGGCCTTATGTTCCTGTAAGATAATGATGATAGTGTGTGTGTTGGTAGTGCCTGCAATCTCAATTTGTAGGGAAAAAAATAAAGGTGATTCACCATTAAAGAACTTTTGCTTTTATTGAACAAGAAACAGCATGCACAAACACAGAGATGCCTGATGGGAAAGGCGGAACCAGGGAAGGAGAGACTTTCACAGCTGTGTGTAGGTACAGCTATTGTGAAAGTTGTCCAAGGGGGTGAAGTGAAGGGGAAACCAAGAACTCCCAGAAAGTGGAAAGGAATGTGTGGGCGGAATTTGGGGGGGGTGCATGGACAAGAGTTCTGAATGTGCTGCAGGGGAGGGCGGGATCGGATCCGCTCAGTCTGTGGCACTATTAAGGACTTCATCATCTGTGTTTGCTCCTCCATTACTTTAATCATCCTCTCAGTTGCCTTCTTAACAAACGCTTGATTCTCTTTTATGTCCTGCCATTTGGCTTCCCAGCACTCATTACATTCCCTTTTTTCTGCATTGGAGACTGCAGTACCTCCCGAACATGCCTTCTTTGCTGCATTTTGGGCGCTTTCTTATCTGGCAGGGACGCTCGGCCAGGGTTTGTGGGGTGTTCCTGAAGGCCACAGCCGGTGAAGCACGGGGGACATGCACAGAAGCGTGATTGTTAAATTCACTCACAGCATTGTAACACTTCAGTTAAATACACGTTTTGCAACATTGCAATCACTTTCTCACTGACCCTAGCCAGCCACACATCTCTGCAAACAACCAAAGCATGGTGAGTGTTAGCGGGGGGATTACGCCACATGGGGAGAAGAGCGCACACACTCTGCAATGGTCATGGTGCAGCATTCTCCAGAAAACAACTGAAAATTCTCCCATGCTTTTCCACAGGTGGGGGTCATTCTAGCAAACATCTAGCTGCTAAGGGTAAGCAGAGAAACAAGGGCAAGTTCCCTACCAACAGCAATAACACAGACCAGAAATGGGAGACTTGTTTGAAGAGCAGTACGCTTGAAGGTCTGTGAGGCCTAACAGGCTGCAATTTGCTGGCGGTAAAGGCTGTGTGCCTAGGATGAGTTACATGCTGGGGCCCGATGTTACTAGTAAGTCATAAAACACTTGCACAAAAGACACAACAACAATTCTTAAAAGGAAAAAGGTAGCAACCTGTATAGAACTTGGAAGGAGGCACACAGGTTGCAGGAGAGAAGAGTTCGTAAGAGGCACCAAGAAGTCAGTCTGTTTCCACATGATATGAATGCTAGCTGTAGCTGCAGCCTCTCTTTAAATAGTGATCTCTGTAAGCAGCTAGTTTAGTTTTAGAATATGGAATCCTCGTGTTGTTACTCAGTGTGCAGCACATGAAACACTAGTGACTGTTCTTCCCTGTGCTGACTCATCTGAGGTAAAATGCCAGCCCCTCCTCAACCTCTAGAAAGCAATTGTTCAGGAAAACATGCCAAACTTGTTCTGGTTCCTGTGCAGTCACTTGGGTTCTGGGCAGCAAGAGCCTGCTGCATTGCATTAGATTAGTGTCCAGTTGGCTAGGCTTTGCTTCAGTGCAGTCATTCGACTTCCATGCAATTGCTTGATGTCCACTAAGTGACCCCCATTTAGCTTCATTCAGTATCTGAGAGTGCGCACCCTTTATTTCCCACTGAGAGAAAAATTGATTTGGTCATAAAACTAATTGAAATACAAGATCTAGACTAGGATTAACTGATCAGCTCCTTATATATTGACTACATAGGCAAAGTTTGGGGATTGAAAACAAAATTGCTTCATGTAAAATTAGTCACTAGAGGGCACTAACAGAATCCAGTAAATGCGATGGGAGCATACTGCCATACAGTGTTTTATGTAAGTACTACAGTGTTCAAGGAAAGCATGTTCTTTAATTCATATCCAGTTCCCATAACCACTCTGAAGATCTCACATAAGGGAAATCCAACTTAATTTACTGTCTGTTTTGCTTTAACACAAAGGGAACAAAAGGACAGTTCTCTCTCAAAGCAGCATATCTTCTAGGCTGATATTCCCTGTGAGCTGTTGGAGGGAGAAGCTCTGAACAAATCAACCAAGCAAAGATCTAATGTTTGACACTTTGGTGCAGTGTGGCACCATGAGTGGGGGGCTTGAGGAGTTGATGCACAAAGAGGTAGGAATGTACAAGGCAGGCTGTGGAGCTCTCTGAGATAGAGAATGTCAAATTATTATGATACCCAAAAAGTGTATAGGAGACAGACATGATCTTTGTCCTACAGAGTTTGCAATCTAAATAGTAGACATGCCAAATTAAGTAGAGGTGACAAATAGTATGGAGGGAATGTGGGGAGGAAGGACAAGGGTCACAGCCATTCAATTACATGAACAGTATAGGCATGGACCTATCATTGTTTCAGTTCTTTATTATTAATACAAAGAACAGCACTGTACAGATGTACGGTAATGGCTGTTAACTCATCTGTCAGGGCATCTCAGAAGGTGAGTTCTTGGGAGGGCTTTTAATGAGGAGAGGTGGAAGACTGGAGCTGGTGACAACATTGCAAATGGTAGGAGATTTAGCAACGTCTAAAACAGTAGTGGTGTCATAGATCTGTAGAGGGGTGTTTTTTTTAGGCCAAAAGGGACTATTACAATCATCTACTCTGATCTTCCATATAACACAGGCCAGATAATCTCACTCAGTGGTTCCTGTATCCAGCCCATTAACTCCAGGTTGATCTTGAGCATATAGTTTTACAAAGACATTCAATCTTGATTTTAAAAATTTCAAGAGTCAGAGACTCCATCACACCCTTGATAAACTGTTCCAGGGGTTAATTACCCTCACTGTTAAAGATTTATGCCGCATTTTCAGTATGAATTTGTCTATTTTCCAGCCATTGGCTCTTGCTGGCTAGATTAAAGAGATCGCTGTCAGATGTCTTATAGCCTGTAAGCCAGTCCTCTCCAATCACCTTATTGAATATGAAGTATGGCACCAGGAGGTGGTACCCCATGTGGCTGTAGGCAGGGGTGGTGCGATACGGCACAGGGAGCTGAGTTCACAGAATTGGTTAGTGAAGTGTGGCAGGGAGCAGGGAAGTGGTACCACACATGGTAGTGGGTTTTTGAGAAGCAGTATGGTCAGGACCAGCTCCAGCATTTCTGCTGCCCCAAGCAAAAAAAAAAAAAAAAGCCGCGATCGGCGGCGGCAATTGGGGGGAAAAAAAAAAGCCGCGATCGGCGGCGGCAGTTCAGCAGCAGGTCCTTCGCTCCTAGGGGGAATGAGGGACCTGCCGCCCCCAAATTGCCTCAGGTGCCACCCCTCTCCTTTGGCCGCCCCAAGCACCTGCTTGTTAAGCTGGTGCCTGGAGCCGGCCCTGAGTATGGTAGGTGGAGGAAAGGTGTAGTACTGCACAGGGTGAAACATGTCAGATTGAGGTGCTGACTGGCCACATGGGACATGACTTTGTGTGGGAGCTCATTCAGTTTACTGTTTACCTAAACCCAAACATTTTTAAACAGAAGTGGAATCTCGATTAATAGCCAATTGACCAAAGAAACCTATAGGAAGTACTGTCCCTACCCCGTCTCTAACATAGAAATAAGAAACCACCAAATTCCTGGGCCTAATTATCTCCTTCAAAACCTAGCATTCCCCTGTATTTCTGATTTAGTGCAATATGCGTTTCTGCTCAGATTAACATCTATATCCTATTACAGGATGGGATGCAATAGCACTTGATTTAATTGCAGGGCTCAGACTGCTCCCTCCTCTCCTATACACCAGTCATCAGGAAAAACCTGAAAGTCCATGTCTCTTGTGTTTAACTTTCTCGTCCATTAGTAAAGAGCGTCTTTCAGACAGATGAGGCAGGGGATGTTGGCCCCTCCCTGTCCCAAAGTGTGCAGTGACAAGAGAGTAGCCATAAAGAACAGAGATGTCTATGTGCCATCTCTAACAATTACTTCTCTCTAAGACCGGCAGATGTGGCATGTGGCCGCTTTGTGAAGACATCGCTGTCAACTGGCCATAGACCCGATGTAACTTGACACATGAGGATCATCACCTCAGTGCAGGTGCTCCCCAGTGGACAGAGAGCACAGTGGTTCCTATGCTACCCTTCTCCCTGCTTCTGGCACAAAGGGCCACAGATTAGGTAGAGAAGCTTGCATGGGATACCCTTATGCCCAGCTCATCATGGACTATGGTTTGGCCCCTAGGGTCCTTCAGCAGCTAGAGTCAGAGGAGACTGGCACAGAGCTGGTTCAGGTTTGGGGAAGCACAAGTGAGCACTAGGCCACCTTTCTATCACTCCTGGATTGTGTTGTGTGCATTTTGGCTGAACCCAAGGATTTGGCTCAAACTCTTTTTAGTGAGAGATGCTTCACAGGAAAGCCTTCTACCAGGACAGTCAGTGGAAATCATGTCCGCAAATTCTCCTAAGATGACTGTATCCATTACATTTGTTGGGTTCATCTTATTTAATGCTGAATACAATTGGAAGATTGTAAAATTGGCCATGTTTAACTTTCAGATTGTATGAAATCTGGACACAGAAACCATTTGCCCTAATGAGGGAGTGTTAACTGCAGACTCTTAGATTAATAAACTGATAACAAGGTTTCTGTTTTCATGCATCTTGCCATCCTCCTCCCATCCACCTACCGGACAGAGCAGAAAATCTCTCCCAGGCATCCCCATGTTCTTCTGTGGAAAGATCCTTCACTAACGATGCCAGACTGAACTGCACAGAGGATTGTTGTTGGAAATAGACTGGACACATCACTGCAGATGGTCAAACTTGCATGGTTCTGGTTTCTGACTAACGTCACATGACATCTGATACATTCTAGAATTTAAGCTCATAACAATAACCTGACCGGCCAGTTTTCTTCTTTCCCATGGCTGGATATAAATTGAAACGCCATCCTATGTGCTTATCTCTAGCTTTAGAGCGCATCAGGAAGCACAAATACGTGCAAAGTCTCCTTGGTTTTTACCACTATGAGACTACAGCTTTTAACCACTTAGATTAATGTACCTTAACCCAGCTACCCTACTTCCTAGGGCAGATTTGAACTACTCTCTCCCCAAAGTGTCTTCCATAGGAGCTCTTCTGAGGGCTACTGGCTTACCTGGCATGTGCTTTGTGTCTTTCTTTCCTCCTCTTTCAGAGAGCTCTTTGGCACCAATCTGGCTGCTGTTGAGTGGCAGACAATGGCATTAGGTATCTAATCTTTGTCCCTAAGGATAAGGGTCTGTACATCTGCTCAATGGACACAATGCTGTCAAAATAGGTGTATTTGGTTATAGATTGTCATGAGACCCAGGAGCAAATGGATTGCTAAAGGCATAGATTCCCACCAATAAAGTAAAAATGACTGATCCTGTGAGACTTCTTTTCTTACAGATACAAGTCTGCATTTAGATAATGGTAGTTTATCTTGTGAGTCTAGGTGAATTGCTGCCCAGGCATGGAGAGAGCCATAAATAAGATGTCCATCCCCTCCTAACTCACTGAATAAATCAACACAAGATCTGGGCCTTGTTAATTACCCTGTCAGCTCAGTCATATGTATGAAAACCTGTCCCAGAACCTTCTGCAGGAAGAGCACTTTCTGTGATATTGTTTCTTTATTATTGACTTAACTCAATATAATCAAAATGTAGTAATCACTCTAAAGATCAAATAGACCCTCACCACCCTCCTATGGTGAAAACTCAGGCCTGTGATCCTGCTGCAACAGTAGCTTAAAACATAGCTCAATACAAGCTCCTTCTGCAGACAGAGGGGAGTGGGACCTTCATTGGGTCCGGTGGAAGAGCTGGAGCAAGGTGGTATTCCAGTTGGGGGCAGACAGAGGAGGCAATGAGTGAACTTCTTGACTATGGCCTGTACAACTGAACATGAACCTCACCTTGTCCATTACAAGAGGATAATAGTTTCCATTACCTTGTTCATAAGCTCTTCTTATGCAGCCTAGAATCCTTTGGCATTCACAACTACAACTGAACAGTGCATCTTCATGTTACAGGTACCTGAATGCCTACATCTTGGTCAATAGCAATTCCTTTTACTCAGAAGGGTATATGGTGCCTTAGGATTTTTAAAACCAAAATGCATCACTTTACTTTTCACTTATTTTAAAATCCAGCAGCCACTTCATAGGTTACTACCCTTCTTGAGGACACTTCATTAGCAAACTTTGCCACTCAACCAGCACCACTTGCTCCAGGCCATAAATAAGCAAATGGAGTAACAGTACATACTTGTGCAGTGTTTTATATCTTCAAAGCTTTGCACAAACAGTGCCAAACAATTTGCATTACAGAACATTGATTAATTAGGACACTGCAAAGCCATGGCCTCAGCGCTGACCCAGGGTACCAAAGAGTGAATTCTTTCCACTGCAGTTTTACTGTTTACAATGATTTCTTGCTCCTGCTAGTCTGACCAAATTGGTTGCCTTATGTACACACCTGTGGTCCCTATGAAGGTGACCAGTCTCAGTGTTTATGCAGTTGTTTTCAGGCTGCAATATACTCTACACACTGTTTCACAGAAGTTCAGAGGAGAATTTCAGCCACTAACAGAAATAAACGAAAGTGTTCAAACATGTATTTCCTTTCCCCTGACTCCCTCTACCTAGGTCAGCATGAGATTGTTCTCATGTCTGAGCCACTTTCTGCTCTCCCCAGTAAAACTCTGTCTAGAATCCAGAGTGGAACATGTGAGTAGACAGAGCCACCCGGGAAGGGGGCAGGTGGGACAATTTGCCCCAGGCCTCACAGTGCGCTGTGTCCAGGAGAGGCCCTGGACAGCGCTGCAGCAGCGTGGCCCGGGCGGGGCCTGAGGTCCTCCCGCTCGGAGCCGTGTGGTAAGGGGGCGGGGCTGCGAGCTCCGGCGGGCTGAGCGGCAGGAGCTCCTGGACGCAGCTCACTGAGGCTCTGGGAGAGGGGGGAGGTGGGGGTGAGCGGCATGGTAAGCCTCTCTGAGCCGGGCATCCCCTGACCCCATCCCCGCATAGCCCTGACCCCCAGCTCCAAGCCCAGCGCCTCTGAGCCGGGCACCCCCCGACCCAGAGCCCAGCTCCCCACTCAGCCCTGAGCAACAGTAGCGCCACCCCAAGGCAGCGACAACCCATTGGCACCAACCATCACCCAGCGACAGCCCATATGTAATTGCAAATGTATACATACCATTAAAGCATTTAATGGTTTTAAATAATGTATTTAGTGTATTTTCAAATTATTAAAAATTAATTTTTGAATGTATTTCACTGGTCATTTTTTACATTTCCAAATACATGTTACTATAGTATTGCAACTTTTTTTATGGAAGGGGCCCCTGAAATTGCTTTGCCCCAGGTCCCCTGAATCCTCTGGGCGGCCCTGTGAGTAGATAGTGTTTCTCTAGGGATTGAGTGCATTTTCTTAGAAAAAAGTAATGGGACAGTATGTTCTGTCAAGTAAATATTTGCCAAAGCTCTTGAGTAAGAGGACTGGAACAGGTAACAAACCGTGAACTCATAACCCCAGGTAAACTGCTAGCTAATATAAACAAACAATGCACAAATATCATCTATCCATTGTTTGATAAACACTTATGTGCTGATTTTGATGCTTGGATGTACTAACTGATTTTCCCTGATCAGAACCATGAACTTTGGATGCAAAATATGAGGCCAATCCTGCAGGTGCTATAATTAATCTCAGGAACTAAAATCAGCCTGCTGGATGAGTGAAATTGTTTTTGTGTGGAGAGAATCCACGGGTGTGTAATCAGTTTCTTGGTAGAATCTTCTGTTCTTTAGGAGTAGGGTATGGTCTGTAAAATTATCCCTCCAAATCTGTCTCAGTTCAGTATTGTCTGAAAATCATTACCTCCCTGACAGTGGTTTGGTTTGATCCTATTTGCACAGACACTACCACCGCAATCATCAACCTTGGCAGTCTTAGCACAGAGGTCAAAGAGAGAATAGGCCATGGAATCCCTCCTCTAAATTGTCCCTCCAATCAGGGTGGAGGCACATCAGTGAGACAGGTTAGGAAGGGATGTATGGCTGCAGTCCTTGGCTGTGTAAACAGGGGACTAGGAATTGGGAGGTGATTCTACTTCTATCTGATGAATTGGTGAGGCCGACACTGGAATGCTGCATACAGTTCTGGTGTCGACCTTTTAAAAGTGTTTGAAAAATAATTGTCTATTCTCTGCACCCTAATGATTCAAGAGCTAGAAAAAATGCCTTACAATGGGAAACCTAAAGAGCTCAATATGTTTAGAATAACAAAAAGATCAAGATCATGGTATAGAAGTACTGTCAAAGGGAGGAAAATACCCAGTACTAAAGGCTCTTTAATCTACTGGAGAAAAGCATAACAAGAATCAATGGTTTAGAAGTTAAAGCCAGACAAATTTGTGCCTTATTTCTAATTTGAGTTTTTAATAGTGAGTGTGATTTTAAACATTTGGAACAAATTACTAATGGAAGTGGCAAATTCCCCCATCTCTTGATGTCTTCAAGATTGCATGCCTCTAAGAAAGATATGCTTTAGTCACATACTAGTTATTAGACTCAATACAGGGATAACTTGGTGAAATTCTATGGCTTTTGTTATACAGGTAGTCAGACTAGATCTAATGGCCTCTTCTGGCCTTAAAATCTATGAATGGCTTACCTGTACTAAACCCTTTTGACTGTTTTGCTCTCGAGAGAGAAAGGTAGGCTAGAGCTAAGGAACTCTCAGGAAATACAGGGGAATTATACCCAGCCCAGTTGCACAACCGTATCGAATTTAACCCCCTGCCAAGAAGGGTAAAAAAAATCTAGTAGTCTCTTAATCAGAGGGAAGTAATTTTTGGTTCAATTGGTTTCCTCAAAGGGCTAAGAGGGTCTTAGATCCCCAAACCTCTGTAATGGCCAAGATGCTGAATGACATTCAGGAAATGTTTGCTCTAACCTCTACTTATTTTGGGATAATGGAGGTGTCTTGGGTTCTAAATACGTGATCCAGATGCTTCTGAATTATGAGGGGCTGGCTGCTCAGATATTATTGAGGAATCTTGTGATAACTCATAGTAGCTAGCATTTCTTTCCCAAAACTAACAGATGTACAGACACATTTTAAAGTGATTGTACAACAATTACATTTGCAAATTTCATAGCAATTGTAAACAAATATCCAGTAATTCTGCTAGGAACACTGATAAACCTGCACTACTATAAGGACCAAATGCCTGTCACATCAGAATCCTGGCAATACTCTGTGACTTCAAAGGGACCAGAATATGACCTTAAATTTCTTTTACTGCTGTAAACTTACTTCAAGGTTATAAATGTAATTGGCAATTATACTTTAAATAGATTTAGGAGAAATGGTAGAAGTTGTTTTTATTAATATAGTAGCGGAATGTCCTTGTTTGGTAAAGACATTTTTAAGAGTGTTAAGGTATATATCCCAGACCTTTTTCCGCAGACCATATTCTGTGGTATCTGAGTTCCTGGCTATAGATAACAGATATCTTGGTATTTGAGGTGGTTATAGGATCTGAGAAGATAGGTGGGGTGATGTGTGGGTTTCTTGTTTATGTAAAGTAAAACATGTTTATTAACAAATTCAGTGCCATGTTTGAAGGGAAGGGTGTTTTCACCCCAGTTAAACTAATGAGCTGTGGTGTACTGACTGTTTTAAGAGAGCAGCCAACTTAGTATATTCTGTGTATCCACTGTGGTAGCTGTGCATTGCAAAGAAACTTCGCTGAGACGCTTGCGGGCTGGAGTTCTCTGTTACTTGTCAGGCAAGGTTTGGGCGGGGAGAGCCTTGAGGAGTTTGCTGGTGAGGAAGACAGGTTGGTGTAGCAGTGAGCTGACATCTAATCTGATCTCCAGCAAAACTCGCTCTTGCTGAGTCAGAGAGGTAACACCGTGGCTCACAGCTCTGGGTATCCCAGCAGTGTGTTACACCTGGATATACACATTGCTAAGGTTAAGATTTTGGTACAGGGACTCTTATTAAAATTCACGTGCAGGATGTTGGCAATAAACTATAAATCACAGAAACCCCAGCCCTGCTGCCTGAGGTTGACTGCCAGAGCCCTACTGCTGCATGGAAGGGGGGAGGGCGGGCCTGTCTGACCAACCTGGAAGTCATGGAGGTTTGTTAAAATCATGGAATCCATGATAAAATCATATCATTACACATGGCACTTGAACTCAATGTAATGGAAAACAATTTAGTGCTGTGTCTTTCAAGGGGATCCAGTTATGTACCTACAGGTATTGCTAGCTATTGGTTTGGTAGCTAGACCACAAGAGGATTTTATTCTGCACTGTTTTGTCTGCTTGATCTTATACAGGTAGCGGTTTCGGTTTAATCATTATAAAGGTATTTTTTCAGTCAGCCCCTTTGTACCATTCAGGAAGTTAGTGCTGGCCAAACATGCAGGAAACATGAAGTTGACATAATAAACATACCAATGATAGTGTGATGGATTTAGAAGAAAAGCTCCCATGGACCTGGTTTAAGTTTGGAAGCTGTTTCATACATTTCCAAAGACTATTCAGGGATTGATCTGTGTAGTGCAGCTAACAGTCCCACACCATGCAATGCAAAAGGATCACGTTTTAACTGAATCACAGAAAATGTACAATCCTTAGGAGACAGGTCTCCTCTGGATCCCAAAGTTTTGGAGCAGTCTGTCTCGGTTCTTCGTACCCACCCCTGTTGTATCTCAGTGCCTCACATCTATTAATTAACTTCTCACACCACCCCTGTGAAATAGTGCTATTGCCCCATTTTACAGATCAGGAACAGAGGTACAGAGAGGTCAGTGACTTGTTTGAAATCACACAGGAAAACTATGGAAGAGAAGGGAACTGAATTTCAGATCAAGGGCTGGAGGGAAAAAAATGCCTTACAGTGACAGACTTAAGAGCTCAATCTGTGTAGTTTATCAAAGTGTGATTACAGTGTAGAAGTATCTTCACAGGGAGGAAATGTTGGATTCTAATGGGCCTTTTTAATTGAGCAGGGAAAGACATAACAAGAATCAATGGCTAGACATTCAAGCCAGACTAATTCAAATTAAGTATAAAGCACACATTTTTAACAGTGAGTGTGATTAACTATTGGAACAAACTACCAAGGAAAGAGGTAGTTTGTCTTCAGATTCAGGGTGGATGTCTTTTCTGGAAGGTGCTTTAGCCAAGCAAATTACTAAGCTCAATGCAGGGGCTACTTGGTGAAATTCTATGGCCTGTGATATACAGAAGGTCAAACTAGATGATCTAATAGTCCCTTCTGGCCTTAAAATCTGTGAGTCTTCTATATCCCAGTCCAGTGCCTTAATCACAAGAGCTTTCTTTCTGGGGTTAAGTTTCATCTGGATCTCTGGGGAATTCTAGCCATAAGTTTTAAGTCTGTCTGGATCTCTGATTTATAGTTTTAAGGGGGGCATTTCAAATGGAGCCCTGGGGGTTGGACATAAAGAACCTACATACTGGATGACAGGGATTTTAGACAGATGTCTGCTTTCTAATGAAACACCATTATTACATAATAAAACGGCATCTGAAACCAACACTATTTATATATAATTTTGAAATGTATATACACAAATGATCCCCTCTCTAAGTCTCTTTAGGGCTAAATTTGACCTGGGATATGTGTTGCTTAATTATAATTCTCTAAGCAGTGTTTAAAGCAAATATTTCTAAATTCTAAACTCTAGAGGGTGGGGGTAGGTGCTGCTATCAATGATGTTCTGCAACATTATTCAATTAAAGGGCAGTTTTCAGGACAAATTTATTTTTAGTAAATATAGCCTGTGGTACATAGTGTAGCTTCTAGCTGAGATATTCTATTCTTTATTTGTTCAGTGCTCTAGGCAGGGGATGGATGATACCACATAATTTAATCACTGTAAATCTATGCAAGTTATGAGCAGCTTAATAAATTGCCGCAGCAATAATTTGTTTGCAAGCAGTGTATTAAGTGGTATTGGTGACACTTCTCTCTAGGTCAATACTGAGCTGGTGTCCCAGCATATGCTTCTCAAGATGATCTTTCAGACAGGCATAAAACCAAGGATCTGGCCACTTATTTAAAAATTCCATGGCATTTTCAGCAAGATTAGGAGTTTTAGCCGAGCCCTGGTGTGGTGGCCAAGTTCCCATTTGGGTATTTACATTCTGCCTTCCTAAAGTCCCCAAACAATTTCTATCAGAAATAGCATTCTTTCCACCCTGTCCTAAACTTGTTTGACAGTTGGTTATGTTAAATGGCTACCCTGTTCTATTCCAGAGGAAGCAATTTTTCAGCAATGGGTGAAGTTATTCATGTTTGTGTTGAATATAAAAAATATAGTTTACAAAGCAGTTTGGGGCCCTTCCAAATCTTCTTCTTAGCATATGCACAACATACCTCAGGTTGCACGTGACCAGGAGTCATCACCAAATTTGGCCCACTGGTTGGATCATTAGCTTCCCCGGCTTGGGCCAGGTACTGATGGGGAGTGTGACATGAACGCTGATCCATGCCTCCCCTTCACCACCCTCCAAATGACAAGTACTGTTAATTTAGGTGTGACAGGACAGGTCACAGTCAGGTAGGGGACTGATATTGGCATCTCAAGAAGCCCAAGTAACATACATATGGGCTTTTAAGAGCACAGTCAAAAAAGCAAGCAATCTTCCCACACGGTATTGCCAACTCTTGCGACTCTGGGTCTCACAATATTTGTCACTTTTCTTAAAGCCTCAGCTCCAGGAATTGTGTGAATACATAACTATGTCAGCTTTCATTTAAAAAAAAATAAAGGTTTCTAACCAGCCTGGTTGTGGAGAAAAGTTTGAAAATGTCACCCCAGTGCACAGTTCCAAAACCAGTTGGTAAATAAAAAGAACCCACAATGTATTATTTTTAAATGTCATGATTTTTTTTAAGCCATTCTCTTGAATTTTGAGGGCCTGACTAATGATTTTTTTGGATACTCTTTGGTTTGACAAATATTGAAACTAAGATGTCCTGCAAGGCTCCCTCAGCCTGATTTCTAAACCAAGTAAACTAAAATAGGTTGAGTTGGTGCAGATAATGAGACCAATTTCTTGGTGCCTTCCTGCCTATCTCACCACAAAGAATACTACAATACTTCATCTAAGTCAGCCCCTCTTAGAAATCTTGTCTGAGCATCATGCACATTTGACACACATGCATAGCCACCTGACTTCCTACAGTCATGACATTGTTAGGTAGGAAATGTGCCCACTCCAGCTCTTTGGGCATTTTTACTATGTCAAAGGTGCAAAGCAGTGATGGGTTCAGATGGGCAGTGTGATAAATTTTTTTATTACAGTCAATATAAAAAGTATATAATATACAGGTTAAGGAAATAGTGTCTGTACATCTGGGTATAGTGTTTAAATTATCCCAAAGTACAAAGTTTGGTTTAAAAGTCATACAATAAATTTATTAATCTAAATCTGGATTATTGCTGATTATGTACTATATTTAACTATACAGTTTAGATATTAGCATCCAAATATTTGGGTACACCACTCATGAAAAATTATACAAGAGACCATACATTTTTAACCCAGAAACTCCATCCTTTGTTCCCTCACTGACTTGGCCTCTTAAAAATAATCACAGCTGCATAGGTGCTGGAACTAGGGGAGCTGGGGGTGCTGCCACACCCCTTGGCTTGAAGTGGTTTCCATTATATACAGGGCTTACAGTTTGGTTCAATGGCTTTCACCACCCCCACTATAAAAATTGTTCCAGCACTCCTGTTGATGCAGTCCTGTGCATGGCAGACAAAGGGGCCAAGAATGCTGGTTTACATTTATTGTTTCCAAAGTTACTGACTTGGGGAAGTTTGCCTTGACCCATCAGCACGACTTAACAGTGCTTCTGGAGAGCCTTTATCTTGCATTTCCTCCATCTGAAGTACTGAGTGGGCCTCAAGGTTTTATGGGTTTAGGTAGTACTTGTCATTCTCCACTGAAATGGGTTTGATCTCCCCCATTCCCTCCCTCTCCAAATGTGTGTGGATCCACTAGCACCTTATACCTCCCCATTTTCCTGCACTTTATGGTGAGCAACTTTATATAGGTGAAATGCTACTGACTGAAAAAAAGACTGACACTATAGTCCCTTCTAAATGTCAACAGGATCAGAAGTCAATGCCTAACAGAAAACTCTATTAGGAATGTGGGGGGATTGTCTTTAAAAATGGACTTTCCAAATCTAAACAATAGAGAAGAAACTCCCGTTATCCTTCCTCCAGTGGTCAGCTGACTGAACTCCTGACCCCAGATGCCAGCTAGAGTCTACTTTAGAGTGGTTGATTACATCTTTGTGCCAAACTAAGTGCACCCATGGAGCTATACACGCATGTTACATAATAACAAGTAATAAACAAAAAGGAGCTGGCTAGCAAAATCCATCTAGCTGTGCTGATGAGATTTTTTTTTTTTTTTACTTCCATCACCTGATAACTTAATTGCTCAATTAGCTACACCTCAGTGCTCTGGCTATGGTTTAGGAATGTTCCCTTGCAGGTCACTGTGAATCAGAAAACACAGGAGGTGGGTAAACAATGCAAAAGTAAATGATGATGTATCCTTCCAACAGTACAGAACCACAAGCATTTTATACCATTCAGATTTATTTTCTAATTCTGCATTGATTTGATCCTTTGGGCTGGCAAACACAGACCATGAAACTGCTAGTCAGAACCTAATGTCAGAGGGTTGTGTCTGAAGGTATATTCCCATTGTTTCTTTAGCAGACTTGACCCAGGCTAAGATAATATATTACCTTTGTATTTTGGAAGCCCTGTAATATATCTGGTTCTTTAGGGATCAGTAGGATTGTGTCCTTGTTGCTACGGATTCTGGTGCTATTGTTGAGTCGCTGGATGTTATGTTGTGCTCATGGTTCTGCCAAGAGGTGTGTCATGTCTAGTAAATAACCTGAAACAGGATGAAGTAATGATCTAGGAGGCTTGATTTCTCTCTTTCCCCCCGCCCCCAGAATATGATTTATTGGTGTACAGCTAGAAAAACAGAAACTTCTACTAAGTATTCAGAAAAAACTAAGATGTGGATAAAAGTGAAAACCCTTTCTCCCTGGGCCCCCACCCCACCTCTTCCCCCAAAGACCTGCTCCCATATCGACTCTTCCCCCTAGACCCTGCCCCCCACTCGCTCCTCTGTGCCCCCTCCTGCCCGTCACTTACCCTTACCTCCAGTAAAAAGTGGGGGGCCATGGCCCCTTAGGCCCCCCCCGTTCTTGCACCCTAGAGACAGGTCTATACCAGTGGCTTTCAAACTTTTTTTTTTCTGGTGACCCAGTTGAAGAAAATTGTTGATGTCCATGACCCAATGGAGCTGGGGATGAGGGGTTTGTGGTGTGGGAGGGGCTCAGGACTGGAGTGTGGGGGTAAGGGTTGTAGGATGGGGCTAGGAATGAGGGGTTCAGGGTGTAGGCTGGGGCAGGGGGTTGGAGTATGGGAGGGGGTCAGGACTCTGGGCTGGAGGTGCAGGCTTTGGGGTGGGGATGAGGGGTTTGGAGAGCAGAGGGGGCTCAGGGCTGTGGCAGAGAGTTGGGGTGCAGGAGGGAGCTCTGGGTTTTGGGGGGCTCAGGGCAGGGGATTGGGGCACAGGCTTACCTTGGGCAGCTCCAGGTAGGCTTCCTGCCTGTCCTGACACCGCAGACTGTTCCATGCCCTGGAAGCAGCCAGCAGCAGGTCCGGCTCCTAAGCGGAGGCTCGCAAACAGCTCCACGCAGCTTCACCCACAGGTGCTGCCTCCCCCCAGCTCCCATTGACCAGTTCCCAACCAATGGGACTGCGGAGCTGGTGCTCAGGGCGGGGGCAGCACACCGAGTCTCTTGGGGGGCCCCCCCCGCCTAGGAGCCAGACCTGCTGCTGGCGCAGCGCAGTGGCACAACAGGTAGGGACTAGCCTGCCTTAGCCGGGCAGCACCACCAATGGGACTTTTAACGACCCGGTTGGCAGTGCTGACCAGAGCCGCTGTGACCCAGTGCCTTACATTTCGCGACCCATGGTTTGAAAACCACTGGTCTATACTATGCTCATCACCATAGTATCGGAGCACCTACCTCTGCCCATCCTACAACTTCCCACTGATCTTCCCTCAGTATTTAAATTTTTGACTCACCTTCACTGTAGCTTTCCCCCTCCAACAAGCAGCCACTGATCCTGCCCCCAGGTAACTTAGGAAATCTAAGTGAAGAATGTTATTTTTAGTTTTGTGCATCTGCACCACACTGGTCTCAGGCTGCAATATCACAGTCCATATATAATTATAGGAATGGGAAGTAATTTCACAGATTTAGAGTTTAGAAAAACTGCATTCATCCACCCATCATGATGGTCTGGCCTTGGTATTCATTTGTGAACAATATGATCAAATATATCTTCACACGCTATGGTCAGGCGCTATTCTCTTTGAAGTACATATTTAATATTTGCCTTGCTGCAAACCAGCACCCTAATCTGTGGGTTAGTGTATTGTTTGGGTCTAATTTAAACTATTGTTTTATTGGGGCAGGGACCATGTCAATAGATACTAAATAATAAATGTTATTTTCCTAAAGGATCTGTTCACAAAACCAACATGAGTAAAGATGAGGAAAAATACATTAAAATAAGCTGAGGTTCTTCGGAGTCTGAAGTCTTTGGGAATCAATTCAGAGAAAAGAGCAAGCATCATTATCACATTCCCATGCCTGCAGTTCCCCCACCCTCTTCCTAATAAGTGCGCACATACACACAAATAGTCATCCTTTCATCTGGTAACCTACACATAAAACATCAGTCAGACTGGCAGTAGTCAAATCCATAATGCTCCCACTCAAGGTGTTTTGCAGCAACCCTGTTGAGGAGGAGGATTGAGGTTCTCCTGTACAGTTTAATGACACAAAGTGTTCATCTGTAATCAAGCCACTCACCACCCACAAACCCATTTTCTTTAAAAAACAAACAAACAAAAAAAGTATTTATGTTCTGTTTTCTCCCTTAGGCTTCATGTCCAGCTGACTGAGTTGAGGAAAACTGTGGTGTTCCAGAACATGTAAAATAAATTCAAGAGACCATGATTCATGAGGGAGATTAAAACTGTCTGTTCTGGCCAAACACAGACAAGCCAGGCTCTGTTTACTCCACAGCTGTGCTCTGCTTGGCCTTGAGTGAATTAAATGTTGTGTGTGCAACACGCTGCCTAATGAGTCAGGGATATTGGATACTGATACTCTGCTTAGATCTCAAATACAGTAACTGGGGAGCAGACTCTGCACAAGGGAGAGAACAGACTGTGACAATTACCCATAATTATCTGCTGGGTTCTCGGTCAAAAAGGAAAGAGTTGTGTTAAAGCAACTCCATCCACTTGTTAGGGCCTCATTAGCTTTCCCTAAAACAGTAGGTTTGACACAGGTCAATAGTTTACAAGATCATCAATATCCAACAAGGATTTGAACATAGGCCAGTGCTTGCTTTCAGAACCTCTAGTGCCCTGCTCCTCCCACATGGTGATACTGAGAATCTCAACCATTCATGGCTTCAATGTCTCCCCACTGTCTGTAACCAACTGGGAAGGACATGGGTCTAATAGGTGCTGGCTTTAGTGTAACTGACCAAAACTCAAGCAATGAAAGTTGTATGTGTCCCCATGAGTAGGGCCCTACCAATTTCACAGATCGTGAAATAAGCCCTGCCCTGTGAAATCTGATCGCCCCCAAATCAGCTGGACTTCTCCTTCCCCTGCATGGCTGTTATGGGGAGAGATCAGACCCACCTCCATAGGCAGTGCAGAAGTGAGGGTAATGGGGCTAGGGTGACCAGATGTCCCAATTTTATAGGGACAGTCCCGATTTTTGGGTCTTTTTCTTATATAGGCTCCTAATACCCCCCACCCTCGTCCCGATTTTTCACATTTGCTGTCTGGTCACCCTATTTGGGGCTGCCACCCCCCGTAGCTCCTGCCTGGGCTCAGGGACCTGGGCTGGGGGCTGCCATTCCCTGCAGCTCCTGGCCAGACCCCAGGGGCCAGGCTCGGGGCTGCAGCCCTACTCCATGGCTCAAGACAGGGATTTGGGTGCCTGGTTTCAGGGCTGCTGTCCCCAACGGCTCCTGCCAGTGCCTGAGCTCTGGGCCACCCAGGCTCGGGGCTTCCCCCCACCCCTCCTGGCTCCTGCCTGGGCTGGGGCACCCATTTTTCAAATTGTTCAGGATCCCTTGCATGGGCCCATGCGTTAATCCACCACTGGCCCTGACTAGCAGCTAGGAGCCCCCCAGCTGGGGCGCTTCCAGCAGCACTGGGGAGACTGGACCTGCCTCCTCCAGCTGCAGTAAACTCAGCTGGGCTCTGAAGGCAGCACAGAAGTGAGTATGGCAATCCTGCAACCCCCACGGTTTTAGGACACTCCCCACAATCCCCTTTTGGATCAGGACCCCCACGGTTACAACACTGAAATTTCAGATGTAAGCATCTGAAATAGAGAAATTGACCAATTTTAAGACTTGGTGGCCATGAAATTGACCAAAGTGAACCCTGAATTTAGTAGGGCCCTACCCATGAGATATTGGTCGGGTCCCAAGGAAGTAGAAAGTTCAGTTTGGGTCAGATTTTATCCACAAAGTAAACTGAAAATTCCCCACACCAAGACACTCAGTTCTGTAACTAAATGGCAGCAGTTTAGATCAACCCTGTTTTAATTTGTCCTTTGCACAGCCATGGTATACAGCAGGGGTAGGCAACCTATGGCACGTGCGCCAAAGGCGGCACGTGAGCTGATTTTTAGTGGCACTCACACTGCCCAGGTCCTGGCCACCGGTCCGGGGGGCTCTGCATTTTAATTTAATTTTGAATGAAGCGTCTTAAACATTTAAAAAATCTTATTTACTTTACATACAACAATAGTTTAGTTATATATTACAGGCTTATAGAAAGAGACCTTTTAAAACATTAAAATGTATTACTGGCACGCGAAACCTTAAATTAGAGTGAATTAATGAAGACTCGGCACACCACTTCTGAAAGGCTGCCGACCCCTGGTATACAGGCTTAAAAGTTTTATATAGGCTGTAATCAGTCACCTATCATGAGACCCACTGCTGGCACTCTAGCTGTGTTCTTGATTTGCTGCAGGTTAAATGTTAGCAACAGTGCTTGGACAAAAGGTCATTATAGTTGCCCACTGAACTATTGATAGAGTGGTCTGTTAGCATCACAATATCTTCCCTCACAGCTTTCTGAAACCTATTGCATTTATGACAAGTTTCAGAGTGGTAGCCGTGTTAGTCTGTATCAGCAAAAACAACGAGGCGACCTTGTGGCACCTGAGAGACTAACAAATTTATTTGGGCATAAGCTTTCGTGGGCTAAAACCCACTTCATCAGTTGCATGGAGTGAAAAATACAGTAAGCAGTAGATATATCACAGCACGTGAAATGATGGGAGTTGCCTTACCAAGTGGGGAGTCAGTGCTAAGGGGGCCAATTCAATTCATCGCCCGTTTCCAACAGTTGACAAGAAGGGGTGAGTATCAGCAGAGGGAAAATTACTTTTTGTAGTGACCCATCCATTCCCAGTCTTTATTAATTAATTCCAGTTCTGCAGTTTCTCATTGAGTGTCCAGGGAGATTGAACACTCAATGAGAAACTGAGGAACTGGAATTAATTTGCAAACTGGACACCATCAAATTAGGCCTGAATAAAGACTGGGAGTGGATGGGTCACTACAAAAAGTAATTTTCCCTCTGCTGATACTCACCCCTTCTTGTCAACTGTTGAGAATAGGCCACTTCCACCATAATTGAATTGGCCTTGTTAGCACTGACCCCTCCCCCCCCCACACACATAGTAAGGGAACTCTCATCTTTTCATGTGGTGTGTGTGTGTGTATATAATATTGCTTACTGTATTTTTCACTCCATACATCTGATGAGGTGGGTCTTAGCCCACGAAAGCTTATGTCTAAATAAATGTTACTCTAAGGTGCCACAAGGGCTCCTTGTTTTTTTTGCATTTATGTTCACATACTCTGACAATTACCAATTATCTGTCTGAATATCTCACTGAAACAACAGAGTTGTATGCACTCATCACCTCCCAAAGTCAGGCTGCATATCCATGAAATTAACTATTCTTAGTTTATGGTGTATTGAAAATTAACTGTCACATATATATTTGTGAAACTTTGTGGTGACTGACTGTCAAAATGGAAGGAAATACAGAAGCAGTCAATGGGTTAGAGCCTGTGTCATCCCCAATGTGTCAGGAATCCTGATCAATACAGTTCTGCATGTGACATGGCACAATCATCCTGACAGAAACAGAGTAATGAAAATTATTCATCTTTTTAATTAAAAATAAGATACATGTCTCCTATGGGCTTGTCTCTGGACACTTTGGTGCTGCACTCATGAACAGGACAATTTTAAACTAACTTAGTGTAGGTTCAGAAATTGTGGTAGTTTTTATTTTAGAAAAGACGGTTACTCACCGTTGTAACTGTTGTTCTTCGAGATGTGTTGCTCATATCCATTCCAATAAGGTGTGCACGCGCCGCGTGCACGATCGTCGGAGAATTTTCTACCCTAGCAACACCGGTGGGTTGGCTGTGGAGCCCCCTAGAGTGGCGCCTTCATGGCACTGGATATATACCCCAGCCGACCCGGCGCCCGCTCAGTTCCTTCTTGCCGGCTACTCCGACAGTGGGGACGGGGGGCGGGTTTGGAATGGATATGAGCAACACATCTCGAAGAACAACAGTTACAACGGTGAGTAACCGTCTTTTCTTCTTCGAGTGCTTGCTCATATCGATTCCAATTAGGTGACTCCCAAGCCCAACTTAGGTGGTGGGGTCGGAGTGAGACATTGCTGTGTGCAAAACCGCTGATCCGAAAGCAGCATCGTCCCTGGACTGCTGCACTAGTGCATAGTGAGCTGTAAATGTGTGGACTGATGACCAAACTGCCGCTCTACAAATGTCCTGGATTGGAACTTGCGCCAGGAAAGCAGTGGAGGAAGCTTGGGCCCTCGTGGAGTGAGCGGTGAAGTGTGGTGTTGAGACACCTGCCAGGTCATAGCAAGTCCGGATGCAAGACGTAATCCAGGAGGATAGGCGTTGTGAGGAGACCGGTAAGCCTTTCATTCGGTCGGCCACCGCAACGAAGAGTTGCGTCGTCTTTCTAAAGTGTCTTGTGCGGTCGATATAGAAAGCCAGGGCCCTGCGTACGTCCAGAGAATGCAAACGTTGATCCTGGCGAGTAGCATGTGGTTTAGGATGAAAGACCGGGAGAAATATATCCTGATTGATGTGAAATGGAGAAACCACCTTAGGGAGAAAGGCAGGATGTGGACGAAGCTGCACTTTATCCTTATGGAAAACTGTGTAAGGGGGCTCGGATGTAAGCGCCCTGAGTTCAGAAACGCGCCTTGCTGAGGTAATGGCTACGAGGAAGGCTGTCTTCCAGGATAGGTACAGAAGTGAACAGGTGGCCAGTGGCTCGAATGAAGGACCTGTGAGCTTGGAGAGAACCAGGTTGAGATCCCACGTCGGAACGGGCTGACGCTGTTGTGGGTACATCCGGTCTAAGCCCTTGAGGAACCTAACGACCATCGGGTTAGAGAATACCGAGGACGCGAGTTCCCCTGGGTGAAAGGCCGATATAGCGGCCAGGTGAACTCTAATTGAAGATATCGCCAAACCCTGCTGTTTTAGGGAGAGGAGATATTCCAATATGAGAGGAATCGGTGTCTGTAACGGGGACATGGCTCGTCGTTCGCACCAACAGGAGAACCGCTTCCACTTGGCCAAGTACGTGGCTCGTGTTGAAGGCTTCCTACTGCTCAACAGAATCTGTTGGACCGAGAGTGAGCATTGTTGCTCTGCCTGGGTGAACCATGGAGCAACCACGCCGTGAGGTGAAGCAATTGCAGGTCGGGGTGACGCAGCCGGCCGTGGTCCTGAGAGATGAGATCTGGACATAATGGAAGCGGGATCGGTGTCTGAACCGAGAGTTCCAACAGTGTGGTGTACCAGTGTTGTCTCGGCCACGCTGGAGCGACCAGAATTATCTGTGCCTGGTCTCTGCGCAATTTGAACAGTACCTTGTGGACCAGAGGAAATGGAGGGAAGGCATAAAACAGGTGGTCTTTCCAGGGAAGGAGAAACGCATCCGAGAGGGAGCCCGGAGCTCGACCTTGCAGGGAGCAGAACACGTGGCACTTTCTGTTGTCTCGAGATGCAAACAGGTCTATCTGGGGAAACCCTCACTTCTGGAAAACGGAATATATGATGTCCGGACGGATAGACCACTCGTGCGTCTGAAAGGACCTGCTGAGTCGGTCCGCTAACGTGTTCTGGACTCCAGGGAGGAACGATGCCGTGAGATGGATTGAGTGGGCGATGCAGAAGTCCCATAGGCGAATCGCCTCTTGGCATAGAGTTGACGAACGTGCTCCTCCTTGCCTGTTGATGTAAAACATGGCCGTGGTGTTGTCGATGAGAACTAAGACACAGCGGCCACGTAGGAGATTGAGAAATGCTTGGCACGCCAAGCGCACCGCCATCAATTCCCGAACATTGATGTGTAGGGACAGCTGGGGTGCAGTCCACAGGCCCTGGGTATGGTGTTCGTTGAGATGGGCACCCCAACCCAGCGATGATGCGTCTGTGACCAGGTGCAGAGAGGGTTGTGGTGCATGAAATGGCATCCCCTCGCAAACCGCATTGCGATCTAGCCACCAGGTGAGGGAGGTCAGGACCGAGTTCGGGACCGTGACCACCATGTTTAGGCTGTCCCGATATGGGCGGTATACCGATGACACCCAGGTCTGGAGTGGGCGAAGCCGAAGTCTGGCATGTCTGGTTACGTACGTGCAAGAAGCCATGTGACCCAGCAGGGTGAGGCACGACCTCACCGTGGTAGTTGGGAAGGCCCTGAGCCCTTGAATGAGGCTCGTGATGGTCCGAAAGCGATTGTCTGGTAGGATAGCTTGTGCACGTCCGGAGTCTAGGACTGCGCCGATGAATTCTATCCTCTGGGTAGGCTCTAGAGTGGATTTGTCCTTGTTGAGTAGGATGCCCAACTTGTTGAATGTGTGCACTATTATATGGACGTGGGCTCGAACTTGCTCTTTGGTGCGGCTGCGTACCAGCCAGTCGTCTAGGTACGGAAACACCTGTATCCCTTGTCGACGAAGGTATGCTGCCACGACAGCCATACATTTCGTAAACACTCTTGGGGCCGAGGATAGGCCGAAGGGAAGGACTGCAAATTGATAGTGCACCTTGCTTACCACGAATCGCAGGAAGCGCCTGTGAGGCGGGTAAATTGCAATATGAAAGTATGCGTCTTTCATGTCGAGGGCGGCGAACCAGTCTCCAGGATCGAGGGAAGGGATAATGGCCCCTAAAGAGACCATGCGGAACTTCAACTTTACTATAAACTTGTTGAGTCCGCGCAAGTCTAAGATGGGTCTCAGACCCCCTTTGGACTTGGGGATCAGGAAGTAGCGGGAATAAAATCCCCTGCCCCTTAACTCCACTGGAACCTCCTCTATAGCCCCCAGAGAAAGGAGCGTGGAGACCTCCTGTATAAGAAGTTGCTCGTGAGAAGGGTCCCTGAAGAGGGACGGGGAAGGGGGGTGGGAGGGAGGGAATGAAGAAAACTGGATAGCGTATCCCCTCTCCACTGTGCGAAGGACCCAACGGTCCGAGGTTATAAGGGACCAAGCACGGTGGAAGTGGGAGAGGCGATCCCGAAAGGAGGGGGCTGGATCCTGGGGGATGACTGGGGCGCCGTCCTCGACCGCACCTTCAAAAGTTCTGCCTGGGGCCTGAGGGTGGCCTTGGTGGCCCTTGGTTTTGACCGGGTTGAGGGCCGGTCCACCTTCTTCTACCACCTCGCCCCCGCCTCCGGGCAGAGTCCTGTCTCTGACGAGGTGGGGGGGGGGGTAGAAACGCTGAGGCTGGGGCCTAAATGGTCTGCGCTGAGGACCCGCAACGTGCATCCCCAGGGAGCGCATGATTGTTCTGGAGTCCTTGAGGCTCTGCAGGCGAGAGTCCGTCTTATCGGAGAACAACCCATGTCCCTCAAAGGGCAAATCCTGCAGGGTTTGTTGTAACTCAGGGGGCAAACCCGAAACTTGGAGCCAGGAGGTCCTTCGCATAGCGATACCTGACGCCAGGGTTCTCGCAGCCGAGTCCGCTATATCCAAGGAGGCCTGTAAGGAGGTCCGAGCCACCTTCTTACCTTCCTCGACTAAGGCCCCGAACTCTTCCCTGGAGTCTTGAGGAATCAATTCCTTGAACTTCCCCATAGAGTTCCAGGAATTAAAGCTATAACGGCTCAGGAGCGCCTGTTGGTTAGCCGCTCTGAGTTGTAATCCTCCGGCTGAATAAACTTTACGGCCAAACAAATCGAGGCGCTTAGCCTCCTTCGATTTGGGCGCTGCGGCCTGTTGACCATGGCGCTCCCTTGCATTCACCGATGACACCACCAGTGAACACGGCTGTGGATGAGTATACAGGTACTCATAGTCCTTTGAGGGGACAAAGTACTTTCTCTCCACCCCTCTGGCTGTGGGTGGGATAGAGGCAGGAGTTTGCCATATCGTAGTGGCGTTAGCCTGGATCGTGCGGATCAGGGGCAACGCCACTCTGGATGGGGCATCCGCTGAGAGGATATTTACAATGGGGTCCTGCACCTCCACTATCTCCTCCGCCTGTAGGTCCATATTACGGGCCACCCTACGTAATAGGTCCTGGTGAGCCCGAAGATCTATCGGGGGTGGACCTGTGCACGACGTGCCCGCCACTGGCTCATCTGGAGAGGAAGAGGAAGATGCCTCAGGTGGTAAGGGATCCAAGGGTGGGTCCTGGTCTCCCTGTTCCTGGGACGGAGCATCACCTGCCCCTGGGTCCAGGACGTCAGGCGGTGCGGGCACGGAAGCCTCCATGCCCCCTGGAGGAGGGCGAGAAATGGTGGACTCTGGGGCCCTTCTCTCAGAGTGTCCCAAGCGAGAGGCTGAAGTTGGTGGAGCCCCTTGAGATTGGTGGTACGCCCACGGGGTCCAGAATGACCAGTGAGAGGGGCCGCTAACTCCTGCCAGTGGCCCATATCTTGTTCCTCGGCTTGCCCCTGAGGGGGGTATGCCGATCTCGATGCGCCATCAGAGGAGCGAGACACCGATCTCGATGGCCATAGCGGTGCCGACTGCGCCGAGATGAGCTCCGTGGGATACGGTGCCGCACGGTGCCGGTCTGGAGATGCTCTATCTCTGTGCGGTGCCAGCGATCGGTGCCGAGATCGTGATCGGTACTGATGACCGCGTCGGTGCCGGGAGTCGGACCTGGACCTGGACGGCGACCTCGAGTAGGCCCGGTGCCGGGAGCGACCTCTCGACGTTGAGCGTCGATCGTAACGGTGCCGAGAGCTACGTCTCGATGTCGACCGGTACCGACGATCATAGCGGTGCCGGGACGTAGAACGGTGCCGCGACGATGATCTTAGCCGCGAGTACGACCGGTGCCGAGGTGATATACGGCGCCGGGACTGCGAGCGGCGTGGGGACCTGCTTCAGGACCTGGAACGGTGCCGTGGTTCCAGTCCCTGCGATGGAGGGCGCATCAAGGCAGGTTTCCCCCCGGACTGAACCGGACGAGTCAACGGTGCCGACGGTGCCGGTGGTTGGGGCGGTGCCGGCTCCGTGAGAGCGATCAAGTCTCTCGCCGTCGCGAAGGTCTCTGGGGTCGACGGGAGGCACTGTATCACCGCCGGTCGCGGTGGTGATCCTGTCTGCACCGGACTCAACGGCTTCGGAGCCGGAGTCGACGGTGCCGGAGGCACCTGTTTTTGGTGCTCCACAGGCGGACGCGGCTCTACCCCCGGCACCGGGGGGGCCGGCGTCTTCGGTACGGCAGTCTCCTTCGCCTTATGGGATTTTTTATGTCCCGGTGATGATGATCGGCGCCGAGGCACTTGCTGTGGGTGCGGTGCCGACGGGGTCCGGTGCCGTGGAGGCTTGTCCGACACCACTCGCGGAGTCGGAATAGTCGGTGCCGCCGGGGCACTGCGCACCGAGGCGCTTGGTGCTGGGGCTTGACGCGCCGATGGAGCGTCCGGGCTAAGTGCCGCCTCCATAAGGAGTTGCCGAAGCCGAAAGTCCCGCTCCTTCTTGGTTCTCGGTCTGAAGGCCTTACAGATCTTACACTTATCTGTCTGATGGGACTCCCCCAGGCACTTCAGACACGAGTCGTGCGGGTCACTTGTTGGCATAGGCTTAGCGCAGGACGCGCACTGTTTAAAGCCGGGAGCCTTGGGCATGAGCCCGGCCACGCGCCGGGGGAAAAAGGGGGGAGAACAACCCCCTTAATCCCCTTTAACTATACAACAACTATTAATAAAGTGATTTAAACAACTCTCTAACTATCTACAACTAGAACTATAACTCTAACTATCAATAAACGGAATAAGCTAGGGAGAGTGGAGAACAGCTACGCCGCGCTCCACAGTTCCAACGACCGTCAGGGGCGGTAAGAAGGAACTGAGGGGGCGCCAGGTCGGCTGGGGTATATATCCAGCGCCATGAAGGCGCCACTCTAGGGGGCTCCACAGCCGACCCGCCGGTGTTGCTAGGGTAGAAAATTCTCCGACGATCGTGCACGCGGCGCGCACACACCTAATTGGAATCGATATGAGCAAGCACTTGAAGAAGAATGAATACTACAATATTTAGAATATTTATTTATATTATTACAAACATCAGTGTGCATTGAACTTGCTAATTTTGCTACCTGTGGTCTTCTCCATGTGGTCAGACTTCATTGCTAATGGGCTCTGATCACAGGCTGAGTGAAGAAAAATGTCTAAAAATAAGTTGGTTTTCTTTTGTTTGTTTTGGGATTTTTTTCCTTAACAGTTTAAAGTATGAGAACTCCAGCCCATTGTAGTAATTCACCTCCCTACAGAATGAAGGCTTTCGCATGGAGCCATCATGAATACCTGTGGAGTCAGACTCAACCAATTGGGCATTGCACAGGAAGTCTGATAATCTCTCAACTGTGCTACTGTCTATGCATAAACTGGCCTTCTTACAAGTCTCTGTCACTCTGTTTCCTTAAAGCTTCAAAACATTATTTCCTGTCCTTCTAATTATATGTTAATGTGACTGGTTACATGGTAAATGCACTTATTTTTAGCCACATGCAAACAGAGCCCAAATATTTCAGCAACTTCAGAAAAGCAGTAACTCTCTAAGAGGTATTTTATACTTGGATACTTGTCATTGTCTATTACTTTATACAGAGAGACAAATTTCAGGTGTGAAGTAGCAAATATATACAGGTTATAAATAACTGTGGAGGTCTCTAAAGTGCAAGACAGGCACAAGGAAATGCTCAAGTAGCACAAGTGCTCACTTGAAAGAAAAAAAAATCTAAATGCATAAAAATACAATTGATGAGTGCATGTTGAAGGCCAGATCACCAGAAAGGAATTGAAATCGGATCTTGAGGAAAAGTCCATGACACCGGCTTTACTGAATCCACTTCCTGTATGACTGTTTCCACTGATTCATGCTCTCACTGCCTTGCCTGCTCTGAATGTCAGCAAAGAGGGGGTGGGAAAGGCTGAAGTTAACACCCACTGCTACATGCTACTAATTAAAATACTCAGCTCCATTTCACTCATTGATGTCGCTGTATCTTAAAAGGGCAATCAATGGCTCATTCCAATAGAATTAGTCAGTGTAATGTGAAACAAGACCCTGGTGTCCAACAGTTGAGGTGAATTTACAAAAGCTGACACTTCTCATTTTGCACCCAAAGGCCCTACCAGAATTTCCTAGATGGCATCTGAAGATTAATCTTTCAAGCTGTCCTTGTCATGGATAAGTATATGTGAATGAAGAAACACGTACATTCCAGAGTCTTTTGGAGGATGCGTGAGGATATAAAACTATAATTAATTTACTGTAAAAATTATTAAATTGGCTACATTCAACAGGAATAAATCACCAGTCATGCAGCCCAGTAGCTGTACTTTGTATAATTTATAGGACAGGATCCTTGTCGTCTGGAGGGTGCTCCTTTGCCAGCCAACCAGACAGATGGAGTTCAGTCTGAAGGAAAAAACAAAAGGAATTTTCTGTACAGACCAAGAGTCACTATCATCCGCATAGTGGAAGATGTTTTTTGAGAGATTTAAAAGTGGAGAGGATGTCAATAAATATCCAATGGCACTTTTAACAAAAATAGGAATGCTAATCCTATTGTCTTGGCCAAATTTTTATTGGGATAAATACATTCTGCCTCCCTGCATTATCCTGAAGTTTCAGCTTGATGCAGGAGTCTTCTTTACTCCTATTTTAAACTGTTGTATGGTGTCATTGTGCAATACTGGAGAGCTGCCATGTTCCTTCCCAGAGGTAGCTGTATTTCAGTTGTAGATTAAGCTAATCACGTATGTAGAGTAAAGTATTCTGGGATCCCCCTGAGATGAAAGGTGCTGCCAGAATGATAGAATATAGAGGGGAAAGGCCTATTATATTATAGCTACATATGGGTAAGGTATTTTTACTATTGAGGTTAAAATACTAGAGGGAGATAGTCCTTTACATTTCCCAAGTGTGGAACAGATTCCACATCCCTTTCAGATTAAGAGTAACACATGCTTTATCTGAGTAAGTGGCCTTCACATGAGTAAAGGTTAGAGAATTTAGCCCTGTATTAATATATGATGTCTGACTCAAATCTACTAAGTTTCAGGATTACACATAGATTTTTCTGGAAATAGTAAAACCGTAAAATCAGTGCATGGCACTGGAAAGTGTCTATATTGTGTGTTACATTTCAAGGTAATCTGCGATTGTTTGGGGGGGCAGGGGAGATGTCGGATGAGTATAAGTAAAGTTCACAAGACATTATGTATCCCAAATTAAATATATAATCTGAACAAGGATTTAAAAAAAGATTTCTATACACTTATTCTAAATTCACTAAGCTTTTTACAGCAAAATTAGGACCCCAAAATGAGATGTAGGACAACGTAGTGACACCACAATTGAATCCAAACACAACAACAAAATGGATGTTTTCACAATGCTGCATGAGGTTTTGCCCCATCAGCCCCACTGATGGGAGTTGCTCCACTACAATCTTGTATAACACTCCTCGGTTCTGTCAAATTGTGTATTGCAGGAATTTTGCTATGATACAACGGTGCTAAATCTTAAATCAACCCACTTTGTCACACCAATGCAACACATCAGAAATTGTTCCACAGCCCCTACTCCCCAGTGGTGGAGACAGACTAGTGAAATCTATGCTTGAAATTACCTTTTCCAGTTTGTAAAGTACAAACTTTTGTACCTTTTTATTATGACTGTTTTATTGATCATATATTGAAAAACTGGTTAAATCTCTCTTAACATGAATATTTCTAGAATGGAGCCATAAACAAAGTCCAAGTATTCTTAGAAAATAAGATTTTAATCTTAAACTGTGGAATTGGTTAATAATCACACAATGACCACTGGATAATTTATTCAAGATTAGAATGCAACTGAATTTATCTCTGGGAAAATTACAGGATCAGTAGCTCAAGAATAGGGGAGCTGGAGGGTTCACAGGAATTTGGGGGCATCTGTTTATAGTGGGTATATAGAAGCAGCAGACAATTCAGATCTCGTCCATCTTTTATCATGAGAGTTTTGGTCTGTAGAGGAGGATAGATAAGGAATTTATATTTGCCCTGGCTTATAGTACAAGAGCATGGACAGTCAATTAAAATTTATTTGAAAGGTGGCAAATTCAACACTGATGGAATGAAATACTTTTTCACACTGTGGACTATTAGAGAGTGGAACTCATTGCTGCTAGATAAAGGACATTTATTTAACAGGATTCAAAAAGTGATTAGACATTTTCCAGTGCCTAACTATCCTGTGCTGCTGGACTGTTTACACCAAAAATCTCCCGGTTTGTCTGCAGTAGCCTCTGGGAGATAAGGCTTGATTCCAGCAAAACCAGGAGGGTTGGCACCTTAAACGGATTAGACAAACACCTGTCAGGGATGGTCTAGATAATACTTAGTCCTGCCATGAGTTCAGGGGACTGGACTAAGTGATCTACTGAGGTCCCTTCCAGTCCTACATGTCTGTGATTTATATGGATAACAAGAATATCAAGAATTATAACTGTAAATATTAAAAATTAAACAATTTTGAAAAGGATCTAAAACCAGCTGCTTAAAAGTATGAGCCAACCTCTAAGTATTGGGGGTTAGAAGCTACTCCATTTTCTCATTTCCTAGCTGCCTACTGCAGGGCTTCTTCCTCTGAAGCAGCTGGTGCTAATGACTGTTGGAGTCTGGATACTGGACTCGATGGCCCCACTGGTTTAGCAATTTCTGTCTGAACGAGTGACTCTGACAGCTTATAATGACACCAGAAAGTTGCTCTAGGTGGAGGCTGTGTCCTAAAAACAGATGCCAAATGGCAATTTCTTGTGAGGTCACTAGGTAGAATTTCCCTGTGAGATGTATGGAAATTAAGTTGGGGGAAGTCTGAGAGGAAGTGCCCTTGATTGCTGTAGTGGATGCCTTGCAATAAAGTAGTGTTGGTTAAAGTTAATCCATTGCAATCTGTCTGTCTTTATTTTGCTAATCCACTTATTTGGACTCTGCACATGTCATTAGGTAATCTTTCTGCGGTGCGCATTAAGGAGGCATCCACCATACATTCCATTGCCACTGGTTTTCTGCATTTTTGTGGTGACGCACAAGTGCTCTTTGGCAAGTGTATAATTCATTTATTGGGTGTTCTGAGGCATTCACTGCTATAATGAACAAGCAGACCTCGTTCACTAGAAAAAGAGGAGAAGGGGATCCTCCATGGCCCTTTGAGCCCCACACCCATTTGCCCTATATTAAGCTTCTCACCACAGTCACTGTTTAGTCCCCATGTTGTGAACTCCATTTACACTGTATTAACACTTATAACATTTTAATTACCTATGAATAAAACTCAACACAATAAACAAACGTCAGACATTGCAAGCTGCGACTCTATGCCATGCAGTTGACTGCAATTTGGTACATATATCACATCAGGTAACCCAAACATTTTGGGCTGAAATCTATTCAGTTACAATACTGTAAATCTGGAGTAGTCACTGACTTTAATGGAGTAACTCCAGATGTCAAGTGGTATAAATGAGAGCTGAACTTGGTCCTCTGAATCTTTAAGAAGGGGGTATTTGTGAGTTTCCCATTTTGTGGGGAGACGAGTCCTTCTACAATATATCATCTAGTTATAGTAAACCATATAGCCAGCTGAGCAAATACTATTGATTATTTGGGGTGGGTTGATTCTTTAGTGGCTTTCAGTAGCCATAGTTTTGGTGCCACTGACAGTCGGGAGGGGATCAGGTCAAAGGGGCCCTCAGTCATTTACAGAAGAACGAAGACCAGAAAATCGTAAACAGCACAGTAAATGTTTCAACTTTCAAACTGTACAATATAAAAATTCAAACTTACAAAAAATACAATTTTAATTTTCTAATTTAATTGTGTTGATGCCCAAAGGTTTGAGATCTCTGTGCTGCTACAGGCACTAATGGGATACTTACCATAGCCATAAAGAGACTATACAGTAATTATAGTGTTAAGAGGATTGAATTAAATTCAGATCTCTTTAAACTAATAGTAGAAACTTTAAAATTGATTGTAAGGAAAAATGACCTTTCAGCCAAAAAAACTATAGTCAACAGGGGCTTAAGCTGCAGGAAGCCTGTATAAATACTCAAAGAGCTGACTGAGGAGATATATGAGCTGTTAGCGATTATCTTGAAAAGTCATGGAAGATGGGAGAGATTCCAGACAACTGGAAAAGGACAAATATAGTGCCAATCTATAAAAAGGGAAATAAGGACAACCCGAGGAATTACAGACCAGTCAGCTTAACTTCTGTACCCACAAAGATAATGGAGCAAATAATTATGCAATCAATTTGCAAACATCTAGAAGATAAAGTGATAAGTAACAGTCAGCATAGATTTGTCAAAAACAAATCATGTCAAACCAACCTGCTAGCTTTCTTTGACAGGATAACAAGCCTTGTGGATAGGAGGGAAGCGGTAGGCATGATATATCTTGACATTAGTAAGGCCTTTGATATTGTCTTGCATGACCTTCTCATAAACAAACTAGGGAAATGCAACCTAGATAGAGCTACTCTAAGGTGGATGCATAACTGGTTGGAAAACCGTTCCCAGGGAGTAGTTATCAGTGGTTCACAGTCATGCTGGAAGGGCATAATGAGTGGGCTCCCACAGGGATCAGATCTGGGTCCTGTTCTGTTCAATATCTTCATCAGTGATTTAGATAATGGCATAGAGAATACACTTAAAAGGTTTGTGGACAATACCAAGCTGGTAGGGGTTGCAAGTGCTTTGGAGGATAGGATTATAACTCAAAATGGTCTGGACAAACTGGAGAAATGGTCTGAAGTAAATAGGATGAAATTCAATAAGGACAAATGCAAAGTACTCCACTTGGGAAGGAACAATCAGTTGCACACATACAAAATGGGAAATGAATGCCTAGGAAGGAGTACCACGGAAAGAGATGTGGGGGTCATGGTGGACCACAGCTAAATATGAATCAACCGTGTAACACTGTTGCAAAAAATACAAACATCATTCCGGAATGTCTTAGCAGGAGTGTTGTAAGCAAGACACGAAAAGCAGTTCTTCCATTCTACTCCACTCTGATTAGGCCTCCACTAGAGTATTGCATCCAGTTCTGGGTGCCACATTTCAGGAAAAATGTGGACAAATTGGAGAAAGTCCAGAGAAGAGCAACAAAAATTATTAAAGGTCTAGAAAACATGACCAATGAGGGAAGATTGAAAAAATTGGGTTTGTCTAGTCTGGAAAAGAGAAGACACAGAGGGGACATGATAATAGTTTTCCAGTACATAAAAGGTTGTTACAAGGAGGAGGGAGAAAAAAAATTCTTCTTAACCTCTGAGGATAGGACAAGAAGCAATGGGCTTAAATTGCAGCAAGGGAGGTTCAGGTTGGACATTCGGAAAAACTTTCTAACTGTCAGGGTGGTTAAGCACTGGAATAAATTGCCTAGGGAGGTTGTGGAATCTCCATCATTGAAGATTTTAAAGAACAGTTTAGACCAGGGGTGTGTGGGGGGGTGTAGGGCAGAGGGCTGGAGGGTGTGTGGGGGGTGCAGGGCAGAGGGATGGGTGTGTGGGGGGTGCAGGGCAGAGGGATGGGTGTGTGTTGGGGTGGGGAGGTGCAGGGCAGAAGGCTTGGGGGTGCAGGGCAGAAGGCTGGGTGTGGGGGGGTGTAGGGCAGGGGGGTGGGGTGGGGGGTGCAGGGCAGAAGGCTGGGTGTTGGCGGGAGGTCAGGGCAGAAGGCTGGGTGTGGGGGGGTGTAGGGCAGAGGGCTGGAGGGTGTGTGGGGGGTGCTGGGCAGAGGGATGGGTGTGTGTTGGGGTGGGGAGGTGTAGGGCAGAAGGCTGGGTGTGGGGGGGTGTAGGGCAGAGGGCTGGGGCGGGTGTGTGAAGGTGCAGGGCAGAAGGCTGGGTATGGGGGGGTGTAGGGCAGAAGGCCGGGGGAGTGCAGGGCAGAGGGATGGGTGTGTGTTGGGGTGGGGAGGTGTAGGGCAGAAGGCGAGTGTGTGGGGGGTGTAGGGCAGAGGGCTGGGGGTGTGTGGAGGTGCAGGGCAGAGGGATGGGTGTGTGTTGGGGTGGGGAGGTGTAGGGCAGAAGGCGGGTGTGGGGGGTGTAGGGCAGAGGGCTGGAGGTGCAGGGCAGAAGGCTGGGTATGGGGGGGTGTAGGGCAGAGCGCTGGGGGGTGGGGGGGGTGCAGGGCAGAAGGCTGGGGGTGGGGCAGAGGGGTGTAGGGCAGAGGGCTGGGGGGTGCAGGGCAGAAGGCTAGGTGTTGGTGGGAGGTCAGGGCAGAAGGCTGGGTGTGGGGGGGGTGTAGGGCAGAGGGCTGGAGGGGTGCAGGGCAGAAGGCTGGGTGTGTGTTGGGGTGGGGAGGTGCAGGGCAGAAGGCTGGGGTGATCGGCTCGTGGGGGTGCTCCCAGCCCCCTGCCCTGAGCCGCTCAGGGCAGGGAGGGATATGCCCTGTTCCACCCCCTTCCCCCAGGCCCGTCCCTACCTCTCTCTGCCGGCTCTACGGAGCAGCGAGCACGCTGCGCTCGGCTCGGCTCCCGCTCGCAAGGGCCGTCGCCGGCAGGGGAGGAGGGGCCGGAATGCACCATGTTGTGGTAAGAAACGGGGGAGGTGGGAAGCTTGGCTGCCGCAGGACCAAGCTTCTGCCTCCTGCCCCCGCAGGGGAGAGCGGTGGGCAGGGGGGCCTGAGTGTGGTGGGGGGCCGGGACCCCCCCACTCCACTCCCCCCTGCAGGGGCAGGAGGCAGAAGCTTGATCCTGCGGCAGCCAAGTTTCCCTCTTCCCCCGCTTCTTCCCCCAGTGTGGTGCATTCCGGACCCTCCTCCTCCTCACCGGGCAGGCAGCGTGCCACTCAGAATCGGCTCACGTGCCGTGTTTGGCACACGTGCCGTAGGTTGCCGACCCCTGGTTTAGACAAACAGCTGTTAGGGATGGTCTAGATAATACTTAGTCCTGCCTTGAGTCAGGGCACTGGATTAGATGACCTCTCGAGGTCCCTTCCAGTCCTATGAATCATAGAATCATAGAATATCAGAGTTGGAAGGGACCTCAAGAGGTCATCTAGTCCAACCCCCTGCTCAAAGCAGGATCAATTCCCAGCTTTCCCAGAATCATATGATTCTATGCTTTGGGGCATTTGGAAGGGAGACCCTAACCCCTTACTTCTCATTGCCCATTGCAAGGTGCTGTCTGGATTAACTCTGCATTCGCAGTCAGGATTGAAAACATTCTTCAATTTTCCACAGCTTGATGCCATCTTGAAGGCTGTGGGGCTGATCTGTAATAATTCTTGAAAACCATGTTTAATCTGGTTTTGGGGCTAGTTACTGTATGGCTATCTTGGATTATTGTGATGTTTATTGTATGCATATATTGGTTTAGTTAAATAGCTGGTTGTTTGAAAACAAAACACCTCTGAGTAAACACTTGAAGAGAACTAAGAGACTATGACTAGTTTTATGTTCTTAATACCTCGGGCATTAAGAACAGTCATACTGGGTCAGACCAAAGGTCCATCTAGCCCAGTACCCTGTCTTCAGACAATGGCTAATGCCAGGTGCTTCAGAGGGAATGAACAGAACAGGTAATCAAGTGATCCATCCCCATTACCCAGTCCCAGCTTCTGGCAAACAGAGCCTAGGGACACCATCCCTGCCCATCCTGGCTAATAGCCATTGATGGACCTATCCTCCATGAATTTATCTAGTATTGGCCTTCACAACATCCTCTGGCAAGGAGTTCCAAAGATTGACAGTGCATTGTATGAAGATATATTTCCTTTTGTTTGTTTTAAACCTGCTGCCTATTAATTTCATTTGGTGACCCCTAGTTCTTGTGTTATGAGAAGGAGTAAATAACACTTCCTTATTTACTTTCTCCATACCAGTCATGATTTTATAGACCTCTATCATATCTCCCCTTCGTAATCTCTTTTCCAAGCTGAAAAGTCCCAGTTTTATTAATCTCTTCTCATATGGAAGTTGTTCCAGACCCCTAATAATTTTTGTTGCCCTTTTCTGTACCTTTTCTAATTCTAATATATCTTTTTTGGAGATGGGGTGACCATCTTTGCATGCGGTATTCAAGGTGTGGGCGTACCATAGATTTAGGTAGTGGCAACATGATATTTTCTGTCTTCTTATCAACCCCTTTCTTAATGATTCCCAACGTTCTGTTAACTTTTTTGATGGCCGCTGCACATTGAGTGGATGTTTTCAGAAAACTACCCACAATGACTCCAAGATCTTTCTTGAGTGGTAAGAGCTAATTTAGACCCCACCATATATATAGTTGGGATTATGTTTTCCAATGTGCATTTATCAACATTGAATTTCATCTGCCATTTTGTTGCTCAGTCACCCAGTTGTGTGAGATCCCTTTGTAACTCTTCGCAGTCTGCTTTGGATTTAACTATCTTGAATAGTTTTGTATCATCTGCAAATTTTCCAGCTCACTGTTTACCCCTTTTTCCAGATCATTTATGAATATGTTGAATAGGACTGGTCCCAGCACAGACCCCTTGGGAACACCACTATTTACCTCTCTCCATTCTGAAAACTGACCATTCCTACCCTTTGTTTCCAGAGTTTATGCTCCTTTCTATTTTCCTCTATAGGATTTAACTTCCACTTTTAAAAGGATGCCTTTTTGTGTCTCATTGCTTCTTTTACTTAATTGTTTAGCCACGGTGGCACTTTTTTGGTTTCCTTCCTATGTTTTTTTTTAAATTTGGGGTAAACGTTTAAGTTGAGCGTCTATTATGGTGTCTTTAAAAAGTTTCCATGCTTGCAGGGATTTCACTTTTGGCGCTGTGCCTTTTAATTTCTGTTTTACTAACTTCCTCATTGTTGTGTAGATCCCCTTTCTGTAATTTAAATGCTGCCATGTTAGGCGGCTATGGTGTTTTCTTCACCAGAGGGATATTAAATATAATTATATTATGGTCACTATTACCAAGCGGTTCAGCTATATTCACCTCTTGGACCAGATCCACTTAGGACTAGATCTAGAATTGCCTCTCTGCTTGTGGGTTCCAGGACTAGCTGCTCCAAGAAGCAGTCATTTGTTAACTGTGAAGATCAAGCTTTAACTTGGCTGGGACATGTTTTTGCTAGTGCTGGGAATTGAACAGATCAAAAGGACAGTGAAGAATTAGAAAGGCTCTCTCTGACCAGAGGTCAGGCAGTTGTCAGGAAGTTGTTTGCAGAGAACAGTCTGACACATGCTTGAGAATCTGAAAAAGTGAGGCCTTCTTAAGCAGCCTGGGGGTATGGCAAGCCTTAGGTAAGGAAGATATGTGTATAGACCTTTTATAGTTTTTTTAAATACATAAGAGAATTTATGTAATGCTTTGTACCTAATTTTAAAGTCTAGATCTAGACAATACTTTGTTTTAAGAAGTCTGTTCTGCGTCACTGTGTTTACCACTGGTCACCAGTTCCCAAATAAATAAATTAATGGAGATATCCTATCTCCTAGAACTGGAAGGGACCTTGGAAGGTCATTGAGTGCAGCCCCCTGCCTTCACTAGCAGGACCAAGTACTGATTTTGCCCCAGATCCCTAAGTGGCCCCCTCAAGGATTGAACTCACAACCCTGGATTTAGTAGGCCAATGCTCAAACCACTGAGCTATCCCTCCCCATCAAAGAGGAGAACTGCAGGTGCTGAACCCATTCACACCTGCCGGGTAAGCATGGTGCATGCATAGTGCACTGCAGGCCCAGGGCCTGGCCTAAGAGTGGAAGAAGTGCAGGATTCCACAGAGAGGTGAAGGCTCAGGGCTTGGAACTTGAGGGTGTGAGCTCAGAGAGCCCAGATGAGTAATAGAGGTGCAGCTAACCTTGTAACTGGGACAAATACGTAGAAGCATTTTGTTCAAGATTGCCATTGCTGAAGGAGTAGCCTAAAAGTGATTTCCTGACTTCTTGCTGCGTAATTACAAAACCATATTGAATGAATTGTGACTTCGGTCTTCTGTCAAAAACATATTGAATGGAGATTTTAAAAATTCTTGAACTGCATCTACCTGACCAATTTCCAGTGAAATATTCATCCTAAAACTCTAATCCAGGGGTAGGAAACCTTTCAGAAGTGGTGTGCCGAGTCTTCATTTATTCACTTTAATTTAAGGTTTCGCGTGCTGGTAATACGTGTTAACGTTTTTTAGAAGGTCTCGCTCTATAAATCTATATTATATAACTAAACTATTGTTGTATGTAAAGTAAACAAGGTTTTCAAAATGTTTAAGAAGCTTCCTTTAAAATTAAATTAAAATGTTGATCTTACGCCACCAGCCTGCTCAGCCCGCTTCCAGCCTGGGGTTCTGTTCACCTAGGCCTGCAGCGGGCTGAGTGGGGCGACTTGAGGTCAGGGCAGAGGGCTGGGGGGTGTGTGGAGGTGCAGGGCAGAAGGCTGGATGTTGGGGGAAGGTCAGGGCAGAGGGCTGGGGTGTGTGTGGGGGGTGCAGGGCAGAGGGATGGGTGTGTGTTGGGGTGGGGAGGTGTAGGGCAGAAGGCTGGGTGTGTGGGGGGGTGTAGGGCAGAGGGCTGGGACGTGTGTTGTGGGGAGGTCAGGGCAGAAGGCTGGTGTTGTGGGGACGTCAGGGCAGAGGGCTGGGAGGTGTGTGGAGGTGCAGGGCAGAAGGCTGGGTGTTGGGGGGAGGTCAGGGCAGAGGGCTGGGGTGTGTGTGAGGGGTGCAGGGCAGAGGGATGGGTGTGTGTTGGGGTGGGGAGGTGTAGGGCAGAAGGCTGGGTGTGGGGGGGGGTGTAGGGCAGAGGGCTGGGAGGTGTGTTGCGGGGAGGTCAGGGCAGAAGGCTGGGTGTTGGGGGGAGGTCAGGGCGGAGGGCTGGGGGTGTGTGGAGATGCAGGGCAGAAGGCTGGGTGTTGGGGAAGGTCAGGGCAGAGGGCTGGGGTGTGTGTGAGGGGTGCAGGGCAGAGGGATGGGTGTGTGTTGGGGTGGGGAGGTGTAGGGCAGAAGGCTGGGAGGTGTGTTGCGGGGAGGTGCAGGGCAGAAGGCTGGGTGTTGGGGGGAGGTCAGGGCGGAGGGCTGGGGGTGTGTGGAGGTGCAGGGCAGAAAGGTGGGTGTTGGGGGGAGGTCAGGGCGGAGGGCTGGGTGTGTGTGGAGGTGCAGGGCAGAAGGCTGGGTGTTGGGGGGAGGTCAGGGCGGAGGGCTGGGGGTGTGTGGAGGTGCAGGGCAGAAGGCTGGGTGTTGGGGGGAGGTCAGGGCGGAGGGCTGGGGGTGTGTGGAGGTGCAGGGCAGAAGGCTGGGTGTTGGGGGGAGGTCAGGGCGGAGGGCTGGGGGGGGTGGGGAGTGCAGGGCAGAGGGATGGGTGTGGGGGAGGTCAGGGCAGAGGGCTGGGGTGTGTGTGGAGGTGCAGGGCAGAAGGCTGGGTGTTGGGGGAAGGTCAGGGCAGAGGGCTGGGGTGTGTGGGGGGTGCAGGGCAGAGGGATGGGTGTTTGTTGGGGTGGGGAGGTGTAGGGCAGAAGGATGGGTGTGGGGGGGTGTAGGGCAGAGGGCTGGGGGTGTGTGGAGGTGTAGGGCAGAAGGCTGGGTGTTGGGGTGGGGAGGTCAGGGCGGAGGGCTGGGGGGGTGGGGGGTGCAGGGCAGAGGGATGGGTGTGTGTTGGGGTGGGGAGGTGCAGGGCAGAAGGCTGGGTGTTGGAGGGAGGTCAGGGCGGAGGGCTGGGGGGGTGGGGAGGTGCAGGGCAGAAGGCTGGGTGTTGGGGTGGGGAGGTCAGGGCGGAGGGCTGGGGGTGTGTGGAGGTGTAGGGCAGAAGGCTGGGTGTTGGGGGGAGGTCAGGGCGGAGGGCTGGGGGGGTGGGGAGGTGCAGGGCAGAAGGCTGGGTGTTGGGGTGGGGAGGTCAGGGCGGAGGGCTGGGGGTGTGTGGAGGTGCAGGGCAGAAGGCTGGGTGTTGGGGGGAGGTCAGGGCGGAGGGCTGGGGGGGTGGGGAGGTGCAGGGCAGAAGGCTGGGTGTTGGGGTGGGGAGGTCAGGGCGGAGGGCTGGGGGTGTGTGGAGGTGTAGGGCAGAAGGCTGGGTGTTGGGGGGAGGTCAGGGCGGAGGGCTGGGGGTGTGTGGAGGTGCAGGGCAGAAGGCTAGGTGTTGGTGGGAGGTCAGGGCAGAAGGCTGGGTGTGGGGGGGGTGTAGGGCAGAGGGCTGGAGGGGTGCAGGGCAGAAGGCTGGGTGTGTGTTGGGGTGGGGGGGTGCAGGGCAGAAGGCTGGGGTGCTCAGCTCGTGGGAGTGCTCCCAGCCCCCTGACCTGAGCGGCTCAGGGCAGGGGGCTGGGAGGGATATGCCCTGTTCCACCCCCTTCCCCCAGGCCCGTCCCTACCTCTCTCTGCCGGCTCTACGGAGCAGCGAGCACGCTGCGCTCGGCTCGGCTCCCGCTCGCAAGGGCCGTCGCCGGCAGGGGGAGGAGGGGCCGGAATGCACCATGTTGTGGTAAGAAACGGGGGAGGTGGGAAGCTTGGCTGCCGCAGGACCAAGCTTCTGCCTCCTGCCCCCGCAGGGGAGAGCGGTGGGCAGGGGGGCCTGAGTGTGGTGGGGGGCCAGGACCCCCCCACACCGCTCTCCCCTGCGGGGGCAGGAGGCAAAAGCTTGGTCCGGCGGCAGCCAAGTTTCCCTCCTCCCCCACTTCTTCCCCCAGCGTGGTGCATTCCAGCTCCTCCTCCTCCTCCTCACCGGGCAGGCAGCGTGCCACTCAGAATCGGCCGTAGGTTGCCGACCCCTGCTCTAATCTATAGAGATATGTATGTGATATGGAAATGAAGGCCTTTTAACTCTTAGAATCACATGTGTATAAGAACATAACAGCCATACTAGGTCAGACCAAACGTCCATCTAGCCCAGTATCCTGTCTTCCAGGTGCCCCAGAGGGAATGAACAGACCAGGTAATCATCAAGTGATCCATTCCCTGTCGCTCCTTCCCAGTTTCTGGTAAACAGAGGCTAGGGACAACATTCCTGCCCATCCTGGCTAATAGCCATTGATGGACCTATCCTCCATGAATTTATCTAGCTCTTTTTTGAACCCTGTTATGGTCTTGGCTTTCACAACATCCTCTGGCAAGGAGTTCCACAGGTTGGCTGTGCATTGTGTGAAGAAATGCTTCCTTTTGTTTGTTTTTACACCTGCTGCCTATTAATTTCATTGGTGACCTATAGTTCTTGTGTTATGAGAAGTAGTAAACAGCACTTCCTTATCTACTTTCTCTACACCAGTCATGATTTTATAGACCTCAATCATATCTCCCCTTAGCAGTCTCTTTTCCAAGCTGAAAAGTTCCAGTCTTATTAATCTTTCCTCATATGGAAGCTGTTCCATATCCCTAATAATTTTTGTTGTCCTTTTCTGAATCTTTTCCAATTCCAATATATCTTTTTTGAGATGGGGTGACCACATCTGCACACAATATTCAAGATGTGGGCGTACCAGGGATTTATATAGAGGCAACATGATATTTTCTGTCCTATTTTCTATCCCCTTATTAATTATTCCTAGCATTCGGTTCACTTTTTTGACTGCCGCTGCACATTGAGTGGATGTTTTCAGAGAACTATCCACAACGACTCCAAGATCTTTCTTGAGTGGTAACAGCTAATTTAGACCCCATCATTTTATATGTATAGTTGGGATTATGCTTTCCAATGTGCATTACTTTGCATTTATCAACATTAAATTTCATCTGACATTTTGTTGCCCAGTTACCCAGTTTTGAGAGATCCTTTTGTAGCTCTTCGCAGTCTGCCTGGGTCTTTAGTAATTTTGTATCATCTGCAAATTTTGCCACCTCACTGTTTATCCTTTTTCCAGATCCTTTATGAATATGTTGAATAGGACCGGTCCCAGAACAGACCCCTGGTGGACACCACTATTTACTTATCTCCATTCTGAAAACTGACCATTTATACCTACCCTAGCTTTTAATCAGTTACCAATCCATGAGAGCACCTTCCCTCTTATCTCGGGGCAGCTTACTTTGCCTAAGAGCCTTTGGTGAGCATGCGCAGAAAGTAGCATGTGCAGAAACTGTGTTAGGAAATGAGTTCTCTGATTAGTTTCTACATAAGTATCAGTTTTGGGGAAATACATCTCAAAAAAAAAAGAAATTTTAGAGTGGGGGAAAAAATCCCCTTCTGGCAGTAAGGGATTTGCTTATAAATTAAAGTTTTAAGGAAAACAGCCAGTATATAAATGAGAAAAGCTGCCTGAAAAGGCTGATGCCTTATTTACTACTGATTCATTTTCTGAAAAAAAGGTTCTTTTGTTTTAGAAATCACTGGTAAATAGGAACAGATGACTGATATAGGAAAATATTTTGATTGCACATGTGACTTTTCTTTGGTTCGATATGTCTGTGTCTTAACTTGGAATGAATAGGTTAGAAAAGCACAAGTTCATGTCTCTGTCAGTGAGATTGACAAACTGGATAATGGAATAGGTCACTGCCTGCCTCAGGCTTGTATGCTGTAAAGTGAGTGTACCTCAGACAAGTCACTTCACTCTGCAGAGACATGGGCTAATTGTGTCATTTACATAACATCACTGACAACCTGACCCATTGGAGCATAACAGCAACAGCTTCATACACAGCTGGTGCCTCCTCATCTGACTTTCATCCCAGCAGCTTCCTTCTGGCCAAGAAGATAAAGAGAGGAAACAATGAAGGCTGCATGGGAGTGAGTGTGTTCCTTGAGCTCTGTTCCTAAAATGTGTCTCATTCAAGTAAATCTGTGCTGTCCTGTCACCACTGAGGTATACAACAGGATCAGGAAGAAAGTTATTTTAGGTTGGGGTTTTACAAGGTTATTTACCATTATTACCCTCCCAGGAACACATAATCATGGTTGAAGGGTGGTTCATTGTACGTAGGGTGACCAGATGTCCCGATTTTTATAGGGACAGTCCCGATATTTGGTTTTTTTTTAATATATGGGTTCATATTACCCCCTCCTACCCACTGTCCCAATTTTTCACTCTTGCTATCTGGTCATCCTAATCATACTGCTGACCTGCAGTTGATCCATGACAGGGTAGTTTGGTTTGGAGGGAGAAGCAGCTGACTGAGAGATCAAACCAGAAAATTTGTATTCACATTATGTGAATGCCAAAGAAAAACTAGTCAGATATTGAGAAAGAACACATGATCTTGCTATGAAGTCCTGTCCATCATGTTTAGAATTGGCAGTCTTAGGCTTTTTTTAAAAAAGAAAATGAAAACAATTTGCTGTCTAGAAGTGTAACTGCGCTAAATCCAACGAGGTCAATGGCAGCCAGAGGGTTTTGCTTTATCTTACTAGTCACCTGTCTCCTACAATCCCATCAGCACAATTGCCTTGAATCTATGGCTTTGTGCTTCATACAAATTCTATTTTCAGTTCCACTGGTTAGATCAGAGTAATCTTTTTGATTTAGTGGAGTTATTCTGGATTGGAATCAGTATCACATAGAAGAATTCAGGATGTAGTTTTCACTGCAAGGAGAAAGAGAGTGAGATGCCTAAGTGTTTTGGGAAAACATAATAAAAAGTAAAAGCCAGAATGTTTGGCTTATCCCAAATGTCAAAAAGATAAAATATATTTGTGTGTGAATAGCTTTGCACAGATTAGTGTAAGAGCTCAACAGCCTTAAGAATGTCAAATTATGACCCTATAGGGCAAGGTTAGATATCCCTTGGAATCTGGCTTTTAATTTTCTGAGTAATGGGAGAAGCTATACAAAAATAAAATAGTAGAAAAGCATCAATACACTTTAAAGTAAGTATAATAATGTTGAGCTATTGTCTGTGTTCCCACTGGGTAACGATGTGGTGTGCATAGATGGCTTTATTGTGTCTGCACCCAATGGGCTCTATGGGAAAAGGCCTGCCACTTCCTCTAATAGATTTTTTTGTGTGTGTGTGAGTGCCAAAAGGCAAAGCCTCCCGCAGTTGTCCTATGTGTTCATTAGCACTGCAAGGCAGCACGAAAAAATGTAAGCAGGCAGTGTCTAGATTTTCTTTTAATAAATTTAGAATCCTGTTTAAAGAAATGACTTGGGAAACACTTACATGCCCTCCCATGTAAACAGCTCCTGCCTCATTCTTTGAGATTTCATCATGTGAGCCATGGAGAAGAAACAGTGATGTAATGTTTCAGCAGGCTAAAGTCACCTGAACTAACCACACCGAATTTGGGCAGAAAACTTGTGCCATATTTGCTTAGGGAAATGTTCTGACATCTCTCATCAGTTCACATCTAATCTATGCCCCTGGTTAGTAAATAGGTCACAGAGAGTTTCTATTTGCAGTTTTGTTGTGAAACTTTCTGCGAATTTTCTCATAAAGGTTACATGCAGCACAGTTTCTAGGGCAATTGACTCCATGGAATCATGATTTGCCTCCCTGTTATGGGTCTGCTATGAATTGCCTTTGATGTGTGCTTTTGACAGTTTTTTTGGGAGGAGGGAAGTGACAGTAATTAAATGTTCTAGCCAAGGCTAAAAAATACACTCCCCAAATTTCTATTGCATAGATGTTCAGTTTCTTTTCAGGTCAGTATAGAATATTCCATCCTTTCAAAATTCAGGGCTGCTGTTAAACAACTTGCTGTTCTCTGTTTTGTTCATTAACATTCACCCAGTTCAATCAATAATCACTTTTCTGGAGCTGAACAAGAATATCTAATTATTGGCCCCAGCTCTAAATTTTGCCCTAATTTTTCTGACACAAGCCCTATCATGTTCTGCATAACATGTTCTGGCCATTTTTAACCACTTCACAGCTAAAGCCTTAGTTGTATAGATTCTCTGTCTGTCCTTGTCATGCATTGCAGCGGGGAGTTGCCATTATTTATTTTTGTTCAGTATTAATAGTTTATTTGGGACTGTATGAAACAGAAATCTGGAGACCTTAATCTAAAACACAGACAATACAGTCCAAATACAGTCCTACATACGAGGGACACTGGTGAAGGGCAAAATTCATGCAGCAGTGAATTATTTTTAAAAGTAAATTCTGTGTTCTGGGCTTGATGCTTTATTACTGGGTAGTCTCTAGGAGTCAGTTTTAGGAAGGTATTTGAATGGGGTAAAGGAGGTCACTTGGTAGCCACTATACTGCAGAAGAATTTTTTTGTATATTTAAACATCTTTATATTCTCTAATTTCCTCCTCACAGTGTGTAGAAATATGTGTTCTGGGCTGTTCCAGGGAGTCCATTTATTGTTGTTTTAATTATTTATTGTAAAACATCACATTTAAATCTCAGGAATAGTATTTAAACTCTGCTTTAATGTTGCAAACTCTTGAGATTCATAAGGCATTTCCAGTATTTATGAAACAGGTTAGCTGAACTAACACAAATATGTAAACAGAAGGCTTCAGGAAACTGAAAAACCGATAATTACTTGAAATTGAATACCAGATTACACATATAGACAGTACAATAGGCTGATGAAATGAAGCCATTCATTACATGTTCCACTTTCAGAGCTATTTGCTGGCTGGAAAGTTAACAAGCTTTTGCTCTGAGCTGCAGCTGCTCACTAGGTTGACCTGCTGCTGGGTAGGAAGTTATTCAAATAATAATCATGTTGCCACCCCTGCTTTCCTGGTTCTGCAGCTTATGATTAATGCTGTTAACTCACTCACAACATTTCTGGGGCAGGCACTTCATTTGGAGCTTTGATACATGCTGCTCAATAGAAAAATATCTTCTAATCCAAAACAATGCAATCCCCCAAGTGCCTTAGAAAATCCCTGCTCCTCTAGTTAGATATTTTAGTTAGTGAAGAAGGATGGGGAAATACCTTCCAGTTTGGAGTCAGCAAGAAATAGGGTGCTATGTGCCAACTAACAGCAAGGAAAGGGAAGACAGCTAGTGGTGTCTGAGGGACAAGCACTGGTATTGGCAGCAAGCTGCAGTCTCAAATAGCAGCACCTTTGCTATTCAGGACTTATCTACACTAACAAGTTTCTGCGCAGTAAAGCAGCTTTTTGCGTTCAAACTGCAGACGTGTCCACACTGCCAAGCCACTCTGTGCACAGAAACTCCTCAGTTGCAGCGCTGCAAAAAACCACCTTGACGAGAGTCGTAAGGCTATTTGTGCAGAGGCTCCAGCACTCTCTTGTCAGTGTGAACACTTGGTTGCTTTCTGCACTGTAATTGGCCTCCGGAGCTGTCCCATAATGCCTCAAATGAGTGCTCTGGTCATTGTTTTGAACTCAGCTGCCCTGGAGACATGCACCTCTTCCCTTTCAAAGCACCTTTTCTGACAGCTGTTGGGTGCTGTGCTGATCTGCTCGGGGACATACAGCAAACCATTAATGTGGAATGCTCATGCTGTTGAACACAGAGGCAGGTGTAGGGATGTGGGTGTGGGTGTGAGAGAGAGAGAGAGAGAGAGAGAGAGAGAGTGCTGTGCAGAGAGCCCAGGGAGGGAGGCGAGGGCTGATGTCGGAGTTCCCCCGCCCCCTACCTCAGGACTGGCTTCTTCCTGCTGCTGCCTGAATTTACAAGACAGCATGCTGACACACACTCTGTCCCCCAAAACACAGTCTCTCCCCCCCTCATACATACATACGCACACCTGTCACACAACCTTCCCTCCACCCCCACCCCTTCAGTTGAAAAGCAGCTGGCAATGTAGTAGAATGCCCCTGGAACAACGGGATTGGGAAACCTGCATCATGTGATACTGTGCCTGCCCTATGAGGCCTTGCAAACCCTTCCCAAAGCGCCCTGCGTCCAGTTGCACAGTGGGATAGCTACCACAATGCACTGCTGTCTTTGCCGTTGCAAGAGCTGCTAATGTGGCTGTGCTCCAACATCACACAGAGCACAGTGTGGACATGAACAACGGTTTAATTCCAGCGTTTTAATAAAAGTGGTATAATTTGTGGCGCAGAAACTTGCCAGTGTAGACATACCCTCAGAGATCTTCTGACACCTCAATGTGACTGGAACCACACATGCTTCTTTCTGTGCTAGAACAACTCTGAGTACAGTCTGCACTTCACTTTCTCCCCTTCTGGATTGAGATATTGAAGCTACGTTTCATTTGAGCATGCTGCCCCTTTTGGAAAGGTTGTACATAGGATCACAACATGGAATATACCATTTTTCCACACGATTTTTTTCTCTCAATCTCCTAAACTTTGAGCCTTAAAGATTCACAAGTGTCTTCAGGCCTCCTGGTGTAATTATGCCTGTGACACTTGGGGGTCAACCCAGACTAGTAAGGGGTTCTGTCACTCCCTTACTGTGCAACTCTGGGTGCCTTCAATATGCTATGCTGATGTGGCTCAGCACTAACAGCCAGAAAACAAGCATGCAGGTCATACCCTGGCTTTCACCACCTGGTTACTTTTTCAGAGTGACCCCAAAACCTTCAGAGTCCTGAATTTCCCCCAAACCACCTGCCCATGTGACCATCTGCTGAGGTTCCCAGAATTGTGAACTAGTCTCAGCCTCAGCAAGTAAGAGTTTTGCTGTGTAGCAACTCCCTGCCACATCAACTTCTCTGCCTTGTCAGTAAACCCTTCAGGACTCTGCCCATCCAAACCTTGCCTTGCAGGTAACAAACAGTGAACCCCAACTCCCGAGTGTCCCAGAGATGTCTCCTTGTAGTGGCCAGCCCTCTCCTGGAAAACTCACAGAAATTAAGTTTGTTGCCCCTTAAATTAATGATCTTCAGTGTGTAGTCTATTTAAACTGGGGTTTGACAAACACTCATTTCAATTACAGCATTGAACTGGTTTATGGTAAAAGTAAAACAAGTGTATTTAACAAAAGGACATAGGATTAAGTGATACCAAGTATAAGGAATAAAGATAGAAAGGATTACAAGCAAACAAAAGTAACAAAATATGCTTCTAAGACTAAAACATAATTTCAGCAAGTTACAATCTTTGCCTAAGAAGATTTCTCATCTAAACTCAGTATCCAGAGACTTCAATCCCCTGGGTTGAAAGATCAAAGGTTCTGTGATTTCACAAGCTCTTGTCCCTTCCACTTTTTGCCTCTTTGATATCGCTCCAACGTTCATTGTCTCTGTTTCAAGAGGAAAGGAAGCTTCCTGCTGTTCTTCCTTTCCTATGGACCTTAATCCCCCTGCTGATTCATATGAAAATTGGGCTTCCGTTGTTTTGATTCCACACGGATTAATTTACATTGGAGACAGGTAGATAGCTGCCTTCTCTCCTGTCTGAGAGAGAACCTGTTTCTCCCTGTGTATGGTCAGCCTTTAAAGCGTAATATCGGTGAGTAGCCACAATTCCTCCTATCGTGTTAATGCAGACATTTCACAATTATCTCAATCAGCAGTGTGTCACTAGCTTTCATAAAAGACCATACTTGATACACATCTATATGGCAATGTTGCTTCAATTGCTTATCATTTGAAGTTCTACCCTCTGCATTTACAGTTAAGAGGCTATCTCCCCCCAGTTACTAGTCTGATGGTTTTGTTTACCTTTTATGTAAATGTACCTTTATTGTCTCTGCCTGTTGACCAGGCTGGTCAGACAAGCCAAAACCCATTCCTTTGCCAAAGCAGATTGTGCTTATGTATTGCTTGCCAAACACATTTTAAGAACATAATTCTTTGTACACATCACATATATACAGCACATAAGAATATTAATGATCAATGAGTTATTAGTTTTCTAATGATATATTACATGCAACTTTTTGAGTGTAAGGAGTATGTCAGACCTGACAAGAATTGTTGTCAGAGTAATGAACCACAAATGAGTCTCTGTGTCACAATACCCTTAAACGCTCCAAGAATAGGGTCTTCCCCTTCTTTGAATTACTGCCTAGATTATCCAGGATTTTCCACTCTCCTCCTGTTGAGCTGCCAGCCAAGGCACCTCAACCTCATTTGTCTGATCTTCACTCAAAATCAAGTGCCAACCAGCTGGCCATAAAGTACTCTAAAATTCTCCAAATGTCATCTGCCTTTCAACCTGAGCAGCCTCCAAACCCATTGGTGCCCCAGCCTTCAAGTCCGAGCAGCCCTTAAAGGGCCACAGCCATCCAGCCAGCAGCAGCCATTTGTTCTAGGCAAAAGTTTTAGATGAAAGGTGTTTACCCCATATTCTGAGCATTGTAAAATTGTCTAAAAATAGTGGTAGAGGATGAGGGACTCGCCTTTCATCTCTGGAGAATGGTTCAATTCTTGGCTCAGATCACAAAAGAAGTGAGTTTGGGGGAGGGGGGTCTCATCCTTGTGTCTACAGTACATTAATCCAGATCACCCTACTGCCTAGTTTGAATGGCAGTCCGCTCAATAGAGTCCATGGACTGGGTTATCCGGGAGGGCTGCAGATGAGGATTGACAGGTATTGGCAGAATGCAGAAGGGCCCCAAGACTGGAATAGCAGGAGTCTGTGGTTTAGGATTGAAGGGCATTGGCTAAGTTGTTTGCAGAGGGAGATATGGGCTAAAATAGGGAACCTGGATAGAGGGGCATTGGCAAAGGTATGTGTCTGGGGAGGCTGAGAGTCAGTATTGAAGGACATCAGCAGAACTGGGGCACAATACTTGTCTAAACTCTTTCTCATAGTGTAGTACAAAATGTAGAGGTTTACACTAGGTTCTCTGCGGTTATACTTCAGTGATAGCTCTCTGGCATTGCTATACAAAAACGGTTTCATTTGTTCTTTTTTTGATTATTGGGTATATTTTGAACAGAATGAACCTTTGTCCCTTTGTGGTGTTTTTTTTTTTTTGGCAAATTGCATGGGTCACTAATCACAAAAGAGCACTATGAAATGCAGTCTGGCGTTTTGTTAATGATACACCATATATTTGTTCACTCTCTTTAATCACATGATCTGTTGCTCTATAGAATATCCTGTCTGTCCGGCCTAAACCAGTTTGGAGGGGAAGGTATTTTGGACTCAATCCAGATATATACTGTATGTTTTGGTTTGGAAATTGTTTGTCAGTTCTAAACCGGTTGGTACAGTTCATTTTAACTTTTATTTACTGTATTCTCAACATTGTCTTCACTGCAATAATATTTCATCCCCAAATTTATGTTAAATAGACCACTGAGTGGCATAACTTGAGCTATACACCCAGGATATATGGTTTGGGGGTATTTCTGGCTACTAAAAATTTGTTCTAAACCTCTCAGATTTATAATACACAATATTTGAGAGGGGTGGAACATGTTATGAGAAAAATTAACACCAATTTACTAATGCTGCAAATGGCTCGCATAAGGTAATGTTGCCAAATGAACTGATAACTGTCACATCAATGATGGGCCTTATTATCCATACACCTATATCTGGTCATTGTACACACTGTACGCTACTGCAGTGAGAGAAGGGAGTATTCAGAATAATATAGGATCACCTATGTGTTTTCCTCCAGCTCATTCATGTTTTCACAAACTACCGCAGATCATTATTCATCTTGGTCATTCCCTTTCTTTGATATTTTTTTTTACATCCAAAAATTCCTTAGCATCATAATTAAGTAAGACATATTAGTACAGAAGGAGTGTATCACAAAGATTGGAATTGAGCCCATCGAGTTAACATTTTTCCTCCTAACCTGTGTAGTCCATAGATAATGAAAAATGTGTACCTGCATATATGATACCAAATTTTCTCTAGATTTCCAAATCTCAGCCATGCCTCATGATTCCCCAGGAACTCAAAAGTTCGATTTTTTAAAAAAACTAAGAAGGATCATTACTGGGAATTCTAAAGATGTTAACAACATTTGGCAGTTAAGATTTCTGAGCAGTCGCAATTCTGTTAATAGTCTAAGAAAATTTGGTTCCAATTTCCAAGTCTCTTGTGAAGTCTCATTGTGCAGCCCATCCAGGATCTCCGTAGAGGTGTTCCGTGCTAGAGTTATTTCAGTTGGCAGCATGACATTCAAGGGCACTTCACAGAACCCAGGGGCTCTTTCGGAGATTACTGTTGAGATTCTGTGCTGCACTTGTAAAAGACTTAGCACAGAACGCGCAGTTCAGGAGGAGGGGAAGAGTGGGGTTGAAGTAGCTTTAAACCACCTTTGTAACCTCCCTTCCAGTTCTGGGCTGCTCTGGGGACTCGCACAGCCCCGAGCAAAACTTAGGGCTGCCAAAGTTATCCAGCCTGTTCCTGGCTGTCTATAGGACACAGTATTGCACAGAGTCTCCACAGGACTATCTGCAGACCCTCCCACAGATGTAACCCTCTCCCCTCAGACATGTTCCCTGCATACCACCTGTGCTGGGGAAGGGTGGAGTCCTTGAAAGACATCCTGCAGCTGTCTTCTCAGTTCCTATGCTGGGGGAACTCTTTCCTGGTGTATCAAAGGCTTTTCTACCCCCTTTACATCTCTCCAGCTGTCTTACCCAGCACACAGATACACAGTGAGGTTGAGAATCTCACCCCAACTCTGATTTTGCAAACTCCAATTTTACAAACAATAATAATTTTTTAAAATGCCTCAGTCACTTTGCCCTATAATCTGCCACTGCCAAAGGAAGCCCGGAGCCTGGGCTGCCAGGTGGACGGGGGAAGCAGTGCTGGGTGGGGGAAGTCCCCTCTCCCCAGCGGCCCCTGACCAGCAGCCATGGGATGGGGGAAGCCCCCTTCCTCTACAGCGCTCCCCAACCCTGACCCCGTCCCCCGCCACAGCCGTGGGACAGGGGAAGCCTCCCTCCCCCAGCAGCGCCTGACTCCATCCCCAGCAGCAGCCGTGGGATGAGGGGCTCCAGCGGCCCCCAACCCCATCCCTGGCAGACAGTGCGGGACAGGGGAAGCCCCCCAGCAGTGGCCCCCAACCCTATCCCTGGCAGAATCTGCAGGGGGGCAGAGCAAGCCCGCGTGCCCCAACTGCTCTCCAGCAGAAGCATGAAGTGGGCAAGGCGGGAGAAGCCCCAGCGCCCCAACCCTGGTCCCCCGCAGAAGCACGGGGGTGACAGGGGAAGCTCCAGTATCTGGACCCCGCTGCGGCCCTAGGACTGGAAGAGCTCTCACTCCCCACTGAAGTCCCGGGGCCGGGGCATGAGGAGAGAGCTTCTCTGGTCTTGGGGCTGCAGTGGGGTGGGTGGGGGCGTGGAATGGGGAAGACCCTGGGTGGAACAGGGGCGGGCCCTGGGGAAGGGGCAGAAAGGGGTGCGGCTGTAGGCACTTGAAAGACCATGGACAAAACTACCAGTTTCAAGGACTTTACCTCCTGTCTCCAAGGAAGCAGCAAGCTGTTTTCCCAGGAGACTAAAGAGTTCAAAGCCTCTGAGGATGGAGAGTTACATGTCCAAAGCTGTCTAGTGGGACATGCTGACACAGAGGGAGACTCTGCAAAGAAATTGGGCCTTCCCAGATCCAGAGAATGGTAAGCCTTAGGATAAAGCTAGATATTCATACAGTCTGTTTTATTGTGTTTAAGAGATATTTTGTCTTAAATGCTTTTGTCCTAAATAAATGGTACTTTGATTACTACCATCATTGCCCCAAAAGGAACAGAACTGCAGCTTCTGAGCCTAAGTCAAACCTGCTGAGACTTTCGTGGTTCGTACCAGGGGAGTGCCAGGCATGGTCAGTCTGAAAGTGAGGGAATCACATGATTCCATGCTGAGCCAGGTGATGGTTTGAGTCATGAGACCGGAAAAGGTGGTGCTCTCGATCGGACCCCCAGAAGGAGTCAGAGCTACAGGTACAGTTATCCCAATAACTGTGACAGCACATTTTTAGGGCTGAAGTCTAACTGCTTCCACAGTTTACTCTGGAGTCAAACCTCGTGGTAATGTTGGTGACTTAAAAATTCACTCATAATACTCTATATTGAAAATTAAGTAAGTACTTGAGAGTCCTTCTGCTCTCTGACTGTGAGAGATCTGCACATCCCATGTAACAATTCTACTTCGTACAGGACATTACCAGGGACCCAACAACACGCTACTTGTGTTTCTGACTAGATGCAGGTCTTGCCCTCTGCAGGGCATGGCTTTCTTCTGCAGCAGATCCATTAGCATTGCCAGTGAAGAGGATTTATGCAGGGAGAGACGAGACTAGCATTCATCCCACAATAAGGCCGATTGTCCCAGGCTACCACATTCAGTTAAATGTTTACTTTTTTGTTTCACAACTGAACAGGAAGTGAAAGGTCAGAGAGGCCCAAATGCAGTGCAATGCCTTTTTCATTCATCTATTCACCTCTGGCCAAGACTCCAGCAGGAGACCATTGCTTTCCAGTCTTTTCCAGGAGGCTGACGCACCAGATAGTAAATTAACACTCAGACAGTTATTCCAGCCTAGTTTTGCACTCCTGTAGAAATCTCAGAAATCTGAAACTATTCTGACAAGATTATATAAAGAGGAATTATGGGAATATTTTTTCAATCCTTCCCCTTTTTAGCCGGGCCTCAGGGTTTGTTAATGGAGAAACTCTGACCTCTTGGAATTGCCCCTCAGGGCTGACCTTTTGGCCACACTTGAAAAAACTTTTTTAGCAAAGATAAAAGCTATTAACATGCAAAGCTTTCCACAACCCGAGATAAAACTTTCCCCTGGCCAGTCACAATGGTTAAAATTGTACCCACAGAAATTCAGACTCCTTCCCAGTGGAATTTACAAACATCTACCAAGTGCAAGTGAGACCAGCAATAGAGGCTCAATGGGAATGGGACTCCATGGCCTACCCACTGGTTATGAGATAATTAATTGCTTTTTGCTCCTGCAGAACTTGAAACATTCATCAAGCTGCCTATTTGTTTGTGAGCAAAGCCAAACTGCTTGGACAACTAGTCTAGTCACATGGATCAGAAAGAGCACTCTCTCTCTCTCTCTCTCTCCCAACTGAACTCAGATAAGAGAGAAAATAATTTAATTTAGTTTACTGATGACCTCCCAGCATGGTTGGTAAGGTGTTTCCGAGGGAGGATATACAGTATACCTCTACCTCGATATAACACTGTCTTCGGGAGCCAAAAAATCTTACCGTGTCATAGGTGAAACCGCGTTATATTGAACTTGCTTTGATCCACCGGAGTGTGCAGCCCCGCCCCCCTGGAGCACTGCTTTACCGCGTTATATCTGAATTCGTGTTCTATCGGGTTGCGTTATATCGAGGTAGCGGTGTATGTAGTTATTAGACAGACTGGGACTGTGTAATTTCTAGTAGTGATTCTCCAGCAATTTGAAAACACATGGTTCAGCATGGTGGTGAGAACCCAGACTGTATAGTGTGGCTGTGAATGACTGTATGGGGTAGACAGGAGGAAGAAAAATATAATTTATCATTTGTAAATGTGCTGTACAAAAGAGAGTATCAGTAAAAATTTAAATGTGATGATTAACTTGCAGCTGGGCTCTACAGAGACCAAAAGGAACCTTCCATTCACCTTCAGTTAACTTAGTTTAGCTGAAGTACAGGAGACAACTTTCAGATTTTGCCAGTGTGTGGAATGTCCTGAATCACAAAGAGGCAGCAAGGGAGAAGTACCAGTCCCAGTCTTCTGCATCTGTCATCATTAAGTTATGCAATATACTTTTTTTTTGGCCGGGGGGGGGGGGGGGCGTGTTATTAAAAATCTCAACTGAGCCATCTGTCTGGAGTAATAAACAGAAGCAGGAACTGATTTTTGAGGATCCCAAACCTTCTGTGTTAGGCAGGACAAGAAATTTGTTCTTTGCTCTGTGATGCTCTCAGTAGGGAGTTCAACTCTGGTGAAACCTGGACTAATTCCTTGATCATAGTCTGAGTGGGGCATTGCCTCAGGATAGAGGTTGCTATAATCTATTATAACTAGAATGTATTAGTGCCGTCATTTGCACTCTTCTCCAAGGGCCCACTTGTGTCTCACTGAAGCTGGGTATTAACCGGGGCAGGGCCAACCCTATGGGTGGGTGATGTGTGTGACTGCCCAGAGCGCCATGGTCAGGGGATGCTGTTGAGTGCCGCAAGCTGGTGGGCCTATGAATGCAAGTGAGCTTAGGGCTGGAGCACCTGGCCAGCTAGGTGGGGGGCTGGTGATACCACCTGGAGCTGCCAGCCTGGTGGGGAAGTGCAGGCAGCAGGGCTTGCCCTGGCGGAGCCAGCAGCCCAGTCCCTGGTCCCCCCTTCCTGTGGGCATGGGTGGTGGCCATGCATCTGCTTTCCTCCAGGTAGGTGGTCAAGGGGTATATGGATGGGGAGCAGAAATTCTTCCCTGTGCAGCCTGGCCAGGCTCTGAGGCCAGGTGCTGGTCCTCCCTGTGCTGCACGCTGCTGTTCTCAAACTCGCAGGAAGGCACCAAAATACAAGTTCACCCGTAAGGCCGACCAGGAGCGTGAGAACTAAGGGTGCTTTGAAGCTTCCACCCATTGACATTCCAGACAGGAGGAACAGGAATTGAAAGTCTCCTGTACATCCCCTGGCCAATAAAGCTGTCCTTCCTCAGACATCCAGTGCAAGGCAGTTCAGGAATCAGTCAGTTGCAGGATCCCAAGAAATCAGGATGCCAGTAACTGATATCAGACCTCTCCAGTTTGGGGAATTTGATCTATTTGACAGAGCATATCCCTTCACCGCTCAAAGTGGGGTTATTGCTGTATACATAAAGAGAAATTCTGAAATTGGAAGATGAAAACTCTCACTCACATGATAGAACCATAATGGAACCATTGTTTTTGTTTGTTCTGTGACAGATTTAAGTCTTGGAGGCCACACACATGCAGGGAAATGACCAGTGCATAATTCTGAGTCTACAGACATAGTCGGATCCTGGTCCCATTGAAGTTGGTGAAAGAATTACAGGTCTGTCTCATCTTACACTGGGGTTATATTCCGCAGTCAGCGCCTAAAGCGAAAATCACATATAGTCAAAATTACATTGAGTGTAATGGCGGGCGAAATCACCCACACTACAGAAACAGTATTTAAATTGTTATTTTTCTCTTTGTTTTTTGTTTTGTTTTTGCCGACCATGTAAAGCTGAAATCGCACATGTTAAATGCGCCTAAGATGCGACAGACCTGTACCATTAACTTCCATGTCGTCAGGATTTGGCACACAACTGGTAAAATTACAAGCTTCTTGAGGGTTGTGTTCAGGGATTGCTCAGTTCTGAAATAGGCAAGATGTGCAAATTAAGCATATGTACAAAACTACTTGGTTTGGGAGTTAGGGGCATCTCCCTCTTGCAGGTTTGTATCTAATGGCTCCTGGCCAGTCATGCTGGGTTCCTCCAGCTTTCATGTTCCTCTCCAAGCCCTCAGCCCCTGTCTCTTGTTAGAATTTGTAAGCAGACTGTTTCTCTGCAGAGAGACCTGACTCCTCTCCAGTATGCTGGGCTCAGCTCAGCTCAGGTCCTTCCCACTTTCCTCAGAAAGGAAATGATGATGAGCCAGGCTAGGCTACCATGCACACCTGCAGCTTACTCAGGGCTGGTGCTTCCACTAGGCGACCCTAGGCGGTCGCCTAGGGCGGCAGGATTTGGGGGGCGGCATTTAGCCATCCTCGGCGGAAATTTGGCGGCGGGGGATCCTTCTGCTCCGGGTCTTCAGCGGAAATTCGGCGGCGGGTCCTTCACTCGCTCTGGGACCCACCACTGAATGCTCAGAGGAGGAGTGCTGCCGCCTAGGGCGGCAAAAACCCTGGCGCTCCTCCTGAGCTTACTGCAAAATAAGCTTTGCTGCTCAGTTCAGTGGGGAAGAAAATCATCTTTGACCTTCTATAAATATTTTGGCAAAGCAGCTCTCCTGAGACAAGATTTGTCTTTCCAAGTCAATATTACCATGTGGGCAAAGACAACACCTCTTCCTTTATTCATAAAGTTTTTATGTTCTGTGTGCTAAGCTGTCTTTGAGGCCTGAAAAGAACAACGCTGCATTTTTATAACACTTTTCATTTGAGGATATCAAAGTGGTTTAAAAACATATTAATGAACCATTTCAACCCCACTATATCACTCCCATTGTACAGACTGGGAAACTGAGATGCAGAGGCGTTAAGTGACCTGCATGAATGGTTTTTACATGATTGAATTTTTAGTCTTCCATTACTTAAAAAGGAACTAAGCTCATGTCACAAAGATGAAGCAATTGGGTTTGGAATTTACATTTTGCATCAAGGAGGTTATTGTCTCAGACTTGTTAAGTCTCTAAAGTTTGTGCACAACATGAAGTGTACATCTCAACTTTTCTCCAGCTGACTCAGAGAACCACCTGCCTGTGCCACAGTTAAACCATTCTCAGACAGCCAGTCCTAACTGATGACATAGGGATTTTACTAAACTAATCAAGAGATTTGGAAGGGACGCAGCCTTTCAGCTAGTACAGAATTTAAATGGAAATCTACATATTGCTCTTTAAAATATGCTCCCAGTAGTTTGTGCAAAAATTAGAAGGCCAAGCCCTCTGCTTTATGTACAGGGGTATGTTCAGTGTGACTGGCTGTATGTATAACAGTGCAGTGTAAATAATACATCAGAACTGAGTCACTTACAGCTCAGTGACACTGAATGAAAAAGGAATGCCTCTCAGGCTGGTCACGTTGCCTAATATGGATGGGCAGGTAGATGTTACTGCAAAAGGCAGCATCAATGACCCAGATGAGCTCCTCCCCATCAGGAAATTGTTCCTGATCTTCTGGACAAGACAAGAAAGGGGATTTGGGAATAATTTTCTCTGCAGAGTCATCTGTAGTAGAACAGAACAAGTATAAATTCAACTTTGTGAAGGATCTGCAGAAACCCCAAAGCGATCTAGCACAGGAATTCTCAAACTCATTTGAGATATTGTAAGGATTTTTCTCTCTCTAAGTGTGGTCCTCTATCTGAATCTATTTCTGATGGGATACCAAATCGAGAAAAGGTTTGTTCCAGTAAAACACGAGTGGTGGTCAAAGCCGTTGAATTTCTCGTAGGATAGGCCTCCATCCACCGTGTAAAGACATCTACCACTACTAGACAATACAGGTTACCCTTTTTGGACCGAGGGAGTGGCCCTATGAAATCAATTTGAAGGCGGTACCAGGGACTGTCCGCCAGATGGTGATACATGAGATGCTTGATGGGCCTGGTATCGATGTTGTTCTCCGCACACCGAAGACATGATCTAATATGATGAATTATTTCCTCCTTCATGTTAGGCTACCACGCCACTCTGGAAACCTATTCCAAAGTTTCGGATGCCGCATAGTGTCCCTGGCTATGAGCTAAAGTTACTAGTTCTTTTCGTAGACTTACTGGCATAACCAGTACAGGTAATTCACAGTTCGGTGATGTTGCTATAATCAGTCCATTTTTGTCCTTACATATATTATATTCTTGATGTTTCCCTGCTGTTAAAAGAGCTTGGAGATCTTTATCCTGTTTTTGCAGGATCAAGATGTCATGGCCTGCTGACACATCTGGGAACGGCATCTTAACTACAGCAGCTGCAATAGGGGTCTTATCCCATGTATATTCTGATCCTAGCCTAGCAGCTTGTTTTGCTAGCTGATCAGCCTGATTGTTAAGCATGGCCAGAACCGACCCCCCCTTTCGTATGGGCTTTTACTTTCAACAAGTAGGTATGACCCTCTCTTGATGAAGCTAACTGCCAAGCATGGTTTAAATAAGATGCATATTTGACAGACTTCCTATCTGTGGTGTTCATTCCTCTATTCTTCCAGATGGGAAGCCAGCTAGTAAGGGCTTGAACCACCCAACTAGAATCAGAACACAGACAGATATTTTCCTCATGTGCTACCTCAGACAATACTGCCAGTACCGCAATTAATTCTGCAGCTTGTGCTGACGGCGGCCTAACTGTACCCTGCAACACTTGCTGTGTCCCCTCCTTGATTGCAGCATACCCTGCAACAGGATGCCCTTCATGGTAATAAGCACTCCCATCAACTGCCCAGAGAGTTAACCCTTCTCCTTGTACTTCTTCCCAGGATGTTGCTAATAAGAATGGAGATAGTAAGTCTAAATCAGGATCTGGCAACGGACATTCATGCTCATCTCCTTCGGTAATCAGAGCATAGGGAAGAATTCCCATATGGGGGACCTTCTCAGTACGTATATCCCGACTGATCAGACTTAGAGTCCATCCCGCCAGCCGGGGTGAGGATACCCTGTCCTCATTAATTCTTCCAGAGATGACATATTTTACTGGAGTTTGGCATGTCCTCACCACAATGGGAGCTGTGCCAGTTAGATACTCCCAATGTGTTAGGGACCATACCAGGGTGAATACCTCGCGTTCACAAGCTGAAAACCTCGCTTCCACCTCACTGAGAGTTTTGGAACCATAGGCCACTAGTCTCAACTGGCCAGCTTGTTTTTGCAGCAAAACAGCTCCAATGCTTGCCGGAGTAGTTGCCAGGTGCAAGTAAAACGGCAGGCCTTGTTTTGGATAGGCTAGCGCTGGTGCAGCCGCTAGAGCCTTTTTAAGATCATTAAAAGCATTTTGTTCTTCTGTTTCCCACCACCAAGAGGCACCCTTTTTAAGGAGCTGATTTAAGGGCTTAGCAATTCCCGCATAGTTCTCGATGAATTCACGAGAAAACCCAGTTAATCCCAGAAACAACCGGAGAGCGGAAACATCTCTAGGGACTGGCAGTTTGGTAATAAGCTCTACTCTGTTCTTATTCGGGGACTTCCCTTCTTGACCCAAGATAATACCCAAATACGACACCGTTTGTTGGACCAGTTGTGCTTTTTCAGGGTTCACTTTAAATCTGGTGTTTTGAATCGCCTTTATAACTTCTTCAAGGGCAGATAGATTTTGTTCCCAAGTCTCTGTGGCTATTAGAATATCATCGGCGTAACTTAAGACGCTCCTACAACACTCCAATGCCTGACACATAGCATGCACCCGCTGGTGACAGATAGTGGGGCTGTTCTGAAACCCTTGGGGAATACGTGTGAATGTTAGTTTCTTCCCTTCAAAGGTAAAGGAGAATTTATGTTGGTCAGCCTCCCTGACCGGTATGCTAAAGAAAGCATTTGCAAAGTCCAGGACACTGAACCAGCGAGCACCTCCATCGATGGTTGCCATCAGCTCTTGGTATTTGGCTACCACTGGTGCTAAACATGGGGTTACCCTGTTTAATTCTCGATAATCTACAGTAAGCCTCCACGTATGGCCATCTGCTTTTCTTACTGGCCACATTGGGGAGTTACAGGGACTATTTACAACTTTTAACACACCTTGGTTTTCCAGTGACACTACTATCTTTTTGACACTGGGAATGGCTTCCTCTGGGAACTTATACTGTTTTAATGATCGGGGACCTGGTCCTGGAATACTGACCTCCCCTTTTACCAAACCACAGTGAAGCTTGTGCCTGGCGAAAGCATCTGGGTATTTAAGTAGAAGCTTTTCTACTTCAGGTTCTTGGGGCGGTGCACTATACCTCTCTGGGGCTTTTATAGCTGCTACTCGATGTGAAGCAGGAACAGTTGTTCCCACTTGGTCAGGACATTTTGAAGGTAGCAACTGGCAATTGGGCAAGTCAGTTATCACTTGTAACTGTTTTAAAAGATCATTGCCCAATATGCCAGTGCCCCCTAAATGGTGGATGCCAAACGAAGCTGTGACAGTGAAAGGTCCCACTGCACAACTAATTGGTACAGTAAATGGGATGGTGGTGGAATCCCCTCCTGCATACCCTTCCACAGTCTGTGAAAAGGCCACAGGATTTCGTCCCACCATGTTGTTTCCATCTTTGCAAAGAATGGACACCGCTGCCCCAGTGTCCACCAGAGCTTCTTGTTTTAGACTGCCAAATTCCCCTTTTGACAACTAGCGAAGTGACCGGTCTACCTCAGTGGTCGTTGTAAATACGGGCAGTATTAGGGGTGGCTAGGGAATTGGGCAAGCATCCTAATAGATCGGGCGGCCCATCCCCCTGTGGTTTCATGGCCCGCTGCTGATGGTTTACGAGCCGTCTCGTTAGCTCTGGAGTGGGAAGGCCATTGATATCCTGCTTGCGCTCGAACGCCAATAGTTGTCCCCACACCAGCCTATGAAAGGCCTTCCGATCATTTTCAGGTTGTCTTTGTGTTTGATATCGGGGTTGTTCCTTACGGAAACCCCTGTTGGACGGATATCCTTTCTGTTGGACGGATAGCTGGCCCTTTCTTTCCCATCTTTGGGCTACCACCCCCCTCCTGTTTGCCACTAATAACAGCTGCTATCCTTTTTCCTTTTGGATTAGAGAATGCACCCCTCTGCAACTCATAATCCTCCCTCAGTTTATTTTCTATTTCACGGATGGTAAGAGGGTAGTGATCAAAGGATCCTACCGCAATCCGAAGGGCTGGTGCTAACCCCTGGACCACGGAATCCTTGAATTCATGTGTAACCCAACCATTACCGCCCACTAATAGATATAAAAGTTTTTTCCTCCCCAAGTAGTGCTCCGGCCGTTCTTCTACCCTCTGTTGTTCTGAATAGAACTGACCTATTACACTACTTCTGGGATAAAAGAACTGGTACAGCCCCATGTACATTTGGATTGGAGTTTGCACGTTGGCTGCCTGGATCTCTATTGGGAGGCCCAAATACTCCTCTGGATGAATGCATTCTCTTATTAGAGCGGCTATGTCTCCCACTACCAGATTAGGGATGGCCGCTGCTCTGGCCATCCAATCCAAAACTGTTTCCCTAGTTAACAGGCCCAGTGATTTTCCCAGAGCACGCGCTTGTTCAGGGGAAAACACTTTGCTCTGTTGTCTCGTTTCTCCACCTTGGCCCTGCTGACCGTCTCAAGTCACCACAGTAGTGGTGATCGGAGCCAAGGGGAGTGGTGTGTCCATTGCCATAGGGCCTGATGGTACAGCCTCCCTCTTTGTAATATCTTTGTCTCGATGAAACTCGGGCATCCACCTGGGATTTCCATGGCTCTCCCTTTCACACTCATTCTCTGAGGAACTAAGCCTTTGAGGGAGAGGATCAGCTTGGAGGGCCCTGATAGTTCCCTTAGAGCGGGCCAATCGAGCCCTCAGACGCGCCTCACGTCTCTGGCAACTCGAATGATTTGCTGCCTCACTCATGCCTTCCTGCATAGTCTTAGTTAACTGACGCAGAGCAGCCTGAGTTTCCTCGAGCTGCGTATTAAGGATTGTAACCTCCTGTGCTTTTCTAGATAAACAATTGGCCAGGTCTTGAATTTGACCGGTTAATCTGCCTACTTGTGTCACTCCCACGGAGGCCTGATCGTTTAGCGTCTCAATTCGGGAGGACAGCCTACCTACTTCAGCTTCCTGTGCTGATGTCTGAGCTTTAGCATCTGCTATTTGTTCGTCCTGCGCAGCCACCGTGACTAACAACTCCTCAGTCACCGCTAAGAGTCCAAACAGCAGTGCTTGTTTCTGTTTCTTGTGAGATGGTTTTGGTCGTCCATCGACAAAACCCACCAACAGTTGTTGTAAAGTATTCCAGGCTTCCCACCCCTGGAACACTCCTAGCCTCCAGGGATCATTTCCCTTCACTAGTCTTTTTACTGCCGCCCTAATAGGTGTGTCTCCCTCTGATGTTACCCGCGACCCAAAACAGTTTACCCAAGTGCACATCTTAGTTAATGATCAGGTAAACTCTGGTGAAGTGTTTAACAACCCCCTTAAAGGAACCTTGGTTCCTTCCCAGCAGGTTTTGTTGTTACTGCGGCTATATGAGAGAGGTTCTCCTCCTCTCAGGCCTTTGGGATTGCTTAGCGCAGTGGGGAATGCCCACTCACACCCAAACTAAGCGACAGCAATGCTGTGCTGCCCTTGAGCGCCCCCTACTGGACCCTGCGCTAGTATCGCACTGTGTAATGAGGTGTCACCCTCACCACCCCTCCTTGGGAGCGAGAGACCTCTCCCGGTTCCCCGCCAGAGAGTACACATGCTCCTGAGGATACGCTCACTCAAACCTCCAACAGTCAACCGCTATTTAGCTATTTGTCGCTGCAGAGAAGCTGCGTCCTGGGTAGCTAATCTGATCAGCAGTACCTCACACAGCGTCCCATCTCCTGGGCGCCTCAACCCAGCTGAGAAGTTGAGACCTTAAGTCTCAAAATGGTGTCGCTGCGCCAGATCTACTCTCCCAGCCCTGTTTCAGAGGGGAAGATCCCAAGGTGGAATCACCTCAATGGGGTCTCAACAGTACAGCGATTCCCTGCGGCCAAGCTGCTTACTGCCCCTCCGTACTGCCACCCACTGTGGCCTACCCCGAGCAGATTCAACAGCCACTGCCACCAGCTGCCTTGCCACTTCCACTCACTCCCAAATTCCACGTGCGCTGCGGAATGGGACTCTCACTCTCCTCGCACTCACTAACTCACACAGCCCAAGGGGGTCTCGAATCTCCAGTGATAAAATAAAATGAACAGGGACAACTGAAATAAGGGGAAGGGAGTCCTATTGACTGATGGAAAACAAGGAATCCCAAAACAAATGTATTAGGGATCCCTTCGTGGTCGCCAAATCTGTAAGGATTTTTATCTCTCTAGGCCGATCTGATCAGAAGATCTCGGGGAGCCTTACAATTTACCTCCCGCTGAGTCCCCCTTTTAAGCCCATCTATCAGAGCTGACTCCAAATGAATAACACACGCACAAATGTAAAACAACCAACAACACTTTATTTGCTAAGGGGAGAGGAAGGAAGGGAAAGGGGAATGTATTAATGATTTTGGAGATTCGGAATAATACACAGGCACACACATGCACTTATAATACAAGCTGTTCTTCTACCTTTACAGACGTCTGCGATAAAGGGGCTGCAGGATCCAGATGACAGAAGCCAGCGATGAACACCGACTGTGGACAACAGATGAAATAGATAGGTACATATCCCTATTTTAACTCCCACCCTAACCCGATTTGCATCGTCCTGAGTGCACGATTGATCTAACTAATCAGACCAGATCCGTGTATGCAAGTTTGCTTTCCCAAAACAACAAACAAACAACCCCAACTTAACTAGTAAGTAACTATTGCAGGCCAATAGCCAGTGCCAAGATTGTACTGCACTATGAGAGCGAGCTAGACACCTGAACCTCTGACAGCTCAAAATCTCGGAGCCAGGGCCCCTGGCCCCTCCCCTCACTGGTCTTTATAGGGAGCTGTTGCTGGGCAAGGTCAGATTCCTGCTCTTTCCATTTTCCCGCCTTTTCCGAGGAACAAGAACCTGACCCAAAATGGAGGTCGCCTTATCCTTTTACCAAAACAAAATGGCCTTTTGATTTACAGAACTTATTTTAACTTTTATACATAATAATTTGGCAAACATGTAAACTGAAATTAACAATATGGACCACATCCCAACTGAGAGCTTGTTATGGAGTAACAGCCCCTCCCATTTGGGACACCACAGACTCAGCTACCTCCCACTGATAGTTACATCACTGTAGCACCTGCATCAATTGCTTTCATGGAAAACTCACATTCGGGAAACATATAATCTATTTTTAGCTTTTAATGCAATTTAGCATCTGGAAATATCCTCCAGGATCAATGGGTTTATCTCATGAGAGTGTTTCTAATTAAGCCAATCACCTGTGACAATCTAGTTAATTGCTCTTGAAGTCAAAATGGCCAAGAGTTTGTTTCTGCAACTGAGGGAGAAATGACCACTGAAAACTTGTGAAAAGGCTATCTTGGTATTCTGTATGTTAGCGGTAAATGTAAAATTGGTGCCTGGCATGTCCAAACATTGTCCAAAATTGCTTAAGCTATCCTCCTCATCAGGCAGTTGAAAACCCTGAACATCAATATCTGTGCCTTATCTGAGCTGCACTGGCCAGGAAGTGTAGAAAACAAAGTTGAGTACTATACATTTTTGTTCTCAGGCAACCCTGCTAGATTCCTTGAGCAAGTGTAGATTGTGGTACTCTCACCCAGTGGCAGAGAAGAATTGTAGGATTGGCACATGATTAATGAGCAATTTATCAGTGTCTGATTCTGTACTGGCTGCAGGCATCATACCATCATCTCTGTTTATGGTCCCACCAACACCAAGATCAAAGATACAGCTGCAAATAATTATCAGCAATTGCTGACAATTGATAATGAAATCTTGATAAAAGACATTGTCACAACAGTGAGCAACATTAATGCACAAATAAGAAAGGATAATGCCACCTGGGCAAATACGCTCAGGAAGTTTAGTATGGGACAGAAGAACAGGAATAGGCAGGTATTGCACTGTTGTTGGTCCTAGGGAAAACCTTTATTTCTGAGATAATGTCTCAAATCAGTATTGCACTTCATGGCAAAGTGTGGCTTAGGGCACCTTTAGACATGGCCATTCCACTATCAACCAAATCTTTTCTTTGAGAGAGCTTTTTGAGAAGAAGGGTGAATTTAATAAGCCGTACAAAGCACTCATAGACTTTCCTCAGGCCTTTGAGTCACTGCATGGAGCAAGTTTATTGGATCCAATGTGGCAACTTGGCATCCATCCGAAGATAGTGTCCTTGATAAACGAGCTCTATAATGGAACAGAAAGCAGTGTTCAAGTCAATGGTACATGGCATGGTTTCTGGCCGCACAGGAGTTCCTCAAGTCTGCGTTTCAGCTCCACTGTTGTTCAATATTGGCATGTATTGGTTGATGAATAATTTTGAGGAGGCAGCTGCTGGTGGCAATGAACTGAACACCATTTTACTCTGAGCCCTGAAATGCATTAATGACCTTGCCTTGTTGGCTCAGGTGGGTGACTGCTGGAGCTGATGGCTGATCTGGTCAGGAAAGAAGTAGCATGCATTGGTCAGGTTATTAATCTGGACAAAACTAAGTCCCTGACCATTACCATCAAGCAGCATCCAATGCTAGATTACAACCTGTTCAGTAGTAACCTGTCCAAAGAGGATATCGCACAGGTAGCAGCTGTTAAGTACTTGGGTAGCATCATAGACAGGGCTGGGATATGTTCAAAAGATGTGGATATTCATATAGCAGCTTCTGCACCATATTCTGCAGCTTCTGTGGAGATGTCAGAACATCAGGTTTACTACAGTGCTGTGGATATATAGAACCACGATTATACCAATTCTCTTGGAAGGCAGTGAAACATGGGTGCTAAGAAACACTAAAGAACAACAAATTGACATTTTCAGTTTGTATTGTTTTTGTCAGCTGCTCCATATTAAGTGGTAGGACAAGATCAGCAATGAGGATATTCATAGCCAAACCCAGCAACCATCTCCATTAGCACTGGTTTAATTTTTACCAACTTTCTTGGTATGGATATATTACTAGACCAATGAATTATGAAGTGCATTTGCCAAGGAAAGCCGCTATGCAGTCAACAATCATACTATTGCCAAAAGTCTTGAAGGTGTGCTAAGCTCACTAATGACTGAGGTAGACTGAAAAGCCAGACAGACCATTTTAAGGACCTAGCTAGAGATCAATTCAGGTGATGCTTGATCTGCAAGGAGGTTACGTCCCTTTTGGGTTTGTCTTGATGATGATGTGCATTTGGAACTGAAGAGGAGGAGACAGCAGAGTGTGACCAGCCAGCTTTCTCCATGGAGCAGTTTGAGAACCTCTGCTCTAGCAAACACTTCAGAGTCACAGGGGTTTGATGCTTGATGCATAGAAAAGTAAATTCCAAATCCTCCAATGACTTCCAGGAGCTCACCAAGCGTTTCTGCAGTTGCCTAGTTTTTTTAAGCTCTTCCACACCACCTTCATATACTCCCTTTTCCCATGCTCCCTATGCCCTGATCTAGGTTTCTTAATTTGTCCCATGGTCCTCTATCTCTGTTTGACTCCCCAGTACCATTCCCTTGATCTTCCATGCTCCTCTTTCCATGATACTTCCACCCTCTGTACCTTTCTTCAACACCCAGTGCTCCGACAGATGTTTTTGTAAATGCACCTTTCCCTCATTCATGATTCATTAACATCCAGTCATGGGCTACAGAAAAGATGCTGGCTCCTTTCCTTCATGTGATTAAAAAAGAGCTGCTAGAAATTGGAAAGTGGTTCATTTACTGGAGATGGGCAGTCAGAAGATTGGGACATGACTCACTTAGATGACTCCAACCATTTGGACTTTCCAGGACATCTTCTAGTCACTGGGCTTCATACCAAGGCCAATGCTGTTTCTAAACCTTATTTCTTTGTTAAATTTAAAAATTTGTTTTGTAAAATGCAAACAAATGGAAAAGAAAATATATAGAGATAAATATGTTATGTAATGAGAGAAGGTGGGGTGGGGCTGGTTCACACATGTGCTGCATAAATATCCATATTTGGTTTTATAGATTTATGTAAAATACCAAGTGTTAATTGCTTATTTATTTTAATTAAAGTAATAATTCACTGATGTCAGGATACTAAGTGAAGGCTCCAGTTTGTTTGTAAACATAAATCCTCTCAAAATTGTATATTACAAGGATGGAAAGTATCCAGTGTTTCATAAGTAATTGAGAAGTGCTTGGTAAAATAACTTTACAGATATATTGTTAATAGATATTAAAAGTTTCCTCATGTTCTTAGTTTGTTTTTTACTGTAACTGATCTGTGTATTAATAAAGAAATATTCAGTGTTAGATTGTTTTCTCCGTGTTGAGCATTGCAATAGTAGGTTGAGTATCATCCCTTCTACGTAGAAGTCATAGACAGCACATACTTTGCTAGTATTTTACAGTACATAATCAGTTCACGATCAATAAACAAGTTCTACGTAAACTGCATTTCTCCCTGAGAGTTTGACTGCCTGGTCAGAGAGTTGAACAACCAGACCAGTTATGGCCTCTGGAACATCATAACCCATGGATGGAATCTGGACAGGAAAGGCAGTCTCTTAGTCATGGGGACACAGTGTGTTGTGCAATTCATTTAATCATTCATGCATGCCCGGAAGCAGCTGGATGAGCATGGGCATGACTGTAAAATAGACTTTCTTTTATAATTTTCAGATAGGGTTATTTCCTGCCAGCAGGAAGGAGGAGCCAAGTGCAGCTGTCAAAGCCCATCAGAAGCTGACATAGGAGTGAACCTCCATCTAGCCAAATAAGAGCAGGAGTATTCATGAATGATTCATAAACTGGTTTTCAAATGATAAAAGACAGTTATGACTCATGGAGGAAAAGCTTTAGTGCCCTAAATTCTGACGTTTCTGGGATCTAGACTAGAGTCTTACTGTACTAACTCACGTATGCCACTAATTAGCATATTTTTACTCATCTTGCTTCTAGTAACCACAATGTGGTATTGATGTAATATGACACATTTTTCAAAACCTCGTGTTTGACAATATTTGTTAAACTGCCAAGTTTGGCTACACTTTTCAGCATGAATCACCAGAAAACATCTGGTTTAAAAGTAGATGCTACAATTATAGCCACAGCTGATATACTGAGCAATGCTCTTGAGATGGCTTCCTTGTTCTAATGGGTGTGTTTGCTGCTGAAGGCAAACGGACGTGAAATTGAACAATATAGGCACAAGTGCAAATTGACACAGAAAATGCCACCAATAATCTTGTCAGTCTGCTCTCCCGACACAAAACAAATGCTGAAATAGTATTTCCCAGCATTTGTGATTTGGTACATTGTCAAATAATCCAGAGGAGCAGGATTCACCTAGAAAAAAACACTGCATGTTAACAAGTCTCAGAGGGCTCCTGTCTCTGGACGGTCCCACAGGGAGACACCAAGGCCTGCATGTCACTGGGCTGTGCTAGAGCCCAAGCCCTGTCTGAGATTTACCCTGTGGAAGATCAGCAATACCTGCCGCCAGGACCTAAGGGACACGGCACCTTTTATTTAGATTTTCCTTATATCAGTCTGTGGAAGGAATATTCTCAAGCCATTTTTCACTCACATTTAACCACTAGTGCAAACAAACATGGTCAGTGTATTTAACAGGGCAGCTGCCATAACCTTTCACTTTGTAGCATGCCACCTCCCCTTAATGAATCCTATACCTTACTCCTAACAACATCAATGGTAGTGACACACACACACACACACCCTACCTGATGTCTTTAAGATAATCAAATGTCTTCATACTGTCTTTTTCCACAGCAGCAGCTCTTGAATGGATAGGACAAGCAATTCAAAATCTCTCTGAAGTATTTGATTTTCCCCAGTAATGCAGTATTATTTTCCCCCATCTATCAGAATCTGTGCGGTTGCTACATGCTGAGGAATAGATTAATAGATTCTAGGACTGGAAGGGACCTCGAGAGGTCATCGAGTCCAGTCCCCTGCCCGCATGGCAGGACCAAATACTGTCTAGACCATCCCTGATAGACATTTATCTAACCTACTCTTAAATATCTCCAGAGATGGAGATTCCACAACCTCCCTAGGCAATTTATTCCAGTGTTTAACCACCCTGACAGTTAGGAATTTTTTCCTAATGTCCAACCCAGACCTCCCTTGCTGCAGTTTAAGCCCATTGCTTCTTGTTCTATCCTTAGAGGCTAAGATGAACAAGTTTTCTCCCTCCTCCTTATGACACCCTTTTAGATACCTGAAAACTGCTATCATGTCCCCTCTCAGTCTTCTCTTTTCCAAACTAAACAAACCCAATTCCTTCAGCCTTCCTTCATAGGTCATGTTCTCAAGACCTTTAATCATTCTTGTTGCTCTTCTCTGGACTCTTTCCAATTTCTCCACATCTTTCTTGAAATGCGGTGCCCAGAACTGGACACAATACTCCAGCTGAGGCCCAACCAGAGCAGAGTAGAGCGGAAGAATGACTTCTCGTGTCTTGCTCACAACACACCTGTTAATACATCCCAGAATCATGTTTGCTTTTTTTGCAATAGCATCACACTGTTGACTCATATTTAGCTTGTGGTCCACTATAACCCCTAGATCCCTTTCTGTCGTACTCCTTCCTAGACAGTCTCTTCCCATTCTGTATGTGTGAAACTGATTTTTTCTTCCTAAGTGGAGCACTTTGCATTTGTCTTTGTTAAACTTCATCCTGTTTAACTCAGACCATTTCTCCAATTTGTCCAGATCATTTTGAATTATGACCCTGACCTCCAAAGCAGTTGCAATCCCTCCTAGTTTGGTATCATCCGCAAACTTAATAAGTGTACTTTCTATGCCAATATCTAAGTCGTTAATGAAGATATTGAACAGAGCCGGTCCCAAAACAGACCCCTGCAGAACCCCACTCATTATGCCTTTCCAGCAGGATTGGGAACCATTAATAACAACTCTCTGAGTACACTTATGCACCCTGAGTACAGCCAGTTATGCACCCACCTTATAGTAGCCCCATCTAAATTGTATTTGCCTAGTTTATCGATAAGAATATCATGCGAGACCATATCAAATGCCTTACTAAAGTCTAGGTATACCACATCCACAGCTTCTCCCTTATCCACAAGACTCATTATCCTATCGAAGAAAGCTATCAGATTGGTTTGACATGATTTGTTCTTTACAAATCCATGCTGGCTGTTCCCTATCACCTTACCACCTTCCAAGTGTTTGCAGATGATTTCCTTAATTACTTGCTCCATTATCTTCCCTGGCACAGAAGTTAAACTAACTAACTGGTCTGTAGTTTCCTGGGTTCTTTTTATTTCCCTTTTTATAGATGAGCACTATATTTGCCCTTTTCCAGTCTTCTGGAATCTCTCCCGTCTCCCATGATTTTCCAAAGATAATAGCTAGAGGCTCAGATACCTCTTCTATTAGCTCCTTGAGTATTCTAGGATGCATTTCATCAGGTCCTAGTGACTTGCAGGCATCTAACTTTTCTAAGTGACTTTTTAACTTGTTCTTTTTTTATTTTATCTGCTAAACCTACCCCCTTCTCATTAGCATTCACTATGTTAGGCATTCCTTCAGACTTCTTGGGGAAGACCGAAACAAAGAAGTCATTAGCATCTCTGCCATTTCCAAGTTTCCTGTTACTGTTTCTCCCTCTTCACTGAGCAGTGGGCCTACCCTGTCTTTTGGTCTTCCTCTTGCTTCTAATGTATTGATAAAAAGTCTTCTTGTTTCCCTTTATTCCTGTAGCTAGTTTGAACTCATTTTGTGCCTTTGCCTTTCTATCTTGCCCCTGCATTCCTGTGTTGTTTGCCTATATTCATCCTTTGTAATCTGTCCTAGTTTCCATTTTTTATATGACTCCTTTTTATTTTTTAGATCATGCAAGATCTCGTGGTTAAGCCAAGGTGGTCTTTTGCCACATTTTCTATCTTTCCTAACCAGTGGAATAGCTTGCTTTTGGGCCCTTAATAGTGTCCCTTTGAAAAACTGCCAACTCTCCTCAGTTGTTTTTCATTGGCACCCTGACAGCAGGATTGTCTGGCTATGTAGACTCTCTCCTCAGGCCCTACGCTACCAGCACTCCCAGCTATCTTCGAGACACCACTGACTTCCTGAGGAAACTACAATCCATTGGTGATCTTCCAGAAACACCATCCTGGCCACTATGGATGTAGAAGCCCTCTACATCTAAATGATCAATTTTAATTTGCAGTGTAGTGTTGGCTTTTTTTTAATGGGTAAGAGGTTACTGCAGTCAACTGCTTGTATGGCTCTGCCAGAATGTTCATAGGCGAGGAGCCCTCAACTCTGATGCAATAGCAGGCCTTGTCCAGGGAAATTTTTCATTCTAACCCTGGAGTATAATTATTGTGTAAGACAAATAGTAATGGATAGTGCCAATAACTGGGAGAACTACAGAAGATATTATCATGTACAAGGCCAATAACTTGCCAAAGACAAGGCTGGCAAAGGGTCAAGAGAAAATGTCTATTCTGACTTTTCCACCTGCATCTGGGAGCTCAGTTAAAATGCACTATCACTATCACTCTCTCTGATAACCCAGTTCATCTGGGTTCTGTTGAGCTGCACTGATTCTTCACTGTATGGACAAGACCAGTGATTCTCAAACTTTTGTAGTGGTGACTCCTTTCACACAGCAAGCCTCTGAGTGCGACCCCCCCCCCCCTTGCAGCTCTCTAACACCACATTCTACAGGCCTTTACCCTCTGATCCCACTGAGGGTTACCAAAAGAAACTACACCATCTGCTCAAGAAACTCCCTGAAAAAGCACAAGAACAAATCTGCACAGAAATACCCCTAGAACCGCAACCAGGGGGTATTCTATCTGCTACCCAAGATCCATAAACCTGGAAATCCTGGATGCCCCATCATCTCAGGCATTGGCACCCTGACAGCAGGATTGTCTGGCTATGTAGACTCTCTCCTCAGGCCCTACGCTACCAGCACTCCCAGCTATCTTCGAGACACCACTGACTTCCTGAGGAAACTACAATCCATTGGTGATCTTCCAGAAAACACCATCCTGCCACTATGGATGTAGAAGCCCTCTACACCAAAATTCCACACAAAGATGGACTACAAGCCGTCAGGAACAGTATCCCCAATAATGTCACAGCAAACCTGGTGACTAAACTTTGTGACTTTGTCCTCACCCACAACTATTTCACATTTGGGGACAATGTATACCTTCAAGTCAGTGGCACTGCTATGGGTACCCGCATGGCCCCACAGTATGCCAACATTTTTATGACTGACTTAGAACAACACTTCCTCAGCTCTCGTCCCCTAACGCCCCTAATATACTTGCGCTACATTGATGACATCTTCATCATCTGGACCCATGGAAAAGAAGCCCTTGAGGGAATTCCACCATGATTTCAACAATTTCCGTCCCCACCATCAACCTCAGCCTGGACCAGTCCACACAAGAGATCCACTTCCTGGACAACTACTATGCTAATAAGCGATGGTCACATAAACACCACCCTATACGGAAACCTTCTGACCGCTATACTTACCTACATGCCTCCAGGTTTCATTCAGACCACACCACACGATCCATTGTCTACAGCCAAACTCTAAGATACAACCGCATTTGCTCCAACCCCTCAGACAGAGACAAACACCTACAAGATCTCTATCAAGCATTCTTACAACTACAATACCCACCTGCTGAAGTGAAGAAATGGATTAACAGAGCCAGAAGAGTACCCAGAAGTCACCTACTACAGGACAGGCCCAACAAAGAAAGTAACAACACCATTAGCCATTACCTACAGCTCCCAACTAAAACCTCTCCAGCGCATCATCAAGGATCTACAACCTATCCTGAAGGACGATCCCTCACTCTCACAGAACTTGAGAGACAGGCCAGTCCTCGCTTACAGAAATCCCCCAACCGGAAGCAAATACTCACCAGCAACTACACACCAAAAACACTAACCCAGGAACCTATCCTTGCAACAAAGCCCGTTGCCAACTCTGTCCACATATCTATTCAGGGGACACCATCATAGGACCTAATCACATCAGCCACACTATCAGAGGCTCATTCACCTGCACATCTACTAATGTGATATATGCCATCATTTGCCAGCAATGCCCCTCTGCCATGTACGTTGGCCAAATCGGACAGTCTCTACGTAAAAGAATAAATGGACACAAATCAAACATCAAGAATTTTAACATTCAAAAACCAGTCGGAGAACAATTCAACCTCCCTGGTCACTCGATTACAGACCTCAAAGTGGCAATACTCCAACAAAAAAACTTCAAAACCAGACTCCAGCGAGAAACTGCAGAATTGGAATGAATTTGCAAACTGGACACCATTAAATTAGGTTTTACTTTGTGTAATGACCCATCTACTCCCAGTCTTTATTCAAGCCTATTTCCCCATGCTAATTTTTCCCCTACTGTTACTCACACCTTCTTGTCAAATGTTGGAAATGGGCCATCCTGCTTATCACTAAAAAAGTTTTTTTTCCTCCTGCTGATGATAGCCCACCTTAACTGACTACTCTCGTTATAGTTAGTATGGCAACACCCATTTTTTCATGTCCTCTGTGTATATATATCTTCCTACTGTATTTTCCACTGCATGCATCCGATGAAGTGGGTTTTAACCCATGAAAGCTTATGCCCAAATAAATTTGTCAGTCTCTAAGGTGCCACAAGTACTCCTCGTTCTTCTTCGAGTGCTTGCTCATATCGATTCCAATTAGGTGTGCGCGCGTTTCAGAGAGGTTCCAGTTCTGTCAACTGTTTTTGAACCCTGCCCTTTAAACTACTACAGACTAAGTTACTGAGGACTAGATTTGAATTGCATTTAAACAAATTTGCAAACAAGGTTCTCCCATACTGAAGTAGGTCACAGTGAACCCAGAAGGGAAAATCCTGCCTTGGCGAATAGATGTTTCAAGACTTAAACTTGTCTGCAAGAAAATATTTTCTGCATGTATTAAAAGAATGTATTGCAAAATTGCTAAGGAATGCTCCACATTTAGTGTAGATTTTTCCTTTTGTTTAAAAGTATAAAGGATTTTTTCCCCTCGAAATCACAAACTTGCAGCAGCTCTGGGATTCAGCAGAAGCAGCATAGCCCAGATGTGTATCATTGCTGTGCTTGACTCAGAAATTCTGGAAGCATGCCTCTAATTAGCTGGGTTAGGAAACAGGCTCAGACTGAGAGTCAAACAGGAACCAGTTTCTTCATTTTCCCCCTACTCTCCAGGCAGCCAGTGTGGGTGCTTAATAGTCACTTGATCCAATGAACCCACCCTTTATAGAAAGGAAATGACCAATCCTCCTCCAGTGAGAGACTGCTAGGTCTTTGGGATGCTATAAAAAATCCCCCTGCCTGCTAAATAGAAAGCTGCTAATGGGATATAAATGCTTCAGCCAACAGAGAGAGAGAGAAAAGATTGAAGAGCAATAAATAGTCCCTGTAAATTACACAGCTACTCAGAACACTGATCATAACAATAATTGTTAAAGTCTCACATCCCTACCCCAAATACCTGCACCTTAAATACAGTAACTGTCAGAGTATAGCTGAAGCCAAAACATTTTCAAGAACACGCAAAAGGAAGACTGCATCTCCACTCTGATGCCTTTCTGTTGTGCCTAGCTACTGTAGCCCATATGTTCCTTTGTCAGTGCCTCATACATAACACATGAGGAACAAAGTCCTGGCACAATCCGGTTTCTCTTAATGTAACAACCAATAGCAATGCTTCTCTGTGTTATTTCCTTTACTGTGATTCTTCTGTGCGTGCTTTTTTCAGTGGTCCAGTCCAGATTCTTCACACTACATACACATATTCTCACTGAAACCCAAAGAGCTTTTCTAATGAACTCCAAATAGAGGCACCCATGTGCACCCTGTAGGGCAGGCATCCCATTCACATGATTGGGATGTGGTAAAAATAGGGTTGCCAATTTTGGTTGGATGTATTCCTGGAGGTTTCATCAGATGACATAATCTTTAATTAAAGATTATATCTTTAATTCCTGGAGACTCCTGGACAATCCTGGAGGGTTGGCAACTCTAAGCCAAACAAATCCAGAGAACAAAGATCCTACTATTCATAGACCAATGCGCTCCCCAGTTACTGTGAGTCATGTGCATGCCTGAAAATGCACAGAGTCAAATGCTGAAGTTCTTACTCACAGAAAATTTCCATTCACTTCCAAGAGACTCTGACCAGGGTAAGGACTTAACGATATGGTCCTCACTCACACATTCACAGCATGTACTCTCTCTCTCTCTCTCACACACACACACACACACACACACACACACACGTGAACATACATACACACACAGAGCACAGAATTTCTCTCTGGGAAGATATTCAACCTTATTAATTTCCCACTGCATTTGATGATCATTCTTGCCATGCAAGTAGGATTTATAAGCAGTACCAGGACAATGGTGCCAAGGGGGCCGTGCCCACATGGGGGCTGGGGGGCCTGGACTATGGCCCCGCCCCACCCTATTGCTCTGCCCACAGTCTGCCCCAAGGCCCTGTCCCCACTCGGTCTCTTCTCCCCGAGGTCTGCCCACTGCTCGGTCCTCTCTGCCCCCTTCCGTTCTCACTCCCTGCTCACTTCTCTCCTCCCCCTTCCCCCATGCAAGCAGCAGGCAGAGCCTTGGGGGAAAGAGGGCCAAGTGGGGTGGGGCCACGGTCCAGGTGCCAGGGCCCGCAAAAGATTAATCTGGCCTTGTTCATATGATGGGACAGTTCAGGCTTCAGGGGCTTAAATGGTACTTCAGAAGATGTGAATTTTTTCATAGATCTTGCCCCTGTTGAGGCCCACTTTACTTTTCACTCAGCAGCACTGCTAAGAGAACATCCTCTTTCTAAAATGTAAGGAAACATTGCTGTGAACTAACTTGTTCACGTGGTAGCAGAAAAAGGGTCATAACTCCTTTATTGCGCTTTGAAAATTAATAGCTAAAGGCAGGACTGAGACTGTTTCGAAAACAGGCTAGTGTCTAGGAGTGCAAGGGTAGGGTAGGGCAGGCAGCAGAGGAAAAATTTTGCCTGCATTGTCTGCATGGATTCAGAGTGCAAAAGGTAGAGAGATTAATGTAAATGGATCATCAGTGCCGTCCCTTTGGGGTTGGCAGGCAGCAGGCTCTTGTTCAACAACATTTCTCTCCCCGATCAAAAGAAAGACACTGTGTCTGACAAAGACACAGGCACATTGTGTTAGAATTAGGAGGGGGGTGTAGTTTTCTCTAGTGTCTTTTATTGTGTGGGACCCAAAAGCATGTAATACAGTAGGAAAGAGAATGAAATCCTGGCTTCAGTGGCGTTAATGATACAACTCCTATTGACTTAAATGGGGCCAGGATTTCATGCAGAGGGTGGAGCCTCCCAGCTCTCAGCCAAGAGACTGAACCAGGTTGATGTTGTTCCAGCTGACCACAATCAGCCCTATTAGACAGGAGACTTTATCCTCCAACTGTAGAGAGGCCCAGTGAGTATCTGGCCTTGGCTACACTGGCGCCGTACAGCGCTGCAACTTGCTGCGCTCAGGGGTGTGAAAAAACACACCCCTGAGCGCAGCGAGTGCAGCGCTGTAAAGCACCAGTGTAATCAGCGCCTGCAACGCTCAGGGCCGGCTCCAGGCATCAGCTTGCCAAGCAGGTGCTTAGGACGGCCACTCTGGAGAGGGGCGGCACCTCCAGCTATTCGGCGGCAATTTGGCGGATGGTCCCTCACTCCCACTCGGAGCGAAGGACCTCCCGCCGAATTGCCGCCACAGATCGCGATCGCGGCTTTTTTTTTTTTTCCCCCCACTTAGGGTGGCAAAAACCCTGGAGCCGGCCCTGGCAGCACTGCACGCTTGCTCACAGCACTGCAAGCTCTTCCCTTCGGAGAGGTGGAGTACATAGAGTGCTGCGAGAGCTCTCTCGCAGTGCTGACGGCACGTGTGAAGTCCCGAGTGTAGCCAAGGCCTCAGTTTCCTATGGGGTGTGGAGGTGAAGGTAGCTTCATTGCCAGCTGTAGAAGTCACTTAGTGCTGGGGAAATGGAAATGTCCTGCCACCCAGCTATTGGGAGCTGGAGAGATGCAGGGAAAGGGTGTTCAGTTCAGAATGGGACGAAGAATGAGTTTTATTTGCTCAGAATTAACTCAGTCTGTGTATTGCTAGTCAAAATTCAAAAGGAAAGTATATTATCTTTGTCTCAGGAGTGAGCATCCCTCCCATGATTTTGCAGACATGTGTGTTATGATGGGTGGCATAAGCTATGTTCAGTTGTAAGCCGTGTGAGGACCTGCTTTCTCAGGCTGGTAACCTCAAGTGACCAGGCTCTTTAAAGCTGTCTGCTATTTAAAGACACGGTGTCAGCTATGCCATAATAATCGAGCTCAAAGAGGGACCCACTTTTGAACAAACATCTCAAGGTGCACCTGCCAGTTTGGTGCTGTCACCCTTTTGTGATTGTAAAATGGACATTTGTACATCTTGTAACTCAGTTTCTACCTACAGAGTGCTGTGAAATATATAAATTGCTCTATGGGAGTAGGATTGTTATTAAATTATTCTGCATAAAGGTCTATATGAAAATTTGGCCCTAAAACTTCAGCTTAATTGTGTAGCTGTATTGTATTTATCTGATATTGCACTGGGCTTTTCTATTGTGATGCCTATGCATATGCCAACTACACATCTCTTCAAATATGTACCCCCTAAAATAACTGCCCCTCTTATGATATGTGTGTTTATTACTATTACAGACTGCGATCTGTTTCTGAAAAGACTCAGTTGTGACAGAAATGCCTAGAAGAGACCAAGTAGTTGTGTGAAACTCCGTGATGACTAGAATTATTTGCTACTGGTGAGTGATTCCAATAAAGAGCATGTAGTGCACACAGAAGAATGAAGCATTCTGAAACAGTAAAAAAGACTGCAGGATACGTGCCCTTATACTTAGAGACAAGCCAATGCGAGAAAGTCATTTTCCTGTTTGGTACCCACAGCATGTTGCTTTGCAGATATTCAAGGGTTTACTGCACAAACAGTCACTCAAAATAAGATTCTAAACGATAATGTGTTTTCTGATCCATAAAAATACAATCTCTTTCTTTAAAATGTTTTTGGTAACATCTTCTCTATCCTTGCATACCCAGTTCTCCTTTCTATTGAATCTGGAGGGTGCTAGTGGGGTCTGTAAGGACTCTCCAAACCATTCACATACAATTACAGACATAGGCAGGGCGTGGGGGCTCAATGATTAAGGCTAAGATTTTGTCAGGGATATTTTTAGTAAAAGTCACGGACAGGTCACAGGCAATAAAGAAAAATTCACGGAATGGGGAGCCCAGTTGCGGGGTCCCCACACCACCTGCAGAGATTGGGCAGCTATGGGGGCCACTCCAAGGTCTGGGGACCCCCACCGGCTGTGGGGGCTTGGAGCTCCAGGGTACCCCCGCCACCCACGGTGGCCGGGAGCTTTGAAGGACCTCAGGGACCCGCAGCGGCTTGGAACTCCAGGGGCCTTACTGCCCTTGGCGGCTCAGAGCTCCGGGGTACCACTGCTACCCAGAAGCTTCAGGGTACCCCTGCTGCCCATGGCAACTTGTGAGCTTCAGGGTACCCCCACCGCCCACAGCGGCTTAGAGCTCCCGGGTCCCCCTGCTGCCCACTCCTGGCCTACAGGGCTGAATTCATGGAAATTGCTGGAAGTCAGGGAGTCTGTGACTTCTGCAACCTCTGTGAAAAAATCATAGCCTTATCAATGACCCACGAGTTCACTGCACCTGACTGCATTATCTGAAGTGAGGAGGTAACTCACAAATGAAAGGAGTATAGTGAGTTCAATATCTCCTCCAATGGCTTTTCATATACATCAGAAAACTATCTCTGGTATCAGGTACAACTGCCAGTGATTAGTGCAGTGGAAGTGGAACAGAAGGGGTTTTGTTGGGCAGGGTTAAAGTGCTTTGGCAGAACTGGGCATCAGGGTCAGGAATGGAGTTGTAGCCGGTCAGGAGAAAGATGCAATAGCAAAGTTTAGGGATAGGAGTGGATAGGCTCAGGACCAGTGCAAAGTTCATATAAAGCCTGCTGCCTTCACATCCAAGTTCATTCGATTATATTATTCATTATTACTTAGATGGTAAGCTCTTTGGGGCAGTGTAGTGGGGTGGTCACCTGCTCCTGCCCTGAAGGGCTTGAAATCAGCCCTGGGAGAGGGCTGAGGCTGCGAGAAGGCTGCTGCTAGGAAAAGCAGCAAGGCTTGGCTGATTGGGGAACCAGACACAGATGCGGCCACACCCCAATCAGGTCCCAGCTGGCCTTATAAGAGGGCAGTGGGCAGGAACACATAAAGACTCTCTCTAGATATGGAGAGGTTTGGCTGCTAGGAGCTGAGCAGGGTACAGAGACTGGAGTAGGGCTGGGGGGAGGCCAGAGGAGCTGGGGAAGCTCTGGCCTAGAAACCCCCCAGGCTACAGGCCTTGTTAAAGGCCAGAAAGGGTACTGGGGTTGCAGAGGGGGCAGCCCAAGGGTAGGCAGAGGCAGCAAGTCCAAACCCCCCTTGCCAATGATGAGTGGCACTTACACTGTAGTTTGCCCCAGTGAGCGGGGGCTAGGTGATGACTGGCAGTGGCCATAGACTGAGGTGAGGTGGGGATAGAGGGTGGGGGTTCCCCAGGGAGGGGAGACCCAGATCTGTGGGGGTACTGCCAGGGGGCAGCACCCCAGCCTGAAAGAGGCACTGGGGTCCAGGAGGGACTCGGGCCCAGCGGCAAGCGGGACACCGGCCTGCAGTGGGCGCTCCAGAGGCTGGAATCGCTAATTCCCTGGATGACCAGGAGGAGGCACCGCAGGGGTGAGTCCCGTCCTGTGACAGGCAGCGACCATCTCTTTTGCTCTGTATGTACAGCACTGAGCACAACGGCATCTTGAGCCCTGATGGGGGGCTTCTAGGTACAGTACTACCATAATACAAATAAATAATCATTATAGTAATAAAGGTTACAGACTTTTAAAGTCTCCCTGTCTCTGGCAGTGGAGATAAATGTGTCAGGTGCTGATTAGAAAAGGGAGTAGGCTGTGCTGTTGCCTGGGCTGGTGTAGCTGATACAGTTTCCTCATTTAATATTGTTTAATTGCTAAATAAACTGATCTAATGAGTCAGTTGCTGCAATAAAATGATGTAATGTGTAATAAATATGAACTAGTAACTTCTGGTGTTCTGTCTGAATGCACAGCAGTAACCTTCATGTTTGCTTCATGTCTTCCTTGTAGACTCAGAAGCAAGAGAAGTGGCTCTGTGCCTTCAATAGATTCATATACTACTGATATAGCCTAGATGTTAGAGAGACAATGTGGATGAGGGGTTCTTTTATTGGACCAACTTTTGTTGATGAGATTGACAAATTTTTGAGCTTATACAGAGCTCTTCTAACAACAGCATCCTGGATGATCATTCTGAAAGCTGCAGACTCCCTCTTCTGAGAGGGGAAGCATATAGGGTGTACAGACCGTGCTGGTTTGGGGGAGAGGGGTCAGTCCTGGTTTCTAGAGCTCTTCTAAATGTAGTCTATGGATATACTCATTGAAGGGTTTGGGTGTTAGGGGAACACACCCACCCTTTTCTTTCTGTCTCCTACAGAAGAATGCCAACTGTGAACATATTTAAAGTGTTCTATACAAAGTTCAAACCCCACATCCAACTTTCACTTTGCTCTGGCTTTCTTTACTTTGTGCTTAAACGCCTCAGTCAGAGAATTTCTAGCAGAAGCAAAACTCCATGACCTGGTGCAATTTGCAGGCAATCTGCTGCAGTTAGAAGTAACTGACTGACACTTAAGCCATTGAAAAATATACACAGAGGTGTCTTCTATTTTATCTCTCTAGACAGAAATGGTTTCAGCCAATACTTATATAAGGGTTGATATGTTTGAAGGGTAGAGGTCAATAAAACTGCACAGGCTGTATATGGTACCCACCAGTGAGATGAGAGCATGAGGGAATTTAATTTCCAAGAATAAGTGGCCTGATGCCCTGAGTGCAGTCTCTGAGCCAAGCAACTATTTTACACAAACTAAGTATTTACCAAGCACTGGGTTGAAAATTATTCCAGATAGAATCACTGAGCAGTTCTGCCAGTTGAGCACTATTCAGTTTATAATTAGCATATCCAACCCACTGCACATGGCATATGTCATTTGATATGCCAAAGGAGTATGAAACTATGGAACACAAATTCAGTAATAAAATTGCATCTCAGCAACCATTATAGGAAATGATCAGATGGCTCTGCCAGTTTTACTGGGGCTGTGTCAGATCCTAATTTGATAATGAGCATGTGAAACCAGAGGCAATCAGGAAACAGAGGTGAGCCTACAGCAAATTCCCATGCAGATAGGAGCAGTCCTGTCCTTTTTTTTTTTTTTTTTAAATAATGGAGATAGGATATCTCCTAGACCTGGAAGAGACCTTGAAAGGTAATATTGAGTCCTGCCCCTGCCTTCACTAGCAGGACCAAGTACTGATTTTGCCCCAGATCTCTAAGTGCCCCCCTTAAGGATTGAACTCATAAGTCTGGGTTTAGCAGGCCAGTGCTCAAACCACTGAGCTATCCCTCCCCCCCTCCAATGTGCATCCTGCCACAAAGGCTCTAGTATAAGGTAACTCTGTGCAAATGGGGTCATACACATAAGGCAGAATGGAGAAGGACGTGTAACATGTAATCAGGACAAACAGAATCCTCAGCTATGTGACCTGCATTGCATGGATCTGATTCTTTGTGAATTGAACTCCAATATTCCTCTTCAAATTCCAATATAAATTAAGAGAGTTAAGGCACTGGCTTTAATGAGGATTTCCTGTTACACTGTTTGCAATGCAGTAATATGCCTAGGTAGACAGTTTAGCTGTGCCTCTGAGAGCTCACATTGGTACTTGCGATCAGCATATACCAATGATCATAATCACACTCCAGTTGTGATAATTTGCTTCTCTCTCACACACTTTTCTAATCATTCACCTAAGGAGCTGCATGTGGCTAAAGAAGAAGACCAGGGCAGAAGTCCCATGGCTTCTTGTCCTCCCATCCCTTTCCAGGATTAGTAAGGAATTAAGTGGCACTTCCCATGGGCCAAGCACTGGAATACTCATCTATATAAGCTTTCTAATGCCTCAATGTGACATGTAGGGACACTTAACTTCACCCTCTTATTGGGGAAGTGGAATCAGAATCTGCTTCTGCCCACTCCCTTGTTCTCTCTGGCTCCTCACAGCTTCAGGAACAGAGATGCTAGAAGAGAAATGCTATTTTCCCCCCTCTATTCTGCCCAGTCTTTGCCATGCTGTTTCTGTCCTAAACTGCACATTGTTACTGAGAGTCTCCATAGTGTTAGTGAATTACTCTTTGCATTCTGTGCTCAGAACTGAAGAATCATCATTTGCTGCTCAGGACCATGGTTACAGTCTAAAGAAACGGAGAAAAATCTGCTTGAGCACCTACAGCTCCATATGCCCCATTTTGAGAACAGCAAGGAAGACAAATGGGTCCCACAGGCCCTTCACGTTGAGTGGCTGCTGCCTTTCCCTTCATTAATAGTGGGCCATTCTTCAGGGAAATAGCTGGGGTCTCTTGACCAACCTGTGCACAGCCTCAAAGATGCTGGAAAACTCATTTATGGAATATAACTGAAGCTCATCACATGAACAAGCAAGGAATCCCTGTACCTGGGCTGCTTAAGCTTTAAAGGGACTTGGTGAGAATAACAGGGGATTCCTCCTGTCTATATAAACCTAAAGCTCCCAGAGTCCCAGCGGAGTAATCATAGAAATGTAGAGCTGGTGCTGACATGAGGCAAGTTCTCACCACATAAACTGCTCACCTTGAAAAGGGATGGAAAGAAAAGTCTCAGCATTAGCTAAATTCCTGCTTCCTTCTTGTTTTTAGTTATTTCCTAAAAGCTGCCAAGTGCAGAAGTGTGACACAAACTGTGCTTTTCCCTGGCCCCACAAATTGGCCTGTGAAGTCCCACTCTTCCAGAGATTTAATCCTACATGCTGATGCTTGTGATGTGGAGATAAGGACATTTAGAGAAGGCTCCTGCTAGTATATTACTAATTATGTAGTTGAGAGTTTGCCTCTGTGAGGGCTTAAGTTTTGTGCTGATGGTTTTCTAATGTTTGTACAGTGAATTAAAAACATCTTAAGAAAACAAAGAACAACCATTCCTCATGGGTTTAAAATGCAAACTCTAGGCTCATGAAGGCAGCAGGCAGTTTGTTTTGCTTCTGAATAACTAAATGGCATTTAGACCCAGTTTATGCTCTGTAGCTCTTTGCAGTGACATCTGGCCAGCTGTTACAGTAGGTGGTTTGCAGTATCCTGTGAGTCACACATGAGTAAAGCTGCAGTTCCTTCACAGTACTGTAGGCGCTAAGATCCGGTATTTGCTACAGAACCGTGGGAGAAAAAACTAACAAGGGAGAATAGAAAACAGATGGGAAATGAATTCCCTTCTGATCAGTATCCAAAGGACTACATCCATCACCTCCTACCCTGGAAAGAAAGGAGGCCCTGTGAATACTGTGGCTTCCTCCTTCACCTGGAGTCTGCTCTTCTTTGGTTTATATTTCTCTTTTACATGTCTCTCAATTTATTTTCCGCACTGGTGACTTTAAAGACTTGGTCTTTCTTTCCTGGGGGCCCATTTTGTTAACTTAATTCCTATTGATGTTCAACTTTACAGATCAATCCATGCAGTCTGGTCTCTAGGGCTTTGTATTTTCCTTTCTTGATGCAGATGTACGGGAGAAACTTTCCCAGAATCCTCCATTTCTTAGATTCTTAGGGGCTGGAGGAACCTGATATTAGTATAGTGCTTCACTGTCATTAAATTCTGATAAAGCAACAAAGCATTTAGCAGCCTCCCTGTCTGTTTCTTGCATAAAATACCATTTCCCCAGCCTTAGAGGTTGTTGGCATGTAAACAGAAAATTGAAATTATTTGTTCAAAGTATCTTGAATAGCTAAATAAATGCTTCCAATTTTCCTTTGATCCCATTAGCTCATTTCATATCCCACAGGATTTGGACTCTGCTTTTCTAGGCTGGTGCAGATTACTTTCTTGATGAAGAACAAAATTCTGTATGTTCTAAAGTTACTCAGAATGCTAAAAGAAGCAATCAGACACAGTAAGGGACTTTCTTGCTTCTGCAGATTAAAGAAGTATTTATTCAGAAAGCAACATACAGGAAGTGTCTCCCTTTGTGGGTGTCATCTACATTGTTACTGATAAGGCCTCTCCTTGAGCAACTGCTTCCTCTTTCATGGTGTAGTCAGAGTCTGGAGCCAAGGAAATTATTTTAATGTCAGTTTCATCATCAATTCTCAAAGATCAAATGAAAAGAGAGACTGAGCTGTGGGGAAGAAACTTGCAGATTAAAACACAAATATCTGTGATAATCAATGCAAGCAGCAAAGAGAACTTTTGTTGGATTCTTCCCCACTTTGAAAGCCCTGAAGTGCATATACTCAGTTCTAACTACACACAGCAGATACCTGCACCAATTTTCTATAAGAGGCATGTTAAAAAATGTCAGTTACTGTCTAAAGCACAGACAGAGAAGAAAAGTTCATTACTGGTAGACGAAATATAGGAATTGTGATTCTGGACCAAAGCATGGTTCCATCTAATCCAGCAGCCCTGGGTGAGCACTCAGCCAGTTTAGCACAGATTTGAGTGACCGTCTGTCTGCAAAGAAGTGACAAATAGAGAGTCACGACCAACTGTGGCCCCTTTGCCAGTAAAGCGACTCACTGGAGCACAAATCTGCAGGAAGTTTTCTGAACTGATGTCACCACTTAGATCACCTGCAGCACACTGCATTTTCAAAGCTCTGCACAGGCAATAACTGTTCTTTACAATGTATCTGTGAAATAGGAAAGGAATTACAGAGTCCTCGTAAACTCCCAATCCTGTTCTCAGACCACCAGACAATGCTGTGTCAAATATTCAATCCTCCAGGTCTCAATCCTGCTGAAGGAGTAATGGACTCTTTTATATAATGTAATGGGTGCAAGCCACTGTCAGCTTTGCAATTAGTACACCCTCTGTACTATGTAGGGTTACCATACGTCCGGATTTTCCCAGACATGTCCGGGAGGAAATTCCAAAAAGCCGGACATGTCCAGGAAAATAGGGAGGGGTCATGGGGCTTGGGTCCAGGCTGGAGCCACTGGGAATGGAGCCGGAGCCGCTGGGGCCAGCGCTGCTTGGCCGCCGACCGGTGCCGCTCAGCCAGGGCCGGGGCCCGAGCCAAGCCAAGCCGGGCTGGAGCCGCTGGGATCGGGGTTGGAGGTGCTCAGCAACCAGCCAGCGCCACTCACCCAGGGCCGGGCCCGGGCCGGAGCCGTTCGGCCAGAACCGGGGCCGGAGCCGAGCCGGGCCGGAGCCGCTGGGACCTGGGCTGGGGGTGCTCGGCCGCCGGCTGGCGCTGCTCACCCAGGGCCGGGGCTGGGCCGGAGCCGCTCGGCCAGAACCAGGGCCCGAGCCGAGCCGGAGCCTCTGGGACCTGGGTTGGGGGTGCTCGGCCGCCGGCTGGCACCCCTCGGCCGGCGCTGCTTGGACGGGGCCAGGGCTGGGCCGGCGCCGCTCGGCCGGGGCCGGGCCGGAGCCGCTGGGACCAGGGCTGGGGGTGCTCGGCCGCCGACCGGCGCCGCTCGGCCGGGGCCGGGGCCCGAGACGAGCCGGGCCGGAGCCGCTGGGACCAGGGCTGGGGGTGCTCGGCCGCCGGCCGGCGCCGCTTGGCCAGGGCCGGGGCCGGAGCTGCTGGGACCGAGGCTGGGGGTGCTCAGCCGGGGCTGGTGCCCTGGGGCCTGAGCCGAGCTGGAGTTGCTAGGGCCAGGGCTGGGGCTGGAGCCGCCGGGGTGGGCCGCCGCCGCTTGGGCCCCAGGGCCCGAGCCAGGCCGGAGACGCCGGGGCCAGCCACTGGAGGGAGCCGCTCGGCCGGGGGGGGCGGATTAGGCCGCGCCCCCGCCCCAGCCTACCTGCTGCCTGCCTGTTTCAGGCTTCCTGCGAACATTTGACTCGCGGGAAGCAGGGGAGGGGGAGGAGCCTGGGGCGGAGCGTTCAGGGGAGGGGGCAGAGTTGGGGCGGGGACTTTGGGGAAGGGGCGGAGTTGGGGCGGGGTCGGGGGCGGGACCCCGTGGTGTGTCCTCTTTTTGGAGTATTAAAATATGGTAACCCTGATACTATGGGAAGCTCACTCCTGCAGTGCATTCACTACAGACATCGGTAAAGCAGACTGGGCTGTTGCCTCAGACTTTCTTAAGCTGAAAACATTACCTCTGAATCTTCCAAGGAAGGTGCTGAATCAGCTGCAGTGAGCAGCACCATAGAAAAGGCCAGAAGCATTCTCCCAATGCCCTTCCCAACCCAGAAAAAGTTCATTTGACTGTCACCTTTCCTCCTATAAGCCTTTGCAAGAGTCTGGGCAGCTGACACAAGCAGTGCCGTGGCTGGGTAAGGACAAGTTTCCAAAGCAGGAGAATCTCTGTGAATGAGTTGGGAGAGCTGATTGGTGGGAGGGAAAGTAGCCTAAGGAAGTGCCAAAGCCTGAATAACAATATTTTAGATTACACTCTGTCATTATGCGTGTCAGACAGGATTTTAACTGATTGGAATACTGATTTGCAAACCAGTTTGTTCTCCTATCTGTAAGGCAGGAAATTCCTCCAGGAACTCTGGTGCCTAGATACCATGGTGACTGATGCACTAATTATACATACAGATCTGTCGCATCTTAGGCGCATTTAACATGCGCGATTTCAGCTTTACACGGTCGGCAAAAACAAAAAACAAAACAAAACAAAAGAGAAAAATAGCAATTTAAATACTGTTTCTGTAGTGCGGGCGATTTCGCCCACCATTACACTCAATGTAATTTTGACTATACGCGATTTTTACTTTAGGCGCTGACTGCGGAACGTAACCCCAGCGTAAGATGAGACAGACCTGTATGTATTATGATCCTGGTCTGGAAAGGTGGAACTATACAAAGTATCAAGTAGGGATTAGGTCTAGTACTCATCCTTCTGGAAGAAAAACCTGTGGGAGTGGTAATATGCAAAGAGACCTTTGTATGGTCATCAGCACAGAGAGCAAAGCAGATTCTCACCTCTGGGGCGGGTTGGCAGCCAAACAGGGCAATGAGAGCCTTTGTACCTTTGTAAATACCCTGGGTCTGTCCACAGCACAAATGCAATAACATCTGGGAATATGATTACACCACAGTTTCCCCTAACCCAGTTATAGCATGGGTCCAACCTTAAGTATAGACTGGACCTCAACTATTTCACGGCCAGGCTACTGTATGGGTCATGGCCAGGCCATCGAGTTCACTCTCTTTCATACACACATTTGTTTTCCAAAAGGGCCTCTTCTGGAGGGAGGGCAGCCTAGATCTAAAGTACTTTAAAAAAGAAGCAGCCTCCCCGGATTCCAGCCCAACCTGAAATACAGGATCTGCTGGCAGAGGCCTGCTTGAGGTTGCACTTGTAACTGTCATACCACATGCAGCGCCTTCACTTAACCACTTCACTTCCTCTTGTGCTGCCAGAATTAATTGCACAGGTTTGAAATCTTAGCAACAAAGAATTAATATTTTCCTCCCTAGCTGACCACAGCTCACATAATGCTTTCCAGCCAATGCAGTCAATAGAATCCTTGCCAAGCTCTGAGTTCTGAGTAAGACAATGGGACATGCTGCACACTTCTCTGGTCACCCAGGACTATGCCAGCTTCCTTTGAGGAGGATCCCTGCAGTTTCCTCACCTTTGACCAAATGCTCAGTCTGTTATTTCTCTCCTGACTCAACCTCCTCCAAGGCCGGAGATCAGGTTCTTTGCCTCAGGAGCATCCAAACATCCAGTGCAAAGCTCAGTTGCCATGGGACTGAAAATAGAGAGCAAAAAGGCAATTTAAAAATTAGCAGAATAAAATCAAAGCTGGAGTGCCAGTATGGGCAGCTAGCTGGGCCTGACCTGAATTACCATCAGTTCAGCAAGATGGACCCTTACACTGCACTGAGTTTTCTGTCTCTTTCTACAGCAGCATCACTTGTTCCTCCCCACTCCTCTGTGTCTAGACCAGTTGCTGTGTAACTGGAGATCCTCTGGTTATAACGCTGTGAGATTGTCAGCCAAGGTATTAAACTTCCTAATCAGTATGTTAGACTTTACCTCACTTTTCATTTCAATACAATAGGTCAAGGGCCGGCAACCTTTCAGAAGTGGTGTGCCGAGTCTTCATTTATTCACTCTAATTTAAGGTTTCGCGTGCTGGTAATACATTTTAACTTTTTAGAAGGTCTCTTTCTATAAGGCTAGGTCTACACTACGGGGGGGGGGGGTGTCGACCTAAGATACGCAACTTCAGCTACGTGAATAGCGTAGCTGAAGTTGCGTATTTTAGGTCGACTTACCTGGCTGTGAGGACGGCGGCGAGTCGACCACTGCCGCGCCGCTGTCGACTCCGCTTCCGCCTCTTGCCGCGGTGGATTTCTGGAGTCAACGGCAGAGCCATCGGGGATCGATTTTATTGCGTCTTCACTAGACGTGATAAGTCGATCCCCAATAGATCGATTGCTACCCGCCGATCCGGCAGGTAGTGAAGACATGCCCTAAGTCTATAATATATAACTAAACTATTGTTTTATGTAAAGTAAATAAGGTTTTTAAAATGTTTAAGAAGCTTCATTTAAAATTAAATTAAAATGCAGAGCCCCCTGGACCGGTGGCCAGGACCCGGGCAGTGTGAGTGCCACTGAAAATCAGCTCGTGTGCCGCCTTCAGCATGCGTGCCATAGGTTGCCTACCCCTGCAATAGGTTTTGGTCCCGGATTGAAATCCCCAGAATTCTTCTTTCAATCTGTGACTGAGTCCCCAGTGAAGTGATCAGACATCAGAGTGGATTACAGGACGTCGTTGTGGGAAGCAGGTACAGTAAAATGCAATGGGCCGAGCATATAACTAGCCTCGCTGACAATCAATGAACTACAGCTGCCGCCAAGTGGTACCCACGGGAACTGAAACGACCACTCGACCGACCTCCAAAGAGATGGCCGCACATGGAGAAGAATGGCCAGGATAAGAGAAGAATGGAAGATGTGTTGTGATCAGTGCAATCTATATGAGGGTTGAAGGACCAGATGGATCAAGGTGACAATAGCTTTCAATATAAAACTAAAATAATTTGTAAGTTGTGACCTATTTGATTGAATTCAGACACCATAACTCTGTTATTTTCTCTCTTATTAGACTGGTGCATAGTGTTGCATTTCAAAAACTATTTGCAGTGTTGTCAGCTTTCATGATTTCATCACAAGTCTCCTTTGATGAAAAAATATTTGATGTTTTTCTTTCAGTCAGAGCACCTGGAATTCTGTGCTTTTGTGAGAATATCAGATTTTATTTTTAATATATTAAGTTTCCAGCCCTCAAAGCTCAAAACTAAAGGCAACTAGGGAACCTAATATATTAATTATATTATGGTGGTTTTTTTTAATCTGATGATATTTAAGTCAATCTAATGATTTTGGAGTGCCTGACTGATATTTTTTGTACACTTTTTAAGTTCACCCATCCTAGAGAACGTTTTTGAATCTGTGTAAGTGGATGGTTGAAAACACAAACGGCCAAAAACAAAGTCAGCCCCACAGCGAAGGACTTAATGGTTATCTTTAATATCTTGGCTCTTTGGAAAGGGTCTCCACACCCCATTCTGTGTCTGAGTAAACATCCTCCCTTAGGAGTGCCTCTCTGCTATCTGCAAAAACACTTTCAGGCACAATATTAAACTTGCTAACATTTATATAACAAATTCAGTTCATACTAAAAATGATAATCATATGAGCCAAGTCCTGCAGTCTTTATTCAACCAAGTCCCTGTGAGCAATCCTCTGAACTCAGCTACACTAGTACAACTCCATTGACTTAGTGGGATTCTAGCCTCAATAAGAATGAAAACAGACTGCAGTATTTGTACATAAATCTGATAAATGTTTTCCTGACAGGCTTATTCTTATACTGCAATTTGTGATTGCAGATATTTATATAAAAGTACACATCTCCCTAACCATCCTGATAGCTTGCCAACTAGAAAATTCTAGGGTTCTATGTCTTGAATTCTCCTGGTAGCAAGTGTTATTTGTGGCAGCTAATTCTGTATTTACTCGCTTTCAAAGGATATTTTGAAATTTGCAAATAGCAAATAAAAATGAACACTGCAATTCTACCCACACACTTGCTCTGAGCTAAGTTGTTAGCATCACACCCCGCTCTCCAGAAATCAGGATCTGCAAACATGTCTTGTGGCAGAATAAAAAGGGACCCAGATCAGTGGAAGAAATGGCAACAATTGCAGTATTCCACTGATTTGCAAAAGACAGTGTTGGTAAGAGCTAAATGGCTGTTCTGTTTGACTGTGTCCATGAACCCTTGTTATTACAAATGTATGTGAATGGAGTTTTGTTCACATGAATGTTTGGGAAGGCTCATGTTTATACAAATATCTGTTTGAACAACAGTATTCACTGTATATATGTGTATGCTATTTACTATTCATTATTATGCTTTTAATATTTCAGCCCTCCAGTCAGGGAGCAGAAATAATATATCATTTAGTGAACTAAACATCCAGTGTGAATGAATCTAGTGAAGCAAACTGTCTGAACAATTATCAGGCTATGAGCTATAGTCATACACATCAAGATCCTTAAGTAACTGAATAAAATGCAACCAGTAGTAACAGCATCAGCAATCAACTCTCCCACATTTTTTATAAGACAGTGGTTTACTGTGATCTTCTGTGAACTGTTATTTTACAAACTTATCTTAGAAGCAGCAACAGTCTGTCACGCTTAGTTCCCTCAGGACAGAGACTGTTTCAGAGAAGCAGAGCACGGACGATACATATCGCCTGTCTCTGAATGATCCCAACAACTTGTCCTGGCAGTAGTGAGATCCCTTGTCTATAAATCCCAGACCTTACTGAATCCTTGTCCTTTGCTCTCTGTTAAGTCAGTTGCTTGTTTCTGAAATAAAATAATTACTTTACTCATGCTGAGGAAACTGGTTGTGTCAGTTTTAATTGCACAGCTCTTCACTTTTAGGCCTGGTCTACACTAGGAGGTTATGTCGAATTTAGCAGCGTTAAATCGAATTAACTCTGCACCCGTCCAGACAACAAAGCTATTTAGTTCGACATAGAGGTCTCTTAAATTCGACTTCCCCAACGAGAGGAGTAGCGCTAAATTCGACATGGCCATGTCGAATTACGGTAGGTGTGGATGGAAATCGACGCTAATAGCTCCGGGAGCTATCCCACAGTGCACCACTCTGTTGACGCTCTGGACAGCAGTCCGAGCTCGGATGCTCTGACCAGCCACACAGGAAAAGCCCCAGGAAAATTTGAATTCCTTTTCCTGTCTGGGCAGTTTGAATCTCATTTCCTGTTTGGACATCGTGGCGAGCTCAGCAGCACTGGCAACGATGCAGAGCTCTCCAGCAGAGATGGCCATGCAATCTCAGAACAGAAAGAGGGCCCCAGCATGGACTGATCGGGAAGTCTTGGATCTGATCGCTGTGTGGGGCGATGAGTCCGTGCTTTCCGAGCTGCGATCGAAAAGACGTAATGCAAAGATCTACGAGAAGATCTACGAGAAGATCTCCAAAGCCATGACAGAGAGAGGATACAGCCGGGATGCAACGCAGTGCCGCATGAAAATCAAGGAGCTGAGACAAGGCTACCAGAAGACCAAGGAGGCAAACGGACGTTCCGGATCCCAGCCCCAAACATGCCGTTTCTACGAGGCACTGCATTCCATCCTAGGTGCAGCCGCCACCACTATCCCACCACTGACCGTGGACTCTGAGAATGGGATATTGTCGACGCTCGCTTCCTCTGAGATGGTAGTGGACGGGGAAAATGAGGAAGGAGATGAGGAGGACGAGGCAGTTGACAGCGTTTACAACGCTGATTTCCCAGACAGCCAGGATCTCTTCATCACCCTCACAGAGATCCCCTACCAACCGTCCCCAGCCGTTAACCCGGACCCAGAATCAGGGGAAGGATCAGCCGGTAAGTGTTTTAAACATGTAAACATTTATTTTAAACAGAACATTAATATTAACTGTGGGTTTTTCATGATTAGATTGTCCTAGGCACTTAAAGGTTTAGTCTGTGGCAGTACAACTGCTGCAAAAAAATCTAACAATGTCCGGTATATCTTGATTGGTTTGCCCTAGGCGTTCTACTGTTTAGTCCTTGCAAGTGCAGCTACAGTAAAATTCGGTCTATATGTCCGGGGATAGAGCAGAAATCCTCATGGGACATCTCCATGAAGCTCTCCTGGAGGTAATTGCAAAGCCTTTGCATGAGGTTCCTTGGGAGAGCGGCCTTGTTGTGTCCTCCGTAGTATGAAACGTTTCCGCGCCAGGCTATCTTCAAGTACTCAGGTATCATTGCCTTGCACAGCATGGCGGCATAGGGCCCTGGTCTTTGCAGGCTTTTCCGAAGCATGCGTTCCTTGTCGCTGTCTGAAATCTGCATCAGAGTGATGTCGCTCATGGTGACCTGCTTTGAATTACGGGAATGTTAGTATTGGGACTGCTTGCCTGTTCCTTTACAGAACTGTAACCGGAGGTTTACAGCCATGCGGTGGAGGCGGGAGAGGGGCAGCATAGAGGGATCTTTCCCGGGGACAGCCGCGAGGGGGTGGGTCAGGGGCATAGTTCATGCTTGCCGGATTGCTGGCAGCAGGAACTGGGCAATGCTAGGAGCATTGCTTTGAACGTGAAAGTAGGGCAGTGCTTTTATTAAAGTTTTAAGCTGCCACAAGTCTACGGCTTACCATGTCAGCCCGCTACCCAAATTCCGCTGTCCTGTTCCGCTTCTGTGATCTGCACTGCAAGACTCCAGGGACTGAATGCGAAGGCCGAAAATTCGACCTTGTCCTGAGTGCGCATGTGGTAGGTGCTGTGCATGGTCTTGTTCACAGAGAGAGACTATTTTCTTTGTTCACCAAAAAATTTATCTTTCTGAGGAATTCACTCCCTTTTTCTCATCCCACAGCTGTGACTGTCTCCCAACCTACCCGGTCATCAGACTCCCAGAGGCTGGCGCAGATTAGGCATAGAAAGAAAAGGACACGGGACGACATGTTCTCAGAACTTATGGGCTGCTCCCGAGCCGAGGCAACCCTGCAGACTCAGTGGAGGGAGAACATGTCCCAATACCAGCGAGCACACAGCGAACGGGAGGAGAGGTGGCGGCAGGAAGACCAGCAGGCGACTCAAACGCTGCTTGGACTAATGAGGGAGCAAACGGACACGCTCCGGCACCTTGTGGATGTTCTGCAGGACCGGAGGCAGGAGGACAGAGCCCCGCTGCAGTCTATCAGTAACCACCGTCCCCCGCCACAAAGTCCCATACCCCCCTCACCCAAAGTACCAAGAAGGAGGGGCTCCAGAGTCCGTGAAAACTGTCACTCTATCCCTGTAGACTGCTCAAGTGGCAGAAGGCTGTCATTCCCCAAAATTTGATAATTCCTTTCCTTCCCGCCTCACCCAAGCCCCCATCCCAGTTTCATCCCCTAACTGTCCAGTTGCTAATAAAAAATATGTTTCTGTTAATTACTGTTTCCATCATGTTTTTTTAGAGGACAGTCTGTTTGAAGCGGGGGGAAGGGGGTTGGTACAGACATGGGGGCAGGTTCAGCAGCAGGTCACACACACAGTGCAGTCACTAGGCACCCTGGTCAGTCTGGGAGGTGGTTTTCATTGTCTGTGGGGGGGGGCTATGTGACTTTGTGGCGCGGGAGGGCGGTTAGAGATCTTATGCAGCGGTCCTTATCCTGGATCACAGAGCCACGCAGCAGCGGATCTGTAACCGTCCTCCCCCTGCCACAAAGTCACATAGCCCCCACAGACAGAGTCCCGAACAGGAGGGGTGGCAGGCTCCGTTGAAACAATCAGTCCACCAGTGCGGACCACTGTAGAAGCAGGAGCCTGTCATTCCTCGAGTTTAGAAGCGTCCTTTGCATCACTACACTACACCCGCTCCCCACCGCAGTCTGCGTCCCAGTTTCAACACTTTACCGCAAAAACAGTAATAAAGAAAACGTTGTTCATTAACAAATTTTCAGTGATTTTATTATTAAACGTGGGTTGGAAGGGGGTGAACGGGGTATGAAACTGGAGAGGATAGTGAACATTCACTGGGTAAAGAAACGGGGCAGGTTCAGCTTCTCTGTAAACAAACTAAATAGTCACAGGCTACCCTGCTCACTGAGGAACCTGGCTTTCAAAGCCTCCCGGATGCACAGCGCGTCCCGCTGGGCTCTTCTAATCGCACGGCTGTCTAGCTGGGTGTAATCAGCAGCCAGGCGACTTGCCTCAACCTCCCACCCCGCCATAAACGTCTCCCCCTTGCTCTCACAGAGATTGTGGAGCACACAGCAAGCTGCAATAACAATGGGGATATTGGTTTCGCTGAGATCAGAGCGAATCAGTAAGCTTCTCCATCTCCCCTTGAGACGTCCAAAAGCACACTCCACCACCATTCTGCACTTGCTCAGACGGTAGTTGAAGAGTTCCTTTTCACTGTCCAGGGCGCCTGTATAGGGCTTCATGAGCCAGGGCATTAGCGGGTAGGCTGGGTCCCCGAGGGTCACTGTAGGCATCTCCACATCCCCAACAGTTATTTTGTGGTCCGGGAAGTAAATACCTTCCTGCAGCCATCTAAACAGACCAGAGTTCCTGAAAACATGAGCATCATGAACCTTGCCCGGCCATCCGACGTTGATGTTGGTAAAACGTCCCCTATGGTCCACCAGTGCTTGCAGCACCATTGAAAAGTAGCCCTTTCGGTTAATGTACTGGCTGGCCTGGTGGTCCGGTCCCAGGATAGGGATGTGAGTTCCATCTATAGCCCCACCACAGTTTGGGAATCCCATCGCGGCAAAGCCATCTATGATGACCTGCACATTTCCAAGGGTCACTACCTTTGACAGCAGTACATCAACGATTGCGTTGGCTACTTGCATCACAACAACCCCCACGGTAGATTTGCCCACGCCAAAGTGGTTCGCAACTGACCGGTAGGTGTCTGGCGTTGCAAGCTTCCAGAGGGCTATGGCCACTCGCTTCTGGACAGTCAGGGCTGCTCACATCCGGGTGTCCTTGCGCTTCAGTGCAGGGGACAGCAACTCACAAAGTTCAAGGAAAGTTCCCTTCTGCATGCGAAAGTTTCGCAGCCACTGGGATTCATCCCAGACCTGCAGCACTATGCGGTCCCACCAGTCCGTGCTTGTTTCATGTGCCCAAAATCGCCGTTCCATGGCATCAGCATGACCCAGTGCCACCATGATGTTCACGGCGCAGGGTCCCGTGCTTTGCGAGAGGTCTGTGCCACTCTCAGACGTCATGTCCTCATCGCGCTGCCGTTGCCTCCTCTCCCGATTTCTCAGAATCTGCCTCTGGAAAAGGTGGCTGATAAGGTGCAAGGTGTTGACAACGGCCATAACTGCAGCGATGGTCGCAGCGGGCTCCATGCTCACAGTGCTGTGGCGTCCGCGCTGTCACTCAGCAGAAAAGTGTGCGAACTGATTGCCCGCCGGCGCTTTCAGGGAGGGAGGGCGGGAGTGACGGTTGGATGACGACAGTTACCCAAAACCACCCTCGACACATTTTTTCCCCCAGCAGGCATTGGGGGCTCGACCCAGAATTCCAATGGGCAGCGGGGACTGCGGGACTGTGGGATAGCTGCCCACAGTGCACCGTTTCCAATGTCGACGCTTGCCCCCGTTAGTGTGGACTCTCACAGTCGAATTACTGTCCTTAGTGTGGATACACATGTTCGACTTTGTAATATCGATTCCACGTATTCGATTTAAGTGAAATCGAAGTACTCTCGTAGTGTAGACATACCCTTAGACAGGGCCGGCTCCAGGGTTTTGGCCGCCCCAAGCAGCCAAAAAAACAAACAAAAAAAAAGCCATGATTGCTATCTGCAGCAGCAATTTGGCAGAAGGTCCTTCGCTCCGAGCCGGAGTGAGGGACCGTCCGCCGAATTGCCACCGACTAGCTGGACCTGCCGCCCCTCTCCGGAATGGCCACCCCAAGCACCTGCTTGCCAAGCTGGTGCCTGAAGCCGGCCCTGCTTTTAGAAGAGACCTTTCTAAAAGTAATAGTGCAGTTTGTTTACAGATATTTAAACAGAGGACGTGTCCTACCCAAAACCACATATGCACATGCTGTACTGGGTCTCCTGAATAGACGGAATTCAGGTCCCTTGGTAGATGAGAGGCTGAGCTGGGATTTGAAATTAATTTCCAGCGGGATATCTGGAATTTGCAGCAGAGAGCTGGCTTCTGCAGAAATCTTTGTCAATGTCCTGATCATCTCTACCGTCATATCTATAAGTTTGAACCTGCTCCTCCCTGCCTCCTCCTATGCCCCTCCAGCCTACACAAAATCCACTGTAAAAGTAATCCTCCTCTCCCACTTCTCTGTCTGTCTTTCCACTTCCTTGATTTCCTGTCTTTTACAACAGTGGATCCAAACTTCCCCAACCGCATCTTCAAGGCTACACAAAGCCTCATCACTTCTACATCTATTCTGCTTTCATCTTCCTCCTCCCTTCACTTGCCCAGTCCTCTCTCCTTTTACTGCACCTTTCATCTGCCTTCAACTCTTGGTTTTGCACATTCCTCCATGATACCTCCTACACTTGAAGCAGTCTCCCATTTCCTATCCAGTAAGATCCCTCTCTCTTCTCCAGGACGCCTCTCTATGGTACCCTACACTTCCCACCAGTAAACTCTCCAAATTCTTACTGAGCTAAGCTGCTGTTCTGAGCCTTGTGTGTATTCCAGTCTGTAAGCTTCTCATAGCAGGGAACATGCCCAGTTGTATGTAAATAATAATAACAATAACTGATTATACAAGTGACACACACAGGTGATTTTACAAGACTAGCTCTCAGTTATACTCTGATCCCACAGGTTGCAATGATCCTACAGGGGAGAGTGTGCAATGTACAGACCTAGTCTGACAGTTCTGCACTACACCATGTAGGGAGATTACTGATGAACCCAGGAAGCTAAGCAGCACATACCTCCTTCTCAGCTGCCCCGGAACCTGCATGGCGCGTAATAAGCAAAAACTTCCCCTGTAAACCCCACAACTGGCATCTGGCGGCCGCAGGTGCACTAGGGGAGGCTTAGCCTGCCCTGGCCTATTATACCCGCCATCTATGGCAGACAGGAGGGATTTTACTCTTCATGCTAAACAGTCTCATTCTGTTTTGAACATGGAGTTTTTGTAGGTATTTGGAACTCCCATATTTGTCACTAACTAGAACTGAACTGAGCAGATGAAAAGGAATGACCATGTCCCTGCACTGCTGAGAGAGATATTTGGAGGTGTGGAGAAGAAAGACTAAGACCCCACTAGTGTGGAAATGGGGAGACAGGTTTCCCTCTGGCAAATGAATGCTGAAAAGCTAAAGTTCAGAAAAGTGATTAAAAGAAAGCCAAGATTAAAAATCAGAGCAAGTCAAACAGCCTCTTTCAGGGGAAGGTGCCTTTATGGATACTGTGTGGGGAGCACAACCCCAGATTATTTAGACTGAGGAAAGATACAAAACAAGCTTAATGATATCTGTATAATACTGGATACCAGCCAGGTGGGTCATCATGGATATTATAGATGAACAAGTCTATTGGGTTGCCTTGAGTTGAAGAATTGTTGTCTACAGTATGTTCACAAGGATCCAATTGTCACTACATGAAATTGGTGATCTTTCCTGACTAGTTCCTTTTGAAAAGACAACTGTCACAGGAATATTTGGTCCCTATGTCTGCATTGGCGCTAATGGTAAGAAGGCGCTAGTGAGCTGTTGTCCATAATCCCATGCATATACACAAAGAGGAAGAAACTTTTAAATACTTAAGTACAACTGGAATCACAAGAAGTTCCTGCCCCAGTTCCACATTGGGTATTATTTATGCAGTTCCATAGGTGTAGGTAGCACTTTACAGATATATAAAAAGAGGCAATCCCTGCCCTGAGGAATGTACAATCTAACTTGGATTGTTATAGACAACATGGGAGTTGGAGAGAAGGAAGGAACTGAAGGGTATGTAATTTAGATTGTTAGGTTAGGCTCACTTATTATTGCAAGGGTTTTCTAAGAAGTTCATGAAAGAAGATCTTGGAAAATTTATAATTCTGATGTAGGATAGGAGCAGAAGCATGGGCAGCATTAGGCAGCATGCTCAGTTGATTTTCTCATGTTGTTTCAACTAGACTTTTCCACTTCCTCCCTGAATCTGATGTCATTTTTCTACATGCTGTTAAACAGTTGCTACCTTTGTCTCCAGGGGAGGCTGCATATCAGTGTGGGTGAAACAGTTCCTTTATGTCTTGTTAGTAAAGCATTTTGGGCTCCTTCTGGATGAAAGGCACTATAGAAATGTTAGATATTATTTTTATTTTAGGTGATTGAACTACAGATGGTGGGTGTGACAAAGAAATAAGAGTAAATACATAATTTAGAAATGATGCAGAATCCATCTTAGCTGAAAAGCTGTTCCTGAGATATGAAAAGAGAGTCTATGGGTAAAGTTTGGCAGAAGTGGAGATTTCCTGCTTGAGCCCTTAGGTCCTTGCTTTTTGACGTAACTTCTAATTTTTTAGTCTGAAGTCTTCTGTGTCACAGAGATTTCTGTCTGGTGCAAAGATAGTTATGGGGATTTCAGAGATATCCAAAATTTAAGAAATTACTGGGCAATTTAAAATGGGGAAAGAAGAAAATATAAATAAACTAAAGTTCAGCAGTTGCTCAATTTTCCCCTGGAAATTTTCTGTGGTGACCATACTGACAGACCAGTGAACAGTGTAACTCTGCAGAGTGCTTTTTCGTGATTGGGATGGTGACTGCAGGGATGGAAACTAAGGCTATGCCTACACTGCGCACCTTACAGCGGCACAACTGTGCTGCTACAGCAGTGCCACTATAAGGTACGCAGTGTAGCCACTCTTTGTTGGCAGGAACTGAAGCTCTCCTGCTGACAAAATAAAATCACTCCCAACGAGGGGCAGAAGCTTTGTTGGCAGGAGAGCCTCCCACCGACAAAACACGGTATACACTGGCATGTTTCATCAGTAAAGCTTTTGTGGGTCTGGGGTGTGTGTTTTTTTCACTCCCCTGACCGACAAAAGTTTTACCGAAGACAATGCAGTATAGACGTAGCCTAAAACACTCCAGTTTTCTCCTGGAAGGACAAACTCTGCTGGTCAAAGCAGAAGTCCTAATCTAGGGCCATATTCAGTAACTAGTTAGTATGCACTTTTATAATGATCTTCCACTGTCAATGAGGCACTTTGTTGTTCCTTAGAGATTTCTTTTCACAGAGGAAAGCTAAACAATTTTTAAAATAAAAGTACAGTAGAACCTCAGAGTTATGAACACCCTGGGAATGGAGTTTGTTCGTAATTTTGAACAAAACATTACGGTTGTTCTTTCAAAAGTTTACAACTGAATATTGACTTAATACAGCTTTGAAGCTTTACTATGCAGAAGAAAAATGCTGCTTTCCTTTTTTTTGTTAGTAGTTTACGTTTAACACAGAACTGTACTGTATTTGCTTTTTCTTTTTTTTTTTTTTGATCTATGTTGCTCCTTGATTGTGTACTTCTGGTTCCAAATGAGGTGTGTTGTTGACTGGTCAGTTCATAACTCTGAGATTCTACTGTACAGCAGTTTGAAAGGGGCAGGGTTTGCTTCCTTCCAGATGAGCAACTTAGAAATCATAACCAACCAATGTAGATAATTGGGGAAATTATGGAAACATTCACAAGCAACTTTAATAGTTGGAAAAATTACTCCTATAACTATGGAAAGTTTAGTTCTATATTTACTTTAAATTTAATGCTTATTTTCCACATAAAAAAAATCTTTCCTAATTTTGGTCTAAGGTTGCTAAATTGCACAGCTCACCAACCCAAACCATAAAAATCAAGAAGATAAGCAGTTAAGTCATTCAACACTACATTGCACTCCACTAACGAGTCCTCTTCTCAACCACCTTGTAGTGAGGTGGACACCTGCTCCTGCCCTGAAAGGCTTAAAACAGCTCTGGGAGAAGGCTGTTGCAGGGGGAAGCAGCTATTAGGTTGATTGGGGAAGCAGCTGCAGCTGGGCCATGCCCCAATCAGGCCTCAGCTGGTCCTATATAAGAGGCTGGGAACCAGGAGCTTGACAGTGTCTCTCTGCATTCAGAGAGAGAAGGGCCTGACTGCAGGGAGCTAGAGACAGGGTACCTGAGTGGAGTAGGGCTGGGGAGCTCCAGCCTGGAAAGCCCCAGGCTGTGGCCTAGCATAAGGCCAACAGGTACTGGAGGTTGCAGAGGGCAGCCTAGGGTAGGCCAAGGCAGCGGGTCCAAACCCAACCTCTGCCTGTGATGCATGGCTGATACTGCTGTCTGCTCTACTGAATGGGGCTAGATGGAGACTAGGCAGTAGCCAAGACTGAGGCAAAGTGGGGGTAGTGGGTGGGGATTCCCCAGGGAGGGGAGACCCTAAGACTGAGGGGTTACTGCCAGGGGGCAGCACCCTAGGTACAAGGGCACTGGGGTCCTGGGAAGGACATGGGGCTACAGGTAAGGCAGATAACCAGCCTGCAGGGGTTGCTTTGGATGCTGGAAGAGCTAATTCCTGGAAGTAACCAGCAGGAGGCGCTGCAGGGGTGAGTCAGCTCTTCCTCACACCCATAGTTCATCCTCCACAGATCTCCAGGCCTCTCCCAAACAACAAACTCATAGATTTAACTCTGGCCATGTTTACTAGTTAGACATTCATTTGTTTTGATAATTAATTTTCTGTTGAAAGAAGAACAGGAGGACTTGTGGCACCTTGGAGACAAACAAATTTATTTGAGCATAAGCTTTCGTGGGCTACAGCCCACTTCTTTGGATGAAAGCCCACAAAAGCTTATGCTCACATAAATTTGTTAGTCTCTAAGGTGCCACAAGTCCTTCTGTTCTTCTTTCAAGAAGTAGTCCTGTTCTTTTAGCGGATACAGACTAACACGGTTGCTACTCTGAAGCCTGCCAATATTGGGTTGGTGTCACTTTTGTTGTAGATAGCTCTGTTCCTGCTTTTGTTTTCAGATTAAACATGGGTTCTAGTCAAACTAATAGATAGCACTCCAGTTACTCCTCAGTAATGATGAGCACTGTGACGTGCACCATTTGAATGGGCAGTATAGCCTTATGTATATATACTAGCCAGCTCACCTTAGCCCTGCCCTAAACACAGCAGAAATATTTTCAGAGGTCTGTTCTGTGTGTGCATAAGGTTATTGTTAAAATTATACCAGCTGGATTTAAGAGAAGAGGGGAGGGGGGGTTCCCTGTCATGTGAGAGCCTAGTCTTGAGGTAACCTTAAAACACTTATCCAACTCACTTCTGCTGCATAGAAGATAATGTGTTTCTAGGCCTTATATCACAGCACATAGTTTCCTGGAAGTATTAGTGCTGAGCCTGGTGATCTCAGGAAGAACAAGAATGAAGGTACTTGGCACCAAGAATAGAAATAGCCAATGCACCAATTTATTAGACTTATTTATTCACCTCAGTTCCCCTGACTATTTCAATAGTGGACTCTCAGTTCAACTTATTTTCAGGGTTTTTTTAGCTTGTCCAAACACAAGTCTGGCATTTGTGGAGCGGACAGCTTATCTGAGTAATTTCTGAAAATAACACATAGAAATAAGCATTTAATACAGATGATTATTTAATTTAAATTATTATCACTTATGCTTTGATTCTAGCTTCACACTAATAATATCTCTGCATCACTGTTCTTAATTACACTCTGTATTTCCTTCATGATTCACCATTGCATAACAAACTAAGATAGAAGCTTTATGGATGTACTGCAGGTTTGCACAATCAACTGAGTTTGTTGGACTGTAAATGATGATTTGTACTAACTGAAAGGGCCATTTGGCTGCATAATATGTGGGTGTTGGTTTATTAGAATAGAGAGTGCCAATCAGATAGGGGAAAACAAATATAAACGAATTATGTTTTAAAGAGAAATATCCAAGACTGCTTGGAAATCAGTCACTCAGGGAGAGAATTCCTCATTGTTAACCTATAAGGAAATAAGTACCAAGTTGCTCCTCCAGTGTCTATACATGCTCAAGAGAGGAGGAGGAAACATGGAGGGCAAAGGAGAGGACACAAAGGAGATAATGAGGAAGGGATAGGAAATGGATGCTCAGCAAGTTAGTATACTCTGCAAGGTCAAAACTGGCCCCTCTGCATTTAAGGACAGCATCATTCTTCATGCCTAGGCACAAAAATGCCACTATGCCACCCCTGATAGTTTGCTTCACTTCATTAATAATCTGTTCTGTTCCTCACTGCAGAATATGAAATGCCCGGAGACAATCTCAATAGACTCAGTCCAGGAGGGAGCCAATGGGCTTCACCAGACAAATTCTAGCACTCAAACTTCTATTGTCCCTCTGACTGTTAATTAATTAAGGAAGGGCATGTGGTCTAGTGATTAGAATAGGGAACAGGAGTCAGGACTCCTGGGATCTATTATTGTCTGTGCCACTGTCCTTTAGTAAATCACTTAACTACTTCTGTATAAAACAATGAGAATTATCTTGACCTCCTCTCCTCTGACACCTTCTCCTGCTTACTATACTCCCCCCATGCTGCTCACCTGTCCATGTTTTTTGGCTCCTTCATCCATTCCCAACTTCATGTCGTCTTTCATGCTGCTCTATGCACCTGCACCATTCTCCCAATTAATGTCTGCCATGCTCCATTCCTTCCTTCTTTCAAACAGCTTTTTTAAATCCCCCATAATCCATGACACGGTCTGGTTATAATGCCCATTGAGCATCCTGTGTTTATACTGGTTTATTGTTTATCATACCCTTGCAGCTGCTGTTCAGTTAGGCTATAAACTCTATCTGCTCATAGTTTATCATGCCATGTGCATTGATGGCACTTTATAAATGAACAACACAAGTTGCATGGAGTAGATCTGGCTAACACCATCAATCCACTTTCAGTCAAGTCTGCTCTCCAGTTATGAAAATAGTTTGCAACTCTGGGGTCCTCCTGGACTCATGCTAATGTGCGATGCTGCCCTGGAGCTGATACACCCCATAACCCTTTGGGGGCAATGGAGAGGTGCATTACAGCACCACCGTTAGTCGGTAGAACTGCCCCGAGTCTCGGGGCTGAGTGGCCCTGTGGGTTTAGTCAGTAGCCCGGCCCTTGCTATTGGGGCAGTATGGCCTAGTGGCCAGAGTCTATAACCCAGCCCCTGCTATCAGGGCAGTATAGACTAGTGGCCAGTGAGTAGTACTGAGGTACTCACCCAGGGCAGGTGGTGACCAGGATAGTGGGACCCAGGCACAGCCTTCCCCTGCCTATTACGGGCGCTGCTCATGCCCGTCACAGATGCCCAAACTGAAAATGCTCTTTTCCTTTATAGCTAGCCAGGAGTCTGTGCCCCATGCTGACAGCCATGGACATGGCCACAGTGTAATACACAGATCTGAGACTCCTAGGCTTGGCTATTGCAATACACTGCCTCCAGATTAATTCAATGGATTTTGGGCTTCTCCTAGTGCACCATACTGCAGTGCACTTGCTAAGCATCAGATTATTTTGGTCATCTGCTTGCTCCACTGGCTTCCCATCCAATATCTGACCAAATTCATAGTCCTTGTGCTGAAAAATGTTCATGGTTCTCTGTGGGATGGGCCTAGGTTACTGCAGGGATTGACTCCTTACAGCCATGACCTACTACAACAGCTTCACTTTTTGAGAGACGAAAACTATTGAGACTTGAGCGATCAGGGAACAGAGGCAGAGTCTGGACCATGACTGCAAAATTCTCTCCTAGAAGAGATTAAAACGATTGTGAAGCTCTCTCCTTTCAGATCACATGCAAGAGCCATCTTTTTGCAACAGGTTGCAGATAATTTATAAAGCTTCATTCTGGTCTAGGCTGTTCACTGAATCTAAATCTTGCTCTGTGTCCTTTTTCATTCTGTTGCTTTGAGTTAATGCTCATGCCAGGACTGAAAAAGTCTGAGTCTGTGATTACCAAGCCAGGCAGCATATCTTTAGAATTACTTTTTAATCAAGATTCTCCACTCCCTGACATGGACTGGCTTTTAGAGTGTGTCTGTATTTGTTGTCTAGACAATTGCATACGCTGCTCTCTAATTTAACCTTCTTCCTTGACCCAGGTATTGCCTTTGTTTTGTGGGTTTTCTGGATAGACAGACTGGAAATGCAGCATGCTGATTCTGCCCAATGCATGTCAGATTCTTGTGGATGCAATTACACCGGGCCAGTGAAGTATACATGTTCCTTAAATACAGAGACGGTGACTCCTAATCCTAAAAGGAAACTGTCATCAGTGCCACTTTCTGCTGATCCTGCCCACTTACTTGTTAAAATATTGGCTCTCTAATCTGTGAAACAAGCAGGGTCCGCTTTAGGCAAGCAAACACCTGGTTTAGACAGAGGCCTGACCTGCATCATATATAAGGGGTCGGCCAGATCTGTATCTTGTGATAAAACCCGAAGATGATGGGAGGATGTGTGGGGAGAGAGATTGTCAGCTGTAGCAGAATACTAATGAGCATCAAACACCTGAGATGTAATCAAGGTGCATAGTATGAGGGAGCTCACACAAACCAGGTAGCCTTTGGGCAGCAAGCTTGTACTGTATCAGAAATCAATTCTGTGGACCAACTACTGAATATGATGTCAGTTGATCCAGATTATCTGAACACCTTCAACACCATTATGGGGAAATATTAGTCATACATGCAAAGCCTGACTTGTGGGCTCTGTGTGAAGGTACGTTTCAGCAGCACACTGGCACAGCCAGTCCATTGCCATTGCTACAGGCTCTGGGCACAGCCAGGGGCACCTGCACTCTCCCTCTGCCAGGTTATTGGTCCATGGATGTGCATAGTTCAGACCAATTGGCTAGGTCCACAGTCCCTCTTGCATGGCTACAGTAACTTCCTCCACCCACCACTGCTCCATGGTGTTCAAAGCCCCCCCTCATGGCACACCATGGCCTGCCACCACTACAGCTGTTCTATTGAGATGTATTTTCCCGTGTTTGTACGTCATGATTTCAATATAATACTGGTGCCCCTGTTTGATCTCCCTTACTTCAGAGCAGTATAAGCTTGGACCTGTATGTGATTAGGGAGTGTATCTTACTATCTGTATACTCTGTTCTATTCAGGTTCTTAATACGGCTCCCATCACCATGGTACCTAAAGGCCAAATACATCTCTCCATCTTCAATGTCCATGAGCAGATCCGCTATGCTGGACTCCCTTCTGTGTGCCTGGGAGCTCTGCTCTAGAAAGAAAGGCATTCTTTGGATTTTATGAAATGTGGAGATCGTTGGCATTAGGATATTCCACTGAAACATGCAGTATAGGAACCTAAATAGAATAATCATCATCATCGTGTTCCTATTACGCCTCTGGCGTTTAGGGCAGTGACGAAGCTCCTCCACTCCTGTCTTTCTGGCAAGTCTTTCAATGGTTCCCCAGCTGTGCCCCAGGTTTTTCAGGTCAGCTTCCACAGCTCTTTGCCATGTTTTCAGGCGATCTAGTTTTCGCTTGCCTTCAGGTGTCCATTTTATTGCTACTCTGGCAATGATGGTGCTCAGATCCTCTTGGCTGCACTGTGTCAACAGATCTTGGTTTGAGATTGTTCTGGGGCAAAAGATACGGAGGATTTTTCTAAGGCAAGTTATATAGAATGAAGACAGTTTGGACATGTCATACTTTCTCATTCCCCGGCATGCTGCACCATAAAGTGGTGTTGAAAGTACGCAGCTCTGATAAATATTGAGTTTGGTTTTGGTGTTGTATTTTGATGATTTCCAGACTGTATTTAAGCTCCTGAAGGTGTTCCTGGCTTTATTGATTTTGTTCCGGATGTCCTGGCTTGTTCCACCATCCTGGCTGATGGTGCTGTCCAAGTATGTGACTAGAATAGAATCCCTGAATTGGGTACAGACAATCATCCTCTGTATTATAACAGTCTTATTTTGTTATTTATGGTAGAGGTATGTGAGCTGGCTCATTTTCTTTTCCTTTGGGGTCTGAGGCTAAGACGAATGGGCGTGGTTTCAGGCTGATGAACAATAAAAAAGGTGGGTTTCAGAGTTGGGCCAGTATTACCTATTAGATGATGGGAAAGGTTTTGTGCTATATTGTCCCATATTGGGTTTGATTCTGTTCTTGTTAAAAAAACCTATAAAGGGAGCATATCAAATAACTAAAAAGACATGTTTACTTTGCAAAAGGATCTTCAAATGAAATCAGACTCTCAGGGTTGGATGGGACCTCAGGAGGTCATCTAGTCCAACCCCCTGCTCAAAGCAGGACTAATTCCCAGACAGATTTTTGCCCCAGATCCTTAAATGGCCCCCTCAAGTTGAACTCACAACCCTGGGTTTTAGTAGGCCAGTTCTCAAGCCACTGAACTATCCCTCCCCCTAATGTAAATGTGAAAGTGTCTGTGTACATGGTTGGTAATAAAGATAAAGGTGCCAAGGGTTGCAGCATAACTGTACTCAGGGAACAACTTGTATCCATTTCTTATCATTTGGGCAATTTCTCATTAGTTTTCTTCACTGATGACTTATCATGGGCAGCCTTTCTTGTCATTAAGAAGGTGGTGAAGAAAGAGTAAAGAATGGCTAAGCTGCTTATCCTTGCTTAAATAAGTAACCAGCCATAATTCACACTCACCAAGATTCCGAAATAAAGCCCCAAGCCCCTGTTCAAGGACAACATCTCCCATGAACAAACCATGCAAGGCTCAGAAATGTTATAGCAGCCAGTATTGCAAAACAAGGAGATTACTATTGATAGAGGCTTGATCACAAAGGAAATTGTCATCCACAGAATTAATGTGCAATAAGGTATATGTGACATCCTATATTTTTAAAAAGAGAAATGAGGTCAGAAATATAAAGCTTTCTACTTCCCATGTTAAAGAACTGTAATCTGGTAGAAAAATTGGCTTTGATTCATCATGTTGCAATCTTAAAAGAGATTTTAGCATTTATTTTCAAACACTCTTAAGAGTGCTGTTCAGATTCATGAGGCATCAGAAATGACTAGAAGTGGCACATGAAAATTCTGCTTACAGCCAGCACTTAGAAAATGGAAAAGATCTGCCCCGTTAGTGAGTCAGGAAAGTAAAAATTAGGGAATAAACAGCAAGGATTTGACTGTGATGAAATGAATCTGGAGCATGGCTAATCAAAGTAGAGGGTCAGAAACAGTGTTTCTACTATCTTCAGCAATTACAACACTTAGGGTCAGGGACATTATCATCCTCTTCAGCAGAAATGGGAGTCCAGGATATTGCCAGGTTTTGTAATAATAAAATGCCTGTGAATTTTAACTAAAAGGCAAGTAACTGCAAAATAACCCAGATATGGGACTTAAAGCTTCCTTCTACACTATCAAACTGCTAATCAGAAACTGTCATTAACAGCATTAACAAACCATGCTGTTCACATACTTAATGCAGAGTTCAAGAGACAGGGAAATTATAGAAATATGGAGTAGTTATAACCATTGGGTTTGCCCCTAACATAATTTGATAATATGGTGATAAGTGGTTTATAAATATGTATAGAGTTATGAGGAAGATAAGAGTCTTGAAGTATTTTTACATTGCAAAAATGCAGTAGAGACAACAGTTCTTAACTTTGTCATCTGAACATGCAAATTCTTAAGCATCACAATAACCATGGTGACTCAGAAAGAGTGGACATCTCTTGTATGAGGGTTACCATATTTAAAAAATAAAAAAAGAGGACACTCCATGGGGACCTATTCCCTGCCCCAACTCTGCCCATTCCCGTCCCTTCCCCAAAGTCCCCGCCCTAACTCCGCCCTCTCCCCTGAGCACCCCGCATTCCCCCTCCTCCCTCCCAGCCACGCAAAAAGGGCTGCCCGAGCGCTACCGGCTTCACGGTTTGCCGGGCAGCCCCCAGACCCTGCGCCCCCGGCCGGTGCTTCCCCTCCCGGGCTCCAGCTGCTGTGCTCCTCCCCTGACTCTTTGGCTCTGTTTAAGAGCCGAGCTGCCCGAGCGCTACCGGCTTCGGGCAGCCCCCATGCCTCTGGACCCTGCGCCCCCGGAGCCTGGGAGGGGAAGTGCCTGGCCGACGGCTCAGGTTCCGGAGGCATGGGGGCTGCCCGAAGCCGGTAGCGCTCGGGCAGCTCGGCTCTTAAACAGAGCAGAAGAGTCAGGGGAGGAGCACAGCAGCCGTGGGAGGGGAAGTGCCCAGCCAGCGGTATTTTTCCAGGACATGTTCAGCTTTTTGGCAATTCCCCCCGGACAGGGGTTTGATTACCAAAAAGCCGGACATGTCCGGGAAAAACCGGACATATGGTAACCCTACTTGTATGTTCCAACAATAAGTGGTGTCATCACTAAATGTCATAATCCAGTAAAATGGAAAAAAGCCCCCAAAGCCCATTGCCACAAACCTGTAATCAGGACTTTGTTAAAGATATTGAGGGCCCAAAGCAGAGAAATTTAAGGCCATACCCAGTTGGCTCCTAACTATCCTAGGGTTACCGTATTTTGAGTGTCCAAAAAGAGGACACTCCACGGGGCCCCGGCCCCGCCCCTACCCCCGCCCCAACTCCGCTCCCTCCCCTGCTACCCGCGAACATTTGATTCGCGGGAAGCCTGAAGCAGGTAAGGGGTGGGGTGGGGGGAGGAGGCGTGGCCCAGTCTGGGCCCCTCTCCCCCCCCCCCCCCCCGGCATCTCCAGCCTGGGTCGGCTCAGGTCCTGGGGTGCCGGCCCCGGCCCAGCACTGCCGCCCCGGCCCCTGGCTCAGCACCGCCGGCCCCGCATGTCCCGATTTTCCCGGACATGTCCGGCTTTTTGGGATTTCCCCCTGGACGGGGATTTGAAGCCCAAAAAGCCGGACATGTCCGGGAAAATCCGGACGTATGGTAACCCTAAACTATCCTCTAAAATGGCTTAGAAAGGGGAGTGGACCCACTGAAAAAGGTATGGAGACCTTGCAGGGATGTATCCAGGAGAAAGTCCTATCAGGGTAAAATCAGCACTCTGAAGTTCTAAGATGTTCTATTTGCACTGATCCCTGATAATAGTACTCTAGCCATTAGCACCATATGCAAGCAAGTACACATTACAACTCTTTGCCTAATGCATATATGCAGACTGGGGGTTGGGTGGGGTTAATTCCTAGTAGTGAATTTCAGATTACTCAAATCCCCCTCAACAGAAACATGTAGTCACCTGACAGCCCCCAGTGTAGTGCACCACACCTTAGTGCAATGCTCCATTCATAACAGAATTATTTGCAATCCAAGTGCAGTGCACCAGCAGTAAATAGAATACAATTCCTGCAGTGCACCAAACCTTGCTGCAATGTACTATCACTAACTACATTCCCTGTAATACAACTGACCCCCATGCAATGCAGTGCACTGCAGAATCTCAACCCAGTGCAGTGGACCAACCCCCACTGCACCTCACCATAGTGCAGTGCACAAACACAACTGAATGCCTTGCCTCACCGTTCTTTTTCTCTGTTAGGTCCCATCTTTCATTTTTCATAAAGTAAAACCAGTTCGCTTGCTCGTGCACACACCCAGCTTTAGAGAAATTCTTCATTATTTCTCACATGCATCCAACTAACTTGAAGAAAAACCCTCCCGCACCCCCCCCCCTTCTCATTAATAACTTTATTTTTATGGTGCCATAGCAGCAGATCTATGTGATAAGGACTATAACAGAGCCATCCACCAATAAAAATGAGAGTCTAAGCAGGACGTCTGTTTCCATTGAAGGGAAGCTATATAGCAGGGGTAGGCAACCTATGGCACGTGTGCCGAAGGCAGCACGCAAGCTGATTTTCAGTGGCACTCTCATGCCTGGGTTCTGGCCACCAGTCTGGGGGGCTCTGCATTTTAATTTAATTTTAAATTAAGCTTCTTAAACATTTAAAAACCCTTATTTACTTTACATACAACAATAGTTTAGTTATATATTATAGACTTATAGAAAGAGACCTTCTAAAAATGTTAATGTATTACTGACACACACAACCTTAAATTAGAGTGGTTAAATGAAGACTCGGCACACCACGTCTGAACAGTTGCCAACCCCTGCTATATAAGATGCCCCAAAAGGAAGATGATAAAAGAGAAACCAACTGCAGATTTGCACAGTAAAGTTGGTTTCATTGTTCCTCTTGCCTTTATATTACAAAAGGAGATCAGGCAGTCTTACCTCCAGGGGGTATTTATTACCATTTGGAGTTTTCTCTGGATCAAATAGAAGCTAGCAGCACTTGCTGGTGGATACCATTTTGTGAGTGCTACCTTTTATACCCTCACATACATTTGGCTTTATACAAGGAAATGGCCAACCTGTTATTTGCTGAAATGCTTTCCAAATGCCATCACTACTAATATCCAATTCATTAATATTTGTAAAGCACTTTGAGGTCCTCAGATGAAAGTTGCTGTAGAAACGCAATGTGTTGTCATTAATCATTGTTCCACTGGGTCTGTCTACACAGACATCCTAATGTGCCATATAAGAATGTTGACACAACATTCTTGAGAATTCCTGTAGGATTCTCAATACAAAGAATTCCAACAAAACTTTCCATGTCAGTATGGATTAATCATTGCATGAAACTTTGGGAAGTGGTGTCCAAGCAAGCCACTACAATGATTGTGGAAGGCTCCCAAGGGTAGCCTCTACATGGCAGTGAAGCCAGAACTCTCAAAAATCCAGGAACAGATGGGATCCGGCGACATGCATTTTCCTTTTCAGGAACTTATATGGTACCATTAAAAACAAATAGTGTTTTCTGTTATGGCAACACTCAGGGTATGGCAAATTAACAAAAGAAACAGTTTAGGATGGTTTCCTCCCTTAGCTCACTTTCTGCATGTACAAAAGGTATGCTCAAATTAATTGTTAAATGTAAAATTAGGCAGCATACCACTCATTCAAAAAATAGATAGATATGTATGAAACAAATAGCAGGGTGTACCAGCCAAAACTAGTTCAGTTTTCAGCAAGTTACTATGTAGGTAAAGTCCAGGAGGTGTTGAGTGCTCAAGATTCCTAACTCCTCCCAAAAATAAAATCCCTTTTACATACTGTGGCCCCAACACAGTTAAGATTTACATTCCTGGTCGGTAAGTGTTATGATGCTGGTTAGTTAACTAGACATTTTAAGCCTTGGATTTCTTCCAATTCCTTAATAAGGAGCTCATTCCATGGACAAAAGAAACACAATACGGGGAAGTTTAATTGATTAAACCTTTATGAGCACACAGTTTCAGAAAATTAGTTGAGAATAAAACCCTTTGGTTTTCTTTAACTGTAAGAAGAAATAACCTAAGCTTTCCTCACTATCACTGAAAGAGGGAGAAAGGAGACAGACATTGAGAGCATCCTCAACATACTTCAGTCCCATGAGTTTAGGCCCTTGTTGGTTTAGTAACCACAGTTTAAACTTCTCATTTTCAGTGTCTCAGTAGCATGAAGAAAACAGAGGACCCTTCAGAATTATATTTTATTGCATAGAGAAAAAAGCAAATTATTCTAAATGAACAAAATCAGTTTTTCCAAAGATAAAGCAACTGTTACTGTGAACAAAGCATATGAAATTCACAAATGTCCCATCCCTTTTGTGATGAGGTCAGTAAAGAGAAATATAACATTCCCCTCTAGATTGGATGGACAGACAGATTACATTGTGTATATATTCCATTGCATTGTGGGCCTTGAGATTGGAATTTTTGGAATCTCCTAGTGAAGGGTTTGCCATTACTTAGGGAGAGTGAGCACACCCTGGTGGCTTAACTAATGAGTCACAATACAGGTTTCTGAATAGTCTTCAGGAAAGATGCTGAGTAAATAGGTTAAGTATTTTTAGAGGGCAGAAATACTAACTGTTTTTGCAATGAGACTTACAGAAATTACTTTCTTGGATTTTTGGGGGTAATATGAATCTACAGAGCCATCAATAAATAATCTCTGCATTTCCCCATAATAACTAATAATGGTTATTAAGTTTAACACAGGAAAAAAACAGTTCTGGAAGTGAAATTAGGAACTAGAGAGAATTCCAGGAAATATGTGTTTGGTATCTGGCAATATTCACTAGGAAGAAGTCAGGAATTGGATTTGAGTAAAGAAATAAGCCTCAAAGGAAAACCAGAGAACTGAAGCTACAGTGGAAGCAAATGATAAAGACAATTGAGAAACACAAGGAGAAATATCAAACAAATGATTAATCCAGTTCCAAATTGCTTTCTGTCTGTTGGGACAGACTTCACTGAACAGAGGATTCAAGGACAGATCATGAGAGAGGAGCAGCCGGGTTTGGAGGTAGCAAAATAGTTACACATATGTCTTTGGTGATGCCTTCTAATTTAGGTGACAGTTGTCATCTCAGTTAAGCATATAGCTGTGGCACAGAAACAGTGAAGGGGGATTTTTAACACAATTTAACAAGTTGGGAGGTAGGGCACTGTCCCTTCCCACAGCCTTATGAATGAAAGAGATAAGCACATAAACTTAAAATCATATTTGTGGCTCTCCATACTTTTATAAAAAAAAAATCCTGTAGAATTTAGTAGGGTTTAACAAATAGGATTCTATAAAAATGTAATAGGTGCTACAGAAACAACTTTAGAACTTCCTACAGAACTTAATATAAAATGCTAACCTTGATTTAGGTTTGTTAATTATTTCATAGAAATCTGTAGAAGGGATATAATTTTCTGTGTAATATAGTTCATTAAATTCCAGAGGACTTTTCTGTAAGTGTGTGTATTCATGTGTGTATATATACTCAAAAACCAGCTGGAAACACACAAACTAGTTCATAATTAAAAGTGTTAACTCAAACAACCTGCAAGAAGTTTGAGAATTATTTGACCTATTTCTTTAATAACCTCTTTAAACATTTACTGTAGCATCTTTCTCTAGCATTGTTGATTAATGTGGATTCAGTTGCAGTGAATAGTAATTATAAATGTCAAAATATTTCAGAACACCCCACTGCAATATTAAAAACCCTTTAACAGTGTTTCTTAGATGAGACATAAAACTTAGGTCCTGGCCACCTGGGGTCATTAAAACTGATGTACTTTTTTGTAAAGTAAAAAAAAAGTTGTTTAACCAAGCTTATTTTGCCCATCTGAAATTCTCTGTGAATTTCAACTGGATATTGTGTTGTCCTTCATTCCCTACCCTACCATGTTATGTAGTGTTGCTGTGTTTCCTACAGTGATAGAGAAGTGATTCCTAAATATGGTGCCTTTCAACAGGAAATTTTCCTGAGTAAGGACTGCAGGATCACACCCAGATTTGTAAAGTACTTTGGGATCCTAGTGGATGAAAGGAGCTATTGAAATAGAAGAGCGTTATTACTAAACTTGACATTTAGAAGCTTTAATCATTTTAGTTCTTATGTTCAGAAAAGACGCAGCTAATGTTGCCCTAGGGGACAATTCTCAGGACATTAGCAGCTATTGAAGGCTGCTGACTGTAAAATATGACTGTATAAAGTGCAGCTGAGTAGAGGAAATTGTAAACCAAGGTCAATACAAGAAATTGAAGATGTTTTCTTAAAATATCCAGGCTCTCTCAACGTACCCCTGAGTTGCATGCATGCCAGTCTGCTAGGAGACCAACAGTTTATCTAGTCTAAAGCAGGATTAACTACCTTTATTAGTATCAATGGACAATCAAGGTGTGCTAGGCACATCAAGGGGATAGCGTAAATGAAGAAAAATCCTCAAAGTGGAACAATGAGGCTTCTGTTCCCTGGGTTTCATGGAACATTCCCTTCTCATGCAGGTTTTCCTGAAATGAGCTTGCACAGTAGTTCAAGCGTTCAGTGTGTATATATATCTCCTCAATATATGTTCCATTCTATATGCATCCGAAGAAGTGGGCTGTAGTCCACGAAAGCTTATGCTCTAATAAATTTGTTAGTCTCTAAGGTGCCACAAGTACTCCTGTTCTTTTTGCGGATACAGACTAACACGGCTGCTACTCTGAAACCTGTCACAGTAGTTCAGTCAGCTACTCACTTGTCTCTACAGAAAAAAGAAAAACAAAACCTAGATTCAAGGCCTGGTCTAATAAACCATTACCTGCTGCAACAAATGATGCAGTTACCCCTTGGAACTTAGACAGCTGACTTCCCAAAGGAAGAAAATTAAAAATGATAGCCAAGACTATTAAATTAGAAAGTCTCTACTTTGTTCTTGTGGCTCTATCCATTGTTCCTGCGTATATTTTTTGCTAATGTGATACTAGTTCTCTTCAGTGATAAGCTCCCAAAATCCTAAGAAACGGTTGCCTACTGGGTCCTCGGTGGCGGGAGGGGGAGAGGTCTTCACTTGCTCCGGGTTTTCGGTGGCATTTCGGCGGCAGGTACTTCACCCAGAGCGAGTGAAGACCCACCACCCCCCGCCGCCAAAGACCTGGTAGGGAACTGCGCGGTGAGTACAAGTTCCACATGCCTGTCTCTCACACACCCATCCGACCCCAACCCACGTCCTGCCCTTGACTGCCCCCCTCAGAACCCGCAACCCATCAACCCTTCCGCTCCTTGTCCCCGACCACCCCTTCCTGAGACTCCCCATCCTAACTGCCTCCCTGTTCCCTGTCCCCTGACTGCCTCCCTCAGAGCCTCTGCCCCCTCCAACTGCTCCCTGCACCTTATCCAACCCCTCCTCCCAGCCCCGGCCTGGCCCCCTTACCATGCTGCTATGTAAGGATGCCGCGCAGCAACTGGAGCTCGCAGCCCTACCCCCTTACCATGACGCTCAAAGCAGCAGGAGCTGCTGAGCTGCCTAGAGCGCTGGCACCTGCAGCACGGCATGCTGTGGCTCTGCAAGGAGAGGGGCCAGGGGAGCCTCCCCAGCTGGGAGCTCAGGTGGGCCGGGCAGGACGGCCCGCGGGCCAGATGTGGCCTGCGGATCGGAGTTTGCTCACCCACCCACCCCTTTAGGAACCGGTTCTACACCTGCTTCTAAATTTAACAACCGGTTCTTGTGAACCGGCTCCAGCTCACCACTGGTTATCTTTCTATTTCTAACATTCCCATTGCCATGGCTTGTAGTAACTGAATAAAGGGTATGCCATGATATCTAGAAGCTAAAGTTGTCCAAAGAGACCTGACCCTCTCCAATCCTCCATGCTTCTTTCATTTTGTTTTTCTCTATTCATCATCTTCTTCCTAATTTTTTCCCACCTTATTCTCCGTATCTGGTCATGTGAAAAAAAAAAAGTAGTTTAAAGGACAGCGGGGCATTTTCTCCAAAAATTGCATTGTGTTCTGAAAACACTGTTTGGTCTCCTGCAGTTATGAGTTCCATTGTCAGGAATCTTCTTACTACTTATTATTTATATTACAGTGCTATTGCCCCAGTTAGGATTGGGGCCACATTGTGCTGCCACTATACAAACATAAAATAAAAAAATCCCTGCCCTACAGAGATTGCAGTCTAAATGACCATCAAGAAAACTCTGTCCCAGGGTCCCAAGAGTCTCATCTTGGCTCTGTCAATTGCAAAGTTCTTCCAGAATGCAATGTTCTCAGTGGGTAGCACTGGAGAGGCAATCTCTAATAACCATGGCCTACTTTGCCCCCTTATTCACAGTAAGTAGTGCCACTGAAAGCAATACTAAGGTACTACACAGTGTGAGGATAGCAAAATGTGTTTTAGGGGATTTCTAGATTGGGATGAGGATTTCAATTTGGTATGACATTAATAGAAAGTGGACCCAGAAATAAATAGGAAGCCAGTGGATCATGTGGTGCTTAGAGTGATGTGCTCTCAGTCTCTTAATGTGCCAGTGGCTATATGTTATACATGTTGAATGTCCATAATGCCTTTTCACCACCAGAAATCTAAACTGGAACTGAGGAAAGACATTGATCATGATGGAAAGGTCATTGTCTCAAAGGGCAGAATATTCTGGCCACCTGGAGATGGGAGAAGGTCATCCTCACCGCTGTTGCAGTCTGTGTTGTCCAGCAACAGAGAAGAGTACAGTATGATGCACACCTACTTGATGGGCAGATGACTTAGAATGTTATCCTCTATTGAGGACAAGGTTTCAGTCACCTCTCCAGAATGTCTGTCTCTTCCTACCAATATCAATTCTGTCTTACCTGGTTTAGGCTTGAGTCAGCTGTTTTTCATCCATTTATTTAAGTCTTTTAATCAAGACTAGAGAGCTTTCTAAAAGATATGCTAGCTGTAGCTCAAGCAGAAATTATGGGACTGATGCAGATTTTTGGGGCGTTAGGTACTACGGTCTGTGTTATGCAGGAGTTCAGATGGAATTATCCTAATGGTCCCTTCTAGACTTAAAATCTATTAATCTATTTTTCTTCAAGGCATTATGAGATCTTGGTCATATCTGTAGAAAGACAGATGTTAAGATGGGAATTATCAACATACTATTGATTCTGAATTTGTCCACAAAAATTATTAGAAAATATGAGGGAAGATTGAAAAAATTGGGTTTCTTCAGTCTGGAGAAGAGAAGACCAAGAGGGGACATAACAAATTTTTAAATACAGGAGGAAAACTGTTCTCCTTAACCTCTGACAGGACAAGAAGCAATGGGCTTAAATTGCAGCAAGGGAAGTTCAGGTTGGACATTCGGAAAAACTTGCACTCAGGGTGGTTAAGCACTGGAATAAGTTGCCAAAGGAGATTGTGGAATCTCCGTCAGTGGAGATTTTTAAAAGCAGGTTAGACAAACATCTGTAAAGGATAGTCTAGATAATACTTAGTCCTGCCATGAGTGCAGGGGACTGGGACTAGATGACCTGTCTAAGTCCCTTCCAGTGCTACAATTCTGTGTGTTAACAGGGTCAAATTTATGAAATTCTATCCATGTCTTTATCCTCACTAATGCTGTAGCTGAGCATTCCACAGGCTACCGTAGGGTCACTCAACACCTGTCCGATTGGGCACTGCTGTTAACCCTGTTCCTCAGATGGGGAACGGAGGCACAGAGAGGCTAAGTGACTTGCCCAAGGTCACCTGGCTTCTGTGGCAAAGCAGAGCATTGAACCCCACTCTTCTCCCCTACCCACTAGGCCATCCTGCCTCTAGCCCCATAGGCACGGAGCACGGGGGCAGCGCTCTGAGCATTAATCCCTTGCACAGCAGTAGCACCCACGGGCCGGCTGTGCAGGGCGCTGCACAGAGGCAGTCCATGCCAGCAGCCCTGGCGCCGAGCAGGACAGGGCTGTAGCGGAGGAAGACGGCCAGAGGAGGAGGCAGCCTGCACGCCAGGCGCCGTTGCCAGCGCAACCCTCCGCCCGCGCAGCTGCACGTGCCACTGGCCGACCACGCACCGACGTGACCCTGTCTCGCGCACGTCAGCTCGCCTCGGAATCGCACCCCCGCGCGGCGCCCGCCATCGCCCCTTTAAGGCTTATCTTATCTCCGAGCCGTGACGGCGGGGGGCGCGGCCCGGCCGGGGGCGTGGTCTGCAGCGTTGGGCCAGTATAAGAAGCGGCAGCGAGCCGCGGGCGGGCAGGACTGACTTGGAACTTGCTAGCGGGGTCTGAGTGCGGCGCACGCGCAGTGTCCCCCAAGGCGGGCAGGGATATGCGGAGCCGGGGCCCCGTCTGGGTGAGTGATTCCCGTGGCCGCCGGGCTGCGGCGGGAGGAGCCGAGCCCCCCCTCGCCCCCCGCGCGGGGCGCTCCAGGGCTGCCCCACCAGCGACCCCGGGCTCGGCCCCCACTGGCGGGAGCGCTCGTTGCCATGGCAGCCGGGCCCTCTTGCGAGGCGCGGGGGCCTCTGGCGCCTCGAGCCTGCGGCCGCCGGGACTGAGCAGTGGCGGCTCGGGGAGAGGCCGCTCCCGCAGCGCGGCGGGCCTGGAGCGAAGGCGCGTCGCGCCCCGCGGCTGGCAGGGGCTGCGCGCCTTGGCCGGGCGATGCCAGCGCTTGGGGTGGGCGAGCCGCGGCGCCGGCCGAGCAGCTCCCGGGGCCGGCAGGCCCGTGACTGGCGGGTTAGTCACGCACCCGTGGCTCGGGCTGGGGCCGGAGCTGTGCGGAGGCGTTTGGGTGTTTTCAGGTGCACCTGCCAGCCCGGTGGGGCGGGACTGGTGACCAGGCGGCTGTCGGGGGAGGGGAGGCTGAAGCCCGAAGTGCCCAGCGGCTTCCGGGCCCCCCGAGACAGGCGGCGCTCGGCGCTGCGGGTCAGGGGCCGTTTAACGCGGGGGCTCTTCAGCGTCGGTTTTGATCCAGGCTCTAGCAGAGCCTTCTGGCTTCCCGCAGGCTGGACTGCGTCCTAGGGCTGAGAGTCTAGAGATGCCGGAGCTCGTGACTTTTTGTTTAAGTTGTACTTTAAGTCACTGGTTCTCAAATGTCATTGCACCGAGACCCCCTTCTGACAACACTAATGACCTCAGGAGGGAGGACTGGAGCCCGAGCCCCACCGCCCTGGGCTGAGGGGCCAAAGCTGAAGCCCAAAGGCTTCAGCCTTGGGCAGGGGGCATGTAACTTTAGCCTCCTGCCCAGGGCTGAAGCCCTCAGGCCTTGGCCTTAGACCCCAGCAAATCTAACACCAGCCCCAGGGACCCCATTAAAGTGGGTTCATGATGCACTTTAGGGTCCTGACCCACAGTTTGGGAACCTCTGCTTTAAGTGCTTCCCTAAGTTCAATTACAGATACTGGGCTCATAGCACAGCTTGCGGCCTGTGACTAAAACTTTAGCTCCAAGTTCTCTGGAAGGCAAGGGAAGTTTTTTAGTCAGTCTTAACCATTAATTGTTTACCTTATTTCAGACTAGTCACAGTGGTCCTGAAAGAGAAAAAATAAGTTTGTAATGATAGGTTATAGGACAAACTAAGTTACAAAATTACCTAACTTTTGAGTCACCTGCCAGTATTTGAAGACAAGATGATTTGGGTCCAAAAATTAGTGATTTTTACTTTTGTTGATCCAAAAAAGATGACGCTTGTCTCCTTTCTACCCTTGCTTCTCTTGGTCATAATTATTACTCTAACTTATTATTTAATAAGGTATTCAAGTGCAATGGTTAACTAAATTATTTGGATTTTAGAATGGGATGGGGAGACATTTTCCTGAAAATGTTTATTATTTAACCTGGCCTCATACTGGATGTTTTAGTGCTATTTGAGCAACTGCAGGCAATTTAATTACATTAATTTTGCCAAGTAGTAAAATTCACAATATATAAAAGTTGCAATTTTAAGCCATGATCTTATATCACCTAGGCATATGTGTAACTTTACTCACATCAGTACTCAGTGACTTCAATGTGCTTAAGTATTGCACCAGCATTGAGGCCCCCATTCTTCATCCTAAAATGTTGTTGGCACATTAACAAAACCTTTTCTTCTGAATGAAGAAACTGAGACAGAAAAAGATAATTTATTTTTGTTTCTTTGAAAGCTAGTAATTGAAATTGCAGATACAGCTTTACATGAAGAAGAATAGGAGTACTTTTGTGGCACCTTAGAGACTAACAAATTTATTAGAGCATAAGCTTTCGTGGACTACAGCCCACTTCTTCGGATGCGGGCTGTAGTCCACGAAAGCTTATGCTCTAATAAATTTGTTAGTCTCTAAGGTGCCACAAGTACTCCTATTCTTCTTTTTGCGGATACAGACTAACACGGCTGTTACTCTGAAACCTAGCTTTACATGAATTTGCAATTGACCACTCGATCACCAAGCTGTAGGAGTTGCAGAGCAAACCAATGTATAGTTTAAAAGTCTGCACCAATATGTACACTTTGTAATCACCATAGAAAGGACGTTGTTTTGGAATTTAGTTTTATAAAAACTAGTTACACTTCACACTTTTACTGTCTAACTTATTGCAACATACTTTAATGTGGCTAGTTATAGGTCTAGTATTTCCATTACACACTTCTGTTTTCAGGAGTTATAACTCTGCCATAATTTTTTCCCCCTGGAGTGAACCATCGGAGTGGGTAGTAGCAACTTTTTCCTTCTAGTTGATTTGTTAACGTTTAAATAAACTGAAAGCATTTTGTGGGTTCAGATGCGTCTTTTTGCATACTAATTTAAGATGACTTAAATTTTCTTAATCACTCTAGCTCTTAACATGGGCTCATGGCTTTGTTTTTGTTTTTTCAAAATAGCCCGTTTGTAATGTTCAGAACCAAAGACAGCACTGTACACTTTGTGTATAACATATATCTTCATTCTGTACACTTCCTGTGAATGCACGCTACTCTAATTGCACAATATGAATGGTGTATAGTGGCTTTGAAACTTCAGTGGTCTCATGGAACTTATCCACAGCTCGAGGGTTCTTATTTTTTAACCATGATCTGTTATTCCTGGTCTGCAGGTAAGGCTAGTATATTGGATGGCAAAGGCCCTGAGGGACAAGGTCACTGGCAGACTTTTGAATCTTTGTCATTCCAAGGTACAATGCTGGAAGGATGCAAACCAGTGTTCAGAGGCACTCTTTCCACCAGCTCTGAGTGTTCTTCTCATCTGTGCTGCTACAGCTGCGCCACTAAAAGGCGCGCAGTGTAGCTGCTGATTGTTGGCAGGAGAGAGCTCTCCCACCCATAGGCGCAGACTCCATGGGTGCTCTGGAGCACTGACGGGGGGGAAAAAATGGTGGGTGCTGAGCACCTACCGGCAGTCCCCCTATCGGCACCTTCCCCTCCCCTCCCTCCCACTGGCAGGCACCATGGATCAGCACCTCCCCCTCTCTCCCTGTGCCTTCTGCCCACCACAATCAGCTGTTTGGGAGGGGAGGGGAAAAGAGGGAGAACATGGTCCCCTCAGGAGAGGGGGTTGGAAGAGGTGGGGTGTGGCCGTGAGGAAAGGGTGAGAGTGGGGGCGGGGCCAGGGTAGAGCTGGGGGGGGGGTCGAGCACCACCACCACTCCCCCCCCACCCCCGGCACAGTGAAAAGTCTGTGTTTCTGCTGACAAAACTCGCACCCCTGTCAGCAGGAGAGTTCTCCTGTGGGTAAAGCGCTATTCGTTGGCAAAACTTTTGTCTTTCGAGGGGTGTTTTTTTTTTTTTTTAACACTATTTTGTCCTTCAGTTGCCAATGTAGACGGCCTTTACCTTTTGAAAAGATTGGAAATGCTGGATCTGACTTTCCTAATCTTGGCACAGGGAGGCAGGGGAGTGGGGGCTTGCCTCCGGTACTTGTTGTGAGCTCATACACATTAATTGAAGGGGCGGGGGAAAAAGGAGGAAGAGGAGAGTGTGAATCTTTAACAAAGACAGCCTTTGTCCCAAATACTGAATAGACACAGGAGTTAAAATAGGTAGTAGCAAAAACAAACCTACATTTTAAATAGCCAAACTGAAGTCTCCCCACTTTTAGTCTCTTTTGATGTTATTTTAGTAGTTCTACCACCACCATAGAGTTCTCCAGGGCAGATGTGGTCTGCATTTCTCGTGTAGAAAACAAGCAGAATATTTTAACCAAGCCTCTTAGGCTGCCTTTATGTACCATAAAGAAGCTAAAAAGGCCACAAAACCCATTTGTCTGTCCTTTGCAAGTTGCCTTTAAAATTCAAATAATCTAATAGGCTTTCATCAAGTGTGCCCTGGACAGAAAGCTGACAGGTTTCTTTAGGGCTTAGTTAACACCTTTCTTTTGGAGAGAGAAATTAAAGTTTTGATTCAAGACCCTCACCTTCCCTCCTTCCCAGCACATAAGGTATTGTAGAAGTGAAAACTCTTAATTCTGAATTTCTGGTACAGTAATGTGGAATTTATCAAATTTAGTATAGTTATTTAGGTGTTAAGTTGTGGTGGTTTTTTTTGTTTGTTTTGTTTTTGTTTTGTTTTGTTTTTTTTAAATGTGAGCTGGCTATATCCACTGTAAGACTTCATGATACTATATAGCAGTGGTTGTCAACCAGGGGTACACATAACCCTAGTAGTGGAGTGGGGGGCAGCAATAGAGATCTTCCAGGAGGTATGTCAACTCATCTAGATATTTGCCTAGTTTTACAACGGGCTACATAAAAAGCATTCGCGAAGTCAGTACAAGCTAAAAATTCATATAGGCAATGACTTCTTTATATTACTCTATCTACAGTATCAATGTTTCTCAACCAGAGGATGGGTTTAGGGTGGCTGCAAATGCAGGGCCTGCATTAGGGGGTGGCAAGAAAGGGCCCCGTGAAGCTAAGATACATGCTGAAGTCCAAGCCCTGCCTCCTGGAGCTCCAGCGAAAGCCCTGCCGAAAGCAGAGCTGAAATCAGACTCCTGAAAGGGATAGAGTAGTTGAGAAAGGTTGGGAACCACTGCTGTATATCAAGGCTGAGCACGAGACTGAAATCTGACAAGCAGAGGCAGGGCAGTCATTTGACTACTTAATTGTTAGTTTTTAGTCTACAATTTAGAAGTTCCCCACAATACTGTTTTTGGATCACCAAATTAAGTACAGTTAAACCTGGGCTAAGTCCCCTGTAGATGGCGAATAGAAAAGTCCCTTCAATCTATCCAAAAATCACTTTCTCCCACAGCTGTTCTAGTTGCTTTAGCTGTTCTTCTGCCACAACTTTAAGCTTCGGCACAACTCCACTTCTGCCCATCTCTGCTTTTATTTCTACCTATTGTCCATCATTTTCCAAGCTATTTGTTCCTTTGTCATCTTCACCCTACTTGCTGCCCTTTATGCTTTGATCAGTCTTCCTGTCTGTGTGCACCAAGCTACCACTCTCTTCACTCAAATCTCTCCCTAAAACATGATTCGTCCATGAAGCTTTTCAAGATTGATGAGACAAAGCAGGTGCTTGAGAGATCAGTTTGTCCAAGGGTTATCCAATATATTTTAAGTCTGTTTTGTTTATATAATGTTCCTAAAGATTGATGCTCAGAGTTGAAAAATCCAAATAAAGGCTTGAATTTTTAGTCTGTGAGTTAGATCACAGCTGTGGATTAGAGACTGTCCTGTTATTCTGAAAAGCACTGAGGACACTTATGGTGCTCTACAAATAAGATACAATTATGTATAAAACAAATAGTTTTAAATAAGCTATGTTATTAGGATTGTTTGCCGGATGTGGGTTTCTTGGCATTATATAATGACCACTGGAGAAACTAGACTTTCAAAGCCTAATTACAGTCTGCCATGAGTTTCAGGAAGTAGATTAAATAGTAACAGCAATAGGCTTTCTAATTAGGATCTGAAATGGTTAAATGTTAAAAACAGCACAAAGGCTTAGCTATCATTCCAAATTAACAGAAATCTCCTTCTAAAAGTATATTATAGGAGGAAATTACATCATATTGTCAAATAAGGAAGAGCTAAGCTGAACGAATGACTTGTATGACAAAAATGTGCCCCTCCTATGAATTGCTTCTGAGATTCGTTAATGATACGTGGTGGCAAGGTGAGCAAAATTAGGTTAAGAACATGTGTTCTTACTGCTTTTAAAGGAGCAATTTTTTTCCTTCTGAGAATGTATAATAGATTGATGCAGCTTTTAACTCCTTATGTCATAGAGCATGATCAGCAGGTAGCATCACAGAGTGTAATCACTGTCCAGTTTTTTTGTAGGCATTCAACAATTTTCACTGCAAATTGCATCCAATTCCATTACGTGTGGTGCATTCTTAAGGCACAGTTTGACCTCTTGTGCATATCAGAATAATTTGATACTCTTGAGGGAATTCTGTGATAACAAAATTAATAATTCTGTGCACAATATTTTAAAATTCTACCAGTTTTATTTGTCAATAAATAAATGCAGAGGCTCCAGCATGGCAGTGAGGAGCAAGGCCACTGGCTGCAGGAAGGTGGAAGATTACCCTGCAGCCGTCCCACTCCTGGGACACGACTCAGCGGTGAGGCTGCATCTGACCCTGACACAGCACAAGGCCTGGGCTTGCCCCAGAAACACCCAGGGACATGCCCTTCTGTGCCAGGTGTGGGGCAGGTAGGCTCAATCAGGCAGGATCCAAGTGTGGAGGGATTCAGTGTGGGGTGAGGATTCCGTATGGGACAATCTGGGTGCAGGCAGTTCAGTGGGGGGTCTAGGTGTGGGGGGATCTGGATGCACAGAGGCTCATGGGGGAGGGGGTTCCAGGTGCAGGGGCAATGGGACTGTGCTGGGGCTTCCAGATGAAGGTTGTTGGGGCTCAGCGGAGGAGTCTGGGTGTGGGGGTCTCAGCGGTGGGAGGGGGGGGGCGATCTGAGTGCTGGAGAAATGGGGCTTGGTGGGGTGGGGTCTGGATGTGGGGGCTCAGGTTGATGGTTTAAGTGCAGGGAGCTCAGTGTGGGATGATCTGGGTGCAGGGGTGCGGGTCTGGAGGCTGGAAGTCTGGGATCAGGGAGGCTCCAGATGCAGGGGTTGAGGTTCAGTGGGGTGGGGTTTGGGCATGGAGGGCCAGCGGGGTTCTGGATGTACCGGGTGAGGCTTGGCAGGGGAGTCTGAGTATGGGAGGTCTGGATGCACAGGGGTTGAGTGGATGTGGGAGCAGTTCCCTGTACAGTGACCCCTCCCCCACAGCTGAGGAGTGATGGGGGCAGGAAGCAGGGGAGGATGTTGAGTTTCCTGCAGCTGGGGGAGGTTTCTGGGGGTTGGTCTGACACAGCCCTAGCTACTTCTTGCAAGGGAAGAGAAAGTCCTGTCCTCTCCTGCCTCCATCCAAGCTAGGACTAGCAGCTGATCCTGGCTCAGGGTAGGAGCCACTGGGTGGGGTGCCCCAGTCCCGCGGTGATTTACCTCTCAGCCGGCTGCTCTGGGTGCCTGAAATGTTGTACCTGTGCTGCTAAGGAGTGGTGCATGACTGCTCTTGCAGCTTCCTTTTGCTTCCCTGTCTGAAAGTCATTTTTCTGTGGGGAAGCAAAGAAATCTGTGGGGGTCATGAATTCTGTGCACTCACAGTGACACAGAATTCACCCAGGAGTAATTTGAGTACTGTGATGATGATTGCCTGACAGTAATGCCAGTAAATAAATAACTGAGGTATCTAAATATTCTATAGCTTTCAGAAAAAATGGCTGATAAAACATTGCTGCAAGATCACAACAGTAGATTGAGTTGGAGCTGAGAAATGGAAATTCACATTTTAATTTCTGTTCAGATATGAAAAACAAATTGTAGCTGCAATATAATTGTAGTATGTGCATAGATATATTTTTTTCAGAAGGAGAGTTGCTAAAAAAATCTACATAGGGCATGCCATATATTGTATGCTATCGTAACATCCAAATATTTATACTTGTGGCAATATGGTCTGGGAAGAATGTTTTTAAATTTAATTCTCTCCTTGTACAGTTACATTGCTAACCAAACTGCCACAAACTCATTATTTTGCATTGCTTTAGCTTGGGTCTGCCGAGTTTAGTGATTGAAGCAAGAACTAATTTGTAGTTTTCCTTTATAGTAATTTAGCTTCTTGACTAGATAAAAGCCTGGGAGGACCTGAAAATTATTATAATTTGTGTATCTTTCTAATCACTTTAGTCTATGCAAGTAGGGTTTATCCGCATAACTGGGAAACCCATTGTGAAAACCAAACTTCCTAACTCATTCATTTGCACAACAAACATCATAAACCAAGGAAATGGTAGTTTGGTTACTTTGATAAGTGCAGTTTAGCTTTATTTATGGTCTGGATAGCATATCCTATTATATTTTGTAAAAATGAATTAAATTGTCATGTGATTTCATGACAGTACAATACTTTATTAAATCTTTGCTAATCCACAAACTCAGTAACTGTCACATGATAACCCACCTTCTCTGTAAAATGAGTTTCTGCTGCAAATTGATGATGTTCATAAATCCATGAACAATACTGACTTTCAAATGTATTCCTCAGTAACCTTATTGAGAGTGTACCATCCAAAACCAAGAGTTAATGCAGCTGTCTTTCATAGATTCTCAGGGCTTGCTCTTTACTAAGCTTCAAGTTCACAATGCTAAACAGTTTGCTACGTATTTTAAAATACATAGCAAACTAAAATATATGCATCCGAAGAAGTGGGCTGTAGTCCACAAAAGCTTATGCTCTAATAAATTTGTTAGTCTCTAAGGTGCCACAAGTACTCCTGTTCTTCTTTTTGCGGATACAGACTAACACGGCTACTACTCTGAAACCTATTTTAAAATAGTAGCACAAACTCTTTAAACCCAGGGTGCAAAAAGGTAAAACTGACTTGGTAGTTAGTAAAGAAGAACATGCAGTTATATTGCCCTTTGCTTCCCCTCCTACTCCCACTTCAAGAACGTAGGAAGCTGGGACAGTTTCATAACAGTCCATTCACATTTCCCTATTGAAATGTAGAGGCAGGTCACCTTCTGTGAATTCACAAAGAGATTATTGTTAGAAGTGAGTAGGCTATATGAACGCACAAATTGTCTGAATTTTTTTAATTCAGAAAACTAGGTGATGGAAACAATGAGAAGTACCTTTTTGAGTGTAATATTTAAGTGTCTATTGAAATGGAAGCTTAGAACTCCAAGGGGATTTCAGAGCTGGCAATAGTTGCACAATCACTCTGAAAGCTGAGATTTAGACAGCATTTTAGGAGGTTGACACACACACACTAATTACTACTAGTGGTTTTGGCATGGGAGCAGGTGGAGGCTGGTCCTCTTACAATCCCTGCAGGCTTTTTCATGTAATCGGAGCAAGCACTCTACTCTACATGTGCTTTCAAACTATTTAAACACCAGTCTCCTTCCTATTTCATCTTTTTTTTTTTTAATACTGCAACAGACACTTTCTCTGTGGTCTTGCCGGTTGTTGTAAGCACAATAAGGTGAAAACACTGGGGTAAATCAAATCTAGTGTGAATGCTTGGACCCATTCTTAGTATTTTAGCCTACGGATTATTTTTAAACTGCATTTTCTAATTCTTGCCACTTCTAACAACTTAACAAGTGTGAAGTAGCTAGTAAATTGAGCCCTTACCTGTCCTCTAGGCAACAAGTGAAGACTTAAAATGTTGACACATCTACATGACATAAGCAGCCAAACTCCAATTGGAACAAACATTTCTAGTTTAGGACACTTGCCCAATGTGATATAAATTGGCCTGGATTGATGTCTGTCTTTAATGCTACATGAAACTGAGTTTGAGGATCAGTGTCCTACTTCAGTCTCAGCCCCGTAGTGGATAGCCCTGTCTGTCCTTGTACAACTGAAAGAATGAGAGGTTAATACTTTAACTGGGGTCTCATCTATCTTCAACTCATTTGCTAGTTATCGGCTAATAGAATGGCTTTAATCACTTTCTGGAATTACATATCCATGTATTTCTTAAAGAAAATTTTAATCTTATTGGTTGGTAACCATTCAAACATGTTGATTTGGAACTAAATATAGCCTTTATGCTAAATTTGGTACTTTTTGCTAACCAGGAGGATACACTGTAGCAATGCAAGTTTATTTAAGCAGCGTAACTCATTTTATTCAGGTTGTTAATAGCTTTTACTTTTTTTAATATATGCCTTAATGTAAGTTATCATAATTTCAAATTTAATTTTAAATTGGTTTACTTTTAAAAACAAAAATGTATTTAAATAAATCATTTTTGTTTATTTTTAAATCATAGATTTTTATCCACTCTAGCTTCCATTGTTTGAGGAGTGTGTCTAACTTGATTTAGTGGTGTAAGAATTAACTAGATAAAGTTAAAAATAAATGCTGCTTTGTAGTGTCTCGTAGTTAAGAAGTGTATAGTCTATTTCAATAGAGTATCTATGAAAAGGGAAAAGCTGAAATAAAGATTTTTTTTTTTTTTTTTTTTTAAGACCATGGTGCGATCCTGTCATAGAAAAAATGGCAGAGTTTGAGTCTTGCACAATTCCAGCAAAGCTGATGTTCTCCCTTCTAAATTCTGGCAACATGTCTGACTAAGAAACGCTTGGGTTGAGAGAGAAAGAGAGAAACAACCTGCACTGATTGCATTGATGCAAATGTGTGCATGGCTATTCATGGTTTGTAAAAACTTGTGCACAAACTGGCTTTCTCTAGACAGAGAACAGGCAGGTTCCTTACTTATTCTTGAACACGCTTTCTAGGGGATGGAATAATGAAAGGTAGAGGAGGTGGGAGAGAACCAAACTAATCAACAGTACAGGGTATTCATTGTGTATCCCTTAAAAAGCATGCCAGAACATGATCTGGTCCCTAACCCATGTCTGGTTTTACTTTTTGGAGAGAATTTCCTTTCAAGTACCCAGTGATGTGGAGTGTAACAGATAGATCATGTTCAGTAAACATCTATCTCTTCATGATCATGTAAATGTCATCTTTATCTTTCCCTAAACAGTACACTGTACTCCTTGAGCAGGTAAAGGGTCTGTTCTAAAGTGATTTTTTAGGGCATTTAGTGTCTGTATACAGGTGAGGAGACTGAGGTTCTCCTGCCTTGTTATATTTAATCCTCCTCACTTTATGCAGTCTTGTTCCACTGAGTTGCAGTTTCTCCACTGTCCAGAATGTACAGCTGTTCTTTCAGCAATTGGGGGGGAGAGTCGGTGGGTTCACACAAGCAAAACCTTGTAAAGCAGCATATTCGATATATTACAGTTTCTAATTGAATTTCAAGTGTTTGCCAGAACATCTGTTTCCCAATGTGAATGTGTCTACTAAACTATTGTGCACACATTCAAAACAGGCTTCATAGAAAAGGATGACTCTACTTTGTTTAGATTTGCTCAACCCCATAGCTTGGAACTGTTGTGGGATACATGCTAGCAGGAAACCTTGTGAGACCGACAAATGAATTTCTAGTAGCTAACACTTAAAGTGATTATTCAATATAATGATCTTATCTGAAACACTTGTGAATTGATCAAACCTTTGATTTAAGCAGTCACTTTATATTCAGTCTATTAGAATGAGTCTTTGACAAGATTACATTTGAAGTCAGGCTATTGTGCTTTGGCTTCCTTTTAGGTTAAAACCCTTGGCAAAGTGACTCCTTATCACAATAATACAGAGGGAGGTTTGTCTAATACAATGTTATACAAAGATTTGTATGTTTTGGCAAAATTGGTGTGTCTGAGTAACTGTCGGTATGTGTACAAGGTCTGAATTTGCTGGCATAAAACTTCTATTCATCACCTGTTTTACTGAAACTTGAAAATCTTTGGATTGATGTTTCCCCAAAAATGAACTCTTACAGAACTTATTCTAATTGTTGGATTTGTTTTTACAGTCGAAAGTGTTTGCCCTTCTGTTTCTGTGATGTGTGAAATATTTCCTTCTTTTCAGCAGGTGTTTGGGCCAGAGGGGCCCTCGCACAAAGGAGTCACTGTAATTCAGAGAGTTGGGTGGCATTTAAAATGGGAGACTCACTCATGTTTGCTTAGTGGTACTTACACCCTCCTTTCCTCTAAAGGGAATGAAAGCTGCAGGATACCTGGCGAGAACTGTGGATTTTTAAAGTTTGGCAACATTGCAGAGCAAGGCACAATGTCAACAGCAGGAATTGCTGCTCAGGAGATGAGCGGTCCATTAAAGACTGGATTTCTTCACAATGGCCAAGGCATAGGGAGTCTGAAAACCTGCTGGAGTGGCCACAATGGGTTTGAAAAGTAAGTGGGGAGAATTAACCTTGCAGATGGATTTGAGAGTTCTTACCAAGCATGTGACATAGGTGGACCAATAACTGGTTCACTTACTCAGAATATTTTTTCTTTTCTTTTCAGGACTTATTTTAATGTGGAACCTGTAGCAATGGCATATAATCTGAATCCATCAGCACAGCAAAATTGTACATCTGTTGGTATGTACACTGAAGATTTTGAGATGTATTGATATAAACTGTTTAGTGGAAGTGGTTTTGGAGACAATCTGTCCCTTTTAATATCTACAGTAGGGGAGACTTTCTGAATTTAGACACCAGGCTGCCCTCTAGTGACAGAATTTAAACACTACTTTGACTCTTTCCAATGTATTTCTGACTTTTTGCCTAGTATCTTAATAGTATACTTTTATTTGTTCTGAGGAAAATATTTAGTGTAAGTGTGTAAGAAGCTGAGTGTTGTTAGATATTTAGCTAAACTTGCTCACAAGGATAGAACTCTGTGGAAATAGTTGCAAAGTGGTTGGGGCAAATCAACTGCATGTTAAAACACCTATCCTGGAGACAGCCCTGTTTTAATGTAAGTTGTGCCCTGGGTCTCTAATTGTCTTACTTAACTGGAGCACTGCTATAATACAAGTCTTATATATATTACATAGTGTTGAATATTCTCCCTTTGATACTCCTGAGGGAATTCTGTGCCTAAAAATTATGGACACAATATTTTAAAATTCTGCAAAATTCAGCAAATTTTTATTTGTCAATAAATAAATGTGGCTCTGGCATGGCAGTGGGGTGCACAGGAGGAGCATTGAAGTGGGAGATCACCCTGAAGCCCCCACCACCCCCCAGTACAGAAACTCGGCAGTGAGAGGCTGCACCTGACCCTGACACAGTGCAAGGACTGGTCCTGCCCCAGAAATGCCCCAGGGCCCTTTCCCTTGTGACAGGTGCACCAGGTGTGGATGGGCAGGCTCAGCCCAGCAGGAGCCAAGTGTGGAGGGACTTAATGTGGGGGGGGATCCAGGTGATGTTTCTGTGGGGCAATATGGGTGCAGGTGGCTTAGTGGAAGAACTGAATGCACAGGCTTGTTGAGATGTTCCAGTTGCAGGGGCAATGGGACTCTGCAGGAGATCCAGGTGAAGGTAGTTGGGGCTCAGTGGGGGGTTTGGGTGTAGGGAGATGGGGCTTGATGGAGTGGAGGTCCAGGTGCAGCTGGTGGGGGATCAGTGGGGTGGAGGTCTGGGTGTGGGGGACTCATTGGAGGGATCTGAGTGTAGGGAGGTAGGGCTTGTCAGGGTGAGGGTTTGATGGGCCTGCTTAACGGGGGAGCCCCAGCTGCTGCTGAGGGGACACCGCATGTCGTTGCACATAATAGAAAGCAGGAAGGCTCCCAGCACACAGAAGGGGAGCACGACTGGCAGTAGGACACTGGAGGCAGCATTCAGCTGCAGAGTCCTCAGAGCCGAGACACAGCCTCCTTCAGCTGGGCAGCTCTGCGCTTGCAGAACAAGGGGTGGGGCAGTGGCATGTAACCCTGTGTGCCCCCATGCCTCGCCTCTGTTTGGAGGGGGGCAATCCCCCCCCCAAAACTGTGACCATTGTCACCCTCCCTCCCCCCCGCTTCCCTGCCGTTTTCTGTAGGGAAACACAGGAAATCTGCGGGGGGAGGAAGGTCACTTTCTGTGGGTGCACAGTCTTGCAGAATCCCTCCAGGAGTACTCTGAGGATGCATGCTGTGAAGCTTGCTTAGGAATGATGCATTGTGCTGTGTAAGGCAAGCTATATGTAGGGGACAACAGCTGGCTGTTCATAAATGTATTGTTATGCAGGTGTGTTTCAGGATTACTGTAGTTAATACCTTAATTAACAAAACTCTTAAGGGTGCATTTTTCCTACTGCTGAATTGTGGGCAAATGAATGGCTAGATCGTCTGCCATAAATTCGTGGTGGGTATGTAGATGGACATTCTTAACTTTATTTTCCCATCCTAGGGCACATTTCAAACCCTGTACCAACAAATGGCTACTGCTTTACTGAAAGCTGTGTCAGGGTCCCACCTCAGAAATCCAGCCCATCTTCTCTTAGTCCCAAAAGTGAGAAGCTTAGTTCAAAGCATGAAGATCATCTTGTTCCTAGTTTCAGCAAACTGTCGGTAACTGTGGGCTGTGTTTCTGACGAGATCCCTCCTCATACACCAACAAAGAGTGGGCCACCTCAGTTTTCTTCTGCATCTTCCAGTGACCGCAGCTCTAGACCACTACCTCCACTGCCCATTTCTGAGGACCTCTCTCCAGATGATGTCGATAGAGAGGTGGAATTCTTAACGAGTTCAGACACTGACTTTTTGTTAGATGATTATGGACTTCCTCCTTTTAAATCCAGTGCTCCAAGTAGGCGGAGCTTTAGGGGCTGCGGACAGATCAATTATGCCTATTTTGATGCCCCAGCAGGACCGAAATCAGAAGATGCCAACTCTACAACTAACCTAAATGGATGTACACAAACCCCATGTCCTCCTCCACAACAGCAGCATCGGCGTTTACGAAGGTCTCATTCAGGGCCAGCTGGATCATTTAATAAACCAGTAGTGAGACTATCTAGCCACTTAAATAGGGCTTCTCCCAATTCTGATGAAGACAAACCAGAGGTCCCCCCTAGGGTTCCCATACCTCCTAGGGCGCTCAAACCGGATTATAGAAGGTGGTCAGCAGAAGTCGCTTCTAGTGCATACAGTGATGAAGACAGGCCTCCCAAAGTGCCTCCGAGAGAACCTTTATCACGGAGCAATTCCCGTACACCGAGCCCTAAAAGTCTGCCATTGTACCTCAATGGGGTCATGCCTCCCACACAGAGCTTTGCCCCAGATCCTAAGTATGTCAGCAGCAAAGCTCTACAAAGACAAAACAGTGATGGATCTGCGAACAGGGTCCCTTGCATTCTTCCCATTATTGAAAATGGTAAGAAGGCCAGTTCAACACACTACTATCTGCTGCCTGAAAGGCCTTCATATCTGGACAAGTATGAGAAGTTTTTCAGAGAAGCAGAAGAAATCAGCTCAAACGCAGAAGTGAAGTCCTGGTCTGGTGACTGCACCACAGCTATTGCCACAGCAAAGCAGGACTCAGAAGCTAGAATGGACATGGTTGGCCCCGTGAAACAAAAACACCTGTCTTATGTGGTTTCTCCATAGATTCTTGGAACATGATTCACAATAGTTGCTTAGGATGGAGTAGATCTTAACCATGTTGCTAAGTTTGAGATCCAAGGAAAGGTTCTCAAATAATGAAGTAATAGAATTCTTCCCGTTTCAGCAGAAAAGTGGGGTATTAATGGTAAAGTCATCTTATGCTGCATATCTCTCTGAATTGTTTGTCTGGACTAAGCCTGTCTTGGTCTGTATAATGAAGACTGTAAAGTGTTTATACAAACATATGGAGTAACCATAGCCACATTGGCCAGTTATACACTATCCTAGAGTAATATATTTTGTAAAGGCATATTAAGAAAAAATCCAGTTTTGATGTCTAAAACCGAAATCAGGGAAGAAAGTGCAGTACAGTATTTTTGTTATATCACAGGCATTTCCAAAATGATAGGCTTGGCATTTTAAAATCTCTTGCAGAAGATGGCATTGCTGGGAACAAACCCTGTTCTCTTTAGCTAGGATGTGCTAACCTGGCTAGAAGGAAATTGACATCTACTTAAAGACTTGGAAGTGTATTGGAAAGTGTTTAGACTTGTTTTTTAATATCTCCAATATTTTGAAAACTTAGTAGGATATAAGTAGAATTTAGTGAAGTAGCTTCCAACAGGGGTTAGACTTCTGCTTTTTTTTATGGTGCCTCTTGGATTCTTTCACCCACTAACAGGCACGTGGCAGAATTCGGCAGATTTACCTAGCAGAGACTTGGACCAGCTACTGCTAACCTTCACCCATTGTTATCTCCTTAAGAGGTCCAAGGAATGCATGTTAGTGTCCTAAAATTGACAGGGGAAAGAGATCTATCCATAATTGCTAGTAAATGGACAGCAATGACTACATCCTTATCTAGTATACAAATTCCTGACTGTATTATAAACAGAAACACAACACAAGCTGGTCTTGTGTTCTGGTTTCTATTCAGTATTTTCTGGTTGTGTGGTCTTTTTGTTTTGTTTTGTTTTTGGTAAATTAAACATGATTCCATTTACAAACCGTGTCAGTCACATCTACCTTTGCTTCAAATACTGCTTCTTTCTGTTTCCGTTTCCCCCATCCCCCCATAGTCTGCCTCACTGTTCCATTTAGGTCCGGGGAGATGCAACACTTGTGCATTAGCTGTTTCTTGTGCATACTTCCACATATTTATCCTTTTATAGATAAGCACAGGAGAAGAGGTGCTCATTAATGGAGGTCCATTACTATAATGTTCTCCTCCTCACAGAAATGAACAAGCTGTTTACAGTTTAAACTGCTGAATGAGCTATTTGAGCTATTTTAAAGCTTACTTATGTTTTAGTACAAACTAAATGAAGGTGAAATACATGCTATAGAAAATGCACTGATATTTCTGCATCATGTGTACAGTATTGAACAAAAGGATTTTATTCACTTTGTTTTATTTTGAATATTGTCATGTCTTGAATTTAATAAAGTTATAATATACTTATTTATGATACATGTAATGTTTCTTGATTTATTTGTGGTTTATATAAGTCTCATGCATTTTAGTTTTCAGTGTGTTTTTTTTCTAAAATTTGCATAAATGCAGACAATGTTAATACAACATTTTAAGGCTTCACAGTTAACTTTTGCAATTCTTGATCTAATCTTAAGGTTCCTACAGCAGTGTTTACTCATTCACGTTGCATACCATCTTCTGTTCTGGTTTCATTTCATTGTGTAGCTTTGCCAGCCTATTTTAGGGTGTGTCTAACTTATGTTGGCCAATAAGATGTGCCATAAATTCATGATACACAGACTATCAAGATCAGTAAACCTATTATTATTGATTGTTTCCGGTAGCACCCACAATGTGCTACCCACTGTAGCGAACACAAAAGAGCTCAGCAGTGTTCCTGACCTGAAAAGCTCCGAGGCTAAAAAGCTCAAAAGTGGACAGAGGGAAGGTAGGGGAAGGGATGTTTTTTCTAGGTGAAATAAAGTATAACTCTATAATCGAACTAATTTTTCTGTTCAATAGGAAAGAAGCTGGCAGCATTGTTTATACAACACAATACTTACCTGGTGCATGAGCCCTGAAAAGATATTCGAGAAAGTACATAGCAAGTAGTGAATAGACAAGCATGCAGATAGTCCCTGACTTAATGATCTTGTAATCTAAGCACTTTAGCTATTAAATCCAAATAACCCTGTGAAGTAGGCTAGTGATATTTCAAGATAAGTAGGGCCCGTGTTTATAGGGGTTCCATATCCACTGAATTTCCACACCTAGGGCTTTTTATTTTTGCAACAAAAGCTAATTATTTAGCTCTTATGGTTAGAGAGACCTCTAGGGTACACCTGCATGAAGAACAGGAGTACTTGTGGCACCTTAGAGACTAACAAATTTATTAGAGCATAAGCTTTCGTGGACTACAGCCCACTTCTTCGGATACAGAAATGGGCTGTAGTCCACAAAAGCTTATGCTCTAATAAATTTGTTAGTCTCTAAGATGCCACAAGTACTCCTGTTCTTTTTGCGGATACAGACTAACATGGCTGCTACTCTGAAACCTGCATGAAGCTCTCTTAAAAATCCCCACCATTGCTGTAGCTCTGGTGGCATAGTGATTTTACCACAATCTCCTCTAACCTGTTCAGAGCTGTTGGTGCCATCATCAGGCTAGTCGCATATGTACTTGCAGGATCACTGAGTACCAGTGGAGCAGTGAAGAGAAATGTGGGTCGCTGGGCTTGTGCTGTCCTTAGAGCCCTCTGCAGTGAGGGTTGCTGTGGAAGCCCAGAGGAAAGATAAGTGGCTTTCAGGTAACCACTTGCCTCTTTTTCCAGTCCTATTGTTGTCTGCTCTGGACCCACCCAGGTGAGCCTGTTTCCCCGCTAGTTTGAGATCTACTGGAATACATCATCTCAGCAGTATTCCTGTGCTTGGTTTTCATACAGTCTATAAGAGCACTGGGGCTTTTGTGAATTCCTCTTAGGTAGAGTATGAATTTAGGAATTGCCGCTACAGCCTGTCATTAAAGTGGAGCTGTATTTAATCACATGCCTGAACACACCACACGTTCTCACGTATCTTCTTGCAGTAGCTGACAAACCAGCTGCAACACTAAATTGCAGCCGGTTTTCAGTGCTGATTATCAGCCATGCTGTAGCCTAATGGGTGTCTCTTCACTAGAAATGTTTCTCCTTTTGCTTCACCCCCTCACCCTGTCTGCTCCACCCAAGCTGCATGACTAACCACCCCCTTCATGTCCTCCTCCCACTCTTGTCTCCAGGCCTTGTTCCATGTGGCCCCAGGTGCCTGGAAACCCCTCCCTAACCCAGTCCGTCATGCCTTCACCTTTTCTTTCAAGTCTCTCCTTTAAAGCTCTCTGCTCCTGAAAGATTTGAGAGCCTTAGCTCTGCCTTCAGCAGAGGTTTATCAGATGAACAAAATACAAAACTAAGGTAAAACTCAAATTAAGAAGCAGATATCTCTGTTCACTCATAATACTACTGCGGTTTGTCATACCAGTCTTTGGCTGTGCTATCTCTTTTGACTTATGAGTTCCGCAGGACAGAGACTTGGTCTTAATACTGACCTAAAGTGTCCAGCACACTAACAGAGTGACCTTAACTTACTTTATGAGAGGGATAGCCTAGGCATCAATAATTCTATTTTATAAGGGGTAAGAGAAATAACTTCTGCTAAGAAGGATGCTGAATTTTAATCAAGCAATTAAAGTGTGGACTCAGAGGCCAACATTATAATGTTATGTGGTGTCCTTCATGGTAGTCATAAACTTTTTATTATGGTGACAGAAGCATATTCATTTTCAGGTGCTTATAACTTTGTTTTTTGGGGGTGAGGGAAAGGATGGGGAAGGCAGAGAAGTCCTTTATCCTCTGGGCTGAAATGTCTTCTGTTCATGTAGCCATGTCAATTTTCCTCCTCAAGCTGGAGGCTTTGTGTATGGGCCTGTTACACTTGCTTAGTAATGAAGTTGGGAAAGTTCCTGATTTTTGTGCATCTAAACTCTCTAATCTTCCTTTCACTTTCCTTTTCTCCCTCCCTCCCCCAAATTTCCAAAATTTTGCATGGTTTTAGTCACCTAATACCTCTTGGCTTTAACAGGAATTGCACACTACAAGCCTGTGTGACTCTAAATTTACGATCACTGGTGTCTTTCCATGATAGTGCAAACCCTTTCTCTCCTGAACTGCTACCATTCTTGTTTGTCAACTGAAGCATAGACATTGGAGCTGAACTGCGTGAGCTAATGGGCTTTTTTTAATTTCATCAAGGACAGTGCAGGATTGTTCTATACGGGATGCTTTCCAGTGCTGACCACTTTCCTGCTAAAAAGCCTTATGGTGGGTGTGGTGGGGCCAGGCTACCCCACCTTAACCCGGAAGGAGTTAAGCCCCAGGGACTGGTAGCGGAAGTCCCGCCTCCCTGGGCGGACTGAGCATGCTCCAAGTGCTATAGGAGTATAAAGGGAGGGAGACCAGCTCATTCTGGGTTGGAGCCTGTAGGAGAAGGACCTGCCAGGGAAGCTCCTGCGGCGGACCAGCCACAGCCGTTGGCTGCACCGGGAAGAGGCACCGTCCACAGCCCGGCAGTTGGAGGAGACCCAGGGGACGACCGAATTCGCCGAGTACCAAGGACCCAACGACTCCTGGGAGACCCCAATGGAGAGCCTGGTAGGAAGGGACCCTGGGAGGGTGACAGAGTGGTACCTCCCCCCCCCCGGGAGAAACTCAGCGTGTTTTGGTCGGATCCCCCTGCTGAGTTGGTGGAAAAGCACTACGCTACTGTTAGGGCCCCGGGTCGGGGTCCCCCTACTGGGGCAGTCACACCCCAATGACATGGCCTCTGGCCGCTAGGCCACGCTACCGTCCACCCAAGGGTTGCTTCTGGGACTCTGGCCGATAGGTCCTACTGCCCGGTAACCGAGGGCTGTGTTACAGACTCCTGCCGTCAGGCCACGTCCCCTTGAGGTAAAGGGGACGTCATAGACACTGGCTGCTAGGCCATACTGCCCTGGACTGAAGGGCTATTTGACGGATGGTGGCGGATAGTCCACGCCGCTCGCAACTGTAGGGGCGTGGACCGTCACAGCGGGGTTTCCCCAAGTACCCTGAACCTATTCCATGGCTTAATGCTTCTCCCTAGCAGCAAATTTAGGAGGGCACTGGCCAAGGAAGCAGGGAAATCTTGTGTACATCCCCAGACTGTTTAGGATTCCTCTATATTTTCAGGGATAAATCCTGGGTGGGTCGCAAGTCATGTTTCCAGCTACCCCGATGAGTAATCAGCCTCTCTGCTACATGGGCAGCTCTGCAGGCTCCAGCCAGCAGAGGTTCTTCTGTTCATCCACTGGCACATAAGACTTGCACAAGCAAGATGTGATGCCTTGATAAGAGTTTCTGATCATATGTTTGAATGTGCAGGGGTTGGACAGCATGTGTTCACCAGGGCAGAGATTGGCAGAGGTCAGTACTGTGTAAAAGGAAGCCCCTTGCTAGACGGGAGGTCTGGTCAGGACAAGCAGATTGCAAAGTAGACATGCCTAGAAATAGAGTCCTCTTAACAGTTCAGGAGTATGCAGATTAGAGCAAGGTGCATTTTAGAATGGAAGGAGGGGGATATATGAGTATGTATCAATACCACTGACAGCTTCTTCAATAGCTGGGGTAACCTTATAAAAGGTCTTCTCTATGGATACATACTTAAGTGCTATACAATAATCTCCCAGTGGAAGTTTTGGAAGCCCCACTGCTTGATGGATTTGAAATCAGAAAAGGGAACTCTCCTGCACTGGCCCCTCTGATGGATTAGATGTGATTTAACATTTCTAGACTCCATGTCTATAGTTGAGGGATAATAAATGCTTCTGCCATTCCTCCAGAATCCCTGCCTCATCCATGAGGGAGACTGGGTTGCCTACCAGGTGACATATTGCTCTCACTTAACTATGAGCCCTTTCCCAACTGTATAATTTGTCATAAAGCAGATGACGCTGTGAATTCTCGGCTCTCTGTGAGCTGAGGGGTGAAAACATTATCTACTACCTGGTCACAATGTTAGGCACCTTCTACCAATGGTTTTAGAGGTTTTTTTAAACATCCTGAAACTGAACCAAAGCAGAAAGTAAATCAGATTTTGGGAGTGCCGACTGACATTGTTCTAAACTTTCTTTAACATCTTAAAAATTTACAGCACCATTAACAATTAGCAATAACCTAGTGTTCCCAAGAAACAACAGAGGGTCCTGTGGCACCTTTCAGACTAACAGAAGTATTGGGAGCATAAGCTTTCGTGGGTAAGAACCTCACTTCTTCAGATGCAAGTAATGGAAATCTCCAGAGGCAGGTATAAATCAGTATGGAGATAACGAGGGTAGTTCAATCAGGGAGGGTGAGGTGCTCTGCTAGCAGTTGAAGTGTGAACACCAAGGGAGGAGAAACTGCTTCTGTAGTTGAAAAGCCATTCACAGTCTTTGTTTAATCCTGATCTGATGATGTCAAATTTGCAAATGAACTGGAGCTCAGCAGTTTCTCTTTGGAGTCTGGTCCTGAAGTTTTTTTTGCTGTAAGATGGCTACCTTTACAATTGCTATTGTGCGGCCAGGGAGGTTGAAGTGTTCTCCTACAGGTTTTTGTATATTGCCATTCCTGATATCTGACTTGTGTCCATTTATCCTCTTGTGTAGTGACTGTCCAGTTTGGCCAATGTACATAGCAGAGGGGTATTGCTGGCATATGATGGCATATATAACATTGGTGGACGTGCAGGTGAATGAGCTGGTGATGTTGTAGCTGATCTGGTTAGGTCCTGTGATGGTGTTGCTGGTGTAGATATGTGGGCAGAGTTGGCATCGAGGTTTGTTGCATGGGTTGGTTCCTGAGTTAGAGTTATGGTGCGGTGCGTGGTTGCTGGTGAGAATATGCTTAAGGTTGGCGGGTTGTCTGTGGGCGAGGACTGGCCTGCCTCCCAAGGTCTGTGAAAGTGAGGGATCATTGTCCAGGATGGGTTGTAGATCACTGATGATGCGTTGGAGAGGTTTAAGCTGAGAATTGTAGGTGATGGCCAGTGGAGTTCTGTTGGTTTCTTTTTTGGGCCTGTCTTGTAGCAGGAGGCTTCTGGGTACACGTCTGGCTCTGTTAATTTGTTTCTTTATTTCCTTGTGTGGGTATCGTAGTTTTGAGAATGCTTGGTGAAGATCCTGTAGGTGTTGGGCCTCTGTCTGAGGGGTTGGAGCAGATGCGATTGTACCTCAATGCTTGGCTGTAGACGATGGATCGTGTGGTGTGACCAGGGTGGAAGCTGGAAGCATGAAGGTAAGCGTAGCGGTTAGTGGGTTTTCGGTATAGGGTGGTGTTAATGTGATTTATACCTGCCTCTGGAGATTTCCATTACGTGCATCTGAAGAAGTGAGGTTCTTACCCACGAAAGCTTATGCTCCCAATACTTCTGTTAGTCTGAAAGGTGCCACAGGACCCTCTGTTGCTTTTTACAGATTCAGACTAACACGGCTACCCCTCTGATACTAGTGTTCCCAGGAATTCCTAGGTGGCAACAGGCACTGGTCCCATGGAAGTGCAATTACTGCAGGCCTCCATACCTGGAGTTCACATTTTCTTGTAGTATCAACCTCGGTTGTATTTCTGTGTAAAGATTTGGTGATGCAAATCCAGGTTGGAAATGAGAGAGAAATGACACCTTGCACAAAGATGCCATTTTGGATGGGCACATAGCCTAATTGGTGGCAGATTCCTGTGGTATATGTATCAAGGCAGCCTTGTCAAGAACTCGGGGTTATGCACAGGCTAAAAGCTTGGTCATGGTGTGTTTCTTTCTAGTGGAGTAATAATTATATTACCAGAGTGCATAAAAGTCCTGGTCCTAGACCACAACCCCCTCCCATGCTAGATTATGCACAAACACAGAACAAAAAGACTGTTCCTGCCCCCAAAGAGTTTATAAACTAAATATAAGAGAAGAGACAACAGGTGGCTACACACAGACAACTGGGAGTACAAGGATCATGTTCCTTTGGAGCTTGCAGCACAACATGAATGCTTATCTCCCTCAGGCAAATGTCAAGAGGAAAAAGCTTAAACAGAGGATAGCAAAAGATGATGTGGCATGTTCTATGTAAAACTGACTCATTTTCTGGAAGCATTGTGTTCAGTTCTTGATAACATTTTCTAAGTGGCAGTATTAACAAAACATAGTATTGAACTATTGTTTTTGGCAGCTGTTTTTCAGCTGTCATTTCCACAGGAAATTTAGTGCATGGTTTTAATTCTATCATATGTACTTAATATTGGTCAACTATAATTGCAAAGAATTCTAACTAGTAACATTGTGATTAGCCTTTGTATAGACTGAAAAAGGTGTTAACCTTCCCCCGCCACACACACCCATCCGGCATTGTAATTCTGGCCTTGCTTAATCCCTGCCCAAAATGCCTATTTTCATCCACACACAACTTTTTTTTTTTTGTGAGTCATACATGAAAGCCACACCTGTGGTTGCTCATAAAATGTTGTTGGATGACTTAAACACTGGGATGCACTAAATCTAGCTGTGGTTAATTTTGCAAAGGTGTTAGCTGCTTCAAATCTCAGATAGCAACTGTCATCAAAACTCTGGAAGCACTGACACTATTCATTTTTACACAGAATGATTCAGGCAATGTGAGGCGCTTCTTTGCTTAAAGTCTGCAGCTTCCCTTTGAGCCCCAAACATGTTATTACCACCTACACATTGTTACCAATCTTTCATTCTTGGCTCTAACAGTGTCCTATGGCCTTGGCTACACTTGCAGATGTACAGCGCTGTGAGTTAAACCTGACTTAGTACAGCTGAGTAGGGAAAGTGCTGCAGTCTGTCCACACTGACAGCTGCCCAGCGCGCTGTCATGGCTACATTTGCGGCAATTGCAGCGCTATTGGGAGTGGTGCATTATGGGCAGCTATCCCACAGAGCACCTCTTCCCATTCTGGCGCCGTGGGTTGTGGGAAGGGGGCAGTAGGTGCGGGGCATTCTGGGTCCTGTCCCGATGCATCGTTTCTCATCCCAGAAATCCCTTTGTTTCTGTCCACCTTTGGCACCATCTTTCAACGGTTTCTGTGCAGCGCGATCTGTCTGTGGGAAATGGAGCCCAAACTGCTGAGGCGTATGCTGACGAATCTCGCCAGCACGTCACGTTTGGCTGTCGAACTATTCCTTAAGATCCAAAGTGACAGTGAGGAGTCCGACAATGCTATCGAGCCGCGTACGACACAAAATTGCTTGTGGCATTCACGGACATGCTCAGCACTGTGGAACGCCGCTTTTGGGCTCGGGAAACAAGCACCGAGTGGTGGGATCACATTGTCATGGAAGTCTGGGATGATGAGCAGTGGCTGCAGAACTTTCGGATGAGAGAAGCCACTTTCATGGGACTGTGTGAGGAGCTCACCCCAACCCTGCGGCGCAAGGACACGAGATTGAGAGCTGCCCTGTCAGTGGAGAAGCGGGTGGCTATTGCAATCTGGAAGCTGGCAACTCCAGACAGCTACCGGTCGGTCGCAAACCAGTTTGGAGTGAGAAAGTCGACCGTTGGAATCGTGTTGATGCAAGTTTGCAAGGCCATTAATCGCATCCTACTCAGAAGAACCGTGACTCTGGGTAACGTGCAGGAAATAGTGGATGGCTTTGCACAAATGGGGTTCCCTAACTGTGGAGGGGCGATAGATGGGACGCACATTCCTATTCTGGCACCACCCCACCTAGGATCCGAGTATGTTAATCGGAAGGGGTATTTCTCTATGGTTCTCCAGGCGCTTGTGGATCACCGTGGGCATTTCATTGACATTAACACAGGCTGGCCCGGAAAGGTGCATGACGCACGCATCGGAACATTTGGCTGTTCAGGAAGATGCAGACCGGGACTTTTTTCCCAGAGCAGAAGATCACGGTAGGGGAAGTTGAAATGCCCATTGTGATCCTTGGCGATCCCGCTTACCCATTAATGCCGTGGCTCATGAAACCCTACACAGGGAGCCTTGACAGCAGCAAGGAATGGTTCAACTACAGGCTGAGCCGGTGCCGAATGACTGTGGAGTGTGCCTTTGGCCGTTTAAAGGCCCGCTGGCGATCTCTGTATGGGAAGCTGGACTTGGCTGAAAACAGCATCCCTGCGGTTATATCCGCGTGCTGTGCCCTCCATAATTGTGAAGGGAAGGGTGAAAGCTTCACTCAGGCATGGACCTCTGAGGTTAAACACCTGGAGGCTGAATTTGCACAGCCACAGAGCAGGGCTATTACAGGGCCCAGCGTGGGGCTGCAAGGATTAGGGATGCCTTGAGGGAGCAATTTGAGGCTGAAAACCAGCAGTGATATCTGATGCCCTGCACGGGAGTGAAGTGCAGTAGTTCCAATCTTTAGGCATCAGTGTTTGCTAAGCAGACTTGCAGTGCCTGTTTATTTCCTGTGCTAAGGAGTCTTTTACTTTATGCAATAATAAAGAATGTTTTCAAAGTCAATTTTCCCCCTTTTCAATAAATGGATTTTTTTATTTATTGAAAAGAAACAAGGGGTTGGAGTGGGGAACAGTACAATCACAGATTCGCGTCTGTCCTGTCTGGTGTGCTGTGCAGTGAGTGCTGCACTTCAGGGCAGCTATACTGCATGGTGATGGGGGTTGAGTGCAGAGGGTAAGGGTTGTGGTTTTCAGGGCTGGGTGGTGAAGATACTGGTGTTGGAGGCAGCGGGTGGCAGGAAGAACACGGAAGTTGGGGAAAGTGGGTTGGAGATGACAGTGGGGCACAACAGAGAGTTTTGGGACAAGGCCGTAGGGGGGGTGGTGTTTGCGGTCCTGCTCCCCTTTTCTGCATGGCTACGAGCTCCTGGATAGCGTCTGCTTGGCGCTCCAGGATGCTTATGAGCCAATCAGTGCTTTGCTGCTGGTGCGCTACATTTTCCTAGCGGATCCTGCTTTCTCTCTCCCTCCAGTTCTGTGTTTTCTCTTTAATAGATTGCCACATCACTTCTTGCAGCATGTCTTCTTTGCTTTTTCGTGGTCTCTTCCTGAGTCTTTGCAGTCTCTGAACAGGCGATAAGAGGGACGGCTGAGGTCTCAAGGTTGATGCAGGTATATAGGCAAAATGCAACATTTAACAGAGGCAGCATTGTTTATACCAGACAGAGTAATGATTCCCCCCGCACTTAAGGAATAGAAAACACACAGGGTCTACACAATAGCATAATTTTCCCGTCCGAAACAGAGCGCACATAACTCACGGGAGCCTCAAAATGGTGAGTAAGGGGGACTGATTGTTTCAGGGCTGCACTGTCCTCTGGGTTTCTGTGCCTTGGGGAGAGCCAACAGCTTCAGGGGCCACCTACACTAAACACTGTCCCAATATTTTCCACAGGAGTTCGTCCTGGACGATGTCTCGCTGCTGAGGGTGACCTGGGAAGCAAGGGAGGGTCTTTGACTGCAATGCGGCTTCCGCCCTGGCCCGTGTGCAGCAATGGTCCCCCCGCCCCTCGCGGCACAGTGGCGCAGACACATTAGTCTGGCTGGGACAAGGACCACGGTGGCTCTCCCGCTAAACCTGCGCAAGTGCATTGCACACATTCTGGATGAGACATTCGAGGAGATTACTGAGGTCTATTACCGCAATGTGATAAACCACATCAATGCACTATTCCGCATCTAGGCATGCACGCTTAACCCTTCTCTTCCAAAGTGCCCGCATAGAAAAAATTCCTTCCCGGAAAAAAAAACCCTTACTGGGAACCCGCTCTTCTGTTTGTCCTCCACCAAGCACCGGCTGCTGCCACTAGCTACCTTCCTCCTGGCTGCATGGCTTCAGGGATTCCAGGGTGTCTCCATCTAGCCCACCACCATCACTCCCGTTTTCCTCCTCCTCCTCTCTTTCCCCCCCCCCCACCCCCCCACTGGCTCTGAAGTGTTCATGGTGGTGCTCGGAGTGGCGGTGGGGTTAACTCCAAGTATCACATCCAGCTCTTTGTAGAATCGGCAGGTCGCGGGGGGAGCACCCGAGTGGCCATTTGCGTCGCGGGCTTTGTGGTGGGCACTCCGCAGCTCCTTGACTTTAATCCTGCACTGCAGGGCGTCCCGGTCATGGCCCCTTTCCATCATGTCCTTTGATACCTTCCCGAAGGTATCGTAGTTCCTACGGCTGGAGCGCAGCTGGGACTGGACACCTTCCTCCCCCCCCCCCAAACACTGATGAGGTCCAGCAACTCGCCATTGCTCCATGCTGGGGCTCGCTTGGCGCGTGGAGGCAAGGTCACCTGGAAAGATTTGCTGATAGCACTCCACGCCACGCCGGGCTGAGCAAACAGGAAAAGGATTTTTAAAATTCCCGGGGAATGTAAAGGGTCGGTCACATGGTTGGTTACCCAAGGCCAGGGCAGTAGAGTTTGAACTGATGACCAGAGTGGCTAGAACAGGCATTGTGGGATACTGGCAAATAATTCTGGAGGCCATTCACAGCGCATTGGGCGGTCACGCTGGCGCTGCAGCGCTAGCGCGATACTCGCTATTCCTAGCGGGGAGGTGGAGTATGTGCAGCGCTGCAACCACGGAGATGCAGTGGTGCAAATGCCTTGCCAGTGTGGATGAGGAGTGAGTTACAGCTGGGGGTGGCTTTACAGTGTTGTAACTCGCAAGTGGAGCAAGCCTCAGTATTGCTCTTTTCTGGACCATCTTTCTTTCACGGCACCCTTCCTCCTCTCACACATACGAGGGATGGTCTATGCATCTCTCTCACGCGGGGGTGAGGAGTACATCCTAATATACATGGGATATGCTCAGAAAAATTAAAGGTAGCGCCACATTTTCTCCACATCTTTTTTTCACAAAACCCTGATAGATGGGACATGTCGCATCCTTGCCGATAGTCCCCTTGCCACTTCAAGCATTCTTCTTTGCATACTAAGGCATAAGGAGTAGAGTAGTGTGAGTGACCCCAGCAGTTGGCCTATAAATTACATTGCCCTGTAATTTGGGCATGGTTGTTTAGTGGCTGTTGTGACAGTTTAGAGAACGCACAAGGCTATAAGCATAATAGGTGACACCTGGTGATTTATCATCCTTTTGCTGTCTATCATGTTGACAAGTTAGTCAAGAAAATGTTGCCTGTGTCCTGGTCACACAGCTAAGCATGTGTTCACCTGGGCAGAGACTGACAGTGTTCAGTACTGCATAAGAGGAATCCTTACTCTGTAAGCAGCTGCATCCAAGCTTAAGCAATACGAATGGACAATGTTCTATTATGCCATAAAATCTGCATAATTCCAGTGCATTGACAGAGGCCTTTCCACTGCCACAGGCCTAATGACCCAGGGCGGAGATGATGCTGGAGGAGCACACCCTCATGGATTCTGTTGTATTTACAAGAGGATTAAAATAGCCTACACTTCTTTCATTTGCAGAAAACCCCTTTTCTCTCTGGTAAATATTTTGCCCAGTATTTTCCAGGCTCTCTGCAAAACCAGTCAGAGCAAAGGTTCTGCCGTTACAGTTAGATGGGGTTTTATTGTTCAGAACCCCCTACTCCAGAAACATTCTGAGCTTGTGGTGCGTGCATGTGCCACAAACATGCTGCCTTAAATCCTCAGGAGAAGCCAGGGACTTTTGTCATGACTCTATCAAAGTTCTGCCTGGGACATACAGGCTGACCCAGATCCTGAGTCATAGGCAGGGTGCACTGTGCATCTTGTATGGGAGGGGTACAAAACTGGTTTAAAATCACCTCTGCATTTCCCCCCAATCCTTGGGCTGTCTGGCCACGGGGCTCTGCCCAGCATAAATTAGAGTACCCTCAGGGCTGTTCTGTGTTAGGCTAGCAGCCAATGGGCCATTTCAGTGATGCCCTGGCTGTGCTAACCTTCCCCAGGCAACACCCCAGTGCCAATGATTTCTCTCCATCCATGAATAAACCCAGCTGCAGTAAAGCTAGTCAGTGTAGGGAACCTAAGAAAAAGCCCAGCTGAAGAAAGATGTGAGGCTGTTGTTGGAGCAGCAGTGGGGCTGGATCTGGGAGATGGTCTGATGCATTTTCTAGCCCATCTTACTTCCAGTTGGAAGCTGTGAGTTCAAACAGTTATCCACAGGTTAAAACACTTTATTTGATTCTGATCACTCATGTGGCTCTGTTTTAATCAGGTAATGGAATTACGCACTTTTAAGCACTGAATGTTGTTTTTAATTTAAACGTTAGCCTGCCCTGCACAGAGCATTCTAATACTGCAGCATTCAAGACTACTTTGAAATAAATGTGCTAGTTACCTATACTCTGTGTAAGCTGATCCCCAAGTTGCAAGCCCTCCCACCCTTTCAGGGAGCTAGGGCAATGACTAGCTATTTATTGTACTTATTTTTAAAATACAGTACTTTGTTTTATAAAGATCAAACATTAACACATACGCCTTCTGCACTGGAAAGTGTAGGATTCCAATTAAGTCCTGCAGGGCCAGTTGGGTGTACCACAGTTATGCTAACATTTCACTGGGGATGCATCCTGAAGGTCATTTATGCTAGTGCAATGTTGCTGTAACTATCATATCCCACAAGGTGGCGTAACACTATCAGCATCTACACGTTGTTACCAATTTGAGTTTCATTCTTGGCTCTAACAGTGTTCTGAGTATTACTTACAAGGCAAACCCAAGAGTTGATGCAGGCAAAGCTTGTTACTAGGGCGTTCTATATAAGATGGGGAATAAAATATTTCCAAAGCATAGTTTACATCGTAGGTTTGGAAAAGTCCTAGCAAAAGAGGCGAGGCCAGGCCAGGGGCGTAACAAAAAAACCTAGAGGATTCACCAACCATTGAAAACTGGGACAAAAAGAGCTGACATTTTGCATAAGTAATTTAGAAAAAATTTCTAGGGTCAATGTAGTGCTGGGGAGATGCCACAGGCCTGTCACTGTCAGTCCCTAGCGCAAAGCGTACTTGACAGGCAGCAGCCTAGTGCTGCCCCAGGCCTGAACCCTGCCCATAGGAGCGGTCAATCTCTCATCCACGTAATCTGGTCAGCAAGAAGGGACTCGTTGTGGTTTCTGTGAGAACAAACAGGGCTGGCCTTGAGGAAAATGGGTCCCTGACCAAACTTATATTTTGGTGCCCTGGTCCTTACGGGCGTGGTGCCTCCCCCCATTGTCCCTGGCTTCTCAGGCATCCCATCCCCCTCTTGTGCCCCATGCCCTGCACTTTACTTCTTTGCCTAACCCCTGCACTGTGCCCCCTTCACCCACATAGGGCAACTGACATGGATGCACACAGCAGCCGGCATTGCTACTCACTCCCCCACTCACAGCCCCCTAGGTGCTCACTCCTCCCCCGCACCCCCTGCTGGGAGGAAGCAGGGAGAAATCTGGGTGCCTCCCACACACCGTGTGCCCCTGCCAGCTGGGAGCAGTTTCTGACTGCACCAACAGTGCTCACTCTCCACTGCTGCACAGCACCTCCTTGCCCCTGGTGCTCCTGAGTTGGGCGACCCACCCTGGAGGAGAATATCTGACTCTATGAACTGGAATTGGCTCAACAGTGCATTTCATAAAACCAAAAACAGTGCAAATTCAGTCCAGGTCAGTATTGTTATTTCATGGCCTTTCAGTTTTATGTCAAGAGGGTTGCTGGTTCTTGCAGCCTTAAAACAAGCCCCTCCTGCTCCTTGCCAGGAGAATCATCTTTTAGACACAGCACTTGGCGAGATTAATGGATGGTATCTGTTCGTTGCACTCCAGCAAAAGGGTCTTTCCACCTCTCTTCAATCTCCTAAATCAGCCAAGCCCCTTTAGCTCTTCGCCTCTGCAAATGGTACAAGTGCTACAAGGCTTTCAATTCTAGCATTATATAGTTACAGGCCCACGGATGGAAGAGACCTCCAGACATGGCGTGAATTTCCATTTCCTTAGGTGCAACAACACAAGGGACTGATGCAGTACAGTAGAACTTCAGAGTTAGACACCTTGGCAATGGAGGTTGTCCATAACTGTGAAATGTTTGTAACTGAACAAAAGGCAATTCCGGCTCCAGCAGTTCACACTCGGGACCAGGTTCCAGAGGCAGCGGCCTTGCTGGCAGCTTCTTTCCCTGGCGCAGGCAAGCCTGTGTTCACTTCCGGCCAGGGTGGAGGGGGTTGGAGGAGTGAAAACAGTTTGTCCCTCTTACCGGTGGAGCTGGGGTGTGTGAAAACAGCACCCTCCGTTCCCCCGGCCAGGGGTGGTGGTGAAAATAGTACCCACAGCTTATCGGAAAGCAGTGCAGACACCAGTGCTGTTCCTGCTCCAGCTGCCTTGGGCTGGCAGCAGGGACACAGCTTTGCCTGGGAATCGCAGCAGCTTCACTTCCTAGCTGTGAGTGGGTGCTCTGTGCAGAGGGGGAGGGTTAAGGGTGGGGACAGGCAGCCCAGCTGTGCCTACCTTTCAGATGCAATACAGGCACAGTACAATATTTGCTTTTTTTGTCTCTGCTGCTGCCTGATTGGTTACTTCTGGTTTCGCATGGTGTCTGGTTGACTGGTCAATCCATAACTTTGGTATTCATATCTTTAAGGCTCTATTGTATAACCTCACTTTTCAAGGTGTTTGTCACTCTAGGTCACATCTTCAGGCTATTGGTGCTAATGTCTTGGGCTATTTATTCAAAAACAAAGGAGCAAGAAGGCAACTAAAATGGCTTTTAAACAAATTATATGACAGTGACAAATGTTCAGTATCCCTGATTGAAAGTAGCAGGAAAAAGCCCAGCAATACTTGCTAATGTTGGTTTCTTCTGACTATTCAAAATTCTGGTGTTTCCACTACCTTCAAACTGTGAAATGCTCCTGGATACCCACTCAATGCATCTGTGCCGAACAAAAGCTGTTATGAGACGTGGTTTCATTTAAAAAAAAAAAAAATCTCTGTAGCTATTCAAACTGCTCAACAGTAGCCAACAGGGTTGGCATTTTAACCATCCTTGACCCATTCACATTTAGGAACGTAGTGATTGCATACCAAATAGGAAACTGACCTACATGGACCTCCTGGGCTTGTGTCTGATAATGGCGAGGTCAGAGGAAGGTGCAAGAAACTTCATCATGGACAATTAAGGAATAACCTCTTGATTGGGGGGAGGGGCGGCGCGTTTCTAACCCCTGTTAGTGGCTGGCTTGTGTCCTGAAGCGGAAGCAGTGGCTCTCAATCTTTCCAGACTACTGTACCCCTTTCAGGAGTCTGATTTGTCTTGTGTACTACCTCCACCCCAGTTTCACCTCACTTAAAAACAACTTGCTTACCATATAATTATAAAATAAACCAATTGGAATACAAATACTGTACTTACATTTCAGTGTATAGTATATAGAGCGGTATAAATCAGTGGCTCTCAACTTTTCCAGACTACTGTACCCCTCTCAGGAATCTGATACATTTCGCCTTTAAAACTACTTGCTTACAAAATCAGATATAAAAATATGAAAGTGTCCCAGCACACTATTACTGAAAATTTAGTTACTTTCTAATTTTTACCATATAGTTATAAAATAAATCAATTGGAATATAAATATTGTATGTACATTTCAATATATTGTATATAGAGCAGCATAAATAAGTTATTGTCTGTATGAAATTTTAGTTTGTATTGAATTTGCTAGCGCTTTTTATGTAACAGTGTAAAACTAGGCAAATATCTAGATGAGCTGATGTACCCCTGCATACACCGCAGGATGCATGTACCCCTGGTTGCAAACCACTGCCCTGATGTACAATAACATTGAGTCCTATAGTCCATAGGCCTACGGTATAAATAGCCCATGCCCTCTAACCACCCTATAGTTCTTCTCTAGTTCTAAAAGCAGCATTTGGAGCTGGACTCTAAACTAGATGGGTGAAGGGAGGGTCACTGTGGCTGTGTGGCAGTAATACTTTCAGCACACAAGAGTTAACTGCTGGTAAGTAACTATATGGTGCCAAAGAGCCGATGGCTCCAGAGACAACTGCTCAGGAAATGTTCCCTGCCATGGGGCAGCAGAATACTAGTCTGGCCTTGCCACTGCTGATGATGCTAATATCCTTCTCACCATTGCTTAGCAGGTATTGGCTGCGAGTAGTTTGGCCAGACAGAACAGCTGCCCAGCCTGGATAAGCAATCTGAATGGGTAGCACTGGTGGTTCTGACTCACAGCAAGCACTAGCTCTTGAATAAGTAAATAGCCTTTATAGACCCACAACTTGTCATCGTATATAGTGAACAACTCTTCTTTAGAAGGACTTAGGCGGTTTCTAACAAACATCAGTCCCGTTTCTATGCAAGCTGACCACTGCTTCCATTATCTCATTGCTCACTCCCCAGAGTTTACTTTTTCCTCCTGAAACACATTCTGTTACATGTACTTTGTATTGTCTAGCTTCTTGAAAAGTTGGAAGAGAGGTGACCTTTTCTCGGGAGCACAACTCACTTTCCTTCAATACACAAGAAGACTGTTCTCTTGGCTATGACAGTGTCACATGGAACTGAAATAATGGCACTTACCATTATAGGAAAACTGAAAGTTGATGATACCCAAATTCAGTGAACAAGACCAGATCACAAGGTAGAACACAATGATGTTTCAGAATGACTATAACAGATCAAAGTGAATTTGTTAACTTCACAGTAAAATGCCTTCTTTGAATATTAATGCTAGGAATTCAGTGATTGTTTTAACTCCTTTCTTGACCAGAGTAATGTCATTACATTGCAAAATGGTAAGTCTGAACTTCACTTTTTAAATTAATTATGTGTCAGTGATTTAGAAATTAATCAGATGTGACCTCATGGTTCATGTGTTGATTTTAATTTCTGCTTTACAGTAGTCCAGATCTAGGAGTCTATTCCCATACTACAGTAATGCAGACACTCTCAGCATGAATGTAACTTTCATTCCCGATCTTTTATTTACTTTGTCATTTTAAAGTGCTAGTGATGGTCTGACAACAGCTTTCTTAAGCTGAAAAGCCCAAACGCCTTTTATATTTAAAGTATTAGAGGTTTAGTGAAAAAATTAAGGATGAACTATTTGTTGTGCTTCCAATTAATACCACTGTTGATAAGAAATGCTTCTGCCCTTGTGACCATTTTCAATGGAATAGCAAATTGTATCAAGAATAGTCAGTGGCATGAAAGGGGCATAGTTGTTAAACATGGCTGATACGCTGTGTTCTGCACAGAGAGGTCAAGGGTCTCACTACCCAACCATCTGAGCCTCCATGGTGCTATAAATTATTCTTTTAAAGGTTACCCAATTTTACACAGAGACTAAGCACATCTGGTTCAGATACACCACTGATGTTTAGCTGATGTTTTAACCAATGCTGGCATTATTATTTATGCAGGGAAGTAGCATGACACTAACTTAACCATAAATTCCTTTATTAAAGCCGAAGGCTGAATGCTATTTATACAATTACAAATCAGACCCAAACTGGTAAGATGTAGCCTGACTGTCAGTGCTCATATTGATTTTTAGCCTCACTGGCAGTCAGTAGTGTAGACACTCACAGAGCTTGTCACAGGAAGCACAGCATGCTGGACGTGCTTCCCCTCCTTGCAGAAAAATCCCATTTTAAAATGTCAGTTTGACTTGTCTACTGTCTATACTTAGATTATTATTAATGTTTGGATCCTACAAAGATATTTCCCCGTATTTGCCATTTAAAAAAAAACTGGATTGGATGCTAGCCAGAGTTAGGGTTTAGGACCTTTAGCACGGAAAGCTGTAAATCACCAGAGACTCTGAACACAGAGCCAAAGCTAACGCCTAAGAACAGCAAGTGTGGCCTTGCACAATTGTTGTTAATTTGATTCCAGTGCATGCCCCTTACTGACAAACGGAAAGAAATATAAACATTCAATGAGACATAACTATCTACAAGAATCTGACATGTGTAAGCCACCATGAGGGAGCAAAATTATTTAGGGGAATACAATGAGGTATAACTAGGAATAATTGTCTGGTGGTAAGCAAAAGAACAAGCATGTTGAGGCCAAGGGAGTATAGGACTGCGCTCTATAACTACGTTGGGGGGTAAAGACATGGGAGAATCTGATCTAGGTCTCTTTGTGCACATTGTTCAGAAACATTGCACAAAACATTTCTGACAAATTTTATTTTAACATTTCATTAACTAAGTCACTATGATTGAATAGCACACGTGAAAGGATCATTTAGCTGCAACCTTACAAATATGACAAGTGTAGGGGGTTCTTAATTAATTGGTTTTGCCATTGCTACTTTCACCAAGAAGAGTGACAAGAAGAGTATGTATTAGAGAACACTAGAACTACCATATAAGCATTGATTCTAAAAACCAAACTCTCAGCCTCAGCAAGAGACTTCAGTATTTGTAGAGCCTGCAGCTTTCTTGATTTTACTGAATTTGATCAGGTACATAGTTTAAGCATTAAACAAATATATTCTTCTACAGTACAGAAGTTGTTTGAATGAATTTGTTTCTCATTTAAAAGCAAAAGATTATAAGGCAGCCCTCTTCGGGGTAACCATTTCTACACAGCTCTGCCATTGCATGTTGGACCTAGGACCCTATTATGCATTCAATTATATTAGTGTGTATCAGAAGCAATGTCCCTGGAGTCAGGGAGTTATAGGCATGAAAGAAAGAAAGAATCAAGTCCCTAATCTACAAAACTCCTCCCCACACATGCTGTCACCAGGCTATGTGTTGCCAGCTAGATAAGGCAGACATTCAATTGGGACTAGAATGGTAGCCAGCAAAGGTTTCTGACAAAAGCAAGACTGAATCTCGCCAACAGTGGTGCAAGGTCTGAGCATTAACCCCCTTATTTTTATTGCTTTATTAATAAATATGATTTTAGCAGCTGTCAGTATAAATGCAGCATTGTGATAAATTAGTCTGCAATAACTTTTTTTGTTTTTTATAAAGAAAGTGAAGTCTTGGGCAGATGCAAACAGCATCCCAAATAAGCCACTATCTGAAAGAACTCAGGGATGCCATGAAAGTGAGATATTTCTGATTGTTGGTAGGCACCTGCTGTCTTTTACAAATTAAGAAAAAAAAAAATTATAGTTCGCATGGGGTTTGATTTAACTAAGGCTTCCTTATTTATTCAATATATTGTCAAAAATATAAACGTAAGTTGTGTTTTATTGTAAAAGTGCCCAACATGGAGATAAACAATTTAATCTGGCATTTATCAGGATGTCACAAGAACTGTGACACAAGAAAGATGTCACATGTAATGTCACAAGGATGCCCACATTTCTAGGTTTAAATTTCTATGGAAATTAAGATCACAACATTGCTAACCAAACTGGTAATAGAAATTCTGGCATAGTTTCAAAAATGAAACAAAACACAAGCAGCAATCCACTTTTTAACAGATTTCCTTTCCTTTTTATTTAAGCAAGCAAACAAGCTTCAGAATCAGATGAACAAAAACTATTAAACAGATAACACTATTGTTTACATTCACAGATCTTTCTAGGGCAGAAGATTCATTAGCTACCAGATCCATTTAAGTCAGCTTCTTTAAGAACAAAAACCATTGGCCTGTGAATTATTCCAGTTCCTAATATAAGTGTGACTGCTAGTCACATCAATGTTGTGCTAAACGAGTTCACCTCACAAATATATTTGATGCAGAACATAGCTTTTTGGTTATTCTTAAGAAGAGAAACAAGAAACTTTCCATCTCAGTTTGTGTTCTCCCTCTTCTCCCCTTCATCAAGATTTTTGTACTAATCTTTCAATATAAGAGGAGCCTTCACTTGATCAGCCACTTCCTTCCCCATCAGTATTTCAACAATAGCCAGGCCAAACTCAAAGCTGGTGCCAGGACCACGGCTGGTCAGAAAGTTCCCGTCCTTTTCCACACGGCTTTCAGAGTACTTGTAGTGTTCTTAAAGAGGAAAACAGAACACAGAAAACGTTCACGTTGATGCAGCTCATGCACAACTCCAGTAGCAATTTGGCAAATGCTTCCAGACCTGCTATACTACACAGTACTGTTAGCCCCAAGTGTTCAAAAATCATGAGTCAGGTCCACCAAAATCATGAGATTTTTTTAAAATACATTTTGTGTTCTCTCTAACTTCTGGCTTTCAAATCTTTAAAGCTTTTGTTTATTAGCATGAGGCTAGGATTTTTTTTTTTTAAATAAAAGCTGCGAATCTCTCCCAATCACATGCTTATGGTTAGTGCTTTAAGAAAAACCCACAATAAAAACCTCACAGTACCCTTCTCCTTCTCCCCCAAGAGTGGACAACACTTGTACTGCTCATTAAGACAGTATGTGCTTCATTAATTAATGCCTGTGGCTTGCAAACCTATCAGCTTTTTGTGAAAGCTCTGATGTATTACACTATGCGTTTAGATAGGGTCTTGGAAATTCATCATATTACACAATAGAATCTGCTACAGTGATTTCCATTTAAATCTGCAATCCCTCACAAAGGTTCACATATCCACTTCATACTGTCTGTGAAGGGAATGGCTTTGATACTGCAAGGCAATGAGGTGAAAGGGATGTACATCTTGTATGTGGCCCTTAGCAATAGTAGTGCTAGCTCCAGTTCAAAGTCCATATTGAATGTTGGCATAAAGCAGGTCATCTTTCCAGCATAGGCCATTATTCTTAAGAGTTTAGGAATTAGTGGCCATTATTGGCTCCAGGTGAAAACGTGCCATTAAGCCTCACCTTGGAAACGAATCCCAGGTTGGAGAAGCCAACAGCTAGTGCCAGATGGAAGACTATGACCTTACCTGGACCCCATTGTAGGAGGAGGAAGGGACATGGTTCAAATTGACCAGGACTATAACTTATTGTACTTAGACAGGACACCAGGTAATATTTTAATCAGCGCTATAGTGATGTATGGATTTGCAACACTAGTCAATAAGGAAAATAAAACAAAAGACTATCCCAGAGTGACAAAGTCTAATAAGTATCAGAGGGGTAGCCGTGTTAGTCTGGATCTGTAAAAGGCGACAAAGAGTCCTGTGGCACCTTATAGACTAACAGACGTATTGGAGCATAAGCTTTCATGGGTGAATACCCACTTCGTCAGATGCATGTGACGAAGAGGGTATTCACCCACGAAAGCTTATGCTCCAATATGTCTGTTAGTCTATAAGGTGCCACAGGACTCTGTCACTTTTTAAAGTCTAATAAGTTTATACTTACCCCAAACCAACATATATCCTGATAACAAAAACCATCAGCTCTGAGAAAGATTTAGTGTGCCTCTTAATTCTCAGGGTATTTCTAGAAATCACAGAATGCCTCTATAAACTTGCTGTTAGGAGATTTTCAAGCTCCCTCTGGGAGGGAAGTGGTAGATACCCTTCCCACCTCCATATTTCCCCTTTTCTGCTATACTCTCTCCCACTCCTTCCATTTCATGGTGAGAAAGTGAAATGAGAAATGTGCATGACATGCTTTCCCCAAATCCCAGCACTTTGCTATATGAGAAAAATATCAACCTTTGACAGCTAGGGTTTCTGGAAGGTGTCGCGGAGTATTGGGGGACTCAGGGCCCTGCACCCCCGGCTTCCTGCGATTCACCATGACTCTCAGCCAGCCAGTAAAGCAGAAGGTTTATTTGGATGACAGGAATACAGTCCAAGACAGGTCTTGCAGGCACAGACAACAGGACCCCCTCAGTTAAGTCCAGCTTGGGGTCCCAGGGCATTCCAGCCCACCCCCCTTCGGGGGGGGGGGTCAGAGCCATCTCTGTCTCCCAGCCATCTCTCCAGCTCGCTTCCAGCACTCTGCCTTCAGCGACCCCTCCCACAGCCTTTGTTCAGTTTCCCGGGCTCAGGAGTCACCTGGCCTTCAACCCCTTCCTGGGTTCTCATGTTACACACTCAGGTATGCGCCCTCGGGCAGATCCCATCCTCCAATGCAGACTATCCCAGCCACACTCGCCTGTCAGCATTCACACACCCCAGTAAGAACAGACCCAGTTCGTCACAGAAGGTAAGAAGGGTACCATTTCAGTTTGGTTGCTGGGTTTTTTTAGGTAAGAATTCAGAAAGGGGAAAGCTGGCAGGCCTCAAGTAGCAGAGGAAAATGCTCCTAGAAGTATTTTGTTAAGGTTCTCCTCCCCCCACCACCCTTCTTTCTGGCCAGTGTTAATACTGAGGGGCATGGGTCTGTAGATCCATTTCCTCCACAGTATTCAGGACAGACAAATGCTAAGTTTAACACCTCCATTTGCCTTTTAATAATTATACCTACCTCCTTTCATCATTTTATCTTTGGCCAAAGGGTGTGTTGTAACTTTCCTCCCAAACCCGATCCCATGTGCCATCAGGGCAGTGGGACCTGCAAGTAATACAAAGTGAGCCTGTCACTAGTGTAAACTCCATTGGAGACAAGTACTTGTCAACAAACATTCAAAGAACAAGCCTCACAAAATCCCAGGAGAGGCCTAGCATGGATTCATACACAGTCTAGGCCCACATGAGAACTACAAGAGTAAATGCAAGGCCCCAACAGAGAGATACAGGTACATGGTGTCCTACGTTTCCTTTAAACAAAAATCAATCCCCCCATGGGAGAGAACGTATATCAAAAACCAGAAAGTTATTTAGTTCTAAATCTCTGAATAAAAACTATTGTCTTGCAGATTAAGTGATCACTGTATTTGACTCCCATCTTCTACAACAAGTCAGTCATACTGATAGGATATCTGCTTAACTTGGGGAAAAGAGGCAGAATGTGACACTGAACAGAGACCTGCTAATAAGGATTAATTACAAATATTCTGGGGAAAACCTCACAGTTGACAGTCATCTGTGTGCCAAGTGCCCAAGGAAGGGTATTAACATACAATATCTTAGCCAAATCATGGGCTAGCAGCTGTAACTTTTTTATTTGTAATAACAGCATTTAGAGGAGATAACACTTCCCATTTGAACTGAATTGAGGAAGGAATGTGGCAGAGTTATATAACAAATGACCTGGAAAAAACCATTATGGGAATTCCAGAAAATAATATTTGCCTAATTTACCAGTTTCTGTTAGTTGTTCAAGTTTGACTCATTCATGGGCCAGTTCCAGGAAAGAAACAACTTTTGTGTTATTCAGCTAGAAATTTGCTTTGCAAACAGTTATAATTAAATCAGTGACTCTTTTCAAGTGAACTTCCATTATTATGAAAGGTTTCCTTTACAGAACTGTTGAAAGTTCATATTGATTGTTTGTAGCAAAAGCAGGAGGATAAATAGAAAACTACTATCCCTCAAGTGTGAGGAAATTCAGAACTCTGCAGGTCCCTGGGCTAAGCCATCAGAAAAATCTAGTGATAGCAAATTAAATGAGCAAAGACGTATCAGACGTATACTTCCACAGCACTCAAAAGAGCAAAGACGTATCAGAAAGAAAAGTGAAAGAGGCATTCCAAAAATGCCTATGACACAACTAAATAAATACATTTTATACAAGTCAATGGGCAGAAGGAAATCACTTATCAAAGCCTTCTCCCGACCACTTCGGCTAGAGTCCAGCTGGTAGAGCTGGCTTTTTATATCTCAGACACCTCAAAGCACTTTATAAAGCAATGAATAAGATACCTGATCATGCAGTCTGTCTAGGCGGCCAGGCCAGGCCAGAACAATGATCGTTACCATTGCCATGTGGATGAGGAATGGTGAACCTGTAATCTTATATTTACAATTTTTCTTCCAAAACTAAAGGGCAACAGAGGGGGTTATTTTATGTCTAAGAAATTTATATCGACTGTGTACTGCCAGCACATAGCTCCTAGCAGAGAGACTCCTAGCGTAAGCACATATTTTATAGAACACCCTAATATACTGCTAGCACCTTACCAAATTCACGGTCCATTTTGGTCAATTTCATGGTCATAGGATTTTTTAAAAAATCATAAATTTCACAATTTCAGATATTTAAATCTGAAAGTTCATGGTGTTGTAACTGGAGAGGTCCCAAAAAGGTCCCAACACCCAAAAAGGTGTTGTGGGGAGGTTACAAGGTTATTGTAGGGGTGTCATGGTATTGCCATCCTTACTTCTGCGCTGCTGCTGGTGGCAGTGCTTTCTTCAGAGCTTGGCAGCTGGACAGCAGCTACTCTTGGCTGGGAGCCCAGCTCTGAAGGCAGAGCCACCGCCAGCAGCAGCGCAGAAGTAATGGCATGGTATGGTATTGCCACCCTTACTTCTGTGCTTCTGCTGGCACGGCACAGCCTTCAGAGCTGGGTGCCTGGCCAATAGCTGCCGCTCTCCAACCACCCAACTCTGAAGGCAGTGCAAAAGTAAGGTCGACAATACAATGACCCCCCTACAATAACCTTGTGACTCCCCCGTGACCCGCTTTTGGGTTGGGACCCCCAGTTTGAGAAACACTGGTTTCCCCCATGAAATCTGTATAGTAGAGGCTAAAAAATACATAGAAGACCAGATTTCATGGCTGTGATGTGTTTTTCATGGCCGTGGATTTGGTAGGGCCCTATATATTGCATTTCACAGCAGCTAACCCCACACCAGTAACTTTGACAAGAAGAGGCGGAATCAGGAGTGCTGGCAACTTGTAGTTAAGCTTCACGCTGTTTTACAGAGTGCCTCGTGTTAGATTATAGCTCCTCTCCCCCTTCATTTGAACTTTATGCATGTTACATTTACTCTTGCTACTGAGCTATTGAGACACAACAGTACTGAAAGAGTTTGCTAAAGGACGTAGCTGCCCAGACAATCCTTTAAAGCAGCCAAGTAGGTTACAATACAAGATAGTTCATTACTGTACCTGCACAAATAGCAGCAATTAGGCCTTTTCTGTTCTCCTGGTCCACTAAAATGTCTTTCACAGCAGGAGACTGCACAAAGAAATAATATAACATTAAGTAATTATTTAAAAAAACAAAACAAAAAAAATCCACCCACAACTCATGCTGCACTGTCGGTAATAAATACAGAAAATAGTTAATTATGTAGGGAAAGTAGATCAGGAATTTTTGTTTTAGTTTATGAGACAAGAAACAGTCAATCAAAAGGTGGAAAATTCAAAACCAATAAAGGAAATACTTTTTCCCACAACATGTGATTGAACTTTTGCCACAGGAAGTAGCTGAAGCCAAGAACTCAACATGATTCAAAATGAGACTGGATATTAAGAATATCCAGCGTTATCAACATAAGTAACATTTTGGAAGTTATATTAAACTTCATGCTTCCGGGCTTAAGCCAATTGTTACCTATGAGAGACAACGAGATCAATTTGCTAGGTTAAATTATTCCACATCTGCTTAATGAGGGTTTTTTATTAGGGCCGTCAAGTGATTAAAAAAATTAATTGCTATTAATTGTACTGTTAAATAATAATAGAATACCATTTAAATATTTTTGGATGTTTTCTACATTTTCAAATATACTGATTTCAATTACAACACAGAACACAGGGCTCACTTTATATTTATTTTTTATTACAAATATTTTTGCTGTAAAAAAAAACAAAAATAGTATTTTTGAATTCACCTCATACAAGTACTGTAGTGCAATCTCTTTATCATGAAAGCTGAACGTACAAATGTAGAATTATGTACAAAAAATAATTGCATTCAAAAATAAAACAATGTAAAACTTTAGAGCCTACAAGTGCACTCAGTTCTACTTCTTGTTCAGCCAATTGCTCAGACAAACAAGTTTATTTACATTTGTAGGAGATAATGCTGCCCGCTTCTAGTTTACAATGTCACCTGAAAGTGAGAACAGGCATTTGCATGGCACTGTTGTAGTCAGTGTTGCAAGATATTTATATGCCAGATGCGCTAAAGATTCATATCTCCCTTCATGCTTCAACCACCATTCCAGAGGACATGCGTCCATGCTGATGATGAGTTCTGCTCGATAACAATCCAAAGCAGTGCAGATTGACGTATGTTCACTTTCATCATCTGAGTCAGATGCCAGTAGTTGTAATAAAAATAATAATAGAAAGTGAGCGCTGTACACTTTGTATTCTGTGTTGTAATTGAAATCAATATATTTGGAAATGTAGAAAAACATCCAACATATTTCAATTGGTATTCTGTTATTTAACAGTGCAATTAAAACTGATTAATCGCGATTAATATTTTTTTTTAGTTAAATCGCGTGAGTTAACTGTGATTAATCGACAGCCCTAGTTTTTATATCTTCCACTAAAGGAGATGTTACTGGCCACTGCTAGACAGGATACCAGACTAGATGAACCTTAAATTGGATCCAGTACGGCAATTCCTAATTTCTTATGGCATCAAAATACTTCATATCCTGTTCAATAATCATTTACAAGAACCTGTTGCGTCTCCACACGACAAGTCCTGCACCACGTTACACGGGAGAATTCCAGTTAAGACTGCAGCTGCACAGCTTACTTTTTTGTTTTTTGTTTTAAATGTTGGATTGAATTTGCTGCAGTAGCAGGAGAATATAAGCAACACGTACAGATAGATGGGCAGGCCTTTGAATTATCTTCAGGTTTTATGATTTTACCTCGGACAAATTTTGAGCTCCTAGGTTACCACCTGGCAGGACCACCACATCATAAGGCCCCTAAACAAAGAAAGAAATGCTTACTTAGCAGAATTCTACAGGAGAAGAGCATACAAGTTCACTCAGGAGTTTGTCTTTATGACTGTTAAAACATACTAAAATGAGAAGCAGAGGAATTCTAACTTTTCTGCTTCTAAAAGGCTCTTTACTCAAAAGGAGGTCTGATGAGCGACCAAAATATTTCACCTAATGGAGCTACTAGAAAAACACTGTTTCGTTTTCCGTACACCAGGCCAAGAACTGCTGGAGAAACTTGTTTTGAAGCAAACTTTGCCTACACAATAAGTCTTTGTGGATGGGGGAGTTGAAGTGCTCCAGAGTGTGATTGACAGCTCTGCATTGTGCTGATAGGTGCTATGCTGCAAAGCTCCCTAAGCAGCACTTCCTTCCTGAACAGAAACTTTCTGTTGTTCCCAATTATGCTATTTTGTCAGAGAGTCTGGGTAACATGCACAGTAAAGCTCGGAGTTAAACATTTTACCAAGTCAAATACCTGGACAGAATGTTAAAAATTGTGCAAAACTAAGATACTGTGTTGCAGGACAACACTAGAAGGGAGAGAATTAAATTATGTATCTCTGGGTTCGTGCAATGCTGCTGCAATCAGTCAAACTGGGTGTTACTAATAACCTTCCAAGTCCACTGTGAACCTGTGAAGAAGGTCCTGTAAAGCATTATGCTAAGTCAGTATGACAAACCTCTTTTCTGGCATCTTCTAAACTGGCATCAGGACAAATGAAGACATCTCGGCTACACTGCACTGGATCTTTTCCTGTTAGACCTGCAATAGTCACCTTGATCTGACAGAAAAACAGAAACCATTACAACAGGAAAATGCACTGCTTTAAGGGATGCAGATGACAATTCTGAAATAGTAAGCAGAAGTGTATTTTGTTTAAAAGATTATTTAAACCAAGCAATAGTAGAAGCTGTAGAGAATCAGACTAAAACCAAAAGTTTCCCACCTCAAAAGTAAAATTAAATGAAAAGTACCTGCAGTAAGATTAGTTATTTGAATCTGGAAGGTCTAACAGATGTATCACATAATCCAGCATTCCACAGGTTTCTAGATTAAAGTAGTGTCAGATTAAGGAGGCTGCTAAATGATCCATTATCAATTTGGGCCTGGTGCACAGGACACTCTCTAAATCTGTTTATTCAGCTCCAGACTCCTTACTCTCAGCTACTACTTGGTCACAGTTCCATAGATATGCACAGAACTCTGTAGGTATAAAATAAGGAAAGACCTGTGCCCCAAGGAGCACCAGGACAAGAGAGTGAACAAAGTAATGGAATGAAAAAGAAGGGGAAAGGTAGGATTTTATTTTGGCTGTTTCATGTGCACAGATTTGGGGTTCTGATCATTTAAATTCTCACTTTGCAGTTTTTATTTTTAAATCTTATTTATCACTCTTGCACCTGATCAAGATCGGATTATTGCCTATACTTGCAGGTGCACAGGTGATAAATAGGGAGCACTCTAAGGGTAGTAAGTGACAGACTGCTAGATGAAAGCAGAGCTTCAAGGAGAGATTTGAGTGAGATGATCAAGGTCATTAGCTTGATGTGTACAAAGGGGTCTAGTCTTCCCAAGAAAAAAAGAAAACTCTCCCCACTAACACAGGAGTTGCACATATTTTGAGGGGATGATAAACACCTAAAAACCTGCCCTAGTCACTGCTAGGTTCACAACTTAAATGTCTTTACATTGTTTGGAACACATTCATTTTAATATGGCTAAATGTAAATGAATACATCTAGGAACAAAGAATGTGGCCATACTTACACAATGGGAGACTCCAACCTGGGGAGCAGCGACTCTGAAAAAGATATTGGGGCAGTGGTGGATAATCCCACCCAGTGCAACGCTGCGGTCAAAAGGGTTAATGCAATCTCTGATTGCACAAACAGGGGAATCTTGAGTAGGAGCAGAGAGGTGATTTTACATCTGTATTTGGCACTGCTGTGACTATTCCTGGAATACTGTGTCCAGTTCTAGTGTCCACAATTCACGAGGATGTTGATAAATTGGAGAGGGCTCAGAGTAGACCCACAAGAACAATTAAAGGATTAGAAAAGATGCCTTATAACAATAAATAGATTGAGCTACTTGAATCTATCTTAACAAAGAGAAGGTTAAGATGTGACTTGATTGCAATCTGTAAGTACCTACTTGGGAAAAAATATTTGATAATGGGCTCCTCGATCTATCAGAAAAAGATGTAACACAATCCAATATCTGGAAAATGGAGCTAGCCAGATTCAGATTGATATAAATTTACGCCTTACTTCCAATGAGAGTAATTCACCACAACCCTTGGTAAATTGTTCCAATGGTTGAATCTCCATCACTGACAATTTCTAAATCAAGATTGGATGCTTTTTCTAAAAGGTGCATTTTATGGCCTATTGAATCTATGAATTCATATTCTGCAGCAATGAGTACTTGTGGATGAGTGAGCATTTGTCTTTCACGCCACAAATAAAAGGGCCCAGGTGCATGTTCATCCAGGAGGCCACTGAATAAAACAATCTCTCCATCACTGATTCAAGGTGAGAATACTTTTGGTTTCAACAAATGGTCATAAAAAGTTCTAGTGGTTTTCATACTCACTCCAGCCCTTCTCATGACATCAGTGGGGATAACCGTTTCCATCTCCTCTGCTCCTTTAGCCAGAATCACTAAGGCTCTTTTTGAGGCCATGTTTTAATAGCTTTAAGGTGTACTTCTGATTTTCACTGGGCCCCACCGCTACGCTGAAGCTTCCAGAGTCCACAGAGCAAATAGTCTGCTCAAGGAACAGAAAGAGACTGTTAGAAGGCAACTCCTCTAGAGCAGAGGTTCTCAACCTTTCTCTTTCTGAGCCCCCCACCCCGCGCATAACTGCTATAAAAACTCCACGGCACACCTTTGCCACAATAACTGGTTTTCTGCATGTAAAAGCCAGGGCCAGTGTTAGGGGGTAACAAGCAGGGGCCCCCACAAAGCTACATTGTTCAGGCTTCAGCTCCCACTCTGGGTGGCGGGGATCAGGGACCTGGGCTTCAGCCCCATGCAGTGGGGCTTTGGCTTTCTCCCCTGGGCCCCAGCGAGTCTAATGCTGGCCCTGCTTGGAGGCCCCCCTGAAACCTGCTCGAGGACCCCTAGGGGGTCCCGGATCCCTGGTTGAGAACCACTGCCCTAGACTTCATCATGAGGTGGTGATTGAGTTTTGTAAGAAGCCATTATTTCTACCATACTGCATCATAAGAAATTTATGAAGGACCTAGATCATTTTGTTTCAAACAGATTATTTACAATAAAAGCCTCTTCTTAAAGAGGCAATTCTTGTGCCTTATTCAAATGTTGCCCAATAGCAAAATGCACCACAGAATAATACTGTTTTGCACTTCTATACCATGTTTAATCAAAAGGATCTCAAAACAGTCACAATTCTGTGAATTATGCCACCACTATTTTACACAGAGAAACTAAGGCACAGAAAGGTTAAACAACTTGTCCAACAGGATACAGTGCATCAGTCCAGAGATAGGAAGAGAAGCCTGGTCTAATCAAGAATGTTACATAATATATATTTGCCAGTGTAAATGTTTAAGGTGAACATCAGATTTGCTTTCAGAGTGCACACCCACAGAGATGGGGAGAGAGATTATGACTCCCACCTGAGGTCTTGTTTACAACTCTCATTAGAAGGGTTTAACTAGATTTTAAACCCATATTTGGTATTTAATTTCTGCAGGAGGAGTTTCCTGTGATTTGTAACGATTCTACCTATGTCTTCACATGTCTGATTAATATGTTTTCTGGCATTTCCCAATCTCTGTGGGGAGGAGAGTGGGGAAACTGCCCTGAAGTGACTGAACAGAACAAAGGAAGATTCTTTTAAAAAGTTAGGCTCCAAAATAGAAATTTAAGACTAAATGGGCAGCCAGATTTTCAAGAGACTCTAAATGAAGAATATTAAGTGGCACATAAAGTACATATTAAATTCATGTTTTTGTGACAAATCTTTTGTTAAACACAACTTTCTGATGACCCAAAAGTCACTTGTAAGATGGTAACATTGATGACCACTGGGAATGGAGGCATTTCACAACTCACCCACTCTGTTTAACAGGGATTTTTTTCCAGTAAGGGGGTTTCCACCCAAAAATGCACATACAGTCTGGGCATTCTTTATAAGAAAAAAAATGTTACACACAGTCACCTAGACAAATTTGGAGGCTGGGGGAATAGGATTTGTTAATCTTAATTTTATTGTTCTCTGCTTTGCTATTTCTTCAGGAGTAGCAGCAATTAGTGAGCAACAAGCCATTTTCTGTACACATTCACAAAAGACGTGGCCAAAGAACTGTCTCTTCCTCTAGTCTGCTATGGACTTAACTACCATTACCTCTTTGCACAGGAGCCTATAAAAATACTTTTTAAAATACACATTGCATACTTCTGCTATGGAATTCACTATCACAAGATACCACTGAGGCCAACAGTTTAGTAGAATATTTTTTAGATTAGTTTATATGCATAAGAATGGTCAGTTACAATAGACAGAATAGGAGGGATATAAAACCTTCCTGTTTCAGGGCATAAACCAGCCACCAGTTGATGGGATTAAGAAAAAGCTTCCCCTATAGGCAGATTTAGGGAATAACTGTCCACTGCACCTTCCTCTGAAGTACAGTATGTGGTATCCAGCCACTGTCAAGAGACACGATACTAAACTACAGTAAATGGACCTCTGGTCTAATCTAGTATAGTAACTCCTAATTTGTTACGGAGTTTTATTTTCTGCCAATTAAATACCAAATCCACTGAGCAAGTAAATTGACTCATGTAGTCATAGCAAGAACTTCCAGGCACGGTGTGACTAAGGGAGTACTAAAGTAAAAGAGTTGATACTTTTCTTCAAAAGATCCATAAGAATCTGCAAAACTCATTTTCACAAGAAATTGGCTAACTAATAGGTTGAAGCATGATTCATGTATATATACACATGACTTAAATATAGAAGCTGTACACATTTTGTTTGTATTCCTCCTCTCTGCCCTTTATAAATTTATCTTCAGAGATTGTAAATTCTTTGGAGTAAGCTCTATGTCCTCCTCTGTGGGCATTTGTGTACAGTGCCTAGCACATTGTGGGTGCTACCAGAATAAAAATAATCATTATTCATGGAGATTGCAGAGTCAAGTTACTCAGAACAAGTCCTTGATTTAGCAGATGACTATGCATGGCAAATAAATCTCCTATTATCCAGCTCCCTCTGTAGTCTTATGGTACCAATTTTGTGCAGGCACATCCTACTATTCCAGTGGCAGCCAGTAAATTAAGATCATCCTCCCTATATGGGTAAATGCACATTTCTGGCATCAATGACTGCTGACAGATGCAAATAGGAAAGATAGCCCCTAGAAAGCTGGGGACAAGATGGTGTCCCTTTAAGGCACGAACCCAAATGCAGATGGGAAAAATACTATACGTGAGCCAGAAAATAAATACATTTTAGTGGCTTATGAACTCAGCCAAGCTAGACAGAATATCTATGTCCCAACAGCTATTTTTAAACTTAGGGGATGGGCCATTTGAATGCACAAGATTATTTTTCAGAATTTATAAACAAAAGATAGGAAGAGGAATAGCACAAAATATACTGCAGAGTGATCAAGACCACAGTGCCAGAAAGAAGAGATATTCACGAGATTGGACGCCACAGGCATGCGGATGAAACGACAGAGGGTCAGGCCCTGAACCTGCCAGGTCGCAGGCGAGGCGCCTCCCCCCTCACTCGGAGCCCAGCCACATCCCCGCTGGTTCAGGCTCCAGACCCCCTCGCAGCGCAGCCGGGATTCGGGCTCACATCCTGGCGTCCCACGGGCTACGTGCCGCCCGCCTCGCTCCCGGCCTGCCTGGCCGCGGGGCCGGCAGCGGCTCGGGACAGTCCGGGCGGCCAGAACGCGGCTAGTGGTGGGGAAGGAGCCCAAGAGACCCTCCGGCCCAGCCTGGGAGCCCGCCGCCCCCGCAGCCCCTTACCTGTGGGGCGGGCGGGCAGGAGCTGCTGCCCTCCGGAGGGGCCTTTCTTGCCGCAGGAAGCACGCCGCTGTCACGGGGTTGGCAGGCCGCCTGTTGCTAGTGCCTGTGCGTTCAGACCTTCCCCTTCCTCGCCGTGCTCTGGCAGATGCCTTGGTATTTCAGCATTTTGCTTTAAAATAATACAATATCGATAATTTCTGCTGGAAGTTCTCTGTCCTCCCTCCAGGCTAAATGGAACAGCCCCACACCACCCCCTAAAGCCCAGGCTCTTCTTGTTAACCCATTTCTTGCCAAAACACAGCAGAAAGGAAGGTACGTACTGTCATAAGGAAACCTGACTAAGTACTAAAGGCTTCCAAATCACCAATATTTCCATGTAAAAGAATCAAAACGAGTGCCCGAAGAAAAGTAGAAGATTACACCTAGAGATGAAACACTGGGAAGAGGAGAAAGGACAAATTAAGACAAATTTGGCACGAGGAATGAAAATGTTTCACTCCTTTGCTCAGAAGTGAGGAGGCATTTTACTGATGCTTATATCAGTCATAATTATGTCAGGGTTTGGAAATACTCTTTCCCTAATGACGATAACATTTATTTTATTTAATACAATGTAAAGGTACCTATGAACAGACATCTCAGCACAGCACAATAAAATAAATGCGAAGAATAAAGCACTTACCAGGCTAAATATTAACTACAACTATTATTATTATATTTCATGTATATGTAGACAGAAATTAGGGGAAATGGGAAACAACATATAGTAGTATTTTCTCTTTTTAACTGGTCAACATACAGCTAATCTTTATCAGAGAATGTGCCAAAAAGACAAACGCCCCAGCCATCAAGCCAATCACACAAAAGAACTCCTTTCCCAGTTAGAATTAAAAATGAGAAACCCAACGAGACAGTAAACACAGAGGTATTGGAGCATAAGCTTTCGTGGGTGACGTCTGACGAAGTGGGCATTCACCCACGAAAGCTTATGCTCCAATACATCTGTTAGTCCTAAAGGTGCCACAGGACCCTCTGTTGCTTTTCACAGATCCAGACTAACACGGCTACCCCTCTGATACTAAACACTGAGGAGGATGCACAAAGAACCACCAAGGCTAAGTCTATCTAAATAAGTAGAACTGTATCTGACAATGCCTACCTTTCCTAATATGAACTCCCTCAGGGAACTGATGGGTGGAATCCCCTGGGAGAATAACATGACGGGGAAAGGAGTCCAGGAGAGATGTATTTTAAAGAATCCTTATTGAGGTTGCAGGAACAAACCATCCTGATGTATAGAAAGAATAGTAAATATGGCAGGCGACCAGCTTGGCTTAACAGTGAAATCCTTGCTGATCTTAAACACAAAAAAGAAGCTTACAAGAAGTGGAAGCCTGGACAAATGACCAGGGAGGAGTATAAAAATATTGCTCAGGCGTGCAGGAGTGAAATCAGGAAGGCCAAATCATACTTGGAGTTGCAGCTAGCAAGGGACGTTATGAGTAACAAGAAGGGTTTCTTCAGGTATGTTAGCAACAAGAAGAAAGTCAAGGAAAGTGTGGGGCCCTTACTGAATGAGGATGTGGGAAAAGCTAATGTACTCAATGATTTTTTTGCCTCTGTCTTCACGAACAAGGTCAGTTCCCAGACTGCTGCACTGGGCAGCACAGTATGGGGAGAAGGTGACCAGCCCTCTGTGGAGAAAGAAGTGGTTCAGGACTATTTCGAAAAGCTGGACGAGCACAAGTCCATGGGGCCGGATGTGCTGCGTCCGAGGGTGCTAAAGGAGTTGGCGGATGTGATTGCAGAGCCACTGGCCATTATCTTTGAAAACTCATGGTGATTGGGGGAGGTCCCGGATGACTGGAAAAAGGCTAATGTAGTGCCCATCTTTAAAAAAGGGAAGGAGGAAGATCTGGGGAACTACAGGCCAGTCAGCCTCACCTCAGTTCCTGGAAAAATCATGGAGCAGGTCCTCAAGGAATCAATTCTGAAGCACTTAGAGGAGAGGAAAGTGATCAGGAACAGTCAGCATGGATTCACCAAGGACAAGTCATGCCTGACTAATATAATTGCCTTCTATAATGAGATAACTGGCTCTGTGGATGAGGGGAAAGAAGCGAACGTGTTATTCCTTGACTTTAGCAAAGCTTTTGATACTGTCTCCCACAGTATTCTTGCCAGCAAGTTAAAGAAGTATGGGCTGGATGAATGGACTATAAGGTGAATGGAAAGCTGGCTAGATTGTTGGGCTCAACGGGTAGTGATCAATGGCTCCATGTCTAATTGGCAGCTGGTATCAAGCAGAGTGCCCCAAGGGTTGGTCCTGGGGCTGGTTTTGTTCAATATCTTCATTAATGATCTGGAGGATGGCGTGGACTGCACCCTCAGCAAGTTTGCAGATGATACTAAACTGGGAGGAGTGATAGATATGCTGGAGGGTAGGGATAGGATACAGAGGGACCTAGACAAATTAGAGGATTGGGCCCAAAGAAACCTGATGAGGTTCAACAAGGACAAGTGCAGAGTCCTGCACTTAGGATGGAAGAATCCCATGCACTGCTACAGACTAGGGACCGAATGGCTAGGCAGCAGTTCTGCAGAAAAGGACCTAGGGGTTACAGTGGACGAGAAGCTGGATATGAGTCAACAGTGTGCTCTTGTTGCCAAGAAGGCTAATGGCATTTTGGGCTGTATAAATAGGGGCATTGCCAGCAGATTGAGGGACGTGATCATTCCCCTCTATCGGACATTGCTGAGGCCTCATCTGGAGTACTGTGTCCAGTTTTGGGCCCCACACTACAAGAAGGATGTAGTGTGGAAGAAGGAAAATTTGGAAAGAGTCCAGCGGAGGGCAACAAAAATGCTTAGGGGGCTGGAGCACATGACTTATGAGGAGAGGCTGAGGGAACTGGGATTGTTTAGTCTGCAGAAGAGAAGAATGAGGGGGGATTTGATAGCTGCTTTCAGCTACCTGAAAGGGGGATCCAAAGAGGATGGATCTAGACCAGTGGTTCCCAAACTGGGGTTCGTGAACCTCTAGGGGCTCATGAAATGTTACAGGAGGTTCTCAGGAAAAAATTCCCCAATGGCGGACAGAACTGTCCTTAGGGATCCCTGGCAGCCCGAAGCCCCTGGACTTCCAAGAGCTAAGCAGATCATAGCAAGCATATCTATCACACTGAGGAGATTTAAATGTCAAGACTCCTTATAAGAAATGGAAAGGTAGGTGGATATTTTTTGCTCTTTTTAAAATTAAATAGGCAGCTAGTATTGTTTTTAAAATTATGATGAAGAACAAGTTGAAGCTTTGTTGTAATGTGCGTTGTTTGCCTGGACTGCTCAAGACCTGAATGCTTATGTAGGAGGAACTCTTTGAGTTGGCTTCTTAAATACCTTCATGCTGTTTCACATCTGATACTCCTTGATGAAACATAGGAGTCTTGTATTGTAACAGGCTTATTCAAAGTGATACAAGCTACAAAAGTGAGATCTTGGAAGAGTGTTACTGTTTTCATAATGTAATAAAAATACTGTAATGATTAATACACCTCTACCTCGATATAACGCTGTCTTCGGGAGCCAAAAAATCTTACCGTGTTATAGGTGAAACCGCATTGTATCGAACTTGCTTTGATCCGCCAGAGTGTGCAGCCCCGCCCCCCACAGAGCACTGCTTTACCACGTTCTATCCGAATTTGTGTTATATCAGGTTGTGTTATATCGGGGTAGAGGTGTAATAATAATAAATAATGTGTAATAAGCATGTCATAAAAACAAATGTTATATTTCCAAGATCATTGCTTTTATAATTTATACTCAGGTAAAGGAGAAAATCCCTGGAAATATTCATTTTTAGGAGGGGGTTTGTGAGAATTGACATTTTAGTGAAAGGGGTTCACAAGTTGTTAAAGTTTGGGAACCACTGAGCTAGACTGTTCTCAGTGGTAGCAGATGACAGAAGAAGGCGTAATGGTCTCAAGTTGCAGTGGGGGAGGTTTAGGTTGGATATTAGGAAAAACTTTTTCACTAGGAGGGTGGTGAAGCACTGGAATGCGTTACCTAGGGAGGTGGTGGAATCTCCTTCCTTAGAGGTTTTTAAGGTCAGGCTTGACAAAACCCTGGCTGGGATGATTTAGTTGGGGTTGGTCCTGCTTTGAGCAGGGGGTTGGACAAGATGACTTCCTGAGGTCCCTTCCAACCCTGATAGTCTATGATTCTATGAATTGTATCTGGTGTATAAGTATAGATTTTAATATTTCATATTTCATAGATATGCTTTGTGACTGATGTATTTCTAATAGGCTTCCTGAAAAGGGGCTATTTCTATTTGCACGGTAATGAAACAGTCTCCAAAAGTTGTGGAAGGCCTTCAAAGAGACTAATAAGACATTACATAAAACTCCTAAAACACTAAGCTCCTCAAACCCGTATCAAAAGTGTTCCATGGAAATGGTGAAAACCTTGTATTAAATGCATACCAGCTTCCATGCCAACATGAAAAGAAATGAGAATTTAACATAACCTGGCATAAGGGGGAGAAATGTTACCGGCGCTGTTAGCCATTACCCTGGTAAAGGCGGGTGGTACCCGTGCCCACGATGCGTGGCTCTAACCAGCACTATTTGGATTGCCAACCAGGGCCTAGTGTCGATAGTGGGCACGCCTAAGGGTCAAATCCTGATTTATTGCTCCACACGCTGGGTGTAGTGTCCCTTTCCACAGGCCCCGATGCCTCCAGCCAAGAGAGCCGCACCAGCGAGGGGCGCTACCCCCGGGCACGGGCTGCCAGGGAGGGACCTACGACAGATACGGGCGGGGGGGGGGCGCCCCCGGCCTGGGCCTCACCCTCAGCTGGCGCGGGGGGGGCAGACTGAGGGGCTTTGCGAGCTATGCCTCAGGCGGACGCGTGAGCCCGGGGCTCGCGCGTGACGCGGTGCTGCTGGCTCGTGACCTTTACGGATGCGGGCGATAACGGCGGGCTTCTGGGCGGGAAGGGCGTGACCTTTAGGAGGGGAGGGGGCGCTGACAAGTCGCGCTGCGAGCCTCTCCCCCAGGCCGCCCCGCGGCTGAGGCACGGGGGGGCGGCGGTGACGTCACGCGCGGCGGGAGTCACGCCACCTCCGCAGCAGCAGGCCCGCCCCCTGCTAATGGTCAGCGCTGAGTCAGGGCGGGCGCTGCTCGGCCCCGCCCACGGCCCGAGAGCCAATGGGGGCTGCAACGGGCGGGCCGCCTCGCGCGGGGCTGATGGCGGCCTCTTCTTCCCTGAGGGGCGGGGCATGGAGAGGCGCTCGCTCACCAGCGGAGAGCGGGGGCGCAACCCCTCCCGCTGGGCGGTGAGCACGGGCCCTAACCTCCCCCCCCCCGGACCCATAGAGGACCGGGCCGAACGGCCTCCGAGTTGGCATCAATAGTGTACTAGCCCCCCGCCCGCCCCCCGAATCCATAGGGGACCAGTACACACCGCCCCCGAGTCGGCATCATTACGGGTCAGCACTACCCCTGCCCCCAATCCACAAAGGATCGGTATGCCCTGCCCCCAAGTTGGCATCAATGAGCACCAACCCCTCCAGGATCCATAGGGGATCAGTCCACAGTGCCCACCAGTTGGCATCAGTATCAGCACGACCCCCCCCAATCCATAGGGGATCCGTATGTACTGCCCCCAAGTTGGCATCATTTTCGGTTAGCACCCCCCCAATCCATAGGGGATCGGTATGCACCACCCTGGAGTTGGCATTAATAGGGTCGATATTAACCCATCCCTCCACACACACTCCAGCAGGGGATTAATAGGAGACAGAACTAATCTCCCCCCCAGGGGAATTAATATAGGGGCAGTGCCAATCCTCTCTTCCAGAGAAGGTATCAATATAGCATTATCCAGCCCCCTCCGGGAACCTGATGCTAATCTTTCTTCTGTTCTGAAGCAGACTTTCTCCTCTCTTCAGTTAAAGTATTTCTGTAAGCATTCCCTTATTACCCTGTATCATCCCTTTCATCTTCCAATTGATCAATAGTCTGAAAACCATTAATTGAGCTCAGAATAAGAGCTGAAAACAAACAACATGATGGATCCAAATTTTTCTGTGTGTAATCAGGTGCTTGTTTTATGAGAGAGAAGACTTGCTAAATAATTTTTTTACTTTAGCTCCGAAATTCTAAGGAGCATCCCCTTTCTCGGTTCCTTAAAAGAAGAGTGAACTTGCTAAAAAGCTTCCTAGAAAATCAATTACTTGACATTTTTTAAGTTAGTTAATATTTATACAGCACTTTCAAGTTTTCCTTTCAGTTGGCTAATGCTTAGGACTTTCAAGATATAGGATCAAGTTCTGCACAGACTTACACCACATTGATTGAAGCAAGATAGGTGAGAGATCTTTTATTGGACCAACACCATTGAAAATAAGGGCAGAATTTAACCTAAAGAGCACTATGTAATTGGAAAGTATTATTGCTCAGAATAAATTCTGACAAAGCGCACTAGTAAGTGTAAATTATTATTAGTATTCATATTAAGCTATACAAAATCTGTAAATCTAAACATGATGAACAGTGATGGTTCTGTAATAACTATCTTTAGTTAATATGTAAATATAATTAATAAAATTAATCTTATTAGATTTTCTTTTGCTGTCACAGTGCACTTAAGTCTGCCATACTGTTGCCTTGCATAGAAAAATGTGCTAAATCTAGTGATGGGAAATCAGCTGCTTCACTTCTGCGTGAAGGGTCACATTGCAGCCCACAAAATGTCATTCAGAAATTGAGATCAGTAGTAGTTAAATGTATCATAGTTCTGACGTATTCACTTTTTTTCATTTGAGGACAGATTAGAATTCATGGTGATAATTTTAATGTTATGGGGGCTGTTAACAACCTATACAGTGATTAACACTCCCACAGCTGAATTTCTGTGATGCAGTTCATGGGATTTCCCAGTCTGCACAATCTGCTAAACACTCATAGCAAAACACTGCCCTGTATTAACTATAAGCGATGTGTATTGTATCGTACCTTGTTCTTGCCTGGAAGCTACTTTATTTTGGCAGTACCCTATATATAATACCGATAGGCAGGTTATACATGCATCTGGTTACTAAAAATGTGTATTTTCAAAGCCACCCAATGAATTTGGATGCCCAATTACTGGGAAACTGATTGTCCAAATGCCCTGAGTCTTTGAAAAATCTCAACATAAAGTTTACTAATGTTATACTTTTGTGCCTGATTTGTCATTGTAAATGACATAATAAGAAGGGCATTTACAAACAGGTTCAAATTATAGAAAATATTTACATCCTTAGCACAATAGTATGCTTCACTGGACAAAGGAAGGATTGACATTTCACCATCAAAAGTATCATACACTTGGATAATTTCATTAAGAAAGAATGGCTAATTCTTTTTGGGTCACACCAGGTAGTGCCTGGAAATGAATAATAATAAAAAGTCCCCCGTTATATTTATATTGATATTTAAGAGCATGTAAAGTACAGAGAATATGAAGCAACAGAAATCCACTGTGAAAATTAGAAAAACCCTGTTTGACTTTATCACAAAAATCAAGAGATGGTATAAAGCCACCTTCCATGAAACACTTCAACATCATTAAAGTGCTATGTAATCTATGATCATTTATCACTTCTTCCTATTTCCTGCAAATATTTTGAGGAGGGGTATTCTTCTGGTTAAGATACTGAGCTGATACTCAAGAGATGGATTCTATTCTTGGCTGTTCTACAGCTACAATTGGCTATTTAATTTTGGACAAACCACATAAACCTGGATTCAGAAAAGCACTTATCCTTAACTATAACTATAAGATTTAAGGATGTGCTTAAGAACTCCTTTCTGGTTAACAGGTGACTTCTAAGTGCTCTAAAATCCACATTTCCCTCAGATATCCTTAAAAGTTGCTGTGACTCCTGTGGGGTATGGGGTAGGGTTAGTATACAAACATAAGAATGGTCATACTGGGTCAGCCCAATGGTCCATCTAGCCCAGTATCCTGTCTTCCAAAAATGGCCAGTGCTACATGCTTCAGAGGGAGTGAACAGAACAGGGCACTTTATCGAGAGAGCCAAACTCTGTCGTCCAGTCACAATTTCTAGCAATCAGAGGTTTAGGGACACCCAGAGCTTGGGGTTTCGTTCCTGACCATTTTAGCTAATAGCCATTGATGGACCTATCCGCCATGAACTTATCTAATTCACTTTTAAACCCTGTTATAGTCTTGGCCTTCACAACATCCTTTGGTGAGGAATTCCACAGGTTGACTATGTGTTGTGTGAAGAAATATTTTTGTTTTAAAACTGCTGCCTATTCATTTAATTGGATGACCCCTGGTTTGCATGTTATGTGAAGGGGTAAATAACACTTCCTTATTCACTTTCTCCACACCATTCATGATTTTATAGACCTCTATCATATTCCTCCCCCCATCATCTCTTTTCTAAAATAAAAATTCCCCGTCTTATTAATCTCTCCTCATTTGGAAGTTGTTCCATATCCCTAATAATTTCTGTTGCCCTTCTCTGTAATTTTTCTAATTCTAGGACATCTTTTTTGAGATGGGGTGACCAAAACCAGGTCTGGCCTTAGGAAAAAATGGTGCCCTGGCCAAATTTGTATTTTGGCACCCTTTCTTTGAGTTTGCGAACAGCAGTGTGGGGTGCAGGGTGTGAGGACCAGCTCCTGGCCCTGGAGCCAGCCAGGCTGCATGGTGAGGAGTTTCTGAGCCTGGGGACTCCCCTGGTCATACATCCCCAAACACCAAGCAGGACAGCAGGTGTGCTGCCAGTACCTGTGCCCGCAAGAAAGGGCAAGCTCTGCTGGCTGTACATCCCCGCCAGGCCGGCAGCTCCAAGAGGCATTACCCACGCCCGGCCCAGCTGGCCAAGGGCTCCAGCCCTTGGCTCGCTTGCACTCACCCCTGGCTCTGGCAGCCCAGGCCCGACAGCTTAGCGCACTCAGACAGTGCCCCCTGACCACGGCACCCACCTGTAAGGCCATCCCTGACCAGAACTGCATGCAGTATTTAAGTCATGGGCACACCATGGATTGATATAGTGACATTATGATATTTTCTATCTTATTATCTGTTCCTTTCCTAATGGTTCCTAACATTGTTAGCTTTTTTGACTGCCGCTGCACATTGAGCGGATGTTTTCAGAGAACTATCCATAATGACTTCAAGATCTCTTTATTGAGCAAAAACAACGAGGAGTCTGGTGGCACCTTAAAGACTAACAGATTATTTATTGAGCAGTAACAGCTAATTTAGACCCCATCATTTTGTACGTATAGTTGCGATTATGTTTTCCAGTGTGCATTACTTTGCTTTTATCAACGATGAATTTCATTGGCCCATTCTTGGCCAGTCATCCACTTTTGTGAGATCCCTTTATAACTCTTCACGGTCATCTTTAGACTGAATGATCTGTTTGACCTTGTATTTAGCTGTTACACTCTAAGTACCTTTCCCAAACCTGAGGTTCAGCTCTGGGTAGCTCAAAAGCTCATCTCTCTCACCAACAGAAGTTGGTCCAATAAAAGATATTACCTTACCCACCTTGTCTCTTAACTATTTTGAGTAATTTTGTATTGTGTGCTAACTTTGTCACCTCACTGCTTACCCCTTTTTCGAGATTATTTTTGAATATGTTGAACAGCACTGGTCCCAGTACAAATCTTTGGAGACCCCGTTATTTACCTCTCTCCATTCTGAAAACTGACCGTTAATTCCTACCCTTTGTTTCCTATCTTTTAACCAGTTACTGGTCCATGAAAGGACCTTCTCTCTTATCCCATGACTGCATAATCTGCTTAAGAGCCTTTGGAGAGGGACCTTGTCAAAGGCTTTCCCAAAAGTCCAAGTACACTGTATCCAATGGATCATCCTTGTCCACATTATCCCTTTACAAAAGCCATTTTGGCTCTTCCCCAACATAGTGATCCAAATTTGGGATTGGGGGCTCTTGTCAGAGGAAGTGCAGAGGTGGGACACTGGGGGGAGTGACATGGAGGTGAGTGGCAGGAAGAGCAGAAGGGTTTGGGGCAAATGGTGCCTGTCAGCCTCATATTCTCCCCTCCTGTATGTATGCTGGGATCTTGGGGAACCTTGCCCCTCTGGAGTGTTTGAGCCTCTCTCCCTATCCTCTCAGGTGATTAGGATCTGGGGAGTTCCCTGCCTCTCTGGAGCTGTCTGAGCTCCTCTTCCTGCCCCTCACCATGCAATAGCAAGTATCTGGGGGGCTCCATCCCGCTCGGGGTCAGAGCCCCTTTCTCTGGTCCCCCATGTGATAATCAGGAGCTGGGGGCCCTTTTTGCTCTAAAGGGCTCTGAGCCCCTCTCCCTGTCCCCTTATGTGAGCTGGTATCCAGGGACGCTCTGCCTCCAGGTAAGAACAGGCATGCTGGGAGCATGCGCCACGAACACATTGCTGAGACTGGGGTGAGTAGTTGAGAATGGGCACACTTGATGCATTCACAGGTTCTCAAGCACTGGCATGGGGGAGTAGATATGAGAACACCACTGAGATAAGTGGAACAGCTCACATTTTTCAGAGCTATTGTTTCGGGCTGCATTTATCTACCTGGAGCGTTCTCATCACATTGAGATGAATGAGCAACTTCACATCTCTATGAGCTTCCTATGCTGCAGATGGCTATGTAGAGCCCTTTCATCTCTCTCTACCTCAGTTTTTCTATCTGTACAATGGTGATAATGAGGTTTCCCTCCTTGGTAAAATGCTTTGAGACGTATTGATGAAAAGAGCTATGAAAGAGCTAGGTATTTTAATTATTATTATTACTACTGTTACTTGGCCACAGTAGTGACTGAACTGCACACCTACATAATTACAACTGCCTAAATGACCACTAACTCCTACCAACGTTTCTCTTTCTGTTAAAAAAAAACAAACTAGAAATTCATTGACAAAAAATGTAACTAATGCTGAGTTAAGGTTGCCTGGTGGTCTCTCATGCCCTTCCAGATCATCGAGTTCAGCAGAACTCTATCTTAAAGTTTTGAAAACCAGAAAATACAAAGTTTAACACCCATGCAACTTTAACTCTGCCATCTCTGAGCGATGCTACACTAAATCGATAATACACATACACATACTCACATACATTGTACAGGAGCTATCTATACCTGCCCTACCCTCAAACACTTAACCTACTCCATTGAAAGATCAACACATCTGGTGCATTTTACAACACTTTCACCCTTACCTATAATGCCATCTAACACTATATTCACTTACCCTTCATTAAAATCACAGACCTCACTTATCTCTCATTCAACTGCTGACAGTTCCCCAGCACAGAGACCCCTGTGCCCTGCTGCTAACCTACACAACACAGCTGAAGTAAGGCATACTGAATCTCTCAGGGTACACATGCACTTCTTTCCATTGATCACACAGACATGGATCAGGAAAGGGGCTCAAACACACACCCTCCCAGATCACTTCATATAACATTCACAACTAATCCTTCCACTAGTCAATACAACTATCCCTACTATAGCAAATGCAGCGGTCATGTACACAGATGATTTCCAGGAGCTATTGCCAGCTCCAGGGAGGCAGAGATAAGGTTATGGGCACATACCTTAACTCTGCATTTCCTTGTTTTCAGAAGTTTTGAGTTTTGCTGAACTTGATGTTGTAGAAGGCACACGATACCACCAGGCACCCTTAAAGCTGCATTAATTAATTTTTACATCAATGAATTATTGAATATGTATTTAGGAACCTATCTTTAGGAACAGATTTGTAATTGGCTGATATATGTAAATGCATCTGGGCAAGTACTTCAGAGTGGGGCAAGGTTGCAGCTTTTAGTTAACCCAGGATACCTCCTGTTCTCAATTACGTTTAGGGAAGCTTCCTAGGGGCCCAGTGTATGGGAGGGCCAGTTTGTCAAGGCAAAGATTACAAAACAAAATAAAAAAGGCACAGTACCTAGCACAATGGGGACTTGCTCTACGACTGAGACGCCTAGGTGCTCTGAAGTTGAGGTGTGGTAAGCTGAAGCCCGAGGACATGGTGTCTGAGCCTCCTGCCATTGGGCCCTTCCTCTGTGTAGACGGGCTACTCTAGGGAATTTTACAAAAAAACCATTGGGGCTGAGGCTGGTTCATCTGAAAACCCCCTGGGGAGGCCAGACTGCTGTGTGTGCCGGAGTGCCAGGAAGGCGAGCGGGACCGGAGCGCTTTGAGATCTGCGGGTGGACAGCGGAGGGGCGCAGACGGGCCCCCGAGACCCTCCCTAGACCCGGGAGCGCGCGGCCTCGCGTGGGCGTGGTGCGACCCCGGCCTCGCGCTCAGGGGCGCGTGGGGGTTTCCCGCGAGCCGCCCCCGCTGACCGGTGACTCAGCGCGCCGGGGGCGGTCAGACAAGGGCCGCTCCGGGCCCGGCGCAGGCAGAGTCCGCGAGGCGCTCGGCCGGGAAGCAGACGCGGCAGTTTCGCAGGTAAGGCCGTGGCCGCGGCGCGGAGGGCGGCTGGCTCCATCCGGGGTCAGTGCGGGCTTCCGGCTGGTCCGGGCTCTCCCGGCGGTTCGCCTAGGGCCGGGCCGGGCCGGGGTGCGGCCTGGCTCCAGCCGGTGTGTTGCCTTTCAGACGCAGGGAGACGCGCCGCGCCGCGCCCGGAGCAGCCTCTCGCCTCGAGCCCATGGGACGCGGCCACTCGCCGCTCGTGACGGCGGCGCTGCTGCTGCTGCTGAGCCTGGGGCCGGCCGCCCTAACGCCCGCGCTGCCCGCGCGCTGCCCGCCCGGTGAGTGCCCTGGGGCCGGGGGGGACCGAGCGGGCCGGGGGAGGGACCGGGCGGGCGGGGCCGGGGCCGGCCCGGGCTGCAGCAGCCGGGCCCCGCTTGAACTAGCCGATCTCTCTGGCTCCTTCGCAGGCAAGTTCCTCAGCTGCGCGGACTGTGGGACGAGCCCCGAGGAGGTTTGTCTCGCCTGCCCCAGGGGCACTTTCTCCGCCACGGCCAGTGCCCAGGAGACGTGCACCAGGTGCCGCAGGTGTGAAGGTGAGTGCTGCCGGGATTACTGCCCAGACGGGGGCACACCTGGGTATGGAAACTGTATGGCGGGCCATGAAGGCTCACGACATTGGGGGGGGGGCAGAAATGAGGAGTTCGGGGTGCGGGAGGGGGCTCTGGGCTGGGGCAGGAGGGGTGGGGTGCAGTGCAGGGGGTGAAGGGTTTGGGGCATAGAAGGGTGCTTTGGGCTGGGACTGAGGGGTTCAGAGGGAGGGAGGGAGGGAGGGAGGAGGATCAGGGATGGAGCAGGGGCACGGGGAAGGTGAGGGCTCCAGGTCGGGGTGCAGGCTCTGGGGTGGGGCTGACAGGTTTTGGGTGCAGGAGGGTGCTCTGGGCTGGGACTGAGGGGTTCGGAGGGTGGGAGGGGGAATCAGGGATGGAGCAGGGGCACGGGGAAGGTGAGGGCTCCAGGTCGGGGTGCAGGCTCTGGGGTGGGGCTGACAGGTTTTGGGTGCAGGAGGGTGCTCTGGGCTGGGACTGAGGGGTTCGGAGGGTGGGAGGGTGGTTCAGGAGGTGTAGGCTCCAGGCGGCGCTTACAGGGCGATCCGTAGCTATTATGGGGTCCTACACAGCCCCCTTCAGCACTCCCTGGCAACACAGCTGGGGCCAGGTCCCTGCACTTCCCCTGTTGGTGAGTGCAACCCTGGCCCTGCTGCAGTCTTAAGGGGCGGGGCAGGGGTGGAGCAGGGTAGGGGCTTTGGGGAAGGGGTGGACTGGGGGCTGGACTGGGGCAGAGTAGGAGTGGGAAGAGGTGGGGCAGGGGCTGGAGCAGTATGCAGCTGTGCAGGGCACCAGGAAATTTGGTGCCCTGTGCAGCTACATACTTTGCATATGGGTAAGGTCGGCCCTGGGAGCTTACCTCAAGCGGCTCCCAGAAGCAGCAGCATGTTCCCCCTCCACTTCCTACACAGAGGTGTGGCCAAGAGGCTCTGCTGCATGCTGCCCCTGCAACTCCCATTGGCCGCAGTTCCCGGCCAATGAGAGCTGCAGGGTGGTACTTGGGGCGGGGGCAGCATGTGGAGTAGAGCCCCCTGGCTGCCCCTACATGTAGGAGCCGGGGTGGGGGAAACATGTCGCTGCTTCCGGGAGTCATGTGGAGCAGCCCCTGACCCTGCTCCCCCGCTGGAGTGGGGCAAGCCCCACACCCCGTTCCCCTGCTGGCAGGCCGGATGCGACCCATAGGCCGTAGTTTGCCCATCCCTGATCTAGTAGGTGTGTTAGCATAGCAGGGTGTAGTGTACACAGACGTTGAGCTGTAAATGGAATTGTTCAGCCTTGGAAGCTAAGGTAAGCGCACTGTTGGTACATGATTTAATAATCTCTAGATCCATGGGCCTTTTAAACAGCATATCTCTGTATGCTGTGTCTTTCTCCCCTCCCCCCCCATCCAAAGTTTCGCTTGGAAATAAAATTGTGCAAAGGTAGATATGTTAATATACCCCAACTCCTGTTTTGTGTGTGTGTCAGCAGTGCATGGCTGTATTTTTGTGACTGTATTCAGTATGTAAGCAAAAATTTGATCCCTAGCTGTCATAAGGGCTTTTGTAATAAGGCCCTCAGCTGGCCTCAGTTTGGATACCCTTGTATTACCAAAAAGGAAAAAGCAACAGAGGGTCCTGTGGCACCTTTAAGACTAACAGAAGTATTGGAGCATAAGCTTTCGTGGGTGCATGCCCACTTCATCAGATGCAAGTAAAGGGACCCTCTGTTGCTTTTTACAGATTCAGACTAACACGGCTACCCCTCTGAAACAAAAAGGAAAAAAAGTTCACTTTTTAAAAAAAATTTAATTGCCAAAGTGAAAATCTGTTTGGTGCATCCATTGCACTTTTCTGGCCTGCACTCTCAGCTTGAATCCTCTGAAGAAAATCAGGCAGGAGGTCCCTCTACTCATCACAGCCCTGTTATGATGTTTTACTAGGATGAGCTCACTTCTGTCCCGGATTCTTTGAGGAATGAGTGCCAATATGGGATATCTGTTTTTGCTCTACAGGAAAATTCAAATATAAAAGGGAGTGTTCTCCAACAATGGATGCAGAATGTGCATGTAAGGATGGGCATCGCTGTATTGGAAAAGACTGTTCTAAATGTGTAGAAAACTGTGGAGTAGGTCAGGAACCTCTTGAAGAAGGTAAGGCTGCCTTTGTCTCGTTACTCTCTGTAAAACTCTTAGGAGCCAATAACAGTAGAAAAGTCCAAGTGACTGTTTGCAGAATAGGGGCCTTATTGTAGTACTTGCTGGTTCATTAGCTCAGTAAAATTCCATTAACATAGGTAGGGCCCTACCAAATTCACAGTCCAAGTTGGTCAATTTCATGGTCATAGGATTTTAAAAATCATAAATTTCATAATTTCAGCTATTTAAATCTGAAATTTCAGGGTGTTGTAGGGGTCCTGACTGAAAATGGAGTTGTTGTGGTGGTGGGTCGCAAGATTATTGTAGGTGGGGGGTGGGGTTTACACATGTGCTGCTGCTGGAGAGCTGCGGTTGCTGGCCATGAGCTTAGCGCTGAAGGCACAGCTGCCGCCAACATCAGTGCAGAAGTAAGAATGGCATGGTATGGCATTGCCACCCTTACTTCTGCACTGCTGCTGGCAGGTGCGCTGCCTTCAGAGCTGGGCGCCAACCAACAGCTGCTGCTCTCCAGCTGCCCAGCTCTGAAGGCAGCACAGAAGTGAAGGTGGCAATACCACAACCCCCCTGCAACTCCCTTTTCGGTTAGGATCCCCAGTTTGAGAAAGGCTGGTCTCCCCTGTGAAATCTGTATAGTATAGGGTAAAAGTACACAAAAGACCAGATTTCACGGTCCATGACATATTTTTCATGGCTGTGAATTTGGTAGGGCCCTAAACATAGGCCTTGTTCCTTTGGGATACGAGTGACAAAGAAAAGATACCTGCAGAACTCTGGAATAATAAGAACAGAGACATTCTGGCCTTGGGGCACAGTTCATAGGAGGACAGTTGACTCTTCAGTATCTGGAAATACATTAACAGAATTAGTCCTGTCAGCTGAAGTTCAGGGGCCTCAAGCAACTTGTTTACAATGAAAGCCACTTATTAAAATATTCACTTAGTTAATGCAAGACCTTTACTGATCCTTGTTACAAGCCACTGATGATGAAAATTGATATATAAATGCTAAATTATTTTTGCTCAGCTGTACAGTAATGTCTCTTGCACCATTTTAAACTTCAATTTATATAAATGGTAAAACTCTTTGTATTTTTCAAAGCTTGCCAGACTTGTCCCAGTGGGACATTTAACAATCAGACCAATGGTCCCTGCAGACAATGGACAAAGTAAGTACTTTTTAAAAAAACAAGTGATATAGCTTTTTGGGTCTGGGTTTAATTCATTTTCATACATCTTTTTTTTTTTTTTTTTTTTTTTTTTTTAACATATTTAAGATGCCTTCCAGATAAGGTCCTGGTGAATGGGACTAATAGGAGTGATGTGGTTTGTGGACAAGCTTCAGAAACTATGACTCCATCCACCATTTCCATCATAGTCTCTACCCATGTACAAGGTGAGTTATTGCCTAATAATTCCTCGCTAGAGTGAAATAGTTACAGCTTGCCTTGCAATTAAATAAACTAAGGCTCTCGTGCTTATAACTGAACTTAAGGGTCCTTTTATTTGTCTCCAGTCTCACAGATTGGTGCAGCAGCAGCAACTCTGAGCAGTAAAAGCAAAAAGAAAAGTAGCTTTTGTTGTTTAGGGACAAATAATCCAGCTGCTTCCATTGCAGGGGAGCTTTGCTCTACAATCATTTTTAAGGAATGTTTTTGCTTCTTAGGGAAGGATCTTCAGGTGGTCACCGTCGGGATCGCTGTTACTGTGGCCGTGGTGGTATGCATAATGTTTCTGCTGCCTTTGTATGTGTGCTTCAGCATCTGCGACAAAAAGAAACTACCTGCTATGTTCAAGAAAAGTAAGACATGCAACCTACAAACTTCCTTTTCCTAGTGGTGGGCAAGCAGGCAAGAATCCAGGTTTCAGAGTTTCCTTGAAAGCTAGCAGCATAGTTGAACTTAAAAATGTGTTCTTTGAAAGTCCGTCACTATACTATGAAAAGAAAATCAGGTTTTAGATTTTTATTATTTAAAAAAAAAAATCGGGCTATTGGGAGGAAATTGGCTTTAGAAATGTTACAAAGGAGGTCTCCCGTGGCCCTTTGGAATTTGGTAGTGACTGAAGCTGAGAGAGTAATTTATTTTTTGGGAGTCAGCCAGCAAATTAAAAATCAGAAAAAAAAATTGATTCCGTTCAGAAAATGTTCAGACTTTGTATGAAAATTGGAAGAGTCAATTTTGGATCATCTGTTTCATTTCAGTCATAAAAAGTGTGTGTGTCCATCCATGTCTGTCCCCTTTTAACCTTTATCCCAGTGATTTAGTGCACTTGCCTGGGATGGAGGAGAACCACATTTGAATCCAAACTGTGGAGCAGGGACTCAGACTCACATCTCCTCCCTCCCAAATGAGCATCTGAAGCCCCAGGCTATAGGCTATTCTGTGTGGGTTGCTCTCAATCTCTCCTGTTGAAGTTGTTCCATTTCCGTATTAACTACTTAAATATTAATTGGGCCAAAGAGAGTGCAAATGACTTCATAGCCTGGTGATTAAGGCACTCACTTGGGAGGTAGGCTATGAAAACTTGAATCTTCCCTCCGCATGATTCAAAGTGGTCTGTCAAGTGCCCTAACCACTGGGCAAAAGATTAGGAGGACGACATACAGAGACACATGGGTTTCTGAAGCTGGCGCTGAAAAAGTTTTTCCCAGCCACAACTAATTGGGTCAAATTCGTGAATAGTTGCAGGTTCATCGAAACAGCACTTTTTTGGCCAACTATTTGGCCAAAAAATGTGACCCAGCTCTAGAAGTGACACAATTTTGTAAAGATACAATATTTGACAGGTTCCTACCTTTCTAAGACCGACAACAAATGAAACCTCAGGAAGCTCCCAGGAAATTACACTCTTAGGTGTACCGATGGGACATCACCTGCACAATGGTAGAGAAACCTCCTATCTTCCTCAGTATCTCTGCTTCTGTATGGGGAAGGAAATGTTCACTTAGACAGGCATGAGCTAAGAACACAGTATGTTACATTCCACTTCAATCTGGGTTTTTAACTCCCAACAGAATGCCAGTCACAACATGTTAAGACTACTGCCTCCATGGGTTTAATTAGTATCTCATGGTTCTATGTATTTATGCACCTTGGAGATATTCTGGAGTGTGTCTTGGCTAATCTTTTAATGTGTCTCTCAAGTGACATGAAAGGAAGAAAAGGGAAGGAAACCCATCCTTTTCTCCACACCCTTTCCTGTGGAGCTTCCTGCAGCTGGAACTCCCTCCTTAACTTGGTCTGGCAAGCTTCAGTCCTCCCCTTCATGTCCTTCCTGAAAATGGATTTCCTCCAAAAAGCCTATAAACCCTACCTGCAGAGAGAGGCGTTAACATTTTAGCTGAAAACCCAAAACATTAAATTTAAACAAATTGAAGGGTCACACTCTCCTGCCTCCTCTTGATTCCACAATCTCCCTGTTTTCTGCTCCCTATTCCTTTGTTTATATTTTTTGTCCATTCAAATTGTAAGGTCTTTGGAGTGCAGAACCTGTGTACACTATGTTGGCACTAAACTATGTGTGTGTTTACACACACACACACACACACACACACACACACACACACACACACACACACACACACACACACACACACAGTTTAGAGCCATCAGCTGAAAATAAAATCAGATATTTCAACCATGAGATGTACATGGGATGGGTTAGAAAAGTAGAATTAAGCATGTACATGTTCTGTTGTAGTCAAACAGCAGTTGACTGTGTGTGTATATATTTGTGTATATAACTTGCCAGCAAATTAAAGAAGTATGGGCTGGATGAATGGACTATAAGGTGGATAGAAAGCTGGCTAGATTGTCGGGCTCAATGGGTAGTGATCAATGACTCCATGTCTAGTTGGTAGCTGGTATCAAGCAGAGTGCCCCAAGGGTCGGTCCTGCGGTCGGTTTTGTTCAATAACTTCATTAATGATCTGGAGGATGGCATGGACTCCACTCTCAGCAAGTTTGCAGATGACACTAAACTGGGAGGAGTGGTAGATATGCTGGAGGGTAGGGATCGGATACAGAGGGACCTAGACAAATTAGAGGATTGGGCCAAAAGAAACTTGATGAGGTTCAACAAGGACAAGTGCAGAGTCCTGCACTTAGGATGGAAGAATCCCATGCACTGCTACAGACTAGGGACTGAATGGCTAGGCAGCAGTTCTGCAGAAAAAGACCTAGGAGTTACAGTGGATGAGAAGCTGGATGAGAGTCGACAGTGTGCCCTTGTTGCCAAGAAGGCTAATGGCATTTTAGGCTGTGTAAGTAGAGGCTGGTTATTTCCATTAGTAGAAATTTCATTAAAGAAACTGGTTTACGAGCAGGGCTTTGGAGCTGTGCTCCGGCTCCGCTCCAGCTCCAGGCAAAAACCTGCAGCTCCAGCTCCGGGCTCCGCTCCAAAGCCCTGTTTACGAGTAAAATCAACCTTGCAACTGATACGTGGATTTATTCTAATCCATATATGAAACCTATTTGGTGCCAATAGTGGTATTTCAATCTACAGGGGAAAGCAATATTGTTCTCTGAAGTCTGGAGATTCCATGCTGCCAGCTCTCCTCACCTCAGTGAGAGCCTCCTGTGCGTTGGGGAAAGCAAAGCACAATAGACTAACTTGCCAGGAAATATCTTTAGAGAAAAAGGCAATTTCAGGTCAAATAACTGTACAATTTTGAAGAACTTCCTAACACCATGCAGTCATTGCTGAGGGAAAATGATATGAGTGATAAAAAATGCAATTCAAGTTAATCATCTCTTTCTGTTTAGTGAATGTAACACCTGAGCAATCAACTCAAGAGGAGGATGCCTGCAGCTGCCGCTTTCCAGAGGAAGAACAAGGAGACTGTGATGACTGTAGCAAATCCAAACTATTCAGGGATTCCTTGGTGCATTAGAAACTGGACTTTCTAAGGAAGCCAATTGTGGTTTCCTTTGCTTTGAGAGCACAGGACAGGAGCCTGGTTACATAATTGGGGTGGGGGGGGAGGAGTAGATGCAGGTTAAGTGAATTTTAAAACTTATGGACTGAACAATGCAGTCGGTGGTGGATGAAGCAGGTCTTTCTCAGTACATCACTGTCCTACAGACAGAAGAGTTGGTCCTTTATTTAAAAAACAAACAAAAAAACAAAAAACCTCTTTAAAAATTAACCCTTGCCAACATCTCAAATTCTAACGAAACTCTCTGGGCAGCATCTTTAAAATGAAAGCCAACTTACTAACTTTTTTTCATATGGTGGGACTAATATTTCTAATATATTATGATTTACCCTAGAGACTAAAAAGCATCAATAAGACAGGAACCACAAGCCAGACTGGTCTTATGTTACCTCTGGTAGGAGATGCCTATGCTATAGCTTACTTATTCAAGTTTGGGAGTGAGAATAATGTTCCTGAAGTTACAGACTAAACACTGACTACAGCTAGGTACAGTGCAGGCAGCCAGCATACAAGCTTCCACCACCTTGCTCTTTTCATGTCTGGAACTATAGCCCCTCCTAATTCATGCTCAGCTATCACACTAATGGGTGTGGTATAAAATCCTAGACTGATACTATTTCAACTGCCAGAATGAACTTCTATATCCTGCCCTACAGAATGCTTTCCTATTTCAGTTTAGGTAGAAGTTAAAAGGAATATGGTAACTCAGGGTTGTCAAATGCCTCAGAACACCTTTTCCGTGCTTTCCAATAGCTGTTACATTGATTGGCTTTGTAGTTGGAGTGGCAACACCGGGGCCACCCCAGGTACCGCCCCTGCAACTCCCATTGGCCAATAGGAGCTGCAGGGGCGGCACCTGCGGACGGGGCAGCATGCAGAGCTGCCTGTCTGTGTAGAAGCTGGAGGGGGGACATGCCACTGCTTCTGGAAGCTGCTTGAGGTAAGCACCACCTGGAGCCTGTACCCCTGACCCCCTCCCATGCCCCATCCCCCTGCCCCAGCCCTGATCCCCCTCCTGCCCTCTGAACCCCTTGGTCCAAGCCTGGAGCACCCTCCTGCACCCCAAACTCTCATCCCCAGCCCCACCCCAGGAGCCCTCCTCCCTCCTCTCCCCCAATCCCCTCCCCCCAGCCCAGAGCCCCTTCCCCCACACTGAACGCCTCATTGCTGGACCCACCACAGACCCTGCACCCCCAGCCAGAGCCCTCATCCCCTCCCGCACCCCAGCCCCCAATTTCATGAGCATTCATGGCCCGCCATACAATTTCCATACCCAGATACGGCCCTTGGGCCAAAAAGTTTGCCCACCCTTCGGCTACACTGTGACAAGATAATTTGATCTGAGACCATGTGATTAGTGCAACTGGACTGTATCATCCTTTTGATCTTAAAATATTACCCTCTGATTTTTGGATATGTTAAATACGGTACATACATTGCAGGTACAGTACATGTAAAATATAACTTACTATGTTGCTAATTTCATAGGTAGAACTATGAGGTTAGAAATACACTTTCTGATATGAAAATATCTGCCTTGATCAGTCACTATTGCTTTTAATTTGAATAAGAATGGGAATGTGTATGTTTGAGTCATGGCATTGGCAGTGATAGTTGTACCCTTTTACAGCACTATAAACATATTTTATATTTTATCATTAAGTGTTATTCAAAAATATAATGAAAGTCAACATGTCATGTAAAGACTGGTTTTGGTGGGTGTGTTTTTTAAACTAGGCAAGGTACATTCCATCTAGCAGATGAATGAGAGCCCAGTCTCTCTCTCCATGCAACATAAGCCTTATGTAGCAGTAATTTTTTACCAAACTCATGCTTGCTGGTTTTGATTAAATTTGTATATAATTGATTACAAAGCAAAATGTAAGAAAAGAAGAGTGGGGACTGTAGCCCTGCCTGTAAAGTTACATATTTACACTTATTTAAATAAGATTTTTTTAAAAAATAAAGTAAAACCTTTCCTACATTTTTTTTATCCTCTCAATTAATGTGTTTTCAAACAGGAGAATGAGTGACCCTTACATAACGTAATATTTGCAAGTTTTAAGATGTAATGATCAAGGAGGGTGGTCGGTTTTTTCACTATTTATAAATGAACATTTGGTTCTTGTAAGAAGTTCAGAATGTCACAGATTACCCTGTGATCAGTTTCTAATCTAGAACCTCAGCAGTGGTATTTTCCCTGAAAACACTTGCATCAGTTGGAGTTTCACTCTCAGACAGAATCTGCATATCTTCAGGAACTTGAAATTCTTATTTCTTTTTCCTTTCCTTCCCTGCACACACACTACAGTACTTTTTCCAATCTGTTTGATGGATTGATTTTTGGAGACAAGGTGGGTGGGGTAATATCTTTTATTGGACCAACTTCTGTTGGTGAGAGAGAATCTTTTGGGCTCACGGAGCTCATTTCCACGTATGATTGATTTGGCATTAATGACCTTTACTTCTCACACCTAATTTGTGTCCTGTTATGCTGAGCATTTAAGCTCCATATAAAATTCCATTGAATTGAAATATAAAGTCCTTGGGGCACATCCTCAGCTAGTAAATTGACTGAACAGGGCTATGACAGTTTAGGGGGCAGATTCTAGTAGAAAGTATTTCTAGGAATAAACATTCATAGAAATTACTTATGCTTACTTTATGTGACATAAGTATTCTTCCAGTAAATTAAAGGCTAGTATGTGGGGCATTTAGTCAGTCAATTCTGGTGCTATGGAAAAGAATGAAAGCCAGAGCCAATAAAAGAAACAAGTGGCCAAGGAGTTCAGCTGTGAGCCTCTTCGGGCTAACTTCCATTTAAAAAACTGCTATTTTATTTAACTTGGAATATGAAGGGCATAATGCATACATCTACAAGTAGGTTTATAAACAGAGCTTGAAATACACACTGAAATTAACACATGGTACAAATGCAAAGGAAGGTTCAGAACACTACCAGGGCATTTCCTACAAGGGACACAGTTCTTATTTGCCAACAGAACTGCTGAACAGTAGCCTGTGCTACTGTATTTTATGGAAGGTGCAAGGAGCAGAAAATGAACACACATGAAAGTGTAAAACTAAAAACATTAGCACCAATTTTAAATAATGTGCTTTGCACTTCAATATGCTCCATGTCAAAAACAACTCTATAGGAAATAAGGTAATCTCAAGTGAATAATGTCTGTAGCAAATCTATTTAACATATCTCAAAACTTTTACAGTATTTGAATTATCAATAGTGATCTGTGAAGTGTCTTTATAAAATATTAAAGTCTTAGCCATGGGCTCATGTACTTCCTAGAACGTATTCCAGTAGTACCTGCCTTTACTACGTTCACAATGAATGGCCTGTTCCCACTCTAGATCCCAGATAAGCACATGTTCTTGATGATAAATGGGGGTTGTTCAAAAGTGCCATTATTTCACACGTAGACAGTAGACACAGCTCCTTTCCCTTGCAGCATGTCAGAGAAGTGTCTGCTGCAGTTTGCAGTATCGCGTGCAGTCTCCTCAATTTACATCAGTCTTCAAGAGAAATGTGAAGCTATTGTTCACATCTTTTCAAGTTTAGTTTCTTCAATACTTTCTGGAAAATATTTTCAAGCCATTATTTTCTCCTCTTCTGAAAAAAATGAGATAAGTTTGTCCAAGCAGTTTGAGGAAAATATAATGAGCAATTAGTTCACACATGTCTAGTCTCACTGCAGCTGTGCTGAAATCTTAATTCTAACAAAATGAAATAAGGAATTCAGATCTAATCCCATCGGCAGGTAAACAAGTAATATACTGTACAGTTGAATGTCAACTGCAATAGTAGCATCACGTTTTGACTCAATAATTCATGATGGCACATCTAATTGTTTGAAACAATTTGCTCCCTAAAGCTCCTGGAAAAATGTGGCACGCAGACTTTTGGGTTCATCCCTGATTGTATTAACAACAACATGACAAATTACTTCTCTCAGAGTTAAACTTTCATCTAAAACTAAATTTTCATATACAGCAACTATGTCGATAGACTGTCCATTCATTAACACCGAGGAATAGCAACCTTACTGTGCATTCACCTGAGTTCAGTAAAAGGCACCATCAAAGTAATAAAGAAAACCTTGAACAGGGAAGGAATTGCATTATGTAGATCTAGCCATTGGTAATTAAGCCAGAAAGAAGGAGTCATCATTCAACTCACAGTTATGGCAAAGAAATATATTTTGTTGCTAGAAGAAGTAGGCTGTAGGTGAAGGCTCTAGGATTCACTGCTGCTTACAGCCTTCCTTCTTGTCCCTGGATTTTTGGCGTCCTAGCGTTTTAGGCTGACGTTTGGTCGGTGAATAAAGGCAGGTCCGATGGTGGTATCCATATAATCAAAGAGGCCATCAACTGGGACAGTGTGTGACTGGGCAGCTGCAAAAAGAAGGAATAGAATGAATAACTCCAGCTGTAATAGAAAAGGCAGGAGGACTAAGCTGAGTCACTAGGTGTCAGGGGTTATAGGTGTAAATTCCTCATTTTAAAAGTGTTATTGGAAAGAATGGGAGAGATTCCAAGACCAGAAGGGGACCACTATGATCATCTAGTCTGAGCTCCTGTGCAACATAGAACTAACCCAAAATCATTTCTACAGCATATCTTTTAGAAAAACATCCAATCTTGGTTTAAAAATTGCCAGTGATGGAGTATCCACCAAGACCCTTCATAAATTGTTCCAATGGTTAATTATGCTGTTAAAATTTATACTTTATTTTTCAATCTGAATTTTTTCTAGCTTCAGCTTCTATTGGCACATGTCGTAATAACTTTCTCTGGTAGACCGAAAAGCCCATTATTAAATATTTGTTCCCCTTGTAGGAACCTATAGATTGTAATTAAGTCACACCTTAACCTTCTCTTTGTTAAGCTAAATAGAATTGAGCTCTTTGCGTCTATCGCTATAAGGCATGTTTTCTAATCCTTGAAATCATTCTTGTGGCTCTTCTCTGATCCCTCTCCAAATTTATCAACATCCTTCTTGAATTAACGACACCAGAACTGAATATAGTATTCCTGCAGTGGTCACACTAGGGCCCAATACAGAGGTAAAATAACCTCTCAACTCCTACTCAAGAGTCCCCTGTTTACACATCTCAGGATTGCATTAGCTCTTTTGGCCACAGCATTGAATTCATTTTCAGCTGATTATCCACCACAGCCCACACATCATTTTCAGAGTCACTGCTTCCCAGGGTAGAGTCCTCCCCCTTCTGTAAGTATGGCCTACATTCTTTATTCCTAAATATATACATTTACCTTTAATCATATTATAACAGATATTGTTTGCTTGCACAGTTTACCAAATCACCTATCCTCTTTATCACTCCTCCTATTTTTGTCCAGTCATTGTTTACAGGCAGAGTTCCTGTTACCCCATATATAATTTCTTCAAATTTGCCAAACGTACATTAGCAATCCAGTGCTGATGAGGAACCCCATCATAAGAGACCTGTGAGCATGGACTTTGTACATAAGTGGACCTACCACAAACTATGGCACTTGTGGGATATTCGGACATTAGATTAATGAGGGCTCAGATTTCACTTTATATTGGTAATAGAAAAAATTTGAAAATATCAGAGAGAGACTCCAACACCACAGCTGCATGGACTGGAATGTGAGAGGACAGATGTTTTATTAAGCATTAGCTTATGGAGCTAAGCATGGCTAGGTATTATTACCTTGGGAGCAGAATGCAAACACTTCAGCAGGTGGTTCTTTTTTGACTTAAAAGTTGGGTCCAGAACTTCAACAGTATTTTGAGGAAACTGTTGCCTGTGGAAACGTTGAATGTTACAGCAGATTTACATACTTTTGCCTTTTTATTTGCATCTTTAGGATTTCATATTTGTAAGTTTTCTTCTTCAAATGTCTGAAGACAGTTTCTGAGCTTACATGTTTACAGAACTAAGACAGCTAGTCATTTCTTATCTGGACAACCTTGATCTGAAACTTGTACTGTTCCATTTCAGTCCTCTCTTACAGCAAGAGTAACTCTTATTCCCACCTCATACCTCCTAGAAGAACATTCAGGGGTATCTTATTACCATGTCCTATGTATGTCCCTATTAGTGCATTCAGGTTGTTTTGTGGTGGGTTAGAATATAGATTAATTTATTTAAGGTAAACTTTGCTGATTCAGAATTCAGAAGCGTCTCCTGAAATTGGAATGCTGGTATATCAAGATTTGGATTTGTCCCCTAACAACATTCAGATGGAGTTTACAAGAACACATTTCAGCTTCAACTTTAAGTATCGGACACATTGTAGCATGTATTTCTTGTTCTTTTATCTACATTGAGTGACTGATATATCAACATTTTACATTAGCTTAAATAGGGAAAGTACTGGGAAAATCGTTGAATATCTTGGATCTTTATTTCCTCAAACTGCCCTTTGAACTGTTATGAACCTGAGATCCCATTACATGAAAAGAGACTGCGGTAGAGAGAGAGCATTTAACTAGCTGGAAAATAACTTCTGCACAAGGCTCTAAAACTTTACTCCCTCACAAGTATACAAGGCCCTAAAATAGTCCAGAATATATACATATAAGAGATTACTAGTCTGAATAAAGACACCTACTTTGTTCTGTCTATGCTGCCTCCTTGTGTTGGGAAGTCTGACCTTTTCAGGGTCTGACCTCTGACTGGGGATCCAGGTACCTCAGCATCTAGCCATACCTCTTTATATTAAGACAATAACAAGAGTTTATGCTGACTTGGCCCATAAAACAGAAGACAGACAGGCAGCTCTGTGGTGTACACTGACTAAGGAGGAAGGTTATTAAGATCTATAGTGAGACCAAGCTTGAATAATTAGGAACACACCATTGTATTTGAATTGTAACCTGCCAACCCTTTGAAGGTAAGCTTTTGACCCTATGTTACGTATACTGTGTTTTATAAATGTTAGCTAATAATCGCCATGACATCCCAGTGAGAGATGGATTATTATCCCCATTTTATAGCTGGTGGAATGGATACTAAGAGGTTCAAGACTTGTCTCACACTACACAGCAAGTCAGCAGCCTATGAAACCATGCTGCCTCCCTGATGAGCCAAAGGCTGAGAGCTAGCAAAGAATTTCATTTCAGCCGCATTTGTTACTTCTGATGTACTGGAAAAATGTCAGTGTTACTGAGTCCCTTGGGATACCCCAAACAGCAGCACAGTACAATAAGTAGAGGCACTGGGTGCAAACTGACTTTTGTGCTAATGATACTCCTTCCCTTCTGCCACACAGTTGTATGACTTGGCTTCTGTTATTCAAAAGGCAAAGGATCATAAACACATGCTACCCCAGATCCAAAAGTGCATCATTCCCAGGAGCAAACCATGGTCAGCACTGGCCTGTGGCATATGTTCTGTCTGTCCATTTTAGATCACATGGCTACTCACAGCAATGCCCGGGACAATCCCCTGGATGCTCAGGGTAGACACTCCTTGTCCTGTGCCGCATTTGGCTGACAGCATTATAGTTTCATTTTTTATTCAGACACAAGGTGGATGAAGTAATATCTTTTATTGGACCAACTTCATTTGTTATTTATTCATTTAAGGAAGTTGTAATTCAGTAGCTGAAATTCACGTTGTCTGAGCTCATCCCAAACAAAGCAGGGAATAGGGAAAGATCCCCTACCTTTCCCAAGTAATGATACAACAAAGAACAGTTTTTCCTTACAAGATAAATACTTCATGGGACTTTTCTTGAAATTAACCTTAATGTAATTCAGAGGAATTGCTCAACTCTAATAATGTTAGCAACTTTGCCAGAGACTAAAGGGGTCTGAAAATTCGGAGCTGGTTCTGAATTAATGCCTCTAAGTTAATTCAAATAAATAGAGTTTACTGTTATACTTTAGACAATATTTCTTTCATCCCACAGCTAATATTAGAATTCATTTCAGCCATTGACTGCATAATGGAAATTGCTGCAGGTTGCTTTACACTGCTGCTCCCTCAATGTGGGTGTTTTGATCCTCTGGTAGGTGTCTGCCCAATAGCACTATGATGAAATCTTTCCTTCCGGGGGTGGTATCGCTCAGACCAGTGAGCTTGTTAGCTAACCACCACAGCTAGAGAGCAAGTGTGTGCAAGAGGCTACAAGCACACTCAGCTTTATGATCTCAGCTGCAATCACCTCTCTGTCTACTACTGTGACATCCACATTAGACCTTTAAATGTTAGGGGTGTTAAACAGCCCTCCCTCTAACCTGAAGGTTATTAGGGTGGCATAGTTCAATGGCTGGCACCAATTTAAGGTTTTAATTTTAAACAGAATTTTTCATGAATAGGAGAATTTGAGTTATCAAAATAAATGTGTAGCCATTAACCAGGCTGACCAATTCAACTCCTATTCTCTCCTCCAGATCCATGTAAGAAGTGTCCAGGCCTCTACTTATTGAACCAGACAATTAGATGCATGCCACAGCTCGAAGAAACACACACCATTCTTTGCTGCTTCAGTACATCTGGAGAACTTTGAACAGAGATCAGCTGCTTGGATTCCTCACTAGCCCTCAGAGAGAAAAGGGTCAGCAGTAAGCATTACCAGCTCCTCATCTGGCTGAAGTTTCTCTTAATTCCTCATTTTTTCCTACCCCACTCTCCTGCTGGGTCCCTTCTGCCCGAGTCTTTGGTTCCATCAGCTGATGATATAGTCCCATGAGCTCCTTTAGAATAGAACATCATCAATTCTTCCAGTGAATGAAGCACTGAAGCTTGACTCCACTTGGCATGGACAGCACTAGGAGATTATGTGAATTACATCTTTGTGATTACTGTGAACAGCTGTGCTGGTAATTGTGTCAACTGAGCACTGAAGCTGCAAAACCAAATCCAGGGCTTGCCAGAATATGGAGATTGCTTTGTAGGAAATGAAGGGAATTGGTTATTTTATTTTTGAACTGGTGAGGAGCAGAGAAACTTTCAAGCATTTTGCTTATTTTTAATTTATATTTTTCCTATACTAACCTCCACAGCTTGTTTTGATGCCCTGATCTGTCAGGCATCTCCTCTTCTCTGGTCAGTAAGCCCTTAGGGGAATTTTGTTTCCAGCACCTACCTTACAAAAATATTTTTGGGACAGATAGGATAGAACCCTTGTGACAGATTTCCAAGTTATTTTGTTTGCTGTAATTATAAAAGCACAGAGGACTCTATGTACTGTCTTCAGTCTCATTAGCTAGGTCTTCTTGTGACCTGGAATATTTTCTCCAAGTGGTAGATACTTAACATGTTACCTTCTTTGTTCTTGCTTCTCCTTGGCTCAGATAAGTTGCTCCCCTCATCACTGTTCTCTGTCCCCAGGTTTGTCTCATGGGATCTCCACTGGGCTTTCAGTTCCTGGTTCTGCATATATCTAGCAATCTCCTGGAGTGTCATGAGACAGCATGTGAGAGAATGTTAGTTCTCACTGAGCACATAAACATGGTTTTAAAGGTCCAGAAGCATCATGGACAGAGATACAGACATTCAAACACTAAGGGATTGTCCTTAACTACTGCCTACAACAGAAAGACAGCCCTGCATCTACCACAGGTCAAGGTGCATTACACAGGATTTCATGGACAGCTATAAAACAAACAAACTTTCTGAAAATCTTCTCACCCCAACAGGAACATGACTTTTCGCATAAAGTCACCAAATTCAGGCTTTGGTGACCCAAGGTGCGAAGTGAGTTATAGGGTCAAGGACTTCTCACTGAGAAACACCCTGCCACTAGTTTGATCCCATTTAAACCAGGAGGCTGTTAGCTTGGATGTCTTGGGCAACTGTAACTACTGGTTTATCACAAGAGGAGGTCTCAGGCAGGTAGGATCCAAACCATTTAGGCCTTTTTAGATCAAAGCCAATAGCATCAAATCAGAAGTCACCTGGCAGCCAGTGCACCTTGCAGAGCTAACGTGTGATGTGCTCTTAGCAGGAAACACATTGCTTAATAAGTGGGGAGCTGATTCTTCAGTAGCTGCTACTTCCAACTAGTTTAAGTGTGAAGCCCCATCCAGGCAGCATTGCACCCAACTAGCCTTGAGATGACAAGGCATAAGTAACCATGGTGAGCTCCGGATCTGAAAGGAAAGGACATACCCTGCTTCCCAAGGGCAAATAATCTTATCCACAAACATAAATTCAACTACCATCTCTATGGAGATGACTCACAGATCTACCTCTCTAGCCACATATTAACTTCTGAAGAGCCGCATGCGGCTCCGGAGCCACAGGTTGGCCACCCCTGCACTATGGGATCCTGGTCTAGAACTAGGACTCCTAGGTTCTACAATAATACAAAGAATAGATAATAATAAGATAAGATACTTGGCAACTGCTGCTGCCGGGACATCCAGGAACATGTTGCATCTCAAGCCAGCACCAGATTTGGGCAACCATTACAAGATTTCACATCTTATTCAAACTCCATTTTACAGTCATAGTGTGCTGTGTGTTTTCCCCTATTACTGCAGTTACCACGGGGTCTGGACGTGTGTGTGTGAACTGAGGCTTTTACTTTCCTAATCTGCTGCCTGACTCATCCAGGAAGTGACAGCATGTTACAGGGGCAACATATATGTCTTCAAGGGTTTGGTGCTTATTCGTTCTGATGCCAACAACTGGGCCATGAAGTGGCATTGGGTTTGGAAGCTAAAGAAAGCAGTGGATTTCCCCTTTTTTGAAGTATTTTTAAGGAAGAGCCACCTCCTTCTTCCACAGTCCTGGAATTTTGCCCTGATATCTGCCACATTATACACACACACTCGGGCCAGGAAGCCATTTTCTAACTGCCAAGAAAAACAAACGAGGGAAATGTGAACCGCTTACATCTAGCCTGTTACCTCATCCTGAGCCACCTGGGCTGCTCGACAGTTGTCATTGCGTTCCTGGTTCCGCCTTCCTCTCTGCAGAATAGATTAAAGTTTATTGAGAATCAACAGTAAGAGATACTAATGGAAAGCAGGCAGCAGCAACAGTTCTAAGGGGCAAAGAGAGCAATCTATGCTATTTCTATGCAAAGTGACTTTTTTTGGTTTTATTAAAAACAGATCTTAATATTCTGAGATGCTGAAGTTGTTTTAACCAGTAGCCTGTCAAGATGGCCTGTATATGGACTCACGGGCATGTGAACTTTAGATAATGGAGATAGGATTGTGTGTAGTACACAATCCCCTAGAAAAATATAATCAAATTAGAACTTCCAATCTGAGAAACACCTCTGCTGAGGTAATGTGCTCCCTTTCTGCCCAAGGTTCACCTACTGCATGAGTCTACTCCTCCTCCTGCAGTCTCCAAGCCAGTTCTTCCTCTTGTAGGAACTGCTCCTGATTCCCAAGTTCTAGTTCTGCCATCTGACATTTCAGGGGGTTAGTGCTGCAAGGCTGCTGGGGATTCTCATCTGAACAGAACTGCAAAATCACAAATATCAGACATGATTGAAAGAGACCTGAGGTGGGTCCATCAGAAAAGCAGAGTTGGTCAAAAAGGAAGCTATTGCTAATGGGAATCCCAAGACTTCCCAATCTCAGCATGCTGGATCAAAGAATAATCAACAATGACAAAACTGGGGAAAGCTCCCAAAGAGAAGTAACACAACCAGCCTTAGGAAAAATTCTCCCTTCCAAAACAAACACTGTATTTGGCTTTCCAAATCTAGCATCTGTTGACTCTCTCAAAAGCTTTTATAAACACAGAGAAACAGGACTGGCCCTCCATCAATCAAGAAGAGCAGAGAGAGAAGCGGTGATGATATTTTTGTTCCTCTAATTAAAGAAAAGGAAGTTTTTGACTTGATTTTCTTCCCTCAGTCTCCACTGAACTCAGTTCCTCAAGATGCTCTGCTTCATTATAGGGTTCCCAAAGCCCAATACACCCCCCTGCTACTGAACATGTGATGACTAAAAGGAAAATCCTGTCACCAAGATCTATTATGCTGTGGAGTTGTCTATCACAGTAAGTGGCAAAAGCATCATCACTTGGTACATTTTAAACAAGACTAGACAAAGAATATACATAGGGAATAATCCTAACATGGCCGAAGGGAAATGGTCTACAAGAGTGTATTAAATGGCATTTTCCTTTTCTAATTCCTGTGATTTGTTGGTGCTGCTATTATACAAATATATGAATAATAATAAACAGTAAAACTATTATTCCCATTGAGATACACTATTTGCTGGTCAAACTCTTTTACCATTGGGTCTTTGCATGGGTAGCATTAGTTATACTTGTAGGCTGCATTTTCTAATAAGCAATCCCATATAAGGTTAAACTCCAATTCGTCTAATTACTAGTACCTGATCTGAGACCAGGGTTTCCTTTCCTAAAGGGGAGTTGTGAGTGACAGACCCTATTTTGGCTCTACTGTGAACACAGCCATCCCTCGGGGAGCGCAGTGCCCAGGGCGGAAGTGACGGATTCGTCTCTTCTGGCACCAACCACACTGGCCAATTGCGCCGGCCCGCAGGGGCCCCCCAAAGTACGGGGCCCAGAGTGATCGCCCCGATTCACCCTACCCAAGGGACGGCTCTGACTGTGAGACCTACCTTCTGTCCCTGGAGCTGTGTTCAGGACAGTCCTCATTGTCTGAGCTGGCTTTCCCCAGGACATTTAGAGAAATGTCTCCTATGTACCTTTTTTCCCTGTGTTCTCTGATTCCTTGTCCTACTGCAGTTGAACCCAATCTCCCCGTCTCCGCCACAAGGAGAGTTTCTGGAGCCCCTCCACCGAGATGTTTCACAGCTCTAGTCCTCTTCGGAAAGGCTTTCCTGAACGGTGCTTGGTGTCTAGAGCAGTAGTCTCCAAACTTTTTTGATCACACACCCCTATCAGTAAAAAATTTTTGAGCATGCACCCCGACGCGCCGGCTCTACCATTTTTGCCGAAGCAAAAAAAAATAATAAAAAGCCGCTCGGACTCCCACCTGACGAAGAAAAAAAAAAGGCGCTCCTCCTGCCACGCACCCCCAAGGATCTTCTTGCGCACCCCACTTTGGAGACCACTGGTTTAGTGTAATGGCAGCTTTCCCTAAGCACGTTTCAGGTTTCTAGCACAGTCTGAATTAATGTTACTGAGAAGCTCTTTTGAATATTTCCAGCTATGGTATTGTTTTGGTTTGCACCATCCTCCCCTGCCATCAGCTGCATTTGGGCTGTTAGTATTAGTGCTGGGGTTGAAGCAATAATCCTTCTTTTCCTCACTGTCGATTGCTCTTTGGTTGCACCAATGACATGAAAATTTGGCATGCCCTTGTATATACACCTCTACCTCGATATAACGCTGTCCTCGGGAGCCAAAAAAATCTTACTGCGTTATAGGTGAAACCGCGTTATATTGAACTTGCTTTGATCCGCTGGACTGCGCAGCCCCGCCCTCCCCCCAGAGCACTGCTTTACCGCGTTATATCCAAATTTGTGTTATATTGGGTTGCGTTATATTGCGGTAGAGGTGTATATGCAAATATAAAGTGGAGGGTAGTAAGGGTTACACGGCAGATATAAACAAATTTTCACAACAGCCTTGTTCTTCACATCAAGCAAAGCAAGACAACTGTTGGGATTGGTCTGATTTTCTACATGGCTCTCCTCCTCCTAACTTGAAGAAGCTGCTTGATTAAGGCCAAGAGAGCAGATCCAGATCAACCCGCTCTTATGTGTCTATGCCACCAGTCCAGTCTATACAGGATTCTACAATTTGCTGTGGGTAAGCGAGGAAATCATTTTCTTAGAACAAGAAGAGGAGGAAATATTTTATTTATTTTGTATTTTTAAGAGGGACAAAAGAAAACAAACAAGCAAGCAAATTAGGTTAAAGTTAAAGGCATTAGCGGAACAGCTCAAATGCAGAGAGTGGCAGCATCTACAGTGAAAATATCAAAAGAACCAAGAAAATTTCTGCAATTTCAGCATGCTAGAATAAAAGAGCAAATAATTAAAAAAATAATTCTCCTTGAATGTACTGTGGTCTTTACTTCATTCCTTTCATAGCAACTAAACTATGGATATTGGGTTTGCTTTGGTACAATCACATTATTTTACACAATATTTTCTATGTATGAAGCCATTGCCATAAAGGCTTGTACTTATTATATAGTAATAACAGTCTTAAACGTATGAATAGTCACCAAAGAGAGTTACTCACGTGGAAGAAACAGACCATAGAAAAAAGACTGATTCATAAGCAAACCACAAAATCTATTAATAACTTCTACTGTCCCCATCCCCCACACATCCTCCACCCACCTAAACAAGATGCAGCGTAAATCTTTGAATACACTAATGTATTCCACACATGACAGGGTGGTGTGAGGTTTAGTTAAAGTCTGTACAGTGCTCTGAACATGCAGCACACTTAGGGTGACCAGATGTCCCAATAAAATTGGGAATGCCCCCCCTTTGTCCTGCATTCCGATCAATGTACGATTGGGATGCCATTTGTCCTGATATTCAGGTAAGGAGGCGAGCGGGAAGGAGGCGCTGACTCCGTGGGTGCTCCAGGGTTGGAGCACCCACAGAGAAAAATTGCAGCCAAGCTCCTCCCTCCTCCTCACCTCCTGCCCCCAGTGCACCGCGTCCCCGCTCCTCTCCGGGTCCCTCCTGGAAAGTGCTAAGCAATGCCAAACAGCTGTTAGGTGGCGGGAAGCGCTGGGCGGGGGGAGGAGCGGAGACACTGCGCACTGGGGGGGAGGGGGGACAAGAGGCAGGGCAGGGACGGGGACTTGGGGGCAGGTGGTGGAATGGGGGTGGAGCGAGGGCGGATGTTTGGGTGGGAAGAGGCAGGGGGTGGGTGAACACCCACCCGGCAGAGGGGAAATCAGCACCGTAGGGGTGAGTGGTGGGCGGGCGGGGCGTGTGTGTGAAGAGGGGAGTGGCAGGCGCGGAGGGTGAAGAGGTGAGCAAGCGGCTGGCGGCCGGGGTGAGGAGGCGAGCGGTGGGTGGAGGATTGAGGAGGGACACAGCAAGCCAGCAGGGGGTCGGGGGATGAGGAAGGACGTGGGGGGGGGGCAGCGGCGAGGGGGCAGGACCTGGGGCAGAGTGCGGGGGGACGGAGCCTGGGAGGAGCAGGGGTGGACTGTGGGCGGGGCTGACAGCACCCCAACGTGTCCTGATATTTTAGTGTTGAGGTCTGGTCACCCTAAGCACACTAAATATATAAGTATTATTATTACATTAAACAGTGCATGTGATTGCCTTCAAGACATGCATGTATAGTACTCAGGGATTTCAGCTATAAAACTACCTCTCCCTTTGCAAGTCCCCATCTCAGATAAAAGTCGGATAGCACCATCCTTATCAAAAAGAAGAACAGGAGTACTTGTGGCACCTTAGAGACTAACAAATTTATCCTTATCAAAGTGATCAATGGCTCCATGTCTAGTTGGCAGCCGGTTTCAAACGGAGTGCCCCAAGGGTCGGTCCTGGGGTCGGTTTTGTTTAATATCTTTATTAATGATAATTATCCCCATATTGACTGGGAACATTTCACTTCAGGACAAAATGCAGAGATAAAATTTCTCGATACTTTAAATGACTGCTTCCTGGAGCAGCTGGTACAGGAACCCACAAGGGGAGAGACAACTCTAGATTTAGTCCTGAGTGGAGTGCAGGAGCTGGTCCAAGAGGTAACTATAACAGGACCGCTTGGAAATAGTGACCATAATGCAATAGCATTCAACATCCCTGTGGTGGGAAGAACATCTCAACAGCCCAACACTGTGGCATTTAATTTCCAAACGGGGATCTATGCAAAAATGAGGGGGTTGGTTAAACAGAAGTTAAAAAGTACAGTGACTAAAGTGAAATCCCTGCAAGCTGCATGGGTGCTTTTTAAAGACACCATAATAGAGGCCCAACTTCAATGTATACCCCAAATTAAGAAACACAGTAAAAGAACTAAAAAAGGGCCACTGTGGCTTAACAACCATATAAAAGAAGCAGTGAGAGATAAAAAGACTTCCTTTAAAAAGTGGAAGTCAAATCCTAGTGAGGCAAATAGAAAGGAGTATAAACACTGCCAAATTAAGTGCAAGAATGTAATAAGAAAAGCTAAAGAGTTTGAAGAACGGCTAGCCAAAAACTCCAAAGGTAATAACAAAATGTTTTTTAAGTACATCAGAAGCAGGAAGCCTGCTAAACAACCAGTGGGGCCCCTTGATGATCGAGATACAAAAGGAGCGCTTAAAGACGATAAAGTCATTGCGGAGAAACTAAATGGATTCTTTGCTTCAGTCTTCACGGCTGAGGATGTTAGGGAAATTCCCAAACCTGAGCCGGCTTTTGTAAGTGACAAATCTGAGGAACTGTCACAGACTGAAGTGTCACTAGAGGAGGTTTTGGAATTAATTGATAAACTTAACATTAACAAGTCACCGGGACCAGATGGCATTCACCCAAGAGTTCTGAAACAACTCAAAGGTGAAGTTGCAGAACTATTAACTAAGGTTTGTAACCTATCCTTTAAATCGGCTTCTGTACCCAATGACTGGAAGCTAGCTAATGTAACACCAATATTTAAAAAGGGCTCTAGAGGTGATCCCGGCAATTACAGACCAGTAAGCCTAACGTCGGTACTGGGCAAATTAGTTGAAACAATAGTTCAGAATAAAATTGTCAGACACATAGAAAAACAAACTGTTGAGCAATAGTCAACATGGTTTCAGTAAAGGGAAATCGTGTCTTACTAATCTATTAGAGTTCTTTGAAGGGGTTAACAAATATGTGGACAAGGGGGATCTAGTGGACATAGTGTACTTAGATTTCCAACAGAGGGTCCTGTGGCACCTTAAGATGCAGTCTTGCATCTGAAGAAGTGAGGTTCTTACCCACGAAAGATTATGCTCCCAATACTTCTGTTACTCTTAAAGGTGCCACAGGACCCTCTGTTGCTTTTTACAGATTCAGACTAACACGGCTACCCCTCTGATACTTAGATTTCCAGAAAGCCTTTGACAAGGTCCCTCACCAAAGGCTCTTACGTAAATTAAGCTGTCATGGGATAAAAGGGAAGGTCCTTTCATGGACTGAGAACTGGTTAAAAGACAGGGAACAAAGGTAGGAATTAATGGTAAATTCTCAGAATGGAGAGGGGTAACTAGTGGTGTTCCCCAAGGGTCAGTCCTCGGACCAATCCTATTCAACTTATTCATAAATGATCTGGAGAAAGGGGTAAACAGTGAGGTGGCAAAGTTTGCAGATGTACTAAACTGCTCAAGATAGTTAAGACCAAAGCAGACTGTGACGAACTTCAAACAGATCTCACAAAACTAAGTGATTGGGCAACAAAATGGCAAATGAAATTTAATGTGGATAAATGTAAAGTAATGCACATTGGAAAAAATAACCCCAACTATACATACAATATGATGGGGGCTAATTTAGCTACAAGAAGTCAGGAAGAAGATCTTAAAATTTAAATTAATGGAGATATCCTATCTCCTAGAACTGGAAGGGACATTGAAGATCATTGAGTCCAGCCCCCTGCCTTCACTAGCAGGACCAAATACTGATTTTGCCCCAGATCCCTAAGTGGCCCCCCTCAAGGATTGAACTCATAACCCTGGGTTTAGCAGGCCAATACTCAAACCACTGAGCAATCCCTCCCTTGGAGTCATTGTGGATAGTTCTCTGAAGATGTCCACGCAGTGTGCAGAGGCAGTCAAAAAAGTGAACAGGATGTTAGGAATCATTAAAAAGGGGATAGAGAATAAGACTGAGAATATATTATTGCCCTTATATAAATCGATGGTACACCCACATCTCAAATACTGCGTACAGATGTGGTCTCCTCATCTCAAAAAAGATATACTGGCACTAGAAAAGGTTCAGAAAAGGGCAACTAAAATGATTAGGGGTTTGGAACGGGTCCCATATGAGGAGAGATTAAAGAGGCTAGGACTCTTCAGCTTGGAAAAGAGGAGACTAAGGAGGGATATGATAGAGGTATATAAAATCATGAGTGATGTGGAGAAAGTGGATAAGGAAAAGTTATTTACTTATTCCCATAATACAAGAACTAGGGGTCACCAAATGAAATTAATAGGCAGCAAGTTTAAAACAAATACAAGGAAGTTCTTCTTCACGCAGCGCACAGTCAACTTGTGGAACTCCTTACCTGAGGAGGTTGTGAAGGCTAGGACTATAACAGCGTTTAAAAGAGAACTGGATAGATTCATGGTGGTTAAGTCCATTAATGGCTATTAGCCAGGATGGGTAAGGAATGGTATCCCTAGCCTCTGTTTGTCAGAAGATGGAGATAGATGGCAGGAGAGAGATCACTTGATCATTGTCTGTTAGGTCCACTCCCTCTGGGGCACCTGGCATTGGCCACTGTCGGTAGACAGGATACTGGGCTAGATGGACCTTTGGTCTGACCCGGTACAGCCATTCTTATGTTTTCTGGGAGCCAGGGATCAAGTTTCCACCATGCCACTTTCTCCATCCCATAATGCTTTCCCCATTCCATAATTTCCATGCCCTTTTAAAAAACTCCTACAGTCCCATGTACTGCTTTTTGGTCTCTGCCATCTCGCTGGCAGAAGCATGGACCCTGCACAGCTCAGCACACTTCTCATGAGCATTGCTAATAGAAGATGCATGAGTCACCTGTATTTGCAGAACTTGAACAAGTCCTACTGCAACTAGGAGTGCAATGAGGAAGATGTAGAGTTGTTCAAGCACAAGATCTGGATGCTGATGGATGCAGAAAAAAAATAGTGCCAGGCTGCTGCTGGCATTCATGAAGCAGCTCCACATGATAGATCACCACTTCCGGGTCTTGAGAAACAAGCACTGATTGGTGGGATTGCATCATAATGCAGGTTTGGGATGAAAAGCAATGGCTACATCATTTTCGGCTGCAAAACTTCCTGGATCTGTGTGCCAAGCTCACCCCAGATCTCCAAGGCAGGGACACCAAAATCAGAGCTGCACTGACACTGGAGAAGTAAGTGGCAATCATGCTCTGGAAGCTTGCAATGCCGCATTCCTATCAGTCAGTGGGTAATCAGTTTGGCGCTGGAAAACCACAGTGGGGCCCAGGAGCGGCACCAGGGTTTTTGCCGCCCTAGGGAGCAGCGCTCCTCCTCTAAGCATTCAGTGGCGGGGGTCCTTCTGCTCCGCGTCTTTGGGGCACTTTGGCGGTGGGTCCCGGAGCAAGTGAAGGACCCGCTGCCGAATTTCTGCCGAAGACCCAGAGCGGAAGGACCCCCCGCCACCGAATTTCCGCCAAGGACGGCAAAATGCCGCCCCCCCAAATCCTGCTGCCCTAGGCGACCGCCTAAGGTCGCCTAGTGGAAGCACCGTCCCTGGTAGGGCCATTGTCATCCAATTGTGTAAGGCCATTAAGCATGTCCTGCTACACAGGACTGTGACTCTCAGTAATGTGCATTTGCTGCAATGGGGTTCCCAAACTGAGGTGAGGCGGGAGACAGGATGTATCTCCCTGTTCTGGCACCATCTTACTTTGCTAGTGAACATATAAACTGAAAGGGTACTTTTCCCATGGTTATGCAAGCACTAGTGGATCAGTGGAGATGCTTCACTTATAACTATGTGGGCTGGTCAAGAAAAGTGCTTGATGCTCAATTCTTTAAGAACACAGGACTTTTCAAAAAGCTTCAAGCAGGAACATTCTTCCCCACCTGACACATTACCAGTGCCAATGTTGAAATGCCAACAGTGATTCTGGGGGACCAAGTCTACCCCTGGTTCATGAAGTTGTACACTGACCATCTCAACAGAACCAAAGAAAGATTTAACTACCAGCTCAGCAGGTGCAGAATGATTGTTGAACATGCTTTTTGTAGACTGAAAGGTCACTGTTGTTGTTTACTCACTACTGGAGCTCAGTGAGCAAACATCTCCATTGTTATAGCTGTATGTTGAGTACTGCACAATAACTGTGAGGCGAAGGAGGAAAAGCTACCCCCAGGGTGGAGGGACGAGGCGGAGCAGCTGTCTGCTGAACTGGAACAGCCAGACACAAGGGCTATTAGAAAACCCAGCTGTGGCGCTATAGAGCTGACAGAGACCCTTTTAGCAGTCAGCCAAAGTAGTGTTGTCTGATGCTTTATGAAATAATATTTCATGTGTATGGAGGTAAAATACGGTGAGTAACTGGCTCCTGTTATGAATTCTGTAATGGTTGGTGTAAACTAATAAAGATACTCTGAGTTTCCAAAAACAGAACTTTATTGTGTGCAAAGATATTGACAGCAAAATTAAAACACATGAAAATACACAAGGTAAAAACCACTTAGCAGCACTGTAAGATGGTGAAACTTACTTTAAAACCAAGTAAAAACAGAAGTAAACAGTGAACATTTATGTTCATGTATGTCTATAGCAGGTTGACTCTGATCCTGTGGTTTTCACAGTTCGGTGTATGTGTAGCTATGATTCTCCTTGTTTTCCCCCAGCATGGAGTGGCAGAGGTAAGGATGCACACCATGTTGTCAACTATTGTGTTGGGGGATGCAGTGAGCACTGACCGTGGAGTTTTCTAAGGATTGGAAAAGCTGCTGACTCCAGGATCTTTGGGCATGTTGGTAAATAGTGCTCAGCAACATCTGAGTTTGTGGCCTGAACAAACCCATGATGTCCTAGTGCATTTCCTGATGTACCTCTCGGTCCTCTTCCCTCTCCTGCAGAACCACTGTCTCCATTTTTGGTCCTTCTGCATGATCATGGTTGCAGAACCCCTCTAAGCCCTCTCTTCACTGTCCAAGGCCATAAAGAATTGGAGAATCTTGCAGAACATATCCTACCTAGTCCTCTTCTTTCTCCTCCTGTCCAGCATCAGATGTTCACCAGACATGGAGGGGGCACCCCTCAAGGCCACCATGTCAAAGGCTGCTAATATCCAGCCAGATACACCATTAGATTTAGTCACAACAGAAAGGGAAATATAAGTCTCCAAACTCCTATACACTATTCTCATAAATACCTTTAATAAGAAATGATAATTGTCGCTTAGCTTTGGAGTGCCTAATTACAGCACAACTCTGAGGCTCATACTACGGTGAGTATGGCCAACACTAATGGAGAGGAAGGGGGGTATTCTGTTGTATGGAAACTTTAAATGCTAGGCTCATCGGGTATGGGTATCCAAAAAGTGCAGTGAAAACTGGGAATATTCGCACAGGCAGTGGTGATTTTGGCTATCTGATGCTTGAGGGTGACAAAGGCACAGAGAACCCAGCTGTTAGTTGTGCCCCAAAGCCACACGAGCACACATGCTGCTAGCCTGTTTACTCCAACGGAGCCAGCCAGACTCACTGCAGAGTGGGAAAGTCTCCGATCGCAGGGGAAGAAACAAGCCTGCCATGCCTAGAAATGTTCAGAAGAGAATTGCAGAGTATCTCCATGGAAGTTTCATCAAGATCTCTCAGGAGGATAAGAGACATCCCCATTCAGGCAGGCAAAGTACTCTGCATGACCCCCTGCCTAGTCCATAAAACAAAGCGTTGGAAAGCAGATGCCAAGTTTACCTCTGTTTGCTCTACCTCCATCCAAGCACAGGACACTGATCAGATGTGGATGGTGAAATCGGACTGCCATGCTACTTTTGTTGAATTTAGTTTCTAATATTTTATTTTCTAACATAACCAAGTAGGCAACCAAAGTCAATGCCTTTGTTTTTTAAACCAGCAGGTGAGGATGGGTGCCATTTTTAAATGGGGAAGAAGGGCGACGGGGGGATGGAGAAATGTAGGGAAGTGAGGTTTCAGGCAACGAAAAAGGAGAAAAAAGGATTACAAGGAATAATTCATGCAGACACTTACTCAAGGCTCCCTTCCCTCTTCATCAGCGGGCACATCTTCATTCACCTGGCAGGACAGGTTTGACTCAAGCAGAGTTTTAAATCACTCCTGGCTTGCGAAAGAGTGAGTCCCCTGCCAAGTTGCTTCCCCCCACTCTCCCCACTGTTCACAGCAGAGATCTTTGCCTCAGGCTCTGTGAAGTGTCCACTGTGACATTCTATACCTTGGGGGAACATCCTGGAACCCCCATATTCCTCATTTTTATATAATCATGATCTTACATATAAAGCATGCCTTGTAAGGTATCAGGGGAAAGGTTATGATCTGCTGGAAGTCATTTCTCTATCCATAGATGTGTAGCATTAATGCATAGAAGTTATGAGAATTGTGTGGTATGGTTGTCACTAAAACATGCTGTAAGTTGGGGAATCAGCCAGATATTCGCTCCCCAGAGGCAACAGCAAGGAAAGTAACCAACACCTGGCCGGAGTATCAATCAACCCATCAACAGCCATTGTCCAGCCAGGAAGCTACAATGCGATGACTCACCCGCATGAGGAAATTGCTCAACCTTGCCTGTAAACTCAGCAATGCCCCCAGACATGCCTGGACTTGTGTTTTGTAAGCACATGGGCTGAGGGCATAAAACAGACAGAGTGGACACATAATGGGCCTTTTCTCCTGCATCAATCTGTGCTGCAAGCAATAAAGCCACTGAGAAGAAGACTGAAGACTCCAACAGAGGAGACTGGCCCAGATTTAAGGGACAAATCTGTATAGTAAGGACTGCAATATCTAGTGGGGTGAGAAAAACTGCTTAATGTAGTTGCTAGTCTAATAGGGTTGAGAGTTTAGACTACATGCTTATATTTTATTTCTTTTGGTAACTAACTCTGACTTTTTCCTATCACTTAATATCACTTAAAATCTATCTTTTATAGTCAATAAATTTGTTTTATTGTTTATCTTTACCAGTGAGTTTGTATGAAGTGTGTGGCAAATCTGCTCAGGTTTGACAAAGGCTGGTGTATATCTACTTTCCACTGATGAAATGGTGACCCAATTAATAAATCTGCATTGCTTGTCTTGAGCAGTGCAAGATGGTATATTCTTGGGGTACAGTGCTGGGGAGCTGGGGGGATTTGGCTCTGGTGCCTCTTTCTCGGTGTGATTAATGAGTGGCTCTGGGAGCATTCATGCAATATAGCTGGGAGCGAGGCTCCACATGCTGTTGTGCTGAGTGATCACAGCGCCTGGAGGGGCTGGTCACTAGCAAGGCATTGTGAGAGACAGCCCATGCTGGAGAGATTCAGGGGGCACAGCGGTCCCACAGTCCCAGGCTGCACCCTGGGGAACCTGTCAGATTCACCATAGAAATGTTGGGTGCTGTTGGGGTTACTGCCAAGCAGTTAATTATAAAAGTGGCAGGCCGGTGGGGCAGCACCAGATTTCTTGTTGTCCTCCATGGCCTTCTGGCATCCCTGGCAAAGCTCCTGGGCTTTCACATGGCACTGCTGCTCATCCCTGCCATGCCCCAGTGTCAGCATCCCCATGCAATCTGCACACAGATGTTGCTAATTCTATGGCTGTTCTATAGCTGTGCTTGCACAACCTCTTCTCCCCACAAGCTCAGGAAACCCATGACTTCTTTTCTGCTCCAAGCAGGAGCGTGTCTAGTAGCTGTGTACATGGAGCCAGCATGGCTGAATGCACACTACATAGATCTTCAATACTGAATCCTTTGATTATTTAAAGAGATGCTTTCAAAAGGCACTTCACTTGTGCACTATATTTGCTGGCCCAGACGGCACAACGCCATGTGTGCAGCTTTTCAAAACAAAGGTGTCACTTCATTTTTTCTAAAATAATGAGCCAGCACATGTGCCAGCCCAGCACTCATGAGCAGCCCTTGCTGACAGCCATTCAGATGCTGCCTGGCTGGAGGAGAGTGAACATGAAGGGATACAGCCCATTGTGAAAGTTACCAGCCAGTTAAAAACAACATGCACTACACAATTGCAGCTTCTACAGATTGAAGAGAGCAAAGACCAATTTCTCTTCTAAAATGTCACAAAGTCCCATCTTGTCATCAAAGTCCACCTCACTTCACCACTACGGGCTACCAACAAACTTACCCCACTAAGGAGGATACAAGTGCCATTCATCATATAAATCAGAGGCATGTGAAATAGAGTGGCTTGCACTCTGCTCTGTGGAGACTCCCAGTCTCACTCCTAGAAAGTGCTGGCTCTCAGTCTCCCAGTCCTCCTCTCTGATGGTCGTATGTTAGGCTTGGTCTACACTAAACCCCCAAATTGAAGTAAGGTACGCAACTTCAGCTACGTGAATAACGTAGCTGAAGTCGACGTACCTTAGTTCGAACTTACCGCGGTCCACACCCGGCAGGCAGGCTCCCCCGTCGACTCCGCGTACTCCTCGCGGCGAGCAGGATTACCGGAATCGACGGGGAGCACTTCTGAGTTCGATTTATCACGTCCAGACAAGACGCGATAAATCGAACCCAGAAGTTCGATTGCCTGCCGCCGAACCAGCGCGGTAAGTATAGACAAGCCCTTAGTGATGGAAGTCAGAGGAGCACCATTTTATGCCTCTGAGCTGGCACAGAGAAGGCAACTGGATACAGTCATTGCCCTTACTGTAAATAATAGTTTTTTGTACCATCTACAAAGAAAATGGAAATTCCTTCTAATCTCAACGCAAGACCTAATAATGGGATCACTTACTGCACTTCCTTCTGCCCTCTAAATTTTGGATGCCCCCAGATCAAAGCAGCAGCTTAATTCCACAATCACTGTAGGCATATTGGACTTATTTCTTGTCACAAGACAGATAAAAATTTACCTTACAATCAGCACAGATTTTAAATTTAAGTATGGAATGAACCTGACAAACAATGTTGCTTTTAGGGTAGCCAGAATTTGTGTAAAAAAAAAAAAAAAAAAAAAAATTCCAACAACAATATACAATATTTAGTATTTTAATGTCCTCTTATTCGTTCTTATGGCAGGGAGGAGCAGATCTGGGCTTACACAAAAACACAAATATGGGGATAAGAAGAAGGAAGGTTCATTATGCCCTGAGTGAATTAAACTGATTTCAGAAATAATTATTTGGGGTTCTCTCTTTAAGGGCTGATTTAACACCCACTGAAATCAGTACAAATCTTTCCATATCACAGGTTTCATAGAGTTTAAAGCCAGAAGGGACTATTAGATCATCTAGTCTGACCTCTGCTGTATCACAGGCCATTAAATCTCCCTCCGATGTTAAGCCCAAAGATTTTAGAAAGACTAAACCATTTCAGTACTCATGAGACTAACTTGTATGACACAGGCAGAGAATAGGAGACACCAAGCTGCCATTTAATTTGGCCTGTCTATACAGAAAAGTTGCACCAGTTTTTAAACCAATTTAGGTAAGTCAGTGTCCCTGTGCAGACACTCTAATTTCAGTTTAAGAGTAGATTATATCGATTTATCTTAAACTTTTAAACCTGTTCCCTAACAACTGAAGCTACATGGAAAAAAGCCATGCGTAAGCTGAAATTAGAGTGGCCATAAAGGCAGTTGTGGCAGTTTAACTATATCAATTTAAATTCACACCTTAGGCTTAGACAAGATCTTCAATAGACTTTGGACAATGACCATTTGAGAAAAAAGAAAATAGGTAGAGATATAGAACTGTTTGCCTTAGCCTACACTACAGTACGTGCATCTGGAGAAGATTTATGAGTTTTTATAATTCCATCAACTTCTCACTGCACTGTATATGTCTTTACACTTGTGCCTCTTTTATAGTCAGAAAATGTTATGATATTTAACCTAAAGTTAACATTAGACTGGTTTGTAAGTATACAGAGGGATTATTTCTACTGATTATGCAATTTCAAAACAACTTTTTAAAAGTAAAGTACACATTTACATAGAAATGAGAAATATTGTGAAGAATGTGTATTATTTGTATGATGGTCACAAGGTTGCGTGCTAAAGGAAAATAAGGGGCTACATCAGTCTTGGGTAGTATTGTATGTCTGCAGGAACCAAAGTTAATGGCTTTACTTAGCCCAATCATTGGTTCTTATTTGACAATACAGGTGTCAAGGCCTTAGAAGTTGGCTCTTCCAAATCACATACACAAGACTCCCTAGCTTGGGACAGAGTCAAAAGTACAGCTGATCCTAAACCAAGACAAATATTGTACATTGAAAATCCATCAATAGACAAATAAACCATTACAATTATATTTATTTAACTGTGTTTTTGTGACACTGTGACAAGAACTCATATATTGTACTGAATATTGAATGATTAATGTAAAAGTCATTGCACCAAATTTTCAATTTGATATCTACCTTTTGAATATAACTGAAATGTTGCCAATACTGATCTCTCAAGATAAAAGGTAAAATTTTCAAAAGCAGTTAAGTCCCAGTTTTGAAAGTGACAGACACTAGGATGCCTGGATTCACTCTTAATCTGTGGCGAGACTGCATGATGTATAGAATGAACAATGGAAGCATAGTGAAATACAGACATGGTAGACCATAAATTATACCAAAAAAAATTCAATAAAATTTTCAAAAGTGCTGAAGTGACTAAGGAGCTAAAAACTTTTGAAAATTTTACTCTTAGATTCCTAAGTAGTTTAAGCACTTTTAACACAAGGTTTTTAGTATAATTTACAAGATTGTTGTTCCAAACCCAGAGCCACCTGAAGTGGAGTTGAAAAAACAAGTTCACTCTGAAGAAAATGTACACAAACCTCTAAAGCACAACTTCACTTTCTTAAATCAGAGTGTGAAACAAAGACAGTGATCCTAAAAAAGAAGGGAATATACAAGGGGAGGGGGCAAGTCCTTCATCACACAGGGGCAGAAGCATTTCAGTTCAACACCATTGTCTCATAAGTTAAAATCCCACCAAAAAGCCAAATACAATTGCCTTCTGAGTCACATTATGAAATATGAAGAGTGGAGGAAAAGAAGCTTCCTATATTGAATCATATAAGAACCATCCCATGCGGTATACAAGACCAGAAAAGGAAAAATCATACATAATCACTGTGGCCACAATTAACACATGCAACTCCTGTCACCCAAGCCCCTCCTGAAAAAAATCTCTCCTTCTTGCAAACAAATAAATACATCTCACTAAAAACAATTTAACTATTGTTACAGCTTGTCTTTTTAAACATAACAAGATGATTGAGCATGTTCAGGGAGGTTCCATGGAATTTAAGACAGGAATTTTAGTCTTCACCATTGTCAGGAGAACAGACCCCTCAACTAGATACTTGAGATTGATTTTTTGCTCTCACTCTTTCAGTTTCTTGGCTTAAACTAATAGTTTAAGAGAGATTCCTAACCTCTCTTCCAGGCTAACCTTATCTGCCACTAAACTATTCACTTTATGCTTTTAAATATATTCCTTGTAGCAGAACATCATTTGCTGCCTAGCATTTTTCCTCCAAGCTGTGGTCTAACTGTAGGGATATTCAAGTGAAAGTTGGTTTTTGGGCAGTGGTTTCACAGTGCTGAAACTGAAAGTCACTTTCCTAGAGAGGCTCAGGGAACACCCTTTACTTTCCATTGACAAGTGGATAAGGAAGCAAAAGTTTGACATAATGAGCCAACTTCCAAATCTAGATTTAGATAAGAACACCAACAACTATGATGATGATGATTTTGTATTACCATAGCACCTGCAAGCCCTAGTCACGGACCAGGACACCATTGTGCTAGATAATAATAATAATGGGTGGAGACAATTGGGGGCTTAGTGGCTGGTTTGGCTCCTGCCCCCTCTCTCCACACACACAATTAGGGACTGCATTAATAAATAAAGGAAACACTGAGTTTGGAACATCAATTCATTTATTTCACTTTATTAAATGTGGACAAAACTCTACCACCCCCAAGTAAAAATATGTTGCTTATGCCCCAATGACATGGAAGACTAAAAGCTAATATTCCCTGAAGAAAACCACATGTCCCTCCTAACTAACTTCTAGACCACCCTACACATCTTGTGTCCTAGCTGCCTTAGAGACAACGGTCTCCCTGTGCATCATCCCAGCTGGGTTTTTATATAATGACTATGCACAGAGATCACCATGGGGCCGGTTTATAAAAATCTAAAAGTAAAGAAAGGTAAAACTTGTTTCCATTATTACAAACCCATAAGAAAAAGGCTGGCCAGCCACAACCCAATATCTGGCATTGCTGCTCAGACTAGTCCCCACCAGGACAATACACACTTCTAGCTACAATATTGTTCTGACCCATCTCCCCACACCTGAGCAGTGGGAAGCCTCCCATACCTCATCTCTGTGGGCCTTCCCCAGTTAACATTTTCCAGCCTCGTTTTAATAGTCTCCATTTGGTGTTATCTGTGTTAAAAGCTTTAGTAAAAAATTACATTTTTATTAAAGGGACAAGGATAGGAGGCCAAACACTGACTTCTTGGGGAGTGATCCTGAACTGTAAGTCTCCCCTTCAAAATTCCAGGAGTGTATGTGTCCCTGTCCCTCGAATCCAAATTCACTCTTTGCTAATGCTTGCGTCCCTGATCCAGCAGGTAAAGTTCAGTTTGCTGTGTGCCCCATGATAAACAAACCGATGTACAAATACCTTCTCTCTTCACCCTGGTTCGGTCCCTACTCTTGTTTATCTCCTCCCTTTCAGGGAGGCAGGGTTTCCACTCCAATCACTATCAGCCCTGCAGTAAATCAGACATCACAGGGAGGATTTATTAGTATTTGTTGTAGTACTAAGAATTATTTGATAAATAAGAATCCACTTCTGGAATGGTGAAGGGAAGCTTCTGTATGGATGGCTGCCAGGAAAGGCCAATTCATCTTTGCAATAACCTTGAAAGTGTCCCTTTAAATGTCATGTTGCCTGAGAAGACCTGGGCCAACCTGCCTCTCGTTAAGTGCACAGATTTGTCCTAAAATTTGAGTCACTGAGGCTGTATAGACTCCATTTAATTAACAGCAACAAAAAACATCATCCATGGAGTGAAGGATTAAAGGGATTAGGCACTTGGATAGCGAAATGCAAAATTAAAATCAGTCTCTATGTGCCATTCATCCGCTGCCCAGGGTAAGTAGGACAGATACATTCCAGTGACCGTTAGGAGGCCTCTTTAATCAGTCAGTGGCTCTTGTCCAAGGTCTGGGTGCTACAGACTGCCTCACATTTGTCCTCTAAAATCAACTCTGGGAGAGTTAACAAACTGCTTTATTCTGCAGCAACTAGCTGGACTGAGGAAATGCACACTGGAGCAGCTTCACCCTTCCACTGCTCTTCAGTGTCTGTGGAAAAAGCAGTCAGGAAACACATAAAACCTGGAAATAGGCAGGGTTGAAAGTAAAATGGAGCTTTTTCCGGTATGGGGACACTCTGTCCCCCTTTCCTCCCCCCCCCCCCCCCGAAGGGGCGGGACCTCGGGTGGAAGGGGCAGGGTTGGGGGGGGTCAGCGTCCCCTAGCCAGTCCATCTGAGCTCCCTGGCCCGCACTGCCCAGGGCTCCAGCGGCATTAAAGCACTGCTGTGCAGTGCTTTAGGCAGAGGCCTTAAAGCACTGCCGCGGCAGCACTTTAAAATCAGCGGTATGGGCCGGTACAGGTGGCTACCTTTTACCAGTACGCTGTACCAGCCCGTACCGCCTTACTTTCGCCCCTGGAAATAGGTCAGGGGGGAGAGAAGGGATAAGGACTGCCATGGCAGAACTGCTTCTGCTCCGTTCCCTACTGTGGATTCCAGCTCTTACTCTCTTGTTTCTGCAGACACTGATCCAGTGCACCGTCTTCAAGGACAGCAAAACCTCGACAAACTGCAGATCAAAAAGGTTAAAACAAAAAATGTATGAGGAACATAGTCCAATTTACTGAGTAAAGTATGCATCCCCACCCAGCTTGCTGTCAAAAGAGGAGGCACTCTCTTCCTTTGCTTCACTAAGCTAATTGTAATTTGGAAATTCTTCATTTTTACTAATCCTCATTTAGAGGCAGAGAGAATGCAAGGGAACAGCACTACCAGCCCTCCCTGTTATGGGGCACAGGCTGCAAGAAGCTACCATTACCTTTTTTCTTTATTAGAACCAAACAATCAGTTTCTCACCAACTCTTGGCAAGCACACATCTTGACAAACACCCAAAGCCTGGCGAGTGTTGGCTGGGGAGGGGGCGCTCTACATGGGGAAAAGAGCACTCTGCAAGAGTTACGGTGCAGCCAACTAGGAAAAAAATTCTAAAATTTTCCCACACTTTTCCATAGGCAGGGATCATCATAGCAGATATCTCACTGCTGAGGGTAAGCAGGGAAGTGAGGGTACATCTACTACACGCTTGTGGCTTCTGCCCTGGTCCCTATGCTGCTCACCTGTGTGCCACTTTGGTCCTTGCACACAGTGGCGTAGCCAGGTTCGCAGCCGAGGAGGAGCGGCGGCGAAAATGGCCCTGCGCATGCACCGAAACGCCGCCGAAAGATGGAGCGGCGCATGTGCAGGGCCGCCCCACTTCCCCATCCAGAGCACTGTCCGGGGCACCGAGACCCCCGGCAATGCTCTCAGGGCCGGAGTTCCAGCGGGAGCGCCAGGAGCCGGCCACCCCGCGGCCCCGTTCCACTGGCCGGCCGGAGCGTCATTTTTGGGGAATGTGCGGTCAGGGGAAGCAGCCGCTTCCCCTGAACCCCGCTAGCTATGCTACTGCTTGCACAAGTGATTGCCGAATGGGTGCAGAAATGTTTCCTACCATGGGGAAGGAACAAAGCAGCTCTGCAAAGGAACCTTCGGCAGAGGATTGCCAAGTACCTCCAGGAAACTTTCCTAGAGATCTCTCCGGAGGATTCCCATGAGATCTTGGTGTGCATCAACACCCTGTTCCACCGAACTGATTAGCTGCACAGGGAAATATCCAGCACACAGAAACACAGCCAGACATGTACATTTCTATAGCCTGAACCCACCTCTGTGCTACACAAACCACAGCCACTTACCAGGTGTCTCCTCTCCTGCTTCTTATTGCCAGAGAGCTGGATAGTGTCCAGCTCCTTATAGAACTGGCAGGTCTTAGGTGCAGCACTGGAGCGACGGTTTGCTTCCTTGGCCTTATGGTGCACCTGCCTCAGCTCCTTTATCCTCACTTTGCACTGCAGTGTGTCCCAATCATAGCTCTTTTCACACAAGCCTCGAGAAATCTGCCTGTAGGGATCAAAATTCCTGTGGCTCACGCGCAGCTGGGACTGCACAGCCTCCTCTCCCCATACACTGAGCAGATCCAGCAGCTCCGCAGAGGTCCAAGCGGGAGAGAATTTGCTGTGATAACCCGCCATGGTCACCTGGGAAGAGGCAATGAGACCTCTCCATGCCGAGCTAACAAAAAATGGAATTTCAAAAATTTCCAGGGCTTCTAAGGGGGAGGGGCAGATGGTTGTACGTGGCTGTAGAGCAGTGGAGTTCAAACTGCTGAACGCAGCAGTCAGGATGGGCATTGTGGGACACCTCCTGGAGGCCAATTAAAGCGATAAAATCAAGCATGGTGCCTACACTGGCACAATGTCGACAAAAATGTTGTGCAAAAACCCTCGTATCTCTCATTGAGGTGGTTTTATTTTGTCATGAAAACGGTATTTTTGCCGGCAAAAGTCGCATCGCAGTATATACGCATCCACTGTTTTTTCGACAAAACACTGTAGTATAGACTTAGTGAAATGACGAGCTATCAGAAGTTCATCCAGTAACACCCTCTCTAAGAATGCAATCTGTCAGACACAGCTAACACCAGCTCAATTGGAAACTGGGCGTGTTTGAAAACCAAGATAATAGCACTCCCCAGCTATAGGAAGCTACATGACTGCATTCCACAGCCGGAGAAGCTGCAGCCCTCAACTGCCAAAACTTTACTCTTACCTATGTGTTGAAATTATGTGTTTGGTTATCTGTACTTAGGGTTACCTGCACGGTTTATGTAACACCAAGGGTACGTCTTCACTACCCGCCGTATTGGCGGGTAGCAATCGATTTATCCGGGATCGATATATCACGTCTTGTTAAGACGCGATATATCGATCCCCGAACGCACTCACCGTCGACTCCGGAACTCCACCAGAGCGAGCGGCGGTAGCGCAGTTGACGGGGGAGCCACGGCCGTCGATCCTGCGCCATGTGGACCCCAGGTAATTCGATCCAAGATACTTCGACTTCAGCTACGCTATTCGCATAGCTGAAGTTGCGTATCTTGGATCGATCCCCCCCCCCAGTATAGACCAGCCCCAAGTGAAAGACTAGAGAAGAAGTTAATGAACTCCGAGGATTTCACTAGACTTTGACAGTTTTTAAGGCATATATAAAGTTTCTATGATCACCTGGCACAGTAGGGGGAGGCAACTAACAAGCTGTGTAGCTTCCCTTTAGCACACTGGCATAAAGCTCAACACTTACAAATGAGCAGGCTAATAAGGCAGCAGCAGCAATTAAGTCAGGTGTCTCTGTTCATGGAAAACCTGTGCTGTAGAAGGCTACATTATACATTGTATTGACTTTTTGTTTGTGCTTAAAGAGCATGTCACTCCATGTAATTCAAGTGCTGTGGCTGATATTAGGGCCTTCTGACTAGGGCTATGTGGTACTGCTTTCTGATCTGGTTTATAAGCAATTCTGGAAAATTGCCTCTAGGAGAAGAATGGAAAACGCCTGTTCAAATGTAGTACTTCAAAATACATTTTAACTATATTTACTCAAATGTACATACTAAAAAGTAGAACCAACTGGAATTTTGTATGGTCGTTTCTACTTGCAGGATCACACAAAAGCAGCTATTTTTTTATAGACATAGGAGAGCCTTTCTTTCTGTTGAGTTACGGAGAAAGTATGTCTGTATACTCTCTATAGTGAGATGGATAGTTTAAAAATAGCATGTAATTTTTATTTATACTGACAGGGTGAGGGACGATCACAGTTTAGGAGAAGGGTACCTGGACATTAAGGAGAGGTACTTAATTAAAGAGAATTTGAACCCTGCAAAACAACAGCTTCAAAGCCACTTGTTTGGCTCCTTCATTTTATAATTTGTTATGAATGTCGTCAGAATCCATGCTTCCCCATTCCCCCACAGGTGAAACAAGTACATTCAAGGAATATTTTTACATACTGCTCTGTGGGTTTAGAGTGGCATCTTCTCATCAAAACAGGAATGAGCACAGAACAGACAGGCAAAGAACAACTGGAAGCTGTTTGGTGAGAGAATCTTTCAAACAGCTACACTGCTCAAAGAGAAAGAAGGCATACAAGCCAGGATATTCCAAATAGTCAGCCAGGGTACAGATGCCTCTGATATGAAATGTAAGCATATAGAGCAGCTAGCAACTCCTTTTCATCAAAATAACTATTCCTGATCTCCCATACTTTCATGGAAACAGCTGTACTTCAAACAAGATGTCCTATGTGCAACTTGCAACAGTAAGCTCTTGCTTCACCACAAGACCTAAGTTGGAGAAACCCCAAGTATGGTGCTCAAACCTGGTATCCCAGACACATCAAAATTTGACAGTCAAGCTCAGGAACTCTGTGCACTGCCCCCTGGCTGGAAACAGAATACTCCAGTCCCCTTGCTCCAGGGAGAGTAAGATCCAAATACTGACAAATTTCCAGGCACTGTTTGTGTCCATTATTCTAAAGTTTGAAGGATGGGCTAGAATTCAATTTTCTATTGACAAATATGGCAAAAGAATATTTATAAAGTTGGGCAACCTTTAATTGCCCAGTCGAGATACAACCTAACATTTTTATATGTGCCTTGTGCTAAACAGAGGCTGCTGCTGCATATTCCTCACATGAACTCAGACTCCTTAGACTTATCAAAATTCTTTCTATATCAAACAATTGGGACATCACAAACGGGATTCTCACATTAAGGGGAATGAGCAGGAGATGCTCTAGAGTTTAAGGAAACAAGTATCCTGTCTGCAGGCAAATAACCTCAAAATAAGAGGATGGGGAAAGGCAAAAAGTAGATACATTCAAAGCAGAATATTTGCAAGATGGCACAGGTGGCCTTTCAAGAATAAATGGTGCAATTTTAGGAGATTTGTTTTAAGTGAAGTAGAAAACAATCAGTCCTTATCTCTCCTGTGGGACAGCAGGGGAAGTGGCCAATCAGCCAGAAAACAGTAATAAAACATCATCTAAGCAAACCTTATGACTGTTAATGCAATTTACTGGCTTTAAGTCCCCCATTACAAACTGAGTTTAGAACAGGAAGTAACAGAAGGGCTGCTGGACCAGATGAAGGAGAAGAAGAAAGGGCCATCTGATTGTAAACTCCACTAGGACTTCAAGATTGATGATATACAGAAGAGAAGAAACTGCTAGAGAGCTGACAATGAAAAAAATTATACATAGTTACTTGACTATATAGCATATGTATGTCATCCAGGGCCACATAAGTTTATGAAGTCTTGGAAATTAATTAAGAACATAACATAAGAACAGCTGTACCGGGTCAGACCAAAGGTCCATCTAGCCCAGTATCCTGTATACCGACAGTGGCCAATGCCAGGTGCCCTAGAGGGAGTGGACCTAACAGGCAATCATCAAGTGATCTCTCTCCTGCCATCCATCTCCATCCTATGACAAACAGAGGCTAGGAAATGTGTGTCTCTTTTGAAAATGGGGTGGAGGGTCCTAAATCACTGAGGCGCTTGTGCAAATTTTGCCCTGCTCCAACCAACGCACAGAAGCAGCCAGCTTGACAAAGCCCTGGCTGGGATGATTTAGTTGGGAATTGGTCCTGCTTTGAGCAGGGGGTTGGACTGGATGGCCTCTTGAGGTCCCTTCCAACCCTGATATTCTATGATTCTATGATTCCTTACCCATCCTGGCTAATAGCCATTAATGGACTTAACCACCATGAATTTATCCAGTTCTCTTTTAAACACTGTTATAGTCTTTAAACGCTGTTATAGTCAATTAATTTCTGTTGTGCCCCAGATTATGTGCTGGAACTAGGCCCAACCACAGAAGATAGCTACAAAACTGTAACATAAGGTTACTCACCACAAAAGGAAATGATCAAGGAGATGTGCAGAAATGCTACAACTTAGCTTATAAACAAAGTCCATAAATTAATTAACTTTACTTAAGCTATCACCTTTCAATGTTTTTTCCCCTAGAGAAAGGTCACCCATAGGAAATGGATATGACGTTGGAGGAGGACAAAAACGGTGAAAATTACTGCATATGGGGGAGACAAACCATAAAGTAAGTGAGCACCTTTAATACCTTGCATGTCATCCTTCCCCCACAAGATCTGGGTGAAGCTCCCAGAGAAGATGATTTTCTTTTACACCACTACATAGTGGCTCTCCCTACTTAGCTGATTGCTGTATTTGTCTGGAAAGAGCTGCATCTCACCATATACACATGACCAGAATCAATTACTTCAATTCCCTAATCAGTTTGCAAGAGGGACATGTCGGCACAATCTATACATCAGGCCATTTGCTTTCAAGAACTACAGCTCACCAGACAAGAACATTTTGCAGTGTTATGATTACAAAATTTATATAAGGATTTCAAAAATAACTCTTTCAAATCCCAAATGGTTATAAAGGCTAAAGTGAAAACATATGGTGCCTTTCAACATTCCTCCTCTACTTCTCCAACTGTCAGATAAGATGCTTCATGGTAGAAACCAATAGAGTTTCTAGGAAAGACAAATTATTTTATTTAACATGGATAATCAAAATCACCACCATCACAAAAATCTCTTATCAAAGCTCCTTGCCAAGCATATCCCTAAGGCAGTGAGATGCTAGCTCTGGTCATTGGGAAGTTACTGCCATTTTAAAGACATTTCAACAAACTGATTCATTCAGATAAGATTCAGATCAAAATAATTTTATTACTGTTCCCACTGCTTTTTACCCTTCATTTTCTCTCCCTTTTCTTTCTTTAGCTCACACTGTTTATTGTGCTATTTAACCTGCTACTACAGCAGAAAATCCACACTATGTCATCACTTGCCGAGGTAAGGAGCCCACCACTGTAAATCTGATTATAGCAATCATTTGCTTTGAAGTCTTAACTAGTAATGGGCCTGCTACTGTTGTGTGGCTGCACAAATGCATAAATGGGCAATTTTAAAAGAGTTTGATTGGTGCCTTTTAACATTTATTTGTGAAGAATAATTACTGGACATGCATGTAGTACTGGCGTCACTGATTGTGCCTTTGGACATAACCTCAAGACCATATTAGAGCATTTATACGTCATACTAGCATTAAAATAATTAAAGAAGATTTTGGCAATGATTGTTTCTCATGGAGAAGTATATCTGGATTTAACAGCTACCTTTGCATCTTTACAAAATGGCTTTAACTTGGGAAACAATTAACAACCAAGATTTCATGCATTTTCAAGTAATCTGCATTCCTGCTGGGTCAGAACACCAAAGCCACGTCCTATAGCTGACAGATCTTATGAGGCAATATTTGAGGAACAGCACCACATTCTGGTACCAGGTCTTCTGGCATAACATAATCCTCAGAGAGCTTCTTCTGGGGGCTTGGCCAGAGAGGGACCCTAATGGGGACAACAATCTAACCAGCCCAGATCGGAGGAAGCCCTAATTTTCTTGAGAAACCTAGGATCCAGTAAAGCCAGTGCATAATATCTCTTTGGAACATGTCTCTTTCAGAGACATTCCTTTCTGCATTGTGCAGCTTCTTCGAGACACCAGAACTATAGAAACTGAGCCTCTAAGTTTGCTAGTTAACTTCTGCTGAAGAGCCAGTCCAAGGAGTAGAACGCATTTTTAGAAGGATTCACTACTATCTCAGTGGCTGATTTTTGTTTTTCAGTGACATATAATAGGGTAATTTTAATATCAGATATTTAGAATCTAGAGGAACTTTTTCAGCTCAGATGTAGGTCAAATTTAGGGATAATCTACTATTGAGATGCTAAAGGGGAGCACTCAAAGATGATAAGGCCATTGCGGAGAAACTAAATGAATTCTTTGCATCGGTCTTCACTGTTGAGGATGTGAGGGAGATTCCCAAACCTGAGCCATTCTTTTTGGGTGACAGATCTGAGGAACTGTCCCAAATTGAGGTGTCATTAGAGGAGGTTTTGGAACAAATTGATAAACTAAACAGTAATAAGTCTCCAGGACCTGATGGTATTCACTCAAGAGTTCTGAAGGAACTCAAATGTGAAATTGCCGGACTACTAACTGTCATCTGTAACCTATCATTTAAATCAGCTTCTGTACCAAATGACTGGAGGATAGCTAATGTGACGCCAATTTTTAAAAAGGGCTCCAGAGGTGACCATGGCAACTACAGGCCAGTAAGCCTCACTTCAGTACTGGGCAAATTGGTTGAAACTATCGTAAAAAACAAAACTGTCAGACACATAGATGAACATAATTTGTTGGGAAATAATCAACATGGTTTTTGTAAAGGGAAATCATGCCTCACCAATCTACTAGAATTCTTTGAGGGGGTCAACAAGCATGCGGACAACGGAGATCCAGTGGACATAGTGTATTTAGATTTTCAGAAAGCCTTTGACAAGGTCCCTCACCAAAGGCTCTTAAGCAAAATAAGCAGTCATGGGGTAAGAGGGAAGGTTCTCTCATGGATTGGTAACTGGTTAAAAGATAGGAAACAAAGGGTAGGAATAAATGGTCAGTTTTCAGAATGGAGAGAGGTAAATAGTGGTGTCCCCCAGGGATCTGTACTGGGCCCAGTCCTATGTAACATATTCATACATGATGTGGAAAAAGGGGTAAACAGTGAGGTGGCAAAATTTGCAGATGATACAAAACTACTCAAGATAGTCCCAGACAGACTGCGAAGAGCTACAAAAGGATCTCACAAAACTGGGTGAATGGGCAAAAAATGGCAGATGAAATTTAATGTTGATAAATGCAAAGTTATGCACATTGGAAAACATAATCCCAACTATACATATATAATGATGGGGCCCAAATTAGCTGTTACCACTCAAGAAAGAGATCTTGGAGTCATTGTGGATAGTTCTCTGAAATCATCCACTCAATGTGCAGCGGCAGTCAAAAAAGCAAACAGAATGTTGGGAATCATCAAGAAAGGGATAGATAATAAGACAGAAAATATCATATTGCCTCTATATAAATCCATGGTATGCCCACACCTTGAATACTGCGTGCAGATGTGGTGGCCCCACCTCAAAAAAGATATATTGGAATTGGAAAAGGTTCAGAAAAGGGCAACAAAAATGATTAGGGGTATAGAATGACTTCCATATGAGGAGAGATTAATAAGACTGGGACTTTTCAGCTTGGACAGGAGGTGATTAAGGGGGGATATGATAGAGGTCTATAAAATCATGAGTGGTATAGTGAAAGTAAATAAGGAAGTGTTATTTACTCCTCCTCATAATACAAGAACAAGGGGCCACCAAATTAAATTAATAGGTAGCAGGTTTAAAACAAACACAAGAAAGTATTTTTTCACGCAACGCACTGTCAACCTCTGGAACTCCTTGCCAGAGGGTGTTGTGAAGGCCAATACTATAATGGGGTTCAAAAGGGAGCTAGACAGATTCATGGAAGATAGGTCCATCAATGGCTATTAGCCAGGATGGGCAGGAATGGTGTCCCTAGCCTCTGTCTGCCAGAAGCTGTGATTGGATAACAGGGCATGGATCACTTGATGATAACCTGTTCTGTTCATTCCTTTTGGGCCACCTGCCATTGGCCACTGTCAGAGGACAGGATACTGGGCTTGATGGACCTTTGGTCTGACCCAGTATGGCCATTCTTATGCCTTCTCGGTCCTCATCCTCAAAGGAAACCTGTACAACACTATCAAAAGATGAACCTCGGAGCTTAAATTCATATCTTTGAGAGACACTAAAAATCATAGACTTAATCACAACACTGGATTTATGGTTTAGTACAGTGGCTTTCAAGCTTTCCAGACTATTGTACCCCTTTCGGGAATCTGATTTATCTGATCTACCCCCAAGTTACACCTCACTTAAAAACTACTTGCTTACAAAATCAGACATAAAAATACAAGTATCACAGCACACTCTTACTGAAAAATTGCTTACTTTCTTGTTTTTACCATATAATTATAATATAAATCAATTGGAATATAAATATTGCACTAACATTTCAGTGTATAGTATATAGAGCAGAATAAACAAGTCACTGTCTGTATGAAATTTTAGTTTGTACTGACTTCACCAGTTCTTTTTACATAGCCTATTGTAAAACTAGGCAAATATCTAGATGAGATGATGTGTCCTCAAGAAGACCTCTGTGTACCCTCAGGGGTGCATGTACCCCTGGTTAAGAAATACTGGTTTAGTACACCAATCTGAAACCCACTAATCTCCCTTTTTTGTCCTATATCTGCAGAGGTGTTAACTGGCCACTTCACCTTGAATGCTCTCTTACAAAATGTGTTACTACTTATGCTAAACAATCTGTTCCACCTTGTGTATTTAGCTGTGATGCTGGGAGTACCTTTCCCAGACCTGAAGAAGAGCTCTTCATGGCTCTTGTTGGCAAAAGAGACACGCTCTTGGTCCAGTAAAAGATATTACCTCATCTCTCTAATATCCTGGGACCAACACAGCTATAAGAACACTGCAAACAATAACAGAAGATATCCCTCTGTGTGTGTTTGTGTCTGTACTAATGTCTATTTATGCGTCTATCTCCATGTATTTGTGGCTGCATCTGAGGGCTTGGCTACACTCGGGACTTCCGAGTGCGCTGTGAAGCGCGAGTATAGTCGCGCCGCCAGTGCTGCGAGAGTTCTCTCGCAGCGCTGTATGTACTGCACCTCTCCAAGGGGAGTAGCTTGCAGCACTGCGAGAGAGCGTGCAGCGCTGCAGGCACTGATTACACTGGCGCTTTACAGCGCTGCACTCGCTGCGCTCAGGGGTGTGTTTTTTCACACCCCTGAGCGCAGCAAGTTGCAGCGCTGTACGGCGCCAGTGTAGCCAAAGCCTCAGTGTCTCCATACCTCTCTGTGTCTGTATGTACCTGTGTGTGTTTATCCTGCATGTCTGTAGGTATCTGTGTGTCTCTGTCCTGGGTGTCAATAGGGATCTGTGTGTGTGTGTCTGTAGATCCCTGCATGCCTGTCAGTATCTGTGTGTGTCTGTCCTGCATGTCTGTAGGTGCCCGTAGCTCTCAGTGTGTCTGTCTCTCTGACCACAGGGGAGCTGGCGCCTGCAGCTTGGCTCCGGCCCACGAGGGATCCTGTTACTGGGCAGGCGGGCCGCAGTGAGCACTGCCCCACCCAGGGCCCCTCAGCCACACTCCCCCCATCACAGCTGCAGCTCCGGCTCGCTCTGTGGGGGCCGCCCAGCGCCTCCTCCGTGCGGCGGCTATGGGCCAGTCCCGGCTGGGAGATGCACTTCCTGCCCGAGCGGAGCCGGGGAGAGCTCTGCGGAGACCCAGTTGTCTGAGGGAGGGGAGCCTGGCAGTGCTCAGTGGGTGTCCTGGGGCTAGGGTTGCCAACCCTCCAGGATTGGCCTGGAGTCTCCCAGAATCAGCATCGATCTCCTGGTGACTATTGAAAGCAATCTGGGACATTTTAATAGGATATTTTAAGAAAATGACATTATGTCATGTTGGGGAAAAATATCTCCTGGAATAGCTTCAGTCAGAGTTGGCAACCCTACCTGGAGCAGACATGGAGAAATGCCGCTGGAGGCTGACAGGCAGAAGAGCACTTGCTCCTTCCCAGCCTCTAGTGACCAGAATCATTAACTTCGGGTTATAGAAAATTTTTAAATAATCCCCATAATTTTCAACTTCTGGCATAATCACTTTTCTGGTGTCCCCTTGGGGCTGGGTTAGAGAGGGACTGGGATAAAGGACTTGATATAATAGGGTGGTTTTCACAGTGCTGGTAACCAGACTATGCAGAGTTTTGTAAAGATGTTTTATAAGAATCACTTTCTTTCCCTGTTTGCATGGAAAACATGTAACAAAATTAACAAGTGCATCTTACATCTGAAAAGAACATCCCAGCTACTGGAATTATAAAGGCAAAACCCCAGAAGAAACACTAGTTCAGCTAAACTGTGGCAGAAATTGTGTAGCCAAACACTTTTTTCCTGTATCAGTTCACCCAGCATGTAGGTAACCTCTATGAGTCAGGGGGTTAGGGCTTTAACAGCTGGATAGTTTAGACAAAAACAATGCATAGATCTGTAGGCTAAAGAGACAGTAATGCTATCTCATCCTTCAAATTGTGAGCTGGTTGCCACATGGGCCAGAAAGGAATTTCCCTTCCTTTCACACCCACACCAATCAGCTATGAGTGAGTGTCAGATGTCATTTATTTATGACATATCTTACATAAGGAAAAATGCATGTAACAAATGAACAAAATCTCTTCCCACAAAACTGTACACCCTAAAGGCAGAAGTGAATATAGAACAGCTGACACAAGTAGTAGAAAGAAGAGTTTTGTGTCAACGTTATTCTTAGGTCACATGAATATGGTTTAGGGGTGATTTGAGGAAGGAAAAGTGAGGGCATTTAGTGGATGTTGCCATTCCAGGTGTGGAGGAAGGAAAAGAGGCAAAAGTGAATGAAGAGACAAAAAAGAAGGATTTGGCAAGAAGGCATGGCAGAACTTTGACAACAGGATGTGATGTAGAAGAGACTGGATATTCATATGGGTAACAAGAAATATCTAGAGTTATAATAGTTAATGATAATAAAGATCCCTGGCTTTGATCTCCCATGAACCTCATAGGCAACCCTAAACCATATCTGCACAAATTATGGCAGATGCGGATACTTAGTTGCTTGCAACTGTGGTCACCCAGAACAGACCAGGGAACATATAACAACTCAATGCCCACTTTACAAATATGAAGGAGGCATCACAGCAATACACTCTGCTACCCCAGACACAGTTATCTGGCTTAACCATCTAACCGTAAAATTATAATTGTTGCTCTACATTTACATCAGCCACACGAAGAAGATGATAATAAAAATGTTGGAAGGGATACTAAACCTCCAATCTCTATTAGGGATACAAAGTACAAGAAAGACTTAGCTAAAAACAGGACAAGAGAGGGAAAGGAGGAGATTTTGTTTTCTTTGAATTTATACACTAATAGTACAAAGTGCCCCTTCACAGCTCCATGCACCTTAGCCATATGATCAAAAATTCAATCACACTACTACAAACAGAAGTAAATCCAGCAGCTTCCACACAACCAACAGAGGTAAAAGCCATCTACCAGTACCAGCTCTCCCTACAAACTCCTCCCCCTCCTAAATCTTAGGGAAAAAGAGGGACTTCACAGTGTGCCCAGAAGGGCAACAGATTTGGGCTATTTTGGGTAGTAGTGGGAATGAACTCCAGAGCTCAGTGCACCACAAAGACAGCACCCTGCTAAGTGCCTGTTTTTCATACTAAAGGAGCACCAGATTGAGAACCCTCGCTTCTCACAATTGCAGCCTGTGGCACAGGAGAGAGGCAGCAGGCCAAAATAACAACTTAATTTCTAGCTAGAAACCCTCAGGCAGCCAGTGTGGAGCCTGTATACCAGGTGCTGTGCTCCCAACAAGAAACTCCACTGAATAATGACAGGTTTCAGAGTAGCAATTTGTTAGTCTCTAAGGTGCCACAAGTACTCCTGTTCTTCTTTCCACTGAATAAGTGAGCTTCAGTGTTTTGCATCATCCGCAGTTATCAGGTTGATCTGAGTGCTGTGAGCATTGCACTGCAGACATGCTGAGCATAGATCACAGTAACAAGGTTTGCATCAAAGAGAAATGGTCATAGCCATTTGGCTAGCTGTAAGTGGAAGTGAGCTGTCCTTGTCAGGACTTCTATATGAGCCAACGAATAGCAGCTGGGGATCCAACAGCACCTCCAGATTATAAAGCTAGTGACAGGCAAACATCCTTAACAAAGGAAGTGATGTAATCCTTTCCATATCTTCCAAGTGCTTCCCCAAATCTACCTGCACTACTTCACTTTTACCCAGATTGAACTTCATCCAATTACCTCTCATCTGTGACTCACTCTTTACCAAACAGTGGGTAAAACATTTGATAGCTCTGGCCGGGCCAGATGAAATACAAGTATATAGGTGGGTTTACTGATTGCACTGCAGACCATGCCTCTTTACTAACCTTCCTAGGAGCCCCATATATTCACCAAATGAGAAGGAAATGAGATGGAGCCCTGCAAAAGAACAGCTTTGGGACAGAACTGACCAAAACTACACTCAGGGATCTCTCTAAGAGATACGAATGAAGTAACCAAAGGGCAACTGAAGAAGTGAGGTTCTTACCCACGAAAGCTTATGCTCCCAGTACTTCTGTTAGTCTCAAAGGTGCCACAGGACCCTCTGTTGCTTTTTACAGATTCAGACTAACACGGCTACCCCTCTGATACAAAGGGCAACGTTACCTCTCGGTTTGCAGGTGAATCAACACTACCAATTAGATTGTAAACTCTTTGGGGCAGGGAGCATCTTTTCATTGTATATATTTGAGCAGTGCCTAGCACAATGAGGCCCTGATTCCCAATGGGTGCCACCAGGTGAAATGGCAATCCAGGTAACAACTGTGATCAGAAGAATAAAAGGCAGCCAATAGCTCCAACATGATCAATATGGACTCCTGATCTTTATCCACCACCAGCAGATCAAAGGTCAGAGTACAGGCACCCAGGTCTGTCCATTCAGTCTGAATGCACTTGATTTTTCTCTGCAGCATAACATAACATTTCCTCATAACAAAAGAGATTGGTATCAGCACTCAGTTCTGTGGTAAAAATGCCAGTGACCTATCTACACTAGCACTTGCACTGTTGCTAGCACTCCCCAAAATTGTTAACATATAGACAAAGGCACCTGGTACAAAACCCATCCATCTGCAGAAACAGAGATGACTAAACTGCTCTAAATTCTTCTGGTGCTCAGATACTGCAGTGATGAAAATGCTATGATTGCAGCATCATTCAACAGAGAACATGATGAGTAACATGACAGAAAGGAAAATTCTTAGGAATTGTGTATGTTTTTGCAGCTATAGGGAGACCCAGGTGTAGGTAAGAGAAGTTACTTCAGTAAGATATTATGTTTTTCTTAGTTTCCTACGAGTAACTCTGACCATTCACTTTTTTGCTGCTGGGGCATTTGCTGTTGGTCTTTTGGTTCAGTACAAGACTCTTTCCTCAGACCAGACTTTCTCACTTGGGTTAAAGCAGATTATTTGGGGACACTTGGGGAATGAAGGGGATTCCCTTTACTTATCCCTTCTGCCAACTGTATTGGTTCCCCATTTTACTTTTCAAAAATAAACTATAATTTCCTAGTTGGCTCCATGATATTTTGTGTGGAACAAGTTTAATTCCCATGGGACAAAAATAACCTCATTCTGAGTCTGAAGACTGTACTCCAGTAGATGCATAATATGGAATCTGAATCCCATAGGTGGCTGATGTGTAACATTTCCAAGCCCCAGTCATGCCAGATTTGCTGTCCTTCATGTTGAACATGTGAAGGTTTTAGTTGTTAATTCTCTAGTGTTGGGTGGACAAGGAAAATAAGGGCCAGTTTGTAAGGCTTCACTTGGAGAGAATAAACCCAGAATACTGTGTGCCAGCCCAGCAGGACTTGCTTCAAAGAGGATATTCTCAGAACGGGTAGAAACTGCCCTACAAAGGAGCAGTGTTTTGGCAGCTGGGATCTGATACTAGCCCAGGTCCCAGGGAATGTTTCCCATTTAGCTGAAGAAAAAAAAAAAAAAAGTCTGCAGAAGCATTTAATTCCTTGCCATCTTCACTCACATAAACATGCATTCATATGCATGCACACATGCATGCCTTTCAGCAACCCAGCTAAGAGAAAAGCCTACTTTCATCTCTTACAACTTTTCTCTCAGATTCAAAGAGTAGAAATACTATTTGGTTATACACAGGATACACCACACATGCCATATTACTGTTACTGCCTATTCAATGGGCTAACAAGCAGCTAAGAAAAAGGAAAGTTAACAGGAAGTGTCCATGTTATGGTTAGGTTTTTGTTTGCTCTTGTAAGTCTCCTAATAGCCAATTTTCAGTATCTCAGTTCCTTTACTACTTCCTTTTGTATGCTCAGGTTTACAACAGTAAATGGATACAGTATATGGATGGAAATATAATTGACTGGAAATACAACTTAGTGTGCTTGACTTGAACAAGTGAAAGGGTGACCAAACAGCCAGTGTGAAAAATCAGGGGATGGGGGGGCCATAGGAGCCTATATAAGAAAAAGACCCAAAAATCGGGACATCTGGTCACCCTAACAAGTGACCATCCCAGATCAGCGACTTATAAAAGGATTTAATAATCCTAGAAACTTAGGATTGGAAGGGACCTCGATAAGTCATCTAGTCCAGTCCCCTGCACTGAGGCAGGACTAAGTATTACCTAGACCATTCCTGACAGGTGTTTGTCTAACTTGCTCTTTAAAACCGCCAATGACAGAGATTCCACACCTCCTTAGTAATTTATAGTTTGCAATCAAACCTGGTCAACAGTATAAGAAAACTCGTTTACAATGGTTCCTCCTGGTTAGTAAAGATTATTATTAAATATTGAAAGTACAGTCAGTAATGTGGTTACTCTTCCTTGTTATTCCACAAGAAGTTCAATAATCAAACTGGGTTGAAATTGCCTTGTTATCACATAGGCAAGTATTGCCACTGGAAGCAAAATCTACCAACATAATAAGGATTCAGAGAATATTTTTGTTTTGAATAATGGTTTTGGAAAAGCTTAAAAACTCTCCCAAAAGAATCCCCCCAAATTTTTAAACTGACATTTCACATCCACTTTTGCCATCCACATGCTTGGGTTTTTGTATTCTCATTAGAGAAGTTGTTTCCTTGCTTTGCATGATGACGTGCACCCTGTTCTTGAATGCCTTTGGCACCCCAGCAAAGGAGAGTTTATAGGTGACAAATGCAAGACCTGAGTAGAAAGCAATAAGATATGGGCAAGATGCCCGATTTCTACATGACGCACTTCATGATTGCTGTAAGAGGCTGCACTCTTCCTGGTGGGAAGACAAAGGACAAAAATTGCTTATGTAGAGTGCTTCCTTCATTAGCTTTCCTTAGAGGATCTGCTGAGTGAATGTTGATGATGCCATTGTCATTGATAGCTCCCTGAAGGAGAAGTGTTTGTACTGAGCATTCAGCACCATCTTAAACAACGAGGTCATGCAGCAAAAATCAGACCTAATTGCTGTTTGCAATCTTGGAATGAAAAGGTGTATGAGTCACAGATGGAGGGAAGAGTTCCTTCAGTCACTTGCATTCCCTGTGGAGGGGGAGAAGGGTACATGAATTTGTTAATTTAGTTTTGTCGAACTCTTTTCTATCTCACTCACCCACCCAAACAAAGGCAAGTCCAGGAAGTAGGAAATGGGTCACACAGTTGAGGCACCTACAACAGATGTTTTACAAATTGATATATGGCCCCTATATGCACCTACTCACACACTACTACAGATGTAGCTCAATGTATGTAAGACATGCATTACATGGAATGTCCCCATCCTTCTTGTGCCAGTGTTGGTGCAAGGATGGAAACTCTCTTCCATCCATCTCTGCCATTAGCTGCTGCTTCCATCTACTCTATAGTGTTGAGATCAATTCTTCTGTCCTCCCCGCAAAGGGTTCTTCTTAAGGTTTCTCTTGGGTGCTCATGTTTCCTCACAACAGTTGGTTTTCACTTGACAGCTTCATGTGGGAGTCTGTATGTTGGCATCTGGCGTGTATGTGCCAAATCTGTCCATTGCTTTCTTCTAATTGTAGGGGAGATGAACTGCTGGTTAGTGATTTATCAGATCTCTTTGTTGGTGATGAAGTCTGTCCATCCAGTGTACAGAATTTTTCTTAAGCACTTATTTTCAAAGGTGTCTAGTTTGCTATCTAACATAGATTTCTTTTAAAAAGAAAAAAAGATAGCCAGCTAGAGAGTAGTACATTATCTAATACAAGATCAAGTAAATTTCTTTAGAGGAGGGAAACAGGTGGTAGGTAAGCTAGAAAGGAGGTCAGTGCTGCTCACAGGCTAGTAAAAGGCCTATATTTAACACTTCCCAAACTAGTTTATATGTATTGAGTGAGTCTCCACCTAACTGTAAAGGAAGATCAAAGTCATGCTCCTGCTGCCAAGGCAATTCTCTAGGGCAATATTGGAAAAGGACTTTGCAAATGGGAAAAAATAAACAGACATGAAATCTATGGGAAAAACACCAGCATCTTGAACTCAGCTCAGCTTTTCTTTGCAAATTAAACAACTGGATGGAAGTTTTAATCTCCTCTCCTCTCACTCTCCTGGCACAAGAACCCCCAACACAACATGACAACTCATCCATCCAACTCACAAAAGGAAAAAAAAAAAAACATTTCATATCAGATGCTTTGCGTCAAGCTTGCTAAGGCTCATAAATCAGCCATCTCACTGCCCTGGTCATTTCAACCAACGTCTGACCCTTTCGTTAACTCATGATTTATAACTGGAAGTTATTTTTTATGCCAGATTTATAAACTTTACTGTGCCTGGTTTGATATAATATCCACTTTGTACACCACGCAATGAGACAGTAAATTTATTGGCTATGAACTGTTACCTTGAAAAATGACATCAATGCAAAGTGATTTCCATTTAGAATCAATGGACAATAAATTCATTGGATTTTTTTTTTTTGGACAATGATATTTATGAGGTCATGAGTGGCTATATAATGGGTGAAATTGGGAGGAGAAGCACCAGTCAGATAGCGGTTCTGCACGACGGGGTCAACAAAGACGAATTATATTCACGCAGCAACAATGCATAGGCTGGTATTCTGCTGTCTCTTTATTATCAGCCTCTCATGTCCTCTCTCGTCTCTCCCCATTATCGACTCCAGGGAGGTGTCCTATCAGCTCTCAGGTAAGACTTTTTTTGCTTTTAGTGGTCAGGAGCTTAGTAGGGCACTGGACAATAATGCTGAATAAGTAACCAAGAAATTCTTTCAGAAAGGACCTTTTCTCATCTGTGTTCTTCAGCTGTGGCAAAAAACAGATGTTTCTTCATGATGCTAGAGGCACAATTGGAATCAGCAGTTCAGTGTAAGTCCTCATAAAATGGAGAGGTTGGGTGCCCTAAATATCCCTTGCTATTGCCTTCAGATCCTGAATGCAAGTTCTCTGAACCCTGCAACATGAAATGTGAGCTAGCTGACATTTGATTCTCCATTTAGAGTAGCCTGGCTGCATGGACAGTTCCTCTGGCTGTACTTTAAGACTTCTTATTCATTATTTTTAAAATTAAAAAATATCTAGAAGTGGGAGAGGTACTGCAGAAATTAATGCAGTAACCACTTCCGTTGGAGTTGAGGACAGTCCAATTTTGGCTTAAGTCAACAATGAAAATGAGTTTAGCCATTTTACATTTAGTATCCTGGTAGAGAGTTGCTCACGTTAAGGAGACTTCATTCAGTTTACAAAGAGAAGAAGTTTCTGCTTGGGAAATCCAAGTTTTAGAAAAGTAGAGGTACAGTAGGTCAGGACTGAGGGGCACAGGTAAAACAGTACAGGGGTCCAAAAATGGAATAGAGAAGATACCATATAGTCAGGATTGAAGTATATGAACAGAACTCTGAGCCAGGGCTCAGGCTGGAAGATCAGGGAGTGCTGCAGGTCAGAAAGCTGTGCACGAAGAAGGGACTGTGCCTACCTGCCCTCTACTTAAGTAATTCATGTTCTTTTGTTGGAGACACTGCTGATATATTAGTTTACAAAGTCTGATAGACACTAAAATGTTTTTCTAAATATTAGTAAGTCCAAAATTTAAACAAGTGTCTTTACAAACCTTCTACTGTGTAATTGCAGTCAGTTTACAGCCAGCTGTCATTCAATCCAGACATCATTCACCGTATGATAAGATGGACGAGCTGGCAGTAACCATTAATATCAACTGCATTTGTCTGGAGGCATGCATTAAGCTTATTAAATCTTCTCTACTAATAAAAAAGCACCCTCTAGAGAACAAAAGACAAAATCAGAGTCTATATTCAAATATATACTTTTATCTCAAACCAAAGGTGTATATCAGCATTGATAGGGAGAGGCAAAGTATGTTAGAATAACTGTGTGAAATGTCTCAGCATATTGCACATGGAGGTAGCAGCTTGTCTTATGCAAAGACTCATTTCTGAAACTTTCCAGTGACCTCTGCAACTGTCCCTCTGCAGAGTTACTAGGCAAATTACAGTATTTGCTTATGGCCAAGGATTTTTAAAAAATCCCCCCCCCCCTCATATTTTGTTTTCATTAAAATGTTTTACATTTAATTTAAATAAAAGAAGGGATTTGTGGGGAAATCAAAAGCAGATAAATGATACCTATGATCCATTATATTGTCTCTAAATCAGCCAGCTATTTCAGGGTGCTAAAAGACCCCAGCTTGTATTCATGTAGGTTCTCCTGAAATGGTATCACAAAGCTCTAGAAATCATTATCTTGTTAAATCCCACCTTTCTTTCCTTTCAGACAGTCGGATCTTGTTTTGGTAGCCTGTCCAGTTCATCTGAGCAGTGAGCCACATGCTGCTCCATGTAATCATTTGCAAGACTGCCACTTTCACATTGTATTTCTTTTAGCATTGCAGACATTCTGAACAGCAGTAGTTTCTGTGCTTGGAGCTGTAGGTAGCCCGGGCCCCAAACGAATGGGTGACTTACTGTGCTGAATTGGGTAGATCTGTTAGAACAGTGAGAACAGAGAGATGTATAGATGTAACATCAGGAGGGTCACTCAGGTGCCCAAAGAAGCAAGCACCACCTTTTTCACATTCATTAAATAAAGGTCAGTGATTAACTACTGGTGCCTGCTGACGTCTTCAAAACATGGGCCCACAGGCCTGCTCAGGAGCCATCTGACTGAATGGATGTTACCCAAAAGGAAATCGGGTCTTGAGGCAGGTGTCATCCCATACAGACGCTGATGTCTTCTTTAAATGTCTTCTACCAACAGCAGATGAAGATACAAGATTAAATGTGGAGCGATTGGACAGCTTGGGGACAGCATCTCTGCTGCAGACTCTGCCAAGGCTCCTGGGGGCACAAACTGAGGACAGTCCCAGCAAAGAAGGTAAAGCTCTCCCACGCAGTTTCCACATAGAGATTTTCCAAGGTACAAAATGCCAAGGGTCCCTTCTGAAAATTCAGCTGGGATTTGAGCCACAAGAAATAAGAAACATCTTGCAATATGAATCTGCCTGGAGGGTGCACATTGTCAAAGCAGCTGAAGTTCACTGTCTGCAGAGAACCCAAACCCCACCAGCAGGAACATTTTAAGTTGGGGGGAGAATCAAAGAACCATCAGGTAGAATCCCATTAAGAACTCATTAACAGTGAAAGGAAGTTGCAGCCCTCTAAGTCAGTGAGTCTGAAAAAAAGTCTGTTGAACTTCATACTGATGTTGAGTGGTTGATGATGACTAGGAGGCAAGGAACTCCTCTAGGCAAGACAGTGACTTGGTCTGGGAGTGGGTAACTGGGCCTTGCAAATGTCACAGTCTGTTGAAATGCATTAGCATTTTCAGAAAATGCAGACTCTACAGCCATAAATGTCATGATACAATGACTTATGCGGGAGAGAGGGTCTTTAGAGGTAAGAGCTGCAGCCCCACTATCAAACACCCATCAGGAATAACGTGCTATGACAAGGACTGCCCCTACATCAGAAGGGACAGTTGGTATTTGATCTTCTTAACTTCTGTTTTACCTCTGTGGGTTATATTTTGGCAATCAGAAGTGACACGGGTAGTCTCTCCATTTCTAAATTAAGAAGCATTTCATACTTGTTTTTTCAGGTCTCAGCCCTAGCAGCTACAATCCAAGGGAAAATGTGAAAGAGGTAAGTGAACGACTAGCTATTGTCAAAATAAGAAACTGAAAACCCACATTTTAGATTAAGGAGAAGTGGATAATAAGACACCCTTTAAAGATCCATTTAACTTAAAAATAGTTTAGATCAAAGTATGACCCACCTTTCTGTAGCAGAAAAAGGATGTTGGAAGATTATGGCAGAAAACTGCTAATTTGCATAATTTTAAAAATATTTTCAAGGCCATAGTAACACAGATTTGGCAGAAATTGAGAGCATTTTAGCATAATTTTAAAATTCCAGCCCTCTCCTGAAAAACTGCCTTCCAAATAAATGGCCAGTTCCAGCCTCCACAGGCCTGGCTAAAGAGTGTGTATGGATATGGGTTAGATTCAATAAGGATTCAATAAATATGTCACTTTTCCCACTGCAATGTGTGAAACATTAGCACAATGATAATGGGCTAATTGATAATACAAAATCATTAATATTTACCATATATTGATCCTTTAAAGATTAAGGCAGGGAGTTTGATTAGCATTTTGGATCACAGAGGGATACTGGTCTGTCTGGCTCTCTGGGGTACTTGGAATATTGGACCACAGGGCCCGGTCAGAGATGGCAGAGGGACTACATCTCATTGTAAGCATTTTTCAGAGGATTAATCTGATTTCCCCCTCACTAACCTGCATGCTGTTGCTTGATTTTAGGCTTTCTATGGAAGTCACCCTCGAATTGCTTTGCTGAGCCGCCTGCTGGCCAAAGACAGGAAACAGAATAAAAAACGTGGGAACCTCTCTGAGTGCTTCTGGAAATATTGTGTGTAACCTGGGGCGGTGGGGTGGGGGACAAACTCTTTCCTCATCCTGGCTGCTTAATTTATAAAGATGTTAATAACTGTCCTGGAACCATGTACATAGATTTGCTTGTTTTAACATGAGGAGAATAAAGAAATGTGAAGCTGACTCTTAACTCTACATTCCACGCTGTTTGGAGATTAATAAATCCTCTATGTTTTGCAAATAACCCATGAGCAATGAGTTATTTTCCTTCAGAGATTCCATTCCTCTTGAGTACACTAAGTGATGTGGGCAAGAGAGACCAGTCTGGGAAATTAGGAATTCTATAGGATTGTCTCTCTAAGCAGAGGGATGGATGAACCAGCACTATGCCACACTAATTTGCATAGTCTTTTATGCAAATTGTATCTCCAAATGTGTTAATATAGTAACAGATCAGTAATAGCAAAGAGAGATAATAATTATATTGATCGCCCCGAAAAGGAATCATCTGATGGGGAGCAGACTACCAGAAGTGGTGGGGATGGGAGAGAGCTGAGGAGAACTGATGAAAAGGTGGGGGACATGGGAGCCTGACCTAATGCATATTAGACAACAATTTCTTACAGCAGGCAATTTCTTTGCCTTCCAGGCCTCGCTGCTTCACTTACCCAGCACACACACTAACCCCTGCCCAGTACACTCGGGATGTAAGGAGCATTCACTGGAGAGAGGTATTAAGATGGTGCCTGACATTTATGCAGCCTCATTTCAGTTTTGGCTCTGCTGGATTTTGTATAACACAATAGCTGACTTGCATGAGATCCCACCAACACCACTGGACAGCAGCCCCTTACCCCCCTCCCCCATGCTGCTGATTACAGAAGGGCTGGAGAGGTTGTGTCTGGGGACACAACCAGCCTTGACAGTGGCAAGATTCACTGAATTACATGGGTGGTTCTCCAATTGTCACATCAGGGAAGCCTGTTAGCGAAAGATCTTCTAGAGAACTGCTCCATGCATTTGTCTTCTTATAATGCTTGTCACCTGTATCAGGTGTTATATAGAGAAAAGTACTGTTCAAACCCCAAGGTGAGAAGAAGTTACTCACCTTGTGCAGTAACAATGGTTCTTTGTTATGTGTCTCTCTATGAGTGCTCCACTGTAGGTGTGCTTGTGTCTCTGCACTGCTGATCGGAGAACTTTGGTAGCAGTGTCTGTTATGCCTGCAGACGCTCTCTCGCCTCGTGCCCTACCACAAGGCTAGCCAGAGCACATGGGCTAACCCTCTCAGTTTCTTCTCTACTGCAGAGTCATTGACTGCACAAGGTGATTAACAACTACTATTTCTTCAAGTAGCGTCTTCATGGGTGCTCCATTGTCGGTGACTCCGGAGCAGTATCCCTAATGGAGGAGATAGGGAGGTGAAATGGATGGAATATCCATTGTGAACAACTTCCAGGACCCATTGTTCCAATGTTTAGCATTCCCAGGTGCTGTGGAACTTTGCAAGGCAGTAGCCAAATGCATACGAAACAGTGGTCAGCTATAGTGGTCTCTCGATACTTCGACCAACATGTCAAAATTGGTGTTTGGAGATGGGCCAGATGGTTTTTGCCTAGGAAATTTAGATTTCTTCCTCTGAGGTTTGCATTAGTGCTCTGTCGGGTGTTAGAAGGTGAGTGGTTTGCATTGGGGCTGCAGACCAAATTTTCTCTTTTGTCCAGGTGTATAGCTCCCAGCAAGTGGCAAGCAGCCCGAGAGTCTTTTAGGATACGAAGAGAGGCATCCGTCTTTGCTATGAAGAGCTTGGTGCCTTCAAAGGGAAGGTCATCGACAGTCAACTGCACCTCTTTAGGGAAGCCTGAAAGGTGTAACCATGATGCATATCACATAACTATCGCTGTGGAGATGGACCGGGCCACTGTGTCAGCTGCATCGAGGGCAGACTGTAGCGCTGTCTTGGCTAATAGCTGTCCCTCCTGGATGATAGCTTGAACTGTTCACTCTGTGGCCAGGAAGCTGAGCAATAAAGTTGCTAAGTTTCGAATAGTTGATAGTCATATTTCAAAGTTAAGGCTTAATATTGTGATAGTGATTCGAAACTGTAGCATAGCCAAGGAATAGGCTTTCCTACCAAATAGGTCCAAATGTTTCCAATCCCTGTCATAGGGAATTAATATGCAAATTAGATACAATTAACTTAGGTTTAAACAGAGACTAGGAATGGTTGGGTCATTACACTAATTGAATCTATTTTCCCATGTTAAGTATCCTCACACCTTCTATGGGTCATCTCGATTATCACTTCAAAAGTTTTTTTTTTTTTCCTCTTGCTGATAGCTCATCTCAATTGATTGGCCTCTTACAGTTGGTATGGCTACTTCCACCCTTTCATGTTCTCTGTATGTATAAATATCTTCTTTCTGTGTGTTCCATTTTATGCATCCGATGAAGTGGGCTGTAGCCCACGAAAGCTTATGCTCAAATAAATTTGTTAGTCTCTAAGGTGCCACAAGTACTCCTGTTCTTTTTGTCATAGGGAGTGAACCTCATTTGGCACTGATGGCCCCAAGTGTTCACAGCGTCCATGACACTGGAGTTTGGGGGAGGGTGGGAGAAGAGGAATTCTCTCTCCGTAGCTGAGACTTTTTTTTTTTTTAATTGGTTTGCTTGCAAGTAGGTGCCAGTAAAAACAATGAGAGTCCTTGTGGCACCTTAGAGACTAACAAATGTATTTGGGCATAAGCTTTTGTGGGATATAACCCACATCATCAGATGCAAAAGTAGGTGCCACTGATGCTGGGGTCTGCCATATGGTTTCTGCAGGATCCAAGAGAGCCTCATTAATAGGGAGGGCTATTTTAAGAGGATGAGGAGTGTAGTATGTCAAGGAGCTTGTGATGGGTGTCCTTGACTTCTTCCAAGGGTATCTGCAACTTGCTTTGCTAGGTCCTGAAAAAGCCACACGTTATAGGCTAAGAACAGTGGCGGAGGCATGACATCTAGGTAGGAGGAGGAGGAGGAGATGTTGGTTCTCAGAGTCACCTCTTCCTCAGTGCCACCCTCCTCTTCCTCCACAATCTCCTCTGGAGGTTCTAGATGCCATGGCCGAGGGGGAATATCTTGGGTGTTCACGGGGAAAGCTAGAAGCTCCTGGGTCTCCATTGCCCTGCGTATAAAATGTGAACAGCCACTGCTCCCATCTCCCACCTGAGCTCATTTCACATCCGCTCCTCAGGCTGACGACACACATCTCAATAGCTCTTAGGCACAGCAATTATTATGAAAGGAAAAGCCCAGAGTCCAGGCTACCGTCTGCCTGAAATGACTTTCACGACGTTATTTTATCCATCTGTCCTCTACCCTTGCCTCATTTAATTCACTCCCTTGGGAGCACTGTGTTCAAAAACCACATTAAAATAACTCCCGGGGTTAAGAAAACATGTCCCTGCCCCCTCCAGATCACTATATTGATGTATTGTATCTCTTCCCCTTCATCTCACTAAGCTCTTTGGGAAGATTCTGGCTCTGGTCTGGAGAGCGTTTAACATTTTGGTACGTCTGCAATACAAACAATACATAATCCTATTGATGCGCTGCACAGGGCTGCATTTCAGCAGCCCTCGTGGGCAGAGTTTGTGAAGTGCCCTGAAGTGAACCTTGAGGATGAAAAGTGCTATGTAATCTTATTAGTAAACAGGACGAGCACTGCAGAACTCAGACCCTTCCTTAAAGCAGGAATTATCCCACAGAAAAACCCAACTGGAGCTCTGCTATGGTTTCTCCTGTAGTATCTAAACTGAACCCACTAGGATGAAAGTTAGCTTTGACCTTCAGCCCCTTGCTGCTGGTGATTCAATATGCAGGTTTTGTGCATTAAGGCATGTCTTGACACCTTCCATTGAATTAGGAAGAAGGGGCCACTGTTCAGAACACTTAGGACCCAAGCTATGGTAGTGTCCCACAGCCATGTCTTGTTCCTAGCCAGTAAGGTTTCTTGTACAATTTATTTGCATGTTAGTACCCAGAATGCTTTTTTCTGCTGAAAGCTATTTCTTGGCAGTGCTTTTGTCTAACTGTGTCTTCAGAGCACAAAGTCTGAGTTGCCTTTGGATGTGTGCACTGTGGGTGCTGTCTGTGAGTCCAGTAGAAAGATTTCAGGGAGCCCTGCTTTCTTTAGTAGATGTTTCGTATAAAAGGCACAAATAGAGCTCCAGTAAATCTTGAGTTAAAGCTACAGCTAGCAGGGATGCATGTTATATCAATCTCATTGATGTACATCATAAATCTCTGACTAGGTTGCTTAAAACGCAGCCGACACGTCAAATAAATCTTGTTCACTTTTCATGACGCTTATGACAGATGGAACCAGCTACAGCAATGAAAAATGTACTTACAAATGTTGAGCAGTTGGATATACAATGCAGCCATCTTAAATCTTCTAGACAGAGTAAAAATTAGTCCTCATCTGACACAGTTTGGCAAGGCAGAGTTCATTCATGAAACCTCTCATTGCCTGCCACTTCATAAGTCAAATATTGTGTCCTTCAAAGTATGCAGGATAAGAGAAGCGACAGGATTTTAAAGCTTGTGATATTGGCACAAACATCCAGTGCTTCACTCTCAGGGCCCTGGCCCCTGCAGTAGGAAATTATATCCTTCCCTATTCAGTTCTGTAGACCAGTCCTGCCCTTGGGGATTTCCCCACTGCACAGATTATTAGGATAGGAATTAAAAGCCTCACGGTTGTATTCCACCACTTTCCTGCCAAAACAATAGGAGAGAGTTTCAGCTGTGAGCTGGAGCATGGAACTACTGGAGAAAGACTGCTATTGAAAGCAGGCGTATAGTATTGTCAGACTGATAATGAAGGAGTAGCAGCAATTTACCAGCAAACACAAACATATATTACCATAACATGTACCTTCCCATCTTGGGCACCATTAATAACTAATAATTGATCATTAATAATTTTTCAAAAATCAACCAATTGATTGATAAACGATTATAATTTGTATCAATTATTGGTTATATGTTGCATGAGGGGTTCTCTCGAGTCTGGATTAGTTTAATAACAACAAACCTTGGAGAAGTGAGTTTTGGTTGGATTTACTGATTAACAATTAGTTAATCCTGATAGGCATGCAGTTACCAACAGCTGCAGCTGGATGGTATTACAGCTACTTCCCTTACAATTACACTTTTATGTTCCTTGCTGTGTATCATTCTGGTCCTTATCTCTTTCCACTTTGTGGTACACACTTCTTATCTTAGGCTATTTGCAAGGTTCCCTGTTCCACTGGAATTCATTTCATATCTAAAATATCTCCTACAACAGTTTTCAAAATAGGCTAAGTGTTACTTCTCAGTAAAATTCCACTCTAAAGCTAGTTCTATCTTAACTGCAAAGAATCATGGGAGTCTTGCTCTCAGGCAAGCCTTCAAGTTTTTCTCGGCCTATCTTAAGTGTCAGAGGCCTGTGACAAGTGCTCCAGTGTGTGGTTTGGCACACAGCTAGCATACTAGCTCCATCAGGAAGACCTGTAGACAGTCCTGGATGAATCGCATAGTGAAGGACTTACAGTCTGTTGACTATGGAACATATTTCAACTATATGAAACAGAGTCGTGGCATGACTCTGCTCACAGAAGAAGACGCTCCTTTTCCATTTAGATGTGTGTCCAAAACCTCCATTGAATAAACAGGCAAGAAAAGACTTCTTATGGCTAAAACAAGGTCTCTACGTTTAGTGGAACTGCAGCAGCTGCAGCACCAGGAGCCTATTCAGTTGAATGTTTAACAAGGACTGTCTTTTCCACTTCTGATTTTAATGAAACTGCAATAAAAAACATTTGTCTTGTCATTGAAGGAAGTGTAATAGATTTTGCCTTTTTCCTGTAGACTTCTCTAGCTATTACTGATGTCACCGATTCCCTTTGGATGACAGGTTTTGTCTAAAAATCCAGAACCAGGAAAAGATCAACTCACATAGAAAATGTTTCTCAATGGAGTGTATAGAAATTGTTTTATTCTAATTGAGGCGCCTGTCAGTAATCACTTTTGATGATACTATGAAGAATGAAATCACTGGTCCACCCTGCAGATGGGGTCCCTTCCAGATACAGGGCCCACTTGGGGAAGCTGCCACTGCAACTGCACAGACTGTTCTTTCTCTGGGGATAGGGAACTTAGACACTTTGGGCCTGGGGAGTTCTCAGGCTGTTTTCCACACTTACCTGTCTTTCTGACTCATCCAATACACATGCAAGTTTGAAATTCTGCACGCTGAACCCAAAAAGCTTTTATACTTAGCAAATATGACTCCATCCTGCCACTTTGTAATTGTGTTAAATGGCAAACAACATTTGTTGGAATTGGTGAAAAGTACAAAGTGAGACAGAAAAATAAAACAGCTTGATGCTATGTGACCATCTTTATTGTAGTCACTCCCTCCAGCTAAGTGTGTAATAACATTGACAAAGAATAGAGTAAGGGGCTACTTTTCTAAAAAACCCACAAAAACAATCAAAACAAGAACACACGTCTAGAAGTTCTTCACAGGATGTTTTCCAGTTTATTTATAAAAAAACAGAACACCTGTTTAAAAATACATTTAAAATTGTATGCGTAAATTCAACCACAGCTGATCACAGATTCAATTCAAGTAAAAATTATTCAAAAGGTGATTTGTAATAAAGTTTAATGCAATTGTGGAGTTACTCCACAGGCAAAGCACCTTTCTCCTTTTGATGAATGCTCACTACATCACAGAAACACCACTGGGGTACCTTCCATTTATAGCCATGTTGGGCAAATATTAGCATAAACACAACAGTTTGTTTTAACATCCAGTTTTGCATGTAACAAAGATTCATAAGCTCCACCAACCAAATTTCCAGTTTGATGAAGCCGCAGAGTGTGCAAATATGGCTACAAAATATACTCTGCCTACCTTTCAGATCAGAACTGGATCTCCACTTAGGTCACACAGGCAAACTATGGACAAAAGTAGAAACGTTAATCTAAACCAAGGGAAAATATTAACTCCTGAAAGTAAGAGAAATAAAGGTTTTCAAAGGTGCTTTCTGCATAGGTGGTAAGATATTCCACAGTGAAGCAGTGTGGTTTAAGTCGACTGAGTATGGCGCTCGGAAGCCAGGTATGTTTTAGTTCTAATCATGGTTCTGTCAGTGAAACTGTAGCCTTGAATAAATCACTGAATTTCAATATCTGAGTTTTCTCTCCCTGCAAACAACAAGACTAACTGTTGTGGTCTTGGTTCTCCTTATACCTACTTCCTCATCCTGTCTGTCACCTCTTGCTAATGTAGGCCCTGATCAGTAAGCAGGTACCTAAGTTTTTGTAGGGGGTCAGGGTCATTTTAGATGGGAGAAAAGCTAAAATTAAACAGCATAAATGGTGAACAGTAAATTAAGATTCTAAAATTCTTTATTTTAATAATCTCACGTGTTATTGAAAACAGCAATAATTAAATCTGGTTTTTAAAACCTGGCAGTGCCCACTTAATTCTCTTGGAAAATCAAGGTGGAAACACAACAGAAATGTAGCAGGCTTGGAAACTGGGTTACATTCAAAATCTTTATTGTACATAAGTGAAGAGTGCTCTGTATGGAAGGGATGATCAAAATGACAGTCGTTAGGTTCTAGGTGTTTAAAATGATTATGATAACGCCAAAGGAGAACATGATTGTGATTCTCTGGAGATGGCACCCTAAACTTGCATAACCCACCAAAAGCCAACTCTAATTGTCCCTTTCTTCATGGATCCAAAATCCTGGAGACTACAGCACCCAGGAGAAAAACTAGCCTTGTGAGGGAAGCAGTTTAGATGCACTTTAATGTGGGAAATTTTCTCCTTTTGTGTCTTACAATACATGGGTTTGTGCATCTTTAGTTGTAAGCAACAGGCCATCCTTGGAAGATTCAGGAGATATTAGATCATACTAATGGGCATGACATGCAGCATGAAAGGCTACAGGATACAAATGATTGCTTTTCTGGCTCCAACCTCTAGGACAACTTGGGATCCCCCCCAGGCATCCCTTTTTTTTAAACCATACAGAACAATAGGGACAGCTCATGCTGTCTTCTTGGATGAAGCCTGTAGAGTTCCTATAGCCTCATTTCTAATTCTATAATTCTTCTATGCATAATTTTGAACACAGTGTTAGAAAAATGTTACTATTTCCTCACCTGTCAGGTACTTGATATGTCATTAGTACAGGCTCAGGTGTACAATCCATCATCTTCCAGACTGACTCACACTGACTGCCTGCTGAGAATTATTGCAGAAAATTAAGTCAACAGTTTCCTGTAAAAATCTCTCAAAATCCAGCACAGGCAGTGAATTAATTTGCAAGCCCCTTGTGGGCTGATTCTACACTTGGACCGCAGGTAACTGTTCAGATGATCCTTATGGCAAGAGATTACAAGCTGCTGCTGACTCTTAGGAACCCAAAGTATAACTCTACTTCTACTGAGCATCTCAAGATTCCCACAAACACACAATCCACACCTCACACAACTCCTTCCCTTCTTCAAAATGAGTTTGTCCTATTTTCCCAGTGACTGTTTGAAGAGACCCTCCTCTCGTCAGCCTCACCCTGGGTCAAGTGGGATGCAGGCTATGATCAATGTGTGGAACAAAACGCAACAAAACAGCATGGAAAGGCTTGATGTACAAGGAAAAATAGAGACATTTCAGATTCCTGTTTTGTTTAACTCTAAAGCCAGGGCCGGCTCCAGGCACCAGCTTGTCAAGCAGGTGCTTGGGGCGGCCACTCCGGAGGGGGGCGGCACGTCCAGCTATTCGGCGGCAATTCGGCAGACAGTCCCTCACTCTGGCTCGGAGCGAAGGACCTCCTGCTGAATTGCCGCCAAGATCGCGATTGCGGCTTTTTTTTTTTGGCTGCTTGGGGCGGCCAAAACCCTGGAGCCGGCCCTGTCTAAAGCACATTAAGTAATAATTGCCCCCAAATAATTAACTTTGACAATTGGTTTAAAAAAACAACCACCACCCCTTTCAGTGGCGAGTTCCCACACCCACCATAACCTCTAGCTGTAAACAGTTAATAGGTTCAGTACTACAATACGCCATCCATGACTTAAGCCAGTGGTCCCCAAACTTTTTACCTTGTGCCCCCCCCCACCTGTCTGTGCCCCCCTGCCCGAGCCAGGGCTGTGGCTCTGTGAAGCGGGGGACACAGACAGGAGTAAGGGGGCTGAGGCTGGGGACACAGCTGGGGCGGAGCCTCATCCGGTCCCCTGGGCTGGCAGCTGGGTACCCGGGCGCGGAGGGCCAAGTCAGCAGCCAGGAGCATAGCTGGGTGGTACCCCCTCCCTACCCCTCGTGGGGGCTGGCCCAGGCCCCAGCTGGGCCCCCCCGAAAGTTCCTCTGTGCCCCCCTATGGGGGTGTGCCCCACAGTTTAGGGACATCTGACTATAGCAATGGCACCCCAATCCCAAAGCTTCCCTACCTGTGCCACAAGGAGAAACCTCATTGGTGCTAGAACCATTAGAACAAGAGCCTATAGAGCTAGATTCAGCTGATTCATTGCCTGATGTTGCTGAACTTGTACACATCTGAGAGCCCTCACACAATAAAAGGTCAAACAGTTCACTGGAAACAGAGTGGCTTTCACTATTCTCCAGATCAATGCCCTGGAAAGAGAATGTAACAATCTATCCACAGAAGTTACCTTCATGATTGAAAAGGGGAGTTTCTGATTTTGGTGGGCAGTGCAATAGAAGTGCTAGTAGTTCCTACATCAATTCAGCAGATTAATATGGAGTTTACAGGTCTGAAAATAAATCACTGCCCCTGAAGCTCAGGATAAACAAACACTCATGGTGAAGCCAGCAACCCTCTGGGCTTTCATCATACTGGTTTCTGCTGTGGACCCTTTTTATCAGATTTATTTCAAGATACTATAATTTTGCTGATTTCAAGATTTTCTGCTGACAAGACAGCAAAAATCAGTTAGTTGCTTCTTTATGCTGTGTCAACACAGCCATGGCTATCAAGCAAGCATAACGGTATACTACAAGGAAGCTTAAGTATTCTTGTCTCCCGATTCACTATGTGAAACTCTCAGCTTCTGCAGCCATGGCTATGTCACTCCCCTTCAGGGCCCTACCCAGCAAAGATTCAGTGGTTAAAGCCCAATCTGGATTCAGGAGCCAACACTTTTTCCTTGCCTACAGACCTCAGATTCCTGCCTCTGAGTATACAGCGGAAGTTGGAGAAAGGCTTTTTCTATGCCCCATATGGAAACCGACCCACACAGATTCCCTGTTCTTCATTCATTAGCTGCATCCCTGGGAGACAAAGGGGGTAATTAATTAAAATGATGTCTTCCCTTTGTTTTGGCTTTCCACAAAGCCTGAAGGACTGGTTCAGAGAGGAAGTGAGTTGTGCAGCCCTAGCCAGGTTCCACATACAGAAAGCCCACCCAACATTCCTGGTAGACAGCATGAACTAAAACACCACTGCCTAAGAGAGCAAAGGCAACCCATGGTAGCCTGGACTGGAAGGGCACTGTTTTGTGACATTTATAGCTGCCAATATTGTATTGTAAGAAGAGTCCAAGAACTTGAATATAAACTACTTTTTTGGTCAGAGCCTGAAAGCAATTTGTACCTTTCATTCTGTAAAATATAGTCAGTGATAAAAAACCTGCTGTGATGCTTGAACACAGAACAGTATCAGTGTCTGCTGATCAAACCCCACAAAAGTCAGGTTTCCTATAGGGCTCCTTGTTTGCATTTAATACCTGGCATTACTTACACATTTAATTTCCACATGTGCTCCAGCTCCACTGGGAGGTTCCAAAGGCTTGGCAGCTCCTCTTGAAGCAGGTTCAACTGAAGCTACTGAACAGTGGTGGCTGATCACTCTGGGTCTCTTGCTGCTCTTCAACAGACATGGGTGTAGATATTGGAGAGGGCTGCGCCACAGGGTTTGATGGTATACTGAAGAGAGGGCCTGGGGGCATTGTGGAGCATGGATTTAAAGAGGAGGAGCAAGCATACTGAGCAAGAAAGAAAGGCTGAGGTATCTGAGTATATCTGGGGAAACTGTGAAACAACATGGCCAAAACTGTGTCCATGTATGGAAAAGGGAAGGCTGGAAGGGGTTGCATGTTGTAGGGCAGATGTGATGATATGGACTCAGGTCTTACTGAGTGGGTGGCACAATCACCTCCTATAGGGGTCATGAAGGGGATAGGAAAACCAGACACTGGGTAAGAATGGATGGGAAGGGCCAAGGAATGAGGGAAGGTCACACTGTGGGGGTTCCAGATGTGATGCTTTAGAGCAGTGGTTCCCAAACTTGGGACGCTGCTTGTGCAGGGAAAGCCCCTGGCGGGCCGGGCCGGTTTGTGTACCTGCTGCGTCCGCAGGTCCGGCCGATCGCGGCTCCCAGTGGCCGCGGTTCGCTGCTCCAGGCCAATGGGAGCTGCTGGAAGTGGCAGCCAGTACGTCCCTCGGCCCATGCCGCTTCTAGCAGCTCCCATTGGCCTGAAGCAGCGAACCGCAGCCACTGGGAGCCGCGATTGGCCGAACCTGCGGACGCGGCAGGTAAACAAACCGGCCCGGCCCGCCAGGGGCTTTCCCTGCACAAGCGGTGGAACAAGTTTGGGAACCACTGCTTTAGAGGGAGAGCAGAACTGTTTCCCAGAAGCGGTTCTCTTCTTGTGTGGAAGATCATTTCTATTAGATGAATGCCTGTATGAGGGCTCTAGTGGTTTCTGGCACTTGAGTTTCCCACATTTGCCTCTTCTACAGCTAACTGGGCTGGTCTGCTTTGAAGAGGAGTCTCCTAAAAGAGAGGAAAAATAGTCATTCACTGAAGCAGCAGGTATGGAGAGACAGAGACAGGCCTTCAGAGAAATAATGGAGAATATGCAACACATTCAGAAAGTTAATTTAGCAGAATATGCCCCTGGACAGTTTCTCCAGTCAGGATAGGAACATTTTTGCTAGCAGGCCCAGACAGTCCTCTTCTATATCTCATCAGCCCCTCTTACTGCTCTCCTAAGCTTACCCCGACCTATTCTTTCAGAGTATTGGAGTCCTAGTAATAGGAGGCATTACTCTGCTGTGTGGCCTTTTGCAGCGTTTATTGTAAGAGTTACATGTCCTGATACAAGTCCAGGATAGCAGTATCTAGGACTGGGTAGAGACTTCTGTGCTGTGACTACTATTAAGCCCCAGCAGTTAGAAGAAAACATCCTGCTCGGATTTGCAGGACTAGTAAGATATTGATTAGGTCACAAGATGCAGAACTAGACTCAATTACTAATTCATTTACCACACAGAACAACTGGTGCCTACCTTGACCATAGGAAAATCCACTGTTGCTTCTGCTCCCTTGATAGAGATAGGACCTATACAGAGATGACAATATCCTCTGGTGGAGCCCGTCAATGTAGTTCTGCTCCTCTTTCAGAGTGTGGGCTGACAAAACCTCCTTTGTTAGTCCAACTTGCATAAATTCCTCAAGAACCACAGTGGGACTCTGAGCATTCAGAGGAGGCAGCTCAATTTGTTCATACTCCACAGTGGCATCTTCTATTGCAGTCACTTCTACAAAAGAGAAGGAAAACAAGTAACTCTTTGGCCTGGCATCCTGGGGTTTGTTCCCCCTTTCAATGAATGATCATTCAAAAAACAATCTCATCTGAGCTACTGAGTGGGTTCACGTGACATTGCAGAGGGAGAGAGAACAACATAAGTCACAACTGAAATATATTCATACAACAGCAGCTGAGTGAATGATATCCCACCCCCGGAGACTGAGGTGCACAGGAATGATACAGTAACAGCACTAGGTTCCTGTCCATCCTTCACTGGAACTAACTGTGCAAGCTCTATCTGAGCTTGTATCATCTGTGGTTGTACCAGCCAGTCCATCTTTATAAATGGAAGCAAGGTCAAACACAAGAGATCTATAGCATAAGTGCACATCTACTGAAGTTCCTATAAAGCTATAATCATGGAAGCAATTTCTACTCCATTTGCTCAGACAGACATGAACTCAACCTCAGAAGTAAGGTGATAGTATCTTATTATTTTACATACTATAGTCTATACCGAACCATAAGCGTAACATCAGGGTGACTATTTAGCAGAGGATGCAGTCATATTTTCAGTAATACAGCTAAGTACAGAGTGTTCACAGTACTAAGGTTATAGAAGAGATTCCAGTTTGAATTATATCTTGTATTATTTGACAATGAATACGATATACACAATACAGAATGCATATGCACAAGGAAGCAAGTAGAGGATGAGCATTCAACCTTAAACATCAAGTAATTCCAATAGCTGAGCGCTTGGTTTTTCAAACTAACTGTAAGCCGGGGGGAGACCCACTAGCAGGGGAAGGAAAACCCAAGTCCCAACTGCTGGACTCTTCACATCCCCGTCTTCAGGGCTGGCTTTATTCTCAAAAGCACCAATTCAAAACCAGTACAAATCAACTCAAACAACTGGGAAATACACCCCCGAGGCCAGTCCAGCTTCAGCCAGCTGGGAGCAGAAAGGAATGTTCCCCTACGGGTCTCTTTTGCACTACCTTTCCTTTTCCTTTTATAATCCTGGCCAAATCAAGCATATGACAGGCTCCTACATGCATCACTAACATTGGGTTTTGCATTAACTATATTTTAGCCTGATACAGACTAGTCAATTCTATAAGGGAAAGTTCCAAGTTTGTCAGAGAATTTTCATCTTTGTTTGATGGTTGCTCAGGCACTTAGTTGTAGTATAAGATACTGATATGAAAAAAAAAGTTTAAATACTTAAAAATAATTGTGACTAACTGTTCATGCTGTTTACTTTTTACATTCACTGTACTTTGGCTGTGAAACAAGACTTTTTCATTTCTTGACAGTTTCATTTTTTGATTCTCCTGTGCTAACAGAATGCTATAATGTTCATAGTTTCAAACGCCTGAACAAACCATTGTGACCATCTAGTCTGATCTCCTGCATAACACAGGCTGTAGAACTTCCCCAAAATAATTCTAGAGCAAGTTTACCACATGATGATACTGTCCTCACAGCTGCTCTGCTGGTAGGCTAGAACATGTTGTATCTTCCTTGAATCATCACAGGATGAACTCTCTGGGCCTTCAGTGATGTTACTTCTCAGTGCCTGGAGAATATACGAAGCAGTGTTCTGTTTGCCTACAAAAGAAAAAAAATCGTCATCTTCCAAAAGCATCTTAGAGCTGCCCCCTAAGTAAGTCTTTATGAGGGTACATGGCCTGTGATAGTATCACTCCCATAAATTAACTAATTCTGTGAGTTCAAATGAGGACATTTTTCTGAAACAATGTATTGTCTACAAGAAAAAAAATTACAAGCTTAAGATGAAACATCCACTCCAGAAGATCTTAGTGAACACAAAGGAGACACATCCCTCACCCGCGCCGCTTCCCGCCGCCCCCATTGGCCAGGGACAGCGAACCGCTGCCAGTGGGGGCCACGATCGGCCGAACCTGCCGTGTCAGCAGGTAAATAAACTGGCCCGGCCCGCCAGGGTGCTTACCCTGGCGAGCCGCGTGCCAAACGTTGCCAACCCCTGTCCTACCCTAACACCAGCTGGCTAACTGAAGTATCCTTGGTGATGGGATGGAAACCCCAGATACTAAGCCTTCCCATCACATAAGTAGGTTTATCAATTAGTTTTTCAAATGCTGCCAATTTTAAAAGTAGCTTTAGTTACTTTCTACTGCTCGCCATCCCTATTTACAAATCACAACATCTGACCTCTAAACCAAGAGAAACTATGGCAACTCATAGTATTGATGTTAAAACCATTCTATTAGCTTAAAAGGTAGCACAGTGATCACAGGATATGAGCTCTCCTCATTGAGGCTGTGCACAAGTCACTGTTCACAGTGGACTTAACGCTGGGTCTCACAATTCATAGTAGAATCTTGCTGTCAACACACCTAGAAGTTTAATTTAACTTTAGTAATGAAACAGGACTTCAAATTCCTAAACATTTTAGTGGAGGATTTCAATCTTAGATTGCAAGCTCTTTGGGGTAGAGACCATGTTTTCTTACGTATTTGCACTGTGCCTATGCACAAAAGGGTCCTGATCAGCGACTCTGTGCACTATTGCAATACAAGAGTTTGATAACCATAGCCTGCTTCTCCAATAAAATGGGTTAGAACAGCAAACACTTAGATCTATTTTACATGATGTAAGAATTTCTAACACGAAGCTGTCAGAGCCAGTACGCCACTCAAGTCTAAAAGGCAGGACTACAGATCATGGGGAATTCACATTTCATCTAGGGATCAGGATTCTATTAACTCACCTCCCTGCAGTACAGTATCTAGGACTGGATCCTTTCTGTTCTGCAGTTTGCTCTGTGATTTACTATGCAGGTGTTGACCCAGATTCTTTATTCAGTTCACATTGGCACAGACCTGCTGCAATGTCATCTGGGGGTGTGAGAAAATTACTGGAGTCAGACTGAGGAAACATGAGTAAACACAGGCAAACATAAGCACAATAATGTGCTAAGGTACCTCAATCCAACCTAGCATAGAGGGATGGACTTGTCAGCCTGAGCTTGGCATGTCTTGACTTTTATCACTCAGATTCACTATGGTAAAGTCTACAACCTCTGCGTTTGAATAATTTTCTTGAATTGATATAAGCCTTCAGAGATGAAAGGATAGAACAAGTGAATGACTTACCCAGGATATTGTTTAGGAAACTATATTTAAAATTTGTATTCACAGAATGTCTGTTCACATATGTATTCTGATAGGGGTACCCTGCACATTTCTTTTAACCCTAGATGCCATTTCTTTTTAACCTGGTTTCCCCATTATTTTGTCAAGTCTGCCAGTTCTCTGAAAGAAGTCACTATATATCATTATATGTCTGTAATTTACTTCACATGATAACTTTGTTTGAGGTATCTGACAATTCCAGTCAGGTAAATGCTTACTCTGGCAATTTAAAAATTTTGTATGTTGGACCATTCCAAGTATATATAACTCAAGCTCTTGATTTGTCTTGTATCTTCCCACTTCAATATAATTTCACAATGCGTGGAGTATGTCTGCCATGAGAATTTTCAGTTTTATTATTATATTTCTATTGTTACCTGGGCAATGTCATATTGATAGACTTACTAGTTCTGCTGTATTTCCTCAGCACAATTCCCACTGGAGTCACTAGAGGACGCTATGCTGATGTAATGTTCGTAAGACCCATTGCTACCAAGTCTTCCATAACCACTAGAATCATTGCTATGAACTGGCTGTAAGAAAGGCAGAATTCATTGTCTTAGAGCTAACAGTAAAAAGAGATAATGCAGTTAGCAACACAAAATTTCTAGTGACTCCAGAGATGTAAGTGAAGAATCTTCATTATTTTGTGAGACTTTCAGATTTTCCTTCATCCTCTTTACCTGCAGGAGAAGCTTGTATATTTGTCCTTGCAATTCTCTTATCTCTTTATTGACACTGCTCATCTCTTTGCTTCTTGCAGCAAAAACATCTTCATTCAGAGAGCTCCTGTGAAATACCAATGAAAGTTTAATGTCAAGTCAAACCTAATTTAGTTAAAGAAAGATCTATATAAACAAGATTACAGAGCAGATTTTTAGGGAACGGTATTAACTCTGCTGCTTTATGAGGTGCTATTCTGGTCCTCAAATAGTACACTAGGAGGGAAAATATCAGAAACAATTCAGGCAAGGGATTATTACTACCCAAAAAGAAAGTGACAGTTCCTTCCCATAGCCCTATTGTTTTACAGGGGCATCACCATTTTAAATATTTGTACAAAACACATTTAGGTCTGAAAACTGTGGCATTCCAGAGGATAACATCTCTCTTCCTCTTTCTGCTGTGACAGCTACTATATTCATTTTCCAAATTTAAAAACCAAAACCCAACTCTCCACCCCACTGACATTTTAATGGACTAGGATGATTCTTGACTTACTAATATATTTTTTTTAAATTTAAATTAATTTTTAAGACTGAAAGACAGATGATTTGGCTTTGAAAACAACAGTTGCTGAAATACTTCTCTATATATCACTGCATCTGAGGCTTGTACTGCTAGGCATCTACCAGCAGGTCTTTCCAAAATACTGAGTACATAGGTTCTTGGGGAATGTATCTGTGCCTCTGCCTCAGTCTCCAAAGGGTTAAATCAAAATTCTGTTTTTATAGCTAACCTTTAAGAACATTCACTGGCAATAATTTTAGTCTGTGTAGTAAGTCCATGGATACCATGATGGATGCTATAAAACTCCCTGATATAGACAGATAGATAGAAAGATAATTAACATGTCTGACAGCCTGAAGTGTTTTTGTCTGGAGGCATGAATGAGCATGCACTGACCCCTGATTTGGTCACCTCGGGTTGATGTCATCTCCAGCTTAGTCAGCAAGAATAATCAGGGGTACAGAGAGTACTCTGATTGGCTGAAATCATCTACCTGCAGTCACCAGAATAAAGTATTTAGGAAGGAGTTTCAGGGACTCTATTGCTGGCAGTCAGTGCACTGAGTTTTATCTGGGGGAGGGGAGTAAAGACAATGAACTTTTGCCTAACATGAGTTGGGTCAAACTTGGAAAATGTTGCAAATAAAATGAGTGTCTGTGACTTCTCTTACCTGTTGCGGGCATTTGCTTCATTAAACCAACATACAACTTGGTGCAAGTGATAGTCTCTATTCAATTAGGGCCCATGACAAGAAAAGGAAGATTTAGGTACCCCAGTAGAATTTGCTTGGGCTTCCATTTGTCCAATATTTCATTACTGTTATGCTCCTTCGCTAACCCAGGCTGTCTCTTTTGAGAAATGGGCCGAAGCACACATGCCAGCTAGCTGCTCTCCAGTGCATTACTAGTGGTAGTACTCTGATATAGTAAAGAAAGTGGTTTTGCTATGCAGAGAGTTTAGTGGGAAAGAGAAAGTCTCTGAGGGGTTCAGTTCCACAACTGACTTACGTTCGGACTTTGTGCCAGCCAATGATGAACACGACTTTCCTGCTTAGATTAGATTAGAAAACAGGCATTTCTTAAAAGTAATTTCCTCCAAAGCACACCAGCAGTGACATAAGTGTACAAAATTATTGGTTGAGACAAAGCTTCAGAAATCTGTGCTCAAACTAGAGTGCTGGGTTCAAAATCTTATTTTATTCAAGGCATCACAATTCCTCATTCTATAAGTTTGTTCCTGGCTTCCTACTGTTAACATAATAGGGCACATGATTCCAAATTGGGCCCATTGTGGCCATCAGCCTACCCAAGGAACATATTGGTTTCTGACCACACAGAAGTTGCTATGAACAGGACCTGGCCCTCACTACCAACATCGAGGTGTGACACCACTGAAAACTCAAGACAATTCCATCTATCTCTACCTCGCTCTCCAATGGTACTGAAATAATCTCAAGAAACCTTCATTCTTCCAAGCAAAGCCAGGGAGCACAGCACATGCTGTATATCAGGAAGAAAGTAAGTAGAAATAATTTATTCCTGAAGTACAAATATGAACCAAAGAGAAGCCATCCCGAACTACACTGCTTCTCCAGGTTTGGAGCTATTTTACCAAAGCTGTCTCAAGAAATGACAAACTTTTTTGTGATTTGAGAGAACTAAGGGATTCTGAAGGAGACCTTGACTACATTTGGCAAAGGGGAAAAGAAATGTTACTTTTTTCTGCACTTGTTAGTCTTGCATTTCCCGAATCAGAATGGATGAAGGACACCTCTGATTTGCAGCTGAACTTACTGTGTTTTTTGGGGTGCGTTCAGATGTAACTGCTACCAGCTCCTCAATGCTGTATGTTGTTACGTCTGTTTGGAATACTCCATAGTCATTCACGGCTTGGAAAAATGAACCGTTTCCTGACTGAAAAACAGAGGAAAACAAAATAAACAAGAAATGTCAATGAGGAGAGGATTTTGGAAACAGCTCCTACAATCCTGACTTTTAAATCATAGAATATCAGGGTTGGAAGGGACTTCAGGAGGTCATCTAGTCCAACCCCCTACTCAAAGCAGGACCACTCCCCAGATGGATTTTTGCCCCAGATTCAAAAATGGCCCACTCAAGGATTGAATGCACAACCCTGGGTTTAGTAGGCCAATGCTCAAACCACTGAGCTATCACTCCCCTCTAAAATATAGGGAGATATACCTATCTCATAGAGCTGGAAGGGACCTTGAAAGGTCATTGAGTCCAGTCCCCTGCCTTCACTAGCAGGACCAAATACCAATTTGCCCCAGATCCCTAAATGGCCCCCTCAAGGTTTGAACTCACAACTGTGGGTTTAGCAGGCCAATGCTCAAACCATTAAGCTATCCCTCAAACCACTGACTCAATCTTTGATCCTCCCTGTAGTGCTAACAAGGTGATCATGCAGCAATGAACAGCCCAATCCAAACCAGAACTGATAGCAATAAGTACAGGACCTATTCTGAAAGTTTAATCCAGGGGTCGGCAACCTTTCAGAAGTGGTGTGCAGAGTCTTCATTTATTCACTCTAATTTGTGTGCCAGTAATACATTTTAACGTTTTTAGAAGGTCTCTTTCTATAAGTCTATAATATATAGCTAAACTATTGTTGTATGTAAAGTAAATAAGGTTTTAAAAATGTATAAGAAGCTTCATTTAAAATTAAATTAAATGCAGAGCCCCCCAGGCCGGTGGCCAGGACCGGGCAGTGTAAGTGCCACTGAAAATCAGCTCCATAGGTTGCCTACCCCGGTTTAATCCATTTCATACACACATCACATAACAGCTTAAGGGGACATGCTCTACTCTTACCTAATAGGGAGTGATGAAGCACTGTACCCAATGGCCACACAAGGCTGAGTGCCTTGGCACAGATCACTATGCAAATTACATGATTGTCAGGCTGTGCAGATCCACAGTACACAGAAGAGACACATGCAGGATTCAAGAGACTAATGCATAGAATTGTAGGACTGGAAGGGACCACGAGCGGTCTTCTAGTCCAGTTACTTGCACTGAGGCAGGACTAAGTATTATCAAGACCATCCATGACAAGTGTTTGTCTAACCTGCTTTCAATGATGGCGATTTCACAACCTCCCTAGGCAATTTATTTCAGTGCTTAACTACCCTGACAGGAAGTTTTTCCTAATGTCCAACCTAAACCTCCCTTGCTGTAATTTAAGTCCATTGCATATTATCCAAACGCAATATTTAAACCCCAACATGGGCATTTCAGTTGCATAGGAGTCACCATGAAGAACATCTGAGCTTTATTATTTATTGCAAAAGACAATAAAGCATCATATTTTGGCCCAGGAGGGGCACATTTTTTAAAGCAAGACATTACACGTGAACCCAGTATAGACACTAATAGAAGCAGCATATGTGACTCATCTGTCCAAACACAGACTATAGGATATTTTAAATCAAATTAGCAATGCTATAAATTACACAATTACATGGGGGCTAATTCATGACTTGATAAAAAAATTACAAGGACTACTGCTCATAGTTCAGGACATAAGATGCTCACCAGCTGGGGTGGGAAATTTTTCTCCTACTCCAAGATACACAATTGCATAAGTTCAGATATGCATTATTTTGGGGAGAATACGAGGCAGGTGAAGAGTCAGCTCTCTTAGAAGCATCTGGGATAGATCACTGTTGTAGGATGGATACCAGACTAGAACTGCATGGGCAATTGCCTGCCAGGTATAAAGGTTGAGGATCTCTCAAGACATCTAGGACATACATATGTGTAGTGCTGGGGAGGCGCTGGTGATCATGGTACATGTAGGTACCAATGACATAGGGAAAGGCATGCGAGAGGTTCTGGAGGCCAAATTTAGGCTTCTAGGTAAGAGATTGAAGTCCAGGACCTCCAGAGTAGCATTCTTTGAAAAGACAACTGATACAAAATGAAACAAACAAAAAATTCCAAACCAACCTGAAAATAACCTGAGACCAAAAAAACCCAAAACAACATTCATTCCAGGTCAAACTAAACATTTTGTTTGACTTGAAACTTATTTTTGGTTTGGTTAAGAATATAAGAAAGAATACTTGGCTAGATGGACCTGTCTTCTGACAGAGGCCAATGCCAAGTGTGTCAGAGGAAATGAACAGAACAGGTAATCATTAAGTGATCCATCCTGTCGTCCATTTCTAGCTTCTGGCAAACAGAGGCTAGGGACACCATCCCTGCCCACCCTGGCTAATGGCCACTGATGGACCTATCCTCCATGAGAGGTTTGGTGAAAAAAAACTGAAGTCCATTTTCAGTTCAAACTGAACCAAATGTTGTTCGGATTTTTCTGTTAGGCCCCCAAACCAAAAAACAAACAAACAAAAAAACTATAATTCACAATCACTCTGCTCTGTATAATACCCTGCCCACACTCCTCTTCCCTTGTAGGGGGGGGGGGTGTCAGGTTGGTGGTGTTACATACTCCTTTCCTTTGAAATCCACTCCTCTTCCTCCTCCCCAGACCAGTGAACTACAGAGTTCCCCCTTCCTCCAAAACCTCTTTCAGTCCTGGGGGCTACACAGTTCCACCTCCACCAAACACCTCTTCTCTCCTCTCCCCAAATCTGGAGGATTATACAGTTCCCTAACCTGGGGGTGGGGGGAAAATACAGTCTTAGCATCTCTCCTGCCCCAAAAGAGGGTTATAGAGACACCCCCCCACCCCTCACTTCCACCCCAGAATGGGAGGTGTTATAGAGCGCCCCAACCCCTCACCTCCACTCCAGCCCAGGGGGGGGGTTACAGAGCCCCCTAAACCCTCACCTCTGCCCCAGCTCACGGGGGGGGGGGAGGTCATAGAGCCCCCAAGGTCGGAGAGTTAAGCCCCCACCCCGGGGCTGCTATACAGCCCTTGCCCTCAGCCCGGCGGCTCGGTAGCTATAGCCCCCAGAGCTCGGGCCCTCCCCCTCACACCCGGGCTCGAGCCGCTAGCGGGGTCCCTCCCCCTGCCTCCGCCCGGCCGCACTCACCCATCCCGACGCGAGTAGGCCCCGCCCCCTCCTCCCATTGGGCCCCGGGCCAGCCGCCCCGCGCTCCCACAGGGCAATAGGAGTGGGGGCGGAGCCTAGCGGACTCACTTGGGCGGCGCGGGAGAGAGGCTGTCAGGAAGTCCCTCCCTCAACCCCCGAGGGGCTAGAACGTCAGCGGGACGCTACTGGCCGGGGCTCGAGCCGCAACCGCCTCAGCGCCCAGCTGCCCCGCCCCACGTCCCTCTCACACTGGGCGGGGCTCCGCCTGCCCCAGCTCGGCAACCGCCCTTGGCCCACTCGGCCTCAACGCCCGCCCCCCAAGAGGCGCAGCCGCCCTCCCCGCCAGCGCAAGGCAGAGCCCTGGCTCCCTAACCCCCCCCCCCCACACACACACACACAGGGGAACACGAGGAAGTTTCAAAAGCCACTTTATTAAACGTTACAAAGGCCTCTTTGCCAGCACAGTGCAGGGACCCAGGCCTGCCTGATGACATACACTTAGAAACCTCTGAAAGTGTAGGAACTAGTACACAGAGTTAATATTCCTTTAAAAGCTGCAGCATAAACAGAATAGTAAAAATTTTCTTAATTGTGAGTTAATAAGATTTCAGTTTGTACAGTTAGCTTTGTTACTGGTCCATGGTGCATTTATACAGTAGAGTTATTTTAAGAGACTTTGTACATTTAGTCACTACAGTGATGAAGGTAGAGCAGAAATTAAAGTACTTCAGTAGGCACAGAAATCCTTGCCTCTCTCCCTCTTCATCCTCAGAGAAACAGGCAAGGCCTTAGATAGTTAATTATAAGCCAACAGAGCAGCTTTCCACAACACTCATTACACACACAAAAAAATCAGTCTAAAGCATCTTGTACTTTGGGGTAAAGAGGTCAATATTTCTCCCTAGGTGCTTAGAGAGCAGATCCACCATTGGGCTTAGCCACCCTCTGAGTGCTCAGTCACATCTTTCTGGTAGTTGTCCATCAAGAGTCTGGCTCATTTTTTATGATAACAGCCAAAGCAACATCCAACACTCAAAGAAGTAGGCTATGTTGATTAGGTTCGTGAATCAATTTCACAGTGTAGCTACTTGTAAATCTACCCTGAAAAGTAAGGGAGGAAAAAAGAGACGAGTAGAAACAAGGACTGGGAAGAAATTAGAAACAGACAGATTAGACACAGTACACACAGTGGTGACTCAATGGGTGAAGCACCAAGTTATTTCTTTCCCTCCTCCTGGAGAGTAGTCACCCATACCTAAAAAGTTTGGCGATAAGAGGGAAGAGGCAACAGCATTTGTTACCAGCCTTTCCTGAAGTCCTAGAGGAACACTCACCCTGAGGACTAGTTTAGAGGGAAGACAATGTGTGAAGTAATGCAAACATTTTACATATAAATATATATATAAAATTTTAAACTACATTTGGCACTGATTCTACACTGGAAACATCTTGCTGGCTTGCAGAGAAAAGCCTTCACTGAACTACTTTTTGGCAAAAGACAAAAACCCCAAACAAAACCAACTTTGGTAAGTGTCTACATGACAAACACTAAACATTTTTAAAGGTACTCTTTTAGATTAAACTGACACCAAAAAGTGACAGACTGTCTTTTGAAGACAATGTAAACACCTTATAAAGAAGTGTTTAATCACAAATACCACAAGGCAGCACTAATGGTTCAGTGCTCAAATCTTTAGAACTTCAATAATAGAATTTAACTGCATATTCAAAAGACAGCAGTGAACGACAAGTAGTGTTTACAAGGGTGGCAGGCTCTTCCACAACCAGTCAGAAGGCATTAATGGAGTAAGACAAGGCAGGCAAAGTCTGTTCAAATGGCAAAGGTGTTAAGAGTTTCTTCCAAGAAGGCACAAATTTACGATTTGGTTCCCACCCCTTTAGTAGTGTGTCAGAAAAGACACGTTTAAGTTGGGGCACGGAAGAGACAGCGAAAAGGACAGATACCCAAACATACTCTTCAAATTTATCTAGAATGCAGTAGTCACTGGCAACAATACATTGCTTCTAGATTCTGAAACGCAAACATGAAATCCTCTTCATCAGCTCATACTCAAGATAACCAAGGCACTGTGCAAGTTGTGGGCTGTGCTTATTAGCATTTTAAAATTAGGAGTGTAACTTTTAAATAAAGGCACATTTCCTATAAACCAGAGAAAGTTAACACATGACTAATCAAAATAATTTTGCTTTATACATCAGTAGGTGAGAGCTTGAGAATACAGCAGGTTTGAAGGAGAGAGATGGCTTCCGCTGGTTTGCATTTCTTCTTGTAACTCATGAGGACACATTCCAGACTATAACAGAAAAATAAGGATTGGAAAAGCAACAGTTCTCTTCCCCTCACCCTCCCACATCAAAGAGGCATAAAACAATCCTGCAATTTAAAGACTTGAGCTACTGAACACTCAAAATATTCAACATAAGAAAATTCTAAATAATTTCCTGTGTTTGTTTTATGATAGTTTCATTCTTGCACAGGACTGGCTTTTAGAATTCATGAACCGGGTATTTCTCACCTATGGTCACAATTCTGTTTGTAGCATCACAATTAGTTGCTGTAAATTGTGGTACAAAGAGGCCCAAAGGGGAGAAATGAATACGCTGTCAGAGCTCGAGAGTAAATGAATCCTGCTGGAAAGCTTTTTAACAGCTACATCACAAATTCAAACAGCTGAACACCAAGCAGTGTAACTAGTTATAAGCTCCCTGGCTCTACTATGGCCAGAGTATGAATCCACAGTCTTCCCTGCACACACCAGAAACATCTCCACTTGCATTTGTATTTATAGGTTTGTTACCAGTTACAATAAAGGGCTTGTGGCTATCGTATACACAAGGGTACATCTGGCAACATTCAGAAGTTGGGAAAAGTAAAATCTGGATATCAAACAAGGGAGCATGAATTTCTTTCCTCTTAAAACTTCTACTGCAATATACTTCTGTTTAAACAGCTTGTTCACCAGTGATGAATCCTTGAGAACTGACTGTCCTCCTCCTCCCCCAGGCTTCTGCTACAGCAGGAGAGCTAGTGCATGAAGTCAGTGGGGTTTCTTGCACTCAAGTGAGGCTAGGCAGATCAAGGCTCTTGCCTGGACTGTAGCGCTTCAGTGAAGACAATACTACACTGATGGGAGAGCTTCTCCCATTGGCATAGTTAATCCACTTCCACGAGAGGCGGTAGCTATGTTGAAGGGAAAAGCTCTCTTGTCAACATAGCACTGTCTACAACAGGGGTTCGGTAGATATAACTGCGTCGCTCACAGCTGTGGATTTTATACACCCCTGCACAACATTGATATAAATATGCACGTTTACAGTGTAGACCTGGCCTAACTACCTTGCTATCTAAGCACTATTGAGGATTGGAGGAGGAACCTCATATGAAGCTTCCCTACTTTTTTTGTTGTTTGTTTTGCCTGACTTCTGGGCTGGAAGACAGCAAAGGGAGTCTGATTGGTTGGAGTACCCATTTTGGGATTAGGAAAAGGGTGTGACCCAATAGAAGAGGGCTAGACTGCTTTGCAAGAAAGAAAAGTGACATAAGGATATTGAACCTGGAGCCTAAAGGATTAATAAATGTAGAAATACTATGAAAGATGAATTTGAGAAATGTGTATGTCCACAGCTCCCGTCAGCTAAGGTTCTCAACAAAAAGAACAGGAGTACTTGTGGCACCTTAGAGACTAACAAATTTATTAGAGCATAAGCTTTCGTGGACTACAGCCCACTTCTTCGGATGCATATAGAGTGAAACATATATTGAGGAGATATATATACACACACACATGCAGAGAGCATGAACAGGTGGGAGTTGTCTTACCAACTCTGAGAGGCCAATTAAGTAAGAGAAAAAAACTTCTGAAGTGATAATCAAGCTAGCCCAGTACAGACAGTTTGATAAGAAGTGGGCTGTAGTCCATGAAAGCTTATGCTCTAATAAATTTGTTAAGGTCTCTAAGGTGCCACAAGTACTCCTGTTCTTTTTGCGGATACAGACTAACACGGCTGCTACTCTGAAACCTAAAGTTCTCAACGTATTTCATGTATCAGAGGGGTAGCTGTGTTAGTCTGAATCTGTAAAAAGCAACAGAGGGTCCTGTGGCACCTTTGAGACTAACAGAAGTATTGGGAGCATAAGCTTTTGTGGGTAAGAACCTCACTTCTTCAGATGCAAGGCTTGCATCTGAAGAAGTGAGGTTCTTACCCACGAAAGCTTATGCTCCCAATACTTCTGTTAGTCTCAAAGGTGCCACAGGACCCTCTGTTGCTTTTAACGTATTTCATGTTACTCTTCGGAAACCCCTGTGAGGTATGCGTCATTATCCCCATTTTAAAGATTGAGAAATTGAGGCAAAGAAGTGATCAGGTGACATGGCCACTCTCACAGTCACTGGCAGAGTTGGGATTGGGACTCAGGGGTCCCAGTCTCCTGCGGGATCCCATTTCTACTCAGTGCGCAAGAGCCTGAGATTCAACAGTTAAGGTTCCCACAGAAGCCATAAAACTTCACCACATCACACAGATTACGTTCAAACATTAATTTAGCAGCGTAAGTATTAGTTTGGACTACTGCATATGTCAAGCATGCAATATGGCTAAGTTAGCGTTACTGTGTGAACCTTAACTTTTGAATATTATGACCTATGTACTAGCAGTCACACCCAGAGAGCATTACATTAACAACTTTTTGCATTCGATTTACAGTCTTATGCCCCATGTACGCTAGTCCTACTGACAAAACGGTGCTTTAGCTAAACGCTTACCAATGATGATGATGATAATGATGAGAACAACTGCTATCAATATTGCCCACATCTGTTAAAAAAAAGCACATCATTTAGTACAAACAACTCATTTAGACATTTTGAAAAGAGGGCAAACTACTGCTCCCCTGCCTTACAATTAATGTTTTACACTCTGTCTTGGCTTCTCAGCAAATAAAGAGTGTGTTCCCAGGCCTTCCTGCAATTAGCTGACATGACTGTAAGAGACTAAAAGCTCTTTGTAGTGCTGTGTCTGTGTTGTCATTCAATCCATATCACTGAATTTCTTCCTCCTACATCTCCAACACCTTAAATTAGTACATTCATTTATCCTTGGCCACATTTCTGTCCTGGAGATTGTTTTGTGTAAAGGAATGTGGCCAGGCCACCCAACTTTTGGCCAGTTCATCTACTTCACTAAGGGCAGGTCTACACTAACCCCCCAATTCAAACTAAGGTATGCAACTTCAGCTACGTGAATAACGTAGCTGAAGTTCGAAGTACCTTAGTTCGAACTTACCTCGGTCCAGACGCGGCAGGGAGGCTCCCCCGTCGACTTCGCGTACTCCTCTCGCTGAGCTGGAGTACCGCAGTAGACGGCGAGCACTTCCGGGTTCGACTTATCTCGTCCAGACAAGACGCGATAAGTCGAACCCAGAAGTTCGATTTGCTTGCTGCCCAACTACCAGGTAAGTATAGACCTACCCTAAGAAAGATGCTCATTAAGGACCAGATGTTGTAATCTTAAATAACTACTATTCACCACGAGTAAAGGCTACAGAAATTGGCCATGTGTTTTCGTGGTTAAAGTCACCTAGATTTCTTCCCCTTTATGTAGTATTCAGCTACTTATAGTTCTTAGTAACATTAATTTGTATTGGAAATACTCGAGTCATGGTTACCTTACAGTTCTTCCACCAATACTTCCTTTTCAGCTTGGCAGCACTGGTCTCAAATTGGGAAGCTCCTGCCTGCAGTGCATCAGCACGGTCATCCAGCTCTGACAGCTTCTGATCTCGTTCCAACACCTTGTCCACATTCACCCTCATGATGTCAACCACCTACAGTGATTTAATAGTCACAGTAAGTTATTCATTCCTTCATGGTGTCAAGTATCAGGGGGTAGCCGTGTTAGTCGGTATCTACAAAAACAACAAGGAGTCTGGTGGCACCTTAAAGACTAACAGATTTATTTGGGCATAAGCTTTCGTGGGTAAAAACTTCACTTCTTCGGATCTCCAAGTGCTCTCCCGTCCACTCCTGTACACCAGCTCGACGAGAGGCGCAGGAAGAGTCGACAGGGGAGCAGCAGCAGTCGACTCACTGTAGTGAAGATACCGCGGTAAGTCAATCTAAGTACGTCAACTTCAGCTACGTTATTCACGTAGCTGAAGTTGCGTGACTTAGATTGACCCCGCCAGTATAGACCAGGCCAAAGTAATTGAGTTGGAGATTCCCAGTGCCTGCCTTGGGGTTCCAATATCAGAAACTTTGTTTATAAACTTACTCCTACTGAAACAAAAGTATTCCACTAATAATCTAGCATGTTAGAAAAGGGTCAGAACTGTATAAGAAAAACTCAGTTATGGAGGCCACAACTGGCATTTGAACTTACTTAACGTTGGCAGCACTCCTCACTTAACGTTGTCCCAGTTAACGTTGTTACATTGCTGATCAATTAGGGAACATGCTCATTTAAAGTTGCGCAATGCTCCCTTAGAACACTGTTTGGCAGCCACCTGCTCTGTCCACTGCTTGCAGAAAGAGCAGCCTGTTGGAGCTAGCTGGTGGGTGCTTGGAACCAGGGTGGACCGGCAGCCCCACAACAGCTCCCCTAAGTTCCCTGTGGGGCAGCTGTCCCTCCCCGCACTGCCATGTGCTGTTCCTGCCCTCTGCCTTGGAGTTGCTCCCAGGAGCCTCTTGCTTGCTGTGTGGCAGGAGGGGGGGAGAACACGACAGGGCTCAGGACAGAGGGAGCTTGCTGACAGCAGAGGCTGTCTCAACTTGCTGATCTACTTAAAAAGGCTGTGTACTTAGAGTGGGGTCAGTGTATTTAAAGGGGCAATGTTTGTGTGTCACACACACACACACACACACACACCCACCCCATGCGGTGTCTCCTCCCTCCATTCGTTCTGCCTTGTACCATGTGAGGCTACAACAACAACGTGTTAACCCTTGAAGGCTCAGCCAAGTGCTAGTTCATCATTTAGTAGTAAGGCATTCCCTGGGTAATATCCCGCCCTCTGACTAGACCACCTCAACCAAGCTTCACAATCATCATTGCTGTGTACAGTATTAAATTGTTTAAAACTTCTATAGTGAGTGAGTGTATTTTTCTTGTCTGTCAAAAAAGTTTCCCTGGAACTTAACACCTCCCTCCCCCTCATTTACATTAATTCTTATGGGGAAATTGGATTCACTTAACATTGTTTCGCTTAAAGTAGCATTTTTCAGGAACATAACTACAAGCACCTATGACTTCTGAAAAGGAAGTTATGTGCTACCCTGTCTCAGCCAAGGATGGTTTTTGGCTCACACAGGAAGTTTTGCCATAGTTTTGATACACAACTAGAAACCCCCGGGCAATTGTGGATTTCCAAATAGCAAAGCTCATTCGCTGTCAGAAACCAACCGGAGTTGTGTAGCTAACACATTGGCTCACAAGATATTCATCTTTGCAGGAGCAGGTCAACACCTGGAAAATATCACAGGTTTCCTGCAATGAGTCTCAAGATGACAGTTCAGATCGCAAGAGGGACAAATGATGAAGACATTCTAGCTTTTGGTTCATACACTGAAGCAGACAACTTTAAACTTTGCCCACACAACACTTCCATATGTCTTCCCTCTGTCAGATTTCCCAAGGTCAAAGGAATAGTAAAGCTGCTCTATACAAGAGCCATACCTCATCTACTTGGTGTTGTGTCTGCTGAAGGCGACGATTACTGCCAGAGGCATTACTTGAGCTTCCAGGGCCACTTGTTGACCTGCAGTGTAGAGACAGTTACACTATGATATCATATAGTTAATTACATTTATATACCACCTAGAAGTATGCTTGGTAATTTGCAAAGAAAGGGTACACAAACCAGTGAAAATAAATGTAAATACCAATGGTCATAACAAAGAAAGGCAGGACATTCCCAAGGAGCTAAAATGCAGCTGAAGAAAGTTAGATTTCTTTTGCAGTGGAGGAGTGAAGCTTTAGCAGCAAACTTTAGCCATAGAATTCAGACAGCTGTTCCAAACTTGCCACCAATGAATGGCTGCAATGCCACCAGAGAGCAGAGAAGCAGGTGGGAGAGAGAAGAGTGGCACTACAGCTCAGAGCTTAGTGTATAGTTGCTCTTGATTGGCCAAGAACATGAGTTTAGGGATTCCCCCTGCCTCTTTGCAATAAAAAGCACATGAGCTTGTGTGCACTTTTTTCCCTTTGTTGAATTTGGGAATTTAAATTCTTTTTGGAAGCTCCTGAACTCAGAAAAAGATTGTGTCAGTTACTGGAAGCATGCAACACACACGCTGCTTGTTCTCCTAAAAGTTCACCACAGAATAGAGAGGCAGTGGCCAGTACCAGATGTTTCAGAAGAAGGTGAAAGAAGCCCTGTAGAGCAGTGGGACTCAACCTTTCCAAACTACTGTACACCTTTCAGGAGTCTGATTTGTCTTGCGTACCCTTAATGGAGGAAGAAGAAGAACAGGCACATTTACAGTTTGTGCACATAAGACATCTACAACAGTGGTTCTGAAGCAGGGGTCTGGGGCCCCTGGAGGGACTGCAAGCAGGTTTCAGGGGGTCCGCCAAGCATGGCCAGCATTAGACTTGTGGGGCCCAGGACAGAAAGCCAAAGCCCCATTGCATGGGGCTGAAGCCAAAGCCTGAGCAACTTCGCTTGGTGGGAGCCCACTGTGGCATGGGGACCTGGGCAATTGCCTTGCTTGCTACCCCCCGACGTTGTTTCTGGCTTTTATATGCAGCAAAACACTGGCTTTTATATACAGAAAACAGTTGCTGTGGCACATGTGGGCCATGAAGTTTTAATAACATGTTGGATGGGCCTCAGAAAGAAAAAGGTTGAGAACCCCTGATCTACAATATATATCTCCTGTATTTTGGCCTTTTATCATTTGCTTGCTGTACCACCGTTCAATATTGATTATGAACACAATTCTAGATAGGACACTGGACAGGACACCAACTGGGCCTCAGGTGTCAAACATAAAGCTACTTACATAGAGATGTGTGGGTTCTCCATCTCTTGGAAATCTTTAAATCAAGACTGGATATGTTTTAAAAAGGGGAACTGCACAAAACTGAGGAAGCTGGTTAAATGGAAATTAAAAGGAAAAGTCAAAGGTGAAATGCCTGAAAACTGCATGGACATGGTTACAAGCAAAAAGGCATCCTTTTAAAAATTGGAAGTCAAATCATACGGAGGAAAATAGGAAGGTGCATAAACTCTGGCAAATCAAGTGTAAAAGTATAAGGCCACAGGTCAAAAAAGAATGTGAAAAGCAACTAGCTAAAGCAACAAAAAAGTTGTTGTTTTTGTTAACTACTTCTAAAGCAGGCAGTCTGCCAAACAAACTGTCAGTGGGGTCACTTGACAATTGGGGTGCTAGAGGATGATAAAGCTGTTGGAGAAGCTAAAGGAATTCTTTGCATTGGTCTTCACTGCAGAGGATGTGGAGAAGATCTCCACATTTGAACCATTCTTTTTAGATGACAAATCTAAGGAACTGTCCCAGATTGAGGTGTCAATAGAGGTGGTTTTAGAACAAATTGAGAAATTAAACAGACGTAAGTCACCAGGAACAGATGGTTTTGAAGGAACTCAAATATAAAATTGCAAAACTATTAACTGTGGTATGCAACCTACCACTTAACTCAGCCTCTGTACTAGATGACTGCAGGATAGCTAACGTAACACTGATTTTTTAAAACAGCTCCAGAGGTGATCCTGCCAATTACAAGCTGGTAAGCATAACTTGAGTTTCAACCAATGTGCTTGGTACTATAGTAAAGAACAGAACTATCAGATACATTAGATAACCACAATATGTTGAGAAAAATCAACGTGGATTTTGCAAAGAGAAATCATGCCTCACCAATCTATTAGAATTCTTTGAGGGAGTCAACAAGCCTATGGACAAGGGTGATCCAGTTGACAGTGTACTTGGACTTTCAGAAAGCCTTTGATAAGTTCCTGCAACAAAAGGCTCTTATCCCATGACTGCTTAGTTTGCTTAAAAGGGAAGGTCCTCTCATAGAGCAGTAACTGGTTAAAAAAATAGAAATAGAGGGTAGGAATAAATGGTCAGTTTTCACAATAGAAAGTGGTAAAAAGCAGTCCTTCAAGGATCTGTACTGGGATCAGTGGTATTCAACATATTAATAAATGATATGGAAAAGGGGTGAACAGTGAGGTGGCAAAGTTTGCAGACGACCCAAAGCTGACTGTGAAGAGTTACAACGGGCTCTCACTAAACTGGGTAAATGGGCAAGAAAATGGCAGATGACATTCAATGTTGATAAATGTACATTGGAAAACAATCTCAATTATACATGCAAAATGATGGGGTCTAAGTTCGCTCTTACTACTCAAGAAAGATCTTGGAATCATCATTGACAGTTCTCTGAAAACATCTGCTCAATGTGCAGTGGCAGACAAAAAAAGCTAACTGTGTTAGTAAGCATTAGGAAAGGGATAGACAATAAGAAAAAATTTCATAACGCTGCTATATAAATCCATGGTATGCCCACATCTTGAATAATGCATGCAGTTACTGTCACCCCATCTCAAAAAAAGATATACTAGAATTAGAGAAAGTACAGAGAAGGACAACAAGAATGATCAGGAGGTATGTAACAGCTTTCATATGAAGACAGACAAAAAAAAAAGAAGAAGATTAGTCAGCTTGGAAAAGAGATGACTGAAGTGATCATGAAATTATAGATTTCTACCATTCCTTAGAACAGGGGTAGGCAAACTTTTTGTAGTGGGTTTCAGAAATTGTATGGAGGGCTGGTTAGGGGCGGCTGTGCCTCCCCAAATAGCCAGGCATGGCCCGCCGCCACCCTCTCCCTGCTTCTTGCCCCCTGACAGCCCCCCCCCCCCCCGAGGGACTCCTGCCCCATTCACCCCTCCCCCCGCTCCCTGTCCCCTGACCACCCCCGGAACCCCCACCCCTGATGGCCCCATCCAACCCCTCTCTCATTCCTGACTGCCGCCCCTCCCCCCTGGGACCCTCGCCCTCTGACTGCCCCGACCCCTATCCACACCCATGCCTCCTGACCAGCCCCCCTCCGAACTCCCCTGCCCTCTATCCAACCCCCCTGCTCCCTTACCACGCTGCCTGGAGCAGCGGTGGCTGGCGGCGCTACAGCCGTGCCGCCCGGCCAGAGCCAGCCACACCACCGCACAGCTCAGAGCGCTGGGTCAGGCTGGGCTCTGCAGCTGCACCGCCCCAGGATCTCGCCGCCCAGAGCATTGCACTGGCAGCAGAGCGAGCGGAGCCTGTGGGGGAAGGGGAACAGCAGGGGAGGGGCCGGGGGCTAGCCTCCCGGGCCAGGAGCTTAGGGGCCAGGCAGGAGGGTCCCGCGGGTCATAGTTTGCCCACTTCTGCCTTAGAATCATTGAGGGAGAACAGCAAAATAAAGACAATGGATTTCAAGAAGGCAGACTTTAGCAAACTCGGAGTCAGTAGGTAAGATCCCATGAGAAGCAAGTCTAAGGGGAAAAACAAGAGAAGACAGTTGGCAGTTTTTCAAAGAGACATTATTAAGGGCACAAGAGCAAGCTATCCCACCACATAGGAAAGATAGGAAGTATGGCAAGAGACCACCCTGGCTTAACCAGGAGATCTTCAATGATCTAAAAATAAAAAAGTTGTACAAAAAGTGGAAACTAGGTCATACGTAAGAACATAAGAATGGCCCTACTGGGTCAGACCAAAAGTCCATCTAGCCCAGTATCCTGTTTTCCAACAGTGACCAGTGCCAGGTGCCCCAGGATGGGCAGGAATGGTATCCTAACTTCTGGCAAACAGAGGCTAGGGACATCATTCCTGCCCCTGCTGGCTAATAGCCACTGATGGACCTATCCTCCATGAATTTATCTAGTTCTTTTTTGAACCCTGTTATGGTCTTGGACTTCACAACATCCTCTGGCATGGAATTCCACAGGTTGACTATGCATTGTGTGAAGAAATACTTCCTTTTATTTGTTTTAAATCTCTGCCTATTAGTTTCATTTGGTGACCCCTAATTCTTGTGTTATGAGAAGTAGTAAACAACACTTCCTTATCTACTTTCTCTACACCAGTCATGATTTTAGACCTCAATCATATCTCCCCTTAGCAGTCTCCTTTCTAAGCTGAAAAGTCCCAGGTCTTATTAATCTCTCCGCATACAGAAGCCATTCCATACCCCTAATCATTTTTGTTGCCCTTTTCTGAACCTTTTCCAATTCCAATATATCTTTTTTGAGATGGGGAAACCACATCTGCACACAGTATTCAAGATGTGGACGTACCATGGATTTATATGAGGCATTATATTTTCTGTCCTATTATCTATCCCCTTCTTAATTATTCCCAGCATTCTGTTCGCTTTTTTGACTGCCGCTGCACATTGAGTGGATGTTTTCAGAGAACTATCCACAATGACTCCAAGATCTCTTTCTTGAGTGGTAACAGCTAATTTCGACCCCATCATTTTATATATATAGTTGGGATTATGCTTTCCAATGTGCATTACTTTGCATTTATCAACATGAAATTTCATCTGCCATTTTGTTGCCCAGTTTTGAGAGATCCTTTTGTAGCTCTTTGCAGTCTGCCTGGGTCTTAACTATCTTTAGTAATTTTGTATCATCTGCAAATGTTGCCACCTCACTGTTTACCCCTTTTTCCAGATGATTTATGAATATGTTGAATAGGACCGGTACCAGTACAGATCCCTGGGGGACACCACTATTTACCTCTCTCCATTCTGAGAACTGACCATTTATACCTACCCTTTTTTCCCCTCATCTTTTAACCAGGTCAAATTACAAAGGATGAATATAAACAAATAATACAAGAAGGTAGAGAGAAAATTAGAAAGGCCAAGGCACAAAATGAGATCAAACTACCTAGAGACATAAAGGGTAACAAGAAAACATTCTACAGATACATTAGAAGCAAGAGGAAGACCAAGGACAAGGTAGGCCCGTTACTCAATGAGGGGGCGACAATAACAACAGAAAATGTGGAAATGGCAGAGGTACTTAATGACTACTTTGTTTCAGTTTTCACCAAGAAGGTTGATTTGACATCTACCATAGTGAATGCCAGTAAAAATGAGGTAGGCTCAGAAGAGGCTAAAAGAGCGAAAGAACAAGATAAAAATTACTTGGACAAATTGGATGTCTTGAAGTCACCAGGGCCTGATGAAATGCATCCTTGAATACTCAAGGAGCTGACTGAGGAGATATCTGAGCCATTAGTGATCATCTTTGAAAAGTCATGGAAGATGGGAGAGATTCCAGATGACTGGAAAAGGGCAAATGTAGTGCCAATCTATAAAAAGGGAAATAAGGACAACCCAGAAAATTACAGACCAGTCAGCTTAACTTCTGAATCCAGAAAGATAATGGAGCAAATAATTAAGCAATCAATTTGCAAACATCTAGAAGATAAGGTGATAAGTAACAGTCAGCATGGATTTGTCAAAAACAAATCATGTCAAACCAACCCGATAGCTTTCTTTGACAGGGTAACAAGCCTTGTGGGTGGGTGGGGGGGAGTGGTAGAAGTGGTATATTTTGACTTTAGTAAAGCTTTTGATGTTGTCTCACATGATCTTTTCATAAACAAACTAGGAAATGCAACCTAGATGGAGCAACTATAAGGTGGGTACAAAACTGGCTGGAAAACCATTCCCAGAGAGTAGTTATCAGTGGTTCACAGTCATGCTGGAAGGGCATAACGAGTGGAGTCCCACAGGGATCAGTTCTGGGTCCGGTTCTGTTCAATATCTTCATCAATGATTTAGATAATGGCATACAGAGTACATTGATAAAATTTGCGGATGACAGCAAGCTGAGAGAGGTTGCAAGTGCTTTGGAGGATAGGATTAAAATTCAAAATGATCTGGACAAAGTGGAGAAATGGTCTGAAGTAAATAGGATGAAATTCAATAAGGACAAATGCAAAGTACTCCATTTAGGAAGGAACAATCAGTTGCACACATACAAAATGGGAAATGACTGCCTAGGAAGGAATACCGCAGAAAGAAATCTGGCAGTCAGAGTGGACCACAAGCTCAATATGAGTCAACAGTGTAACCCAATTGCAAAAAAATCAAACATCATTCTGGGTTGTCTTAGCAGGAGTGTTGTAAGCAAGACACGAGAAGTAATTCTTCCGCTCTACTCCACGCTGATTAGGCCTAAACTGGAGTATCGTGTCCAGTTCTGGGCACCACATTTCAGGAAGGATGTGGACAAATTGGAGAGAGCGTAGAGAAGAGCGACAAAAGTGATTAAAGGTCTAGAAAATATGACCTGTGAGGGAAGATTGAAAAAAATTGGGTTTTGTTTGGTCTGGAAAAGAGAAGACAGAGGGGACATAAGAGTTTTCAAGTACATAAAAGGTTGTTACAAGGAGGAGGAAGAAAAATTGTTCTTCTTAACCTCTGAGGATAGGACATGAAGCAATGGGCTAAAATTGCAGCAAGGGAGGCTTAGGTTGGACATTAGGAAAAAGTTCCTGTCAGGGTGGTTAAGCACTGGAATAAATTGCCTAGGGAGGTTGTGAAATCTCCATCATTGGAGATTTTAAAGAGCAGGTTAGACAAACACCTGTCAGTAATGGTCTAGTTAATACTTAGTCCTGCCACGAGTGAAGGGGACTGGACTAGATGACCTCTTGAGGTCCTGTCCAGCTCTATGATTCTGTGGGAGATATGACAGATATCTATAAAATGATGAATAATATGGAGAAAGTGAATAAGGATGTGTTACTTATCCCTTCACACAACATAAGAACCAGAGTCATACAATCCAGTTAATAGTCAGCGGGTTTTAAACAAGAGGAAATACTTTTTCACAGAGTGCACACTCCACCTCTAGTACTTATTGCCAGGGGATGCTGTGAAGGCCAAAAGTCTAATTGGATTCCAAGAAGGATCAGGTAAGTTCAGGGAGGATAGGTCCATCAATGGGTATTAGCCAATATGGTCAGGGATAGAACCCCATGCTCCGGGGGTCCTTAAACCTCCAACCTCTAGAAGCTGGGAATGGATGATGGGATGGATCACTTGCAATTGCCCTGTTCTGTTCATTCCCTGTAGCATCTGACACTGGCCACTGTCAAAAGACAGGATATTGGGTTAAATGGACCATAGGTCTGACCCAGTGCGGTCATTCTTATGCTGTAGCTCCAACAGAAATTATAGACTTGATGCAGTTCTTTGGATAGTACAATGCAGGAAGTCTGACTAGATGATTAGAATGGTCCTTTCTGGACCAAGATCTTGTTTGTTGTAGCAGCTATTTTAGGAGAAATCTTTGACCTATCCCCTGATTCTCTCTCTCTCTCTCTCTCATTTTAAAATGCTTTAATATTTTTTTCACTGCTCAAAGTACTATTGTCACTATAAACACCCTCTGGTGGCCAATTTTCAGAATGAATACTCCATCACAATATATGCCATCTTTTAAAAACAGCACCAAATAACCAGCTTCCTTTAGTTCATAAAATAAGACTGTACAAAACCAAAACGAAATAAACAATCCCACAATACCTCCCCCTCCCTCCCAACTGGTAAGGCCAAAGAAATAAAAGGCTCCCTGAATCGCTAGCGAGTGGCTCAGAGGAGTGCCTATGTTCATTTTTAAAACATCGGAGTCTAAGCAGAATCACAGAGCTTACCATACCTGCACACTATAATCTAGAAATAAAGAACATTTTGCTTAATTTTTGTCAACCTAATATGAACTGGCTAGCATAGAAGTCGTTTAACAGCACAGCATCAAGCTGTCTGTAAGAGTCACAAGGCATGATTTACCATTTTTGTGAACAGACAGGAATATATAAATTCCCAGATTCCTTTCACTGGCGCTAAGCCTTTTTAAAAAAAAACTCGTCATTTGACAGGAAAAAAATCCCCAACCACACTGCTCACAGAAAGTTAAAAGATCTAATGCCATTCGTATTTTACTCTTTCCTACTCTGTAAAGGCAGCCCTTACAGAAGTCACTTCTATCACCACCTTTAAGAGGCATACAGCAAGAAAGCATGAGTTTTCTGTGACTTAGTAAACCCCTTGCGACTCAACAATCACTACTCTAAGGAACACCGAGGTAAATGAAGCTAATGCTGTATGTAAGGCTTCCTGCACAGAGTTAGAAGACAAAACACAACAAGTGGAGGACAGCAGCTGCCACGTTAGACAGCAGAGACCGGCTGTGGTGGTAGGATCATGTGGGACACACTGGTGTGCAGATCCGACTCCAGCTGTACCGCCACGTCCCCATAGAAGCAGCTCCTGTCCACACACCGCCCGTACAATAGTTGTGACTTGGGCCCACCAGCCCCAGCCTGGATCCACCCTGGCTCAAGTGCCCAGCCGCGGCGCAGGGAGAGGCGTGCCCGGCCCGCACGGCAATGCCACCCGCGGCCGGCCGGTGTATCACCACAAAGTGCTCTCGCTCCCGTTTCGCTACTTTGGGTGTACTGAGCATGCTCAGTCGAACTGAGCATGCCCAGTAACCTTCATTGTAGCCACTGCCCTCTCTCTGCCCTTACTTCTGCTAACGATTTGCTGCCTCCTCTTTGGGGGTGTTTAAAAGGATTAAGGGGGGCAAATCGCAGCGGGGGGCTGTCAGGGTCTGAGCAGGGGGCAGAATTTTACTGGCCTGGGGGGTTCAAGCTACTGTAGCTAGCGTCAGAAGAGGGGCTGAAGGGCAAAAATCGGTGGTGGGGGGGTGAGAGCCGGGGTTAAGCCGGGGGGGGGGGGGGGGGGGGGGGAGGAGAAGAGAGAGACACTGCCAGACCCCGTGCGGGTACAAAACCCCCGTTTAGGGAGGGGGGGGGGGGGAACAGTGACCCCGTGGCACAAGCCACACACTGTGCTCGCTAATCTAGGGGTGTGGGGGGGCAGAGGCTGTTTTTGTTGTTCTCACAGGGACGCTGCATGTCAGCCTCGGAGCAGGGGGCGGGTTCCTGGGACTGGGGTCTTAAAGGCACAGGCCTCCAATTCCTAGCCTGTCAAAGCTTAATCAACGCAGCTCCTCTCTATCCTATACAAGTGTTGCAGGGCCAGGGCCGCCCAGACGGGGGGGCCAAGTGGGGCAATTTTCCGCAGGGGCCCCCACGAATATGTCGGAGGCTGCCCCCGCCTCCGTCTTCCCCCGGTGTCTCAGCGTGCCGCGTCCGGGAGCGGCCCTGGCGCACTGCAGCGCCGTGGCTCCAACGCTGTCCGGGGCCGCTCCTGGTCGCAGCACGCTGAGGCTCCAGGAGTGGGGGTAAGCACCATGGTAAGGGGTGGGGCACCCCCCCCGACCCCATCCTAACCATCACCATCACCCAGCAACAGCCCATTATGTAATTGCAAATGTATACGTACCATTAAAGCATTTAATGTTTTAAATAATGTATTTAGTGTATTTTCAAATTATTACAAATTAATTTTTGAATGTATGTCACTGGTTATTTTTTACATTTCCAAATACATGTTACTATAGTATTGCAACTGTTTTTATGGAAGGGGCCCCCAAAATTGCTTTGACCCAGGCCCCCTGAATCCTCTGGGCAGCCCTGTACATGGCTACGTTACTGATCCAGCCAGGAGACTGAATGCGGTGAAATATTGTACAGACACCCCCTCCCTCCAACTCTGCCTCTCACATTTTGAATATGTAAAAGTGTCTTCTATCAGTTTCTATGTCTATATGAAATCACTGCAGTTCATTTCTCTTATATAACGTGCTGAGTTGCTAACTCCCTCCCAGAGCCCACATGTCTGCACCCCCTCCTGTACCCCAATCCCATGCCCCAGGTCAGAGCCTGCACCCCTCACTCAAACTACCTATAGCCTGCAACCCTCCTGCACCCCAACTCCATCCCAGAGCCTGCACCCCAAAAAGGGATGGATTAACTTTTTGTGGGCCTGGTGCTAAACATACTTGTGGTCCCCCAGGGGGGAAATGGGGACATGGGGCATGGGGGGCAGAGTCCTCAGAGCGACGGGCTGGCCGGGGGCAATGGGAGATGGGTCATGGCACGGCAGGAACAATCCTGCTCCACCCAGCCCAGTACAATGGCACTGTTTACAAAGCGGGAGCTGCCAGACGCACACTGGCCAGCCCGGCCCTGTGCTCCCATCATGCTTCTTCCCCTTTGGGGCGGGCCCATGACCCCAAGGGTGATACCAGAGTGGCCCCTTTGGTCGATCTGCTTCCTCCTGGCTAATGTGACAAATTGATCTATTGTACGATTGAGGCGCGCTGTTTCACGTATTTGTGTGTGAGTCCGTGAAAAGGGAGGTAAGCTTTGGGGGTACGGAGCATGCCCCTGAGCCCAAGGTGAGACCAGAGTGGCCCCTTTCATCGATCTGCTTCCTCCTGGCTAGCATGCCCCTGAGCCGAAGGTCATACCAGAGTGGCCCCTTTCATGTTTTTCCACTGGCTTCCGCCTTCCTTATTTCCAATGACTTGTCTGCTCAGGCACCTATCACTGGTCCATGGGGTTGCGAATCAGGAGGGATGGGGTTTGTGGTCAAAAACACTCACGGTCTGCTTCCTCCTGGCTAATGTGCCAAATTGATCTATTAGTCAATTGAGGCGCACTGTTTCACGTTTTTGTGTGTGAATACGTGAAAAGACCCCCACAAACCCCCATGCCCAGTGCCCTCCCACAGACCACTCTGAACCCCCCTCCAGATCCTCTCACTGCCCAGTGCCCCCTAGCTGTAGACCCCCCACAGCCCTCCGACAACTGCACAGTGCCCTGCCCCTCCCCGCCCAGAGCCCCCCCACAGATTCCCTCACTGCCCAGTGCCCCCCACCGCCCCACTGCCCCAACTCCACAGTGCCCCACCCAGACCCCTGCACACTTCCCAGTGCCCCAACACACACAGATCTCCCCACCCCCCACTGCACAGCACCCCCCCAGACCCACTAGAGACCTACTCTCCCACACCCTAACCCCCAGCCACAATACCCGGCCCTGATGGGAGGTGACTGTGTCTGCCAGGCTGAGCCGGCAGCGCAGCCAGAGCTTGTCCTGGGGCAGGATAATTCCGGCCCTTGGGGGTCCAATCAGCCAGGCTGGAGCAGGAGCAGGGCCTACCCGGGCCAGGTTCCCTCAGGACCCACATGCCTGGCAGGACCCAGCTGAGCCTCCCACACTGTCCCCCTCCCCCAGCCGTCCTCTGGGATTGGCTGAGACTGGCCCAGCCTCTGCACCAATCCCAGGTGGCTCTTTCCCTGGGGAGGCAGGTGGGACCCCACAGGTCCCAGGCAGTGGAGACAGCTCAGAGCTGGAGCAGTGCTGGGGAGTGGGGCATATCCCTGGGACATGACTCCTGAGATCCCACCCACAGCCATTGGCCCCGTGGCCAGCAGCCCTGCCGAGCCCACATGGTGGCCCCCAGCTGCTGGGTGATGAGCCCCCTACAGCAGCGGCATAGCCAGGTTCTAACATCAGGGATTTCTTGTATTATGTATAGTGAGTGTATTATATAAAAAAACAGGTAGTAGGGTTTACAATGTTCTAATAAGAGATCATGCTATTATCATTATCCAGTCAACTTGCACACCACTATTTTGAATTAGTGATAATTCTCAGAGAGAGAAAGAAGAAAGCTGAATTTAGAGAATAATTATTAAACAGATTCTTTGTTATTCACTCCAGTCCATAGCACACATCACCATAAACCCAGTAGAATCTGGCCAAGAGAATATTCACCTCAAATTGTCATCTGCTACACTACCCACCCCTCCCCCCTGGCCCATTCCCAGTCATGACTATTCAGCAGGTCCGCCCAGAGGGGGGGGGGGCAAGTGGGGCAATTTGCCCCAGGCCCGGAGTATGTCGGAGACTCCCCACACTTCCGTCTTCCCCCATCCCATCCCCCGGCGTCCTGGATGTGGCACGCTGAGGCTCCGGTAGAGGGGGTAAGCGGCATGGTAAGGGAGGGGCCGGACAACCTCCTGACCCCATCCCCCCACAGCCATGACCCCCAGCTCCAAGCCCAGCCCCTCTGAGCCGGACACCCCCCTGACCCCATCTCCCCACATCCCTGAGCCCAGCCCCTGTGAGCCGGGCGCCCCCCCAACCCAGAGCCCAGCTCCCCCCTGGAGCCCTGGGCAAGCAGCACCACCCCCAGGCAGCGACAGCCCATTTGCACCAACCATCACCATCACCCAGTGAGAGCCCATTATGTAACTGCAAATGTCTACATCCCATTAAAGCATTTAACGTTTTCAAATGTTGGATTTAGTGTATTTTCAAATTATTACAAATTATTTTTTGAATGTATTTCACTGGTTATTTTTTACATTTCCAAATACATGTTACTAGAGTATTGCAACTTTTTTTTATGGAAGGGGCCCCAAAAATTGCTTTGTATATGATGCAAATTGGAAGAGTAAAGTCAAAAAAATCCCTTTTCACGGATTCACACAAAAAAAAGTGAAACAGCATGCCTCAATCATGCAATAGATCAATTTGGCACATTAGCCAGGAGGAAGCACAGTGTGAGTGTTTTCAACCACAAACACCATCCCTCCCGTTTTGCAACCATCCCCCAGAGGAAGCAGACCGGGAGTGTTTTCCACCACAACCCCATCCCTCCCGTTTTGCAACCATCCCCCCAGAGGAAGCAGACTGGGAGCATTTTCCACCACAACCCCATCCCTCCCGTTTTGCAGCCATCCCCCAGAGGAAGCAGACCGGGAGTGTTTTCCACCACAACCCCATCCCTCCCGTTTTGCAACCATCCCCCAGAGGAAGCAGACCGGGAGTGTTTTCCACCACAACCCCATCCCTCCCGTTTTGCAACCATCCCCCCAGAGGAAGCAGACCGGGAGTGTTTTCCACCACAACCCCATCCCTCCCGTTTTGCAGCCATCCCCCAGAGGAAGCAGACCGGGAGTGTTTTCCACCACAACCCCATCCCTCCCGTTTTGCAACCATCCCCCCAGAGGAAGCAGAGTGTGAGTGTTTTCCACCACAACCCCATCCCTCCCGTTTTGCAGCCATCCCCCAGAGGAAGCAGACCGGGAGTGTTTTCCACCACAACCCCATCCCTCCCGTTTTGCAACCATCCCCCAGAGGAAGCAGACCGGGAGTGTTCTCCAACACAACCCCATCCCTCCCGTTTTGCAACCATCAGGTGCATGAGCAGCCCAGTCATTGGAACTAAGCAAGGAGAAGCCAGTGGAAAAAATGAAAAGGGGCCACTGTGGTCTCAACTTGGGCTCAGGGGCACGCTCTATACCTACAAACCCTACCTCCCCTTTCACGAATGCAATGAAAGCGGCCACTCCGGTCAGGAAGCAGATCGGGATCGTTTTTGACCACATACCCCATCCCCTCCTGATTCGCAACCCCATGGACAGGCGGTAGCAAGTTAACAAACAGTTTACCAAACTGCTACGCTGCGTGGCAGAAACCGCTCCCAGTAGCAAAAGGGGAGGGCAGCACTTTGTGCTGAGACACCGGCCAGCAGCGCGGGAGCGGGCAACGCCGCGGGCTACCACGGCTCTGCCCCCACGGTGCAGAACGGGACCGTTGTGCCCGGCCACACCCTGCCCGGCCCAGGTCCAGGTCCGTGCACTGAGCAGCGGCCCAGGGACACGCTCAGGCCTGGCCTGTCGCGGGGACACTAGCGGCTCCCCCCCTCCGCCGCAGCCGCCCGCTCGCGCCCCCGGCGCGGCGCCGCGCCCCCAGGCCCACCCGGCGCCCGCAGCCTCCCGCCCGGGCAGCTCCCGCTGTCCGAGCCCCCGAGCTCCCTACAGGCCCGGCCCGGCCCGACGGCAGCTGGCGCTGAGCCGCTCCGGGACCCGCACTCACATGGCGGCGGCTGTCCGAGGCTCCGAGGGGGGCTGGGGGAACTGTCCGGCAGCACAAGACGAAGCGGCGCAACTAGCCCTGAACCGGAAACCACCGCAACTCGCGCAGTCTGCTGCGGGGATGTGACGGGCCAGGGGCGGGGCCTGGCCAGGCCCCGCCCACACCGCCTGTTCCCGCGCGTCGCGCGCCCGGCTGAGTAACGGCGCGCTCGCTTCTGCCGGCCGCCTTCTGCTTGGGGGAGGTGCGAGGTGTGTTGGGGCGGGGCGTAGGGGGCAGGTGCCTCTGTGTCCCTGAGGAGGGGGGCAGGTTCCTGGGTGTTCCTGTGGGAGGGAGGGAGGGGGGCAGGTTGGGGGGCAGGTTCCTGTGTGTCCCTGGGGAGGGGGGCAGGTTGGAGGGCAGGTACCTGGGTGTTCCTGTGGGAGGGGGCAGGTTCCTGTGTGTTCCTGTGGGAGGGGGCAGGTTGGGGGGCAGGTTCCTGTGTGTCCCTGGGGAGTGGGCTGGTTGGGGGGCAGGTTCCTGTGTGTCCCTGGGGAGTGGGCTGGTTGGGGGGCAGGTTCCTGTGTGTCCCTGGGGAGGGGGGCAGGTTGGAGGGCAGGTACCTGTGCCTCCCTAGGGACAGGGTGCTGCAGGTTTCCAGGGCAGGTGACTGTGTATTTTTGTGGCAGGGTGGATTTCTGCATGTCCCTGTGAGAAACCTGTCACTCTCTGGCGCTCTGAAAATAAATCCATACTGAGTTAGTTCCAAAGTGCCATGTCGCACCTATTGCCTCTTTTCAGCATTCTCTGGGTGCTTGGCCTATCGGGCAGTCTCCATAATCCATAAATGGCTTTTGCCTAGGGCTATAAAAGTTACTCTGGGTGGTGGGGAGGGGGGACTGAGAGCCACAGCAGGGCAACCTGAATCCCTCCATACCTGCTACCGGAGGCCAGGCTTGACATCTTCCATCCAGCGGATCCAGGTCATTTCTGAGGAGTGGCTACTAGGAAGTGCCAACAGTTGGAGTGAGGCCTCATGGGCATAGAGGGGGACAGAGTTATGCTACAGTGACACTGGCCTTTGCACAGCTATGCATCTGAACCTTACATCATGTTGATGCCTAAACCATTCTCTTACCTCTCTTATTTCCAGAAGTCAGGCCCAGACTCCATCCTCTCCAAGTACGGCAGCTGCTAGTGGACATGCCTCTAAAGAAAGCACTAGTAACTGACGAGTCACAACAGCAGAATTTTCTCTCCTGACCTGAATCTTCTCAAAACAGCAAATGAAGAGATTGTTCATGATGCTTGTGCTGTAGGTAGGCATCTGTCTTCATTCCAGGCTACTGGCTGAAGCTTTCCCACTGTGTTAATTCATCATATGAATTATTCTTTGCCAACTGTCTAATTCAGAGCTAACTCTTCTCTTGATCTACTGTATCTATTTATTTAGTCATTCCAAATGATTGGATGTGCCTATAAATGCTAGGCTAGCCTACTGGACTAAGATTCATCCCAGTTCATGACAGGTTTCAGAGTAACAGCCGTGTTAGTCTGTATCCGCAAAAAGAAGAACAGGAGTACTTGTGGCACCTTAGAGACTAACAAATTTATGCTCTAATAAATTTGTTAGTCTCTAAGGTGCCACAAGTACTCCTGTTCTTCTTTTTATCCCAGTTCATGTAACTGAGTAATCACTCACCTTACAAGAAAGGGTGCTGACAGGACTTCAATCTTGGTTGCAGTCAAAAGAAGACTTTTACATTCTAAGAGCACATCCTATCCTATATGCACAACTACAAAATGGGGAATAACTGTCTAGGTGGTAGTACTGCTGAAAAGGATCTGGGGGTTATAGTGGACCACAAACTGAATATGTTGTCAATATGATCCAGCTGCAAAAAGGCTAATATGATTCTGGGGTGTATTAACAGGAGTGTTGTATGTAAGATACAGGAGGTAATTTTCCTGCTCTACTCAGCACTGCTGAGGCCCCAGTTGGAGTATTGTGTCCAATTCCAGGCACTATAATTTAGGAAAGATGTGGACAAAACTGGAAAGCATCCAGAGGACAGCAACAAAAATGATAAAAGGTTTAGAAAACCTCCCCTATTAGAAAAAGATTAAAAAAACAACAACAACTGGGCACGTTTAGTCTTGAGAAAAGAAGACTGGGGGGGGGGGAGGGGGGAAACCTGGTAATAGGCTTCCAGTATGTTACGGCATGCTATAAAGAGGACAGTAATCAATCTCCAGCTCCACTGAAGGTAGGACAAAAAGTAATGGGCTTAGTTTGCAGCAAAGGAGATTTAGATTAGATGTTAGGAAAAACTTTCTGACTATTAGGGTAAACATCTGGAAACATCTGTCAGGGATGGTCTAAAAGATTTACTTGGTCCTGCCACAACGCAGGGGACTGGACTTGATGACTTCTCGAGGTCCTTTCCAGTCCTACGTTTCTATGATTTTGTGATCCCTGAAACATATAACTTCAGGATTTTCCATGCTCTTTTATCAGTTTGTTTTTTTGCATTCTATCAAGCTTTTGACTTCACTGTAAGCTTTTCATTACTAGGTTATTTAAACCAGACAGTAAAGCAATGTGGGTGCTTTTTTGTTGTTGTCTATTTGAGCTGGTTTGTTCAGTCATTTTTTTTAGAAAGAGTAAGTGATAACTCTGGGATACTGGCCCCTAATTCTTCACTCAAGAAAGCTAATATTCTAGGTATTATATGAGGCTGAGAGATTGGCTGAGCACAGAATCACCATTATTTATTTTGACAGCACCTACTAGTGTATTAGGCACCTCTTAATTCAGTCAAAAGATATGATTCCTGCCCCAAGGAGCTTACAGACTAATTTTTAACATGACACAAGGAGATGTTAATAAGAGAATGGTAGAGGAGGAAGGATGGGGCAACATCAGTAAGAGAACAGTTCCATAGAGAAGGCTAGTGCACAGCATGAGTAAGCAAAGATTTTTTTGTTTCCTGTCTACCTTCTATCTGGGGATCCAAAAGTGCTTTATACCTAATTGAGTAAGCTTCAACACCCATTGCACAGTATTATCACCCTTGTTTTATAGCTGAAGAGACTAAGGGACAGACAGGTGAAATGACACACAAAATCTGGAGCATAGCCAGGCAAGTTGCTGATACACTCCTGTTTTGTCACTGACTTTCTAAAGTGTTTTGAAGCTAACCGCAATAGGCAAATAGCAACATAAAATCAAATTCTGATTTTAGCTGAAGGGCGTGTGGCATCCCTCAACTTCAGGCCACTACCTCAAAAAATTGGTGGGTGCTGACTAAGGGAGTCCAGCTACCACTCATGAGTTTGACTGTGCAATTCCCCAGAGTGAACACAGACTGTCAGCTAAGGAAGTGAGGGATGAGGGTGGGACTTTCACTCACTCACTTTCTGGGACAAACTAATTGTAGCTTTTATTATTGACCTCTACATTTTTGTGCTGGATATGGATTGTAATGGGGTAAAATATTCAAAGGTACCTAAGTCCCATTCACTGCATCATTAAGGGCCTGCTCCTGTTTCTGGTGATGTTAATGGCAAAGCTTTCTTTACTATTATGGACATGACTGGACCCTGCATTCCCCCTATGATGGTTGGTAAATGTAGAATCCAAATGCCACACTCTGACCTGGAACTGTTCTTACTCTGATTACTATTATATGTTGAATGGGTTAATCATGAGATTAATGACACACACTTTTACACAACAGATAGATTTTGTGTGTGTGTGCTCTAATAGCTTTATAAAGACAGGATAAATTATTTACTATATTACAACAGTATCCAGCTCTGGTTCAAAGCCATTTATATGCCTGTTAAATGCATTAACCAGAAATTAATTCTGCATTGTTATTAAATGTGACTTAAGAACATAAGAATGGCCATACTGGGTCAGACCAAAGGTCCATCCAGCCCAGTATCCTGTCTACTGACAGTGGCCAATGCAAGGTGCCCCAGAGGGAATGACCCTAACAGGTAATGATCAAGTGATCTCTCTCCTCCCACCCATCTTCACCCTCTGACAAACAGAGGCTAGGGACACCATTCCTTACCCATTCTGGCTAATAGCCATTAATGGACTTAACCTCAATGAATTTATCCAGTTCACTTTTAAACCCTGTTATAGCCTTCACAACCTTCTCAGGCAAGGAGTTCCACAAGTTGACTGTGCGCTGTGTGAAGAAGAACTTTCTTTTATTTGTTTTAAACCTGCTGCCCATTAATTTCATCTGGTGGCCCTAGTTCTTATATTATGGGAACAAGTAAATAACGTTTCCTTATTCACTTTCTCCACATCACTCATGATTTTATGTACCTCTATCATATCCCCCCTTAGTCTTCTCTTTTCCAAGCTGAAAAGTCCTAGCCTCTTTAATCTCTTCTCATACAGGACCCGTTCCAAACCCCTAATCATTTTAGTTGCCCTTCTCTGAACCTTTTCTAATGCCAGTATATCTTTTTTGAGATGAGGAGACCACATCTGTACGCAGTATTCAGATTTTTTGGATTTTGTTTCTAAAGGCCTCACGGAACTTTTAAAATTACTTTTTATTCTGTTCCTCTATGTAGAGTTTTGGAATTTATTAGACACTACCTCATGGATTCTGTTGGAAACTTGGGACTTAGTTTCTGCCCTCACAGAAAGTACCTTATTTAAGAAGTACAGAAAGTATTGTGCTCTCAGAAAGTTGAAAATAGCTAGATGAAATATATTTTATTATATATTTGTGTTACAGTTGCGTCTAGAGGTCTCGATCAGGATTGAGATAAGTGCTGGTCAAATTTCTTCCTACTTTCTTGTGTTCTACTTTTTTCTGTTTAATTTTGTTCAGTTATAAAAATTGTGCATTTATAATCTTCCTGGATATAACATTTCATTGCTTTTTTCTGAGGAGCACTGTTGTTTAATGGAAAACTCACTATTCCCCTGGTCAGCATTTTGTAAGTGCACACAGAATTGCACTTCTCAGTACGACTCTGATACTCGGGAAAAATGGCCAAATTAATCCCTAGTGGAATTTATCATAATATAAGCTGAATAATTTATTTGCTCAATTTTGAGTTATTTTCCAAAAACATTAGACATCTTTTTTACTGGTATTCTGTCATCTTACACGTTTGGCCAAATAATTCACAAATGTATTTGTTTGATGATTTATTCCAGGCATTTTGTGAAGTATTTAAATTATGACAGATTCTAATCTCAGCATAAGGCGCCGCTGAATTTTATTAGCTTTAGAGGAGCTAGAGCAGTGGTGGGCAACCAGACAGTGGTTAGATTGCCGCCCGCAGCTCCCAGTGGCCGCATTACCCATATGGACCACAGGTTGTCCACCACTGAGCTAGAGAGGGGAGGAATTTGCCCCACAAATTTAAATACAGTTGGATTTTCTAAGCTTCTGTGAATTGCATCCACCTTGCTAAAAATTGTCATTTGTGACGTGAACAAGAGGGGAGCCCAGAGTCAGAGAAACTGGTTACCTTTCCGCTGTAAAATCTGGTTTAACTGTCATAAGAACATTTCTTTTCCCTTTTTTTCTTTCCTTATCCCAGAGGAAAATGAGCCTCACATAGCATTTGCCTCCTGCTGCCAGACTCAGAAGCAAGACACCGGAACCACTGAGTCGTACCTGAGTCTCCCATGTGGTAGGTGCAGAACACTATGATGAGGGTCTCTGAGCTGAACTTCGAATGTCTTAAACTAAAACAATAAGCTGTGATAGGCAGTGCATTTCTGAGTAATTATAATACACTTTGGGGTTATCATGAAGGCCTGAATCTGAAGGCTAAGTCAGTTTTACTACTTGAAGTGCAAATATAGCTCTGAAATGTACTGGAACAATTTACTAAGGGTTGTGGTGGATTCTCCATCTCTGACCATTTTAAAATCAAGATTGGATGTTTTTCTAAAAGATGTGGTCTAGAACTTATTTTGGTCCCTTCTATGAAATATGCCTGATGAAGAGCATACATTAAAAACCACAGAAAAGAGGGTCAGGCCTGTGACTATATAATGTACATCATCAGTACCCAGGCTGAGAGGTCCAAGTGACTTCAAGTTTTTCTCTTATTGATAATTTTGATGAGATAAATGTGTTTCCTATTTCCTAGCTTCCCTCTTTTGAAATAGTTGTTAACTATAGATTTTAAGGACCACATGCTCCTCTCACATGAGTACATGGATCCCATTGAGTCCAATGGGAGCTGTACACACACTAGAAGCAGAATTTGTTTTAAAAATTATGTCTGCCTTTGAAATTCAGTCAGTTAAGAGACTATGTGAGTTTACAAGTAGGTCTTCTAAATGTGTGACACAGATCCATACTTTACAAGGATATATATAATTACTTGAGGAATCTTCAGCTCCTTCTTGATTAAAATGGAAGAGAAAATGTTAAAAGAAATACACTTAGTATGGGGAAATTTTTTGTTTTTAATTTACAGCAGAAAGAATATAAAGCATTCAGAAAACATTTTCCATATTTTAAGGGCAATTCAAAACATTTTGCATGGTTCCAGCAGCTGAGTTCTTCAACAGATCCATTGATCCAGTGATGCTTTACATGCACAGTTACAAAAATAAAACTTACAAAAAAGAGACACCTATACTAATTTTACATGCAAGTCCTGGGGACCCCCTGTTGGGCACCAACTACTGTGTGGAACTGCTGTAAGCGTGCAACCACATAGGGAGGTCATGTTATAGTCTTTATTTCTTTCACACAGTATTACTTATGTCAAACGTGTTACACAAAGGAGCAATTCCATATTCAGGAGGCAGAAGGAGGTCCTGCTCCTGGCACTTGGGAATCCCGATTATCCAAGAAAGCTGCACTTACGTTATCTTCTATCAGAAATAAGTTCCACAGTCAAGAAAGGGGTAAGCAAAAAAGCTTTTTCAATGGGGGAGCATTTTTAGTGGTCACATTCACTGAAAGGTTACAACCGTGTTCAGCAAAGTACTTAAGGGTATACTTAACTTTAAGCATGTGAGTAGTCCCATTAAGTTAAAGAACTACTCATATGGCTAACATTAAGCATGTGTGTAAATATTTTGCTGTATCAAGGTCTTTATCAGTAGATACACCACCAGGCCCATGGATCTGGAAGGGTAACTTGAAATAGCTCTGTATTTTACTGAAAATTTAAGTACAAATATAACGGGTTAAAATGTTTCCACTGAGGTCACTACTCTTGTTAGGAAAAGATCAATTATATTTGTCATAATGCCAGTCAATGGGACAAACATTTATATTTCAAAATGTCAGAGTATTTCCAGTATTAATACAGAGCATTCCAGTTCATTCCAAAGGAGTTTATTTTCAAATTCTGTTCCGATTATTTGTGTGTGGAATAGTTAATGTATAAGGTTCCATTTCAATAAAATATATGGAGATTATGAGGCTGCCACAGCCACAGTGTGGGAGCCAGACAATTTTTTTTATTGAATCAGGTCATAAAGCAGCAGTTCACAAATGTACAGAGTTCTGATAAAGAGCTATATAGCACATATATTGTAATTCAATGCTGGCAGTGAAAGGAAGTAATTAAAAACCAGGTACAATTATAGAAAAGGCACCAAGAGCACTGACCCAAGTTTTTTGCCACAATCTTTGTGTTTACCCTTCTTTTAAAGACACCAGTTTAAAAGCTTCTCATTTGTGAATATTTTTAGGCTTCACAAAAAGCCTGGAGTTTAAACATTTTAGTTGGTGGCCAGGATCAAGTAAGAGCAACTATTCCAAAACTAACCATGTAAAATTTACACCAACCATTTGGAAATTTTAAACTGGTACTAGCAACATAAAGTCACAGAAGCAATTTCTGATTTCAGCTACACTTGTGTAAATCCAGAGTAACTGCACTGACTTCAGGAGATTTACTCCTGATATATACTAGTGTAATTAAGATCAGTCCCCTATCGTCTAAACTTCATGACAATTTTTAATTAGTATTTCAATTTTAAAAGTATCTGATTTCTTTGGCTCCTCACTATGTGGAAATAGCAATATACCATGACACCCCTACAAGACCAGTTTGCATCTTTTAAGTTTTACTTTTTATTTTTTTTAATTTTTGTGCATTTTTATTACATTTTCTGACTTCCAGCAGGAGATATGAAAATGTGAAACATATTTTCTACTTTCATACTATTTCTTTTTTCAGTTTATGTTCATTCTAAGTGTTCTTTATTGGAGTGAGTGTATGGTGTTAAGCTAGATACGTTTTTGTATTCTTATGATTATCTGCTTTGCAAAAGTAACTTAATTTTCTTAAGCAATATTAGCATTCACATTACTTGGCACCATTGGCAAAAAATTAAAATAAAATAAAATAAAAAAAACCTCCCGGTAGCCAAAATCAAATGTAAACATATCCTTTTTTAGTAAAGTTACTCTGCCTTTTTTCCTAAGTCTAAATACAGTAGCTCTTTTTTTTTTGCAGTTTAGTCATGCTTTAGCAAAATGTTCTTCTAATGAACATTTAAAATAAAGTTTCTTATAGTGAAATAAAGTTTTTGTTTCATTTTACAGACCATAGCCACTAATGCTTTGCTTTTTTCATTTCTTTTTTCTTGAATTCATGCACATATCTCTGTTTTAATATATACAATATGTACAAACAATACATCCACACTCTTTTCGCTCATTCAGACAAAACTATACAAATAATAATTTTATCTTGCCAAGTTATTGACCCTTTGTGAATAAAATATTTAGTAATTAATCAATATATTCCCTTTCAAATATTATTTCTCATTTTCCATTTCTACCTTCTATATATACAGAAACTGCCCAGATTTTGATGAAATAGCCAAAATAAGAAATTTACTGGCCAGGATGGAGCACCACTCTGATCTTTAGGTGGTATAAATGTCCAGGCAACATATGTACGTGACTGCTCAGAACAACAAAATTACTGTTTAAAAAAAAAGAGCGCTACATACGTTACAAACTATTTTAAGTAAATAATTAAAAGTAAGGCCAGAAAATAAAGTGCTGAATATGAGAATAAGTACATGACACTTGAAATACTTGCAGGTTCTAGAAAAAATACCAAAAAAGGAACTTTTAAAAACTTGCTCAAGCTGCTCTCTTTATTTCCCATGCATTACCCGTTTGCCTTTTATGCCAACCCACTCTGTAAATTTCCAGGGGATGTATTAAAAACCTGCAGATTTAAAAAGTTGCATTAAGTGTGCTGTAGAGAGATTCAAATAAAAAGAAAGGACAGAAGTGCAAAGGAAATGAGAATGCATGTACCCAATAAAGATTTACTGATCTAAGCCCCTCCACTGACTCTTGAAGCTTCAGTTTCTTGGAGATGATTGACAGGTGCAGGAATAGCATTCTTGTGTTGCTTGTGCATTCCCACCTTTTCTTAACAATATTTTTGGTATAATATTTGTACAGTTCCACACGTTTTAATACAGCCCTATATGAAAAGGATAATTAATCGCTTCTTTTGGAGAGAATGAAGCAACTCACAAATTCCTCCTGGTGTCTTTTTTCCCATGATCCAACAGAAGATTGAGTTCCAAGATGTCTTGCTGAACAAATTAAAAGTTGTCCATGAAAGTGCAAATGCAATGACCAAAACATTACTGTTAAAATCCTGCAGCTGAGATTCCCAGAACTGCAGTGGGTTTTTTGTTGTTGTTGCATGTCTCTGCTAAAAACAGAAAATGAAAACAGTCTGAAAAGCAATGTCACATTGCTACGGGATGCTGCTGTGTATCTTCAGGTTCCTTGGCCTTTTTCAATTCTTTCACTCTGAAACAATAAAAAGGCCCTCTATAACATTTCTATTCCAAAAGAATTTCAACAGGCAAAAGTCAAAGGGATCCCTCACTACAACTTCCAGTATGAAGTAGCCATCACCTTAAGAAAACTCAGGAGTATCAATAAGAAAGAACCTCCTGATACAGTAAACAATTGGGAGCCAGGGAAGGGGAGAAAAAACTCATTCAGAAGGAAGAATTCACCTTTCGCAACCCATTTCTGGACATCTTTATTTAATACCCAAATTCATTCTATCATCAAATCATCTTATTTAATTAATTGTCTTTTAGGACTGCTTTTCATCAACTGCTTTTCTGCTGCTGCCTCATGTACCAGATAATTTGAGCAAAATGCACTTTCTATGCTGCCCCTTTTCACTGAACATGGGCAGATGCTCTACATCCAGCATTGTGGGGAGAACAGATTTATTCCAGACTTCCATGGCAAAGTTCTACTTAATTTATCCAGTACCTTAGATTAGTAGAATTTATACTGGCATCAATGTAAGCAGATACATTACTTCAACTTATTGTCTCAGTCTCACTGTCAGCATCTGCATAGTCTGGTTACTTGTAGGATATATTTATGTGTATCTTCATAATCCCCAGTCAGGGACACAGTCTCTCCATGGAGTACTAACTCTGTAAAGAGCATTCAGATGCTACAGTTGCAAGAACTTTAGAAATGGAAGTGCATTCATAGATTTATGTAGCACCTATCACCATTGGATCTAGGTGCTTATTTACAAAGCTGTAGTACATTAGTTAAGTAAAACTATGAAAGTATGGGAAATTTAAAACTAAACAAATTAAATGACTTGGGTCATGCCTAGAAACCCATTAAGGCCGCTACTTGGCTAACATACTCTTGTTATGTCACTTCACCAAGGCTTCCTTGAAGTGACTAAATGAACAACTGCAGCCATCCAGAATTGATCTAGGCTATCACACTGTCAAGGCTTTATCAAGATGCTTAGTAATGAACTTAGCTTCAAGGGACAGAGTTTGGGGTCCCAGTCATCATTAGGGAGGGAATGAGTTGTTAATGCAGTTCTGTATACCTCTGCTTTTGTATCCACTATGTATAGCTCAATCTAACTCTTCTTGGTCAAACAAAGCACTCAATGTCACAAAAGAGCTGCATAGTTTTTTTGTACTGGAGTTGAGGTAGCTCTTTAGGACTATATAACCCATATGATTTTGGCTATTTTTTGTTACAATATACACAACTTAGTAAAATAATTTTAGACATTCTAGCTAGTCATGGACTCATTTCTATGAACCATCAAAATGCATTAATTCCAGTTCAGAATGAACAGCATGTTAAATCTGATTTCAGATGCAGTGTATTGAAATAAGCTACTATATACAGAACCACATCTATGTGAAAAAAACCTGCCTGACTCTGCATGTCCTTGCTCAGTTAGTCTGAGGGTAGTTTTCCTCCAAAAGGTTGTGATTATGACCCAAAGTAGAAGGATTTAGCAGAGTACATCCACAGTTGTTAGTATATTAATTTCTTAAGCAAATTGACCTAGAGACACAACAAGGGGATAAATTCAGAGGTGCTTTAAAAAGTATTTCAAGTTTCACATCTGTAAGTGGGCATAAGGGCGTCCAACTAATTCTGAATGAATGTAACAGAGCCATAGGTTAGCATAATTTAGATGCTATGGGGATAGAACAGAGGCACTTAGCAGAAAGAGCAACTAATAGAGTGCAAATTAAAGTAGGTATCCACCACTACATTATCTTTTGCTCCGCTGTGTAAAGGGACTCCTTTATACTTACATATTGATGTGAAATCACTACAAACTTACACATCATCTCTGAATTTGGCCCAGTGACTATTTTCAACTGTCTTTCAGCTAAATAAAAGCTCTAGCATTCAGGACATCCTGTACGCTTGTGACACTGGGGGACATGGGCTCCAGCAATGAATGAATGGATCACACGGGTAGTATGCATGCATTTAGAACATTACTAATTGTCTTTATTTTACTGAAGTGTTTGAGAATTCCATGCTAGGGAGGACACAGAGTGTGCATATTGCTGATCAAACATGAAAATAGGGTCTGCAGTGTGGCATGACTCTGAAGCCCTGGCTACACTAACAACATCAACTATAGCTGAAAGTGGCATCTCACTCCCACTTTCTGAAACACTAAACAGTTTTGACTGACACTAGGATTTAAACCCAGTACAGAGTCAGGGAGCCCCATTGCTGTAAAACAATGATTCAATTTTGTTGTGTAGTCAAAGTATCATTGCAGTCAAAGACATGTCAAAGGCTAGCTTTTCTTTTCTGCTGTAAGGGAGCTAAGGTGAAATCCTGGCTCCAGTGAAGTCAATGGCGAAACTCCCATTGACTTCAACGGATACAGAATTTCACTCCAGTTGCCTGGGAGGAATTCTCCATTCTGTATCCTATGGAGGTTACTCCCTCTTTGCAGCTCACTGTGGTTGCTCTGCTAATTATCTGGTGGTCCTGTTCTTGTATTACAGGATATATGTATTCAGAACCAGTAGAGGGAATTTATAATTCTGTACTTACGCACAATAAACACAAACTCAGAATATTCTTAATTTGTTAAAACTTAAGCTCTCTTTCCGTGCAGCAGGAAAGTGAAAAGTTACTTCTCCCTAGATGTGCACTAGTTCACATTTTATGTTGAGACTAATCACACATATGCAAAAGATATCACCTACGATGCAGGACAGGTAGTGCAACTTGTGCATTTTTCAGTTGCACCTCTTACTGTAATATAAAATTAACCTGTTATTACTATAGGTCTCATTGAGAACATGCACGATTGGTAAGCTGTGGCTCTTACTGATACATGCTGTATCCATGTTTAGCACTTCAACATGCAAGTTCTACACTAACAGAACACACTTTTGCTGGAAAAATGCAAGACATGCTTTGCTGCCAACTTCAACTTAGGACATGCAACATCTGTACTGGTGCATACCTGTTTAACTGGAATATGCATGCTAATGCAAGTTGATTACTGTAGCATTCAATATTTGCACTAGTACAGATCCTGTTCACAAATATGCAACACCTTTCTCGGTCAAATGAGTCCTGTACTAGTTACTAGGTTTGTAGGCTTGTACAAATTTTGGAACTGCAGTGTTGATTGTTGCTTAAACATAAGAACATAAGTGAAAGATGCTGCAGTGTGCACAATTACATTCACAGACCGAATGTGCTTCACAACCTTGTATTCCACAGTATTTGGAAAATGACTTAAAGATGATGCTAGTTAATACTTTTTGAATTTGTTAATTTTTCCCACATAGTCAATAGCCGTGTGTGCAGGGGAGTGAGGAGGGGAGGGGGATAGGGGAGAGTATGTTTGTACAGGTAGTCATTTATTTTTATAATGTACTGTATGTTAATACAAAGAATATGCCTAAACAGTGTCAAAATTGTGGTGACACAGACAGCAATCAAGAAGATTAAATCTAAGGATGATGTTTTATTTTTAACTCGTACTTAGAAATGAAGGGCGCAAGTGAAATATCCCAATACAAGGGGGTTCCTTGGCTGACAAAGAGCTACTGGAATGTCTCTGCCTGTACTCTTCGTTGCTCCTCAGGATAAGGGGTCTGGCTGTAGTGGAGGCGGCTCTGGCTGTTCTTGGCTGGCTCAGTGCAGCTAGAATGTAAAGTGAGGCTGCTCTTTTTTATAGTGGGGACTGGGCAGGCCCTGTGAGTTTGGGTGGAACAGAGATGGCATGAAGATCTCTCTTTTCTCCAACCCTGTGCCAAGTGCAAGAATGAAGAAACAGAATCAGTCAAGGTCTTCTTTAGATCCATTCTGAGTTGTTTTTAAATTATGTTTGAGACAAAACATATACATATTTTTCTATACAGAATTTAAAATATTTACTAATGACCAAATAGCTCTGAATTGCTCTCAAGTGAACCTGAGTTAATGTTTTTGAACTGATTATTTTTGTGTCCAATAGTTCATTCAGAAGTCTTGCCAGTTTGTCACATAAAATGTGCACAATGCAAGTCCTTCAGAAACCCTCCTGGAAAGTAGTTACTCTTGTCACCAGCAGCAGCCTTTAGTCCAGTTTAATACTTCCATAATTAAACAAAAATCATTTCTTGATCAGTGCCAGTTTTATTTGGTGATGTTTTACAGTGATATAAGCTAGAACAGGAGAACAGGCCAGTTATCTTCCATTTACTAGACTCAGTGTAAAAAAAAGTACAAACTAAAATTTCAAAATATGAAACAATGTGATTCCAAGATGGATTCCTGGACAAATTATCCCCTGTAAATAGAAATTCATAATAGCAGTGCTGCTCACACAGCTCACAAGAGAGCGACAGCTGGCACTGCCTTACTGCAACTAGCCAAGACATTTTCTGCACCTTGTTTCATCTCTTTCCACTTTGAATTTCAGGTGGGGAAGGGGGCAGAGGTCTGTGGAGGCTCCCTTCCTTTGCCAGCATTAGCAACCTGCCAGGAGTAAAAAACTGCACCAGATTTTTATAAAACGAAGAAGACATTTGCCCCAGAAAATGACAGCTCTCCGAGTGGATTGTTCATCTGGGTCTGAGCAGACTCCGAATACTGACACCTGCCTCTGCACCTTAAGTCAGGGCAGCCATAGGCAGAAGTAGCACTAGGCCAAAGTTTTAGGTGGGGGCTGTAGCTTGTCTCAGCTCTATATGCATGTTCTCATTAGTTAAGGGCACTTTTGAAAATGCCTCTTAGTGCTGTGATGTGGCTGACAGGGCTGTTCAAGTGAAGTCCTGCTGGTGCTGAAATGTGAACTCTGTAGCCTGAGGCACTGGAGCGCTGCCCCACATGTGGCCTTCATCAAGAAGAGCTGTTTGCTGTTGCATTGGCCCGTGTGAAAGGTGCACAGAATTGGGAAGAAGGTGAATTTATTTTCTCGTGTATCTGTGTGAGGTAAGCCCCAGTGTCAAAGGCTCCACTGGAGAGCTCTGAATCATACATTTTGGCCAGAGGCCATGCTGGCCAGCTCCAGGTACAGGGTCATTCTTCACTAGTGAGCGAAGGGCGGGCAGCTGGATTGAGTAAGCCAGAGTGACAGGGAGTATCACTGCCACTGCCCCCCTCCCGTTTATGGTGTTCTAAGAAGTTAACTGAGAGGTTTGGTCCTTTTAAATGTGAAGAACAGAGCTTTTGAGCTGTGACCCTGTAAAGTGTAAAGATCACAAACAATCCTACAGCTCCTAAAGTGTCCCAGCTAGACAGTTCTCATGACCTTTGGCTTTTATTACTTATTCAAATACCATTAAGGAAGTTGCATTGTTATATGCTGAAGCAATGTAGTAAGCAACAGCCCTGAAAGCCAGCAGCAGTTTGTATTGTATTATTTCCCTCAAATTTCAAATGAGTATTTGTGAGCAAATGAATTAGGCCTACTTAGAAAAGTTACAGCAGACGATAGCTTCATGGGTAAAGCGTAAGGCAAAGCTGTTTCATAAAAATTACTCTATAATGCTCAGCCAGGGAAATGTTCAATGAGTCAGTGAGTTTATAGCAAAAAAGTTCTGGCAATGCTGGAGGTCAGTAATATAAAGGACAGGGTGAATTAGAGCCACAGAAGGCTTTTTAGTCAGTTACCTGTTGCTCTGAGAGCTGAATTGGCTTGTGTGAAATTTAGGAAATGGGAGCTCTTGCCTTTTTCCAGATATCTCATTTGGATTGCAAAACAAAAAAGACAGAAAGGCCCAATAAGAATGACACCCCAGAGCATGGGGCCTGCAATTTAACACACACATTTGTGCTCCAAAAACATTCAGCCCCTGCAAAAGGTAAACGAAACAAAATTACTTTGGAAACTTTCATTGCAGCCACCTTGACACGCCCCACATGACATTTTTCTCCCATTATCCTTACATTGGATTACTCAGGAGAGGGCTTTGCCCCCTCACCCTAACATTTCCCCCATTCTTAATGTTACTACAAGACACATAAGAAATTGGGTATTTAATGCAATGGCTGCTGCATATCAGACATTTCCTGCTTTTATTAAAAGAACCTTGGTGTACAAGAGTGGGAGAGGCTGTATCTTTGACCTGCTGGGGGAAGGACTGGCCTGCAGAGAGCAACAGAGTACATTTTATGGGGTTGTTCATTCAGGTATGAAATAAAGAAGTTGTACTTACCAGAGTAATTGACATCACATGGTACATATACCCTCCCAAAAGCAGAGAACCACACATAACCAATGGGATGAAGTTTTTAAAAGGATGCTGCCATAAATGAATTTATTCCTTTTATTATTGCTTGTTTCCTATGGTAACTTTGATTGTTCTGCCCAAGAAAACAGGCTAGAAACTTTGTTGTAAGCAGACAGTAGTTTAACCAGTACAGCAATTCAGGAAGACCTGATTGTTATGAATACCAGCTCCTCAGAGTTATGGGAGAAGGGGTCACTGGAACATCACACATCTCTCTGAGTGTCTTGTAGCTGCACCCTGCATCTGTATTCTGAACAAAACTTGCACGTGGGAGGTTAATAGGAAGTTTAAACAAAGGAGCAGGTCAACCTTTTATATGTTTAGGAGAGAGAAATAGAGATTCAGCATAGCTGAAATCTCTCCAAGGTTCCTTTGGGATGAAAGCAGCTACTAATTGTGCGTTATTATTACCAGTTCCTTCTGAAATAGCCTGTTATCACTGCTGCAGAAATGTAGACAATTAATAGTGACAAAATAAGGCCCTTTGAGATCTGCAGCTTTCTTACATAAATCCCATCCAAAAAATCTTAACCTGCACTGAGAAATCTGTTATATTTAATCCAGGTAATTCTTTGGGAGAACACCTTCTTCCCTTCGCCTTTTTTTTTTTTTTTTAAATACTGAAACTTCACAATATAAACTAAAAATTAGGGCTGTCAAGCGATTAAAAAAAATAATCAAAATTAATTAAACTGTTAAACAATAATACAATACCATTTATTTAAATATTTTTGGATGTTTTCTACATTTTCAAATATATTGATTTCAGTTACAACACAGAATACAAAGTGTACAGTGCTCACTTTCTATTTATTTTTTAATACAAATATTTGCACTGTAAAAAAAACAAAAAAAAAAGTATTTTTCAATTCACCTAATATAAGTACTGTAGTGCAATCTCTTTATCATGAAAGTTGAACTTACAAATGTTGAATTATGTACAAAAAATAACTGCATTCAAAAATAAAACAATGTAAAACTTTAGAGCCTACAAGTCTACTCAGTCCTACTTCAGCCAATCGCTCAGACAAACAAGTTTAGTTACATTTGCAGGAGATAATGGCACCCGCTTCTTGTTTACAATGTCACCTGAAAGTGAGAGCAGGCGTTCGCATGGCACTGTTGTAACCGGTGTTGCAAGATATTTATGTGCCAGATGCGCTAAAGATTCATATGTCCCTTCATGGACCATTCCAGAGGATATGCATCCATGCTGATGACTGGTTCCGCTCGATAACAATCCGAAGCAGAGCAGACTGATGCATGTTCATTTTCATCATCTGAGTCAGATGCCACCAGCAGAAGATTGTTTTTTTTTTTTTTTTTTTTGGTGGTTCGGGTTCTGTAGTTTCCGCATCAGAATGTTGCTCTTTTAAGACTTCTGAAAGCACGCTCCACACCTCGTCCCTCTCAGATTTTGGAAGGCGCTTCAGATTCTTAAACTTCAGGTTGAGTGCTGTAGCTATTTTTAGAAATCTCACATTGGTATCTTCTTTGTATTTTGTCAGTGACAGTGTTTGTAAATCAAACAACATGTGCTGGGTTATCATCTGAGACTGCTATAACATGAAATATATGGCAGAATGTGGGTAAAAAAGAGCAGGGGACATACAATTCTCTCCCAAGGAGTTCAGTCTCAAATTTAATTAACACACTATTTTTTAACGAACATTATCAGCATGGAAGCATTTCCTCCGGAATGATGGCTGAAGCATGAAGGGACATAAGAATGTTTAGCATATCTGGTATGTAAATATCTTGTGATGCCAGCTACAACAGTGCCATGTGAACGCCTGTTCTCACTTTCAGGTGGCATTGTAAATAAGAAGCAGGCAGCAGTATCTCCCGTAAATGTAAACAAACTTGTTTTTATTAGCGATTGGCTGAACAAGAAGTAGGACTGAGTGGACTTGTAGGCTCTAAAGTTTTACATTGTTGGTTTTGAATGCAGTTATGTAACAAAAAAAATCTACATTTGTAAATTACACTTTCATGACAGAGATTGCACTACAGTACTTGTATGAGGTGAATTGAAAAATACTATTTTTATCATTTTTACAGTGCAAATATTTGTAAACAAAAATAATATAAAGTGAGCACTGTAAACTTTGTATTCTGTGTTGTAACAGAAATCAATATAGTTGAAAATGTAGAAAAACATCCAAAAATATTTAATAAATTTCAATTGGTATTCTATTGTTTAACAGTGTGATTAATTGCAATTAATTTTTTTAATCCAGTGTGTATACAAGTGTTGGTGCACTGTGTGGTGTGTACATGCACACACAAGGTTTGTGTGCATGTTGATACATGCACATTTACAGCAACAAAGAATGAGTAGTTGTACAGTCTCTTATGCTTCAGCAAAGTCGCAGGTGATACAACTTGCAGTAGCTCATCACTTACATTTTCCAAATATACAGAAAAAATAGTAGTACAGGTTAAGAGAGTAAGAAGCAGAAACTGTGGTTTATTGTGAAAATGAGAACTGTGCACTTGGAATGATTTCTGATGCATCATGCTAAAATGTATTTACACTCCCCTTGTGCACATAACCCATTATTCATTGAAAAACTGGTTGATTTAAAGTCATTAGTCACTGGCTGTACTTCCCTGATTCACATTTAATTATTTGTATTACAGTGGAGCCCAAAGGTCCCAATCAAGGATTGGGTCCCACTGAGCTAGGCACTATGCAAACATGTATAAAGACACAGTCACTGCCTCAAAAATAACAAGACAACTGACATATTGGGCCGAGGGAACACAATCAAATGTGGACCATTTTTACATACATGTCTCCATTTGCAATATATTTTTCCTCAGTTATTATAAATGAAATGCCAAGTCTCCCCTGTGCACCTCAAACTAGACATCACATAGTGGTTAGTTCCTTATACGTGTCATATTAAAGGTAGATCTTAAGAAAAATCTCTGAACATCTGCTGCTCCCTTACCATCTCAGATGTCAGGGATTGTTATATTTTATTTAATTTATATAATATACATATTATGGAGATATACCTATCTCATAGAACTGGAAGGGACCCTGAAAGGTCAAGTCCAGCCCCCTGGCTTCACTAGCAGGACCAAGTACTGATTTTTGCCCCAGAGCCCCAAGTGGTCCCCTCAAGGATTGAACTCACATCCCTGGGTTTAGCAGGCCAATGCTCAAACCACTGAGCTATCCCTCCCCCCTACATGAAGCCATTTACATCTATTGTATAAATAGATTCCTTTGTTTTATTTGGAAAATCATGTGGGCTAAGAACTATCACTGTAGAGCTTAGCGGTAGAGGGAGAGATGAGCCATTGAATGGGAAATGGACAAAAAAATCCACTCATGTCTGCTGTACATTAAAAGGTGGGAAGTGTTAAATTGTGCTCCCCATACATTCTTGTAACAGAATAGAATATTTCATTTAGACAATTTCTCATTAAATTTCAGCTACTTACAGTGAAACTTCAGAGCACTTTTTTTTTAAATATTTGAGGAATCAGTGTTTTATTATATATCAGACTGTGATGCAGAGAGACAGTGAAATCATATACAATTAAAATAAAAGCAAAATGATTGATGTTCCTGGCTGCTTTTTGGTCATTTAATCAAGCCATTTAAATATTTCATACCAGTGAGTAACTACAAGATATTTGAATCCCATCCATCCTACTGTGTTTAGCCTATGGAGAAACCTGCACATGTACTGCACCTTCAGAAATTGCTTCCTGTAGTTTCTGATATGCCCTACAATCCATTTAAACTGCAACAATAACAAGAGAATTCTTATGTTAAATTCCATTCACAGGTAGCACTGAACTCTCTAGCCGCTGCAGAGCGCCACACTAAAATCCCAAGAGCAGATCCTCAGCTGATATAACTTGCCATAGCTCCACTGAAATCAATGATCTGTCCTCCCCAATCTCTCTCCCTTCAAAATTACCTGGGTCTTTATTTTCATTATTGAATGCGACGAGAAGGTTACTCACCTTGTGCAATAACGGAGGTTCTTTGAGATGAGTGTCCCTGTGGGTGCTCGACTCCAGGTGAAGATGCGTCCCTGAGCCTTTGCTCAGAAAGTTTGGCAGCAGTGCCAGTACAGGCTGCGCATGCACAGTGCCTACCTAGCACGCTGTTGGCGCCTCAATAGCACATGCGCGATCCAGACGACTCAGTTTCTTCTCTACCCTGGAGTCTGCCCCTAACTCCGAAGTAGACGGGAGGTGGGTGGGTAGTGGAGCACCCACAGGGACACTCATCTCGAAGAACCTCAGTTACTGCACAAGGTGAGTAACCTTTTCTTCGAGAGAGATGTCCCTGTGGGTGCTCCACTCCAGGTGGCTGAAGAGCACTGCCCGCCTAGGATGGTAGGGGCTTTGGAATTGGCAGAAAAACAACTGATAGCACAGTTCGACCAAGTCAAGTATCTGCCTGAGGGCCTTGCGTGACAGCATAATGTTTAGCGAAAGTATGTTCAGAGGCCCAGGTGGCGGCCTTGTAAATGTCTATTAGGGGAACGTTGTGTAAGAATGCTACTGATGCCAATATGGATCTAGTAGAGTGCATCTTCATCCCCGCTGGAGGTTGTATGCCTTTTAATTGATAGCATAATTGGATTCATCCAGATATCCATCTAGAGTTACTTTGAGTGGATATGGAGTTACCCTTAGAACTTTCTGCTATGGAGATAAAAAGCTTCAGTGAGACTCTAAATGGCTTGGTCCTGTCCAAGTAAAAAGACAGTGCTCTCCTAACATCGAGGGTGTGCATCATAGCCTCAAAACTGTTGGCGTGTGGTTTAGGAAAGAAGGTTGGTAGCTGTATCGGTTGATTGATGTGGAAGGAGGAATGTATTTTGGGAAGGAATTTGGGATGGGTACGTAACGTTACTTTATCTTTACAAAAGATGGTATATGGTGGGTCTGCCATAAGCGCTCCGATTTCTCCCACTTGTCTGGCTGATATGATCGCTATTAGAAATGCCACCTTCATGGAGAGGTGTAGTAGGGAGCAGTTTGCTAGAGTTTCAAAAGGTTTATGTGGGTGAGGGCTGTTAGGACCAAGTTTAAGTCCCATGGTTGCGTAGATGGAATTGTTTTGTGATTGGGTGAACAAAGACTGTAGTGTTGCCGATTTTTTGGTGAAAGGCGAAGATAGCTGCAAGATGTATCTTAATTGAGCTGAGGGATAGAGTGTATTGTTTCAATTCTAAGAGGTATTCAAGTACAATTGGAAGAGGTGCAGATGTTGCAACCGTTTGTCTAGCGGCACACAATGAAGTAAATCTTTTCCACTTATGGAGGTAAGTGTTACATGTAGTCTGTTTCCTGCTGTGTAGTAGCACCCGCTGGACCTGTTCAGAGCAAACTAGCTCCTCATTAGAGAACCAGGTGTTCAGATGTAGCATCCCTATGTTGGGATGTTGTAATTGGCCCTCCTGTTGTGTCAGTAGATCTGTCTGGAAAGGGAGTGTGATTGTGATACATGCCAACATCCATGTAATGTACAGATACCATATTTGTCTTGGCCACGGGAGGGTTATTAAGATGACCTTGAGCCTGTTGGTCCTTATTTTCTTTATTACTCTGGATAGTAATGGTATTAGCAGGAACGAGTCTAGAAGGTCTGTGTTCCAAATGATCATGAATGCATCCCTCATTGATCGCTTCCCCAGACCAGCTCTGGAGCAGAATTTGGGGCATTTTGTGTTGCAAGCCGTCGCGAATAGATCCGTTTGTGGGTGACCCCAGTTTTGAAAAATGTCCCCCAGTATGGTGGTGTTTAACTCCCATTCGTGATCGAAGGGAAAATATCTGCTGCGCTTGTCTGCCGTGGTGTTCTGGCATCCTGGGAGGTAGGAGGCTGAGATATGTATATTCTGTTGGATGCACCAATTCCAGAGTTTCATCACCTCGGTACATAGTGAATGTGACCAGGCTCCTCCTTGTCTGTTTATGTAAAACATACAGGCAATGTTGTCAGTCATTACTCATATATTTTGGTTTCTTATGAGTGGCAGGAAGCAGAGGCAGGCGTTGCGGATGGAGTGAAATTCTAGTAGATTTATATGTAGTCTTGTCTCTGTTGTGGACCATAATCCCTGAGCTGTGCGCTCTTGCATGTGAGCCCCCCACCCAATAACGGATGCATCCATTGTGATCATGATTAATGGAGGATCCTGTGTGAAAGAGATACCCGAGCACAGGTTGTGTGGTTGAGTCCACCAGGTCAGTGAGTCCTTGACCTTGGGTGGCATATTTAGTCACATGTTTAACCTGTGTTTGTTTCGTTTGTAAGTGGTTGCTAGCCATCCTTGTAGGCAGCGCATGTGCAAGTGTGCATGTTTGACCACAAATGTACACGCCACCATGTGCCACAACAGTTGTAAGCATTCATGGGCAATGGTCTATGGACTGTTCTGTATCATTAATATGAGTGATCTTATGGTGTTGGATCTGTCTCATGGAAATGACGCTTTCACCGCTTTCGAATCGAGGTAAGCGCTGATGAACTCCAGCCATTGAGTTGGTTCTGTTGTAGATTTCTTCATGTTTATTTGTCGTCCGAGTCTCTGGAAGCAATCCATGGCCGCTTGAGTGGATCGAATGGCATCTGATTGAGTATGCGACTTTAGGAGACAGTCTTCCAGGTAAGGAAAAATTATTATTCCTTGCTTTCTGACGTTCACCATTACTACCGCAAGGATCTTGGAGAAAACGTGAGGTGCTGTTGACAGGCCGAAAGGCTGAAATTTGTACTGATAGTGGTCTGTGCCCAAAGTAAATCGGAGAAAACCTCTGTGGGCAGGGTGTATTATAAGATGAAAATAAGCATCCTCCAGGTCGAGGGCTGAAAACCAGTCTCCCTGCTCCAGAGCCAGTGGTATTGTTGTCAAAGTGACCATTCAGAACCTTTGCTTTCTCACAAATGTGTTCAGTCGCCCGAGATTGAGGATGGGTCGCCACCCCCCCACTTTTCTTTTGTATTAAAAAATAGTGGGAGTAAAACTCCTTCCCTCTGTGTTGAACAGGGACAGTCTCCGCTGCCCCTAGTTGGAGGAGATGTTGTACCTCTTGCGTAACAAGTGTTCATGAGAGGGGTCCCTGAAGAGGGAGGCAGGAGGGTTAAGAGGGGGGTATAGACAGGAAAAGAATGGTATAGCCCAATCTGATAATTTCCAGGGCCAATTTGTCTGTGGTGATAGCCACCCAACTGGGATAGAATGGGAGCAAACAGTCTCCAAAAAGCTGGATGAATGGTGTAAGTGCTGAAAGGGGTGAGAGGTCTTCCTGACCCTTGACCAAGACTTCAAATTTGCTTATTGGAGGAACTAGGTTGAGATGCCGCTGGTGATGGAGGGCGTTGTCACTGTGGTCTCTGCCTATGTTGGTTGCATGGTCTTTGGTGTTGCTGTGTGTAAGACGGGTATCTAGGTTGTTGATACAGTTGATGACTAAAGCTGTAGCAGTGAACCTGGCGGCCGTATCAGCAGCATCCAGTGTGGTCTATAGAGCCATGTGTGAAATCATCTGTCCTTCAGAGACCAGACATTTGAATGGTTGTCTCTTTTCCCTCAGGAATGTCATTAATAATTTCCATAAATTTGCCATAATTCCTGTGGTCATATTTGGCAAGTAATTCGCCACCCGAAATTGTAGTGTAGAAGAAGAGTATACCTTGCGGCCAAATAGATCCAGCGTCTTACTCTCCTTATCAGAAGGAGTGGACCAAAAGTGGTGTTGTTTGCTCCTTTGATTGGCCGCTTTCACTACCAGCGAGTTTGGTGATGGGTGTGAAAAGAGGACCTCAGATCGAGGGAACATAACATTTTTGGACCGCCTTCTTTCAGGTTGGGGGTATTGTAGCTGGAGTTTACCACACTGTCTTGGCAGGTTCCATGATGACCCCATTAATGGGCAAAGCTATCTTGGAGAAGGCAGATATCTGCAAGATATCGGTTAAGTCATGCTGAGTTTTCAACACTTCCTCCAGAGCAATCTTAAGCTCGTTAGCCACTCTTTTGAACAGGTCCTAAAAGTTGATAAAGTCTTCTGCAATGGTTGGTGGTGGAGACATAATAGCCTCATCTGGTGAGGAAGATGAATTATTATTGGTTGGAGAGGTGTCTGGAGCCGTGTTCTCTTGTTACTGAATCGTGGGCTCCTCCCTTGTGTCCGCCGCTACAGCCTCCAAAAGGTGTAGGTGAGGGTCTGGTGTCTTCCCTACATGGACTGTGGCACCTGCTATGGTTCTTTCTATAGGGACACCAGGGACTCCAGTATGGCCAGTGACCGCGGAAGGGCACTGGTGGTCCCATCCATGGGCGTCCATACCAGGGTGGTAGATCATGAGAATATGAGGACTGTGGTGGTCCAGCAATAATCAGGGTCCCGACTGGGGAAGAATGGTGTGAGGAGAATACCCCTTCAACCTTGTCATCTTCATCCCTGGAAAACAGTGATGGTATCGGAGAGAGCAGTACTGTGGGCCCTGGTGAGACACTGGTGCCTAATAGAGGGGATTCTGGAGTTGAGGAGACCACCAAATCTTTATGATGCGGGGAACAGAATGGTGCTGAGAGCATCAGTTCCGAGGGCAGGGTGCCAATCGGAGTGGTGGCACAGTGCGCTAAGTCAGTGCTGAAGTAAACTGAGGTGGCGCCGTCATGTTAGGAGCATTAGCCTGCAGCATGGGATTAGGAGTAGTTGTCAGTACTGTCTCCTTTGGTGCTATTGACAGTGCTGTGGTGGAAGCAGGCAACTTAGAGCCATTAACCTCTGCACCTGAGCGGTTGGTGCTGGCTGCAGCACGGACGGTGCTGAGCCACAGAGCGGCTGACACTGATGAGAGCAATTTGGTCTGCAACTGTTTCGCGGTGGTCTGCTCTCTATGAGGCGAGGAAGCTGGCCGCTTTTTCACCATTTTATTTGTTCTTAGAGGAGCCAGGCCAGTGGTGGGAGCTGTGGGAAGCAGTGGGTCATAGGGACATGCTGGCTACCACTTCCTGCAGCTCTCATTGGCTGGGAATGGTGAACCGTGGCCACTGGCAGCTGCGGGGAACCGTGCCTGTAGACGGTCAATATCAGCAAAATGTCTCTCAGCCCGTAATCAGATTAACCTAATGGGCCGCAGGTTGCCCACCACTGATCTAGGCGGTGAGGAGAATGGTGACCTTTGGCAAGAAGAAGATTCCTGTCCAGGGTCAGAGACTGGTCTGAGGGACTTTTCCATTAGGATGAGTGTAAGCCTCAGGTCTTTATTTTTTCGTGCCCTAGCTTTCAGTTTATTACAATGGGCACATTTCTGGGGAATATTAGATTCCCCCAGATTATGGACACATTGAGCATGTCCATCTGAGATAGGCATCGCCCTCTCTGCACGCCGTGCATCTTTTAAAACCTGGCGAACCAGGCATTTTCTTAACTATCTCTAACTAAGCTACAGGATATAATTTTTCTTTTTTTGAAATGGGACAAAAAGGTAACTACTGAAACTTAACTTGTCTAAACTAACCTAATTTACTAATTTAAACTACTATCTATTTGAAAAAATTAAGGTTTTCAATGGGACTGCTGAGCTCCGTCTCAGGCAGGGGATGGTTGAGAAGGAACTGAAGAGTCCTGGTCGCGCACACGCTATTAGGAGCCAATGGTGCATGAGGCAGGCACTGCGCGTGCATGACCCATACGGGCACTGCTGCAAAACTCTCAGAGCAAAAGCGCAGGAACGCACCTTCCCCTGGAGTGGAGCACCCACAGGACATCTCGCAAAGAAGAAACCTAACAAACGCTCCAATTTCAAGTTTCCATATGTGGATCTTGACAAAAGAATAAAGAAGTCTTTACATAGAGGGCACTTCATTATGATGCTGATATTTGTTTACAGAATGTTCATTATTACATCACAAGCATTAAGGAAACTATCGAGTTTCCAAAATGCAAAAGTCTCACCTATAGAGTCCTCTCAGCAGGCTCTTTTAAGAGTGCAGACCATGAAAGATGTATCGATTGCAGGTAATCTTGAGACTACAGCACGCATGTATTCTTTTAGGAAAGGCATGATGGCACAATTTCTTTGTTCTCTCCTCTATTCCTAATGTGTGCCCTCTCACGTTTTTCTGTTCAGCTTTGAACCTGACTGGCTCATTCTGAGACATTAAAGTGTAAGTCTCATCATTTTATTATTTCTAGAACAAAGGAGTGAGTAAATGTTAAGAATTTCAGCTACAAATCCAGTACTTTTGTTCTGTGTTACCTGCGTGCATGGCTGGGAAGCTGGAAATAAATCTTTCAGAGCTTCATAGCCTGTCCTATAGGAAGAAGTGCAGTTTGCAATAGTTGAGCAAGTGAATTTAGCAGGTAACCTATGCTGCTTCTTGTCTCCAGGTGAAGGGAAAGGGCAGAAGGTGACAAGGGAAGCAGCAGAGGACTGGAGTGGTAACTGCTAACTGTATGGGGGGGACAGAGGAGTTAAAGAGCAATTCATTGAAGAGGATGAGGACTGTGAAAGGCAATGGCAAAACTGTGATGGTGGGAGAGGAGTTTGGAGGGGAAGCAGCATAGGTTTTTGAATAATGAATTGTTAATTTGCAATTATGCTCATTTTCACTGCAGTCTCATAACACAGGTCTTTGTGACAAGCAGCACATCGATATATAGCTACAAACACCTGCACAGGCCCAACACCTACCAGCCTCATGACTACTAACTCAGTTAAACAGACATTAAATAGGAAAAATGGGGAGGTCCCCCATTTAATTCAGGACAGCATATTGGTGAGAAACAGAGTGTCCCAGCTTCCAGCTAGTAGGATTCCAATTAGGGTGCTGTCTCTGGACCCTTTTCTAGGTGATAAGTCTAGAACCCTCTTCACTTCCCACCACTGGGAGGAAGGGTAAAGCCACCTCCCTGTCTCTTCCCGAACTCCAACTTTTGGATTCTTTTCTCCTAAGTTTGCTGTTTCTCTGAAAAGTATTGAGCATCTTCAGAAACACAGATGCAGTGTTTAGTTGCTGCTGGGAGAGAGGAGAAGAGTCTCCTTTCCTTAGCCTCTCGCACTACTGCTCAGCAAGAGCCTTCAGAAGTAGCACAGTGAAACTGACAAGCTTGTAATGGAGCATCCTGGTAGCTGTTCAGAAAACCATCAGGCAGCAGTGACACTGTGCGGAGACTGGGAGTCAGGGTGCCCATGTTCTGTTCTAAGCTCTAGAAGGGAATCTGTGGAGAACAGCAGACTGGAGATCTGAATCTTATTGCCCTGCACCAGGTGCCGTCGTTTACACCAGTGTAAAGTGAATATAAAATGATGCTATTCTGATCTGTGACATTTTACACCAATGCAACACACACACCAGGCCTTAGAAGGCAGGATTCTTGGATTCTGTTCCCAATTCTAATGGGAGGATGGAGTGCCTGGTGCTTGGCTTTAGTCTCTCCTGCTGAGCACATGACAAGGAAATTATTTTATTTTATGCTAAAATCTAATATTAATGCTGCAACATTTTAATTATGAAGGAAGTCATTACCCATTTAGCATGTGCCAGTGCAGACCCATTCCAGTTTAAAAAAAATCTGTTTACAGTATCCAAAATGGCTGTTAAGTTCCCACCAATACCACTTTCTAAGCATGCCCAGTGATGGATATAAAAGTCCTTTTTCCCCACTTATTCATGCATTTGTAACATCTACTGCAGAGTTCTGTCCTGTTGTGAAAAGCAGCAGTGTTAGTAATTGCAATAGGGTTAGTTTATACAGTATTTTGTTTCATATAATTAATGGATGTGAAACTTACTGGCATATCTAGGCTGCAGCCCCATGCAAGCAAGCAGAAAGCAAAAATATTTAAAATGGAATAGAGAGAGAAACTGGCTAGCAGGCAGCTAACTCACCCTTTTGTACAGCCTATGGTCCACCAGAGGGCTTCAGATAGCAAAACAATACCAAAGAGCTATTAGCATACACATGGCATCAAAGAAACCTTACAATAGTTTCACTTCAATGGAGGCAAGACAAAGTATTTCTATTTGCCTGGAGAGAAAAGGGCCCACTCCCAGATGCTGCCTGTGTGATTCCCTCTCTTCACCAGGCAGCAGCAGATCAGAGTTCAAAACATTTTAGGATAGTAAAGTGCAATATGAAGTAAAATGAAGACAGATAGTTGTTCTGGTGGCATTTCCAGCCCCAACCTATCTTCCCTTGCATGATAGGCCGTCTTCTATCTCAGTCCTAATTTCACTGGCTACAACAGGACTATAATCCAGATGATAATCACAGCCTAGCAATACTACAAAAATACCTCAAGAAGATAAAATTTTAAATATAAACCGAAGGAAAAGAAAGGAAATAGAATGTTATCAGTTTACTGAAAGCTGACTGTGTGGATTGCAAGTGGGTGTCGATTCAGTTAAACCAGGCCCAGTTAGAATGTACATTGGTTCCACCTTTCCCTGTAGCTCTAAATCAATATTATTTATGAACCACTGACTAGCTGAGGATAGTTGGTGAGTCATTAAATATGCAAACCTTTAATTCTGGTCTCACACAGGGACACTGTGCTGGAGGGCAGGTCAATAAGCAGAAGGTATTACTGCAACTTTTAGACTTAAGAGTCAGTCACTGGCTAACAGGCCTGAGCATTATCCACATTCAGAACTATTCAGCTGTGCATCTCTTGAATGGCCTGTGCTGTCTCATGCTCTATAATAAACACTTTCAAGGTAAGACATGCTGATACCATGATATGGTAGCATGTTTTTCTTCACATTCCTGGGGATACGTAACAGATGGACAAATAGATATTTTTCCAAGATCTATAGTAATCTCTGCATCTCCTACCTTAAGAGTTACTGTCACAGATGAGTGTACAGAATCTGTTTATGGGGGTCTATTTTTGTCTACATGATGTCTGCCCATATTCAGATGCATATATCTTAGCAGATATGAGCTCCAGCTCCAAAAAATCTGCCCTCATCCAACAATGCACACTTAATTGAAATTCACATTTCTCTCTTTCTATCCTATGCAATGTTCATGTATCAGTTACCAAGGAAACCAAACCAACTGTAGGTCTCTCTCATGAACTGACCCAATGGCATCTGAACTGTTGTCTCTGATACTGCAGTAAGTGAAAATTCATGAATACAGGAAGCTCCAACTAGCACAGTCCTTAAACACACTGGGTCAGATCCTCAGTGGATATAAATCAGCTTTACTCCACTGAAGATCTGAGCCAATAAGTAGATCTAACAAACCACGAGAGGTACCTTAGAGCTGTTTTGGATATGGACAGAAAGGGGCTTTTCATAACTTACTTAAACAGATTTAGACAAAATATCAGTCAGATGGTTACCAGGAAAAAGCCCAAGGAAAGCACACAACTGAATCTTGCATAAAGGGAACAGAATAATCTCTTAGCAAGAATTATTTCCAGGATCCAGTTCCAATATCTAGATGTGGCCAACAGAACTAAGCAAATTTTAAAAATGCAGAATTAGCAAATGTTCACTCACAAGTTACACGTTTTAAAACTTCTGCAGCTGAAGAATTCACTGGCTTTACACTTAGTTTGATGGGTCTGTGCCAAGGACTGGCTTTCTTTCTTCTGCTTTTTTCCCCTCCCCTCCATTAGCTGATAGGTCTATTTCTAACTAGTCTCACTTTCCTTATACTGCTAAGCTTTCTCTCTGTTCCTTTCTATCACTCTTTTCTTTCTCTCTAAGCTATTCATAGGGCATCAATCATCACACTATCTTGCGTGCTGATGCGAATTTTCAGAGGCGAAAGAAGTAGCTCCATCGTGTAATTTTAGAGAGCCGGAGGCGCTGCTAGTCACATTTGCCACCCCAGCCCCCAGAACATCCAGAGCAGTAAGTCAAGTCTAGACTTCAGAACGTGCTGGCTCACCCCCTGAAATTGTCACTGGAGCTTTCTGCTATTGGTGTGCTCACTTTTACATTTCTAAGGGAATACAATCAAATTTACTCTAATAATTTTACTAATAAATCTGGTACATTCCCAAATTCAACACAAAAAATACCCAACATCCCCACTGTGCCATTCTTTGTGTGACCTTTTCAGACCACAGTTTTTATGCGGAATCCTTATGCTGCTTCATTGAGTAATGAGATTTTGAAACTTTTGTTTGTAATTTTCTCCAATGCCAGGATGCCTCAAGGTAAAACTCTTTTGTAAATGATAAGATTAGTAATAAGGAAATATCCGTGTTAAACCTTTGCAATTGCCCAAGTAAAGCACATGCACATTCTGCAGTAGAAACACGTACATAGCACACAAAGGATGTGGGCACATTTTCAGTTTAGAAGGGGAAGCATGGTAATTTGGGATTTATGATCAGCTCTTCCTTGGAAATGGAGACAAGAATTTATTTTTGTTTAATTCCAGCCAAGAATTAGGGATGCATTCCAAAACAACTCTGATCTCTTGCGAAGCAGTGCATTAGCCCTCTGAACTCAGAGAAGGAATTGCTCTCAAGATGGTACATGAGTACAGAGCAGTGAGCTACAGTCAAAGTGCCTGAGGCAGGAAGAGATTTATTCTCTGGGTCACAGTGCTTTCTCCCCTTGCTTTCCACTCCCCTATTTAAAAGCAACAAGACCTAATTCCCTCTGTCTCTACACAGCTATAGTGACCCCACCTGACTAGGTATTGCAAGGAATTGAGCCAAAGGCATAGGAAAGGTCTACTACTTCATAGGCCTAAGGTTCATATGAGCGCGCAGAGCCTTACTTTAAGGAAACGAGAAACTGAGGAGAGGCTGACAGAAGGAGAAGGGTCAAGGACAGGAGAAGCTGCAAAAGCTGCACATCAGATAGGTCAAGGAAGAGACTGGCCTATTGAAAAGCCTGGGAATGGTGGTGTAGTCCAAGTATTTGGCTCACTGGTGGGAGATTCTACACTATGGCTAATTTTAGGGGACCTTTTTTGTATATTCAAGTATGTTTATGGGGGTGTCAAAGTCAGCCAAATACAAGAGTCCCTGGCAGCTCTGCTCCATTGGCCATAGGAAAGGGGGCATAAAGCTTCAATGTGGACTGCCCTGCCTTCTAAGAGATCTGAGGGGATCTACAGTTTCTGAGTTCTGTACCTGTTCTATGGGGGTAGACCTGTATGGAGAATGATCAGGTGAATCTTTGAGTTCACTTCTGCCTGCCCTGTTGTAGTGAGGGACAAGCCAGCCATACTCTGACAAAATGCTGTGTCATCGTCAAGAGCACTTGGCGCTAGTTTAGAAACTAGAGTAGCTCCTCTCTTGGGCTGCATCTGCTACTTGCCATGTGAACCTGCAGGGCAAGTTGTCTGCCCACTGCTCGGGCTATGCCAGCCTCATCCCAGTCTGTATCTCTGACCTCATACAAAGATGACTATTTCTAAAACCTTGTACCAAAATACTAGTAACACCATGTGCTTCCCTCCATTTCAGAGTTTAGTTTGCTGAACCAGCATTGGCTTAAACTAAACATATTTTGGTCTGACTAGCTTTCAAGTATTTTACCTTGTCTTCCTGGACGAGACAAGTGTGTGGTTATTATGGAGGAGGCATATGCAGAAAGATCTGAATTCATTTCTACTAGTCAAGACAATGTTCTGGCTGACAAGTTAATCACAAACAAGATCCTTTCATTAACTAATGAAAGCAAGTCACCTGAACACAGTATAGTACTGTTATGGGAGCTCCAGCTGCCACATGTTGCAGGCAAACAATTGAATCAGTGTTGTCCTGAGTTCCTAGTACTGTTAGGAGACCCTTCTTGCCTTGTGTATTTATTCTCCAATTTAATGTTTATTTAGACATGTGGCGTGGCTGACATTTGCACTGACTTGTTTGCTGTTGAGTCTCTCCCCTCCTAGAGGGCTGTGGGGCTCAATTTATCTAGATTATAAACAGATTCATCCATTGTGACGCCACTAAATGTAGACCTGTGTCTTAAGTAGAGATGCTTCCAAGGTATAGTGGATGCTGTGACATGCTGCACTACGAGGCTAAGGGCTGGTCTACACTGGGGGGGGGAGGGTGGAGGGGAAATCGATCTAAGTTACGCAACTTCACCTACGAGAATAGCGTAGCTGAAGTCTACGTATCTTAGATCGATTTACCGCCCCCCATCCTCATGGCATGGGATCTATGGCTGCGGCTCCCCCATCGACTCCGCTTCCGCCTCTCGCTCTGGTGGAGTTCCGGAGTCGACGGGGAGCGTGTTCGGGGATCACCACGTCTAGACGAGACGCGATAAATCGATCCCCAATAGATCCGGCGGGTGGTGTTTACGTACCCTAAGGTGCAATGAAAAAAGTCTGTGAAGCAGTTAGGATATAGTCTATGTAGTGTGTGTGTGTGTGGGGGGGAATTATTCAGCTGAACTCTCCTCCAGGGCTCCTCAAGCCCAACTTCAGTAAAGTAAGGAGTATAACTAAGGGTTTCTTTGTTCTGCTTCCATTTATCACAGCCTTTTACCATATCTGCAATGCAGCTGAATGTGTCTTAGTGACAGTCCCAATCTGGAGATTTTTTCATAGTGTTTTTTTGTAAGCAGCTGGACTTTGTTACTTGATGATGAGAGTGATTTGCAGTGATTCTAATCTATTCTATTCAGGTTCTTATAGTGCACCCATTGCAATGCTCTGCGGATGCCCTAGGACTGATAGGTAAGGAAAATCCATATAAAAGTGATGTCATACCTGTGGCGGCAGCGTCGTAAAAACCGCATGATCTTGCGAGCAGCTTGATCCTGCTTCTTGGTGAGCAAACTGCTTCTAAACACAAAGGAAGGAACATCAGGGCATGGAGGAGAAAGGGTACTAAATAGGAGAATAATCATTCTATGTGTACTGTGCATTTCTAACCTGGCTTACCTGTAAAATGTGGCACTGTCCAGGGCTGTTAGATACCAACATACAAACAGTATAAGCCCTTAAGAACCTTATACGCTACCTTTATTACATTTTCCTCTGCCTCATCTCATTTGTTGGAGAGTAAAATTCTTATGACCTGCATTTACTGTCCCTTAAATGCTCCTTTGATGTGTATATCAGCTCCTTAATTTTAAAACTGACTTTTATGCATTGCTGGTGATGCTGTCGGAGTCCCTAAGATGCTTATTAATTTGCTTTCTGTATGAGGCCATTCGCAATCCAAGATGAGAGAATAAACCAAGTGAACTGTTCTTTCTAACATAGACTTATGGAGGAACCCCAAAGCCAGCAGAACTAGCACACATGCTACTATGTTCCCGTTAGCTAATCCTGCTGTGGGGATCTCCATTCAGAAATCAGGAGGCTGCTCTCATTTCAAAAGCATCATCATTCAGTTTTATTTATTTTTTGCTTTGGTCTTTTCACTTGTAATGCCAGTGTCCATGATTCACAAACTGCATCAACAGGAGTAACTATTAGAAGAATATCTAGGTTGTTCCTGCACTTCAGCTCTTGCAGGACAGCTCAGTTTGACTGAGGCTAGGTCCACACTACCCGCCTGATTCAGCAGGTAGAGATCGATCTTCTGGAATCGATTTATCGCATCTCATCTGGACGCGATAAATCGATCCCAGAAGCGCTCCCCCGTCGACTGCGGAACTCCTGCTCGCCGAGAGGAAGAAGCGCTGTCGACGGGGGAGCTTTTCTGCGCCGCGTGGAGCCGCAGTAAGAAAACTTAGTTCGATCTAGGCAACATCGACTTCAGCTACGCTATTCTCGTAGCTGAAGTTGCGTTTCCTAGATCGATCCCCCACCCCAGTGTGGACCAAGCCTGAGAGCCTCCTTTCCTCTACATGCTAACTTAGCTCTCCTCCTCTCTTTCCTACAAGAGTAAATTTTCAGCTCTTTACCACAGACCCACCTAAGTTTCTGTTGTACAATGGCAGCTGCTCGACTTTTTTGTCTCCTCTTCCCACATTCTTTGTAGCTGCGATAGTACTGCTGGATCAGCACTGCGGCTCGTCGGCTCTGCTGGAATTTTTTCTGTTCATAATAGCTTCTGAATTTGCTCTGGATAAGGATGGCAGCTTGTGTCATCTTTTTATAAAGTGCATACTGCAAAGGAGACAAAGAGAGGCTAAGGCATTCCAGCAGAAAGCAGGCTTCCAAAACTCTCGCCCCACTGGAATGTGATGGGGGAGGATACTCTCTCTTCTTATTGCTATGAGTAGAGGCCAAACTTAGTATCTCCTCAGTGAGCAGAAACTGTCTGAAATATGGCCCCGTGACAAACTGGTGCAGTTGTAGGGTCTAGTCTACACTAGAAAAATTAGTACCTGTAGTACAGTCTCTGCCAGCAATGGTGCAGTTGTGCTGGGGGAATTTATTTATTTATATTTCTAATTGGTAACAATGGTGTAAGTACTAATATAGACATGGCACAAATGTTTTAGCTTTTGAGTCATGAACACCTGTTCTGATCTTGTGTCTAGTCTACAGTAGTAGGTACTTATATTTCTAGTGCACATACATTCTAGTACAAAAGTAATCCAACTGCAGAGGAACTGGTATTTGCTCTTAACAGGTACAGCAACATTCACCATTACAAGATGACAAATGCTATGAGATAAAGGTCTCTGGTTCTTCTATACACACAGCTGTTGCTGTGTCAAAACTTGCACAAACAAGAGGGGACTATGTCTAGCTAGCAGACTATAATGAAAAAACAATGTAACCTACTAAACACAAAGTGCTGATAAATGTACAAAGTAAGTAAGTTGAAAAAAACATTTTGTCTCTAATACTTCTCAGTTATAAAAATAGGTTTCAGAGTAGCAGCCGTGTTAGTCTGTATCTGCAAAAAGAACAGGAGTACTTGTGGCACCTTAGACACTAATAAATTTGTTAGTCTCTAAGGTGCCACAAGTACTCCTGTTCTAGTTATAAAAATGTCACTTTTAAACAGATCATTTAAAAACTATTTTGCTTTTCAATATTCATGCCATTTGCAGTTCATGCTGGTTAGGCAATGAAGACAATATTTGGGTTGCTCATATAGTTTACATCCAAATAAAAACAATATTTTGACTGAAATAATTTTTGATACTACTAAGATTTTCTCAGAATCATTTGTATTAAACCAAGCCTAACGTTGGGCCTAAACTATTCGAGATTAACCCTTTAATCATTATACATGAGAGTGATATTTCTGTGTTTTATAAAGTTATAACCACCATGCACTAAATTTGCACTAGTGCTCACATACACTAAAAATCCCCCTCCAGTACTGGGTTATTTCCAGACCAGCAATCTTTTATGCCTCTAACCTTCCATCTGTAAAACTTAACCAATGAAGAGGTGCTTTCCCTTAGGGTCCTTCTGCCTTCTGAGACTTGCTTGAACAATAGCGTTCTATTTCTGGCTTGTTCCTGTGTGAAAGATTGCTAAACATGGGCAGACTGCTCCTCATTCAGAACCTCATGGTTTAGCTCCCTGCATTGAACACAGCCCAGCATCAATGGCCTGGGTCTATTAATTGAAAATGGGAGTTGTACACTGCTCTCAGCTATTGCATTCTGTTGAGTAGATTTCTATAATAAGGTTTACCTTGCATAATAAAAGACATATATTACCTAGCCTTCTGCAGAGCAGTCAGTAACGAGGAGAGGAAGCAACTCTCTAAAGGCAAGAATCTCTTTTACATTTTCTCCCTTCAAAATAACCAATGTAAGACAGCCCTCCCTGGTACATGGAAGTCATCTGCATTCAGGAATATTTAAAATTGCACACAATTTACTTTCTAAGTGGTAAATGCAGACCTGGACTGATATGTGAAGGCCACATTTAGCACTCTGAACTGATGTGTAGAGCAGACTTTTACTGTGAGTTGGTCTTCTTTTGAAGAATATGTCATAAAGTGTTATATATCCCCAGACAGTTTGCCAGCCTTTGACTCACTGCTCATCTAATTACAGGAGAGATGTGACACATGGGCAGCAGCCATCTCTATATCTGACAGTTTTACATCATACTTCAGAGAGTTCTCTCTTCTTAAAAACAAACCAACCAACCCATCATATCATGGAGTAACACCAACATTTACCCAATTTCACTCTTTGGCACTGAAGCAGTTGTGGATTGCTGGTACATTTTGTTGTCATTTTTTATTTTCTGTTTTTTTTTTTTTTAATAAACTCTTACAATAATTAGATGAACCAAAGTTTGGTTTTAAATTAGCTATTTTTAAAAAATTCACTCTCGGGCTGATCTTTTCTTTTCCAATTCTGAGCCCAGAGAGGGCTTCTGTGGCTGAGTTACAACACCCTGAACAGAGGGCTAAAAGTGGAACAGTGACACTCAAGCTATGTCTATTTAAGCCTGCAGTCATTGATGTAAATAATACAGTGATATAATATAGTAATAAGTTATGTGAGATGAGAGAATTATAGCTCTAAGATACCACCCAGGTCTGCAGCCAAACTTGTGAGATCCACTCAGCGGTCTTGTTGCCTATGCATTAAAATTTTCTGTCCAGCCCAAATTCTCAAAACTCCCCCCACACCCGCACCCTCCCCTCAGGCTGGTGGGAGCTGGGAGAACAAGGGAAACAGTAGTTAGCTTTAGTCAAGTGAGTATCTCCAGCCAATCTAGGTGCATGATGACAGACACGTTCACCTTCCTTGACAAAATAGTGCTTTGGCCCAATCTGAAGTCTTTGGTGAAGGAGGAAGCTGGGGGTGGAAGAACAGTTCTAGGAGGACACACCCATCTTCATATTACATTAAATCTCCCCTGAAAGAACAATATGCACTCTTGTGTCTTAGGTACCCTGAGAGCATTGGAAAACGCTGAACTGATACTGACTACTGCCATGGTCAGGGTGCTGCACAGGTAGGAGACAGGCTGTTACACTCACAGCATATTGTCACAGGACAATTCTAACATGACACTGACTGTATTAGCAGTAACACACAAGTTGCACTGTAATTGGGAATTCAGTGCATAGGTTTTTAAAGCTGAAAATTAAAAATACTCATGGATACAGACAGAGCATCGATGTCACTGTTTGTGTGGATGTTCAGATCAATATTCCCTCATATTGTCCATGACCATGGAGTCAAATAATGGAACCTAATAGACCTCAGCAGCACTGGGAGCAATTTAACGACCCAGAGCACTGCGGACAGTAAAGATTCTTGTTGCTCATAAAGATAATGCTAAGAACAGCTGCCGAGCAAAATGTTTCTTCATTAATAGTTAGCACTGATACAGTTCCCTCATCTCAGCCCTTCATTGCTCAATAAGTGTATTTAGAAATACTAATTGTGCTTCTATATTAACATGTAATGCGTTTCTGGTAACACAGCGCCGTCTCTGTCCTACAGTGGGGATTTGTGTTTGTCACAGACCAGTCTAGCTGACACATACATTCACTGCTGGGCATTATCAAATCATTTCACTGAATACCAGGTTTTCCTGGTTTGTATTGAATGTGAAAGTTTGTAACCCAAAGGGAACAGTTTCCAAGGCAGTGTTTGTTGATTCATTACCTTCAAGGCTATCCAAGTAAGCTTAGGGGAAAAACAGAAAATACAAGGTTAATGTTAGATCTGCCAAATAAAGAACTGAGAAACAAAAACCAAACACCTGACCAGACCATCTTCTCCCAAAAGAAATGGCTCCAGGGTCAAAGACAAACCTTGTGGAGCAAGATTTGAAAGGGAATTCACACTATGATTATACGAAGCATCATTCTAGAACGTCACTCTATGATGATCTAACACTAGTTAGAAACATTTATTTGGGAAAATCTAACTGAATGTTATGTAAGGGTCTCTCTTCAATATTGTCATCCTAGATGTCGGTCTGTCTGAGTTGGGGGGAGAAGTGTGTTTGAACTGGTGCTAATGGACTCCCCATTGTTCCCATTTAAAAAAAAAAAAAAAAATCTCATTTCTGGGTCTGAGAACTCAGCCTAAAACTTGGCTCCAAACGAAAGTGTGCTGAAAGGTTTCAGTCCCTGGACAAATTATATCAAGTGAAAAACTGGATTTTTCATATTTTAAAATTTGACATGTGTTTTCCATCTCCCGCTCTGCAGTCCAACTCATCTTTAGCACAAAACCATCTTAAATTTCACAATGAAATTTGGAAAGCAGCTAGTAAGAAGTACAATGTAATCACTTTGATAAATAATAATATATTAATATACAGGTAAATATGAAATACAGCTTGTTCCTCACTCCAAATGTGCAGCTATACACACACAGTTGCTCTAGTTTCAGACCACGTCATCACTAGTGTGTTGAGAGATAAGTTGCAGGACTATTTGATAACACTGTATATAACAAACCAGGGAAAATACAGAAATTAAAATCTTCTCAAGGAAACAGCTTGTGAAATTAGATTTACGATGTGATTTTTCTCCCCTTTCGAGCTTAATCATAACACATTCTGCATATTTATCACTGCATATTGAAAAGCACACTTTGGAGGTTCTCTCTTTGGGCCAGTTCCCAATATATGTAGACTCTGCTGTCAGTATTCACAGGTGCACATTATTTCACAGAAACTCAATTCTTCGCTTACCTGTTTGTATTTTCTGTAACAACGCTGAATGACAGCAGCAGCCACTTCCTGCTGTTCTCGGAGAGGACGGCCCTGTAACAAAAAGGGAAGTAGTTATGAGTCAGCATAAATCGCACTGAACAAACAGGAGAGAGGATGAGAGGTAATGGCTCTCTGCAGCCTGAGTATGACCCCAGGTTCCCATTTACCATTGTAGCACCCTCCTTTTCAGTTCTAGCCAGCGGTCTCTAAAGAAGGGGTTTCTATTAGTAATTTATGAAGATGATGGAACACCCCCCAAATCTACAAACAACAAGTTTGACAGTTTGCAGGAGAGAATGAAAACAGGCAGCTGAACAAAGGCTTTGATGTGTACTTTCCTGCTATGCTTTGTGGATTGCCATACTGTTGCAGAGGAAGCATTGCCACATGCTAAAATATGGACTTGTCTCCCTTTGCTAGCTTGTTAGACAAATTTCAAATTGGGAAAATTATTTTGTCTAAGAAATATATAGTCTACATTTTATTTTCTAATGGATTCTACTTCCACACGCCCAAGGCAAAGAGGTGGGATGCTCCTGCTACTTACCTTGTATTTCCTGAACACTGTCTGGACGAGTTTGGCAGCTTCATAGAGTTCTCTTTGCTCATGATCAGACAGAGTTAACTGTGCAAACTCATTCTCTACCCTTTCGCTGGTGGATGCACTCAGAAATTCTGACCAGTCTGCTGCGGAAGGAAGGCTGGGTTTCTCAAAAGCTATTTCACTGATTGGTGAGCCTACGGGGCTCAAGCTGGTGTTTGACGAAGGGGTCAGGGGTTCACTGTATAGACTTCTGAAACAAGAGGCACAAAGGAAACATTTAGTCACAGAGAAGCCGGACTGGCATGACTAGTAGTTTATTACATTTTTATGTGCAAGGGCAAAGTTACCTTTCCAAATGACACTGCACAACCCAAAGCCCCAGGAGGTCCATGCCCTGTGACATGCTGAAATGCACCTGGCTGCAATGGAATTTGCAGGCTGAACACTGGCTTTGGGATTCTGTTCCATGATCTGAGATATTTTTGCCCCCTCACCTTTTACATGACTCATGTGTATGATGGTTTCATCTCCATCTTTAAAAGGCACAGAGCCCAATTAATCTCTGGTGTAACTCCACTGACTTCTCCCAAGCATGGATTTAGCTCACAGTGAACTGAATGCTCCACATATATTACAGTGTAATGTCTCTATTCTTTCTAATCATTATTTTGTCATTATAAAAAGGTTTGTGTGAAAGGATTTTTCAAAACAAGCAACAAATTTGTCTCTATTGAAACACTTAAAAAGGAGTTGATCTTTCCTGGCGTCTAGCCTGGGTCAATTTACTTTTTCTCCTAAGTTTAGATTTGGTACCAAGGCTGGAAAGGTTTTCTCCACCCATCATCTAATGCATAGTATTCTGGGAATTCAATGTCTCAGGTCTATCTTGAATTCTGATATTTGTTTGCCATGAACTCACCATGTGAACAGCACAATTGCTTCAGCCCTTTCCATGCAACTGGGCCATAACCAAAGCAGGGCAAGTGGGGCAGTTGCCCAGGGCGCAAAGCTGTGGGGGGCAGAAAAATGGGGCAGAGACATGCCATAATAACCCTGGCAGGGGGTACAAATATGCTTGCATGCCGTGGAGGATAAAATGTCTAGTCACTGCTCTGCCATGCAGATATTACCGTGCCCAAACACAGAGTGCGCCTCTGGGAAGAATTAAAGAACCCAATTTGTTCCAGTAACTTGATTTCTAGTTTTAATCTCAGAAATGTTTGTGGATCAGTCAGAGATACAAATGCAGAGGCAGATGAATTCAGAGGCAGAAGCTCTCAGAGGTGGCTGAGCTTCTATCACTTTAAATAGCCCTGTGGTCTCTCCTGGGGATTGGGCAGCTCTAAAATAAGTGGAAGTTAATTTCTTTGCTGTTCAGATAAGGACTGTTACATTCAGATTAGGATTTAACAACAGACTAAAATCCATTTTAATCTTTTTGAATAATCCTGAGTTTCTGACTCCAGTGCTGTGAAATGAGTTTCATCAGGGCTGCCTTGTCTTCCATTTCTCTGTGCTGCTGGAGGCCCCAGGCTTCATGGCCTAGCTACACTCTGCACTGTGATCCAACTTCAGAACCTCATGTTACTGCACACACCATTTATAATAAAAGGCAAGAATCCCAGCAGCTCCCAAAGGGGAATGTCATAGGACATAACAAATTGGGTAAAATGAGACAGGCGTGCAACTCTTATGGGATGTTACGCTGCTCACTTCTCCCTTTCTGATGCAGAGGGCAAGGGGTAAGGGATTAATGTCGCCTTGCTTTCCCAACAGAAGTCTTCCCGTAGTCTCTAACAAGACACAGAAATTCTCATGACATCTGCAGCAGTTGAGTTCATCTTCAGCATGTGAAATTATGATGGAAGTTACTATTTAGAACAGACAGTCTGCAGAAGTTATCTGCAAAATCAGTGAGTGTGTGGGATTAATATTGCTAATCATCATAACCTGACAATCGTGGCTGGGTCAGATCTGGAGGATTCTGTGGGTGAACCCATCAGCATTTTAAAAAAACCTGTCACTAGGCACTTGCCATGGATTACAGATAGACACTAAAACCCTCCATCCTACTTTTGCTTTGGCACTTGGCTTCTGCCTTTGTGACCAGTGCTGGGGTTTATCTTCTGATTCATACTTTGGGAAAATGGGTTCTTTCCCCTTTCCTGCCAGCCCCAATGAGGGGAGGTGAGCTTTGCAGTATAACATGAAGTTAAAAGGAACTCTTCCTGACATCCTCTGGGATGTCATCCAAGAGCCTTCCCATACTCAGTACCATAAAAAGGGGCAAAACATTATGGTTGTTCTTTCAAAAGTTTACAACTGAACATTGACTTAACATAGCTTTGAAACTTTACTATGCAGAACAAAAATGCTGCTTTCCCTTTATCTTTGTAATAGTTTACATTTAACACAGCACTGTACTGTATTTGCTTTTTTTTTTTTTGGTCTCTGCTGCTGCCTGATTATGTACTTATGGTTCCAAATGAGGTGTGGGGTTGACTGGTCAGTTTGTAACTCTGAGGTTCTACTGTATAGCTGTTTAAAGCTCTGTACCTAGTGTATTTGCAACCTTTCCCCTTTCCTGCCAGCCCCAATAAAAACATTTCCTTAGCGGTTACAGGGACCCACCATATCTGGCCCCTTCCGCTGAAGCGCCTACAGCGGTTGCCTCTGAGACATGGTATGCCAGGCACGCTATGGGCACCCAAGCAGTCGGGGAACAGAATAACCCCAATAATTACAGATGTAGAGCCAAACAGACTCTGTTGTTTAACCAGCTGGACTTTCCTTGTGGTCTCAAACAAGAATCCGTTGGTCTGAAAGTGTCTGTTTTATTGCAGGGGTTTGCACTTTTCCGTCAATTTACAGTTGTACCTAACAAAGGAAAGCGTGAAGACAGTTGCTTATATTGCTTGATGTTTGCATGTGCGAGACCAAGTGTACCTGTCCTAGAATTACCTGCATTAAACCCAATTAAAAAGCAAAACCAAAGGTCAAAGAACACACACACACACACACACACAAAATATCGGAGCAGCAAATCTGCAGTGAAACGGGGACATGCCCAAACCTGTCTTGTGGTTAGTTAGTGTTGCTGACCTTATCTGTGCAGCACTTGGTATATGATCGACATCAGCAAGGTAACTGGCCAGCCAGCTCATCGTGGTGCTAATGGCAGCAGTGTCTGTCCTCTCCACCAGCGGTGACTCCATTGGCACAAAATTCTCCCGCTTGATCCTGTCAGGCGTTGCTTCAATGATGTGCTCTGCAAGTGTCATCATGTTCACCTGGGAAGGGGCAGACAAGAGCAATGTTGGCCAACTTCCTGCCAACACCTTTGTGGTGAAACAATTCACAGCTTTACCCCAGGATGAGGACAAGGGCTGCCCAAGTGTGTGGGAAGCGAAGGTTACTCACTGGACCTGATCCTGAATAGCTCATTCAGGCAAAAATGCCACTGACTTCAATCTAAGGCTACGTCTACACTAGCAAGCTGCCAGCAGGCGCCGCTGTAAGATCTCCAGCGTAGCTGCTCTATGCTGATGGGAGAGAGCTCTCCCGTTGACACAATAATTAATCCACCCCCCAACCACCCCCCAATGAGTGGCAGTAGCTATGTTGGCGGGAGAAGCTCTCCCACCAATAGAGCGCTGTCCACACCGGCGCTTAGATCAGTGTAACTTATGTCGCTTGGGGGGTGGCTTATTCATGCCCCTGAGTGACACAAGTTATACCGCTATAAATGGTAGCGTAAACATAGCCTTATGACTGAGTGACAGTTTTTCCAGACCCAAAGGCCAGTGTTGGATGGCTGGGAGGGGACTGTGAATAACTTATGATCATTAGGAAAGAGAGAAAGGCTTTGAGTGGTTTGCACTGGTTATGCTGTCAGCAACAAAGAGGAATAGAAATTTAATAAGCATAGATTCTCCTTTACAATTCTAGAGATCTCCATAGACTGAGGCCTTGTTTCTGACCGATGGAGGAGAGACAGGAGAACGAAAGCATTACAACTTCATTTAGCATCGCTGCTGCGTACTTTCTAAGGCTGATCCAGTACCCAGAACATACCTGTGTTCCCGTGAAAGAGACAGCGGAAGAGGACACAAGTTCAGAGTTCATGCAGTTTGTGCCACTTTACCTCCAACCCCATTCCAATTAACTTCCCACACTGGTGGGGGTCTCCCGCTATATTTCGTCCCTTATTGCTCCCTTAGGTATTTTTTTATTTAGAAATAAATATTCATGTTTTGTATTTCACTCTTCCTTTTGCTAGACTTGACTCCTTTCCCTCTGGTTTCTATATAGTATCTAACACTATTGTACTGGAATGCTTCCAAGCATCAGGTGATCCTCTCCTGTAGTGAAGAAAACAGCCCATGATGCAGGTTTGGGACATCGCTCCCAATATTAAATATTTGGTGTTGGCAACATTCAGCATGACATCTCTGTTCCTATGACTAGGGCCTGTACAGTTGTTAGATCTGGGAGGCTCAAATAATTTAGAACCCAAGGCAGTTCCAGAAACATGAATGCATCTTTTGCAAACACCAAGCAGATCCATCCCTGCTTTGCAAGGGTTTTGTTTCCCTTTATGACTTTGGCTGTGTGGAAGAATCTCCAGATGTAGTGGGTGGGTATATTTCTGAGGCTCCGCTCTCGTAGCTGCCACTTCACTTACCACCCCTCGTTAGATCAGAAAGCATATAGAATCTTCCTCCCCTAAAAATTAAGCTACTCATTTCTCTCCTCTCCCCACCTTCTTTTTTTTGCTGGGTATTATTTTGTCCCCTACACCATATCTTGTATATTTCTCTTCCCAAAACACTATCCATATAGTCTCTCCCTTTCCTCCTCAAATCTAGAATGCCCTTTCCTTCACACTGCAGTGATTTGCTCTTCGGCCCATGGGCACCACCTTCAGCTTCACATAGTCATTGTAGCTGCTCACTGCCGCAATGCTTCTTCAGTGGTGTTGCAGGGTTGGTATCATGCACATGTGAACTCAAAGGTGTTCAGCAGCCAGGCTGTTACACCCCTGTTACATGAACAAGGACATTAGTCTGTAGTTCCAGCGCTCAAAATACAAGCTGCCTGAGCAGAACAGCATCAGACTAGCTTGCGTCTGTAGATCACAGAATCATAGGACTGGGCGGGACTTCGAGAGGTCCCCTGCACTCATGGCAGGACTAAGTATTACCTTGACCAGGGATCTCAAACGCGAATCACCAGGAGGGCGAGAGGAGGACTCGTACGTTGGCCCAAGGGCCCCATCACCCACCTCCCACTGTCCCCACCCCGCCACTCCACCCCCGCCCCTGCCCGTGGGGTGCAGCAGGTGGCTTAGAGCAGGGCGTTGGGGTGCAGGACGGGTGTGGGGTGCGGCAGGGGGCTCATGGCAGGGGGTTGGGTTGCAGGAGGGGTGCAGGGTGTGGCAGCGGGCTCAGAGCAGGGGGTTGGGGTGCAAGAGGGAATGCGGGGTGTGGCAGGCCGGAGGCTCAGGGCAGGGAGTTGGGGTGCAGGAGGGGGTTCAGGTTCTGGCCCAGCGCCGGTTACCTGGAGCGGCTCCGGGATGGCAAGGGCGCACATTGGGGCCAGGGTAGGCTCCCTGCCGGTCCCGGCCCTGTGCTGCTCCACTCCGGGAAGAGGCGGGCACCGCGTCCCTGTGGCCCCAGGGGGAGGGGGTGCAGAGAGTTCCCTGCGCTGCTCTCGCCTGGGGTACCTCCCCCGAAGCTCCCATTGGCCGTGGTTCCCTGTTCCCGGCCAATGGGAGCTTCAGGGGATGTAACCACAGGTAACAGCAGCTCACGGAGCTCTCTGTGCCCCCCTCCCCGGGGCCGCAGGGACGCGGTGTCCGCGGCTTCCCGGAGCAGCGCGTGGCCCTCAACACCATGGGGTTGGCAAATCCGCAGGCCGGAACCAAAGCCCTGAGGGGCCGGATCTGGCCCGGGGTGGGGGTACGTGGCGCGCTGGGGAGAGGACGGGGGGGCAGCGGGGAGCTTGGCAGGCCACAGGGAAGAACCCCGCAGGCGGCCGCATGTTTGAGGCCACTGATCTAGACCATCCCTGAAAGGAGTTTGTCTAATCTGCTCTTAAAAGTCTCCAATGACAGAGATTCCACAACCTCCCTAGGCAATTTGTTCCAGTGCTTCACCACCCTGACAGTTAGGAAGTTTTTCCTAATTTCCATCCGAAACCTCCCTTGCTGCAAGTTAAGCCCATTGCTTCTTGTCCTATCCTCAGAGGTTAATAAGAATGATTTTTCTCTCTCCTCCTTGTAACAACCTTTTATGTACTTGAAAACTGTTCTCATGTCCCCTCAGTCTTCTCTTTTCCACACTAAACAAACCCAATTTTTTCCAATCTTCCCTCTTAGGTCATGTTTTCTAGACCTTTAATCATTTTTGTTGCTCTTCTCTGGACTTTCTTCAAATTTGTCCACATCTTTCCTGAAATGTGGCGCCCAGAACTGGACACAATACTCCAGTTGAGGCCTAATCAGCACGGAGTAGAGCGGAAGAATTACTTCTCATGTCTTGCTTACAACACTCCTGCTAATACATCCCAGAAAGAAGTTTGCTTTTTTTGCAACAGTGTTACACTGTTCACTCATATTTAGCTTGTGATGCACTATGATCCCCAGATCCCTTTCCGCAGTACTCCTTCCTAGGCAGTCATTTCCCATTTTGTATATGTGCAACTGATTGTTCTTTCCTAAATGGAGTATTTTACATTTGTCCTTATTGAATTTCATCCTATTTCAATAATGACAAATGCAAAGTAACCCACTTAGGAAGGAGATGTGACCACCTGGCATCTCTGCAGGAGCTCAGCTGCAGTACTGGCATCTCTTGTGTCTCCTCCACTCGTACAAGGCTAGAATGCTTCTTCCACCTCCTAGGGTTGCCAGGCATCCGGTTTTAGACCAGAATGCTCAATCGAAAAGGGATCTGGGAGACTCTGATCAGCACTGCTGACCGGGCCGCTAAAAGTCCAGTCGGCAGTGCAGGAGGGCTAAGGCAGGTTCACTGGCTGCCCTAGCTCCGCAAGACTCCCAGAAGTGGCCGGCATTTCCTCCGGCTCCTAGATGGAGGGGTGGCCATGAGGGCTCCGTGTGCTGTCTCCACTCCGAGCGCCAGCTCCGCAGGTCCCATTGGCCAGGAACTGCAGCCAATGAGAGCTGCAGGGGTGGTGCCTGCGGATAGGGGCCGTGCGCAGAGCCACCTGGCTGCCGGAGGGAAATGCTGGCTGCTTCCGGGAGCACCACCCACAGTCTGCACTCCTAAACTTCTCCTGCACCCCAACCCCTTGCCCCAGGTTGGAATCTCCTCCTGCACCCAAACTCCCTCCCTGAGCTCGCACCCTGCGCCCCGACCCAGAACCCCAATCCCCTTCCCCAGCACAGAGCCCCGCCCCCTGCCCCCTGAATCCCTAATTTCTGGCCTCAGCCCAGAGCCCATACCCCCTCCCATACCCTAACCCCTTGCTCCAACCCGGAGCCCCGACCACATTCCAAACCCCTCATTTCTGGCCCCACCCTCAAGCCCTCACCCCCTCCCTCAACCCAACCCCTTGCCCAGCCCAGTGAAAATGGGCGAGGGTGCAGGAGAGCAAGCAATGGAAGGAGAAGGATGGAGTGAGTGGTGGCAAGGCCTCGGAAAGTACCTGCCATCTACATTAGTGGCGATGCCAACAGACTGCCTTTTCCTTATCCTTTGGACCATGAACTTACTGCCCACTACATTGAAACAGCACTTCCTGGGAGTGACTGATGGGAGGTGCTGAGTTCAGAGCACAGTCAGCTCTCAAGCTTCACACAGCCTAGCTTGAGGTGGACACGAAACCTTTCAAATGGGTAAAAAGGTAAGAACCATCCCCACCTCTCTGCTGCCCTTCTGTACAGAAGATAGCACAGCACTGGCTACCCAGAGCAGGGGCCCTTAGCACATTCCTCTGCTTTGGTTCCATTCATTTCAAGATGGAAAATTCCATTATAGCTGGCAGAACTTTTCAAAGGAGCAGACTGTCCAACTAATACAGTGCAATGCAATGCACAACCATTCATGCTAACCGTCACTCTCACAGCAGGACTGAAAGGCCATCACTTACTGTCAGAGGGGAATGTGCACAGTTTGCAAGAACCATGAACTTCTGCAAAGCATGCTTCGGGGGGGCTCTACAGTTGCAAGAACACCTCCCACCACAGCACACAGGTCAGGTACAGTCTCAGAGGCTGACACAGAGGGATGTATTTGCCTCAGCTGGCCTTGCTGCCATGTTATATATGTTTACCTGCAAGTCATCCATGTGCTGTAAGCAGTCCTCATTCTCCACACTGTCCCTGTAGGAAAGCAGCTCCCCATCCACGATCTCCCTGTTAGCCATCATCAGCACATTCATCTGCTCTCGTTGACGCAGCCGGTGGGCTACGGTGTCCTTCCCCAACACAAGCCCCTTTTGGCTTCCCGTCACCTGCACTGCAGACACACCAATATAAATGTCTTTTGGGTTCCACTTGATTCCTGACTGGCCACCAGAGCCCCGGTACCCAGCAACTTCTGGGATGTGCTGGGAGAGCTCCCTGCCATAGTCCCTTATCCCTTCACTGGGGCTGATTGTCTCAGAGATGGATTGCTTGGAGCTGGAACTCTGCTTCCTGACACTTGGCTGTTCCAGGCTCAGTGCTGTGGAAAGCAGCTTCTCTTGGCGTGCCTGGAAATACTCAGGGTTCAGTTTATGTTTTTTGGGTGCTGGGTAATCTTTCTGACTCTCACTGCTGTAGTAGTTGGAGGGCTCAGACCTTGGTCGTCTTAACTCTGGAAGCAAAGAAACCATCAGTCAGGACTGAACAATTGACGTGATAACTGCTGAAAGTGCTCCTGTCATCTATAACACCTCCCTCCTCCCAGGAGTGCAGGTAACAGTTCAGACCATGCCTGGGACACCATGGTCTAATTTATGCAGGAGGAGTGACTGTCATCCTGGGAGGATGCTAAGCTGAACCACCCCTATGAGTGGTTCACACTTCCTTTCCAAATAGCTAGGATTCTGTACCTTTTGACACACATTGACATACTTGCCAATGCTCCTGCAAATACAGGGAATGCGAGAGAGAGACAGGGAGCTGGGAGCAAGGAATCAGGGCAGAGATAGAACAGCTTCACTTAACATCCCCTCCACCTCCCCCAAGTAAACTGCCTGCTCCAGGCCACTATGAGTATGTCTACACTGCAGCTGGGAGTTGTGATTCTCAGCATGGGCAGACAGACTCACACTAGCTCGGCTTTAGTTGCATGCTAGAGATAGCAGTGTGGACACTGCGGCATGGACAGCAGCTTGGGCTACCTACTTGAGCTCAGAACCAGGGGATTGGGCAGGTTTGGACTTGGGTGGCTAGCCTAAGCCGCTGCCCATTCCACAACATCCACACTGCTACTTTTAACATACTATCTGTGCTTGAGTTAGCGCAAGTCTGTTTACCTGCACAGGGAATCACACCTCCCAGGGGCAGTGGTAGACATACACTACAGTCAGGGTTTTTTTTGTTTTTACCTGTATTTGAACTGGACATAACAGTGACACCCTTCTGAGGCTCTTGAGAAGTAATGATTTCACTTTGCCACTGGGCAACCCAGCTCTCGGTGTTGGACTCCCCACTCGAAGGGCAGTGAATTCTGGGATTTTGCCCAAGCTGAACTTGCTCATCTCGCTGTAGCTGCTCCAGACACTCTGCCAACTTCACGTGACCTCGAGAACGAGCAATAGCCAGTGGCAGTCTCCCAAGAGAATCAGGAATAGAGATGGCTCGGCGGTCCCACTTATACAGCACAATGGCGGCATCCATGTGGCCCAGGGCACATGCCCACATCTGAAAGAGAAAAGGACAATTGGCTAACCCAGGACACATCTGTAGGTGCTTCACTCTCTGGCTAAGGCAATGGAGTCCTCTCTTGTTCTCTTCTCAGATCACTGACAAACAGCTCTTATCAGCAGAACTTGGCAAATGCTTCAACACCAAAGGATAGCTTTTATAAGTGTCACATCTGAATAAGAGGTCATTATGGAGGACTAGACAAGTCCTACTCTCTACTTCCTGGGAGAAGTAGTTGCCTGTCCATCTATAATAAATTAAGGTGAAATTTTCTTATTGGGCAGTAAGTGAAACTTTCATATGGGCATAAATCTTAACAATGCCGCAGAGGCAGAAGAGCTCAACTGCATACACACGTGAATTAGAGACAGATGAGCATGTGAGCAGCAGGATTAAAGCTAGGAAAGGGCGAAATGTAGGGGTCCTTACATTTCACATGAATTTTGTATTTGGCTTTCAAAGGACCAAGTGGCTACATGGGGAGACATCAGCCATGCCATGCTTGCTTTGGGACTCGGCTCACACAGGGGGCACAACGAGCTGTGACATGGTAGGAAAGGGTCAGTCAGAAGCAAACTGTGAGGCAGGCGCACGGATAGCTGGGACTTGTTATATTTGGTATTTAATCATGCAAAAATCAAACATTTAGGACAATGCTAGAGAAGCAGGAACCTAGAACGACCTCTGTACAAAAGTTAAAAGCAGCCAGCAACTACACAATTCTTAAGAAAGTATTCTCGGGACCATAACAAATGGGCAAGTTTTAAAACTCTGTCTCTGAGACAGTGCCTAATATAGTGTGGGAGCTAAGAGAATACAAATGACTATCAATAAAGGACCCAGGCCTGGTGGCTCATTAAGGTTGGCAGTAGCATCTTTGCACTCAAACACTGCTTGTTGTCAACGTCACAGAGACTGCAACTGTGCACATTACAGCTTTATGAAAGCTTATTCCTGTCTGTCTACTAACTAAAGAGATGGTTGAGCACATACACACGTGCACCTGTCTAAACAGGCCAGCAGGTACAGGACCAGCTCAGCCCTGGTGTAAGAGGTTCGACAACACTGAACCCCAAGAAATGGCACCTGCTTATACCAGAGCTGACTCTGGCCCATAAACTTACTCCTTCTTCACAATGGCCTTGAATCGCTGCTTACAGTTGTCCATTCTAACTTTTCAGCTTGTATCAATGATTAACACACTTAAGACTTGAATAATTGTTATTAAAAATAAGAAGAGAAAAATACTCTAAACAGCGCTTGGCATCTTGGGCAGCAGCATCCCAGAAGAGCCAAGAGTTACAAAATTATTTGCTAAGACACTGTCTACACATTCTCTAAGAATTACATGGGTGTGACTGCAAGTGTTACTGTAAATCAGTTTAGTCAAACCAGTGCACACTAGGGGGTTGCAGACTGATTGAACTAAATGGATTCTAAACCTAGTTCTATCAATGAACAAACTGTGAGTAGTCCAGCCCTGACAGTGTTTGCAGTGTTGTTGTAACCGTGTTGGTCCCAAGATATTAGAGAGACAAGGTGGGGGAGGTAATATTTTTTTATTGGACTAACTTCTGTTGGTGAGAGAGACATGCTTTTGAGCTTACACATGTCACCTGAAAAAGAGCTTTGTGTTAGCTCAAAAAGTGAGACAGACAAGCAACAGAAGTTGGTACAATTGAAGATATTACCTCACGTACCTTGTCAGCCCTAAGAGTGTCACTCCAACTTCTCACAGGGGATATGCTCATCTAAAAAGTTACCACCTGGCTTTGGGAATTAGTTTTCATTTGGACCTATTCTTGATTCCATGCATGTTGGATGATTTGGAATTTCTAGGTTATCAGGAAATGTAACTGTGAATTCACTGGCTTTGACACAATAGGATGATTGAGACCTCCACAGACAGGAAAACATGTAAACAGACCAACTAGTAAAAAAAGACAAGTTTTTTTTCCTCAAGGCAGCAAAGCAGAGATGCTTGGGCAAAACAAGAGATCTGGAAACAAGAAAACCCACCCCACACATCTCAAAAAATTGGGATAACTATTTTGGTTTCTCTCAGAGAAAAACAATTTAAGACTTGCTAGAGTCATGTTGTTATTTATACAGCATAGCAGTATGCAAGATACATCTACTCCATCAGACTGCAAAAGTTCAAGAGGACTGGGAACGGCAGCAAAGAAGGAGCTCATCACCCCCCGGAGGAGGATCATTCTACTGTCTCAGTGGACTGAGGCACTGGCTCAGAAAGAATGCTCTGCTACTTACCAGTGGAGTGCAGGAGAAGTGATCCACGTTCAAAGGGTCAACTTCCAGTTCCAAATCAATGCTGTCTGCATGCTTGGTGCTGCACAGGAAATGAGAGCAGGAATGATGTTCTGTAGCTTGGTTAAGATCCTTACACAAAACCACAGCTTTACACCCCAAGACTTGACCACAAAAAGAAGCGCTGAGCATACCTGCATGCCTACAATGCACACTTGCTATAGCTGGTGGCCTGGGTTAGGGAGGAGGATGGTCTAGTGGATAGGGCACTGGACTGGGATGAAAACATGGGTTCCATTCCAAGTTCAACCCCAGATCTCCTGGGTGACCCTAGACAAGACACTTGATCTACCTCATGCCTCTGTTCCCCACCTGAAAAATGGGCATAACCCTTCCCTATCTCACAGCGGTGCTGCCTATAACTCCATTAATGATTCTGCAGCATTCAAATATTACCGTGATGAGGGCCAATAAAGTATCTAGACAAAGAGTTCAGGATCTGCCTCACAGACTGGGGCCTTCAGCTCCATAAACTCTGGTGACAAACACTTAGGCTGTTATTTTATACCGCATGCACAGCCTTACAGGCTGCTCACACAAAAAAATAAAAAAATAGGCTAAATTAAGTGAAACATTTAACAGTACACAGAGGGGAAAGGGAAATAGTGGCTCCAGAACAAATGGATGGGGATAATCTAGAGAGCTTATTGGGATCCACAGTAAGTCAAGTTTAAATCAGCTTCTGTTTATGAAGCGGAAGATGGAGACAGGCCAGCAGTGAAAACATCAAACATATACCACTAATGTAAGGAGTGCCCAGATCTTCCACTTCCCAGGTGAGCACAATGCCAGCTCAGGCCAGCACATACATGCCAACCCAAGCAGGTTACTAGCTTCCATGTAAAAGGCTGAGGCACTTGGCCCTGGGAAACCACAACAAGGAGATAATTTTATCCCCTAAAATCAGAGAAGAAAGCCATGTGACAGACTGGGGATTTGTCTGTGGAAAAGGTGAACTCCATCTTGTTTCGTGAATGCCATTTGTTCCAGGGGCCCCACTTTATTGTAATCTCTATTGTGGATTAGAGCATCCATATTGTAGTGGGGGCCTGACACCTACTTAAATGATGTCATCTATGAAGATGAGCAACACAGGCCCATCAACTGATGTCTCTCAAAGGCAGGCCAACCATAGGAACATTTAATTCTCTACACAGTAGCTCGGATGGGAGCAGAGGCTGGAGTTTCTCAACCTAGACATGTGGCCGAAGAGGTCAGACACTACATTTAAGGGGGAATCTACTGTGTGAAGGGAGATCATGATCGCCACATCAGAAGAAAGGGCTGGAGGAGAGAGAAGGCAGGAGTTCAGGACTGTTTTTTCCAAGAATCTGTAACTCCCCCGTGTTCCTTATTTGCCTTCCATGTTGTCCCCTAAGGGATTAATTGAGAGGCTCAGAGCATCCACAGCAAGGTAGATCTCAGAGAATGGATAAAACCAATTGGGGGTCTCAGGAGGGCGGGAGTACTGGTTCCGATTGTACTGCAGGATCCGACTGCCCAAGAATGGTGTCAGACATGGGGGATGGTCCTGGGAGTGCACCTGAGAGTCCCAGCGCTAGGAACAATGACCGGTCAACTATCCAAACCCAGGGGGCTTAGAAGCATGTGGGATCCAGCGGTTGGGTCCACTCACAACAGACGGTACCCATGCACAACGGGGGCCTGGAGCAGGTTGCAACAGGCAGCATCCTCTGCAAAGTGCAAGAGAGACCCAGAAACTCAGGCCAACCAGAGTTTATACCTGCTTCCTGCAGCCTCTACATTGACGAGTCAGAAGTCTGAAGCATTGGGTCTTACCGCCATTTGATGAGGGTCTGGATCAGTGTTGCATAGCCCTGAGCAGCAGCAAGGTGTAGCAAGGTCATTCCTCGGAAAGTCTTGGAATGGATCAGGTGTTTGGACTTTGTCCAACAGGCACGACTCATCATCTTCTCACACACCACCACCACACGGCTTTCAAAGCAGCTGCCCAATGTCCCGGTCCCAGACACACACTGCAAGCAATATGCACATCTCAGAAGCTATCATCTGGGAGGGTGGCTTGGACTCACATCCTGCACAGGGCAGGACGTTGCGTGCATTTGCTTTTAAAAATAATGAGTGATAGGGAAGTGACAGAAGGGGATGAATGTGACACGAGGAACAAGACAAAAGCTGACAGGTTATCTCATTTATTTGCACTAACCTGTATTTACAATCAACTCTCTAGGGTAACTTTCCACATTAGGGAGGTCATTGCAATCCATTACAAGCGGCACACTGGGTACAAGAGGGTGCCCTTCTCATGGACTACCTGAGCCTAGGAGGAGACGCTGGGCACTCCACTCCCACCAAAGCCAGTGCCTCTCAGAACCGGACCTGGAAAGAGTACTTAAACAGGGAATAGCAGCAATGACCAAAAGCCAAGAGCCATGGCTGGTCAACAGCTGTGCAGAAAGATTCTGGGGAAGCAGAATTGCAGGTGTTCTATCATATCTGTGGATAAAGATGACTTCAGTCACTTGTATCGCACCCCTAAGAAGAATTAAATCCCAAAAGGGCCTCTTAACAGGAGGTAACGTGTGTGTTACCGCCCACAGCAAAACTGTAGCAGTGCCAACAGGTACTGTGATTGCGAGGTCTCTGGAGCCACAGAGATCTAGGAGTCTGAACAATTAGAAAGCCTAGATACTGTGTGCTGAGTTCAAAAAACTCCTGTTATGAGTTGCTTCTTCACTGCTACCCAAGGCACCGTTCTCTCTGGTCACCCAGAACTCCTAGACCAGCTAATGTCTTTGATTTTCTCAGTGACTACCAGGTGACAGACCCCTAAATATGCAATTATTACCAATGAGTTTCCTGCCAGCCCCTTCCCTGGTTTATCTGTTCTGTAGGCTTATGTCTTATGAGAAATAATGGCCCCTACAAAGAAGATATTTCAGTTAAACACCTCAGCTTCCCTGTCATTCCAAGACACCAAAGCATGCCCCATTACAGGCCAATCAGTTAACTCAGGAACATTCTGTATAAGTCTTTGGATACAAGATATAACAATATATCCAACTTAAAAGCTGCGCAGCTGATAGCTTTGTTATCATTAATAATAAAACTTTGTCCTGGTTCAGCCTTTAGCTTCACAAAAAGTGTATGGATACGGAGACGCCTCAAGTCTACCAGCCAGTTATAAGTCCCCTGGAGCAAGTTATGCTCGATTACATCTGTGACATTCCACTGACCTGACTTGCACTGGTGTGTAATACAGCAGAAAATGGCCCCTGTTCAGCAGGCACCAATATCATAACATTGCTTATTTGCTTTAAAGGCAGGAGCTGTTTCAGTGGACGTTAAGAAATGGACCTGCTCAGTGGGAGGGCCATGCTGGCTAGGGAGGCAGAGTGAACCTAGGTGTTGGCTTGTGGAGATCTCCCAGATCTGACTGGGAGATGCAGGCCTGTTACGGGGAGGGGGACGGGCACCCTAGAGGGGGATGAGTGTCTACCAGCTAGTGGGTTAATGTTGCTGTTTGATACCACTACAGCCTACCCTGCTGCTGTCCCTGGGATGACAGAGTCTGCCTGGCTGCTTGGCTCCTGGGACCAAGGCCAGTACAGATGTTGGAGACAGTGTATGTCTGTTCTGCAGTGCGTGGTTCTAGGATATTTATTAAATAACTATGGAAATGTATGAGAAATGCTGTTCTTTCATATTACACTGCACTATATTACTAACAAAGTGATTTATCGTTCTGATTAATCACACAAAAAATATGAAGCCAGTGGGGTTGTGTATAGCAGCTCGCACCCTCTGTTACGAGCACACATCGAACTACCACCTGCCCTGGGTGCCATTTCCAACCTTCAGCACCAGTTCTACATGGTCCCCAGCAACAGCTCAGTGGGAGGTAAGCTATCATTCTACCATTCAACTAGTATGTAACAAGGGAATCAGGTATCACTAACAGGTGTAAAACATTTAGAAGCCTTCCTGAGTGTCGCACTGACAGAACCTCATGCGTCCAAAGTCCCTTCTTCTTTCATCTGTTGGGCCAGCCAATGCCAAGTTGTCTTTATTCTTTGTTATGTGCCCATCTCCAAAGGCAAGCTACAGAATTTGGGCTTCTAGATCACTAGAGCAGGCTTCCACGGACTATAGATATGCATCTCTTAATGGATTCACAATCAATCCCTAAAAGAAGTGAGAACCACTATTTATAGGGCTGGAAAATATGGAGATTTTGAGAGGAGCTTGTATTTAAAAGGCTCTCAAGAGGCAAATGGTGTTTAAAAGATAGCTCCCTCGCCCTCCAAAAAGCTAATTCCAGAAGGAACGCGTATAAAGCAAAACTGACTCAGTGACGAAGGACTCATACTTGCGTCTGGGTTCCTCCATTCCCGCTCCCGTTGCCCCCGCCTCCTACTCCTTGTTTGTGCTGCTGGGATCCCGTCATCTCGGCCATTCTCCTTTCCATCTGCTCAAGTCGTTCCAGGATTGACATCCTGAACTGATTATCTAGGTCAAAACAGACAGAGTTATGACATTTCCATGGAAGACAAATGCAAGCTTTTGGTGACCTCCTGTACAAAATCACAAAGGGACCTTGCACCAGTTGGAGATGCGCAGAAGGCGAGCTCTGTTTTGTAATTCATACTGTCAGAAGCAGGATCCTGGAATAATTCCCTCTCTCAGACAGACTGTCTGATCAGGGAAGCTGGTGAACATCTCCAAAGCAAAAGGAAGTAAAGATTAAAGACAGTCAGAACTCTGGACAGTCCTCATGCTGCACTCGGAGCCCACCTCCTGTTCAGGTGCGGGCTGTGGAGTGGAGTTGCCCTTCTCTAGATCACAAGAGTAGAAGGGTACCTGCTTCTGTCCCATTATTGCATTTCCTTGCTACTTTCTGCTTGTTACGTTCAAGTGTCAAACAATTCAGTGTCTTGGCTTCCTCAAGTGGTAGGGAAGAGAAGGTAGCTGATATTTTATGACTAATCTACAATAAAATTGTTATATGTGAAATATGTAAGAGAGAGATATGGCTTCACCTTCTCTGCCCGTCTCCAAAATCTTATGGCTTCCTATCGAGCTGACCTCCTTCCCCGCAACAGCTGGCTTTGGGCAGCCCTGCCATCATCCCCATTTTACAAAGGCATGATTTACCTGGTGAGAACCATGAATGAATGACTGCTACAGTGTATATATATCTCCTCAATATATGTTCCATTCTATATGCATCCGAAGAAGTGGGCTGTAGCCCACGAAAGCTTATGCTCTAATAAATTTGTTAGTCTCTAAAGTGCCACTAGTACTCCTGTTCTTTTTGCTACAGGAACAAGATTATCTCGGGCTTTTTATTTCTCTTGGAACAAGGAGCCAGTAAAGGAGCAAATTCCCTTCTTCCTAGGCCCAGACCCAGATCCCAGCTCTCAGAAATTAACATGGACAAAGCCCATAAAATGTGCTAGTTACCTGCAAACTCATAAGGGGTCAGTAACAATTACTTTAAATGCAATTGAAAAGTAAGGCAGAAGACAAACTTCCTCCACTCCCCCAGGCTGGTGGGAGCTGCCAACTACGTGGATAGCATCTGGGCACATCAAGGATTTTTTACAAAATGCTTATTTTACTTGGGTTTGATCTCTCTGGGAGCCGGCAGGCACCACTGGTTACTCTCATCCTCCTGAACTGCAAACCAGTATGACGAAGCAGCTACTAGGGCTAAAATCATGGAACCTATTATTTACCCTTTCACATAACAAAAGAACCAGGGGTCTGCCAATGAAATTAATAGGCAGCAGGCTTAAAACAAACACAAAGAAATACTTCTTCACACAACGTACAGTAAATCTGTGGAACTCATTACCAGGGGATGTTGTGAAGGCCAGAAGTATAACTGGGTTCAAAAAAGAATTAGATAAGTTCATGGAGGATAGGTCTATCAATAGATATTAGCCAAGATGGTCAGGACATGACCCCATGCTCTGGGTGTCCCTAAATCTTTGACTGCCAGAAGCTGGAACTGGACAACAGCGGATGGATCACTCAAAGTTGCCCTGTTCTGTTCATTCTCCTTGAAGGAGCACTGGCCACTGTTGAAAGACAGGATACTGGGCTAGATGGACCATTGGTCTGGCCCAGTATGGCCGGTCTTATGACCTAAGAGATGGAAGCCAACGTAAGCATGTTGCTTCACCAAGATTATGAAGATAAACCTGTCCTGTGCCCTGTATCTAGGTCAAATCAGTATAGTGAGAAGAGGTGGATAGCTCTGGTCAACTGAATGTCTATACAGACGGGTCTCCCTCTCAGTACTCTCATTGGTTGTGCATCAGTGTATCTGTAGTGCACAAGGTCAGAGGTCATTCAGTTTTCTGGACCTTCCTGCATTAGCTGCTAGGGTCTGCTCTGGCTTCAATAGAAGTTATGTACCGGTAGTTGCGTCAAGGACAGAAGTGATTAGTGACTATTTCTTCCTGACCCACATCAAATGGGATTTTCAGGGTAATTTCATGAAGCCCAGGGCATTTTTAGACATGGTGCTAAGAAGGGAAGTAGTAAATTGCCAGGGAAGGGATTTATGTTCTACATGAGCAGCAGAGGAACATGAGCTGAATCCCTTCCTGAAGAGAGGCGACTGTGTTCTCTGTGAGGGCTCCAGGATTCTGGAACTTGCTTCCCCCTTGCTTTGAAAAAGCCCAAATATGGTGACCTTCTGGCACACTCAAAAAGATACCTTTTTGAGATGGTATTTGGAGAGAGCTGATAATGTGCTTTCCGGAATGATTTAAGGATAGAAAAGAGCCTTTTTGTAGCTGGCTGGTTGGGCAAGCGCCTATATGAATTAACTTTTAATAATGCTGGGATTCTGCTGTAACCCTAACCACGTGTTCAGGTGTCTAGAACCATAGATTATTATTATTAAACTGAGACAGATTATGGATGCCAGCCAGGAGGCTGCAGGAACAGTCAGGCCAGCCTGCACTTTGCTACTTTTACTTCCAATGATGAGGCCGGGATCCTCAGACTGCCACAGCACAAGCGCATCTCAATGGCGAGAATGACCCACGGACCCGCATGTGATGGCACCAGAAATGTGTGGCACCAACAGCAATCGCCATTGTGGGGAATTGACACTGGCAGGGTGAAGGAGGGATGAGGGGGACTTGTACATTTTTAACTTGGCTTTAATGCAATAAACATTTTGTGCTTTTTGAAAAGGAAATCACATGGATGGATTTTGCGCTTCACTCATCACACTCCCATGTGCTCCATCCGCTCTTCCCCTACCTGTCTCTTGCTCCTCCCCTTCCCCTCCTATTGTACAGGCAACCAATTGGCAGGGAAGCCATCTCTCTGGAGCATCCTGTGGTAAGGGGACTTCCATTCCTTCCCCTCTCATGTAGCAGTGGCCCCAGAAGGAAGCAGCCAGGCTGGCTTCTCTTCTTCCCCAGGGGCTTTTACAGGCTTAGGCTTTTCTGGGCAAAAATGAGCCCGTGGAAACAAAGAGCAGGAGCCAGCCCTATAACCCAGACTCAGGTCCCAGGATTAAAAAGCGTGCAAGGTGCTTACAGAAGATCAAGCCAGTCAGAACCCAGCCTCCAGAAGTGCAGTGTCTAACTCCCATGCTGCCCCGTCCTGGCAGATCATTACTCTGCTTGGGCTTTAGGTACCAGGCAACGTGGTTTGCTGTTGCAGACCATAAAATGAAAGGTCTGATTCAAAGCTCATTGAGGGCAGGGGGAGTCTTTCCATTGGTTTAAATGGGCTTTGGATCGGGCTCTAAAAGAGGAGCAGTGCTCTATGACTTGGTTACATGCACTTCCTCACAGAGACGATGCGAGCAGTGGTGCCAATCCAGAGGCTTGGAGGGGGTGGGTGGGAAAATAATGGACCCCATCCCACTCCCAGGGATCCCATTCTGGTTCCCATAGTCCTCTCCTCCTCCTCCCTCAGGTACCCCTAGTCTCCCCTAGCCAGGGAGTCTCGCCTCTCTCTTACCCCCACAGCTGCTGTGAGTTGGATTCTCAGTGTACTCCCCGGTGCTTCACGACCCAGGATCAAGCTCCCTGTGAGCCAGGTTGCAACACCATTTGGCCCAGCACCACAGAAGGGTGTCTGAGCCAAATCTGAGTGGTGTTGTGACCCTAGGTCATAATGCCACTCACTGATATCTGGCCCAGCCACCCCTTCATCTGTACAGAGGGATAGCCGGGTCAGGTGTGACCGTGCAGCTGGAATAATGCTCTGGCAGCAGCTGCATTGATTTAGTACAGGATCATTGCTTAAAAGTGGTCAGGCCGGGGCCCCCCTTAGCTTTGCAGCCTATGGTACTTTGGCACCACTGGGTGCAGGACTGCCTTGCGCTAGAGCAATTTCACTGGCAGTCTCCGGTGCCGTAATACTGCAACCATCTTTTTGTTCTCTTGCACAGTGTCTAGCACACTGAGGCCCTGATCCATGTCTGGGACTCCTCGAGAATTCTGCAATACAAACAATAAATAATAAAATCATCCCCACAGTGCAATTCCAGCACGCTGGCACTACAGTAATAAGTTTCCTTGAGACACGTGGTCAGGAGTCAGGAGTCTCAGAATTGCACTGCCCTTTTCTAAAAATGTACAGATTTAGAGGGAATATTCCTGTAATCTGAAAGGTGGCAAATGCGGTGTTTCTCTAATCATTTGCCAGTGAAATGTCACATATGCTTTACCTGCTGAGTTTCCTGGCACAGGACAGGATTCCATACGATACAGCTATGCAAGATTCTTCATTAGGAAATCAAACCTGAGACACAAACTTATGTGCTATGCTGAGCCGGAGACCATTTGCAAGCCATTAACTGGAGAGAGAATATTACTGGGTCAGAGTGCAGCTCCGAGTTTACATCACGCTTTTGCCCGTCACTAGAAATTACCTGAAGTTTGACAGCAGATAAAGATCTCACCTGACCCCTTTGCCAGACCGGACTCTCTCCTGCAGGGATATTTGAATTCAGCTTTACATACTAATTAATAGTGTAAGATCAATTTACAAAGTATCTCTGCTACTAATGAGGGAGGCCAGTCACCTCCAACCCTATTTCAGAGGGTTTAGAGGTTTTTAAGATAGTGATGGGCCCATTCATTGGTTTCCTTTGCCAATAGAAAATTGGAGTCTCACTAATTGTTCAGATCATTCCAAGGCCTCTGGGGCTGAGGCTGGCAGGCAGTTGTATGAGGAGACCCACCAACTCAAAGTGGCACCAGGCCCTGCCATAACAACAGATGGAAAGCCTGCAGACATAACTCCACTGCTACAACGATAAATGCCCCCCACAACACATCATTCAAGATCCATGTGGTCCTACACATGATTATCACAACATGTGGTGTACCTCATCCAGTGCACTAGATGCCCCGGCAACAACTATGTGGGTGAAAGCACTATGCTCTCGAATGAACTCACACAGAAAAACGATAAAAGATAAAAACACCATATCCCTTGTGGGCAAACACTTTTCATAAGTATCTGACCTCTCAGTCCTCATCCTCAAAGGAAATCTGCACACCTTCGAAAGATGAGCTTCGGAGCTTAAATTCATAACTTTGCTAGACACTAAGGGCATGTCTTCATTAGCAATGTTAAAGTGCTGCCGCTTTAATGTAGAGGTGTAGTCGTGCTACCAACGCTCCAGCACCGTAAAAAAGCCACCTCCACGAGGGGAGTAGCTTCCAGTGCTGGTGCACTATCTACATTGCCACTTTACAGTGCTGAAACTTCAGCGCTCGAGGGTGTGTTTTTTCACACCTCTGAGCGAGAAAGTTGCAGCACTGTAAAGTGGCAGTGTAGACAAAGGCCTTGGCTACACTTGCGAGTTGCAGCACTGTAAAGCCGCCCCCAGCGCTGTAACTCACTCCCTGTCCACACTGGCAAGGCATTTGCAGCGCTGTATCTCCTTGGGTGCAGCGCTGCATGTACTCCACCTCTCCGAGAGGAACAGTGAGTGCAGCGCTGCCGCTGCAGCGCTGTGGTGCCAGTGTGGCCACCCAATGCGCTGTGAATGGCCTCCAGAATTATTCGCCAGTATCCCACAATGCCTGTTCTAGCCACTCTGGTCATCAGTTCAAACTCTACTGCCCTGGCCTCAGGTAACCAACCATGTGACCGACCCTTTATATTCCCCGGGAATTTTAAAAATCCCCTTCCTGTTTGCTCAGCCCAGCGTGGCGTGGAGTGCTATCAGCAAATCTTTCCAGGTGACCATGCCTCCATGCGCCAAGCGAGCCCCAGCATGGAGCAATGGCGAGTTGCTGGACCTCATCAGTGTTTGGGGGGAGGAAGCTGTCCAGTCCCAGCTGCGCTCCAGCCGTAGGAATTAAGATACCTTCGGGAAGGTATCAAAGGACATGATGGAAAGGGGCCATGACCGGGACACCCTGCAGTGCAGGATTAAAGTCAAGGAGCTGCGGAGTACCTACCGCAAAGCCCGCGACGCAAACGGCCGCTCGAGTGCTCCCCCCGCGACCTGCAGATTCTACAAGGAGCTGGATGCGATACTTGGGGTTAACCCCACCTCCACTCCGAGCACCACCATGGACACTTCAGAGCCGGTGGGGAGAGGAAAACGGGAGTGATGGTGGTGGGCCGGATGGAGACACCCTGGAATCCCTGGAGCCATGCAGCCAGGAGCTCTTCTCGAGCCAGGAGGATGGTAACCAGTTGCAGCGGCCGGTACTTGGTGGAGGACAAACAGAAGAGCAGGTTCCCAGTAAGCGGGTTTTTTGGGGGGGGGGGAGGAATTTTTTCGGTGCGAGCTCTTTGGGAGAGGAGGGTTAAGCATGCATGCCTAGATGCGGAATAGTGCATTGATGTGGTTTATCACATCGCGGTAATCAGCCTCAGTAATCTCTTTGAATGTCTCATCCAGAACATGTGCAATGCGCTTGCGCAGGTTTATAGGGAGAGCCACCGTGGTCCTTGTCCCAGCCAGGCTAACGTGTCCGCGCCACTGTGCCGCGAGGGGCGGGGGGACCATTGCTGCACACAGGCAAGCTGCATATGGGCCAGGGCGGAAGCCGCATTGCAGTAGAAGACCCTCCCTTGCTTCCCAGGTCACCCTCAGCAGCGAGACATCGTCCAGGACGAACTCCTGTGGAAAATGTTGGGGCAGTGTTCAGTGTAGGTGCCCCCTGAAGCTGTTGGCTCTCAAGGCACAGAAACCCAGAGGACAGTGCAGCCCTGAAACAATCAGGCCCTATTACTCACCATTTTGAGGCTCCCGTGGGATGTGTGCGCTCTGTTTCGGATGGGAAAATTATGCTATTGTGTAGACCCTGTGTGTTTTCTACTCCTTAAGTGCGGGGGGAATCATTACTCTGTCTGGTATAAACAATGCTGCCTCTGTTAAATGTTGCATTTTGCCTATACAGCTGCATCAACTTTGAGACCTCAGCCGTCCCTCTTATCGCCTGCTCAGAGACTGCAAAGACTCTGGAAGAGACCGCAAAAAAGCAAAGAAGACATGCTGCAAGAAATGATGCAGCAATCTATTAAAGAGAACGAGAAGGCACAGGACTGGAGGGAGAGAGAAAGCAGGATCCGCCAGGAAAACGCAGCGCACCGGCGGCAAAGCACCGCACACCGGCAGCAAAGCACTGATAGGCTCATAAGCATCCTGGAGCGCCAAGCAGATGCTATCCAGGAGCTGGTAGCCGTGCAGAAAGAGGAGCAGTACCGAAAACGCAAACGCCACCCCCCCACACAGCCCTTGTCCCAAAACTCTTTCCGTTGTGCCCCACTGTCATCTCCAACCCACTTTCCCCAACTTCCATGTTCTTCACGCCACCCGCTGCCTGCAACACCAGTATATTCACCACCCAGCCCTGAAGACCACGACCCTTACCCTCTGCACTCAACCCCCATCACCATGCAGTATAGCTGCCCTGAAGTGCAGCACTCACTGCACAGCACACCAGACAGGACAGACGCGAATCTGTGATTGTACCGTTCCCCACTCCACCCCCTTGTTTCTTTTCAATAAATAATTTTTTTTTTCTTTTCAATAAATGGATTCTTTGGCTTTAAAAACATTCTTTATTATTGCATAAAGTAAAAAACTCCTTAGCCCGGGAAATAAACAGGCACTGCAAGTCTGCTTGTCTGCTAAGCAGACACTGATTCCTAAAGATTGGAACTACTGCACTTCACTCCCGTGCAGGGCACCAGATATCACTGCTGGTTTTCAGCCTCAAATTGCTCCCTCAAGTCATCCCTAATCCTTGCAGCCTCGCACTGGGCCCCTGTAATAGCCCTGTTCTCCGGCTGTGCAAATTCAGCCTCCAGGTGTTGAACCTCGGAGGTCCATGCCTGAGTGAAGCTTTCACCCCTCCCTTCACAAATATTATGGAGGGCACAGCACGCGGATATAACCGCGGGGATGCTGCTTTCGGCCAAGTCCAGCTTCCCGTACAGAGATCGCCAGCAGGCCTTTAAACGGCCAAAGGCACACTCCACAGTCATTCGGCACCGGCTCAGCCTGTAGTTGAACCGTTCCTTGCTGCTGTCAAGGCTCCCTGTGTAGGGTTTCATGAGTCACGGCATTAACGGGTAAGCGGGATCTCCAAGGATCACAATGGGCATTTCAACTTCCCCTACCGTGATCTTCTGCTCTGGGAAAAAAGTCCCAGCCTGCATCTTCCTGAACAGCCAAGTGTTCCGAAAGATGTGTGCGTCATGCACCTTTCCGGGCCAGCCTGTGTTAATGTCAATGAAACGCCCACGGTGATCCTCAAGCGCCTGGAGAACCATAGAGAAATACCCCTTCCGATTAACATACTCGGATCCTAGGTGGGGTGGTGCCAGAATAGGAATGTGCGTCCCATCTATCGCCCCTCCACAGTTAGGGAACCCCATTTGTGCAAAGCCATCCACTATTTCCTGCACGTTACCCAGAGTCACGGTTCTTCTGAGTAGGATGCAATTAATGGCCTTGCAAACTTGCATCAACACGATTCCAATGGTCGACTTTCCCACTCCAAACTGGTTTGCGACTGACCGGTAGCTGTCTGGAGTTACCAGCTTCCAGATTGCAATAGCCACCCGCTTCTCCACTGGCAGGGCAGCTCTCAATCTCATGTCCTTGCGCCGCAGGGTGGGGGCAAGCTCCTCACACAGTCCCATGAAAGTGGCTTTTCTCATCCGAAAGTTCTGCAGCCACTGCTCGTCATCCCAGACTTCCATGACGATGTGATCCCACCACTCGGTGCTTGTTTCCCGAACCCAAAAGCGGCATTCCACGGTGCTAAGCATGTCCAAGCAATTTCGCGTCGTATGCATTACGCGTCTCGATAGCATCGTCGGAATCCTCACCCTCACCGTCACTTTGGATCTTAAGGAATAGTTTGACAGCCAAACGTGACGTGCTGGCGAGACTCGTCGGCATACGCCTCAACAGTTCGGACTCCATTTCCCGCAGACAGATCGTGCTGCACAGAAACCGTTGAAAGATGGCGCCAAAGGTGGACGGAAACAAAGGGATTTCTGGGATGCGAAGCAATGCATCACGGGGCATTGGGACAGGACCCAGAATCCCCTGCACCCACGCCCCCTTCCCACAACCCACTGCGCCAGAATGGGAAAAGGTGCCCTGTGGGATAGCTGCCCATAATGCACCGCTCCCAAAAGCGCTACAATTGCCGCAAATGTGGCCACGACAGTGCGCTGGGCAGCTGTCAGTGTGGACAGACTGCAGCGCTTTCCCTACTCAGCTGCACGAAGTCAGGTTTAACTCACAGCGCTGTACATCTGCAAGTGTAACCAAGGCCAAAACCTAAAAATCATGGTCCTAAATAAGGCACTGGATTTATAGCTTATTACAACAACCTGTAACCCGCTAGCCCACTCCCCCCCCGCTTTTGTCCTATGACTGCAGATGTATTAACTGGCCACTTCACCTTGGTCTCTTACAATGTGCTACTTGTGCTAAACAATCTGTTTCACCTTTGTTTAGTTGTGACATTCTGAGTTTCTCTCCCTGACCTGACAAAGAGCTTTGGGTAGCTCAAAAACCTCTCTCTTTCACCAACAGACGTAGGTCCAGTAAAAGATACTCCCTCACCCACCTTGCCTCTCCAAATGAGGAGACAGACTTCTCTAAAAAGCAGGTGACATTTCCACACCTTGCTCCCAAACAGTGGTCAGCGCACAGTCTCTCCTTAGGTAGTGTTTTTCCAACAAGGCTTTGTTCTGGCAGTGCTGCAGTGTGCTGCAGTGCAGTCCATGTCATTTCCTCCTCCTTCCCCATTTCCATGCAGAGCACGTACACTGCAGAGACTGAAACTACCTGACATCATTGAGCCAGCCCCTTCTCACCACATCTCTGTGTCAAACACAGCTATGTCTGTAACTTGCTAAGAGCCAGAGAGCCACATATTTGCTGCAGAGGTTAATGGCTTTCCACTGTCTGCATGTTTAACACCCTCCCTCTGGCCGTACAGCCAGCACCTTCATTTTATTAACTGCTCAATGAACAGTCTCATGAACATCATTCTAGCAGCATTTCTCTGAGCCTCCAATTCCAAATGGGAGAAAGTAACAGCCATTCAACACAGGAAAACATTTAAAAAGCAAAGCGTTGAAAGACTTAGCGCAGACAGCTCTGACAGATCACACTCTAGCTCCCTGCATGTAGCTGTACAGAAGGATTACGGTCTAATCCTACAAACAACAACTGCATGAATCAACTGTTCAGGTGGAAGCTGGATCAGGTTATTCTGACCCTGAAGATCTCTCACTGTATTGGAGTTTCAACAGAAATGTATTTTTACATGACGGGTTTGTCAAAAATAGCAATGAGTGTCCTGGGCTTTTCTGCATGCAGCTAATTATCCTAGGTTCTACACTATTCTTCAAGAATTTATCCTATGTCTTCTTAAAAAAAACGGATCCTAACCCATCCCTTTCCTGATCCGTCAGATAAGGATACTTGGCTCTTCCAGATCTTTCATCTGCGGACTGCAAGCACTTTATAAAGGGGGAGGGCTGTCACGATCATTATCCCCATTATACAGATGGGGAAACAGACACAAAGAGAGGAAGTGGCTTTTCCCAGGTCTCACAGGGTATGTATACACCGCAACTGGACATCTGTGGGTGGCCTGCAGAGCAGGAGGGACCCAGAGCTTGGGCTCCAGCCTGAGCCTGTAAGTCTACACAGCAATGAGACAGCCCTGCGGTCTAAGCCCCGCAAGTCCAAGTTTGCTGCCACGGGCCAACCATGGGTTTTTCTTTGTAGTGTAGACATATCCACAGACAGCAAGCGGCAATCTCTGTAATAGTATCCAGGTTTCCCAAGAGGCTCTACTCAGATCTCTGGACAGTGCTCCACAGGGACACCCAACATTTGCACAGCTCAAGTCAAACTCTGGCCTTATCAGGAGCCTGAAGTATGGATTGTAGAACTGTATCCTGATGAAGAAGTTACTCACCTTGTGCAGTAAGGATGGTTATTTGCGATGTCTCTCTCTATGGGTTCTCCACTGCAGGGGTGCTTGTGTCCCTGCACTGCTGATTGGAGAACTTTGGTAGCAGTGTCCGTTAAGCCCGCACATGCGCTGTCTCCTCTTGTGCCCCACCACGAAGCTAGTCAGCATATGCAGACTAACCTCCCTCAGTTCCTTCTCTACAGCAGAGTTATTGACAAGAACTCTGAAGTAGAGAGGAGGAGGCTGGGTTGTGGAACACTCATAGGGGGACACATCTTGAAGAACCATCGTTACTACACAAGGTGAACAACTTCGTCTTGCAGTGGTGTCCCTATGGGTATTCCATTGTGGGTGACTCCCGAGCAGTATCCCTACTGGAGGGCTGGGGCTTCAGATTCGGGTAAGTTACAGATGACGGTACTGTGGAGCTGAAGATGGTATTGGAGGCGGAGTCCCCAGTGATCACATGCTGCTCTGCGAAGGTGTGGACTGACACCTGTCACCATGCTACAGATTTCTGAGATAGGGACATTCTTGGAGAAGGCCACGAGGAGGGGATCGACCTCGTGGATTGTGTGCGAATACTGTCTAGAGAGGTCATATTGTGAACCTAATAACATTGCCTAATGCAGTTCGAGACCCACTTAGAGAGCCTCTGGGCTGATAGTGCTGTGCCCTTGGATCTTTCCATAAGAGAGAGGAAAAGCCTAGGAGACTTCCAGAAAGCCTTTGTCCTATCCAGGTAAAAAGCTAGGGCTCTCCTGACCTCTACTGTGTGTAATACAGCCTCCCTGTTGTTGCAGTGAGGCTTGGGGTAGAAAATTGGGAGGTGAATCAATTGGTTCATGTGGAACAGGGAGATTACATTTGGGATGAATTTTGGATGTGGCCTGAGCATAACCTTGTCCTGAGAGAATACTGTATAGGGGGATGTGCCATCAGAGCTGCTGTTTCTCCTGGCCGAGGTGATTGCTATTCTCTTTAGTGTCTCACCAGGGCTCTGACTAGTTGTGTTCATCGATGGCTGCAAAATACTGGTTAGTTTGTTGCCAATTCAGAAACATTAAATTTCCTGAGTACAACAGGAAGTGGAATTAAAGCTTCCAATAGCTCTAGGTCACTGGCAATATTGATATGAAACCATGTTCATTAGGTATCATTAACAGTTAACAGAGAACCATGGGTGCCATCCTCCACAGTCATTTTTCCAGATGAATAATTTTGTCACTTAAATAGCCATAATGAAACTCCTACTTAGTGGAAATTTCAAAATGCCTTACTTGTAACGTCGTCGTAATCAGGCAGCAGGCTCATGCGGCCACAGACAGATTGAAATGGCTTGTTAAGTTCCAGTACAGCCTGATCAACCTGCCGTGTAGGCTTCTTGCCTTCTGCAGTCTCAAAGGTCAGCAGCCCATCTCCCTCTGATTGTACGAACGCGGCACCCAGCTGCCGACTTCTAGGAATCTCAGCACAGAAGGGTATAGCAATTCGCTATTCTGCAAGGGAGGGTACCACTTATTTAAAAAAAAAAAAAAAAGTCAATGCGGCAAGGGGAGGAGCACTTACACCAGTGATTTCCTCCTGACAACAGAAATGAAATGAAAGGCTGCTAACTCCCTACACTGGGATATGGCTGCAGTCATGGTTGGAGGGACATTGTCAATATACCTAAGCAGAGCTTACCTGCCTTACAGGACATAGGTTTCTTGTTTGTATTACATGGAGGATCATGTGTGTACTTTTGTTTTAGGAGCAGACAACTGACTCAAGAACCTTTGTGATAGCAGCCCCCCACATTCCATATCCTCAATGTACCCAAGGTAGCCTAATGGAACTCACCATATTTCTAATTATAGCATAAAATAAGAACACAAGAACAACCATGCTGGTTCCGACCAACGGTCCATCTAGCCCAGTATCCCGTCTACTGCCAGTAGCTGGAGCCAGATGCTTGAGAGGAAATGAACAGAGCAGGGTAAATATCAAGTGATCCATCCCCTGATGTCCAGTCCCCACTGCTGGCAGTCAGAGGCTTAGGGATGCCTAGAGAATGGGGTTGTGTCCCTGACCATCTTGGATAACAGCCACTGATGGACCATCCTCCACAAACTTATCAAATTCTTTTTTGAACCCAGTAATAAAGTATAAAATATTTAAAATAGAAATCTAGATTTCTACAAGTTTTACCTTTAATGCATCTCTGCAACCTCAATCTCACTGACAATTTTAAAAGAAGATTGGGTTCAGGAAGATGACACACACCAGAAAGTCTCACCTCACATGTTTGAATAAGCTGACCACTTTGCCAGACCGGTGCTGCTTCCTGCAATTTGGAAGCTGCATTAAAAAAAAAAAAAAAGGAAGGGTGATGCTGTACCCCTAAATGATACATTTTATCCCAGTTCTGCAGGGGCCTAACAAATTTGTGAGATCTCATGTAATATATTGTACAGGACAATATGCAAACCCTAGGCACCACGATAACGGTAGTTCCTCTTAACTTTGAACTACTTTGATTGTGGCAGTTTGTCTCACAACTTCACTAGTTCTTTGTTATAAACACAATTCATCCAATGTTACATGTAACAATAATAGCATCACCATGGGAAATGCAATATGCACAGATTCTATAACACAGAAATGGATGTTTAAGTGTTTTTCTTTCCTCTTTAATGTCTTCAAGTTGAACAGGTTCAGGAAAAGGCAAAGTTTCCACAGATAATAAGCAGTAGCAAGTATGCATTCACTGAAAGATGCCAAGAGCAGGGCCGGCTCCAGGCACCAGCTTGGCAAGCAGGTGCTTGGGGCTGCCACTCCGGAGAGGGGCGGCAGATCCAGCTATTCGGCGGCAATTCGGCGGACGGTCCCTCACTCCCGCTCGGAGCGAAGGACCTTCCGCTGAATTGCCGCCGCAAATCGCGATCGCGGCTTTTTTTTTTTTTTTTTGGCTGCTTGGGGCGGCCAAAACCCTGGAGCCGGCCCTGGCCAAGAGAACACATTGCTTTGGGTAAAGAGCTCTGCCCTGCTCATTGTAACTAACCAGACATAACTTTTTCTCTCCTTGTAGCTAATTTAGCTTTAAATCAGTGTATTTCTCAACCATTTTAAACTTTTCTAGATGTAAAAAAGGTAGTTATAATAGCACCTATTAAAAATCAGGAAAATAGAAAACATCACATTTTCTGCTCATACAGGTTCTTTTATTTATTGATGACCCAAGTACTGAAGATTTGTTTGGCAGACTTCCAAATGTTTGGGACACAGATGTATCTGTTTTTGTACTGTGTCAAATACAACCAAGATCCATAAATAAAATAAAATAAAATAAATAAATAAATAAATACATACATACATAATCCCAACAAGAAAAAAAATTCCCCAGAGCCACAGCACATCTTTTGGGCAACTGATTTCAATCTTAATCTTCACAATGGACACAGGAAAATATAAGATAGTTGGAGGGAAGTCCCAAAAGATGATAAAAACTGGTCCTGTTCTGCTGACCCTTCAGATACAGTTGTGAGACATTTAGTCAAAATATTACCAAGCAGAGAGAAGCAACAGCATTGGATGCAAAGGAATTAAGCAGTAATGCTCAATCATTAGGCATTTTATTTGGAGCTCTGATGAAAACCTTTACTGTCCCGCCTCCCCTCCAAAAAAAATCCTCGCGGGCTTAATAGTACTGCAGAGCAATATATGCACTTATGTTTAAAGTAAACCTCAATGGAAAATGATGAGAACAATTACATTTTGTATCTTCCCTGTCTGAGCCTCCCAAAAACTCAAATAAATCTGTGCTCTCTCTCTGGTCCAATAAAGTCTCGTGCTCTCAGCATCCCACATGGGTATTGTTTCCATCACACCATATTCTAAGTTTCACTGGTTATAACTAGGTTTGGCAGAATTTGATTTTTTTTTTTTAATAATTTCGATGGCTACAGATGTTTATTTTTAATCATTTTTTAAATTTTTATCAATTTAAATTTTCAGAATTGCAGGAAGTGATGGGAGAGGGAGTCAGACAATTGGGGAGGGGGTGTCAGACTATAATTATGTAATGACAGTAACCATTGCGATTTAAAAAGTTAAAGCTTTATAACAAACAGTTAAAACACAAATTGTCAACATCACATGTCAATATACACATAGTAAATAGCCTTAAATCAAAATCTAGTAAGTTCTCAAGTAGAATTTTTCTTACTTGGCCTAGCTGTACATTTCAATTATCATCAATGGAAATTGGTCAGTTTGTATGTGAACAGTGAAAGAGACATTGCTGGGATGATTTAGTTGGTGTTGGTCCTGCTTTGAGCAGGGGACTGGACTAGATGACCTCCTGAGGTCTCTTCCAACCCTGATATTCCATGATTCTATGACATTTCTCAACATTTACAGATTAAAACTGAATCCTTCCAAGCCACACCGCCACAGCCTTGCAACATGCGTGTCCCTTCCTGGTCCTCTTTCCTTTTGGGCTTGGTTCCAGGCAGGGGAATTTTAGCATGTTCTCTTTCTTATGAGTGAATGCCAGGGTTCATTCTCTCTCTGGATCACGGGGTCTCCTGTCCAGTTAGGGATTCAGCAGTTTCAGTCAACATGTAATTGAGTCCCTCTTTGGGATACCAGTTGTTTATCCAAGGTATTTAAGCTATCACCCTGGTATCTAAATGCGGAGGTGGTACCCATTTTCTAAAATAAATAAAACTGAAATGGGGTCAGTTCCCTTCATCTCCTCATAGACCGCCGTGCTGGACACTGCTAGCTCTCCCGTTTTTTCTGGAAGTTTAGTCTCTCTGCTGAAGCATTTATTTTCTTTAACCTTAGACAAAAGTGGTTTGAAATTACTTTCCATTATTTATTAGTATTGTCACCAGGCCTAGGCATTGGCTATACTGGCAATTCACAGCGCTGCACTTGCTGCGCTCAGGGGTGTGAAAAAACACCCCCCCCCCCCCCCCGAGCACAGCAACTGCAGCGCTGTAAAGCGCCAGTGTAATCAGCGCCTGCAGCGCTGCGAGCGAGCGAGCTATTCCCCTCGGAGAGGTGGAGTACTTGCAGCGCTGAGAGAGCTCTCCCAGCGCTGGCGGCGCGACTACACTCGCGCTTCACAGCGCTGCCGCGGCAGCGCTGTGAATCCGCGAGTGTAGCCAAGGCCCTAGTGGCCCATTGTGCTAGGTGTTGTAAATATACACAATGAGAGACAGTCCTGCCCGAAAGAGCTTATCACTGACAGCTCGTTTATCTGCTGGAAACCGAAATGTGTCTGGTTTCAGAGCGGCAGCCGTGTTCGTCTGTATCAGTAAAAACAACGAGGAGTCCTTGTGGCACCTTAGAGACTAATACATTTATTTGGGCATAAGCTTTCATGGGATATGACCCACTTTGTCAGCTGCATGGAGTGGAAAATACAGTAAGGAATAAATATACAGCACATGAAAAGATGGGGGTTGCCTTACCAACTGGGGGGTCAGTGCTAATGAGGCCAATTCAATTAGGGTGGATATGACCCATTCTCAACAGTTGACAAGAAGGTGTGAATAACAACAGAGGGAAAATTATTTTTTGTAGTGACCCAGCCACTCCCAGTCTTTATTCAGGCCTAATTTGATGGTGTCAAGTTTGCAAATTAATTCCAGTTCTGCAGTTTCTCGTTGAAGTCTGTTTTTGAAGTTTTGTTGTTGAAGAATGGTGACTTTTAAGTCTGTTATTGAGTGTCCAGGGAGACTGAAGTGCTCTATTACTAGTTTTTGAAGGTTACAATTCTTGATGCCTGATTTGTATCCATTTATTCTTTTGCGTAGAGACTGTCCAGTTTGGCCAATGTACATGGCAGATACATCCCAATGCATCCAAGATCCTTGGGGAGTTCTGACACCATATGCCTGCTCTTTTCATGCATTTTCATCCCTGCTCACTACATTCTTTGTTGGACTCTAGATATCCTGAAGGCAAGTGCTTAACTCTTGGATCAAATACACACTTTGGGGCTGAACTCTACAAGATGCTGAACTGTTTCTGCTCCTATTGTCTCTAATGGGAGTTTGAGGCACTTAACACATCACAGGATTGAGCCTTTGGTGAATGTATGTAGTTCTAGGAGAATGAGGCCAAAAAACCGGACCTGGAGAATGCAGTGAAACTTGCCTCACTGGAACTTCTTAGTAGGTGGGCAGTTCCTTTCGCACTAGAAGGTGCTCTAGAAATGTGACCCCGTAGCCAAGTGGGGCTGGGCAGGTATTTTACAGAAATAATCTAAACTTCACTATTAGACAGTAAATATATAATGACCTATTTCTTCTGCTGTCGAGCATGATAAGAGAATCTTGTTTTTTGATTCAGAAGAGAACAGGGCCGTCCTTAGGATTTATGGGGCCCTACGAAGCCTCAGAGATTTATTTCCAAAAACTTTGTAGTAAGAGAGAGTCAGCTGTCTTGCGGAATACAACATTAAATATTATGGAATACATGATGCAGTTCTTCTCTGTTTTACATTTCCTTAATCAGTATTTCTAAGCTGATTTTATATTTTAAATGTATTCTTAAGCCTTCATAAAGTAATCATTCCCGCTTACTTCATATTTAACTCACTGAAACAAAGACATTATTTTAAATCAATCAGTCACAGAGGTTTAGTGTGTTCATAACAATGTTCATTGCTTTTAGAAAAAGGGAAACTAATTTACTTTGTGTGATCTCCATAACAATAGACATGTTTATGAAATTTCACCAACTTCAAAAAAGTTTCCAAAGATTTTAGGCATAACAAAGGATTTTATATCTTACTAAGGTACTGATTTTGCTGGAGGGTTCTCTTAAAACTAGTTCATCAGATAGTCAGAAGTAAACAAAGGGAACTCTTTGTCCAGCTATCTGGAAGGAAAGGGGCGTTGTCCCTTTAAGGGCTCCCTTCAACCAGGCGGGGGAGAGGTGAAAGGAGAAAGGGATGGACAGAAAATACAGGAAGACTTTGGAAGCAAGTTTTTTTTTTTTTTTTTTACTATAGTAATTAAAATTAAAATGTGTATTTTAGATAAGGGTGGTCTTTTGAAGGATTTATTTTAAAAAAATATATGTCTGAAGATCCAAGCATTTAAGGCTAAAGATGATTGTGCATCTAAAAATCGATGCAAGGATTTTTTAAGAGATGTGATTTTATGATCTTCACCAACTCACTAATGAAATATTTTTAAAGCAAATTTTAAACTAAGGTCCTGTAGACTAATATGTTCTGAGTAAATATTACAGTCATGCACAACTGTTTTTGTCAGTAAATTCAGAAACTGACAGTACATACCTGGGATTTGGCAAATGGCTTCATTACCACTTGAATGGCTCTTTAACAGTTTCAATGTTGTGCTAATAGGTCTGGCAGGCTTTTTCACTTTTAAGTTACTAGATCCCCTCCAGAGTAAGGGCTTGTCTACACTGGCAATTTACAGCACTGCAACTTTCTCACTCAGGGGTGTGAAAAAACACCTCTGGTGCAGTGACCACACAAGCCAGTTTAAAGAGCTGCAGTAAAGTATCAGGTAAGATGGTGAAAGTACATTTACTGTCAAACTGCCTATTCCAATGCCTGAAAAGAGCTGGTCACATCCTTCCTGTTTGCAGGTACCCCTGCATTAAAGGTAGCTAAAACACTTTAAAAACTTTTCTAATGCTACTCTTCCATTTAAAAGCAATTGCTGTAGTTGCTACAGGGATTCTGTGGAACTGTGAACTGGATGAGGGTTGGCCGATAGACACTCATTAAGATATGATCCATGTTATGAAGAAGGTTGAGAATGGGAAATGACTGCCTAGGAAGGAGTACTGCAGAAAGGGATCTGGGGATCACAGTGGATCACAAGTTAAATATGAGAACAGTGTGACACTGTTGCAAAAAAAAGCAAACATTATTCTGAGATGTATTATCAGGACTGTTGTAAGCAAGACACGAGAAGTAATTCTTCCGTTCTACTCCGCACTGATTAGTCTTCAACTGGAGTATTGTGTCCAGTTCTGGGTGCCACATTTCAGGAAAGATGTGGACAAATTGAAAAAAGTCCAGAGAAGAGCAACAAAAATTATTAAAGATCTAGAAAACATGACCTATGAGGGAAGATTGAAAAAAATTGGGTTTGTTTAGTCTGGAGAAGAGAAGACAGAGTGGACATAACAGTTTTCAAGTACATAAAAAGTTGTTACTAGGAGGAGGAAGAAAAATTGTTCTTGTTAACCTCTGAGGATAGGACAAGAAGAAGTGGGCTTAAATTGCAGCAAGGGCAGTTTAAATTGTACATTAGGAAAAACTGTCAGAGGGGTTAAGCACTGGAATAAATTGCCTAGGGAGGTTGTGGAATCTGCATCACTGGAGATTTTTAAGAGCAGGTTAGACAAACACCTGTCAGGGATGGTCTAGATCAGTGCTTCTCAAAGCCGGTCCACCGCTTGTTCAGGGAAAGCCCCTGGTGGGCCGGGCTCATTTGTTTACCTGCCACGTCCGCAGGTTCGGCCGATCACAGCTCCCACTGGCCGCGGTTCGCTGCTCCAGGCTAATGGGGGCTGCAGGAAGCGGCGCGGGCCGAGGGACATGCTGGCCGCCCTTCCCGCAGCCCCCATTGGCCTGGAGCGGCGAACCGCGGCCACTGGGAGCGGCGATCAGCCGAACCTGCGGACGTGGCAGGTAAACAAACCAGCCCGGACCGCCAGGGGCTTTCCCTGCACAAGCGGCAGCCTGACTTTGAGAAGCATTGATCTAGATAATACTTAGTCCTGCCATGAGTGCAGGGGACTGGACTAGATGACCTCTTGAAGCTCCTTCCAGTCCTATGATTCTATGAATCCATGTCTCACTCACCTGCACTGGAAGAAAGAGCTGCTGGGATTGAATAATGCAACATTCTAAGTATGCTATTTCTGTCCTGAAGGCTACCTATAATTTCATTAAAAAAAATGAGGAAACCTTCTGCAGTTCCTCTCAAACCAGAAGCTATGAAACAGCACTTTGTACAAATTAAGGTACAGGCACCACTCCTCCTGATGGGAGCTTGGATTATTAGAATCGATAGTTTTCAACAGGAGAATCTCTCAGGTTTGAGGTTCAACCATCACAAAAATGTAAAGGGAACACTGCTGCCAACTAGCAACTCAAATGCTCGCGTTCTAATTCTGCAGCCAAAGGAAACTACCAGTGGTAACTGGGGTTTGATCACAGCACCATTCTTTTATGGACATAAGAATTTCCCCCCCCTGTTTTCCAGAAACTAATAAAGCAAGCAGGTCAAGAAATGCAGCATTAGATCATCTAATACACACTTGTGGCCAATGCAGGACAGTTATAACTTAGAGAATTTTTTTCACTTGACCAGAGCTCAGAGATACTACTCAGTCCAATGCAGGACAGTTTACTCTACAATATTACTCAGTCTTTGCTCCTATATTATAGATAGGGCCCTACCAAATTCACAGCTATGAAAAACACATCACAGACGGTGAAATCTGGTCTTCACTGTGAAATCTGCCGGGGAGGGGCAGGACCAGGGGCACGCCAGCTAGGGCTCCTACCATGTGCCGGGCTCCAGCAGCTAATCCTGACTTCCTCTTCTCCTGCAGTGGCCACTCTCTGGGCCAGGTCAGACCCACCTCTGGGAACCTCCCTCGGCTGTAAGAAGCTCTGTGGCTACTGCCTGTACAGTGACCCCTCCCCCCACTTCTACAAAGGTTTGTCACCTTTGCCCTCAGCTCTGCCCGCCCCAGCTCTGGGTCCAGCGCACAGGCATTTAAAGTGCCTTGGACTGGCTGGACGGTGGGGGACCACAGCACCCCCCTGGCCACAAGGCCCTGGGCGGTCACCTGCTCGTAAGGCCGGCCCTGCTCCTGCCCAAAAAGTGATAACCCCGTATACCATGCCCCGCTGCTCTCTGGCTATCCAGCTCTGAAGGCAGCTCCTCCATCAGCAGCAGCACAGAAGGGTGCAATAACGTGACCTGCCCCACAACACTCTTTTGATCAGGACCCCCATGGTTATAACCATGAAATTTCAGATGTAAATATCTGACACTCTGAAACTGAGGATTTTTAAAAGCCTATGACCATGAAATTGATCAAAATAGACCGTAAATTTGGTAGGGCCCTAATGATAGATTACCCTGCGATTTACCTTAAAAGACTTGCAAAACACTTCTATACAGTCATAGGATCCCTGTGAATTCCATCTGGACGGATTGTCCCTGAGGAATTCTCTCTGGAGGAACAAATGCTTGTGAAGAGAACAGTAGCAATAGTGTTAGCACAATATTAGTATCATCAGGTCTTATGCAAAAGAATTTAACAAGACCGAATTAGGGATATCAATAGGATAATAATAATAGTTAATGAACAGTTTTCACAAGTATTTGCTCCTCTGGACAGTATTCCCCAGCATCACACAGAATACATTTAGATGGATTCTGTACTTCAGATTCTAAGATCTGAGCGAACCTCCAACTGTCAACATGTCTGGATAGGTATATAAATCTAAGTGTAGAAATGCCTTGGGGCACATGTGCACATCCCTTTACAACTGGGAACTGTAGTTGTAGGTCACTCACCTGCTCCTAGTCATGTGCCTAACAGGAATTTTCATATATGGCTTTTCTGCCTCTTAGGGTATGTCTACACTGCAATTGGCCATCGGCGGCTGGACTCCAGCGGGGCTGTTTAATTGAGATGTAGACAATCCGGGTTGGCTGCAGCCTGAGCTCTGGGACCCTCCCACCTTTCAGGGTCCTAGAGACTGGTCTCCAGACCAAGCCCAGACATCTACACTGCAGTTAAACAGCTCCACAGCCCAAGCCCCACGAGTCTGAGTCAGCTAGCCCAGGCCAGCCAGCTTTTAATTGCAGGGTAGACATAGCCTTAGGTATGTCACACTGCAAGTGAAGGTGTGACTGCAGAGTGAGTAGGCACACCCACTAGCATGGGTAACAATAGTAGTGAACATGTAGCAGCATGGACTTCCGTGTGGGCTAGCTGCCCCAGTACAGCCCTGCTGAGGAGCCATGGTACCGTACATACTCGGGTTGCTAGTCTGTAGCGGCAGAGGCTACAGCACAAGCTAGCAACCCAAGTATGTACGCAGGTTCCTTGGTGGAGCTGTACTGGAGTGGCTAGCCCACGCTGAAGTCTTGCTGCCATATCCTCACTGCTTTGATACCCAGTAACTAGATTAAAGCTAGCTTACTCCTGCTATAATCACACCTTCCTTTGCTGGGCAGACATACCTTTCGGAAGGGGAGCAGACAGAACCGACTCAGGATCAGGGAAGGGACTCTCTACACTTGTCAAACACAAGGCCTGAGAGGAGGGAGAAGCCTTGTCTCCAGTGCTCTGCAGACCTTCCCAGCTAAGGGCTGGACGTGGTCCTAGGGGCCGCGAGACTGTTTGGGTTAATTTGTTTTGAATCTTAGGTTCTAAGTTAACAACCTATGCTGATAAAATCTGCAGATGAGACCAAACTGGGAGGGGTTGCAAGTACTTTGGAGGACAGGTTTAAAATTCATGACAAATCGGAGAATTGGTCTGAATTCAGCAAGATGAAAATTCAATAAAGACAAATGCAAAGTACTTCACCTAGAAAGGAAAAATCAAATGCACAACTACAAAATGGGGAATAACTGTCTAGGTGGTAGTACTGCTGAAAAGAGTCTGGGGGTTACAGTGGACCACAAACTGAATAGGAGTCGTCAATGTGATGCAATTGCAAAAAAGGCTAATATGATTCTGGGGCATATTAATAGAAGTGTTGTATGTAAGACACAGGATGTAATTGTCCCATTCTACTCAGCACTGGTGAGGCCCCAGTTGGAATATCATGTCCAATTCTGGGCATCACAATTTAGGAAGAATGTGGACAAACTGAAAAGAGTCCAAAGGTGAGCAACAAAAAAGATAAAAGGTTTAGAAAACCTCACCTACGAGGAAAGATTGAAAAAACTGGACATGTTTAGTCATGAGAAAAGAAGACAGAGGGGCAACCTGATAACCGTCTTCCAATATTTTAATGGGCTGTTATGAAGAGGACAGTGAACAATTGTTCTCCATGTCCACTGAAGGTAGGACAAGTAGGAATGGGCTTAGTCTGCATTGCAACAAGGGACATTTAGGTTAGCTATTAGGAAAAACTTTCTAACTATAAAAGTAATTCTGGAAAAGGCTTCCAAGAAAGGTTGTGGAATCCTCATCATTGGAGGTTTTTAAGAACAGGTTGGACAAAAAACCTGTCAGGGATGGTCTAGGTCTACTTGGTCCTGCCTCAGTGCAGGGGGCTGGACTTAATGACCCTCAAGGTCCCTTCCAACCCTATATTTCTATGATTCTATGAAAAGCCCTGGGCAAAGGAACTGGAACTCAGCCATTGTCTGGAGTGTGATGGTCAGCCCAAGAGAAGTTTAGTTGTACTGTTCATAGCTGCTGTAAGCAGGTACCTGCTACAGCTTCAACCTATTTACACCTTAAAGCACTAAGGCTCAGATTTTAGGAGTTGCTGCACTCAAAGATGCAAGGCCTAGCTGGTTTAGGAACCTAAATCTCATTATCAAAAGGGATTTAGGCACTTGGGAGCCTAAATACTATCAACTGTCAACTTCTGAAAATGAGATTTAGGCTCCTAAATCTGCTAGGAGTTGCGACACTGAGTGCAGTAATGCCTAAATACCTTTACAAATCTGTGCCTAAGACTAGAAGGAGCGGATTGACTATTCAGTGAAAATAAAAGTGTGGTTGCCTAGCTATCTCAGGAGGATGGTAAAACCAGCACAAATTCAGAGGCTGTAGGTCTTTGTCTTATTAGGAGACTTCTCCATATTCAGCTTGTAGCTTTGATAAACATTTCTATTTTAGTGTACCAAACAGTGTGAGGGATATTACTCATCCCTATCCTTTTAGTGCTTTGAATGTTTCTAGAGCATAATATTCAAGCACTAACTTTTTATACTTTGAAATATTTTGGAAAGGATTGAATAATCCGTTATATAAAATAATCTGTTTAACACCAAAAGCTGATGTTTGCATTGGGTAACAGAGCCTGAGAGGAAGTTTGCCCTGAATTTATTATAGGCTGAAAGAGTCTAAACTCCTTGGGTGAAAGTCAATGGGACCAGGATTTCATCTCTTATTTACAGATTTCAATTTAAGTTTTCCAGAGCACTCAACTCAGTTATTCACATTTGCAGGGAGCTTTCTTTTGTGTATTAGGCTGTTGCGTGATTGTCCTGGCAGCCCCACACAGCTACAGGTGCTCAGTCTTCTCCTCCAGGGCTCTTTATTTCACATCAGGGCCCATGGGTGAAACAGTAATATAAATATTTAAATCAGGAGTCCTATGTGCAGTTTTACACCTGACAAAGTTTACCAACTAACTTCTACAATATGTTGTGTGAAATCACTAAAATATTTTGACCAATTTTTCTATTAATCTCTTGAAATTTAAGCCTCATTCTCAAATGGAAGTGGTTTGTAAGGAGCAATTTTATTAGAGGGAAATCCCAAATTTCTAGCTCTTTTCAGTGCATGTCTTAAAGTCCTAAAAGCAATTTAAATAAATTGTGTAGCTCTATATTTATTGGTGAAAGGGAATATTTTCTATGAATTTTGTAAAAGTTTCACAAAGTATAAATATTCAATGAACAATATCAACAGACAAAAACACCAAAGTAGGATGGAGTCCTTGAAAAATGTGAGACCAGCAGTGACTCAACAAAACGGCAAGGGGCAGGCCTGGAAAAAATATTTAAAATATACACGAGGTTTCCTTATTTCCTTATTCCTCCTATTCATGCAAAAGAAGAACACAGATGCTCATGGTTACCCAATATCATTTGACACTGAAGTTCTTTTGTACAATTTTTGTTTTCTTACACAAATGCAATGAGAACATGATAAATACTTGCCTCCTTCCAGAGATGGTCTTTATATTATTTTGAATAATAAACAAAGGAGGTTGCAAACACAGAGTCTCTCTCTCTCTCCCTGTACAAATCTTGTTCTAATTTTGGTAAACTAATACATTAAACTACTTCAGAACATCGTCCCAATACACACACACACCCCTAATATGAAAAACACAAATGCTGTTAGCTAAACACCTCAGAATTCAGCAGACTCTTAAGCAGCATTAAACAAAAAACAGACAAAATGTCTGAATGCACCATCATGTATTCAGGATTCATTCATGCACTCAAAAAAGCCATTAAACTGCTACACATTTAAATGTAGTGAAAACACTAATTTCATTATTTCAAACTTTAGCATCGCTATATAAACAAAAATGATACAAACTACTAAACATATAGGGGGCATGTCTTATTGACTACTGGATGTCTCCCATACTGGTGTTTGAGGCAGCTTTTTCTAGCTTATATTATTTAAATAAGAACCCATATCAAATAATATAGCAAGTTAAAAGTATTTAAATAATGTGTGTTCCCTAATAAAGTGATCTGTAGCAGCATTACTAGTTCAGGATGAAAGCTTCAGTTCCATTTGTGATTGTGGGTAAGGAAATATTCTTAAAGACAAGAGCCCAAGGGCATTCCCACAACAAATGTGTTGAGGAAATATTGGCAACTTAAAATGAATCAAAAATGCAAGAGGACTAATACTGAACAACTGAACTTAAAAGCTACATGGTACAATCTGAGAATGAATACATTACTTAGAGTTGTATACCTTCACCTATGGTCCCACAACACAGTTCGTTTTGATTTCAGCTCTCGCTGGTAATTTAACTTGGATACCAAACAGGTCACTGTTGTTATACATAGATAGCTATAGATATCAAGTTTATTTTCTTTTCAGATAGACCAGTACCTTAGATGAGACTTTTTAAACACCCTTCGGTTGTAGTTTTAACTAACCCACAGGGAGTCTACCACAACGGAACTAAGCCAGCGCCACCGCCCCGAGGAGGTTTCCAGAGGCGGGCGGATGGGGCAGCCCCTACCCCGTCTCTCTGCCCCGCACCGCCGCTCCACGACTTTCCTCCCCGTTAAAACGCCGGGCCGGGGACCAGGGCGCGGGGCCGGGGGAGGGGGAACGCCCCGTCGGGAGCTGTGACCCCCGCTGTCCCCCAGGCACAACCACACACACACACACACACCCCACGACAAACCCGCACACGGACGCCACACGGGGAGCGCGCGGGGGCCTCAGCTTCGCAGCGTCTCATGGCGGGGGGGCGACGAGCGCCTGAAGCCGCGGCTGCCCGAACCCGCCCCCCACCCCCGGCGACACGCTCACGTGCGCAGCTCAGGCCAATCAGGAGCGGGAATGATGACATCACCTCGCCGTGTTTACAGTCGGTATTGGTGAACCCGGGGCCACGGCGAGAGCCCGGGCCCGCGTCTCCGGGCCGGGGGCTCCCGAGCTCCGTCGCCCGCCAGCGCAGGGGCCGGTGTCCCGCCCGGGAAGGGGAGCGGCCCGGCCGGGGAAACGCGCCACGACGCGGGGAAGTTTGAGGGAAGCGCGTGGTACGAACCTGCCGCGGCAGGGCAGTGACCGCTCCCGGGATCGGGCCCCCGCCGCCCGCCCGGCCCCGGCCCCGGCCCTTCCCCGAGCCCCCGGGACGCTGCTGCGGCCACTCGGGCGGCGCCGCGCAGCTTTCGCGTCCCGCGCAACAAGTGGGTCCCGGCCCCGAGCCCCGATCCCCGGCGCGGCCCCCGCGGGTCCGGGGTCTCCCACGAGACTCAAACCCGGGTCCGTCTAACGCCCCCGCGGCCCCGGGACAGGCCCCGGCACGCGGCAAAACGGGGCGTAGGGACCAACGATCGCCCGGCCCCGCGCACCGCTCCCGCGCTACTCACTCGCCCCGCGCGCCGGGCTCCATCCCCCGCGGCCCGGCTCCGCTCCCCGCTCCGGCTCCCCCGCGCCCGGCGAGACACAGGGCTCCGGGTCCCTCCGACCGGCTGGCGGCTGCAGGAGCCGCGCCGAGCGCACCTACCTCCGGGAGCAGCCGCGGCGGGGCTGGGGAGGGGCGCGCTGCTCCCCCCGCTGCACCAGCCCTGCCGCAGAGCCCCGCGCTGCCCCCGCCCCGCACCTCCGGCCCGCGCCGCGCGGAGCCGCCGGCAGCCCCATGCCCGGCCGCCGCGCACGTGTCCAGGTAAACACCCCCCCCCGGCCGCCCCCGCCGCGAGCCCGCAATGCAGCCGCCCGGGCCCGCCCGCATTATGACAAACCCTGGCCGTGGCGCCGGGGGGCTCCGCGGAGCAGCGCCCTGGTATCCCCGCACCCACCGCTACCGCCCGCACGCCCTGCCCGCCCCCCTCCCGTCCGTACCCCACCCCGCCTCTCCACAGCCCCTGCCTGCAGCTCCCAAACCCCGCACCCCCCGCTGCCCCCTCTCCGCACCGCCAGGACAAGCTGGGCCAGGGGTCAGCCCACCGGCCCCCCGGGACTCCCCGCCCTGCTCTGGCTGGGCACATGGCGCTATGTCTACACTGCCAGGAAAGCGTGTTTGTAAAGGGCTGGCTAAGCCACCATCGGCAACTCCAGAGGTGCTGGAAGGAGGGGTGCTGGGGCCGCACCCCCTGGCTTGAAGTGGTTTCCATTAGATAAGGGGTTTACAGGTTGGTTCAAGGGCTCTCAGCTCCCCCCACTATAGAAACTGTTCCAGCACCTCTGGGCAACTCCTTAACATGGCAGCGAGAAGGTAACCCAGTTTTCACTCAAATTCAGCTGCAGGCTCTCCTATAGTATAGGCCAGGGGTGTCTAAACATACTGGCCCTTGGAGCTGCCTATGACAATCTTTAGAAGTTTAAGAGCCGGTGTACATGTGCTGGGGCTTAGGGCTTCATCCCCACAGGAGGCACCTATCAGCACAGGGGGCTTCAGCCCCACTCCTGCTGAAGCCCCAAGTCCTGGCAGGTCCCCAAACCCCCTTCCCCAGTGACAAGAAGCCCCTACCCCACTGCAAGGCAGAGGTCTTAAGCTTCCCCCTCTCCAGTCTGGTAGGTGGAGAATGGGGGCTGCACCAGCCACACATGAAAGGTAGAAGAGAGACATGTGGCTAGTGAGCCACCCTTCGGATAGGCTTTAATGGGAGCTGCTCAGCTGAGTTGCCTGTCTTCACTGCTATTTTAACCTGAGTTAAGTACACCTTTTTTGGAGTGTAGACATTCAAGCAATAGGAACAGCCCTGGAGAGTGAAGGGACAGGGGATATGTATGGTGTAAATTAGGGCTGTATGTACTGCTCCAGCTGCTGTACCCGCGGGAAACTCTGACTTTGTCTGTTTGCACAGCCTGCCAATAGTCAGGGAGCAAGCTGGGGCAGCCAGGAACTGATTAAAGTCCCATCTCTACTACACATTGTGATTATGCAATAGCCAGGTCCCCCCTGACTCATTGTAGTACAGAGGCTGGGGACCTTAAACTCCATGAACTCCCCTCAGTTCTCCCATGGCCTGTTTTCGCATCGGTTACCTGCTCAAACTCCTAGCTAAGTCCACACACAGCTCTTACAGTGGGATAGGAGCTATAAGAGACACCATCCCCAACAGTGTGAGCAAGGGAAGATCCCAGGCTGGCTCTGTCATCAGACTGACCCAAATACAGCATCTCCATCTCGCACTCCTATCACTCCCTGATCATAGGTAGCACAACAAACATTGATTTTGGGAAAATAAGAGCCAGAGCTGTATTGCTGGGCTGAAGGAGAGCTGAGGTGGGGCTTACCTCTAAGACGGTGCAAACCCCAAAGAGGAAAAGGAGATAGAACTAGGAGTAATAGGAGGAAGACAGAACAGTGGGAGATAAAACATTCTCAGGGGCTGGTCCACGACTGTGGAATGAACTCCCCCAGGAACTAAATGCCATCACCAACCTCATCGCCTTCCACTCCAAGTGGAAGGTGCAATTCTTTGTCCTTAACTGCTCTAACATATAAATAGCAACATACACATTTTAAAAAATCCAACCCTTAAAACCCTGCCAAAACAGGACACTCCACTCCACATCCTTCTCCCTGGGGAGAGAAAAAAAACCCAACCTTAGATGTGTAGTCAATTGCTTCATGCACTATCAGAAAGTCCTCAGATACTACAGTGATGAGCACGGTATAAGATGCTATATAGAATACAATGAAATGAAGAAAGGGGAAATTCAGGCTGAAGATCGGGAAAAGTACACTTCTACCCCGATATAACACGAATTTGGATATAACGCGGTAAAGCAGCACTCCAGGGGGCGAGGCTGTGCGCTCCGGCAGATCAAAGCAAGTTCGCTTTCACCTATAATGCGGTAAGATTTTTTGGCTCCCGAGGACAGCGTTCTATCGGGGTAGAAGAGGTGTATTCTAAGAGTGATACTGAGCTGCAGAATAGTATCTAAAGTGAAGTGCTGGAAGGCAGCACTGCCACTGGGGGACATAAGGACCTAGGCCCCACTCCTGCAGACACCCACATGTTTAACTTTACTGAGAAGAATGGTAGTAAAGTTTCACAGATTCATAGAGTTTAAGGCCAGAAGAGACTATTATATTATCTAGTCTTAACCAGTTAAGTTAACATATGCATAAGTGTTTGCAGGATTGGGGCTATATTAGTCATTTTCATCTGTAATTTAAGAGGCACAAGACAAAAAAAAATACAGTATAGTGTTAAACAAAAACTACTAAAAAAAATAAAGAGAAAGCATTTTTCTTCTTCTTAGTACTAAGTTTCAAAGCTGTATTAAGTCACTGTTCAGTTGTAAACTTTTGAAAAAACAACCATAATGTTTTGTTCGGAGTTACAAACATTTCAGAGTTACAAACAACATCCATTCTGGAGGTGTTCGTAACTCTGAGGTTCTGCCTTACAGTGTTTACAGCCTCTGAGGAGAAGGCAAAGCAGGCCTACTGAGGCAGTTTGACTTGCTGGGGAATTCACAGTGTAGGCAGGGAACTGTGCAACCTGGGAATGCTCCAGTCAGGAGGGAGAAAGACACGTGTCTTTGCCCAAGAGAGGTGATGGCTAGGGAGCTGGAAGCCTATAAATGGGTGCCCTTGCTGGACCACAGAAGGGGAATATACAGGTGCAGTTACCCCAAACTGTGACACCTTCTTCCTAGAATACCTCTTACATATCTTGGAACGCCAGTCTTGCTGTCTTAGTGTATTAGTCTCTATATGTGTAGTTCTTTGTAGCTGTATTGTATTTCACTTCTAAAAATCACGAATTAAAATGAAGAACAGGAGGACTTGTGGCACCTTAGAGACTAACAAATTTATTAGAGCATAAGCTTTCGTGGACTACAGCCCACTTCTTCGGATGCATATAGAATGGAACCTATTAGGTACAGTGGGCTGTAGTCCACGAAAGCTTATGCTCTAATAAATTTGTTAGTCTCTAAGGTGCCACAAGTACTCCTGTTCTTCTTTTTGCGGATACAGACTAACACGGCTGTTACTCTGAAACGAATTAAAATGTTTACTAACTTCCTTCCCCATACATTTTGAAAATGTCTCATCCATCTCAGATAGAAAGATGGAACATACTGCAGATACTGCTAGATAAACAGGAGTGTTAGGGTACGTCTACACAACAAGTGCTACAACTGCAGCTGTGCTGCTGTAGGGTAAACACTTACCACAGCAATGGAAGGATTTTTTCCATCACTGTAATGAATCCACCCCCTTGAGAGGCAGTAGGGCAATGGAATAATTCTTCCGTTGACCTAGCAGTGTCTGCACGGGGCTTACATCAGCTTAACTAAGTCTCTTGGGGGGTGAATTTTCCACTCCCTTGAGTGACATAGCTAAGTTTTAGGTAGTACCTGGCTTTTGTCTCTATGGATCTGATCCAAAGCCCACTGAAGTCGATGGAAAGAATCCCATTAACTTCAATGGGCTTTGCATTAGGCCCCATACACACCCTTAAAATGAGACCACCACCAAATGTAGGTATTGTCAGTTTTAGGTACTCAGCAATATAATTTGTGCTTCTGTAGAAACAGTCAATATGTGGCATGATACCCATTAGTGGGCTCACCTGAGGGGAGATATAGAAAATGCTTTTACGTAAAATACCAGAGTTAGTCCCAGCAGCTCATTTAATTTCTATTTTATTAGGTAATAAATTTGTTAGAACTGGGAGCAAACAATATAAGTCCAACAGTTTCCAAAAACACAAACCATGTTTCTTTGGAAACCATTAGTTTAAGCTAATGGAAAATTCCCTGACAGTTTTTGAAAGCAGTAGTTCTCATGTTGTGTAGTGTGGAGACCTGGCTGTTAATATGATAGGGGCTGCTAAATCATATTCAGGACAGATAAAAATACAATACTTTCCTAATCTTCCTTTTCCATGTGAGATTGCTTTAACGTACAGTGGGTGGGAGGGAATGTGTGCTATCACTGTGAAAGTTTGAGACTTGCTAATCGTAATTTTTATAAAGTCTAAGGCTATGTCCACACTACCACAGTAAGTCGACCTACGCTACGCAACTCCTTAGGTTGAGTTACTGCGGGGTCTACGCTGCAGGGGGTTGACGGGAGAAACTCTCCCATCGACTTACCTAACTCTTCTCGTCGGGGGTAGAGTACAGGGGTCGACTGGAGAGCGATCTGTTGTCGATTTGGCGGGTCTTCACTAGACCTGCTAAATCAACCGCCAGTGGATCAATCTCGGAGCGTCGATCCCAGCTGTAGTGTAGACCCGCCCTTAGTTAACTAAAAATGTTCACATAATGACAACTCACTTCAGACTACATGTTTAATACAGCCTAAATTACAGATAGTGGGGGTGAGAGGAGAGACAGACAGACAAGTTCTTCAAGTGAAAAGGAAAAAGGCAAACCAAACTCTCCTGTACCAGCTCTCTGAAGCTTTTAAAGCTGCTTTAAACTAGATCTGGATTTAGTTATTCTATGTGTTAGCTCACAGTGGTGATTATCCTAGAGCAATCTGGCAGGAAATTTATGATTTTAATAAACACTTCGAGAATAAATACATGGTCCCACTTGATGCTTCCCTTCCTGTGCAATTCTACTTCTCTTTTCTAGCATCCGGCACACAGTGAAAAATGGGAAAGAAGGAATTTTCCTTTTTCTGACAGTTTCTTGTTATAGCTCAAGTACTCAATTCAGGCCAAATTCAGCCCCAAAGTAAAGCAGGATCAATCTCCAATTTGCCATAGTTTTCCCACCCCTGAATTAGCACATCACAAATAAGGGGCCAAGTGACAAAGGACTATGATGTGGAAGGGGTCCCTCTTGGATGTGGTGCTTATGCAACTGGTGTCATCCAAGTATTTGTATTTGTTATCAATAGACTAAAAGAAAGGAAGAACCATCTAATCTCTATCTTTATTAAAACCATTATTTTTCCTGCAAGATCCATCTGGGAAAATCACCATTATTGTAAATCGCTTCTTTCAGAATGTGCATGGATCTTTGAAAGAACAGAGGACACAGATACCCCTGTTGGTAGGAGGATAGTTAAAGCACAAAGATGCAGAGTTAGCAACAGTACTTACTCTTAATAAAATCAATGATAAATCAATGCTAAAATGGTATTTGTTGTTTGATGGAATCTACTTGCTTGAATAAATAAATCAGCATTGAAATGCCCTCGTAATTCTCCTAATCTATTGTTTGTTATAATAATTTCTAGTTATTACCCAGGTCATTAACACTGTGACCATAGATGAATGTGCTGTGGTGAGATATCACTCAAACTGCTAAACTAGTTCCAAGAAATACGAGACTGGCTACTTCAAGACATAAGAGCCTTTACATAGTAAAGAGATAAGACAATGGATTCCCACCTCTCCTCAAACTTAATTTCTCTAATGATTACTCATCCTCAAACTGAGTTAACTGCAGCAAAATCAACGAGGAGTCCGATGGCACCTTAAAGACTAACACACTTGGGTTTTTACTCACGAAAGCTTATGCCCAAATAAATCTGTTAGTCTTTAAAGTGCTACCGGACTCCTCGTGGATTTTGTGGATACAGACAAACACGGCGACCGCTCTGATACTGTAGCAAAATGTATTTCATGTCAGGCATGATCATGTTTACTTAAGAAGAGTCACACTGACACGAACTTATTTTTTTCTAAAAAGACATAAATCGAAGTAATGCATGTGTCAGCTGGTACCAGCCGTTAAATTCACTCAACTTGGTTAACAGTTTTTTATGTCATCAGTTAATCATCCACTACGTGAACTGTGTATGAATGGGTTTCTGGATATTTGTGAATAGGCCTGCCTCTATTTAAAATACCCGGGTGAATGATTTAAAAATGAGGGAAAGAGGAGTAAATAGGAAAGAAGAGAAGTAGTACTGCACGTGAGAGTGCTGGGTGATGTTGGTGACCTGGGATACACAGGAGGTCAGACTGATCTAGTGGTCCCTTCTGGCCTTAAACTCTTAAGACTTTATGACTCTAAATGAAAGAGGAGAACACATATGCCCCACACCATCCCTCATGTCAGGCCAGGAAAATTAGTGAATTTCAACTCAGCAAGTTCCCTCCTACTCAACCAGGCAGCGTGGGAAGCATAGTTTGCTTCCCTGTAGAGAGGGCTGAGGCCCCTCCAAATCTGTGAATCCCAGGGCACCTACAGAGGCCTGAGGGTTTTGTTTACAGTCTGTAAAATGCTCCATGCAGCACAGACCTCTCCCCAGTGGCTGCTGCTCCAAATCCACATGCAGGAGGAATCAGTGTGGGGCTGTATCTCCACTAGCAAAAATTGGACACACAGTTCACCATAAGTAGTAGTACTACGTAGCATAAACAGGATGTAGGTGTTTGCACCATCATGTCATCTGACCAACTGCATCTTGTCTACACTACAGCTTTCACTGTTGCTATCAGTTGTGGAGTGAATTACAACTTCAATTTTTGTGTGTGTAGACAATGCCTAAAATAATGCCAGCAGAGTCAGCATTATTTTCTCCTGCCGCTTCATGGGAGACAATGCCAGACTCATCCCATGCTCTCCTCCACAGCCTCTGAACCTCTCAGCCCCACACACTCAAGACAGAGGAGCTTCCCCATCATTAGGACAAAAGGAAGGCATGACAGAACCTCGTTCTTTCCATCAAATTCCCGCCCTCTCCCATTTCTGCACAGCCACCCTCAGATCTGCTCTATTGAACAGCCATCACCAGCAGAACTGGAGAGGAGAATAAACGACCCAGAAAGGTGAATACAAACAATGATTTCAAGTGATTTCATTTGATCTGATATTCAACCTTCTGAGCAGTGATGCTCTTTGTGGCGTTCTATGGCTGGGAAGCCCATATATGTGTAAGGTAGTACTGGGATTAATAACAACAATTGGTTTATTTTATTTTATTAAATGTGATTTTGGAGAAGCAAAGGAAGGGCGAGTGAACATTTTCTAAAGCATGATCTTATTTCTGTGCCCTACAGAGCTGTGAGTGACCGTCTCACTTTACGTCTTCTGTAGAGCTGAGTCATCAGGCCCCTCCAATGTTGCTTATGAAAAGGATGATTCACCCCCTGGCTGTGGCTGTAGGTTGCCCCAGCTCCCAGTTCTAGTGGGAACTTCCTGTGCTTCTGGGATTATTACTATGAGACACCATACTGAACAGAGAAAATCACTTGATTTAGCCAGACGTTGGGGTAAGGAGAAAGTTGTTTCAAAAAAGTAAATTGGCTGGTTTAATCTACAAACAGGTAATAAGGAAACAGTTGTTTATAGCTTAAAAACTCAGAAGATTTTTTTCCAAACATCTTAGTGTAAAATTTAGTAAGACGAAGGGGCTCAACCAGGAAAGTACTTCAGGTGCCTGCTGCCCTGCCTCCCCAGGCCTTGTCCACACTAAGGACATTTTCTAAAAAATCCTTTAGTTGCTAACACTACTGGGATATTTTCAGAAAGTGTCCTTAGTGTAGACTGACTCTTTGGACAATATCACTCCCACAAACAATTGAACCCTCTCAGAAAAAGCATTTTTGGTGTCACATATTGTATTACTGTCAGCAGAAAGTCTCACACTCCACTTAAAACCTTAAAAGTAAAACTGGCAGATTTTTGCTTTTGAAGCAAACACACAAAATCCAACTTCTTACCCCGTTTCCCTAGTCCTGTCTGCTTTCGCCTCCCATTTACAGACTGCCTGCATTCACTGGATCTCTGGAGAAAGTATTTGTTGATAATTCTTATCATACAATTTCTTTGAACTTACATGAATGCTTGAGTGAGTGAGAATGATTCACAAAGAGGAGATGACAATCTCTTTGGTGCTTTAAAAATAACCACACTTTAAATTATTCCTGTTCACCTTCATATCCCCAAACTCACTTACAGTAACAGGCCCAGCAATACATACTTACATTTGATTATTGTACTATGTCTATCTCCTTAGGCATTCAGAATCTCATCCTGCTCCCAGTGATATCAATGACACTACTCCCACTGACTTGTGGTACAGAGCTGATCTATGTTAGGTATCTCCTGACATAATTAAGCTCCTACGGGCAAATTCCAAGGAATGTGATGTGGAGCACATTAGTTAATCCAAAAAGGAATTACCAGTAAGGACAGGACAAATGTGATCAGCTCCAGCAAAGATTCCTTTCTAAATAGTGTGGCATGTTTTAATCATCAATCATAGAATAAACACAGACTTTCCAGAGGAAATCATGTCTGAATATGAAGCAAAACAAACTCACAAGACAAAATCCAGGATACAAAATGAAATAGTCCATGCTGCAACTCTGCCACATAGCCTTTGCTTAGAAAAATAGAAAAAAAGTCAACTCAGAAAACTCATTAAAATAAATAATATAAAGATGTCCAGAAAAAAAACACCTTATCATGCCGCATGCCCCCAAAAGATCACAAACAACACAAGAATGAAAGAGACAATATGGATCTTAGCAGAAAAATAAACACTGAGCATCCACGCTGACTGACCTGACATAAAATGGAAATACCAAGCAGAATGGCATGAATACAAAAAGTTGCTGTTTTAAACTTAATATTTTATATGAATCTCATGTGCATACTACAGCTAACAGTAGCTCCATAACAAAAAGCAATATTTACATAAAATATATACATTACATTCCTATAAGGAGCATCCCTGTTGTACAGACATCAAATTTTCAGCAAGTGCATAAGATGAACCAATTAAATTACAAAATTTAAGATTTAGAAGTATAAAGTGAAATTTGCATCCATCCACATGAAGAGAGGAGCGCGGACTCTGACAGCACAAAAGCAACTGCTCATTTCAAATGTGTTAGACAGATAGTAGGTTTGTGTGTCAAACCAAAGTTTGCTGGGCAACAGGGGAGCAGGGTTACTCCATTGTATAAAGGGAGCAGGAATTCTGAATCTAGAATATCTGTAATCAGTTAAGAGTCCAAACAGCAAACTCAGAGGTTACCATTATTCCAGAGCCCCAAAACACCACATTGTAGGGTCCCATAACCATCCCCAGGAGCCAGTATAGGATTACATGCTAAGTGTATATTCAGTGAATATTCTTGCTTTCAGAGAAACCGCTCAATGTTGTACATACATGCTCCACAAGGCAATGCCATCTGAATTCCAAGAGTGCAAACATATTACTGAGAGAAGCAGTTCCTGAATGACTACTGAGGTGAACATTCACCAGTGTTATTACCAGATACATTACACAAATCACTATTATCAAGCTATGTAATGCCACACCAGTTTGGCTAAGAAATGTCAAAGTTGCTACCACAGGGTGCTGCTTCAGCTACCCCATGAGCAGTGCTACCTAGCACGCTTTCATGGTCTCTCAGGCACAAATGCACATAATCTCTTTCTTTTTCACCACATGCACTTTCAATCTTGTTCTCCTCCCCTCCCATATCTCAGACATTCAGTGGGCAAACTCTCCTTACAAGGGAACCTCTCATTCAACAGTTTATATTGCCTGTAACAGGCACAGGGATTGGTTATCTAGTGTGTGACAGGGTGCTGGGCAAAGGGTGACAGATTCAGCTCTCAGTCACGCCAGCTCCTTGTTAGGGGAACAAATTAGAGTGGGCTGGAGATAGCCTGGCCCTAATTGGGGAGAAGGAGACAGCTGCTACCTAGTTAGCCTGGGACTGCATAAAAGCCTTGGGGAAGGAGGCCAGGGGAGGGCAGGAGAAAAGGCAGGGGATGGAAGCAGGGTGGTAGCTCTCCCCTCCTGTCTGCAGCTGGTAAAGGGTTATTTGTATGTGGTGAAACAGTGGTGGGAACAAACCTAAGAAGAAGGTGCATCACTGGTCACAAAATCCAGGATCTCGAGTGACTTTGTGAGCCCAGCAGAGACAGAAGAAAAGGGGCCCTGTCACACTCCCCTACATAGAGGTAAGAGAAGAGTACAAGGTGTCCAGCTGGGAGGAAATTGGTCCTTTCCTTTTCCCCATGTGGTGCGAGTGTCATTCCTTGTTTTAACTGTGTTCTAGGACTAGCCCCTTCTTTTGGGGAACTGATGGCCTGTTGAGCTGCCTGTAAGCAAAGGGTTTGTAATTCTGTTCTTTGCCAGCACCACAGTCCTGCTATAGGAGACAGCTTAGTGACACTGCACAGACAAACGGAGGCATTTCAGTGGTTCCCAAGTTCCGTTGCTAACTTCAGACATAGGCAAAATATAACTACTATAAAGGTGTCTGGGAAACGTCAACGCTCATATCACAGTGAAAGCAAGCGTCAGCGCTGCCAGGGTGTCAGACTGAGGGGAGCCTAAGGCTAAGCCCTCCCGCCCCAGCATGTCTGAAGAAGGCCTTTGTAATGGAACATCAGTGTCCTAATGACTGAACGCATGTCACAGTCTTGATGTGTAGTTATCTCAGGAAGAAGCCAGGACTGATACAGAAAAGGAAAAACTGTCTCCGCTCCCACCTCCAACTGTAGCCCCTTTACCCCTGTCTGCATCTCCCCTGCCCGCCCCACGGCCCTGCTCCTAGCTCAGGAGCATGGGGGTGTGGCCCTCAAAAGTTTGGGGACTGCTGTCCTAGAACTTGGGCTCAGTCAAGTGCAGAAAGCAGCTGTTTTTTAATCATCAAATCAAAATCCTGCAAATTGGAACAAATTCCAAATGTCACCACATGGATAAGGATATTGTGCAGGATAACGGTGGCTTTGTCCTCAAAGAGTGTCAGTTCTCTCATCTTCAGTTACACTGTTATGAGCAAAATAGATCACCTCAAAAGAAATAAATAGTTCCTTACCTCTTCTCTTCAGCTACACTACAGCCTTGCCTCTGCCTACGGTTTGTTCTAGGCCATCTATTGGGAAGAGTTTAACACATCTGTTTCTTTATCTATAGCATTTTAGTATCTTAGAATTCTAGAACTGGAAGGGACCTTGAGAGGTCATCTAGTCCAGTCCCCTGCACTCAAGGCAGGATTAAGTATTATCTAGACCATCCCTGACAGGTGTTTGTCCAACCTGCTTTTAAAAATTCCCAATGGTGGGGATTCCACAACCTTCCACAAATCTTGTGGGTTCTTTAAATTGAATCATTCATTTTTTAATCAAAACACACACTTGATCTATAAAACCTTTCAATATTAATGCACCAAAAGTTGATTTAAAAGAAAACCCTGCACCATGTCCCTTATGTGATGCATTTGACTTAGACAGTCCTTCTGATTGCTTTTGTAACTTTCATGGGTCAGGGATCATGACTTTCTATGTTTGCAAGTTTGACACTCTGTACCCTAAAGTAACACCCTGGCACCTCCCACATCTACCAGGGTGATATAATTATGATGTGTTTTGTACAAAATTATGATGTGAAGTTATGAAGTTTTGCTATGTATGTGTTACTGAGGTTGGGAACACCCATATGCAGCCTTTCAGGTACAATAATGAAGACACCAGACAGTGTAGATCAGTGTTTTTCAAAGTACGGGTCACGACCCAGTACTGGGTTGCGGAATGTCAGGCACTGGGTCGCCTTGCTGATTCAAATTATAACGACCGTTGCTGCACAGCAGCTCTAAAGGGCCATGCAGCAGGGACCTGGAGAGAGAGAGGTAGGGGTGGGTGGGAACTGGGAGGGGAGCAAGTTGGATCTTGCAGGGCTGCTGTGGGCTTCTCCCCCGTCCCCAGAGCTCACTGCTTCTGGTGGGGAGAGAGGGACCCTTCCCCCGGAGCTCCGTGCAGAGGGGGAGAAAGGTCCTTCCCCCGGAGCTCTGTGCTGCCTGCCAGAAGGGGGAGAGAGAGGCCCCTTCCCCGGAGCTAGCTGCTGCTGGTGGGGAGAGGGCTGGGGGGAGTCCTCTGGCCCCAGCCCTGGGGCAGCCTGCCTGCACCCCAAACTGCTCATCCCCTGACCCACCCCAGAGCCCAACCCCCCAGCCAGAGCCCCCCACATCCCAACCCTCTGCCCCAGTCCTTAGCCCCCTCCTGCACCCTGAGCCCCTTATCCCAGCTCCACCCCAGAGCCCTCACCCCCAGCCAGAGCCCCCACCCTCTGCCCTCTCCTGGGCCATCTCCCACACTCCTTACCCTAGGCTTACTAAGGCTAGTGGTTAGTTATGTAAAGTGGATTAAGCTGGAATGTTTTGCAATATTATGATTTTATGAAAACTCTAGTCAAAAGATATAATTATGTTGGGTCACGGGTATCAACAATTTTCTTCAACTGGGTCACGAGATGTAGATGGCCATTAAGAGGAATACACGCACTCACAAGGATTACCCCAGGAACTATACAATGGAAACCTCTTGGAGAGAGCACGGACACAATGGAGGCTGTTGGACTCAAATCACAGCAAAGGATCCTTCCAATAAGCTGGAAGAAGCTATAAAATGGGGAAGTGACATCATCACTTGGCTTCACTCCTATTCCCCCCCTCAACACCTGGAAGCACGTCTGGAGGATAAAGACTTTGAATGGGGGAGGGTTGTCCCATCCTGGAAAGGAGTTCCAACCTGTGTATGGAGGATTCAAATCCTGTCTAGTTAATAGAACTCAGATTGCAAATTTGTTTTATTTCTTAGGTAACCAACTGTATGCTATTACTTATAATCCCTTAAAATCGATCTTTCTATAGTTAATAAATCTATCCATCTATCTATATATCTATAACCTAAAACTGTTGTTTGAAGTGTAAAGGAAAATCTGCTTAGGAACAGGGGCTAGTGCATTGTCCTCTCCACATTGAGGGAGGGGCGGACTGGGTCACAAACTTACACCCGTCAGGCTTCTGACCTGGGCAAGACGGTCCAGTTCTGGGTCCGAGGCTGGGGAGCTGTGGGGAACTGGCTGGGACCTCTCTACTACTGGTTCATGAGTGGCTGGCAAAAGTATTCATGTAACTCAGCTGGTGTGTCCCTGCCTGTGAATGTTTGTGTGAGTGCAGGACCTGGAGGGGGGTTGCAGCTTGTCACATAATCACAGTGTGAGAGGGAGCCCAGGTTGTTAAGACAGAGGCTCAGCGGCACCCCAGTTCCAGGTTGCACCGGAGGGAACCTATCACAGCAAGCACACTGATGACTCTCAGTAAAATACTCTCTGAGGCAACAGCCACACCATACAACAAGAGAGAGGTGCCTTAACATCCTGCATCTCAAGCTGAAGGCATGAAAATAAGGCATTCTTGAAAACAGTGCATAAAAACCAAGTGCACATTAAATACCACAATAATAGAGAGTAGAAACACAGCTCATAAGGGATAAAGGGACAACTGGAAACACAGTTGAGACCCCTTCTGGTTCCCTACACTGGACCAGATGAGCTCTTTGCTGGTATCAGAAAGACGTGAGCTTGCAGGCCAGCTTGCAGAGAGGGCTGCAGAATGTAGCTGGGGGCTGCTATTTCAAAATGGCTAGAGAAAAACAGTCCAGTCCATCTGATAGTGGATCAGTAAAAAGAACTTTCAGCGCAAGGATAAGCGACCTAGGAACTGTAGTGCAGAGTTCGCAAGTGCATGGTGGCAGAGGTTCTCTTCAAAGAGCAGGTAGATGTCAGCTTCAGCTCAGCCACCAAACTTCACAAGTGCCAATCTCCTAACTGCCATGAGAAGAAGTGGCCAGGGGAAGGGAGTTCTTCCATGTTTACATCAAATTCTGTTGAGTGCTTCCTTCGAATTAACTTTGCTGGGTGATATTAAATGTTTGTAAATACTCTCTGCAAAATTCACATCTCTCCAACGTCCTAACAGGCAGAAACTGAAGCCAGATACTGTCTCCTGGAACACAAAACTACAATCCAAGATGTGACATGATCTTTTGCTAAACCTTATATCCTATTATCCTGATGGGCATGGAGATTTCCTTGGGGAGGAAAGCTTATGTAGTGAAGCTGCACTCCCTTCCACTGCTTTGAGACCCAACTAGCAAAACCAATCATTGGCAGGTTCAGAGTTAATTGTATCATCATCTGCCTTGAACGCAGCATCCACCAGTGACAAGTCATCAACCTGAGTGGAGTTTTCCTTAATGATATATCATCTGAGTAGTTAAAGAACGCTTCATCTGGCACTAGCAGCTTTGCGTTCAGCAGGATTCAAGTGCAGAGTCCCTGACAGTGGAATAAGCGACCAAAGCAGAGTAAATAATTGTGGTGGGACACTGTCCAGACTCAGGCATTACTGACCTATTCCTAGAGCATTCTCACTAGTCATGTGTCAGTGAGATGCACAATGCAACGCTGTTTATGTAAGTCCTTCTTACAGGAGCGGGGTCTGAATAACAAGCGTAGCTTGCTCTAATAAAGACGGTTAAGAGTCTTAAGTTTCAGTTTCCCATATTACTACAGCACTGTTCATTCTCTAGGTCTAGAGATCCCTGTGCACAAGTCTCAGTTCTGGGGAGATCCCAGCATTGGGGTGCGCTGTGTACGTGCACTGGTCTTGATCCTAGGAGGCTCACAGTGTTTGGGCATAAGGTCTGTAGTGCACTAGTCTCGGGGGATTGCAGTGTTTGGGAGCACAAACTGCATGATCTGGTCTCGGTCTCAGGTGGAATCGCAGTGTTTGGGCTCATGGTCTCCTGGCCCTGAGCTGAATCTTCGTTGGATCCCAGCGTCTGGGTTCATGATTTCCAGGCCCTGATCTTGATGGGATCCCAGCTTTTTTATTAGACAAGAGATGCCTGAGGTCTCACTGGTCTCCACAGTAAGAAAGGGAGCTGGGGCATTAGTCTGAAGAGCAACGAAGGACAGAGCGAGGGAGACAAAACTCTTCCCAATGTGTGAGAGTAGTGGGAGGATGGGATGCTGCCTGTGACCAGCACTGGCACTGTGCTGAGAGCCTGGGGACACAGAGGCTGTAACAGGTTCTCCAAAGAATTACATGGTTCAGATTGTTCCTTGTGTGGGGTTTGAGAGCCCTTCTCTCACCCAAGGAAGCAGACACACTTAGCCCCCAGAACTTGATGTCTGAGGACAAAATAATTTTACTTAAACAATAACTTCCATTGATGGCAGTTTTCAAAGAGGTTTCCTGGCCCAGAGATGGTTTTATGCTCTCAGACTGGACAACCATTATGCAGGAGGAGCACAAGCAAGATCCCTCAGAGAGCAGCGGCTCTGCCTGAGAAGCTGCTGCAGTGGGGAGAAGTTTGTGTTTAATCTTTCCTGATAGTGGCAGTGGGATTTTCACTTTCACATGCACAGCCAGTATCAGAGTCTTCTCTGTTAAATCCCAGTTTGGTTCAAACCTTTGGGCACAGAGGCAGGATTGCCACCTTGTCCCTTGTCTCAATCTTTGCAACCCGTTGACGTGGATGACTCCCAGTAAATTCTGCACATATATATGTATTCCACAACCTGGTACTCACTATGCCCCATAGAGAATATCCGACTGCGTATTCTCTGCTCCCTGAGGCCTGCGTGTTAATTTCAGCCTCTACAGCATATGAGGGCAGAGCCTGTGAGAACTGCATGACTCCCATCATTAGAAAATTAATCTTCAAAACACAATCATAGAATCATTTGAGCCATCATTTTCTGATTTGTGGCATGGCCAAAAACCAGAGACTCATCTCCTTAAGAAAAGTGATTGAAGACACAAATAGGAATAGGTTTGCAGGCATCTGCAGGATTGCACAAAGGAAACATATGTACTGGTTAAATCTGTTCTGTTTTTCTTTTTAGATTTTACCAAGCTGAATACAAGCTGCTTAGGAGACAGAAATCCTAAAGCCATTCTAAAACTGCCAATAAGAGATATATTATGGGAATAATTGCTCACACCTGAGATCCTTGTGTGACTAAGTAAGTTGGAAATGGACTTTCCCTTTGGTGAGCTTACTTGGCATATGAGAGATTTTATTAACCCTGCCTTCTTCCTCCAGTAGTATTTGTAGCAGGAGTCATCAAGGGTGTTAAACAATGTAGTGTAAACCAAAATGTTCCTCTGCATTAGTTGAACTCAAATCAAAGTTTAAACTAAGTGAATATTTTCAAGTTATAAATTCCCCTTGAAATCTTTCTCCCCCAAGTCTATGCAGTTGACAGCAGGGCTAGGATTTAGAGCAGTACAATTAAGGCAAACAGAGAAAAGAACATGCAGAGGAAATCACAGATCTGTTCTATCCATGGAATGAATCCACATGGATTTAGACCTTATTATAGTAAGCTAGCATTTGCTCTTCTAAGCCCTGGGAAAAGTTGCTGGCCCTTTAAATAAACTGGTGTTTTGCTGCATTCAGAGTATTGTGCATGAAGGCAGAGGCCTCTGATAAGCCATGGTTAGTGTAATTATTCAATCTTTTTCCCTGAAGGGCCTCTGCATTGCAGCTGTCTTTTTTTTTTTTTTTTTTTTTTTGCTGTTAGCAATGCCCTAGTTTGTTCTCTACTGCAGTCCCCCTCCTCCACTTCCCCCACATCTCACACACTTCCATTTCATAAGGAGTTCTAATTGAGAGTTTGCCCACTAGCCAGCTCCCTGGGCTCACAGACAAGCTACAGGACAAAGGAAACTGCATTCCCAGTCATAGTGGCCATTTTCCACCCCTCTGCCATCTAAATTCACTAGTATTCCCAGGGAACTGAGCAGCGGGATTTTTAAATTTTTCCCTCCCCCTTTCTCTGTAATGAAAAGATGATTAATGGCTGCAGGGGACTGAGCTTTTCATCACAGCAGCTCCTGCTGGCAAAGACAGCTACAGGCATTATCCCAAGCACTGCTTGGCAGATCAGGATTTTCTAACACCAGTGAACTGCATGGTTCCTATATGCAAAGATGTCTCTGGTTTAATACGAATAGCAGGGGCAACTCAGGAGCACTGTTCCTCATCACTAACAGAGAATCTTCCCTAAATACTCCAGGACAAGACGACTATGTTTTCCTTGAGATTATTTTCAATATCAAGATTGTCTGTACAAGGATGCCTGTTTTGGTGGGGACATATAGGGTGGGATGTCCCAGTTCTCTGTGCATGTGTGTTTAGGGCCGCCCAGAGGATTCAGGGGACCTGGGGTCTTCGGCAGCGGGGGGCCCCTGCAGCCAAATTGCCGCCGAAGACCCGGTGCGGAAGAAGCTCTAGGGGCCCAGGCCCCGCGAGAGTTTTCCGGGGCCCCAGAGTGAGTGAAGGATCCCACTCCAGGGGCCCCGAAAAACTCTTGTGGGGGCTCCTGCGGGGCCTGGGGCAAATTGCCCCACTTGCCCTCCCCTCTGGGCGGCCCTGTGTGTGTTTTGGTCTAATTTGCTATGGGAGGTCTCTTAAGGGTTTCACTTGCACTGAGACATTGGCACATTCACAAAATTACTCTGTGCACCTGATAGAGAGACTTCAGATAAATTTGTGTGCTGAACTAGTTTAAAAAAACCATAAGAAATAAAAGGAAGGGATTCTGCACTTTTACTATGAGTATCCTGATAAACACATAATGGTCCATAATGTTAGTGTTGGAAATGATTTTGCTCTTTCTAATCTAGCAGCTAAACTAATTAATTCCATCTGAGGAGAGACCAATGGAGTTTGTTGCTGACACCCATCTTCTTAGTGTAGATGGACCCTTACAATACTAGTGTCCCAACCAGTTTCCTGATAAGGAATCTGCCAACCTACATCCCCCCTGCAGTTTCAATTGGATATGGTATTCTTCACCTCCCTGCCCTAAACTGCTGTGAACTGTTGTCCAAGTAGGTACCCTGTGCTGGGACACGTGTCGCAGTGCCCAACACTGGAGGGTATGTATGCACTACAAGAAAGTGAGGCCAGGGGATCTAAGACACAAACTGTGCAGATAAAGGTGTGCCAATACTGTGGCACTACTAAACATAGTAAATCAGAATTTGTACAGTCTAGTGCTCAGTCACAAATATGTGCAGCAGTTATTAAAGGCTCCAATCCTCCTTCCCACTCTTCCTGGCTCTTTCCAGAGCAATTTGCCTCCTGCTTTCATGAGCTTTAAATCCACATACATGCCAATGAAGGCTAGTTTTGTCCAAGTTTCCATTCTAGGTGTGTTTTCCCCCTGGCAAATTTTCTCCTTTCAGGTCCCCTGATTCACAATTTCCATTTCTCCCTGCTTGTTTCTCAGTTTTACTAAGCCTGAGGCCAAAGTATACATTTGCTCTTGCATATGTCAGCCTTGTAAATGGATATGCTGACCACTGCTGCAAGTTAATTAGGCTCATTCTGACTAACCCATGGTTACACAGTCATTTTTTAATGACTGGTCAAAACATGAAATATCAAGAAACTGATTGTTTGGATAACTACTTCTCAGCCAGTCCAGAGAATTTTTATCGCTCAACAGCTCTGCCTCTCTTTGCACATGAGCAAAGTGGTGTGACCGGGATGCTGGGAACCTTCATTCCCTGGTTAATTCCTTCGCATCAAACACATTCAAAATCTGGCACAGGTAGAAACTTAGACCTGGTAGTTTATAGTTTGGCAAGCACAGCTCACACTCAGAAGGAAGCCAGCCAGAGCTGTCAATTTTCTGTAATTATAATTCAGCAAAGATTAAGTGAGCCTTATAAATTAACTTTTATTAAAAGTACAACAATCAGAATGGAGACCTTTGATTAGTAAGACTAACTCTAATAACCTCACTCAGATCATGTGCTGGGATCAGCAGAAAAGCTGGAATAGCTATTAGAATTTCTTTGTTCTGTTTGAACTAAATGGATCTGTCCTTTGCTGTAGCAATGTGCTCAGACCCTGCCATCTGGCCCCCTTTCCACTCTTGGCCTCAGGACCCAAACTCTTCAGCTGAGATGCTAGCGAGAAACTGAACTAGATGCTCTTAGTCTTAGTGTAATAACTGCGGCTCATTTCTATCCATCTCCCTCCTGACCCTATCCTCTTTTCTCTGCACCTCTTTTCATCATATCCTTATTTAGGTTTTGTCTTGGCTCCAGGTCTGGCTCTGCCCTGGGGACTATTTCCAGCAAGAGCCTCCTCCTCTGTGCCAAGTTTCTTCCCTTTACCTCTGCCCAGATCCTTTCTCGCTAACCTGGGATCTACTGATAGTCACAGGAATGATGTACCAGCAGGACAGTTTAAAAGGTAATGAAGGTAAATGCTTAGCCTCTGAAGGAACTGAACATCCCCTCTTCCCATCTTCAGCTCTCCAGAGTCTCCAATCATTTAACTTCCAGTGCAACCAAAGGGGCAATCAGCTCAAGTAGCATTCACTCATTTGGGTTCCCGTCCCAGCGCCCCCAAATCTAACCTGATGCCTGCTGGTTAAAATTCAATGAAAGCAATACGCCCATTTAAGAAAGAAAACAGATGCACAATCTTAGCAACCAACATGTACATAAGGGATTTGATTATACTATGAAGGTTGAGTGCTACTTTGACCTATGATCAGCTTGCTCCATTGTGGGTGAATTCTCCCATCCACTCTTCCAGGTAAAAGTCAATGGGATTTAGGAGCCTAGGTCACTTTTGAAAATCAGACAAAGGGTCTGTCTCCACTGCAGCTGGGAGCGTGCCTGCTGGCCCAGACAGACAGGCTCATGCGAGCTCAGCTCGAGTTAGCGTACTAAAACTAACAGTGTAGATGTTGCATCTCCAGTAGAGACTCAAACTAGCCACCCAAACTCAGACCGAGGGGGTCTGGAGGGCTTGACAGCTTGAGCTGCCACCCAGCTGCAACATCCTCCCTGCTGGTTTCAGTGCTCTGGCTCGAGCTGAGCTCGTGAGAGTCTGTCTGCTCACCCTGGGAGACTAGCGGCCAGCTGCAATGTAGACATACTCCTAAGCAACGAGGTCTTGCAATGCTGAGTGGAGTAATGCCTAAATACATTTAAAAACCTGGGCCTAAGCTCTTTGAGGCAGTGATTTTTCTGCTTTTCTGTTTGTACAACTCCCAGTACCATGGGATGGGCCCATGATTCTGATGGGGTCCTTGGGGTGTTACTACAGTATCCATAATGATGATAACAATACTGCTTCCAGAACCTGCACTGCAGCTATTATACAGCTCTTAGCACTAGGTGCCCCTTAAACTTGGGTGAAGGGATTTCACACTATGGGGACCCCCGAGACAGGATCTTTCCACACATTTCAACATAATGACAATAACTTAGCAAGACACAAAAGAGCAGCCAACAGATAGAGCGTGACAAGCCCATAAATAAATCATGTGTGTGCATCAGAAATATATGACTCATCCTGCCAAGGAAGAGAGACGATTAACACAGCTAAGAGAATCAGACAGAGCAGACAAAAAGGAAAGACTGCACCACCAATCAACAAGAAGTAACATGCACAGTGATGTCCATCTCAGACAGAACAGATGAGCACGAGCCAAGCTGCCGAGGACACTAAATGCTCCTCCTGTGCAGCACAGTGGGGTTCCTTCTTCTCCTCACACCTTCCATGACCTTACAGAATCTTCTGCCACATGGCAAAATCCTGAGGAACCAACCCGTTACCTGAGTTCATCAGCACCAGTGATAGCCTGATGCCTACAAATCTCTCCTTGTACAGTGCAGCCATCCACATGGAACAGGCACCCTTTTCCAGCTCAGTGAAAAATATCTACAGCACATGCTGACTGCATGATTTTCAAATGCTCAGAACATGGTAAAATCAAACTCAGTTTCCTCCTCTGGCACATGGTCACTCACGGCTCCTCATCAAGGGCTATTTCCCGGCCCCAAACTGTTTTGCTGATAGAGCTCTACATGGAAAGGTCATAAGCATGTTTGCATTCCGACCACAGAAAAAGTGATTTTTCCACATGCTCACCCTGCTCAAAAATGGCTGATCCAGTAATGCCAAGACTTCCCAAAAGTTGCTTTTGGGTACAGACAAGACCTCGAAAATGTAGCCCCTCCCCCCGCATCAGAAAGTTATGAGAAACTGAAACCATGAGTACTCCGATAGTTTGGTGATGTGGGTGGGTGATTGGGTAGGTAGGTAGACAGAACTTGTGACCAGTACACTGTGCGACCCTATGCCCCACATTCTTCATATAGGTAGTGTTTTGATATGAATATGGCGTAACTAAGATGTGTTCTATGCAAGTGAGGTATCAGTGGAACAGTTATGATTTACTGAATATGATTATCCTATTTGTATGTATGTATCTTTTCTGTATGTGAAGTTATGAAGTTTTGCTATGTATGGGTTACTGAAATATATTATGAGGTTGGGAACACCCATGAGCAGCCTTTCAGGTACAACAGTAAAAAGGCCAAACAATGTTAATGACTTATTAAGGAAATGCACACAAGCACAAGGATTATCCCAGAATCTGTGGACAATAGAAACCTCTCAGAGATAGCACTACACAATGGGAACTGTTTGACCCAGGTCACAGCCAAAGAGGTTTCTAGCAAGTGGGGAGAAGATATAAAAGGGAGACAAGGACATCATGAAAGTACCTCACTCTCCCTGCAACAACATACCTGGAAACACCTGAAGGGCAAAGACTGAACTGTGGGAAGAGATGGTCCCAGGCTAGAAGGATCTTTAGCTTGTGTATGAAAACCTGGGAAAGCCAAGGCAACTTGCGTCTTAAAGAGTCTGCCAGCCTGTTTATCACTCAGGGTGAGAATTTGCTAATTTATATCCTACCTATCCAGTGTGTTAAACTCAGTTTGCGGTTTTTGTTTGTTTACTAAGGTCATCTGCATTGATCTGTTGGCTATCCCTTATAAGAATTTAAAATCTACCTCTTGTACTTAATAAACTTGTTTTTGTTTTAAACCCAGTTTGTGTAATTCATAATTGGGCGGGGGAGTGGGGGAAGAGCGGTGAATATCTCTTTCCACACTGAGGGAGGGGGCGAATTTCAATGAGCTCACGCTGTACAGTTCTCTGTGCAGCGCAAGACAATGCAATTTTGGGGTTTACTCTCCAGAGGAGGAGTGCACTTGCATGCTGGGCAATTCCTTAGGTGAAAGCCTTCCCATGCCTAGCTGATTCCAGTGTCTGTGTCTTTCTGCAGCTGAGTGTGTCCCTACCTGTGTGTGTGCCAGAGGAGGCTTGAGGGCCTGGCTTAGCAGGACAGGGTGAGGGAGCCCAGGCTGGTGGAACAGGCGGGCTCAGTGATACCCCAGTACATCAGGTAGCACTCCAGAAGGGGGGGCAACCCATCACAGGTGGGTAGGTACGTAGACAGAACTTGTGACCAGTATACTGCTATAATAATGGGGAATCATAGAAAGATAATGTAATAGACCACCAAAATCACACACACACAGGTTCAGAGGAATTATCTTTTCTTGGCTTTTCTGGCTCAAATGCAGCACGTACAGGGCCGGCTCCAGGGTTTTGGCCGCCCCAAGCAGCCAAAACAAACAAAACAAAACAAAAAAACAAAAAAAAAAGCCGCGATCGCGATCTGCGGTGGCAATTCGGCGGGAGGTCCTTCACTCCCAGGTGGAGTGAGGGACCGTCCGCCGAATTGCCGCCGAATACCTGGACGTGCCGCCCCTCTCCGGAGCGGCCGCCCCAAGCACCTGCTTGAGAAGCTGGTGCCTGGAGCCGGCCCTGAGCACGTACATACATATCACGCTCTCAGAAAGCAACCTAAAGTGGTTCCTACTGAGCTCTCTCTTGCATTCATTTTTATCTGTCTGAGATATTTGTAATGCATCAACCACGATAGTCTCTAGGTGCCATAAATATATGCTCTGCCATTACAAGACACCAGAGCTAGGCAACTTGCCCCATCTGACTGTCCCATCTAATCAAGCTCAGACTCATCATACACCATAAAGAAAGAACCTGATAAAGTTTGGGACTATCCAGATAGAGCAGAGAAGCCTGCCAAAGGCTTCCATGGACAATTTCCAAGAACAAGCTCCTGCTGGTTTGTGGCCAGTCTGAATCAGACTTGAGGCTGAGTTCAAGTGCTTCTGCAGTTTGAGTTGAAACAGTTCTAATTATTAGTCATGTCCAATGTGAATGTACTATACATCCTATCACACTAGTAAACTTATTCTACTTCAGACTGTTTTAATTATAAGAACTCTCTTATTTTTTAAAATAATATCCAATAAAGATGCCGCTAAAGGTGAATTTCCAAAAGCAAATGTTGTGTAATGATTGCCACATCTTTAGCAGACAGACAGAATAGTATGAGGTTAATTGACTAAAGCAATGGTTTTTAACCTGTGCTCCATGGGCCCCTGGAGGTCTGTAGACGATGCCTAACATTTCCAAAGGGGTCCACACCTCCATTCAAAATTTTTTAGGGGTCTGCAAATGAAAAAATGTTGAAAACCACTGGACTCAAGAGTTAACAGAACCAGTATATTAACCCATTATTTCCCATGTTCCAGTCTCCAATATGGCATATATTGCAGACATACAAGCTACTTCTCCCTTGACTTCTTTTATATAACTTACATCAGTTCTCTCTCTTTATTAGCTACTGGTTCTCTGAATAGTGGGGATTTTGCTAAATCAGATTTGCCCAATGTATTATATGAGAATACAAAAATCGTCAAATGAATGGATCAACAAACAGTGATGTTAGGACTTTTTCTAAAACTGGACAGAATACATTGCAGTGCCTAGCAAATCAAGACTCTCTCGTGAACTAAGGGATGAAAAAATGGTAACCTTTCCATGGTCTCTTTCCAGACTGTCAAGGTTGCTAACACAAATAAGTTACTTTCCCCAGGTCTCCAGGGCCTGAGCTGGAAGGCGCATCTCCTTGGGAATCACAGACAGGAAGAGAAATGAAGTGGCTGTCCAGTTAGTTAATGTTGGCAACTTGCCTACTGCTTAGCTGAAGAGAAAACCAATAAACTTCCAGCAGTCAATGTTTTACAAAAATAACTTGAGACCAATCACTGGATCAGTTGCTTCCTGGGTGCATTCAATAACAGCTGCAAATCTCTTCTCTTTCTTTCTCAACAGGTTTTACACCTACTGGCAGCATGTATTTTATGTGGCAACTCAGTTCTCCCTGGCAGGTATGCTGAACCCTTGAGAGTAGAGAACTCCCCTGCTTCCCTTTCTATACTTCTTACAACCCTGTTCTGCTGCAATCGGTCTCTTTTAAAATAATTTTTGAGGGGCACAGAATTACGAGATAAATATTAAGGGTAAAGCACGTATTCCCATTGAGGTTGCCATTAATTTATCAGCTCTGACATCTAGCAAAACGTAACCACATTCTATTGTGGTCAGTCAAATCAGGGCAAGAGAGATGGACTCAGCTTCAGACTGCCTGGCTAGTAACTAATGATTTTATAGTTTGTACCCCATTCCCACTAAGAATGGGGGATGAGGCAGCATCTTAGCATCTTTGAGAAAAAAAGCATGTCCTTGAACCATACATGCCAAAAAACATCTACCTCGTCCCTGCTCACAGATGTTGTGCAGGCCCATGAGAATTAGACTGCAATAGGATCCGAGACTCTCAGTTGCTGGGCATAATCTATGTCTGCACTGTTTAATAAATCACGATTTTAAAGTGAGATTTGGACATCATAAATACCACAGATTGTATCCATCAGATCTGCAGGTCCTGAATGCATTCAGAAGGTGTGGATCAGCCCTGCCGTGCTCTTGGAGATTCTCTCTCCAGGCACTGACTAGACTCACCATATCTGTATTTTGTTTAGTTCAGTGGTTTTCAAATCTGCTGACTATGTCTAAGATTTCCAAAGAGGTCTGCACCTCAATTTGAAATTTTTTTAGGGGTCCACAAATGAAAAAAAGGTTGAAAACCACTGGGTTAGTTACACAGACTTTTTTTAGCACAGAAAGGGGGAACAAATGGGACATTTTAGAATTTTCCCTGACAAGACGAAGCTCAGAGTTCTGACAGAAGAAGCAGCATGCCTGGGGCTGGCCCTGACAGTTGTGACCAGTCAGGCCCCTTTCTTTGGGACAGTCAGTTTGCTATTACACAGGAAGCATCCTCCCCTCCCCCCGAAAATGGATCAAACTTTGGGCCACAGGTTCCCCAGCTAAATATTTTGTTCACACCAAAAAGACACTGAGAAATTTCAGCAAATGTTCTCCGAAATGGAGTAATATTGAAACAATGAGCAAGAGAAACTCAGTATAGCTAAGACTCACCTCCTTTCCCCACCCCCACATGAGGAGCTGCTCTCTTTACTCCACTGTACCCACGTGTGGTAAACTTTGTTAAGGGACACTGAATACACTCCTTACCATCCAAGGACAGCCAGTCATGCTGGGAGGAAGGCAGGGTTGGTAGAGCTCTGGCTTTATATTCAAACACCACAGAGTTGGAGATGATCTGATTGTTGAAGGCAACTTGCAGAGTCACAAGCCCGGTATCATGAGCTAAAAACAAAGAACAAGTGGTAAGAACAGGGATTTCTCTGCAGGAATGCATGATTCAGTTTTGTTCTACGGCTCTTGTCATATGCAAAGGGAGAGAGCAAGAGCAGAAAGGGCATCTGAGAACAGTGTTTCTGTGCTTTGCACAGCTGGAAAGTCAAAGATGTTTATCAGGTTTATCTAACCTGGAGATATGCTGAAGACTGCAGACTCCATTGGCAGATTGACACAGATTGCACGTATGTTGGAGTGATTAAAAGATTAATAAATAACTCAGTATTATGTTATAACAAACTTTCATCTGACGCTACAGTGAAGTTGTTTTTTCGTGCACATCAAGCCAAATACTAAGCTCCAGTGCGAGGCCATACAAAGCCTCTGCAAAGATCCTGAAAGTGCCATACCTGATTAAGACCAAAGAGAAGGTACAGAAACTATGACATCTCCATGGGAGATGTAAAGGGACAGTAAGTGCAGCTCCTGGTTCCAGTTAAAGTTTAATGTTCTATGTTAAAAGGAAAAAACAAGACATTATTTTAAAACTAATTAATTCAGGGCTTCTAAATGAAAACTGGGATATGAGTTTACTAATGCACATCAACTCTCCAAAGTGCTGTTCGAATAATCTATGGGACAACACACACACAGTGGTGCAGCCCATAGAATACAAGGAAGCTCTCCTATGGATACTCTGGGGTGTCTCTGTTGTATTAACAGAAATAGCTTTGTACATGTGAGGAGAGCTTCCTTGGTATTCTATTTGCTATTATTACATATAAAACTTGTACAGAAACTTTACATAAGAACAAACTGCTTATAAAAGTGGAAAGAATGATGCTGAGGGCTGAAGCTCCATGGCTGATTGGTCAAGAGGTCTGGAGAAAGGGGCTGATCCTGATAATCTTCCTGTCTTTGTTTTTACTAGGAACATGGAGGTCAGTTCTCCATCCGGGCTCATGAAGGACAGGCACACTCTGTCCATGTACTTCACTGGGAGTTTTGTCTGAGTAAGCTCTACCTGGGCTCAATGTGGTTTTAAATATTCTTTTAGAAAATAGCTATCTAATGACAAAAGTGTATTGCCGTTGCCATTCTAGCTATGCCATGGAGGGAGCTGCTCCACTGACTTAATAGCTTAGACAGGACACTCTAGTCACCACAGTGGAAAAACCGTCATGGTAGGTGTTACTTGCATCTGTTTTGCTGGGGATCTAGGGATTTCTATGGAGCAGTTTACCCCAATTCTCAGCTCCCTTTTGAAATTCTCCAGGCCTAGAGGAATTCACAGCTCAGGATCTTGTGTGTAACTTACTGCATGTAGGTATCAAAACAGCAGTTAATTAATTGGTGCTTCCCTCATGTCACTCTCTAGATTTACAATTTACTCAGTTTTGGTGCTCTTAGTAAAAGTGTACAAGTTACAGCTGGGCTCAGTCCAGGTAATTTACATAGATTAAAATCACAGAAGCAAGACTGCTGATCCCTAAACAACTTTAATTAATAGTTCTCCAAGCTGGATATAAGTCATCTTAAAGTACTGCCAGTGACTCTTTCTTATACTCCCCAAAACAACCACACAAGAGATTTGGGAAACAGAATAAAAACCTGTGTCATACATCGTGGGCTCAGTTCTCTATTGCCTTGCACCTGATGCAGCTGAATGTAAGACACCATCACCAATGTGAGAGAGAGAAAAGTTTTCATTTGATTTTGTTTATATTCACCGTGTTTATGTAGAAATGACCACACAAGGTACAAGGCAGAAGAGTGTCAGGACCAGAGCTGTTAACTGCTTCTGAAGAATAATCCTGATTAAGGTAGTTCCCAGTCCCGGCTGGTCTCTCCGATCAGCTCATTCTCCTGGTACCTTTCCAAGCATCTTTCCTGCTGTCCAGGGACAGTGCAAGGAAGTTTTGCACCCAAGCTTCCACCTTGCGCCCCCCCCAAGCCCTGAGGCAGCTCCCCACCCCCACCCCGAGGCGCGCCCCCCCCCCCCGCACGGCAGTTCCCCCCCCCCTGCCCTGAGGCACCCCCCCCGGGGAGCTGTACAGCAGCTCCCCACCCCAGCTCACCTCTGCTCTGCCTCCTCCCCGAGCACGCCGTCCCCGCTCTAATTCTCCTCCCCTCCCAGGCTTGTGGTGCCAAACAGCTGACTGGCACTACAAGCCTGGGAGGCGGGAGAAGTGGAGCAGCGACGGCGTGCTCGGGGAGGAGGCGGAGCAGAGGTGAGCTGGGGTGGGGAGCCCTGTGGCAGCTCCCCTCCCCCCCCTGCCCTGAGGCACCCCCACCCGCGGCAGATCCCCACCCCCCCATCCCGGGGAGCCGTGCGGCAGCTCCCCACCCCAGCTCACCTCTGCTCCGCCTCCTCCCCGAGCATGCCGCCCCGCTCTAATTCTCCTCCCCTCCCAGGCTTGCGGCGCCAAACAGCTGATTGGTGCTGCAAGCCTGGGAGGCGGGAGAAGTGGAGCGGCCGCTGCGCTGGGAGAGGGAGTCTGAGCCGCACGTGTGAGCACGCCGCCGGCAGCCCAGCCCAGGAATGCTGTAAAAAAAATTGGGGCACTTTTTGGCACCCCCAAATCTTGGTGCCCTAGGCAACCGCCTAGTTTGCCTTAATGGTAGCACCGTCCCTGCTGCTGCCCTGAGTGCAAATGGGTCAGAGGGGTCCTTAGCTGGCATCATCTTCTTTGTCTTTGACTGCTGCTTTCCCCATGGTTTTTTGGAGCCTTAGAGGAAGGTGGGTCTGAACACAGTGTTAGGAGCTAGGTGCTGGTTCTGAACCTAATTCCTTCTGTGGCTTCAATAAGACATGACGCTCTCTGCCTCAGTTGACCCATCAGTAAAATGTGGGTGATAATACTTACTTACCTGCCTCTCAAAGGTGTTATGAGGATTCATTAATTAACATTCATTTGTAGAGTGTTTAGAAGATGGAAAGTGACATATAAGGGGCAATTATTAATAATATTACTTAAACTTCAGAAGTCTTCAGAGACTTTAATTTTCCCATAATTTCTTATGATCTTTTAAACTCAACGGCTTGGTTGTTTTTTTAATGTAATGCAGAAAACAAATGACATGGAAGTTCTCTCTCTCTGATACTCTTTTGGTCATGCTGGTGATATTTTATCTTGCCAGTTTTTTATTTCCTTCTGCAGGCACTTGCTTTGCTACACTTTATTTCTTAATTAATGATCTTAATATCTTGTGACTTTTCACTTGCTGAATATTTTTCTTTTTTTTCTTCTTGATCTCTTACCCTGAAAAAGCAATACTTGTCTAATCACTATAAACAGTGCCTATTTGGGTGGTTTGGACATTTTGCAGCATATATTAAATCTGCACTCTGCTGTTAGGGTTTAAAACATGGATTCGCTCTATTCTAATTAATTTTTTTATTATTTGTATTCAATCTATTTGTCTGTATCTCTGTTACTTTCCTTTAAAGCTCCCCCACTTGACGTGAAAGTAGTTGTGTTCTAGGATTAACCATTCTGTTTTTCTGATTAAATCATACTCTGATTTTCCAGTTTGCTTATCCAGCTTTGTCACTTGTTAGAGCCAGAGGGAGATGCAATGCGTTCATCAAAGGTAAACGCAATTCCAGCTGAATGGGGCACAATCTGCCATGCAGAAATGGGGGGAACAGCCCTGGATGAATCCCAGGTCTGGGATACCAGTACCCTAATTCCATTCCAAGTGCACAGAGTCTCTGGTTTTCTTCATTCCTCCTGCCCTGTGATAGATTAGTTTGAGGCATACCCTGCAATGACACATAATCTATCATGTAACACATCAGGGAAGAATGTAGGGAAATCATCCTTGCTGGCCTCTCCCCTTAGAGTGAGTCAGGATGTCTGCCCATTTGCAGCACAAGAAGCAGAAGACCCCGGTCTTTTGGGAGAAACTTATTTTTTAGCTATAATATGAGTGAAGTGCTTTAACGATGCAGGAGGAGACAGTTCCCTGACCCACAGAATTCGCCATCTTACTAGTTCACACACAGCTTGGTGCCACAAGATGGAGACAGTTGGGTGAGAAAGTGAGAGATGCATCAAGGATGGCTGCCAATGCCAGGGAAGGGGAGCATCTGGGAGGAGAGGAAGCAGCTGAGGTCACCAAGACTTTAGTGCTGGCGTACATGGTCAGTTGGTGCACAGCAGGCTAGCATGCTGTGCATACACACCCTGGCTTGCTGCAGAGAAGCCCTTAGCGAAGAAAGCCAGGCTGTATGGGCGAGTCTCAAAGAAGGCCCCACATCTAGAGATGAAGCAGCCACACTTGTGGAGTTAGAACGTGATGGATCAGTGCCAGGCCTTAATGACACCACTTTTGCCAGCACTGCCCTGCTAGATCACCCCCATTTCACTGACAGGTCAACTCCATCCGTCCCATATTATTGGGGTGAGTATTCCAGTCCCACCCACACCTCTCTCAAATTCTTGCTGAAAGGTCAGTCATTATATCACCAGCTGCATGAGATGGGCATACCTTACCTGGGCAGTAACAGCGCAGCACCCCTGGCTGTATTAAAGATGCAGGCACTGAGATCTGATCAAACAGACAGCTGTAGTTATTGCTGGCTTCCTGCCAGGGGCCTGTGATTAGGACTTTCACGCCTCCCTACAAGGAAAAGGACAGGAAAGAGAAGAAATAGCGTTACAAAGGAAGCATTCCCCAGGGTGGTGCATGCACTTAAACTTGGAACCATGGGCCAAAAAGAGCATCATGAGAGACAACAGAAAACCAAGGCCAAGAAGCAGGAATCCTCCAATACAGGCTGACGTCCAGTGCTGGTTCTCACAGTGTTGCCAAGTCACTAGCTAAGTGTCTCTGCAACTGACATTGCTCTGGCTATATCACTGCATGGGTTAGCAAGGGCCCCATTGCCTCAGGCCTTTATAGTGTCATGATCAGATTGTCTAGAGTACCCTTGGGCCTCTAAATCTCACCCTTGGGTGCAGGGTTGTTCCCCTAGCAACTTCCTTTTCTTCACTCCTCCTGCACCCTCTCCCAAAGGTATAACCATGTACTGTGCGTCACTGCCTTGACCACAACGGACTCTGCGCGGCATTCTGCTGCCCTTGGCACTCCATGTGCCCCTGGTTGAAATGGGTTGCAGACACACAAACAAAACTTCTACAACTCAAGTCAGGTGGCTGAGCAGCATACATTTCAGCCTTGCCCGGGGGATGGGGAGGAACCCCTCTGATTGGCAGCTTTCCTTTTTGCCCTGCCTCCTGAGATGAAAGCAGCCAATCAGAGATGCTGAGGGAGTGAGGCACGAGCAAAGAGAGCAGAGATGCTGAGGGTAGTTCTGCTCCCTCCTTCTGTGCGTAAGGGGAGGGCTTTTCTGTTCCTTTCCCCTCCCCTTCTCTTTCCCTCCCTGCAACACTCAGCGTGAGAAGGGGAGCGGGGACCCCACTGCAGCCCCACAGACCCCAGGAGTTGTAGGAGAAGCAGAAGTGGGGCTGGAGGCAGAATTGATGTTGGGGGGCGGGGACAGGCAGATGTGATTTGCTTTCATTTCTGTAGAAAATGATGGACTCCCAGCTTTTTCGGACAACTTTAAGCACTGGCTGCCCTGACTGCCACCATCTATTCTGCAGAAACAACAGGGAACCCTTGAGTCCCTCCTAATGCTAGTGGAAGGTCACCCACCAAACACAGCAGAGCCCACAACACATGTCACATCCTAAGCCATGCCACACACCAGAACTGAGGGTAGATCATGGAGTTCGAGCGGACTGGGGGGAGGATAAATGAAATCTGGCTCATTTATGGGGCAGGATGTGTGTGCAAATCACCAAGAGCTTCCATCAGACCTGGAACTAGGGATGCAGCTGATACAGCTGGATAAGGAAGGACACAGATACTAAGACACTTGGGTTCCACAGAGATGGTGTGTAAGTATCTAGACACACAAACAAGTAGACAGATAAATATGCTGCAGTGGTGTGTCCCACCAGGGACTTTAGAAATCTGGGTCAAGCGTATTTCAGACCTTTCCGCTTTCCTTGTGGAGGCTCCAGAGAGCTCTGTGTCTATGCCACACATCTGATCGGGGAGGGAAAATTCAAGTTAATGATGTGGCCTTGTAATGCTCACAAGTGAAAGGAGGCACCAGTGTTGATCTTTCAACCACTGTATTAGCTCTGCCCAGAGAAAAGCCGCACTGACCCCTTCACAGATAATGCTGCTAGTGAAAAATGACAGCTTTATGGGCAACTCTGCAGAGAACAAATGGCTTCTGGGATACTGAGTTGTTTTTTGCGGCACCGTATCAGCTGCAGTTTGAAGCACCTGCCAATGATATTGGAGGTTTTGTATATAAAATGTAACAGGTAAGCAGCACACATGGCACTAAATGATAATGGCTCAGCAAAGCAAACCAGCTCTTTCTCCAGGAACAAGTGAGCTCCAGGCAGCCTGAACTTCTGTTTCAGACGTAGCCCCAGTAACAACAAGGCTTTGTCCTTCTGCAGGTCCTTTCAGCCTAGAACCTTAAAGTGCTTTAGGCACATTGATTAATTCAGCATCACAACTCCCTTTAAGACATCAGTACAATCCCCATTGTACAAATAAGGAAACTGAGGCACAGAGAGGCAGAGATGTGTCCAAGGACAAACAGAGTAAGTGGCAAAGTTTGTAATAGAACCGAGGAGGCTGATGTATTATCATCTATATCACAGTAGCACCTAGGAGCCTCAGTCATGGAGTGCGTGCAAGGTGCTCTAGAAACACAGACTAAAGCCATAGTCCCTGTTCCTGGCACTCTAACCCACCAAACCAAACTCCCCTGCTACAGCTGAGACTGGAACTCAGGAGTCTGGATTCCCAAGCCCCTGTTCTAAGCATCTAAACATCTCTTGCAAGTGCACAGTCGCACTGCTGCACCATGCAGAGAGCAGGCAACTTCCCCAGCTATCTTGGGCCATGGGGCCAGGCAGGGCCTGATCCAAAAGCAGCCCCTTTAGCTTTCACTCAAACATCCCCCACTCCCTAGCTCTCAATGCCCTTGTGTTCAAGGCAACAGATCCTCTGGCAAGGACTGAATGTAGCTCTCTCTGAGGCATTATCTCCATGCATCTGCCATGGCCAGCAGAGCACAACGATCGTCCCTGGTGTCAGAGGCAGAGTCTCCTGATGACCCAGGCGTGGAAGCACTGCGCTTGAGTTTCAGTTTTGGATCTCTGTCTGTTTCAGGGCTGCTGGGTTGGCAATCAGTAGAGGGAGCCATCTGCCTGTGGCTCAGGCCTCAAGAAGAGCCATAGGGCTCTTCTCTTTACCTGGTCCTTTTGGTTCAGGAGCTCAATGCTTCCTAGCTGCCCTGAGGGAACGGCGCTGGCTCTATTCCTCAGCTGCACCTCTGTTGGAGGCCAGGGGAACAGCTTGGACAGGCTATGGGGAGAGGGCAGAAAGGAGAATTCCCTCCTCTTGGACATTCAGCTTGCAAAGTATCTCACACCTATCCAGTAGAAAAAATACTGCAGAGAAAGCAAGGTTATATTTAGGGGACTGGGAGCCCATCCAAAAGTTGAGATGCTCTAACAAAATCAGGGTGTCATTGCCACCTAATGACCTGCCTGGAGTGCTGTGTAGCAAATACCTGTAAGTCTGCTGCATCCAGACATTTTTCTTATGAAAAGGGTTTCCGCCCCAATATAAGAAAGTGGAGTTGAAGACCAGGGTACCTGAAATACCGATGGAGAACCTAGTCTGTGACACGGTTCAGGTTGACATAAGCTTCCCATTGTGACCCCTTACTTCGCCAAACCAAACCAATCTGCTGGAAATGGCATCGCTGTGGACTTATGCTAGAAGCAGGAAGCCCGCCAAACGATCAGCTGGGCGACTGGATGATCACAGTGCTAAAGGAGCACTCAAGCAAGACACAAGGCCATTGCGGAGAAGCTACATTAATTCTTTGCATTGGTCTTCATTGTAGAGGATGTGAGGGAAATTCCTACGCCCGAGCCATTCCTTTTAGGTGACAAATCTGAGGAACTGTCCCAGACTGAGGTGTCAATAGAGGAGTTTTTAGAACAAACCGATACATTAAAAAGTAAGTCACCAGGACCAGATGGTATTGATTCAAGAGTTTTAAAGGAATTCAAATATGAAATTGCAGAACTACTAACTGTGGGATGTAACCTATCGCTTAAATCAGATTCTGCACCAGATGATTGGTGGCTAGCTAATGTAATGCCTATTTTAAAAAAAGGCCCCAGAGGTGATCCTGAAAATTACAGCCTGGTAAGCCTAACTTCAGTACTAGGCAAAGTGGTTGAAATGACAGAAAAGAACAGAATTATCAGACACATAGATGAATGTTATGTTGGGGAAGAATCAACATGGCTTTTGTAAAGGGAAATCATGTATCACTAATCTATTCGAATTCTTTGATGGAGTCAATAAACATGTGGACAAGGGTGATCCAGTGGACACAGTGTACTTGGACTTTCAGAAAGCCTTTGACAAGGTCCCTTACGAAAGGCTCTTAAGCAAAGTAGTCAGTCAAGGAATAAGTGGGAAGGTCCTCTCATGGATCAGTAACTGGTTAAAGGATAGGAAACAAAGGGTAGGAAATAAATGGTAATTTTTCAGAGTGGAGAAAGGTAAATAGCAGGGTCTGCCGAGGATCTATACTGGGATCAGGGCTGTTCCTAAATGATCTGGAAAAAGAGGTAAACAGAGGTGGAAAAGTTTGCTGATGACATAAAATGACTCAAGATAGTTAAGTCCAAAGCTGACTGTGAAGAGTTACAAAGGGATCTTACAAAACTGGCCAACTAGGCAAGAAAATGGCAGATGAAATTCAGTGTTGATAAATTCAAAGTAATGCACATTGGAAAACATGATCCCACCTATACATACAAAATGATGGGTCTAAATTAGCTGTTACCACTCAAGAAGAGATCTTGGAGTCATTATGGATAGTTCTCTGAAAATGTCTGCTCAATTTGTAGTGGCAGTCAAAAAGAATGTTAGGAACAATTAGAAAAGGGATAGCCAATAAGACAGAAAATATCATAATGCTGCTATATAAATCAGTATGTAACAGAGTGCTTGGAGGCCCAGGTGGCCTAGTGGCTGGCATGCTTGATGGCCCCTTGTTTCCCTGGTCAAGGTGCCTCAGTCTTTCAGGCAATGGGGCTCGGACAGTGGTTCTCAAATTATTGTACTGGTGACCCCTTTCACATAGCAAGCCTCTGAGTGCGACCCCCCTTATAAATTAAAAACACTTCTTTATATATTTAACACCATTATAAATGCTGGAGGCAAAGCAGAGTTTGGGATGGAAGCTGACAGCTCGCGACCCCCCCATGTAGTAACCTCAGGACCCCCTGAGGGGTCCCGACCCCCATTTTGAGAACCCCTGGGCTAGGAGGTCCTAGGCCCTCCCACTCTACCAGGTCCCAGCCCAGGGCCCTGCGTGAGATGACCCCTGAACAGGGGGCACTCCAAGCAGGAATTCTAAATCCACTGCCCTGGGCTACTTCCTACCAGAGTCCCTTCAGTTTGGGGAATGGTCCCGATAGTCCAATGTGCTGGTGTGGCTTGCCTCCCCTGGTGCCCTCTTGTGGATCTTGGGCCCTGCTGTGGGACCATCTCTTTCAGGCAGGGCAGCTGTAGGTTTGGTGCATCCAAACCCCACAATGTCTCTGGGTTGCAGTCACCTAGTTACCTCAGTTGTCAGAGGCTATTAGGTCTCCTCCACAGTCTCCCTTGACTGGGAGACAGAACGTGCTCCTTGGTGGCTGCCCTGGCTGGCAAGTTACTGGTCTTTCCTATTAGATAATGTGCTAGCTAGCTCCTGCCTCTTCACTAGTCAGCACTGACCTGGCCCCGGTCTCTCCTTTTCTACACTCTTCAGGCCTGGCATTGGCTGCAGCTATAATAGGACGGGGCTAGCTGGGCCAAAGGGATCTCTTTATCTCTGCCATGCTGGTGGGCAGTTTCTCCAATTAATCACACCATGGTACACCCACACCCTGTCACCCCACCTCAAAAAATATATTAGAATTAGAAAAAGTACAGAGAAGGGCAACAAAAATGATTGGGGTACGGAACAGCTTCTTTATGGGGAGAGATTAAAAAGACTGGGACTGTTCAGCATGGATAAGAGACGACAAAGGGCACCAAAAGTATAACTGGGTTCAAAATAAGAATTAGGTAAGTTCATGGAGGATAGGTCCACCAATGGCTATGAGTCAAGAGGGTGAGGAATACAACCCCTGGCTCTGGATATCCTTAATCCTCTGACTGCCAGATGCTGGGACTGGGCGATGGGATGGATCACTTGATAAATTGCCCTTTTCTGTTCATTCCCTCTGAAGCATCTGGCACCAGCCACTGTCGGAAGATGCATACTGGGCTAGATGGACCATTGGACTAATCCAGCATGGCCGTTCTTATGTAATATTTTTCTGGAAATGTTTAGTCAAAGTGTCTGGGGGTGAGCTTGCTTCTTGCATTTATTCCCCAAGTGTATTTGTAATGGCTTCAACCTGAAAGGGAGTAGTTTGCGCCAGGGGAGTATTTGGCAAGCACTGTACTGCTGCCTCGTATTTACAAATAGGAAAACTGAGAACAGGCCCAGATTCAGCATAGCAGGTGCCAAGCGAATTGCTTGAGTCAGTACGCTTTCTCTGTCTCTCATTTTCGCCAGCTATAAACTGGAATAATAATACATCCCATGTAGATAGCTAGAAACCTCTTTTTACCAGGATCCCCTCATTGAGCAAATCTTCAATGTTTTAAAAACCCTAAGGAAATTTTCAGGCAAGAAATGTCATTAATCTGGAGTTAAAATTGAAAATTAAAAAACAAAAATTCACCTCGCCTTTCAGGAATCCAGCCCACCCTTTCATCTCTTCAGAGAACGTTTCGGTTTCCTCTCTATATAAAAGCACTAAATGTCCAGACATTCTGAATGTAAGGTTCAATGAAAGGAGCAATGGTAAAGGTGTCACCAAGGGCACCTAAGCAGCTGTGCCCCTTGGATCACCGCTTGAGAACACCAAGAATCTTGGAAATAATGTGGTCCTTAGAAAACACACTGTGTATTCTCATACTCCTCCAGTTTAGGCTTAGTGACTCCAGAGGTCCCTCCACCTCCACCACACACCCACTAGCTCATTCTGCCCAGGAAAGGATGCCATCAAAGACAGGGCTAAAGTTTCAGTGCGGTATATCTCAGTGGAATAAGCACAGAACAGGCCAAAGGGAAGTGAGTGGAGCAGGAAGCAGAAGAGCAGAAGGAAAGGGGCAGGGGAATTTTGACTCCTCTTCTCTTTCCTTGGTCCTGGAAGAGCAATTAAGAACTCACCTGAGTCTCAGAATCCCTTCCATTCACACCTTTCCCAGAAACACACCTTTCCTTGCTCCCTGCACACACATTTTCAGTAGTTCAACATCCAACTCTATTACATTCCTCCACCCACAAAATCAAATCACCTACCTTCCCATCTTTGCTCTTCTGCTGAGCCAAGAGGGTAGGGGGCTAGTGTGAGGTTGTGGGAGGAGTTACTCCCTTTGCAGACCTCTCTGTATCAATCATCAGAATCCTTTGGGAGAAAGCCACTTGCATCATTAGCTGCCTTGTTCCCAACTTTGCTTCCGTCTCTTATAGTTATTTATTTTATTTCCCAAGAAACGATATAGGGTTTGTAGGACCCCTGAGGAGAGACCCGGGGCACAGGTTTTTCAGGTCACAGTCCATATGGGTGGGTGAGTGGCTCCCAGGAGCCAAGGGTGTAGAGGAAGGACATACAGCAGACAGCCGCAGGTCATGGATGGTGGGAGCTGACAGCCAGACCCCCCTGAATGAAGGCAGCCAGAGCGCACTCACTGTCCTGAGCCATGCACAAGTCTGCTTTTCTTTTCTTCCCCTTTGGTGTTAGTGGCAATAAAATGCATGGGCCCCTTTAAAGGGCCCAGTCTGGCTATACAAGCTCAGACATGTTAAGGGGTCATTGTGACCTGGCCCAGGACAGGGCTGAAGGGTTACTACTGATGCCTTATGTGCATTCAGCACATTTAAATACCTCCTCTAGGATGTGTGCTTCCCTCATCCCCAACACACACACTGCTGCAGCGGGGACCCAGTACTGGCCCCTAATGACCACATCTCTGAAAACTCCACTGGGACCCATGGGAAGGAGCAGTTACTGTGTAACTACTACAGCAACCAGAAACAAAGAGAAGCAAAGTGCATACTGACCTCCAGGGGAGCATCTTCTCTGCCCCCTCCTGTGCTCCGGTGGGAAGCACCTCCTCTGTTGATCCTGCAGCCCCAGACTAAGGTCACACTCCATCACACACGCTCTAAAATGGGCCACAAATAGCGCTCCCGTCTGGGAGGGGCCATACCACCTCCACATTCCCTCAGCATCAGCAAATGGGGTTCCCTGTTGAGGGCGTGAGCTAGGCAGCAGCATTAGGCCCAGTCATTCCTTTCCTCTTCCTTCTGTTACGTCTCATCTGGGCCAAGTAGGTTTGCAAGCACCAGCTGAACCCCCTCTCCTAGCCACATAAACCCTCCTTGTTTGTGTCCATGGCTGGAAAATGGGCTTTACCGTTGGCTCTACTCAGGGGTTTCACAGCCCAGACAGGCAGTGCACCCCATCAACTCAGCTAAGCAGGATTCCTTAGCCGGCCCCTGTCCTGCCAGCCTTTTCGTCAGTCCCACAACAGATTCCAAACGTTCATGTACCAAGCCACACCAAGTACTTCGACCCTCACAATAATGTTCACTGCATTCAAATCAGCATATTTGTTGTTGAAAAAGGGATCAGGCTTTGGCTGCAGTTGTGAGCTGCAATAGTGACATCGAGTGGCCAATCGGTGTACCACACCATGCACTGAGCCTGGCAACAGTATCTCCTGTCTCAGGGCCAGGCACCTACAGATTTCAACAGAAGCCCTTCATGTGCAGATGAGGCAGAATTTGATTGTAAAGGTGGGAGACTGGATCTGAGTCAGAGATAGAAAAGTGTTACTAATCAACCTAAGAAAAAATATTCTTCCCAGAGCTGGTTGTGATGGGCAAGATTTAGCTGAGTTCTAGAGAAAATGACATTGCAAAAGCTTCTTCCAGTTAGATGGTGGTCTCAGCACTTTACAAATAACATAGTCAAAAGTTCAAATTCCTCTAGCAACTGCAAGGGGTTACCTTGTAAACTCTTTTGGGGCAGGGATTGTGTTTTTGTGGTGTTTGCACAGCATCCAACACAGCAGGTCCTGGTCTGTGATGAGGACGGCTAGGTACTACCCCAGTACACATAACAAGTAATAATACATTGTAGAAATATAGTAAGGCACACATTTAACAGTCACCCAAACAAATATAGATGTCCCAGGTGTGATATGCTTGAGAGCAGGTTGCTGTGCGAACCTCAACTTTTGAATTTCCTGATTCTTATGCTTTTGCATTCTCAGCCTTAACAATACTGCACTGAAGTTTTCTGCACTTAATCTTTGCTTTTAAAATAATCATTAGCAGCATTTCTGAGAAAGGTTTTCAGATCAGTCAGATGAAGGATTACTTTGATGAGGAGAATTCCAGCAAACAAATGACGCAGGGACCCCTGTAGCCCTGTGCAGCTGGACTTCCTATCAAACCGGAGGAGAATCTGCTCTCTCTATCACTCATAGCTGAAGGCTGAAGCTTCTATGCAAGTCTGTAGAACACACATCTTTTGTGTAATAAACTCTCTTTTCCTTTAGAAGTCTCCCATTCAGGCACCAGCCTGTCCTAACTCCGCTTAGTTTTTAAAACAGCTGGCAAATACAGAGCAACAAAGTTCCATCCACTTCAGCTTTAGGCTTAAGGTAGCAGCATGGAGCACAGCATTACCTGTGTTCTATTAGAGAAGGGTCTATAGAGACCTTGCATTTTGGGGGCAGAACGTGTACGGGAGCCTGCTGCTTGAGCCAGGGGTCAATGACCCTCTATAAAAAATCCCCAAGTCCTTCCTCAGCATTAGACTATATTTTTAAAGAGAGATTCCCTTCAGATTCTTTGGGTTCTGATGAACAGAAACTGGGAGTATCTGTATCCTTCTCACACTGAGGCAGGGACAAGGAACAGCCTCCTGTAAAAATCAGAAGAGCTCTTTAGTAATCAGATGCATAGGTATGGTTGCTTTTGTTTTCCAAGGAGATACAGCTTTATTTAGCTGTTCCTGTGCTGCCCTCCAGTGGCAAACTGCAGAAGAGACTCTCTAAGATGGTTGAAAGGTGCTCAGTTACCTCGCTTCCTGGCTCTTTGAGCTGTGGTCAAAGTGTAGTATTTGTATTCAGCACCACAACTGTAGAACGCACTTTACTGAGAGAATAAGGCATAGTCCCTCCCCAAGGAGCTTACAATCGAGGTTACATATGACACAGCATGACACAGGGTGAGTGGCCATCTAGCTCAGCAGGGAGAGGGGATTCTGTTTGTCCACAAGCGTAGCCAGCTCTTTCAGTTTTGAATCCAGAGCCCAGACACTGGCACTGCTGGGATACAGCTGATAGCTGGAAGGGCATTCTGGGTAAATGAGAACACCTACCATCGCCTTTGCTTCACAATTTCCCTTTTCAGCATGGACAGAACAGACAGCATTTACAGTGGAGGAGGGTTCCCTAGGGTCCTTTGAACTACCAGAGCGATGCATCTTACCCACTGGTGCAGCTGGCTGGTGGCTGCTAAGATCTAAATGGCTTTTCATGTCAGAAGTTTTTTGATTTTCTTAAATTAATTACAGCAAAAGAGCATTTTATAACAGAGTGGTGATGGGCTCACGCTGCATCATCAGAGACGCTTAGGGCACAAACAAGGCGCCATCATCCCTGTCTATCCTGAGACCCTGTTTACATGTCCTCTATGTTGTTAAGTCCCCTACGTTTTCCCTCTCTAAGTGCTGTTCAAAGGAGGGATTGTTTCAATCAGCAACTTTGCGTGTTCTTCCAGCTGCCCAGCAGAATGATAGATGCTCTGGCTTCATTCTTAACAGAGCTCACAAAAAAATTGCAGGTAAGGAGAGTACCTTAATAACCAGGGCTTAATTTTTAATGAAAGAGGTGCTGGGGCTCAATCAGGTTTTTTTTACTTTCATAACTGATGCGGCAAGTCCAGAGGTGCTAGGGCTATTAACTGCCAAGCTAGAGGTGCCGGGGCTCCAGCACAAATTAAGCACTGGCAATAATATGAATTCATATTCAGAGATGATCAAGTGAGCCTGACTTGACCTAGGACCTTTCTTCTGGTTCAGATGAGTTCAGCCCTTTCCATAGCTCTTGGCCTACACTGATGGGTCTGGCTAAAGAGCTCAGAAGCATCTCTGCTGGGCCCTGCTGCCAGTCTAAACAGAAAGCATCTGCGCAGTCCACTCTGGGGGTTTCCCTGACTCTCATGTTCTGAGCTTTCCCCCCCAAATATTTGGATAACAGGCCAAACCAACTCTAGACATGTCACTTCTGAACACACCAAAGAGTGACTGAGATGCTAGGAGCTCCTGTACATATGTTTGGATTGACAGAAAGAGACTTTGGAGGATTTTTAACTCAGCTAAAATAATGTAACTGGTCCATTTATTTACAATTAATCCACCTGAACTGAACTTTGCAATATGTTTTCTACACGACTCTTCATTGTTACTGCTGGGCTGTTGGTAACTACAGGAGAATCATATGTTTAAAACAAACAATGACAGTAGAAAAAGGAAAGAAGAATGTGGGGGGTTTCTGTGACTGTAATAATATCCCCATCAAACAGCCTGAGATTGATACGCTTGCCAGTGATATCTCAATACTTCCTCCCTGAGGCCTCAATCTAAACCCATGGAAATCAGTGGGAGTCTTTCCCCAACTTCAGAGGGCTTTGGAAGAAGGCACCTGTGAAAGAGGAATTGAGGAATAACAAGGGAAGAACAAGATGGATCATCAAATCCCCAGGAGGGACACACAGGCCATAAGAAAAAAAAAGGTATTTGTTTACACTTTTTATTAGCATTAGGGTTTGAGTTTTCCCGATGTTTAAAGAGTTCCTTTCATGGGTGACTAATCTCATTGAAGCTATGAAGCAAGGGCTCTGACAGCAAAGCATTTTTTCTATTGAATTATGCCAATAGAAACATTTATTATCAAAACTTGTTGCAGGCAATTTGTGTTCAGGGAAAAATGATTTTCACCTTGACAACTCTTCCAGCTCCACTGAGAATCCAAACAAGGCAAATCCTACCACACACATTGAAGCACAGTCATTTCAGTGTCTGTGGAAACTCATTTCCAAGCAAATATTAATTGCAAACTGAATGGTAAAACAAAACAAAAATGATTATTGTGATGAACCCAACAATCCTAGATTCCTAGGATCCTGAAGCACCAACGCAGAGTATGTTTTGCAGATGCAGAAAGTTAATTTTATGGCTTTTCTCACTCTTTGATTAGTTCACAATGAAAACTTGCTAATGGGTTGCTGATAAATGTGAAGTGCACAGTACATAATATTTTTATGATGTGATTATGGCAGCCAGAACACCAGAAAGCAAAAACGTAAAGTTCACCAGAAAGGACAGCATTAAGATGCACTTCTGAGCAGTTCTTTGTTAAATGGGATGGTGGTCTGGGCCCACTGCCAAGATCACACAGCACACCTGTCTGTGTGACCCTCAGTAAAACCTGCCTAAAACGAAGAAAACCCAACAAGGCTTTCTTAGGAGAATAGTGCCACCATGGTTACATGAACTAACACAAATTCTGGCTTCGGGTCTTTCCGAATGTCCTCAGAAACAGCAGAAAGAGAGGTTCTTGACAGCTTTGTGCTAGAATTAGTGCAGAAGGTGAACTCTGCGGAATCCCTACAAATCTGGAACACAAGAAAAGCAGCACAGGAGCAATAGAATAGCAATTTGATGCCTGTTCCCAGCGGTACAAATGCAAGAAAAAAATTCTCTCCATATCTCAGCAGTTGTATATAACAAATATTGTATATCAGTAAAGAAAATGAACATCTGAGGTGGTGCTTTGAGCTGCTTGGGAATCAAGATTTGTGACCATAGACTCCAGCTTTGGATCTACCCAATTAAGAAGAAATCCTGGACCCAATATTATATTTGAAAACTGGTCCCCAGTGATTCTGGCCATAGAATAATCAGACCTAGAGGATCATTCAAAGGAAAATAACACCAAATTCTGTGAGAGGAAGAGAGATGACTGATGGTTTAGTGAATCAATTAGATAACAAAAAGGTTTCCATGACAGCAGAATAAAAAAAGGATTTGCAACGAAAGAGAGATCAGTTTTCTGAGCTTTTAGGCCCTCTACATAAGCCGAGAGAAGAGTCGGTCTGCCAGTATGGAGAGCAGGTGCAGAGAAGAATGTTGGCCCTTCTCCAGCTCAGACAAAAGTGAACAATGTACATTCTGAGATGTGAAATCCACAGAAATCCTACTGGGAAAAAATGAAAAGCAGGGGGACACATAGATCAGGGCATGAAGGACTTGAGCTGAAAGAATGGAGGAAAGTCTCAGAACATGCAATGTGGAGAATGGTCTGAGAAGGATTTCAATGTTATTCATGTATATTATGAGTCCTTGGTACAGTGCTGAGGGTTGCACCTCCTCGGTGAGAGCTCCTAGAGATACTGTGCCTGAGCACTGATACAACATATCCCTTTGAAAGGTTGCAGCGTCCTGTTAGATGGTTACTAGTGCTGTTGCCAGGACAGGACACAGGGAGCACAAGACCGGGATTGTTCCGACTGCCTGTGCAGGGGTAGCGGGCAGCACTTAGGATATGTCTCTACTATTCGGTGTTAGCTCAGGCTCAAGCCTAACCGTCCTTCCACCTACACACAAACCAGGGCTTGGACCCAGGGCCCCAGGACCCCACGGGGTGGAGGGTCCGATCCTGAGTCAAGCTGGAACCCAGGGTTCAAGCCCTATTGGTTCGCAGTGTAAACACAGTCTCACTGGACTCGTGCTCTGGGAGTCCACCAAAAGTATTCCACAATCCCACGGAGTGCCTTTATTTGTCCTCTGGGCTGTCAATTTTTCCCACACTGCACTTGAAAACAAAAGGTTTGAGTGGCCACATTTTGGAAGGGCACAAGGACAGTCTGGGATATGGATGGTCAGACTCAGGCCTGTATAATGCTGGAGCGCCAGGTTGACCCAGAGTTCAACAATTCCTAACCTGGTGTTACAAATTAATATAGATGCGATGCTCAAGCCCTAGGTTAACAAACCTGAGGTCTGCAAACTCGAGTTCTCCTAACCTGGGCTTACACTGCAATGTAGACATACCCTTAGAGTTAGGCTTGTAGATCTACTATGCTTGGCAGTTGTTCTGACTATTGCTCACTCTGGGTTTATTCCTGAAGCACTTTCCTGTGTGGTGTGGCCACATGGGCCTCTGTGTGTGCCCTGCTCCTGCCTGGCACAACATGACAGTGCCAGAAGCTACTTCCCCCTTGTTCTCACTTCCATCGAGAGAACAGAACCTGGTGACAGCAAGAGAAAAAGAAAGAATGAATGAAATTCCTCTATAGAAAACAAAACTGTGGAAAAAGAAAAGGCCCACACTAGATACAGTGACAGAGCTGCCAATGTCTGGTCATTGTCGTGCTGAGAACAAAGTTCCTCCTCTGCCACCAGGTGCTAGGAGGAGCAGCTCCCTGAAAACTGTAATCATAGCAATGGATTCAGCAGTAAATGTAAAAGATCTGACAGCCTCCAACAGCATGGAACTTGTGGCAGATGAAAACAAAGTTCGATCATTGGGGAATGCAAACTGGAGACTACCAGCAAAAACAGCGGTTACACTCTGCATCTAAAAGTCCCAGCTCATCAGACAGCTTTGCAGGCGGTTGCTGCAGAAGTCAACGAGAATGATCTTCCTTTCCATAGACCAAGAACCTCATATGGTCCAAACTGGGGTCCACAATGAGATGAATAGTAACACTATTGACAAATCCAAAGGTGCAGAAGAGAACAGTCTGTTTGGTCCCTTTTGTCAAGATATTCTGAATGGCTAATTGGCTCTTCAGGTCAGTTCTGAGCTAAAGAATGGGGAAATCAAGTCAAAGACAAACAAAGAGAATGAAATCAAAATGAAAGAAAGGGGCCAGTTCAGAGCCAAAAAACAAGCCTAACATCAAAGGAAATAACAAAAAGAAAATGAAGATTCAGAAAAGAAGCAACAATATATTAAATCTGCATCCGAAGAAGTGGGTTGTAGCCCACGAAAGCTTATGCTCTAATAAATTTGTTAGTCTCTAAGGTGCCACAAGTACTCCTGTTCTTTTTGAGGATACAGACTAACACGGCTGCTACCCTGAAATATATTACAAGAGAGTCTTTTGAACAAGGTAGAATAATTCTCCCAGCAGGCTCAGAGTTTCAGGTAGCCCCCCTGTCCGCCACTAAAGTTTATGGCTAAGGATCATTGGGCTCTTCAGGATTAATAAATGTTCATGAAGCTAAGGCAGGTGAGCTGTGCAGGTGTAGGTCTCACTACACTAGGTAGCACTGCTGACTCTCGGAAACACTTACCTCTGGCATATCTGCATGGGCCTTGCCTCTTGCTCCTGCCTGCACCACAGCTTGGCATCTCCAACCTACCCCTCGTCTCTCCTGTGCAAGGCAGGCTCCATTCACACTGGTCCCCTTCATTTGTGAAGAACCCAGATTCTATTTTGGTCAAATGCACAGTTGGCAGCTCTCACCACAATGGGAACATGATGATGGTGCTTACAAGGGAGGGACAATTGTATTTTTGGACCTGTCTGCCAGGCCTGCCCCACAAATAGGGGGCTAAAACTCTGTTACTGTTTGGTTAGCGTGGAAAGGAAACACTTCCCTTGGAAGCTGAGCTATTTACCTGTTGGTTAAAGATAAACAAAAGGACAGATGCTTTTATTTATTGGCATTGATTTTCAGAGGGGTTTAGTTGCTACACAACATGTTATTGTGCTTTTGTACAGTATTAAACCAATAAATAACCAGTTTTTTTTTAAATACCAGTAATATTCACCACAGGCCCAGCCACATCAGCTTTTTATCACGCTACGAGGGATGATTCTCAGAGAAAAAAACCCCCAACATCCTGATACAAACATGCTGGATTTCCAATCTCTCTCTGGGGACCGGTTGATGGTAAATTACCACTAACAGAACATGGTAGGTAATCAATGACCAATCGCTGATTAGTTTATCCCAGAAGCAGAGTTATTCCAAACCCCCACTGACTGAAGCGTGGCCTCAGGCCTTGACAGGCATCCATCTCCTATTCTAGAAAGTTCCAGATTTCCCTAGCAACATTTGTGATGTACTGTACAGCATTAGGGCTGAACTGTAATAAGTGATTGATTATATTTGTATTATGCATGTAAGCTGTACACTGACCTGTAGCTGGACTGCACTATCGGCTGTTCTCAGGATGGGAACTGGCAGGTTAAGAAGTGTGACTGAATGGAATGTGACAGTTCCCCAAAGTAGCCATCTATTTAATGTTGACTGACCACTCGCACCGTCTGCAATCATAAAGCTCCTCCTTCTCTGAAGGATGAATGCTGTTGTATTACACTGAATCCCTTCTTACCCAACAGGTGCGATTCTAAGGCTTTAGGAAAGTAATCCATTACCTGTTCCCTTAACAGTTTTGTCTTGGAGTCATCAGATGGTCATTTTACTGAAAGCTAGGTAAACTACTCTGCTCCTCACCCCAGATGTGTTCCCTCCTGCCCACTCACAATTCCATATCAAGAGATTTCAGAGTCTAGATGCACTCTAGTGGTTTTAGATCACAGAAACAATGGACATGCAATAACTGACATACAATTCACCAGAGAGTTCTGAACAATTACAGCACAGCTGATTTTTTTCTTGAACTGCTGCATTTATCCCAATAATGAGCCCATAAGAAAATTTTCTAAGTCTAGGCTTCAGAAACTACTAAAGGACAATTTCTCTTTACACCTGACCCAGTCTGATCATGTCTATTCATTACAATGGTCAAGGCTGAATATTTTTCATCCAACAGTAAGGTTTTTCATGTAAACAGGAATTTGTGTGCTGGCGTTTCCAATCTGTGGTGCAAGTGATTGTATCTGTATAAGGCAGTGATTCCAAAACTTGTTCCGCTGCTTGTGGCCTGGAGCAGCAAACCGCAGCTACTGGGAGCCATGATCGGCCGAACCTGCTGACGCGGCAGGTACACAAACTGACCTGGCCCACCAGGGGATTTCCCAGCACAAGCGGCGGAACAAGTTTGGGAAACCACTGGTATAAGGTATGGAACCAAGTTAAGTACTGAACCTAATAAAGGAACTCCTGGCCAGATATTTAGCTACTGGCAACATTAAAACCAAGTGCAGATTTAAGTGTCAGGCTCAATGTGCTGTATGCACAACTTTTCTAAATAAACTAGGCAACGCTGGGAAGGCATCACATTGGAGATACTTTGCTTTATAGTGAAACAAAACATTTCTGTTCTGATGCTTCGTAAGTGAGGAAAGAAGCCTTGTCAGGGTAATGAGGTGCTTAATAAAAAGATCACTCAGACATGAAAATGACCTCAAATGCTCTTATTTCTAAGAGGAGATATTTAAAAGCCTTGTCAAAGTTTAAACAAGAAGATTCCTGGAGCCTTTATTAACTAAGGAATTGAAGATGGGTGAGTAACTGTTAATGAATAAAAGCTGGAAGCTTACCTCAGGGTAAGACCACTCTGGTGAGTAATCTGTCACCATGAACAAGCGCCCACTCTGCTGCAACATCCCCAAGGTGCCTTGTGCTGCGGCTGCTGAGACCACCTCAGCAACATGCATGTAGGCCATGGTGCTGGCTCCATTCTCGGCACTGCTGAGCTGCATGCTGGCTTGCTGAGGGCTGCAGCAAGGGATGCACATTTCAGCCTGGTTGTAGGTTGCTCTGTTGCCATCTTCAGGCTGAGATAGCCCGGCGCTGTCACCGGACACCAGCTGGTGCCCATAGATGGCATTACTTCCACCTTCTACTGATATGAAATCATTAATAAGATCTGAAAACTGGTTGCTGAAGGAGATGTCAAAATGGTCCAAATTAAGCTCCATGTTGGAGGAGTTGTTTAAGCTGGGATGGGCCACTGGGTAGAGTCCTTGCACCATATTTCCTTGGAGAATAGGGAGATTATTCCCATTCCTGATACCACCATTGGCCTCGGGCTGCATGTAGTGCTCTGTGTTACAGGCTTGAAGATCCCCTGATTTAAGAAGATTTTCATTCCCTTCTGCCTGCTGGGAGGTCTCCATGGGAACTTCAGCTTCTGCAGTCATAGCCTGGAAGTTTGCTTGGAACTGCATGAGCTGGAGAGAAGAGGTGGACTCTATTCTAGTTTCCACTGTGCCATTGCAATTAGAGGTTGTTTGGGAGGATTCTGTTTTCACATTGGGGATTCCTAAAGTGTTCACAAAAGAGCCACTTGTGTCATTCAAGTTGTTATGGGTGTTTTGTTCAAGAGGAAGAGGTTTGCTGGCATCCTGCAGAAAGAAGCTAGGGGAAGGGGTCTGGTGAACATGAGGACTCTGGACTGTCTGGTTGAAACTGGAAGAATAGTCCTTGTTGGAGTCAATGGCACTGAAGTCCATTTGCTCCAAGGTGGTACTTGGGCTCAGTCCACCTCCAGATGGAAGCAGACCTGACCCTGTAGTAAGGGTGAGAGAATTAGATGCAGAAGTGGAGGAAAACGCTTCTTTGGACATCTGTTGTTCAAAAGAAGTGTCCTCAGTTTTAATCTCTTTAGTTAGGGCTGCACTGAAATTGAACCCACGTTCTGTTGTGGGCGACTGTCTTATGTTGGTACTAATGCTGTCTCCTTTTAGGCCTCCTCCACCATAAGTCTGTCCCTGCTTGGGATTATTAAGAAAACAGTCTGGGTCAAAATTCATAGTGGTTTCTGGAATTTTTCTGCTACCATCCAGAGTTGTAGAGAGCACAAGCTCGTCAGAGACATTGGTGGGCAACATAGACAAGCTCTCTGAACTGCCTGGTGTAGGAAAAGCAAACTTGTGGCCATCTGAGCTCACAGCCAGTACCAGTCCTTGAGCAGCGGCATCTGAGGATAGGAGGTGTTGATTTGGGCCAGTGGTGGGTGACATGGTATACACGGCTTCACTGGTGACTTCTGACATAAATACTGTGGCACTTTGCGATAAACTTCCCATCACCGAGGCAACAGCCATGCTGGAGACACCAGTGACTACTGGGCTATCAGCCATATCAGGGTCGCTATTTAATCCACTGCTGATGGACACAGGAGAATTCTGGGTAGTGTCAGGAACTTCCACCTGATTGGTGGAAGAGACCTCAGTACTGTTTTGATGGAGCAACACAGGTTTTGCCACTTTGCCATTCCTCTTCTCCCGGCTGGAGGTCTTGCCATGACTGTGCTCATTCTTGCCTTCAGAGACATCATTATTTTGTACCTCTGAGTGAGTGCTGTACCCACCTGTCCTTGGTTCGACCTTTGGTGATATGATGCGATGTTTGGCACTGTTACACTTGTGATGCACACTGCTACCTGCTCCTGTTCCAAAACACAAACAACGTGTGTAATTAATGAACTAATCAATGAAGATAACATTAATTGTGCTATTTTCCATTTATGGCATGGGATAACTGTACTTGAGAGTGTGTGTATGAATGGGAGTGTGAGAGAGACCGATTTTAAATAACGTTAATTTCTTACCAGTGTCAGATTGACAGCTCTGAAAGCTGAACTTCCTTTTACATCCATGAACACACACACTATGTGCAATGATAGCAAGCCACACCACCTTCCCCTTCCTTCTGAAAGCACACAGCACACACTGCCAGCACCACCCCAACCTGATCAGACCCCCTCTCGAAATGGAGAGTTCAGGCTCTACGCCCACTCTCGGGCTCAGTCCACTGTTCAGTATGTGCTCAAGTCTCCCTGTTGGGACTGTTGAGACCGGCCTCTATTACTGCCACAGCTGTGGTGATGGATTGGTGTGATGTGGGCCACATTCCATTAGGAACTAGGAAAAGACTCCTAAACCCCCCTCCAACACAAGCAACACATACTCATTTCACACAGGCCAGCTGTCAGATGGCTTGGTATCTGCTCATGTGGATTGAGTTCCAAATGATGATCTAGAGCTGAAAGACTCCATATCCCACTTCCCTTCCCTACATCATCCAGTCATCTATGTTATTTTTCTTATTATCTTGTCCAATTACAGTTGTTGGCCAAATTATTAAAGAGGAAGTAAATTAGAACAGAGAAAGCTTTCCCCTCCCAGAAGTACTGTAATATGTAGCTCTTCATATCAGTTGCATTCAGTTAACAGGCTGACAGCTAAAACATTTTGGAGCTTGAAAGGTTTTGTACACTGGTGATTAGTACCAGACAGGATGAAAAACCAGTGAGGAAAGGTCTCCAGAAAGCAATTCTGGATAGGAGGTTAGCCCAGTCATGCCTTTATTTGCCTGTCATGGGATGAGTATCGCTTGTTTCCGGAAGCTGCAAAATTAAGCTGGCTGGAGTAAACGATTCTTTCGGTGACTGTCTTTTCACCACAAAATCTGGCACTGGGACTGCTTTTTCTGAGAAGAAAGCCCCATGAATTTTTGATATTTCTTCCTCTAATTGATTCAGTTTTCCCAGAATGAGGTAAGAACCTTAATTATTGTACAGTATAATGACCTAATGGGTAAAGAAACCTTCTCCTCATAGCTAATGGCTACAATTACAACTTCCTTCTTCTGGGTATCATAAAGTGGCTGTGTAGCTGCTATAATTTGCTAAATCTTTTTGTTCCTTGCCCTTGAAGGGAAACTTCTCTATTATATGTGCAAGATCTGAATCAGGTCACCTAAAGTAGTTCAGGACAAATCTTTTGAAACTAAATGTAATAGTAAATCTCTCCATTCTCTTAGGAACGGAGCTGAACAAGAACTAGAGAGAGGCTTCCAAGTTGCAATCTTTGAGTGGGACTGTAATAAGTTGGGGATGCGTGTGTCAGGATGCAGGCTGCTGTAAAGCAAAGTGATACTGTTACGTTACAAAGCAAGCAGTAGACTTAGCATAAGACAAAACATCAAAGGGAAGAATAAAAGAATTCATGTTCAGATCTGCAAGCCTGGATCAAGTGCTGATCCTTAGGGGTTGAATTTTAATCCAAACCTAGGTATTTCAGAGGTCATCAGTCTTACTTAAATCTTGATTGTATAAGAAGACTGGGAGGGAAAAACCTGAAGCACAGACAGTATTTTTCTTTGACAAATTCTCTAAGGACTAATTAATTTATTGTACATTTTACTTGACCAAAATAGCAAAAAGGGGTAGGGATGAGGTAGATGAGTTGGAAAAGTGAATCACTCAGATTCTCACTTCTTATTATAAAGCGCTAACACGAGAGAAGATGTACCTTTCCTAGCTGTTTCAGGCAATCTCAGTCAAGCAGAACTCTTCTCAACAGGAAGGAATTTTCATTCACTATTTCCATCAACACTAAAAAAACCCGAGGACTATTTTCACTCTTTGTTATCTTGTAATTAACCACCTGAAATGCCCTATGGGCACACAGTGCACTGTAAGGCTTATAGTGCCCAGAAATGTGAGTAACACAATTTGAGCGAGCTGCAGGACACAACATGCTTTCTAGAGGAAGCCGTCCGTAGAGGGCACTGATGAATTCTGGGAGCTCGCATGTTACAGTCTCCATATTTTTCAAAACCCCATGTTGCATCTTTATTACGTTTGAGGCTTCATCAGTTACTCCTGGTCTAACTGTATCTCAAAATTTGTGGCAAAATATTTTTAATGGTTACGTAACAACAAAGAATACGCTGAGCCTAGATTAAAGCTGCAATCTGAGAGCTCATGAAGATAAAAAGGAAACAGAAAGAAGTTCAGCATTTCATAGCAGATAACATCTTATTTATGGATTTTCCCAGAGACTTTTACTCAGCTGCCCAGTGGGGTTTTTATTCTAGCATAATTTTTATTCCATCAAAAAAGGGTCATTTTACTTTGCTAAAAGGGTAATTCTCACACGACAGAAATATTTAGTAACACAGTAGGACTCCCAAATCCACATTCAGAAGCATGGAAAATCCTTTCCAGGAAACACCTAGAATGAGATCAGCAGTCACCTTGAAGAGCGTAATCAGCTGCCAAACAGGGCGGCCCTGTTGAACTACAGAAAAATATGTGAAGATCCCATTTAGCCTTCTCTATGTTGTCTCTTATTTGAAGACATCAGCAGTAGTTTCTTAGCAGCGGCTCACAAGTTCCATTCATAGGAAATCAGAAATTGAAGTGGATCTCTGTATGCGGATGGGTCTCTTGGTATGCATGTGAGTTTTGATTTGGAAGGGGACTTAGCCCTGTTGTCTGCTCTCTACCGTAATCAGCTACTCACCCAAGTTGCCGGTGCAGAGACAATTGTGCGTCCGAGGCTGTGGTTTGGTCTGGTGACTATCAAGGATCTGCTGTACAAGCTGCTCCACAGAGAACCCTGAACTGCTGTTCCCATTGCTGCATGTCCACTTAATGCCATGAACTGTGGAGAGAACAGCAGAAAACATCCATCAGAGGCTAGTCAGAACACAGCAGCAAATCATCAAGAGCTATCTCCAAAAACACGTGTGAGGCTATTCTTCTGCTTCACAGTGCTGTCAGATCTACAGGATAATAGTAAAGAACAATATTAATACTTCAATTCAAGGATCTCAAAGTGCTTTAACAAGCAATGCATGGATTAGGCCTGTGAGTTAGGTATAATTACTCCCATTTTTTAAAAGTGACTTACCCAAGGTAATACAGAAAATTAGTGGCAGAGCCAGGCATATAACCAAGGGACCCTGACTTAAAGCCCACTTCTCTAATGCCTCACCGCCTCTCAGATATCTCTATAGGAGCCTCTAGTGTTCCAGAGTTGCTAGTGTGGTATCTGCCTAGCTCTCTATTTAACTACTCACAGAGAGAGAGAGAGAGAGAGAGAGAGAGAGAGAGAGAGAGAAAACGAATATACAGCACAACTGATTCAGCTCCAGAAGAACTGGCAAAGATAATTGCCTAGTAAGATATTTATTTAAATACCTTAAAACACCTGATACAAGTGTACTACCCAACAACAACAACTATGGTGTAACAAACAAAGGCCTGGTCCGGGGAATGAGGTTGCAAATTTTACCCACCTTCTTTGCATTCATCTGTCTGCAAACTCCATGGTATTTGTACAGATGGTTTCTTCCTAATGCCATGAGCAAGTTTTCAATAATAAACCAGTGAACACACACCAAGGAGAAAAAAGATTTCAGCAGGAAATGGATTTCAGTTTCCTGTTGGCAGGGGTTCATTAAACAAGGTGAGTGATAAAAAAAAATAGCGGTGAGAACTCTCCTGACAATGTATTTAACATTTATTAGAAACTAGTAAGCTGCAAAGATGGAGGATGACAGTATCTGTGTTTGATTCAAATAACTGCGCAGGCTTTAGAGCGGCATTATCGGTTGATTGCATAATGTGAAAGTGGAGTTAAATAGTTTTATATAAAATCACCAGCCATCAATTTACTAATGCAATAGGAAATTTTAAGTCATTTGTAGAAAAGTTGAGGGCAGCTTTTTTGATGAACTTCCCTTGGCTAGTGTGCTAGTCAGGCCAATGGGAGGGCTGAATTGTTGACATAGAAGCTAACTCTTAGAATTATGGCTTCATCCTGGAATTTCTCAGGTGCAGAATCTCATATAAAATAGATTTTCTCAACCTAACAAAATGAGAAGCTACTTTCAGTGAAATATGCTAGAGAAAGGTATTTTACAAAAGTTATGTTCATTTTATCTCCTCTAGTACTTCTCTATGCCTTCTTCTGCTACATATATTTTTGTTTAATGTCCCTTGTGTGCTCTAGAATGTGTTTTTAGATTCTCAGAAGCCCTATATGTTGGCAAGATCATCTGCAAGGTGAATAACTGTCTTTCCCCCTTAACTTTGTCCATTCAGCTTCTGCAATTTTTGGTTCAAGCACTAGATCTTGTCCTTTAAGGTGCCGAGCACTCTGGGACACTCCAGCAAAGAAGGTTCCTTGCAGATTCAAGCCCCCAAAGGCTTAACCTGGAATCACTAAATTAATAGAATCATATAAATGTCAGGCTGGAAGGGACCTTGAGAGGTCATCTCTAGCCCATCCCCCTGCACTAAGGCAGGACCAAGTACACCTACACCATCCCTGACAGGGTTTGTCTAAGCTGCTCTTAAAAAACCTCCAGTGACAGGGATTCCACAACCTCCCTTGGTAACCTGTTCCAGTGCACAACTAGACTTCTAGTTATAAAGCACGGGTCAGCAACGTTCGGCACGCGGCTCGCCAGGGTAAGCACCCTGGTGGGGCCAGGCCAGTTTTATTTACCTGCTGACGCGGCAGGTTCGGCCGATCACGGCCCCCACTGGCCGCGGCTCGCTGTCCCGGGCCAATGGAGGTGGTGAGAAGCCACGGCCAGCACATCGCTCGCCCGCGCCGCTTCTCACCGCCCCATTGACCCGGGACGGCGAACCACAGCTTACCCTGGCGAGCCGCGTGCCGAACGTTGCCGACCCCTGTTATGAAGTATACCTAACCCAAATCTCCCTTGTTGCAGATTAATCCCATTACTTACTGTTCTACCTTCAGTGGACATGGAGAAATAACTGTTACTAACCTCTTCTGTATCTGTTGTTCTTCAAGATGTTTTGCACATGCCCATTCTACTCTTGGTATCTGTGTGCCCAGAGCACAGCCGACAGAAACTTCTTCAAGCTCTCTCTGCTGGTGCATGCCACTGTGTACAGGTATAAAGAGGGGAGCCCCCCATAGCCCTCCCTGTTCCTTCTTGCCATAACTCTGATCTAGAGAGATAAGGCAGTGGGTCCTGGAACAGACATGTGCAACACATCTCAAAGAACAACAGTTACGGAACAGTTTAGTAACTGATTTTCTTCTTCCAGTGATTGTCATGTGCATTCCACTCGTGGTGACTCACAAGCTGTAAAAAAGGATGTGGGATCAGAGTCTATTTCAATAAAGATTGAAGAACAACTTGTCCCACTTTAGCATCATCTCTGGAGTCTTAAGCCACAGCATAGTGGGAGGCAAACTTGTGGACCGAGGACCAGGCTGCTGCTTTACACGTCTGCAGCTGAAGCTTGTGCCAGAAAGGCCAGCAAGTTTGATTGTGACCTCATTGAATGAGCTGTAACTCTGATGGGCAGAGTGACATTAGCCAAATCATAGCACATGCATATACAGGACGCGATCCAGGAAGAAATTCTATGGGTGGAGACTCATTGACCTCTTACTATATTAGCCACTGCTATGAACAGCTGGAAAGATTCACAAAAGTGTCTGGTTCTATCTGGATAAAATGCCAAGGCTCTTTCTCCATGCTTGTAGGTCATTTTGGGCAGAGAACAGACAAATAAATAGGCTGGTTGACGTGGAAAGAGAAAACCACCTTTGGGAGGAACTTTGGATGAGGGTGCAGGCAAACCTTGTCCTAAAGAAAGATCATATCTGGAGGTCCTGACATTAATCCTCCCAGCTCCCCAACTCTTCTGTGCAAGGTAATGACCATCAGAAAAGCCAACTTCATTGACAGAAGCAGCCGAGAGCAGGTAGCCAACAGTTCAAATGACAACACTAGGTTTAGATCCCACATGAGAATGGGGTCTTGCACTTGAGAGTATAATTTGACTAAGACCTTTAAAAACCTTATGGACATGATGTCATTGGACAAAACAGAGTGACTGTCCACCTTAGGATGGAACAGTGAAATAGCAGACAGATGTACCTTGATGAAACTCAATGCCACACCTTAGTGTTTCAGCCATGGTTCTAGGTGCAGCGTGGGCTGCGTCCAGCCCTGCCTGCAGCGATGTTCTCGTGACTAGTCTGCCCTTATTAACGAGGGAAGGGAACTCCTGTCTAGCATTCTCTGGAAACAGCTCTCTGAACTTTTCCACAGAGCCCCATAAATTAAAATCATACTGCCCAGCAGAGCCTGTTGGTTAGTGATATGCAGCTGCAAAGCCCCGCCGAATAAATCTTTCTGCCAAATAAGTCCATCTTTTTAGCATCCTTTGATCTGGGGTTGACAGGCTGGAACCCTTAACACTGTTTCTCATTAACTGATGTCACAACTAATGAGGCTGGTGGTGGATGACTATAGAGGTACTCAAAACCTTGGGAGAGCACATAATGCAGTGATACTCTGATCTCAGCAGTTCAGGAGCCAAATTAGTGATCAATGTTATCCAACAGAGCCACAGTTGTGTGAATACATACACACACACATACAGAGTACAGGCTTCTCCTTGGATGGTACTGAGAGACCGCCTGTCCAGGAAGCAGGAAAATGCAATACCGAAGGTGGAATCACTGGCAGTGGTGCCAAGAGACTGGACTCTTGGAAGGACAGAGACACCAGCACTGAGAGGCAAAATAGGTTTCTTGCCACCACAACATCTCCGGGGTAACTGGCACCAAGATGGTCTCTTGTGGTGCCAAAGAAGCTGATGGTGCTCCTTGCAGCACTGGAGCCGACTGCCAATTTAGGCATACATTTGAAGGACGACTGCTTAGGTTTCAGGTGCACTCTGCTGGACTCCTCTATCCTCTTACAAGACTTGGGGGCAGATATCTTCCCCTGGCAGGTGCCTGTCTGGAAGCCTTGTACTTCTTCCTCAGTAAAGGTAAGGGAGAATGGTGCCGGGATTCTGCTAACCCTGAAGTTGTGCTTCTCACGGAAGCTGAAACACTCAGCACCAAGTCAGACCAGAACGGCTCCAACCACGGCCTGAGCTCTGCCTCCATCAGCCGGAATTTCAGCCTACCCTCCCTATTCTTCTTTGTCCTAGGCTTGAACTCCCTGCGAATCTGACACCTGTCATTCATGTGTGGCTCTCCCAAGCACTTCTGGCAGCTATTGTGTGGGTCACGCACTAACATAGGCCTGGAGAAAGGCGCACAATGCTTGAAAGTTGGTGACCAGGGCATACCTTGGTACTGTGAATAGAAATACCCCAAATGGGGAAATGACAAGTCCAGAAAACTTTTTTTTTTTTAAACAGAAAAAATGATTACTCTAACCTTCCATAACTGTTGTTCTTCAAGATGTGTTGCTCATGTCCACTCCATGCTAGGTGTGCGAGTTGCCGGAGATTTTTCCCCTTAGTAGTGTCCATTGGACCAGCCCTAGCACTCCCTGGATCCCCCTGCTCATGCGCCGGTATAAAGGTTGCCGCCGGCTCTGCACCTTTCAGTTCCTTCTTGCCAGTAACTCCAACAGAGGGATAGTGTGTGTGTGTGTGTGTGATGGAATGGACACAAGCAATACATCTCAAAGAACAACAGTTACAGAAGTTTATTAACCATTTTCTTCCTTTGAGTACTTGCTCATGTCCACTCAATGCTAGGTGACTCTCAAGCAGTGCCCCCGGAGGTGGGCTCGGAGTTCATGGACGTGTTGATTGCATCATTGCTTTCCCGAAACTGGCATTGAAACTGTTGGGTGATGGTGTAGTGGGACATGAAGGTATGAACCGATGACCATGTTTCAGCTCTGCAGAAATCCTGGATTGGTATCTGCACGAGGAATGCTGCTGACGAAGCCTGGGCTCTCGTGGAATGAGCAGTCACAATGACCGCCGGTGGAACCTTGGCCTGTTTGTAGCAAGCTTCGATGCAGGACCAGATTCTTTGGGATGATACTCGTAGTCCTTTCATCCTTTCCGCTACTGCAACAAAAAGTTGCGCAGACTTGCAGAAGGGCTTGGTCCTCTTGATACAGAAGGCCAGGGCCCACCTAACCTCTAATGTATGGAGCTGATGTTCCTCATCAGTGCTGTGTGATGCTTTGGAAAGAAGACAGGCAGAAAAATTTCCTGATTGTTATGGAATTGCTACATTACCTTTGGTAGGAAAGCTGGGTGGGGGTGCAGCTGGACCTTATCCTTGAAGAACACCGTACAAAGGGTTTCTGATGTCAGGAGTTTGATCTTGGAGATTCTTCTGGCCAAAGGCCAAAGTGACCACCACCAGCAAGGCGACTTTCCAAGAGAGGAGCTGTAGGAACAAGATGCCAATGGCTTGAAGGGGGGCCCCATGAGTTTTGACAGGACCAGGTTTAAGTCCCATAGGGGAAATTGGGTTCTGAACCTGCAGATAGAGTCTTTCCAAGCCTTTGAGGAACCTGACCATCATCTCGTGGGAGAAGACTGACCTGTCCTGTACTGGAGGACGGAAGACCGAGATGGCTGCCAAGTGAACCTTAACAGATGATAGAGCCAGACCTTGATGTTTCAGGTGGAGCAGATAGTCCAAGATGGACTTCAAGGAAGACCAAGATGGAGAAAGATTCCATTCAGAGCCCAACAAGTGAGACGTTCCCACTTAACCAAGTAGGTAGCCCTGGTGGAAGGTTTTCTGTTACCTAGCAAGACTTGTTGAACCTGATTTGAGCAGGCCTGCTCCTCAGGATTCAGCCATGCAGTCACGTATAGGGAGTCAAGGTTCAGGTGAGGCAACCGGACTTGATTTTGTAAGACCATGGCCGGACGGGGTGGGAGTGCTAGTGGCTCGGGCCACCTTTTGGGTGCTGGATCTGTTAATAAACAAACAGAAATCAACATTGGTCCTGGTGCAGAGAATAGAGTTTATTGGGGTAGTGCTTGACTCTGCCAAGTCCTACCTTCCTGAGGCCAAGTTCTGAACTATGTCCGATCTAATTGCCCGGGTCACAGCTCACCCACTTACGACTGCCCAGGTGTGCCTCAAGCTGTTAGGTCACATGGCAGCATGTACCGATGTGGGGCAGTACACATGGCTACGCCTCATACGCCTTCAGATGTGCCAGGCGTCAATCTACTCCCCGGGCAGGCACCACTTGGACTCTGTTCTCATGATTCTGTTGCCTGTCTTAGTTTCTCTGACTTCATGGAGAGATCCACGTTCTGTAATGAAGGGGGTGCCTTTCACTGCCCCCTATCCGACGGTAACCTTAGTTTGGACACATCAGACCTGGGGTGGGGGAACCACTTCAGCAGACTCAGGACCCAGGATCTCTGGTCCCAGGAAGAACTCTCCATGCATGTAAACGTCAGGGAACTTAGGGCAATATGCTTGGCCTGCCAGATGTTTCTTCCCCCGCTCTCAGGCAAGGTCATGCTGGTCTTGATGGAAAACACAGTCTTGATGTTTCACATCAACAGGAAAGGAGGCGCTCGATCCTCAGCCTTGTCAAGAGGCCCTCTGACTGTGGGACTTCTGCGTGAAGCATGTCATTCACCTTGAGGTGTCACACCTCTGAGCCCGTGAGTGGCCTTTGATCAGTCAATCGTCAAGGTATGGGTAGACTTGTATGCCTCGATGTCTGAGATTTTTTCTAGGGGGGAGGGATAGCTCAGTGGTTTGAGCATTGGCCTGCTAAACCCAGGGTTGTGACTTCAATCCTTGAGGGGGCCACTTAGGGATCTGGGGCAAAATCAGTACTTGGTCCTGCTAGTGAAGGCAGGGGGCTGGACTCTATGACCTTTCAAGGTCCCTTCCAGTTCTAGGAGATGGGATATCTCCATTAATTTAATTTAATTATAAAAAGTTCCTGCTCTGTAGTTATATTGAGAAATTTATTTTGCAGTGAGATATTTTCAGTTTCTCCCGCAATTCCTTGTGATGGCAGTGAAGTGGATGTATACTATTGCCCACAGAAAGGTCTGCTTTGCAGAACTATGTCAGGGTTGTTCCCTACTGCCGCTAAATCCGGTGATGAGCAAGGTATTACAGGGCGAAAGTCTGATACCTGAATCATGTCTCATGGTTTATGTATAGATAATGATTTGTCTGAAGCCTGAATCAAGCAAATTGTGAGCTGCAAGCTATGGAACAGAGACAGCTTTATAGCTGGATACATATGGTAGCCTATTAGTTCAGGTTCTTCCATTATAATAAACTCACAACATGGATCTACTGCAGGAAGCAGGCAGGAGCTGAAGCTTTTGATCTTGAACATATCTGTAGCATTCCCAAGTGAGATCTCCAAACACTGAGCTTTCCTGGGAAACATCCAAGTTTCATAGTCTGACATCATCATATCAAGAGGCTACATGTGTCTCTGTGATTGCATTTCTCAGCGATCTCATTGGCTGTATTTTCTGATCTTTAGCTGTTCGAGAAGCCAATGAGGCTTCAGGCTTCTGCTGACAGGTGGCATTTAGTGGAAAAGTTCCATCTCTAGCTTTGCACTTGCTGATTGAGCAAGGTTCCAGCTCCAGACTCTGTCTATGTGGTGTGACTCTTCTGGTGCTTATACTCCCCCTTCTGTTATGAAGGTTATAAAATGAAAAGCCAGTGAAGGGTGACAGATTGAAAGCAGAGAATTTCTGGATGCCTAATTTAAATTACCTACTGTCTTGGCACATCCAATATGCAGATTGTCTCCCTCCCCCTTTAAAGAAAAAACTCCTATTAGATGGTGAGCTGTTAGTACTGAATATCAAATACTATCAAGATGGCTTTTAACATGTCACGCTCGGCTTCCCGACACATAATGAATCAGCGGGAAAGGAGATTTCTATAGGGAAAAAAGTGCATTGTGAAAGAAAGGTTAATAAAAAAACAACACATGTCCCTCCCCTTTCTTAAAGGCTTAAAAAGTTAAACCACTTTAAAAGCATATTTGATTACATTTAAGGTCAGAATGTGGAAATCAAAAAGGATGCAGATAAATGCTGCAAAGTATTTTAATTCTAATTTCTGTGCAGATTCCTTCTGCACTTATTTATAATTTAAATAAATCCTGCAAACAACTCCAATATTCTTCCCTTTCTCTCCAAAAAGTGCTGTTGTGAAATGTGTCCTTTCAGTGGTGAGTGTCCTGTTTTTTGACACACTGCCTCTGTACAGCATGTTAGAAACCTGTGGAATCAAAGTGGCTAAAGATGTATAAGGGAGTGGTGTTTTGAGAAACAGAGAACTGGGGCTGGTGGAAAGTTCATCATTAAGCATTGCAAATGGAGATGCTAGCAGAAATGCCTCAGGCCTGTTCTGGAAGAGGGAGGGGTCACTCCTCCAAGCATCTGCCTTTTCTGTTGTGGGGAAGGAGAGAATCAAAATGACCTTCCAGTATTGATTCAATAGCTACCCATTCATTAGCACTGTCAGGACTTTCTTTGATCAGCAGCAGCACAGGGAAGTGAATTATGAAACAAATAACTGGCAAAAAGGAAGATCAGAAGCCAAAGGAAATTTAAATAGGGACAGAATTTAGCTTCCTAGTTTCACCCTATATCCTGGCAACTTCCACCTTCCTTCGCTGCTGTTGACTATGCCACCAAGCCTACTCCCCATCCCCAGCACACACCTAGGTTTGAGACCATTGCGGTTGTCTTTCATGCGTCTGTCCCCTCCCCTCACATCCATGCTGCCCCCAAATCTTACAACATCCTCCCCACAAAAGATTGAAAACCCACCTATTTCTTTCTGTCCTGACAGATAAAACATTAATCCATGCACTGATCATATCCCCTTTTGATTACTGCAACCTCTTCCTCTCTGGCCTCGTTGAGCAACATCTCTCCTTGGGGCCATCCAAAATCCAGCTGCTAAAATTACCTTCTTCACCTTTCAATCTGATTATGTCACCCCCTTTGAATGCACTACTGGTTTCCCCTTGCTCACCACAGGCCCCCACCCTTTCCTGATTCAAATCCCACCTGAGCACTCACTTCTTCTACAATGCCACCAAATACTAACCCCATGCTAAATCCCCCCTCTGCCACAACATCACATTAAAGAAGTGATTTAGATTTGGAACCTCTCTCATTACATAGCTAAAGTCTTCTCCTGTCTGGGTTTCTCAGAGTGCGTTCTGCCCATCTGTCCTTTAAATTGTAATCGCTTCAGGGAAGGGACTATTTTTATTTTTGCACTGACAAGTTTTGAGTACACTGCTGGCACTTATCAAATAGCCACCAGAAAAAGGTGGACAGTTTGTAATAAACAAGGCCAGATCTCTGTTTACTGCAGGTAAGAACGCTCCCAAATCCTCATTCTGGAACATGTTCTGCTGTTTGATAAAACCTGACCTAACACCCTAAATGTCTGGCTTTTAAACTACTTAAATGTGCCCTTCTGGTGCATAACCAGGGATTCCAACTATCAGGAGGATGTCATCAAAGCCAAACGTTTGCACTCTGCCTTGCTCTGGTTGTGATCTATTATGGAAAGGACGTTTATTCTTATGATAAGATGATCAGCCCATGCCAGGTAAAGAGCAAATCGCTGTAGTCTTACAAGCATGAAATCTGCAGCACCAGCACATACTGCAACCTTTTTGGAACTGCTTGTTGAAGTACCTGTGTTGCCAGTCAGGCCGCCAGTGCTCCTGATACATCCCCACACTATCTGGGCTGGTGGTAGAGTGGCATGAAACCTGAGTTCAGCACAGAGAGGATGTGCTTGCTGTCTCACTGGCATGAGGCAATGGAAAGGTGCTCATCACATACCTTTGAAATGCTTCTTATAACCTAGATCATAGAGCAGCACGGACCCCTGGGGGATGTGCATTCTTCCCGTCTGTCAAAAGGGACAAAGCCTGATTATTGCTAGCCCAAGGGGGCAAGTTAGGGGGCAAGTTAGGGAACCGAGACTTGTGCAGCTTTACTGACTGCTATGGCAACTTTTACATTTAACACTGGAAGTTCAAGAACTGCTCAGAGAACAGCACCTTAGATCATGGCCTTAAATTGTTCTCCTAAGCAATCTGCAGGATACTCACCTATAATAAAAAGTAATTCTTACTAAGACTTCTTGTTTCTATCAACGTTAATCAGGACAAAGTTGTTATCATTGAGCCAGTCCCTTTCTCAATGCTCAGAATTTCATACCTGGTTTGCTAAAGCTCAGTTGGCAGGGACACAACAAATGTTCTTACACTTTGCTCACAAGAAGAGAACAAAATTTAACTACTTAGCTAGTATTTCACGATTGACCAAAACTTCCTGTTCTGGGACAGCCAGTTAACTTTCATATCTGTTTCTCAGACATACACAGCACAAGGGCATTTTTCAAGGAATGCCAGGCTGGCATTTGAGAGTAGATAAAGTTGGTGTGATAGCTCACTGGGGACATTAGAGAGGAAAAGGATTGGCAGCAGCAGCAGCTGGAAGCCCCCAGGCCCTTTAAAATCGCCCAGGCCCTTGGGCAATTGCTCCCCTCCCCGTTGGCAGACCTGTGGTCACGTGATCTAGCATGCTTGCCAGCATAGCTTTTAGTAATAAAAAAGTATTATTAATATCTCCAGTCATTTTAATCAGTGAATATTCTTATTGGCTATATACTTTTACTTAATCAGACCTTTATAGAAAGTTTATTGTTTAACTTGTTCGTGTGAGTCTGAATTATCTGTGAATTCAAGGTGGTCGCCATAGCCTTAGTGTGGTTAGCCCCTTGTCTCACTGGAGGTATTGCCAAGTAGCTGTAGTCTTTGGCACACCAGGCGGAATTGGGCACCTACCAGGAGCACCGCAAAATGAGCCCACGGCACAGAAACTTTGGAACTGTCCAAAGTCTGTGAGGTACCCCTCTCCTGTTCACACATCATACAGGTACTAAGCCAGCGCTGAAAGGGGGATTATACACCTTTTCACTGTGACACAGAAGCCAAGGATCATTTAGGTCTCAACTGGTTTCATGCTACCCTACATATTTTGTAGCTTTCACTTTAAAAAAATGTTTTTTATAGAAATTTTTTCCCCATCCCTCCCAAGAAAAAAGCCCCCGGCACATCTGAAGGAGAAAGCTTCATCAGCCAAAGCTCTCTCTGAAATTCCCATAGCTGTAACTCAAGCACAAAATTGATTAATACCTCTTCAAGTCATTAAATTGTATGTAGTCATCCACCTTTGGCTCTAGTGCAATCATACTGGTTGAATCCACCTCCCACCTGTTCACCATTCTCTCTCCTCATAGTCAAACATGTATTCCCTTTTCTCATAAACCCCGTCTCCTGCTCTATCCAAGAACCCCAAATAAATCATCAAGCTTAATCTCATGGCTTCTTCTATTTCCATGTATGGCACCATGACCCTGGCATATACTGTGGCTAGTAGGATACTCTGTGCATGTGCCAGTGACAACTATGAGGGGCCCTGGTGCTCCCAGCACAGTCATCACTTGCTCGTGCTCCCACCCATGCCTGCATCAAGTAGTGAATGTCACAAGAGGCTACACCCCTCCTCTAGCTGCCAGCGTCACAGGGCATAATCTCCGATCCATCTTTGCCTTATGTGTCAGGATCACAGGGGAAAGAGGGAAGTTGGATGCAAAGGCTGACTACTATGAGCAGTAGCACTGTACTCCAAGCTGCTGATGCTGAATCTATGGGCTTTCCTCATAGCAGCATGTGTCATTACAGCAGAATGAATATTTTAATATTTTTAAAAGCCTCATTTAGTGGCAAACTTAAAATAAACCTGGGGCCCTGGAAAGACTTTGGGGCAGTTCAGGACCAGACCTGATCTCTGTGGCTCATTCCCACCTGCAGTATGGATTATTGCACTGTATCTCTCAGCAAAGACAAATGAGAGCAAAAACTAGTCTGAACAAGCCCGTCTCTCCCGATCAGGTGGAATGATTTCGCTGGTCTCAGCTCAGTTGCTAGAGTGCTATTTCTCTCATCAGTGACTTCTCCAGCTGGCATAAGAAGCTGTCAACTGAGAATAATAACAAATGTGCTTCTCATCAGCATTGGGTGTAGGGAGGAGAGTGTCATCAGGTCGATTGGCCTCAACAACTCAGGCAAGGAGGAATGGGACAGAGCACCTCTTCTGTGCCTCCTAGGCATGGCGCATTTTAACTCTTTGTGTCTTGTAACTCAGGTTAAGAGGAAAATTTCCAGTGCTGTCTGCTCCATGAAGCAGATTTTCAATAGAGCTCAGCGTCCAAGAATGCCCTCTGCTGCCGTACTGAGAACAATGGAATTCCCGCTCTGCCACCCCATTGAGAACAATGGAATTCCCGCTCTGCCACCCCATTGAGAACAATGCCAGCTGCTTGTTTCTGAGTTGTTTTGAAAATTCTGACCCAAACCATGCCTGCCTGAAGAAGGGTGCTCCCCTGGCCCCCGCATCTGAAGGCTCAGATTTCCAAGCACTTTATGATTACAACACCAAATGTAGGCCTGATCAGCTTCAAATTTCCTCACGTCATTTGGATTCAAATCCTAAACCAGCCTTCCTAACTACAATTTCTGAGCTCATTAAATATGTCAGAAATTATTTGTTTTATGCCAAGAGTTGGGATTACCCATCAAGGATGTTATCTATAGAAAATTTCACTGGAGCAGCATTACCGAAACTAGAGGCTGGCGTCCCTGGGAGAGGAGGTCTGTCCAGGAAGGTTCAAGGGAGCTCATTTCAGGGCAAGCAATCTACAGACATCACACAATGGGGGAGAATAGGAAGGGATTTAGGGTTGATGGAGCTGAGGTTGGCTTATTTATATATTTGATTGCTTCAAACTTGACAAAACTAGAACCTGGTATATTCAACACTGATACAAAATACTCAGCAGCTGATCCTTTGTTTGCTGAGGTCTAACTGGGAACCTCACAGCAAGAAAGAGAAATGAACAGGTAATAACATACTTCTCAATTGCCCCATGCAAAGGAAAAAAATCAGTATTGTGTCCTTCTTTGTGACGGACAAGGAAGGCCTGAAAGGTAGTTGTTTGTTTGTTTATTTGTTTTTTTTGGGGGGGAGGAACATGAAGGAGAGGGGTTCTGCCTGATTTTAATTTTTGAAATTCAGCTCTTCTCTCCCCTCTTATGACATTACTGGAAGAACATGATTGGAAGATGACTGAGGAGGGAGGGGGAAATGATTTTTATTCAGAATTTCTGAATAAATTTTGGGTGCCATTTGAGTTAGCTGGTGTTAACTCAAATTCCTGACTAACAGCTGGAGGAAAAGGTGTTTTGTTAATGGTTCAAAATCCCCCTCCTTCAGTTAAGGGCTGAGAAATCTCCTGATCCACCTCTCTGAGCCGTACAAGGTGGTGTCCAATAAGAGCTGAGAGAGAGTTAATAAAAGGGGGAAAAGAGGGGAGAGCAAGTGAGCAGAAAACCAACGTTTTATTAAATAACAAGGAACAAACCCATTTTTTTATTTTGTTGTCACCTGTACAATTCCCTCAGCTGAAGAGACTTTACCACTTCCACCAACTCCTTGTTTTTAAAGTACTTCCATTAGAGAACGCCCATCTTTGCTCTATGGCTGAGGAGAGCTGCTCTAGGAAGCTGGGTTGGAGCTCTCCAGCAGCCAGTGCTGGACTTTACTCATCTCACCTACACCAGTTTTACTTCAGTGCAATCTCAATGGAGTTACTCCTGATTGACCCAGGCATGACTGAGAGCAGAATCAGGCCCATAGCAGCTACCCCTTGAAACCTCCCTTGGAAAGGGATTTTCCCCAAGACTCAGCAAAGGAGAGCAAACAACTCTGCATGATGGTATCCAGGCACTGAGAGCAAAACTCATTCTGGCTGTGCCAGCAGATACAATGCGCAAGTACCCACTGCTCTTGGGCCAAACAGGCCCATGTATACAATCAAGATGCTATATTTTTTACTGAAAAAACAGGGTTTTCCAACACTACACATGTTTCATGGGCTTGGCTCACACTCCTAATATAAATGAATGGTGTGTACAAGTAACATGTTAGGAACCTTTAGGAAAGGGATAGATAATACGACCGATATATAGATAATACTGTTATATAAATCCACGGTATGCCCATACCTTAAATACTGCCTGCAGTTCTGGTCACCCCATCTCCAAAAAGATACATTAGAATTGGAAAAAGTAAAGAGAAGGGCAACAAAAATGATTGGGGTATGGAACAGCTTCCATATGGGGAGAGATTAAAAAGACTGGGACTGTTCAGCTTAGAAAAGAGATGACTATGGGGCAATGTAATAGAGGTTCATAAAATCATAATGGTGTGGAGAAAGTGAATAAGGAAGTGTTATTTACCCTTCACATAATACACAAATCAGGCTTCACCCAACGAAATTAATAGTCAGCCCGTTTAAAATAAACAAAGGAAGTACTACTCATACAGTGCACAGTCACCCTGTGGAAATTGTTGCCAGGTAATGTTGTGAACACTAAAAGCATAATTGGGTTAAAAAAAGAATTAGATAAGTTCACAGAGAATAGGTCCATCAATGGCTATTAGCCAAGAGGGTCAAGGATGCAAGCTCATGCTCTGGGTGTCCTAAACCCCTGACTGCCAGAAAGTGGGACTAGACGACAGAAGATGAAACAAATAGATAATTGCCCTGTTCTGTTCATTCCCTCTGATGCATCTGGAACTGGTCACTGTCAGAAGATAGGACCATTGATCTGATCCAGTATGACCATTCTTATGTTCTTAATGCTCATCAGTCTGTTGTGAGATATAGCTTTGCACGCACCATACAACGCAGAGGTTTCACTGACAACTTTTCAATCTTGCTCTCTCCCCTGTATTTTCACTGATGCTGAATACACACACATGTGAACTACTGACTGGACAACATTTCAGTCTAGCAGTCTTTACAGTCTAGCACAAATATAAACACAGTATCAGCAAAAGTGAGAAGTTGCCCCATTACTAGACACTCAGGTTCTGATTTTTAATCATAGCAGCAAAGCCAGGCTGGAAAGAAATGCCTTGCCTTTGGGACCCTGAGCCTCATACATAGAAGACATAAATTACAGTAAGAGAGGAATCCACGACTAGCTAAAATCAAACCAAAGGAGGTCTGGTTTCTGGAAGAAACTGACTCCCTCAGCTGGTCTTTGCAATAGGCCCAAATCACCATAGCATCTGTGACAATTCTGCCTTTATGCCTGTGGAGCTGTTGGGTATCACCCTGACCATAGAGGCTAGGTCTGAAACTACCCCAAGAATAGAATCATAGACTTTAAGGTCAGAAGGGACCATTATAATCGTCTAGTCTGACCTCCTGCACAACGCAGGCCACAGAATCTCACCCACCTACTCCTGTATCAAGCCCCTAACCTATGTCTGAGCTACTGAAGTCCTCAAACCGTGGTTTAAAGACTTCAAGGTGCAGAGAATCCTCCAGCAAGTGACCCGTGCCCCACGCTGCAGAGGAAGGCGGAACCCCCCCCCCCAGGGCCTCTGCCAATCTGCCCTGGAGGAAAATTCCTTCCCAACCCCAAATATGGCGATCAGCTAAACCCTGAGCATGTGGGCAAAACTCACCAGCCAGACACCCAGGAAAGAATTCTCTGTAGTAACTCAGATCCCACCCCATCTAACATCCCATCACAGGCCATTGGGCATATTTACCGCTAATAGTCAAAGATCAATTAATTGCCAAAATTAGGCTATTCCATCATACCATCCCCTCCATAAACTTATCAAGCTTAGTTTTGAAGCCAGATATGTCTTTTGCCCCCACTGCTCCCCTTGGAAGGCTGTTCCAGAACTTCACTCCTCTGATGGTTAGAAAGTCTAAACTTCCTGATGGCCAGTTTATATCCATTTGTTCTTGTGTCCACATTGGTACTGAGCTTAAATAATTCCTCTCTCTGCCTGGTATTTATCCCTCTGATATATTTATAGAGAGCAATCAAATCTCCCCTCAGACTTCTTTTGGTTAGGCTAAACAAGCCAAGCTCTTTGAGTCTCCTTTCATAAGACGGGTTTTCCATTCCTCGGATCATCCTAGTAGCCCTTCTCTGCACCTGTTCCAGTTTGAATTCATCCTTCTTAAACATGGGAGACCAGAACTGCACACACTATTCCAGATGAGGTCTCATCAGTGCCTTGTATAACGGTACTAACACCTCCTCATCTATACTGGAAATACCCGTCTGATGCATACCAAAACCGCATTAGCTTTTTTCACGGCCATGTCACATTGGCGGCTCATAGTCATCCTGTGATCAACCACTACTCTGAGGTCCTTCTCCTCCTCTGTTACTTCCAACTGATGCATCCCCAGTTTATAACGAAAATTCTTGTTATTAATCCCTAAATGCATGACCTTGCACTTTTCACTATTAAATTTCATCCTCTTACTATTACTCCAGTTTACAAGGTCATCTAGATTTTCCTGTATGATATCCCGGTCCTTCTCTGTATTGGCAATACCTCCCAGCTGTGTGTCATCCGCAAACTTTATTAGCACATTCCCACTTTTTGTGCCAAGGTCAGTAATAAAAAGATTAAATAAGACTGGTCCCAAAACCGATCCCTGAGGAACTCCACTAGTAACCTCCCTCCAGCCTGACAGTTCACCTTTCAGTAAGACCCCTTATAGTCTCCCCTTTAACCAGTTCCTTATCCACCTTTCAATTTTCATATTGATCCCCATCTTTTCCAATTTAGCTAATAATTCCCCATGTGGATCCGTATCAAATGCCTTACTGAAATCGAGGTAAATTAGATCCCCTGCGTTTCCTTTGTCTAAAAAATCTGTGACCTGGTCAAAAAAGATCAGGTTGGTTTGGCACGATCTACCTTTTGTAAAACCATGTTGTATTTTGTCCCAATTACCATTGACCTCAATGTCCTTAACTACTTTCTCCTTCACATTTTTTTCCAAGACCTTGCATACTACAGATGTCAAACTAACAGGCCTGTAGTTACCCGGATCACCTTTTTTTCCTTTCTTAAAAATAGGAACTATGTTAGCAATTCTCCAGTCATATGATACAACCCCTGAGTTTACAGATTCATTACAAATTCTTGCTAATGGGCTTGCAATTTCATGTGCCAGTTCCTTTAATATTCTTGGATGAAGATTATGTGGACCTCCCGATTTAGTCCCATTAAGCTGTTCGAGTTTGGCTTCTTCCTCGGATGTAGTAATATCTACCTCCATATCCTCATTCCCGTTTGTCATCCTACCATTATCCCTAAGCTCCTCATTAGCCTCATTAAAGACTGAGGCAAAGTATTTGTTTAGATATTGGGCCATGCCTAGATTATCCTTGACCTCCACTCCATCCTCAGTGTTTAGTGGTCCCACTTCTTCTTTCTTTGTTTTCTTCTTATTTATATGGCTATAGAACCTTTTACTATTGGTTTTAATTCCCTTTGCAAGGTCCAACTCTACATGGCTTTCACTCCCATCTTCCACTCCTTGTAGGCTTTCTGCTTTTTCTTAATCACCTCTCTGAGATGCTTGCTCATCCAACTTGGTCTACAACTCCTGCCTATGAATTTTTTCCCCTTTCCTGGGATGCAGGCTTCTGATAGTTTCTGCAACTTTGACTTGAAGTAATTCCAGGCCTCCTCCGCCTTTAGATCCACAAATTCTTCAGAGTCTAAGCTAGAGGCTCACTTCAGCTATTAAAGGCCCCCAAGGAGAGGGACATTCTATAGTGTGTTATTAAAATAATGGATTTCCAAAAACGTGTGTGTGTGTGTGTGTGTGTGTGTGTGTGTGTGTGTGTGTGTGAGTGAGTGAGTGAGTGAGTGAGAGGGGCAAGCTTTCTGTCAAGAAATCCTAATAGTGTTAGGATCCTATATTAATCCTAATATTAAAATATTGTTCCATAAATTAAAAACAATCAAAGCTATGTAAATTATAAAAGGATTTCCAGAATTCTATTGGCTTTCAAATCTTTGCAGTCAAAGTGATACCGGCAGACAGGAACGGTAACCCTCAAGAAATATGGACTTCCTAGACAAATGAGACCAAATTCTGCTCTCAGAATTGTGCAATTGGTGCAAACCCTGTGAACTGCAGTGGCCGAACAGAGCAGAGTTAGGCATTTGGTATTTATCACACACACTGTTTTATTAAACCTTCTGGGGAGCCTTTCCTTAAAGTGCTTCCAAACAGCACAATGTCCCACTAATGCTCTTTCCAGCCAATGGGAAATTTTTTGGCACTGGCCACCAGGTGGCACTAACTGATTAGAAAATGAATTCCTCCTTGCTTTCATGGGAAATGAAGGCCGTTGTTGATTTTGCTTCATGATATTCTATAATCATCAAGATTACAGTTCAAGAACAAAAATCCCAACCCCCCCAATAGATATAGATGTTTTGGTCTTTGACCTGAATAATTAAGAGAAAACAAGACTCCCCAACACAGTCATTGTTCATTAGTCACGGGATGTGTAAGTGTCCAGTAAGTACCAGGCACATGGGAAGTAATGTGAGCTAATTGTCAAATGAGGTATTACCTAGCTAATACCAGAACTGAATGAAGAATGTCAGAGATTGTTTTAGTGGATTTTCTTTTGACAATAACTTTTTGATAACATTTTCAGTGGCCAATGCTTTTTAACAACATACTGCCAGAAGACAGGTTTGTTAAAATATTATTAATATAGAGTGTGTTTCATTGAAAACATCAGGCTTTCTTGTTCAGCTGTTGAGGACACACAAGAAGAGTGAAAGAACCACAAGATCTATACGTCTCACCCCCTCTGCCCATTCCTCACACCACCAACATCCACACATTGAATATATTCCACCAGCTCTTTCAAAGGTCCCATCTGTGTTTTACTGAGTGAAGCCATCATGAACTCAGGACATAATCCAAATCAACAGCTAATTTATAAGCATCTGTAGCTAGAATTATCTAGAAACCATCTGGGGGACACTCTGTATTCAATAGCAGTCCACAATCCAGAATGCAAGGCTAACAAGAAACAGGAATAATTTAAACTCTTTCCAAATATAGTCAGTATTCAAACTAAAGAAATAATACTGGCACCCATGTCCAAAAGACTTTGCAATAACTGATACTGGGCTAATATTTGTCTGTTTTGGGGACTGTTTGGTCTAGTGTTCTTGGTGGTATTGCTTCATTATTATTAACACCCACTTTTATACATTAGGTTTATTACATTGTAATATAGCTAACTGATTGCCTAAAACCCTGGGATGAAGTCTGTGGTCACCGATTTCCCTCCTCTGGGACAAGGGAACTTTCTACAATATGGATAAAGCTTGTCAGTGCATGAGACAGAGCTTCCTTGGGGACTGATCCCAGATTGTGGAATGAACTGCCTCAGGAGTTCACAGCCCTCATCTTCGGCTCCAAGTAAAAGGAACATGTCTTTGGCCTTGCCTTCTCTAACCTATACAGACAGCTTCATGCGTATCTATATTAGATTAAAAATATTCCCAAATAAAACACTCCACTGCATACATCTCCCCCGGGGAGAGAATAAAAGAACAAGCATGTGACAGATATTAGTCACACTATTGGAAGGAGCTCAGATGCTACAGGAATGAGGATTGCATAAGAACCTATGTGGAATAGAATAACAAGTATTTTTATGAAAAAACAATACAAATTTAATTACAATAACAAACAGGTAAGACTTAGGCCAACCAAAAATATCAGTTCTGTGATACTTTACTTTCTGTTTATGGTCACTTTCTGGTTCTCCAGAAATAGTCCTTTGTAGCTGCATTTCAGATTTCCAGCACAGCAGCTGGGGAAGTTTCAAATGCCCCCATACTCTATTTTAATAGATCTGGGGTTTTTAAGCATGAAAACATTTCTATTTGTATAGAGTTTTGTAAAACCGCAAGACCACCCTCTTGATCAGCTGAAGAAAGCCTACATTTGGGGCCTAATACTTGACAGTGGCTCTTTAAATATGGCATCCTCATAAAATGGAGCGACCAAGAGGCAATGCGAATACCACAGCAGGCTTTTGTATGGATGTCCACAGAAAACAGATACTCATTGGCTGTCAGAATTGTCTAGTTTTGAAACTGAATTTAACTTAAGCTTTTTATTTAATATTCAACTCTGACACTGGTAGTCCCACGATCTGGCCCTCAGTCTGTAAGCCCCGACACAGATATGATAGCACAGACAGCGCAGCCTGTGGTGGGTCTCAGGTCACTACCAAAAGCATTGGGGTATTTCATTTACAGAGCCAGAACTGAGCATGTCCAGAGAGAATGGGTGGATGTGGGGATGAGCCCGATATTTGTGTGTTTGATTGTATAACAGTGGGATCTTTTCATGCTCAAAGAAATAAAGTTTCACTAGCTCCATGTACAGCCTACAGTTTCTCCAGCGGTGACTGTGTGAAGGCTGTGTTATTAATTATCACCACAATAGTTAGCTAAGGGATAGAAACATCTGATTTTAGAGACCACATTTTAGGTCTTAGTTATAGTGGACATGAAACAAGGATCAGAACGCAGAAATCACCAGCTGCAAGCCTTCAGGTCATGATTTGCTGGCTGAGAGAGAGGGGAAGCCAAAAGGGAGGAGAATTTGGAGAGACCCCCCACTGCTGAGCTGGCCCATGATTTGCTGATCATATGGTGTGTATATATACAGAGTTCTGCTGTGCTGAATTCTGCCCCAGTATTTTGTCTGTAGCACCAGATGCCTCTAAGGACATCTGCTGATCTGTTCAGAAAATCCTCAAATCAAGGATAATAGGGCACAAGAGGAAAACAATTAAGGGCAATGCCAAGTTGAGGGCCAGGGTTCATCACAGACATGCAGAAATGACTTACAGGTGTTTCAGAAACAAAACTCCCAGAGAAATCTCCTGACACATTATCAGTTCTCATTCTGTATAAATGTCTTACAGGGGTCTCATTCCAACAGGTCTCTTCAGAAGCAAAACATTCTATATGACACTTTCAGTTCAGGAGACCAACTTGTACTCTGCCATCTCTAAGATACAACAGCTGTGTTATCACCAACAAAATGACTTTAGTATATAGTTTAGAATATGTCCTTATATTTTCTATGTTAACATTTCACTGCAGTTTTAATACCAGAATTTTTAAATGATATGAACAGCACCTGTATTTCTGATCTCCTAACTCTAGATGGATTCATCCATCTAAAGCTTTTGAATAGTGGATCCACCCCCACCAAACTTGCCTGCATTTATCTTAATGAGATTTTGCAAACTGATGTAATCCAGAGGGAAATACAGAGACAGTCACTGGGTTGAGACCTAACACATCACCAGGGATAATCCAGTTTGACTGAACAACCATGAGCTAACATGAGTGTCCAGCTGCAAATGCAGATGACTCAACTATCAGAACTAGGCCTGGGATCCCAAATAATAAAAACTGAAGTCAGCTTGATTATTTCAGTGTGTACAGTCTCATCTCAGTAATTTTAGTAAGGGAAATCAGTTGGAGATTTAAATGGAAATAAAATCCTCAGAGCATTTCCAAGCGAGTATTTACCCTTCATGGATGTTCAGATGGGTTAATTTCAATCTCTTGATTAGTTCACAGACCAACTAGATTAAAACAAGTTAATGATGTTTCCACAAAGCTCTCAGAGCTGCTGGGTGGTACTGAAAGGGCCATTTTTCATCCATAACCTTAAGATTCAAGCACAGATGCAGAACAAGGAGAGGAGCATTTCTGCAGTTTTGTATGGAGCTCTTTGTTGAGAGAGGGATTGTTAAGGGGCCAGCGAGAAGGATCTTTTCACAGTGGCCAAGGTCACAGTGTGTCCCTGGAATCAGACAACTGATGTGAAGTCCAGGGCTGGGAGTTTGTGTGTACCGAAGCAACACCAGTTCTTGTCCTTGCTGATGCCCTGACTGAATGTAGGAATGTCACCACAGGGAAGAGAGAGGAACCAAGTCAATTACAAAAAGACTGAACCTGAGTGAACACCCTCCTGCCAAAATCCTCATCCCAAAGAGACTCACAGGGCACTTCAGGGAAAATGGTTCATTGTTCTGGCTGATGTTCTCTAACCCTCTCTCCTTCCCTCCCCAGCAGCCATCTGCCACTTTATTTGCAGCTCCCCCGGCACATATCCCTCAAGAGGACAGGTTTCTGGCCTCTAGCTGCAGTAGCATTGACTGCTTTAGTTTGCATTAATGCACTCTGATTTCTCCATAGGGGTAAGGGCTGAACAGGGTCAGCTACGTGGAGCTCAGTATTAAAGGGCCAACAGGTAACCATCTAATGTTCATTACAGAGTCATCAAGCATAATTGTAATGTTCCTTTTCCACTTGTCTATGATCTGGAACAGCCCTCTTTCTTAGGAAGGAGAGTTCTCCCCAGTGTGATTTCACTTCATAACTCTGAAGTAAAATCATAGTTACAGGTACTATAAAATCCTACCCAAAACATCCCTGTGGAGATGGTACATAGTCTCAGTAATTAAACTTCAGACTTCCGAGTGCAGCCAAGCTCTGTCAGAACAGAGCTGTTTTAAATGTGGGATTTAATAAAATCAAAGCTCATCATAGAAGCTTGAGTTTCAAAGGAATAAAACAATAAGATCTGCATTATGCAACAGGTAAAAAGGTGACTGCTTGCAAATTAAGACTCTCACTTCACCGCTGATACTATGCACAACATTTTGATTAAATCACTGACAAATCTGCTTTAGGGCAGAAGAATTTGGAAACATCAGGAAATCAAACTGTGAAGTCTTTGAAAGACTATGATTTATGTGAAAATGTGATGAAGTTAATGGGTTTGGCATCAAAATTTCATGGCATGCTCAATTTTGGAGCCAAATCTGATGTCTTGGCAACAAGTACCCCTCTACATTCCCTGAACATAGTTAGCTGGGCCCTCTATGTTTTCCAAGTCTGATCGGAATCAAAAGCTTTTATTTTAGCTACATTTCCAAGGATGCGTTTCCCAGGATGTGCATCCATAAGCAGAGACGTGTATATGCATACACACTGAATAATCATGCAGAACTTCACTCTTCCCTCCTGAGACATAAAAGAGCCAAGTATTATTAGATTTATGGCTAGTTTGTCGTAGTTTTCACATAATTTTCTTGATGCACTGCAGATTTTTGAACAGGCTGCCACATTCCCTGCTTGCTAGGTATTAAGTTTTTAGTCTGATCTCAGCCACACCTTGAATTTCAGTGCAATTTAATCAGTTCCTGGAGTCTTCTGTTAGCATATCTAGTCTTTCCATCCCGTAATTTGTGGCCTCTCCAGCTAGCTTTGAGAGACTAAGGAAAAGAAAGCAAAGAAAGGGAAGGAACTGGGTCAAATGAGCAACTTACCACATTCTTGTCTCTTTGGAGTATGAAAGGAAGCAGCAGCTGTAAGATGGGCTGACTGGCACTCACACTAGGTTGAGTGATTGTACTGACATATACAGGAACTTATTAAAGGCATCGTGGGCCTTTTTCTTTCCATGACCTCTGTAACAGGGTAGCTGGCCCATTAAATGAAACTGGACTCAACTCTCCTGTTCCAGTCCAGGTGCTCCTAGCTGGACCAATTAAGACAGTGGGGCAGCACCTGAGGGGTGTAAGAGTCCTGGTGCGAAAGTGACCAGGAAAGTCAGAACAGACTGGTTCAGTCAGGAAGAGCAGGAAAGGAGAGGTGCGAAAGTGAGAAGGTGGCTCCTGGGAGAGGGCTGAAGGCAGAGTGAGAGGGTGGCTCCAAAAGAGGGGTTTGCTGGCTGACATTCCCAAGCCAGAGAGCCAGGACTGGAAAGGGCTGAAGGCCAGAGAGAAGCAGAAGGAGATGCCTGCTGGCTCTAAGCTAGAGAGCAGCTGTGGGGCAGCTTACCCACTGATGTCTTCTTGCCAGAGAGCTGGGCCCCAAAGGAACCATGAGAAGGCCAGAGGGAGTGATGGATTCTCCCCTGGCAAGGATGGTCCTAGCAGAGAGGCTGTGGGAGTTCTGCTGGATAGAGTGGAGCTGCATCCCAGAAGGAAGGGCCAGGGTGGCTGTCTGGCAGAGGAGGACCGAGAAAGAGTCCAGATATCGTGAGAACAAAGCTGGGTTTTAAAGATTACATGCACAGGGGTGGGTGGGTGTGATATGGACTATGTTTTGTGATTGTTGTGTTATAGACTTTTTCACTGTGTTTTGATAAACTATGGATTATGGACTAGGCTATAAGCTCATATGGAGTTACTGGGGAACTGAGGTGAGTGGCCACTTGCAGGGCTGCCATGAAGGGGCACCTGGGACAAAGCCACTCATTTACAACCTCCCCCCATATTCTTTTTTGGCCTCTATTCTCATAGGTACAGGGCTGAAGCACTGCAGAGATCTGTGTCCCACCTGATATGGACTGCTGAGAACCCAACTGCCTATCCTCCCCACAGTAACAAAATGGTCTCAGAGTTTGGAAAGTAATGAAGAAATTGCACAATCCTAGAGTCAATAATGATGCAGACCAGATAAGATCACTGTGTGGCCACTTACGCTAGGAAGGAATATCTCTGATGGCTAAGCCATAAATCTGCATCTTTTGTTTCACGTTTAGCATACATTTTCCCTCTGATTGTTTTGGGTCTGTCAGGACATCAGCACCCCATTGGAGGAATCAAAAATAGTGGACTGGGTACCTGCGGAGTCAGACATTAGTGCTTAGTTTCAGTACTATGGTTGTTGAATTCATTTTCTCCTCTATGGTTCTACCTTATACCTAATTTCTCTTTCTGATTGCAAACAAATCATTAATATGTATATTGGGACATATACTCCTCAGAATGGGACACAATGTAATCTTCTCAAGTGACAGCTGCTTCAGCACCCTGTGGAATACGCTTGTATTGTGGGTGGCACAGAGCATACAATTTATCAGTGTAAATATCTGAAGATAAGAACATTGTGCCATGGTAGCTGGGATTCCCACTGACCTGATCTCTCTACATTTAGGAGTTTGCAGAACACACAAAACACAAGTCTACATTAAACATCGTAACCTATGTTAGCAGGAGAAGTTTAAATTGTATATCACAGATATAGTGCAGTGCTAATTGTATTCACTATCATACACTTATCCATAGACCCCTGCAATACCCTGCTAAAGGGGTGAATCAGGGCTGAAAAGACGCAAACCAGAAAAAAGAACAAAAAAGAAAAAACAGAACTGATCTCTCTCAGTTCCCTTGCCATAGATTTCTGTATTTAATTTGCTTAATTAAAGAAAAAGAAGAGTCCTCAGTGATGCTGAGTTAGTCCCTAGGCTGTCTAGTCCTGATACAATCTAAACAGAACCTCTGCTGTTCTATTATTGAGAAAGGAGAAATTTATGATCTCGATGGGAAAGAGAGAAACATTTCCAGCTGAATCTGAATGACTCAGACATTTGTCTGTGTGAGGTACTGTTTGATAGACAGATTATCTGCATGAAGTGACAGAGCTTGCTCTGTAATACCAAGGAGAATCAAGAGTCTACCTGAAGCCAATGGAGTTACTCCTGATTCACATGAGAGTAATGGAGAGCAGAATTTGACCCTCTATGCCTATTCTGTACTGTACTGTCTTTCCAAATCAAGTGTTTCCTGATAATGGTGTTAAAATATTCTGACACTAAAAAAAGCATCCCTGTTTTTTAGCCTGAATGCTCAAATGGTGCCCTTCCTGACTTTGGACAGCAGCCTGCCAGAGCAGAGCAGTTTGCCCAGTGAGTAGTTATAGCCTATTCATACTGGGCTTTTCAGCCAAGCTTGGCTATATCTATGCAGAGTGTATTACAGGTTACCTCCTGCAGGGCACTGAGGACTGGACTAGTGGACCCATCTGACCTGACCACTTAGGTGAGAGTCACACTCCTGAAAATACATAGATCACTCTGCTCACTCAATGAATTCAGTGGTGTGGCACTTAATTCCTACAGAGCTTTACACTCATGACGTCACTGATTATCATTATCCCCACTGGTGAAGTGACTTTGTGAGGCCACACAGACCGTCTGCCACAGAGCCAGAATCCGAACCCAAGTCCTCCTGACTGCACTCTCATGCTCTTCTTCCCTCCAGAGCACGCTGTCTCCCAAGACAATCCCCACACTTTATCTACCAGCTCTGGACTCTCTTATTCAATAACAGGGCAAATTTATCGATGAACATGAAGGCCCAGTCAGAAAAGTATTTACTAATTTATCATTATTACTTTGTACTTGGGCTAAGAACTTTTGCCAGATTTTATTTCAGAGAAAATTAAAAGTCTCATCACAAACTCCTGAAAATGAACTCCCCAGTGCTAGCACCAAATCGATCTCCATCCCGGCTTTGCTGAGTACCCTCTAACTCCTTCGTCCCACATGAAGCTGTCAGAGTATTACTGTCCCTTCACTAGACTCCGATCCATTGCAGTCATTAGTAACGGTACAGGACAGGAAACCGACTTGCAGCCCTGCAAGTGAGGTCTGTACACAGACTGTGACTCAATCTCCACTTGTTAGAGTGACAGGTTAGAAAATATCCCTCAGCCCATGTTTACAGGACAGAACCTCTCAACTCCAGTGAACATTAGTTACCAGCAAACAGCAACAGCACGTGTTAAAAACATGTCAGGTTCTACTTGATGGCACTTTCCTTTCAATTGCAGCCATTGAAGAAGATATTGTACTTCAGGGCAATTCCAGTGCTGCAGAGGGTTCCATGGAGCTGCCTGTGTGCAGGGCACACTTCTCTGTACCACTGCAAGCCTCCTAAGCAGCTCTTTCCTTAGCTTGCAGAAGTCTGAAAAACAGTTACCGACACTCGTCCCAAAACAATTGTTTCTAGTTATTGTTCAGCTGGCAAGAGGGAGAGATGTCAGAATTCTACAATGGAGCTTGCAAACTCAAAACTAGTTTCAAACCAAAGTCTCCAATGGAGATGAGCAATAGATTATGGGACAAGTCCATCCCATCCCAAGTGTCATAGGGCTGAAATCAATAGAGTTCAATCACCAAGGAATTTGACTCAAATATTTTTCAATGCAGATAACTGAGGGAATGAGAATCTCTCTTATTTTAATAGCTGTTTACATCAGAAAATTTGCACCTGAAAGATGCTTCTGCATGGGGCTCCTTGCTAATAAAATTAAAGTCAGTTCAATAAAAGCTATCTGTATGCAACAGCAATCCACGTCAATCATATATATAAAACACTTCAAATGCTGAGTAGTTCTTGGGGAAAGACACCTGTAAAGTAGGGGAACTGTAAGGGTTCAGAGGTAGCGACTAGGTCCCTGTTGGTAGGGGCAGGGAGGCAAGGTAATGGGTGAATTTTGTATCTAGGATAAACTGTGTGGAGAGGGGGACAGGACCAGATACTTTTGGGAAGGTCTGGGATGCCTTTCTGAAGGGTTCATCAGGTGGGGAAGACAGAGATCACACCAGGCACAAGTGGGGATAGATGGTAAGAGGGGTTGGGACTGGGTGCTTTGGACAGAGGATTTGTCATGGAGAGGTCACAAGACTGTAAGTTAATATCTACGACATACATAGACCCTGCCCGGAAAAGCCTGAACACCAGAGGTCTGCACAGACACTGCACTTTGAACATCCTGAACCTATTCCTCAAAATACCTCAAGCAAGCATCCCAAAATACCCCAGCCCAGGGAGCAGGCTTTCAAAAGTGCAGTTCCCTAGGGGAGCACAAAATGGGAAAGACTCTGAAGTTTCCAAGGACATTGGGACTTGCTTTCTCTCAATTTTTTTAAATTTGTGTCCAAGTTTATTTTGTGAATGATCAGAAGGCACTGTGCCCAGGCCAGGCAGTTTGGACCAAAACAGTGTTACTACAAAGGAGAACTCGGGGGAAGTTATCAAAAGGGCGCCATTCCCTTAGATGGGCACTAATTGTATAACTGAACTGCAGGCCCAAATCTCAGCATGGTTGCAGATCATGTAGTTCAAGGGGTGAGTGCTCAGATTAGTGCCCGCAATTCATTTTATGGGTACAAAATTTGTGGATGCAAGCTGCACCTGCCCAGCCAGGGAAGCCCAGCCAGGCCTCAGACTAGCTGGACATAAAACATCTAAACATGGGGAAATAGCCTCCAAATTGTCCTTTATCCTGTAATGTGTATAGTACGCTCGATATTTAAATAGGCCGAGCCAGATCATTATCTGCAACAGCTCCCACACTTGGTGTTTCTGCAGGAACATACAGAAAACAAGCCCCCTTCTGCCCAGTGCAGCTGGAAATCCTCAAGTACTCACACATCGGTTTGAGCTGTCCAATGAGTTCCTCTTTCGTCCATTTTGCCCACTCCTTCTTGTCTGTGTTTATTGAGCATAGGATGGGACCACATGGTTTTCCACAGTCCTCTATGGCAGGTACATTCAGGTAGTGCACCAATACGATGTCAGGGTTCTATAGGGAGAACAGGAGAACAAAGATTATAAATACCTGGGGCCACTTCTGTCTTCTTTCCCTCTTTGAGAGTAGGTAGCTTTATCGTCACTCTATTATTTATTCAAAATTCAATCTCAGAAAAAAGCCAGAATTCATTCTCATTTTGTACATTAATTCCCTGAGACCACAGCCATTCTATAAGAGGTTGCAAATGACAACACATGAGATAGAGTTCTTTGCACACCGCAGCCTCCCTCCTGAGTCCCTTTGCTTGCAGTCTCACTGTTATCTTTGTTTGCTTAGTACAAATCCTTTTCAAGTCACTACAGTATCAACAACCGCAGACTCCTCCAAACACCAGTCACAACTGCCACAGAATTTGCTTTGGTTTAAGAGGCACATGAATCACGTGCTTGATCAAATGCTTTGATCAGTTTTGGTTCACATTAGAGTATTTGAAATATATGGAAATATACATGAGAACATCAGTAAGAGCCACACTTCCAGTAAATTTGCAGGAAAACGGAGGGAGAAAGTCAAGGAAACTGACAATATAACACAGTGCCCCTGAGCATAGCTTCCTTTCAGCCAGGCCTGTAATTTATTGCCTTTTGAAGAATCTTGCATGCTTGTGATGAAAAGATCAAGCTGAAGAAATTTGGAATCGGAATAGAGAACAACTCTGCAGAGCTTCTGTTTAGGAGTTTTTTGAACAACTACAGGGTACCCACTCCTGCAGGTTTGTTTAATGCCCCATCCATTTTCTCAGCTCATATTCTTCCCATAGGAATTGAGGGAAAGAAAGAAAATGCAACCCCTCTTTGATGCACTGCAGTTCTGCCGCAGTGACACAGACTTTCCAACTAGGAAACTTAACAGAATGTTTATTACAATGTGGGTAAATGAATCATCTTAACAACACAAACAACCGTTGTAGTTTCCCCACAATGTCCCAGGGAGATTGTACAATAGATAATAACAAGATTGAAAACTTGATTTCTTTCCCTAAAGTCATTTACTCTTAAGTTCACAAACTTTAATGACTACTTTGGAATTATTTATAAAAATAAATAGGATAATGGTCTAATTAAAACTCTAATGTTTCATTAATGCTGTTAGAGACCAGCTCCAAATTGGAGCAGGAACACAAACTGCCACATGTCTGCAAAGGCTGTACTAATGGGAGTCAATTTCCTACTGAATAGAGAAGAAAGAATGAGAGCAACAAATAGACTCCAGTACCAAAATGACAATTTACTAATGAACCTGCCTTGAAAATGGACCATGAAGTAAATAAGCTCTCATCCCTCTGATGGGCAAGAATCTTGCAGGCTTGTGATATCTTGCAGATGCTCAAGATATCGCACTATTAATTTCCTGCCATTTTGCTGAGACAGCAAACAAGGATGCCACCTGTCCAACAGAGTTGGGACTAAGGTCACTACTGCAATTCATGCAGCCACTGAGAACAGCCCTGTTAAAAGATGACTTTCAGTCACCAATTGTCTGTGCCAGATAGAAGCCAGTGACATAGCAGTGAACGTCTCTGTAGTTTACTATCTCTTGTGCTACTCAGGCTTAGAGCTGATGGGAGAAATTGTGACTGAATCATATCCCATCGTACTATGTGGTTTCATTAAACTGGAAGCACGTTGTGAAATTAAGCTAATTCTGGCAAAATTTCATTTGGGAAGAAAAACAGGAAAAATGGGACATTTCAACATTTTTGCAATGAAATGTTTCAATTTTTTGTTTTGGAATGATGAATTTTTAAATGCTTTAAAATTTGTGTTATATAGTCAAACTTCCATTGACTTAAACAGGAGCAGACTTAGGTCAATGCTGAGCACTTCTGAAAAATCTCACCCTCCGTCACTAGCTGTGTGCTGACAGGCCGTGTCTCTATCAAGTTATTGGCTGGTGTATGACAAGCCATATCCATGATTACTGTCTATGTTTCTGTGTGTGTAACTTTGTTAGGTGGCATAGATATATTGGCACAGCTGTTAGACTCAAGATTCACATACATCAAGCCATAATGTCAGGAAAGGGTCATGTGTGATCTGTATTTACACAGCACGCAAAGGTTGTTTCTCTGTGATATTCACCCCATGTAGCATCACCACTAAAGCATCAAGTACCAGTGAAATCAGACACATCACAAGATGAGAGGGATCCAGCGGGGTGCAATGACACTGTGGTGAAGACAGCCACACGAGCTACCACTGCAATTCACAAAATTCCAGCTTCAGAGATTATTGGAAGCATGCTGAGGTTGAGCACTCTGGGAAGCTGGAATGTGGGTCAAGTAGGCTTGTTTTTAGAATAATGACAAGTCGCCTCATGACTGGAGGACCTTCAGCAGCGGCGGCTCCAGGCACCAGCGCTCCAAGCGCATGCCTGGGGCAGCAAGCTGCGGGGGGCGCCCTGCCAGTCCCTGCGAGGATGGCAGTCAGGCAGCCTTCGGCGCCATGCCTGCGGGAGGTCCGCAGGTCCCGCGGATTCAGTGGCAATTCGGCGGCGGGTATGCCAAAGCCACGGGACCTCCCGCAGGCATGGTGCCGAAGGCAGCCTGCCTGCCGTGCTTGGGGCAGCAAAAAAGCTAGAGCCGCCCCTGACCTTCAGGTAAGCACTAGGACAGCTGATGAAATGTAGATAAGATATAAATGCACACTAGTGTTTTGGGATCCAAGCTACACGCCAATAATTCAGTGAAGATTTTATCACCAAAGCTCTGCCCTGCAGAACAAGAGCAGAAAGGTCTCTTTAGATAGGAAGATAGTGACTGATTCCAATATCTGCTGAATTCAAGCATCTCCGCCTACAAACCTGGGTAGTACTTTAATGACCTGCTGCCCAACCAGCTGCTGATTTCAAGGTTTCCGGCTCTTTTGAGGTGATTTTTATCATAAATCACTTGAAGGCAATTTTATGCAGTTAGTTATCAATGGAAAGTTTTACTGGTTTTTCCCTAGGCATTTAGTAGCTATTGAGAGCTGCTCTATCAGCTGTATGTGATAGTTATAATAGTGTCAGTGATCCTCAGATATACTGTTGTGATGGTCATACAACCAACTAGACTAACCCGTCATTTTGAACCAATGACAAATGGGCTGGGAGGTGCCACTGAAAGGAATGCAAATAAAATGGACTGTGCATCCGGTTGTGGGATCTTCTTTCTAATGAACAGAGGAATCTCAATCTGTGCCACCAGCTCTTGATGGAGATTAACCTGCCATGAAAGATGAATCACCATCAGGCGCCTATGGACCTGGTTCTTGCTTTCTCTGGTTTTGTAACTCAATTGTCTTCCCCACAGACCGCGAGATCAGAATCAGGCCATAGGATTCGGGGTTTCCTGAAGGAGAGTCTCAGTCTATTGTCAGCCATCTATCAAAAATCAAACTACAAACAAGGAGCTCTCAGGACACCACAGATGTCAGGAGAGATACAGGGATGAGATGTTTACCTAGGCAGTTCTCTCGGTGACTCACAGCCTCGAAGAGATGAAGAATCACTCTGTCACTGTATGGAAACTGCTGGGATCCACAAAGTCATAGTGGAGTGGCATCCTCATGCAGCCTCACTGGGCACTGATACTGCCCCCCACACCCTGGCAGGCTTGATCCATTTGTTAAGTGTGGTCACCGGGTGGCAGGCATTGTAAGATGCGGTCCTGTGATCGCTGCTCTACCACAGTATCACCCGCAGAGCGAGGAGTTTCCAGCAAACCAAAGGACTCCATGGGAGTTGTATGTGGAAGCCTTGGTGAACCACACACAGCTCTCAAGCCACAAGCTAGGTAGCACCAATTTATACAGCTTAAGGAGAGCTAAGTGCTGAAGAAAGCGCCCAAGACATGCAATTACCATTCAGAGTTATTATTTATTGTTTTAAATGGCCCTAACTCACTGATCAAGGCACACGTACAAAACTCAACCTTATAAAATAAATTAATAATAAATGATAAACTCTTCTGTGTTTAACCCATCTGGGCTTTCCATAAACAGTAATCAATAACTACCTCAATAACCACACTGCCCTCCTAAACCAAATTCTCTCCAAAGTCCCAGAAAACAGATGGAAGGTCAGCAGTCTTGGGGGTCTGACAGACCAAACGGTGGGGAGAGTGAGTCATGCTCCCTTCATGGAGAACATGCTCCCTCCTGCTCCTTTCATGGCTAAACCAAGGAAGTGTCAGCTCAAGTGGTCCCAGCTGATCTCAATTGGTGCAGCATCCCACAAGAAGGGGCATCTCTCAGACAGCTAGAGCCCAAACCATTTGGGGTTTTAGAGACAAACACACACCTGGAAATGAACTGGTAGCCAGAGTAGACTTCAGAGACCAGGTGTAATGTGCTTCCTAAGTTAAGGATCCACTCTTCCTGCCAAGCACAGAGGGAGGAAGACAGCTTTTAGCCACGGGTGCTACCAGGATATCCAGAAACACCACGAGAGCCAATGAGAGCCTCAGCTTGTAAACACTTGCCATGGAATACTTCCCCAGTGAAGTCCAGGCTATTTCCTCCACTTGCTTCCTCAACCTGCAAGTTTTATCAGACTTGTCTGGGTTGAGTCTTGATCAGATAATCCTCCTCCAAGCCCCATTTCATGCACTGAGTGAATCATTCAGCTATCCCAACCAATGGATGAGATGGTGATATGAAACTGGGCATCAACACTATACTGAAGACACCACAGCCCATGTTCCATCATTAATCCTCTTAGTCATGGATTAACATATTTGGTCCTGCCATGCAGGCAGGGGACTGGACTCGATGACCTCTCGAGGTCCCTTCCAGGCCTAGAATCTATGAATCTATGAATCAATTACCCCTAGCTAAAGGAATTGATAGGAACAACCATATTTTCCCCTTCTTTAAGTTTATATTCACATTTCTTTTGAAAATTTGGATTCTATCTACAAAGAAGGGATAAGACAGCGCCATCTAGCATCCAAACTAAGCTTCCTGTTTTCTTTATGAACGGTGCCACGGCATTTTTATTGTCTGCAGCAATACTGAAAAGATTTGCTCTAATTCCTCAGCTCACTACTAGCAGCAGCATCCTACCAGAGGCCCAGAAGAGCCATGTGTCAGTCCCGCTGGGATGCTTGAACCTGTTCCACTTCGGATCCGGATTATGTGGGTGGTTAGCTGACTTGCCAGGGAAACAGCACATCTGAGGCTGCGTAATGAGCGACGTTAGCAGAAAATGCTGAAGAATGTATTGGTTTTGCATGATTTAGTTTTCATAATTACAAGAGACTTGGGATTGGAGAAAATAAAATCCCTTTGAACAATAAAGCGTAGCAATCTCAGTGAGAGTTTTATGTGTTCAGATCTTAGACAGCTGGAGGTGGAGAGAGAGTCATGGGCCAATGGCAGCTAACACAAGCCACCTACAATCTGCTTAACATACAGCAACTTCAGCTGAACATAAAGTACCATGTTTATTTCATGCCTATGGCGAATTCACCCTCTTCTGAAACGAATGCTGTAGTGGTGCTAGAGAGGTCTCCTCTGACAAGCTTGCATCCAAGTGGGGAGAATTCTACTGGCCTAAAATCCAGCTAGGCTAGAATTAACCCTTTAAGACACTCATGTTTGAGGGGGAAAACAACAACAACAACAACAACAGCAAAAGAGAATTACAAAAATTAAACCTCATCAGCTAATCAAATCCTCACCCAAAGCTCCTGAAACTACAAGGAACAAACCCACCCAAAAGCCAAGTGGCAGAACAACTGTTAAGCCACAAGCATCTATTGGTAATGGTTCATATCTCACAGGTAATGGATAAATTCAGGGAAATCGCAAGTGTGTTGAAGAATAATAATGTCCAAGCAATCTAGGAGATCCTTCCTGTCCCCTGAGTGAAGGAAGACAGAAGATCTGGAAATGAATTGCTGGCTAGGTAAGTGGTGTGTTGTGGAGGGTTTTGGTTTTGTTGGTCATTGGTCCACCTTCCCTGAGGAAATGGGGCTGTATAGTTTGGATGGCCTCCACCTCAGTAGAAGGGGAACCAATCTCCTTGGGGAGAGGTTGGCTAGAGAAGTTAGGAGGGCATTAAAGTAATAACAAAAGGGGAGGATAAAAAGAGGGAAAGATGGGAGCACTCATTTAGCACAGGATCAAATACTGAGGATAAAAATCCATCAAGGAATCAAAGGACCTTAAATTTACATGGATTAAGTTTAGAAGTGTGAGCAACAAGTGTGATGTTGTGGTTGGAGTCTGCTATAGACTACCAGACCAGGAGGATGGAGGTGGACGAGGCTTTCTTCCAGCAACTAACGGAAGTTACTAGATCGCAGGCCCTGGTTCTTATAGGGGACTTCAATCACGCCGATATCTGCTGGGAGAGCAATACAGCAGTGCACAGACAATCCAGGAAGTTTTTGGAAAGTGTAGGGGACAATTTCGTGGTGCAAGTGCTGGAGGAACCAACTAAGGGCGGAGCTCTTCTTGACCTGCTGCTCACAAACAGGGAAGAATTAGTAGGGGAAGCAAATGTGGATGGGAACCTGGGAAGTAGTGACCATGAGATGGTCGAGTTCACGATCCTGACACAAGGAAGAAAGGAGAGCAGCAGAATACGGACCCTGGACTTCAGAAAAGCACTTTGACTCCCTCAGGGAACTGACGGGCAGGATCCACCAGGAGAATAACATGACGGGGAAAGGAGTCCAGGAGAGCTGTATTTTAAAGAATCCTTATTGAGGTTGCAGGAACAAACCATCCCGATATGTAGAAAGAATAGTAAATATGGCAGGTGACCAGCTTGGCTTAACAGTGAAATCCTTGCTGATCTTAAACACAAAAAAGAAGCTTACAAGAAGTTGAAGCTTGGACAAATGACCAGGGAGGAGTATAAAAATATTGCTCAGACATGCTCAGGCAATGTCCTAACAGATAAAGCACAAGACGGAGCATTAGCTGGTGTCTGCTACACACCTTCAAATCACACTTGGAAACAGGTTGACTGATTCTTTATGCACCTATCTATAATGTGTAGGTAAAAAGCTGTGTGAACATGGGGGACTTCAGTTTGAGGGACATGTTTTGGAGGTGTCATGCAGCCAGTACTAACACATCCTTAGAATTTCTAAAGATTATAAATGACAATTTCCTAACTGAAAAAAATGTTGCAACCAACAAGGGGGGATTATATATTCACAGAAAAAGAGGAACTGACCACAGAATGAAAAGTTAGTGGTAGCTTAGGTACAAATGATCATTTATAACGTGCAAACAGAATAAAGTCCAAATCACTATATATATTTGGTGCTTTAAAAGGGCCAATTTCATAAAGCTGAAAACAATTATGAGCCAAATCAGCTAGAAGTAATAAATTAATCAGAAACATGTGAATGATAACTGGGAATTGTTTAAGAACACTTTACTAGAAGCCCCAAAAGCCATAATCAAAGAAAACGACCATATTGGTTAAAAACCTGACCTGGTTCACAGAGGAAGTGACGGCAGCTATACAAAAATAAAATATAACAAATGGAAAAAAAGGGAAGTTTACAGTAATGTATATAAGTCAGAAGTTCAGAATTGTAGAAAATTGATAAGGGAAGCCAAGAGAGACAAGAAGAAATCTATGGCCAGCAGAGTTGAGGACAATAAGAATGAGTTTTTAAAGTATGTTAAGAACAAAACGAATCCTGACAATGGCATTGGTCCATTTCTAGATGGAAATGGTAGAATTATCAATAATAATACAGAAAAGCCAGAAGTGTTCAATAAATATTTCTGCCCTGTATTTGGGAAAAATGCATGATGTAATCATATAATATGAAAACTCTCCCCCCTTGCAGGGTCCCAGAGCCCAGGCTCCAGCCTGAGCCCAAACATCTACACTGCAATTAAACAGCCCCTTAGCCCAAGCCCCGCAAGCCTGAGTCAGCTGACACAGGCCAACTGTGGAATTGCTGTGTAGAGATACCCTATAAGAACCTATTTAGGGGAAAATATTTGATTATGAGCTCTTCAATCTAGCAGAGAAAGATGTAACACAATCCAATGGCTTGAAGTTGAAGCTAGACAAATTCAGGCTGGAAATAAGGCATAAACATTTAACAGTGAGCGTAATTAGCCATTTATAAAATTTACCAAGGGTTGTGGTGGATTCTCCATCATAGACAATTTTTAAATCAGGGTTGGATGATTTTTTTAAAGATATACTCTGGAAATTGTTTTGGGGGAAGTTCTATGGCCTATGTTATACAGGAGGTCAGACTAGATGATCACAATGGTCCCTTCTGGCTTAGGAATCTATGAACCTAGGAGTCTATGAAGGTAAGGGAGAAGAGTTTGTAACGTTAAAATGCTGCATGGTAATTTTCCATTGACAGCAATGGGAATGGAGGAGAGACTCTGGTGAAGTGAATGCAAATTTAGAAATAACTTTTGACAAGTCAAAAACAAGAAGCCATTAGTCTGAGGATGAAAAGGCAACTGAACCAATAGGGGGATCAGATGGTGCACTAGCTGCTAGGAGTGACTGATGTATAGTACAATAGTGCATTTATCCCAAATAATTTAATCTGTATTATGCCTGGGAGCTGGATCTACTTTATTGCTACCATCAGAAACTAAATGTCAAGTTTCAGTCATTACTGAAGTTTAGCTTCCAAGATGTGGCAGGTTTCTTTTTCCAGAGAAGCTCTTCAGAACCTTGTGTTGAGTAACAAGAAGCTTTGAAAACTGAGTCACTGTCTGTACACTCACGACTTCCTTGTCCTTTCTGAAACAATCCCCTCCCTTCTTATGCTTCCCCCACATATACTCCAAATTAAACCCGATCAGTTCTCAAGTTGTTAATATCAAGCCAAGGAGGTATATTCTCCTCTTCTATTTTTCTGTGGATTACATTGTAAAGTGCTAAATATCAATCCTGCTTTCTTCAGTGGCAAGAAGAAATGTGACAAAGACCAAAATCACCACTAGCACCAGTGAGACAATGACAGTGGATGGGCACATGGTGGTTTGGCTCTCTTGGAGCCAGATGAACCATAGATTGTTTATGAGATGAAAAAATCCCAGGCTCCTCTTCCTTCCAGGACCAAGGGGTTAATTTCTGACCATTTCACTACTTACAAAACTTCAGGAAAACTGTTTTCCACCTGTAGTCACAACTCACCTGCAGGAAACACACCAGGGTTCAGCCAGAAAAGAGTCCTGCCATGTACATCTCAGAAGCCTTCGATCCAGTCTACAGGGAAATCTTACATCAATAGGAATTTAGAAGTCTCTAGAAATAGATACATAGCACAGCGTATTCGCTGATCTTAATGCTATGTACGTCAGCAACTCCACACAGCTTTCCACTCACTGGAGTCACAAAGCCTCTGCCACTTGCCATGTCAGAGCAGTAAGTCTGCTTGGCAACTGGGAGTCTTGCACACACACTGCCGCCGTCTCTGCAGTTCCAGATGGGGGCCCTCTGGGGAAGGGGAGGGTTATTTGTGGCAATATCCCTGGTTTTGTGGTAAAAGCAGGAGCACATTACAAGAAATGGTTAAAAATGCAAAAGGCTGTTAGTTTTGATAAAGAAAAATGCAGCTGCAACATCTGTTTGACTCTTGTTTGCAGCTTCATCAACGCTAAGTGGTCAATAAATCAGACTGGCATGGTGTTACGTTTCTTCTGTGGCTTAGTCATTAATCTAATGCCAGTTCTCATGAAAAATGAAGGAGAAAGGCTTGTGTTATAGTGAAAATATATACATTATCCAGAAACTAATAATAGCGTGTAATGGTGCTGCAGACCTCCCAGCATGGTTGCTGGAGGAGAGGCATAGCCTCCCAATTCTAACCGTTACATACAATTTAAATTAGCAAAGTAAATCAGTGATTGTTTGTTCCAACCAGCCCATTTTATGATGATATTTTTCATATTAGCACTATTTATGCACAATTGCAAAGCTTTTCCTGCACTCAGATTTTAATAAACAGTGAGGGGCAAAGGCACATAAAATAGAGCCACAAAGCTGCAAAAGAGGATGATATATTATGGAATGAAGAAATGATGGGTATACCAGCACTTCATAGCTTTTGTATCAGAAGCTTGGCAGAGAGGGGAGGGAAATATTTTTTCACCTGTAACAATAGCCCTATGTTTGCTTCCTACCAGACAGACTTACAGTTTGGAAGCTCCGTGTGAGGGGAGGTCTCCAGCAGTCAGACAGAAAAGGCAATGACCACCACCACCACCACCACAACAAAAAAGGCAATTAAAAAAAAAAAGAAAGAAAGAAAGCGAAAATCAAAGCTCATCTCTGGGCAGCCCTAGTATGCAACATTTGCAGCTAGTGAGAATGTCATATACTGAGAGACTGTGCTTCACTCCCCAGCAATGACAATCAGGTCAAGGCTTGGAGCCACACCAGCAGCTGGCTTCTGCATCACAAATGATCAGGGTTGGTGATAGTTTCTGGGGAAATAACCTCTGAGTGAGGAGAAAGGTCTGGCATTTAAACCCACCACTAGAATCAGGAAGGGGAATAAATGCTATCTTCTAAAAGGATGAACACCAGCAGATTTCACCCCAGCCACCTGCGGAAAAAAAACTCTAATCAAAGATAGCATCAGTCTACAGGAACACCAGCCATTTACCTTCATCCTCAATACAAGAGCATGGCACTCCTGTCATTTTAGTCTCTACCAGAAATAATTATTTGTTTCCAGTAGTGCCCATAATCTATGAAGCACTGTAAAAACACAGGAAGTGGTACAGAATAGCTCCTGCTCTGAAGGACTTACAATGTAAAACAGAGACAGACAGACAACGGCAGGTGGAAGGAGCAGTCAGACAATGAGGGCTACACCCTGATACAGCACTTTCCTATGCTACAGTTATCCTATAATATCATCACTCCTTTATCTGGCCATTTTTAGCCAGTGCATTCCCTACAGGCATTACATTAGAAGCGTTCTCCAGCAGGCACTTTAATCCTAGGAGGTTAGTGAGCTTTGTGGACTAGCTCTGGAAGGGTGTTTGTAAAGAGCAATGCAGGACAAAGCACAGAGACAGGCCTGGAAGGAATGGCTCCATGGTGTGCCAAGACTAGCATTGCTGGCAGTGAAGACGATGGGGGACAATGCAAAAAAGAAAAAAATGGCTAAGCAAGGAGGGGCAGAGCTATGCTGGGCCATCAAGGCGCTGTTTATATGGATTTAATTCATGCAATTGTTCTCTGACTGATTTCACTCCAACCGGTTTCTGGGTGCAGTCTTGCTCCCACTGACATACAAGGGAGCATTCCTGGACTTAGTCTATAATGTAGGAAATGCCACGGTGGTCTGTCTCCAGCAGTATCGTATCATAACTCCACCCAATGCCATACCAGGTGCTGCAGAGGATGGCAATGGCGCAGCCCAGTGCACCTCAGTCCTACAGGTCGGGAGTATTTCTTCTAGACCTGAGCTGTGATCAGCTTGGATCAGTTATACCATGAAAAGTGAGGAGTACAGCCCCGGTCGTTTTATCTTAACCAGCACCACTGTAGATTCTATTCTTGTTTTTCTGAATATCTGAGTCTCATCTGAATCTTGTTTCTATTGAGACAAATACTGACTCTTGCAGCAGTAAATCTCACAAATTAATAATTCATCGCATAACAAGTTCTGGTGCTTTTTAATTATATTCATTGCCCTATCGGACCTGCAATACTGTACTATGGGAAAGGGTAGTTAGCAATCCAGACTGGCTTCTCTAGTCCCTTCATTGCTATGGCTCTATCCTATCTCCTATTACTTTCCAAACCAAATAGTCCAGAGGCTTTTAAAGCTCTCCTCATAAAAACACAGGCCCTCCCCTCAGGTGCCTCTAATCATTTTCATTGCCCTTTTCTGGACCTTTACTATTTTTAAATCATAAATTTTACTTAATGATCTTCTGCAGCCCAGCATGATCTTCCTAGAGCTTTTACAGCCTAATTCTCTTTTAAAATTCTCTGTTATCAGAGTTTACTCATATTTTGTAAAGCCACCTAACTTCAACCTGCAGCTTTAATTACGCGGTTGTGTTTGGGGTTTACTCCCTACTGATGTATAGGGTAGAGGAGTGTGAAGGATGCAAATGTAATTTTAGTAACCTGCTAAACCCACTCCTCCCCACCCCTGCAGCATCAGCCCCAGACTCTAGCCCCAGGAAGATCCTGTGGCAATGCTGGGATTGTTAGTTCAGTACTGGAGAGCAGAAAGAGTTAATCTTGGAAATCCATCATGCGTTAAGTGCCCAATTCTGTGAATCAGCCCACCGCTTGGCCACTGGCCTCCTTCCTCCCTCAGACCACAGAATAGTGGTGCATTTTCTCTGTGCTCAGGACTGTGACACTGAGGCTAAAATAGTGCTGCAATGTAGACGGTGCATTCTCTTTACCCTGCCCCCCCACATCCCTCCTGTGCAAGTGTTTGCATATGTCCTGCGGCACTTAGCTCTGTGCCATGCAGACAGTAAGCACACTCTATGCAGCCTCCCTAAAACTTCTTACACACAGTAAGTATTCCATTGACTCTGCTGTAAGGAGTTCTCCATACCCATGGAGGATAGGGAAGGATTTGCTCCTACATAAACAATGAAACTGTGCGTGGTGTTAGATTTCTAGATAGTACCCGTGCTTACAGGGAAGTGCCCAAGTCTGTGGGGCCCCTCTGCTCTGCTGCTTAGCAAAGTTCAGACCCATTCTTACCTATCTGTGGGAATAAGTTTGTTGATCTCCTGGATATAGACATAGGTCTTTAGCTGCCCCATGTGGACTAACTAACAGTTTTTTTTGAGGGGCACTCATGCCTCAAAGCCCCTGTGTGCGGTAACAAATATAAACTAAAAACATCATTTGCAAAGCAGGCAACAGATCCTACTAGATCCCCAGGGTGCGGACATGTCAAAGAAAAACTACCACTTCCCATCATCCTGAAATGGCCAGGCTGTCCGGCTAGGGGAAGATCGTAATAAAGGTCATTCAGATGACCAGTTCTCTCACTAAAAGGCTGGTGCTAATGAGCTATTAGGGTTTCCCTTTGTGCACAATGGGTTATTAGGAAATACAATCATTGCTATTTTCAATACAGTCTATAAATCCAATGATTAGAAACTACCCAGAGGTGGAAATTGTTCTATAATTTCTGCCACTTGCTATGAATAAGTGAATTCATTTGTTCAGTAAGTACAACTTTCTATTCCTTTCACTATCTCTCCGAGTTACTAGAGGGTTTTTTGGCAACAATTCATTAATGAGGTTTGCTTTATATTCCTCAGATCATTCAAAAGGGTGAAAGGTGCAATCAGGTTTCTGCGAAGATTGAAAATATTTCACATACACCACTGTGGTGGTAGGATTAATACCTCACAGAATGTCACCTGGGAAACACAGCATAAAAAAGTAAAGTTTCTACAGTTTTCGTAGATGGTTATTCTAAAAGGCCTCCTGCAGTTTGGGTGATACAAACAGTAAATTGATGGGAGGATACTGTACACAGACATCCTGGCAAAAAATTCCATTATCTTTCAATACATGAGACAGACAGAGTCACATTCTGCCATAATTTCTGGTGGTGTAAATCTGGAGTAAGTCCACTGAAGTCACAACAGTTACTCTGGATTTATACTGGTCAAATCAAGAGTAGAATCTGGGCCACAGACTAGACAGTGCACAAATACACACATACACTGAAGTAATGGGATTTCTCCTTTCAACTAGCAGAGCCCTGGCTTTGGACAAGATTATTGGTTTGAATCCCAGTATCATCTTTATCCCTGAACTAATTTCTAATTGAGGTCATGCTACTGCTAGCCAACCTGGCAGCTGTAGTATTGGAATATATTAGTCTCTCATGATAACAATCAAAGCCAAAACAACTCAGGTTTACCTTATAGACACATACTGGTGCCTGAAATTATTCTGGGCTGAGCACATTTGAGGAGAGTGGCTGCAACAACAAAAAGAAAGATAGCCATAACTCAGAGTAGCCACATCCCCGTCGTCCATAGCTGAAAGACGTCAGCTGAGCACCAGAGACGTGGGAGTGTTCAGAGGCCTGGAAGGAAAGGTAGATGGGGAGGCTCTGCTGTGGTGGAATGCAGAGAAGGGGACTCTGAAGCTGGGCGGGAGACTGGGAACTGAGTGCTTGGAGGGCGTTGCAATGGCTGGGTGGAGTTGGAGGTGTTTGGGAAGTAGACTCAGGATTTACTGTTTGGGTGGAGGGCTGGATCCTGTATGTGTTATGGGCAGCATTTTAACTAGAAACGAGAGATCAGGCCAGATGCTTGTCAAACTGGGGTAGCAGGAGGGTTCCACAGCTGACAACAGGAAGGATAATTCCTGCTGGCAAGGAAGATCTGGGAGCGGGTGGGCTGCAGAGCATGGGGTGTTATGGGAATGTTGAGCTGCTGGGAAAGGAGTCAGATTAGCTGTTTGTAAATTGGATTTGGGAGGAGAATATATGTCTGTGCATCCATTCTTGGCTTCTAAGGGCTTAATTCACCCCAGAAGCTCTCAATAGTTTCTCTGGCATTAAATTCTAGCCAGCACCACCATAAGATTTCTTAATTAAAATCAGACTAAGGGTTTAACTTTAGGTTGTAAAGATCTCTGAATTAAAATTCCATCTTGCAACTCAAATTGCATTAACAGAGAAGGTGGAATCTTATTTTCTTTCAAAAAATTTCTCAGGAGCAAAGGACAACTGGGGTCACCAGAACAGAAAGAGATATATTAAACATGTAGCTTTAATGTATTAATAAATCTCTAAATATTCACCTCTGTTGGCTTTTTGCAATAATTCTGAGACCCATGAAACAATCTTCCCAGAGACCCATATTAAGAGTGCCCATCTGTGTTACAGAGGCTTCAAGCAGCTCTGAGGAACCAAGGAATCCTTCCCCAAGTTTGGCAAACAGACTCAGCAGAAAGGAGGATATGTGGGTTCTCTTCTGTAGGTGGTACTAACCTTAACTGCCTCATTCCTTCTGGTTTTAACACTATCATTGCCTTGACTGTATCTGTAGCTCCTAGAGTTACATTGTGAAAAGCCACAAAACACCTATAGGGTTTTACAGATTATTAAACCAGTAATTCCAGAATCTGATTTTGATAGTTCTACCCAGAACCCTTGGAGTGTGGCTTTCATGAGTTTATTCTTTGTGTTCTCCAGAAGCCGTAAGCCCAGCTGCTTCATTTCCTGACCTGCCGGGGCCCTGCGGGTGTGAGATGGCTAAGCCCACCCTGCTGGTGCATGTGTGAAATCCGTAGGTTTCTGTGAGATGCTTTTATTGGGCTCAGAAAAGCAAAAGTCATGATTATTTACTGAGGCACCATGGGGCACCCGTGAATGTGACATCTGTGTTAAATGAGTATCAGTTGGAACAGAAGCCCCCAATTTAGCCCAGAAAAGGTACAGGACAGCCACAATAAAAGTTTTGGATTGTGGTTCTCATGACACAGAGAGGCTACCTTTAGGAGTAAGAGGGAAGTTCAAGGTCTACAGCCCATTCAATGCTTGGCCCCTCTGATGAGAGTGCAGTATGGGGGCCAATTACAGACAGTTGTCCTGAGGATTTTTTCTACTGGGAACTAGACTGAGATTTCCAGGTCATTTCATAAAGGCCACTGAACTTTCACTCACTATCACCAGGGGCAGGTCACCAAGTTACGTAGCGGCAAAAGGGCATTACCATGCCTGAGCTAAGCAGCCACTGGGCATTTAATGGACTCTAATATCTCTTTTGCTGTCATTGAGACTCATTTCATTGTGTGTTCATTCCCTCTGAAGCACCTGGCAGTGGCCACTGTCGGAAGACAGGATACTGGGCTAGATGGACCTTGGTCTGACCCTGTATGGCTGTTCTTATGTTCTTATAAAAATGTTCAAATTAAACATTTAGGAAATCAAATCTCCTATTTGTATCTCACCAGCTTTACGAAGCTCCTGAGATTAGTGTCCACTAAATTATGACTGTCCATACAACAGAGAAGAAAAAGCTGGAGGGATGAGAAAGGAGTACAAATAGTTTCCACAGCCATTTGCCTCTGGTTTTAATTCCTAAGGATTAAACGCATGAGAAACTGCAACTGCCTCCGTTTATAACTCTATCTTCTGCTCTGCTAATTATTTATCTCTAACCCAGCTCTTGCCTCCTTGCTGCGTAGAGTAACATTTATAGAATATCTGATTCACATTTACTTTGGTTCCCCTTTCATGAATTGTTGGTATTTTCCCTGTCTTGGCTGTTAATGAAAGGTAAGAGAATCCCTTCTCTCACTAAAGAATCCTTTAGTGCAGTGACAGCTCAGTCTGTTGCCATGGAAGTGTTTTTGACACCACAAATAGAGTTCTAAAAGTTCCCTTCATGATCAAACTGCTAGAGGCTCCAAGCTCAGACCAAGGACGAAGAATCCTGCATTGCTGTCAAACACAGTGAGTTCACTACAAACAGATTTTAAATATGAATTAGAATAATTAAGGAAATATAACTGCGGGTGGTGGGAGAGAGTGACTTCTCTAAACACGAATGGGAATTACCCCTGCACAACACAATCAAGGGGAAACGCAAAGCAAACAAACCTTTGTTTCAGGGGTACATGTTCTACTGAGGAATATGACGAGCTCATCAGCAAACAAACTGGGTGGAGTCAACTTCTAACTACAAATTGCTTAAGTACTAAACATGGCTAAGAGGACTAGCAAGGCAATGCATCAGGTGTAGGGCCAAACTGGACAAGTTCAGGACCTTGAATCTCAGGATTAGAGGAGATGGCAGGCTCCATATTCAGGAAGGAAGATGCCGGGGATCAGATACTTCCAGTGACAAGGGCCATACGGGATCCTAGACAGAGGTGCTGGAACAATTTTGTATATGGGGTGCTGAAAGTGGAAATCATATATTTGGTTGTTGTTACTATTTCAAGACAGTATCTTCTTGCCATTTACTTTAAAAAGTGCACATCTCAGCTCCATGATAGCAACACCAGGGAGAAGTTGTGAGAGGTCGGATCCAGTTGGGAAGGAGAACTGCAACACCTGGAATAAAACTACCAAGGGAAGATTGTGGACAAATCAGTGGTCACCAAAACAGGAAAGGGGGGAATGTACAGAAGTGTAACATGCCCCGAGCAGGGGTGACATTTCATGATGCAACTACTTTCTGCTGTGACACATTCATTCCTTATGGCTCTGCCCTCTTGTGCCCCCGGAGACTGCCTTAGAACACCTACAAAAAGCCTGGGTGTCTCTGTGCTGCAGAACAAGGTATGTGGTCTCCTGATTAAAGTGTCCCTCTGGGTTGGGGAAGCAAGTAGCAGAGGTCAGCATGTTTCAGCTCTGCAGTGCAGGAATTACCTAGAAAGCAGCAAGACGAACAGGTGACTCCACCATGTCTATGTCTTTGTCAATAAGCCCAGCAGACCCAGCAATCTGTGGGCTTGTTTGTGGACTGTCTGGACCAGAAGTTGGGATTTTGAGATTGTCACAGTCCTAGTAGAAGAAGGTGCTGTAAGGCATTTGCGGTGTGGTTTGGTTTGTAATATCAAAGGCTCATTTAAATCAGGGAAGAGCATCAAAATTTGGACCATTGTTGCTCTCCCTATAGCATTACTGCAGCCAGGGGGTGCTCCTCTATTAAGTACAGTTAAAGACACAAACAATCCAAGGCTCACTAAACTGACATAGCTCCAGACTGCAAACCAGGCAAATGATGAACTGTGCAAAGCTTGAAAAGCTTAAAACTGATTTTTATGATCATGCAATTATAATAGTGAGATTTCCTGCAATTGTTTTAGAGGGAATCATGATTAAATAGGGCTGTATGTTTTTTTAATGTGCTCCCCAGTTCCTCTTTAATACCTTGGTAGGAAAAGATAAAGTGTAATCACTAACGTAATTGTAGTGCTCTACATTTTATGTCTCAAAAGAATGACTAGGGGTTACAGAGACACTGCAGGGCAAGGTTTGGATTAGAAAATACAGTTTTTCCTTTTGTTATTTCCTTTCTTAATCCCTCTTTATCTTTTTTCATAGACTCATAGACTTTAAGGTCAGAAGGGACCATTATGATCATCTGGTCTGACCCCCTGCATGCTGCAGGCCATAAAACCGTCCCTACCCCTTCCCTGGACTCTGCTGTTGAAGTCCCCAATCCTGTTTTTAGTGACTGCAATCGGCAGAGACCCTCCTGCTAGAGATCCCTGCCCCATGCTGCGGAGGAAGGCGAAAAACCTCCAGAGGCTCAGCCAATCTGCCCTGGAGGAAAATTCCTTCCCGACCCCAAATGTGGCGATCAGTAAGACCCCGAGCATATAGGCAAGAGTCTCCAGCCCGACCCCGTTAGCCATTATACTATTTACCCACCATTGCTTGGCTTTCCTTGACTACTATGTTTTACCATTAAACCATTCCCTCCATAAACTTATCTAACTTTATCTTAAAACCAGACAGGTCCGTCGCCCCCACCGTTTCCCTCGGTAGGCCGTTCCAATATTTCACCCCTCTGACGGTCAGAAACCTTTGTCTAATTTCAAGTCTGAACTTCCCCACGGCCAGTTTGTATCCATTCGTTCTGGTATCCACGTTAGTACTAAGCTGGAATAATTCTTCTCCCTCCCTTGTATTAATCCCTCTAATATATTTAAAGATAGCAATCATATCCCCTCTCAGCCTTCGCTTTGTCAGACTAAACAACCCAAGCTCCTCTAGTCTCCTTTCGTACGACAGCTTTTCCATTCCTCTGATCATCCTAGTGGCCCTTCTCTGCACCCGTTCCAGTTTGAGTTCATCTTTTTTAAACATCCTCCAGTAGCTTCTGGGGTTGGCTGATAGTATGGGGAAGAAGCTTGCAGGTGAACTCTGCCAGTACTGTACCTGTTACATTAATGACACAGACAAATTCCAGATGCTTTTTATGCTTTTCTTTCTCACCTGCCTAAACAAGAAGGCTGCAAAGCAATGTCCTTGCCTGAAATACCAAGTTGTCCCTGCAACCTGCCTGGAAAGACATTCTGAATACTAACATGAATCAAATCCCAATCTCTAATACCTTGTCCTTTATGGCTATAAAGGCACCTCCTGTAGATAAGATTCCAAACAGTACCTAACGGCAAAGCCTCAAACATGACAACCTTAGGAGAGTGCAATAAGGAAACGGTCTTTAAATCTTTCTCTGCCCCTCAAAACTTTTCTGTTTCTGTTGAGATACTGGAAACAGATCTAGACAGGAACAGTTCATTCAGCCCCACTGCAGAGCAAGCAGGTGATCCTAAGGGCATCCACATCATGAAGGAGACACTGCTGTCAGTCCCAGATTGCAGGGAGTTTAACATCTACAGTGTCTGATTAAAAGCTGCTTTTGTCTTTACCTCAAAATCACCTTCACCTTAAGTACAAATACACCAGGAGGAAACATAAATAAGATCTGAAACCCTGACAAATCATTTAAAACTACCCATGAGAAATGAGAGGTGGTGAAAATGAGAATGGCTGGCATTTAACTCACATTGGGAAATGCCAGGGGACTCTCCTAAACAACTTGGAGAAGGCCCAAGGTGGCCTCCAGGATGTAGCAGTGATTTGAGCTGCCATGACCAAAGACAACCCCACCATTTCAAATGAATGAGTAGTACCAGCCTAGAGAAAAGTCAGGGGATCCCTGAGGGAGTCTTTCTTTGTACTCAAGCCTGACATCCATCCACCCAACAGAGGGTAATGGTAGCACACACATCAGTTGGGCTGCTGGTGCACTGAGACCACAACCTATTACATGGCCCAATATTGTCTCAGTGTTCCCTTGTACTCCCCCATCGGCCTATCTATACCCATCTGTTGTCTCTGGTCTTATCTTTAGACTATAAACTCTTTGGGGCACAGACTTGTTTGTACAGTGCTCAGCACAACAGGGTCCTGGTTTTTGATTAGGCTCTATGGTAATACAAATAAAAAATAAAAATAATAACAGCTGTCTCCGTGAAAAGTTATTGAGTGGGATGTATGGACTATTTTACATAGAAAAACCCTTCTGGCTTTCTGATTTATGAATCTATGTGACTGTTAGCTGGTCAGGTACTCAGATACTACAGCGTGGAGGTCATATGAGTACTGATAGACAGACAGACTCTCTCTGTCACTGGCCTGGCAGCAAGGGTATTCTTCTTGAGTAAAAATGATAGGTTAGCAGCACGGATGTGGTATATTTACTGCCTTTCATCAGTATACATGACACAGACATGCTAAGAATAATTCTCCCAAGGAACTTGTCTTGCTGAACGACTAGAAAAGAGCCATTTGTCCTAATTGGCTGAAACTATCATATATATTGATATCCTTTGCTTTCTGCTTGGTCTCTGAATCTCTGAAACAGAAAGCAACATTTTGCCATGAGTACCTGACCAGCTAACCTAGGAAATGGCCCTGGTCACAGGAGTAGCATTACTAACAAAAATCTTCTTTAGGGGCTTGAAGTCCCTCTTCTCTCTACTTTTTGAACGGGGTGGGTCCTGCTTACATTAAACACTCCTCTCAATACATCTGGCTATACAATCAGATTCCACTCGGTGTGCATGTGACTTACACATACATTTTCAGACACTTGAAGAATATGCGTCTGTAGTGGCCTGTATCGTCCAATCACTATTGAAAATTTTATGGTGTTTGTTTTCTCTCTGATGTGCGTGCATAGCTCCAGCTACTGAACACTGTCTTCAAAATGTATGCGTGGCTTTAGTTAAAATCCTGGTCAGAAGTTAACTTTGAACTAGAGCTCGCAACATCCTTAAATGAAGAAGGACCAAACTTTGACACTGCAGGTATGAATAATAGGGATCTACTTTCCTACTTACTTTCCTTCATCTGTTTTAGTTCTAACAGAGGTAAACCAGGCTCCAAACGGTAAAGGTGACAAGCAGGTTCTGTTGTGCATTTCTTTGTGAGGCAGTGACATGTCTCCAGCTCAGAGACACCTGCACAGCAGTGGGTCATGAGGTCACACAGACACACGCAAACATCATTTTCAACCTTAATTGCATTTCTGTCATGTTTTCTTCACTGCAAGTGAAGGAACCCACAGCTCGGCTCACACTGTGCAATGCAGCGTTTAGGATTCTGCATTTAAACAGTATGAGTGGCAGTAGAATAGGCTTTTGGAAAGCAAGGCAGAGTTCCAGTATAAAACAAGTATCAGCTCCTCCCTCATGTATCATCAAATGTGCATTCACATTTTTGAAAGCAGTGTCTATTTGCAGCATGTATACCAAGAATTGCCTCTGGACACTGATGTCTGGTTATTTTTTCCCCTTATTTATATTAAACATTGAAAGGTACATAAAAATGCAGAGCTGTCATGACTGGGGCAATCTAAGAAGAAATTAATTTTTAGCTGCTTATTCACTTTAAAGGAACTGCCTCTTGTGCTATTAACAAATATGACAAATTACTTTGGGTCTGCTTGGTATGTCACTAACAGAAATCCAAGATGGAATGAAAGAAATAGCATATCTCCACTACCTTTTCCTCATGCTGGTATTTTCAAAGACTGTAACAATTTCATAAATCTGTGATGATAATGGAAATTTCTGTTAATCTGTGTCACTATCCCCAGTTGGAAACTTTAACTTACACAGGCAGCTGACAGTGACTAGAGATTTCTGCCGTGATTTGGAACTGTAAAGTATAAGGGCTTTGTTCATCTAGAAAGCCTGGCTCCGCAGGCGGTGCTGACATGGAGGCTCTATGACTTGATACCCACAGAGTCTAACTGTCATTCAGGCTGTCTGAGGCCCATAGCAACGGTAGCGGCAAGCAACTCCCAGTACTGCAGAATGTCCCTATACAATATACAGAATACAGAGAGTGAAGAGAAAAATCTCTTTTCAGGCCTCTCTTCATGTGCTTCTGTTTATAAATGTCTCTAGGCTACCAAAGTCATAGGTCCTTTCTAAATACTTCAGAGAACATTTTTCATTCCACCATGACTGACGGTCTAGAAGGAATGTAGCCACTTGAGGCAGTGGGACTGGAGCCAATGTAAGGAAGGGGTGGGCGTGAAGCAGTTAGCAAGACTTGTTCCCATGGTGTGGGTGTCAAAGGACTCAGTCCTTTCATAGATATGGCCATAGAATCATAGAATCTCAGGGTTGGAGGGGACCTCAGGAGGTCATCTAGTCCAACCCTCTGCTCAAAGCAGTACCAATTCCCAACTAAATCATCCCAGCCAGGGCTTTGTCAAGCCTGACCTTAAAAATATCTAAGGAAGGAGATTCCACCACTTCCCTAGGTAACCCATTCCAGTGCTTCACCACCCTCCTAGTGAAAAGGTTTTTCCTAATATCCAACCTAAACCTCCCCAACTGCAACTTGAGACCATTACTCCTTCTTCTGTCATCAGGTACCACTGAGAACAGTCTAGATCCATCCTCTTTGGAACCCCCTTTCAGGTAGCTGAAAGCAGCTATCAAATCCCCCCTCATTCTTCTCTTCTGCAAACTAAAAAGGCCAAGTCCCCCCAGGCTCTCCTCATAAGTCATGTGCTCCAGCCACCTAATCATTTTTGTTGCCCTCCGCTGGACTCTTTCCAATTTTTCCACATCCTTCTTGTAGTGTGGGGCCCAAAACTGGACACAGTACTCCAGATGAGGCCTCACCAATGTCGAATAGAGGGGAATGATCATGTCCCTCGATCTGCTGGCAATGCCCCTACTTATACAGCCCAAAATGCCTTTAGCCTTCTTGGCAACAAGGGCACACTGTTGACTCATATCCAGCTTCTCGTTCACTGTAACCCCTAGGTCCTTTTCTGCAGAACTGCTTCCTAGCCATTCGGTCCCTAGTCTGTAACAGTGCATGGGATTCTTCAGTCCTAAGTGCAGGACTCTGCACTTGTCCTTGTTGAACCTCATCAGGTTTCTTTTGGCCCAATCCTCTAATTTGTCTAGGTCTCTCTGTATCCTGTCCCTACCCTCCAGCATATCTACCACTCCTCCCAGTTTAGTGTCATCTGCAAACTTGCTGAGAGTGCAGTCCACGCCATCCTCCAGATCATTAATGAAGATATTGAACAAAACCGGCTCCAGGACCAACCCCTGGGGCACATCACTTGAAACCGGCTGCCAACTAGACATGGAGCCGTTGATCACTACCCGTTGAGCCCGACGATCTAGCCAGCTTTCTATCCACCTTATAGTCCAATAGATAAGAGGCCATCTCTTATCATGGTCTATATACAACTGAGCACCTTTTTCTGAGGGGTCAGATGAGAGCGGAAGGACTTTTCAGGGTGAATTACATTAATACTCTGCAATCATTTTGCACAAGCTTTGAAAAACATCCATGGAGCTATAGCTATAATTGGGGCTGTGGGAGCCCTGGACACAGTGCCAGGAATAAAGATAGTTTTGCCCGTTGATGAGCAGTTCTGATACATGTGAATTACCCGAAGAACTATCTTTGTGCAAAAACGTTTATGTGGGGATGCCACTCCCTGTTCTAGTATCTGTGACTCAACTTATGGAAGCAAAGCAATAACAGTTTCCTCAGTCCAGACATATGCTTACTGAACATGTCAGGAAAGGTCAGCACCACGGTCTGTGACCCTCTCTGGAATGGAAGGCTGAGGATCACTCTGAATGAATAAAGAACATTTCTGCTATACATTACCCAGCTTTGTTCATTCCCCGTTTCATTCTACATCCCACCAGACGTGCAGGGAGCATACCACAGGGAATATGCACTGTAGAGGACAAGCCAGAATTAAAGAAAAAAGGAGAGGAATAGAGTTGGATTTTTAATGGCATTTTGTCTACGGCTTGTAGACAACCTTGGCAGCAATCACACAGCTACTGGTTTTTACCATGTGAAGCTTGGAAGATTGAGGTGGTGAGGGAGGAAAGGCTGATTATTTCCATTAAAAAAACCCATGTATGTAGTACTTGAGAAGAATGAGGACACACATTTCTGTTTTCATATACAAAAAAAACTTTCTATGATTAATGGAATAAACCTGCATCAGTTTAAACGGCAGATCTCACAACAAAATCTAAACAAAGGAAAAGGCAGAGATAAAATATATGCCCTTCAAAGAAAAATGGATGCTCTTAAACTGAAATCCTGATAATGGAGCTGGCTTCACATTGGCATTTGCAATAGGACACAGTCTATCCTAATTTAATATCTTAAGAAACTGGGAAGTATTTTAATTATCTCATTGTCATAAGGGGAGAAGAAACTTGTTCCATGGGAGGTAAACACCCTAAGCCAAAAGGTTATCATGTAAATTACAATGCTCAACTTGAGCTGACAAAGAGAGAGGAAGTTTCCTTCAATTTTGATGGCATTCCCTGATGTGTGGCCTTTTATTATCATCATAAAAAGGCAGTAAATTAGGAAAGCACTATAAAATACCAAAGGAAACTGCTGGAATCAGTCATAAGAAGCCAGACTTCTGGGATTGTGTAGTCTGCAGAAGAGAAAAATGAAGGGGGATTTGATAGCTGCTTTCAACTACCTGAAAGGGGGTTCCAAAGAGGATGGATCTAGACTGTTCTCAGTGGTAGCAGATGACAGAACAAGGAGTAATGGTCTCAAGTTGCAGAGGGGGAGGTTTAGGTTGGATATTAGGAAAATCTTTTTCACTAGGAGGGTGGTGAAGCACTGGAATGGGTTATCTAGGGAGGTGGTGGAATCTCCTTCCTTAGAGGTTTTTAAGGCCCAGATTGATAAAGCCCTGGCTGGGATGATTTTGTTGGGATCGGTCCTGCTTTGAGCAGGGGGTTGGACTAGATGACCTCCTGAGGTCCCTTCCAACCCTGAGATTCTATGATTCTATGAAACTTCCAGCAGAAGCATTTAAAGTGAAGGAGATATACGCATTATGCTGCCAATGCTGTGCGCAGGAGCCAAGATTAGGAGAAAAGCAAGAAGGCTTTGCTAAGGAGAAGAGCCGAAACCACATTAGTGCCCAGTGCAAATGCCAGAGACATGAGCAGCATGGTATCCAATAGGACCAGGGGAGGGAAAATGATGGGGAAGGCTTCTTGTATTTATAAGACTTTTACTGAGTTTATAATATCCAGTATAGTTAAAGCCAGGCAAGACATTTCGCTCCCTTCTGGACTATGTTCTAACACTCCACTATTCAACTCCTGCATGGGAAAGAGATTTCAAAATCGCTTTTCTAGGAGAAAAGTTCCATTTGTTTAAATTTCCAAACCTAGAACTTGTCAGAGAAGCTAACGGAATGCGGCAGAAGTGAACGATTTCTCTGACCCTTCCGAGCCCATCTCTGTAATTTGTCCTCCACTCAGAGCAGGGAGACCTGCCCCTGAGAGCCCTCCCTCCAGCCGGGGCTCCTAGGATCCTGGCTCTGTGGCAGTCTGCAAAATGGGCAACCTGACAGGAAACCAGAAACCATCAGCAGGTTCAACAGACATTCTTCTGAAACATTTAGATTTTGATGAAACAGCATTTTCCAACAAAAAATATTCTGTCGGAAAACATCCAACCAGCTCTAGTCGTATCCAGCAATACCTACGTACCTATCTCACAAAGAGCAGTGCTTTACCGTCAGAGTCCAGGCTGAATTTACGGGGCCGGCACTTCGCAAAAAAATCCTTTTACTTCTAAACTGGGCAAATTTGTTCTGGAAATAATTGAAGCATAAACATGGGATCCTACAATGCCATTTTCACAGAGTCGTTGTTCATAGTAGAACTGCATGATACAATCTTGGTGTTCCAGTGACCTGCAGATGTCTTTGGTATCTTATTTCTAGACTATGTAGTTCTTGGATGACTCTCTCTAAGAAATTCATATGCAAAATACTTAGCACAATATTGCTTTTCATCATTTATTTGGATAAGGACCTCCAAAACAAAAAAGCCTATAAGTCTTACATTTTTATTTATTTATTTGCCACACTAACTGAAAATTATCTTATGAATCACTTCTGAATTTACATAGTGAATAACTCAAAAACCAACAGCTCCTGTATAAGGTATTCTTTGTTGTGCACTCTTTCTTGATGTGTCTACAGGAAAGCATTTTATATGGCAGGGGTCGGCAACGTTCGGCACGCGGCTCTCCAGGGTAAGCACCCTGGCGGGCCGGGCCAGTTTTATTTACCTGCTGACGCGGCAGGTTCGGCCGATCGCGGCCCCCACTGGCCGCGGTTCGCCGTCCTGGGCCAATGGGGGCGACGAGAAGCCGCAGCCAGCACATCGCTCGCCCGTGCCGCTTCTCGCCGCCCCATTGGCTTGGGACGGCGAACCGCGGCCAGTGGGGGCCGCGATCGGCCGAACCTGCCGCGTCAGCAGGTAAATAAAACTGGCCCGACCCGTCAGGGTGCTTACCCTGGCGAGCTGCGTGCCGAACGTTGCCGACCCCTGTTATATGGCTTTTACTTTGCACTGTGTGCAAGTTGAACTTCTATAAACATTTTAAAGAACAATTAACAGTGTTCTTTGCTGGACAGAAACTAAGAACTTTTAAGTGGTAGCCTCTGAGGAGAGGCACTTTATTTGGGGTCACTAGCTACAGTTAGTCTTAGTAGGCCAGAGTCACTGTTGTATCTCCTAACTGTCTTCTCCCCAGTTCACCAAGAACTCACAGAATTTTAATTCAGACCTTATTTTCAAGTTTGTCAACCCAATTCAGTATCCCTGATCAGGAAATCAAACTTATTACCATGTACACCTGGAATACTCACCAGGATCTCCACTGCCTATATTTTTCAGCAAATGTTTTCTGCCACAAGCCAGTGCCCTACCAGGCACTCTCTAGTCAGGTATATGTTCCAGGCTATTCGGACTTTACAAGTCTTTACTCACATCTCTGGAGGTCACACCACCCATTAAACATACAAAAAGAGTGTCTGGAACTGCACAATTTCCCCTCTTAGCACAGCCACATATGTATTCAGCTGCCAAAACTGATTGAACAAGCAAAGAGAAATTATGGATGGGAAAGGATGCTGAGCTCCTGAGAACACATATGTGCTGTAGCTTGAACATGTGCAATCCCTGTAACTAGCAATTTTAAATATCAAACACTCTCCCCAAATGTGAGAGAGATTTGGAAAACTGAATAGTACTGCATTTCCCACTCACATAGCAGTAAGACAAATTAAGTAAATTGTCACCCAATGAATCTCTCTTTTATTTTCCTGTCCTTCCAGTTTCAGCATTCACATTCCCCCTCCCGCTGCCTTTGCAGTCCCTCTGCCATGCCTTCCCTTCTCTCCTCATGTCAGTGTCTCTCTGAGACCATCCAACGACTGAATCCAATTTTTAAAACTCAGTGTGCAGAGGGGTTGGGATTCTTTATATAATGGTTCTGAAGGAATTGTGAAGGGTTTCTCTGGATTTCTGTGAGAATCACTATTGGATGCACTGCATGACAAATTTAGTTTAAATGTGTGTGCAAACTAGTTGCATTATAATACTTCAATATACATGCTGTCCATGAATATGTAAATATGGCATAGATGTCCTTTAAAGATTGGCTAAGTTTCTATACCAAGTTCAGCATAATGGTATCATTTACAGAGTAGTGTCAATCTCTGAACCAGTAAAGTGGTGTAAATTAGTGCCAATATCAGATGAACTCCCATGACATTTTAAAAAGTCTTAAGTTTATATAGTACTTTTCATTTCATAGGATTCCAAAGAATTTACAAAGCGATACAAACTATATTGCACATAGGTATTAATGTACCACTGAAATGCAGCTAATTCTGGGATGAAACACAGCCCCTGTTTAACACCACACAGGGCAAAGAGTAAAGAATCTCTTGTCCACCAAACTGCAGGGGAATTCTGGGAGGCAGAATGCAATCTCCCAAACTAAAATTTGACCAGGCTCTAGGATTAACATCATGACTCTTTCGAAAATTTCTCTGATTTTTTAATGACAGCAGTTTGCATTGCCTCCAGAAGACAGCATATCCAGCAGCACAATGTCACCAACACTGCAAAGGGGCATTAATTCAGTGCTGACTCGGAAGGAAAAATGCAACCCAATGAATCCCCTTTGGGACTTACTACAGGCGCTGTTTCCAGATTTCCCAATCAAATACTGACTCAGTTGGATCCTGCTTAGCTTTTGAGACCTGACAGAAAACTAGAACAAATTAGGCAGCAAAACGTTCACACACTCACACTAACATTGACATATTATACTTCCAGAGTTGTATAAACAGATTCACAATGTTGGTTTACGCATACAGCCCGACAGCAATTACAAATACATGAGTTAATCATTTACAATTCATGTGTAAGTCAATGTAAATCACTAGATATTGTATATGATGAAAATGATGTAAACCTCATTTTTCATTCGGTGTTATTTTGTAAAAGATTTGCTACTGCTTTCAGTCTCATTTTTTCCTGTTACTCAAGGGGCAAGCCTAAACCACAGCCCCCTTGGCCCACATCTACAAGGACTCTGCTTTTGTTTTCATTGCTCACAGATACAGAATTTTCTCTCTGTCACTTTATAACAAAATTCTGTCTTTGCATTTCAATAGGCTCAGAGAGACAGAGCTAAATTCAAAACACTTCTGTCCTCATCATCTCTTAGAAATGCCAACATTATAAAGCATGCCCCAAGTGGCTTCTATCTTCCTCAACTAACCCAAGCCATAGATGCAACAATAGATGGTATGAAATGAGAGAGATTTTAATTTCAAAGCTCTGCTGACATTCACCAAGTGCTCTCAAGGTTTATATCAACAGAATGCACTGCTTGAAATTCCACTTTGAATTCAGTTTGTGCAATCTCTTCTCTAATATGCTGGTGTTTTAGTTTTTCTCAGGAATGTTGTTAACCTTTATATTTTAATATATTGCTAGACATTATGAACAATCAAAAATGTAGCTAAAGATGCTTTGCTTCTATCTTTTTATTGCTGGTGTTATAGTTTGGCCAAGAAATAGGAAGCTGTCATTTCCAAGGGGAGAATGAGAAAAACTCAAAAGAAAGTATCTTGAGCCCATGATAAGCTCAGAGACCTGCTGTGGCCGAGTCTTGCTCTTTAAGCTCTGTCAGGCTTTAAGCTATTTCTCTGTATATGCAAATACAGTAAAAATAGTTCCAGCCTGATGGCACAGCACAAAAACTCAGTGCAGTATGTGTGTGTTAGTGTGTAAGACTGTGTGTGACTAAGGGTGTACGTGGGTAAGAGCGTGGGATGGTGTGTGTGTTGTCCTTTCTGAAGATGAACAGCTTTCAGCCATTCAGATGGTACCATGGATTCCCTGCCCACAGTTGGACCATATATCAGTGAAATATCTCTGAATTACTGGCACACTGTTACCAATAAAAGGGCTTTGTGAAACATCAGTAACAGCAGAAAGCCCTCCCTTTCTAAGTCTCTCCTGAACTGCCCATGTGCCATGTCCAGCATTATCACAGAATCATAGAAATGTAGAGCTGAAAGGGACCTCAAGAAGTCATTAAGTCTTGCCATTGCAATATGGCAGGACCAACTAAACCATCCCTGACAGGTGTGTGCCTACCCTGTACCTAAAATCCTCCAATGACAGGGATTCCACAACCTCCCTTGAAAGCCTGTTCCAGAGCTTAACTTCCCTAACATCTAACCTAAATCTCCCTTGCTGCAGATTAAGCCCATTGCTTCTTGTCCTACTTTCAGTGGACATGGAGAACAACTGATCACTGTCCTCTTTATAACAGCCCTTTACATATATGAAGATTGTTATCAGGTCATCCTGCAATCTTCTTTTCTCAAGACTAAACATTCCCAATTTTTTTTTAACCAGGTCAGGTTTTCTAAACCTTTTATCATTTTTGTTGCTGTCCTCAGGACTCACTCCAATTTGTCCACATCTTCCCTAAAGTGTGGTGCTCAGTATTGGACACAATATTCCAGCTGATGCCTCATCAGTGCTGAGGAGAGCAGGACATTGTGCATACACTCCATCTATGCTCAGCTATGGAAAACCCTTTGGTCCAAATTTCTCCATCATTGAAGAGACTAAGTTTTCCCTGACCCAGTATTTGCTTTCTTCCAGTAGCATCTCTTATATTCGTTCTTATATTAGCCATGGGGGGCTGCTGAGGCAATTGTGCCTGGGACTGAATACTTCCCAGCAGAGAGCACCACATGTGGCAGTGAGGAAAGGTCCTTAAGTTCATCAAAGCGCATGTTATTTTTGGCAGGCTCGTCTCTTAGGATGCCATCTACAGCAGGTGTTGAAATAAATCCATACTTTAGCCTTAACAACCTTGCCTGGTGGGCTATGATGTTCTATTCTGGTTCTTATACTGAGCCTGTCACTATGGTATCTGAGCACCCAGGACAACAACAAAGGTGCCACAGGAAGAGATTTTTTTTCTATTACTCCAATGGCTGCTTCCTGTCTTTTGTTATTTTGGATGATGACTTAGTCAGATTAGTGACCTCTATTAAGTCTCACAAGCATGTTTTTTGTTCTCTGTATTTTTGAGTTGTTACTTATCCCCATACCAGGATGCCTCAGCAATCTATCCCCAACATTCTCATTCCTTCTAATATTACTGCTAGCAACACCATACAGTAAGCACAGGACTGTGGGGTTCAAGGTTACTGAAAAGGATGTGAATGTCAGTCTGTTGCCTGCTGGGAAGATGTGCTTGGGGATACATCAGATAAATGCTGTTTAATATTTGATGTTCATTGTAAGGTGCATGGTAAAAGAGTCTTTTTATTTTATTTTGTTTTATTTACCCTATCTCTGGGTGCTCTGTCATTTATAGTTTCTTTAAATTTGTTACTGTTGATATCAGTGACTAGCAATAAAAATCTCAGAGGAAGAACATTAATAATATTTGAAACAGTTCCAGAATGATGGCTTTGAGAGTCTTGTGAAACTTTTGATCCAATGGGGTAATCCTTGTATCACTGCTATATAACTTACACATTATCTGAAGATCTTGTTGTGACTCTCTAGTCATTCCAGCAAAGAGTAAAACCCAGTCTCAGTGATTCTGACCTCTCTTTCCCTTTCCATGTTACATTTCTTTTTCTCTCTGAAGTCAAGCTTCATTTTTGGCAGAAAAAGGGAGCGTCTATAAACATGTGAGATTCCAAATCAAAGGTGCGTTGAGAAGATACAACATTGCAGCATTTGAAGCAATTTTTAAGAGTGCATTTTATTTCTGGGTAAGGAGAGCTAGCTAGTTGTTAGATGTGAGATTCCTGTAGCTTATTTTCCTTAGAATTCAATTTACTGATATGAAACCTATAAGAATTTTTTTTAATTCGTTTCCTCCTATCATTCAATATTAATTTAAAGGGCTCTCCTAATCCTCATGCATTATCAATGTTCATAATGTCTTACCTGATCCTTTTCTTTCAGGTAGTTTTTCTCACCCTGTGCAGACACTTCGGAATAGCTCCTCCCAGCCAGCAGGTGGAGACAGTGCAAGTAAGCTTTTGAATGATGTCATGCTTACATAAGGGGGGGCTTGCTGGTGCCCTGTCCTGAAGCTGTGACGTGCCCCAGACCTTACAGCTTTTGCCATAGGCTGTGTCAGGATATACTTGGATGTCTAACCTGCAGTGTTTACCACCATAGACCCCCCAACTGGTTGTCTTGTAGATTGCTACCAGAGAAGACATGAAGCTACCACCCCCACTTATATCAATAACTTTAACACATTCATTTTCTCTGCTGCTCAGAGAGGCTTTTACAATACCCTCCTCTGTGATCCACCTGGTGACAGTAGATTTAACTCCATGTTGGTCCTCCTGGAGGCTTCAGTATAGTACAGGTTGTTTTGTTTGTTTGTTTTCTTAGTGGTGAGGTTTGCTGTAGATTTTCTGAGCTCATCTGACATCCATCCAGGTTATGGAGTTACTCCTCTGTTGTTTCATGTGAAAGGAAATGTCACCTCTTGGCATATATAGCTGTGGAGGCCTTGTCCAGATGGAGTATGATAAAAAGCTCTTGGCTCAAACTGGCTTTTAGTTTCCTAACTCCTCAGGTCAAGCAGAGGTCCACTGAAAATTGACCTTGTAGAAACAGGAAACCTTTCCCACTCTTGCTGGCAAACCAGTGGTTTTCCAACATTCTCATTTTGTTGATCACTTTCTAAAAGAAATATCCTTTCCTGAACCAAAACCCCCTTCTCTAACTGCTTGGCTCTAAAAGTATTTTATTCCAGAGACTTTAGCAAGGGCTTCTTGGAGGTGAATTAACAAATGTGAAAAATCATTCCCCTGTGGTCAGCAGCATGTCAATTACCTTTGCATATACTGTACCTACAATATAGAGTCCACACTCTGTCTTTATACAGAATATTATTTGGGTGTTCAGGAGTCTGTAAATGGCAGTCACACTCCTCAAATTACTAATTGACCTTCCGGATGTCAAATGCCCCCAGGTTTACCTCAGGCAGCTTAACCTTCTAACATGGTCATTTATCCCACAATGACGACTGCTTCATCCAGCATTAGTGCTTAGTCAATATTCTATCATCATTATTGATCAAAGGTTACATTTGAGATTCTAGTGGGGCAAATAGTTTGAAAATCTTACTGAAGAGAAGTAACTTCAGAGCTCTCAAGCCCTCTCCTGAAGGGTGAAGGATCACATTAAAGTCCCCTGCTTGGTATCTATTAATTAGTCTCACAGATGACACAACTGAGGCTGAGGATGTTGCACTGTCACCAGAAAAATATGCTATTTCAATTAGTTGGAAATGAGGTGCCCTGACACCAAAATGATCAAGAGAGCAACAGGGATGCTGACTTCGTGCCAAAGCTGGAAGCAATTGACCTTCTCTCCTTAGCAATGCAACAACAGAGAGGCTGGTGCTGCTAGTTAATGAAAATGAGAGTTACTGTATGCGTGTCTCTGTCATATCCATCTCATAATCCTGCTCCAATTTCTTACTGGTTACAGGTCTGTCACATCTTAGTCGCATTGAACATGTGCGATTTCAGCTTTGCACAGTCGGCAAAACCAAAACAAAAAACAAAACAAAAAAAAAAGAGAAAAATAACAATTTAAATACTGTTTCTGTAGTGCGGGCGATTCCGCCCGCCATTACACTCAATGTAATTTTGACTATAGGTGATTTTCGCTTTAGGCGCTGACTGCGGAACATAACCCCAGCGTAAGACGAGACAGACCTGTATAACGCATCCTAACACACATGACGGCTCTCCTCTCTCAGAAGCAAACATACTCCATAATGTAAGCCATATACACGACATGTGTCTGACGAAGTGGGTATTCACCCATGAAAGCTTATGCTCCAATATGTCTGTTAGTCTATAAGGTGCTACAGGACTCTCTGTCACTTTTTACAGATCCAGACTAACACGGCTACCCCTCTGATACTATACTCCATAATATAAGCCATATACAGGATTGTTCTTTTTGAATGTATATTGAGCATCTCAGCTAGATGCTCATGTGATAAATAAATATAAATACTATTCCCACACTTCCCATATTTGCTCCCTCTTGTGCACTAACACACATTCCTCTTATACACACACACACATCATGCTAACACAAGTATTACACAGCAGCTTTAGACAATGGGGGACATAGTGATTGCATAACACCGGTTTTTACTTTCTCTCTCAGCAGAGGGATCAGCAACTGAGTGCGCCATGGCGACTGGTTCCAAGAGGGGTCTATGCTGGTCAGGAGGTTATCAATCCTACACCATTCACTAGTACTAAAATTCACATTAAAAAAAGAGAGCTAATGAAATCAACCCTCTAAACTCTCTGCTCTGTACTGCTATATTCCACCTTGCCGAATAGCTGGGCCACAAACCCTACTAAAAACCAAATTTATATTCCTAAGATGTACCTCGTTTGTTTGTGCTACATTCTCAACTACAGATTCCTCAGTGTCTCATCATGAGGATTCCTCCCCTGAAGCCCTTGGGAATTGTGTGTGGAAACCAGCTGCAGAATCAGGCAATAAACAGGTACATTTATAAATGATCAGGGCTCTTTATTCACTTCAGTGAAGGTGTTTAACTCCCATTGGCATCAATAGGACGCTGGTGTTATATGTGTGCACCTAGGAGAAAATATAACTCTCAGCAAACAGCATCAGTAGCCAAACTCAGCTCCCCAGGGAGCTGCACCACTTCGCCCACAAGGTGGTTTTGCAGAAAGAAAAGAGACTAATGGAATCCCAATGCTAAATTTGTTCTGTATATCTGCCACCGGAGAAAACGTGCTATTTGTTTTAACACCGAAAACGGAGCTGAGGCAGCATGCAGGAGACTCAAACAGGATCATTATTTTGGGAGCTGAGTGGCAGAAAAACAGCATGTGATGGGTAGGGGCAATTTCTGATGATAGGATGCCAGAGTGACCGACCTGGCAGGCAGCCTCAGTTAACACAGAGTAAAAATAAATAGGGGAAAATAAATAAATATTCCCCCAGGAAGATCAGCAAACTCATCATAAAGCTTCAGCCCAATTACCAGAGCTACTCTCATGCAGCCAAGAGCCAGGAGTGCTGACTCATTGTTTTCTGAGTTAATGCCCTGGTTAATGCCCTTGCAGCTCAGTGGATTCAAAGGGGCAGGACAGATTCTTTCCTGGCTACTGTCTGCTCACATTTTCCTTTACAGGTCAGGGTCTCTCCCTACTCCACAGTGGAATTTATGCTAACTTGCTTCCAGGTGTGGGAAAGTATGTAGTGAATGAAATTGGCTTTTGGGCACTGAAAGAGGGAAATGCTGAAGCTGATAAAAGAATCCTATCCTGTATCAAGCCCCAGAATTCGTGCAGGGAGCCCAGCTGCTATCTGGGTGTACTGTTATTATTTGTAGTTAGCAAGAGCTGATGTCATTAGGCCAGCCCAGGAAAAACACCCGCCCTTCAGCACATTTTGCAGCCTCAGAGCTGCAGTATGGGAGCAGCTTGGTAATCTTCTAGCACATGACAGGATGCCGATAACCTCAGTACCTGTATTATTTAAGCAGAACAAGGTGAACCTTTGTTTAGCCCTTGGGCTCAGGTCAAATGGATGGTAAAAGTAGAAGCTACAACCAATTAGATTTGTAAACAGAGGGCGAGAGAATCTATCAGAAGCCTGTTTGGAGGCTTAGCATGCCAGTTGTGTAGTGCTGGCCTGTGATTCTAGCCCGACTAACAAAACTCAGGATATTTAGAGGCCTGTGTGATGGTCTCACATGCATTACAATATCTACTAGCCACATGGAACTGCTCTTCCGCATTGTCTGTGAACTGCTGTTCTCTGCTTTTGAGAGCGGTGAGTTTGTGTAGATGAGTCAGTTTCTCTCTGGCCTTCTGCTATCATCATTACCAGAATGTACTACGAAATTAAAGAGTTTCTGACCTCTCCTGGAAAATATCTGATTTAGAGACAAATCTGCAGGCACGACCATGTATTTTTCTCTCTTCAAAATGGAGAACCCTCTGGTTTTGGTTAGAGATACACCTCTACCCCGATATAACGCGACCCGATATAACACGAATTTGGATATAACACGGTAAAGCAGTACTCCGTGGGGGCGGGGCTGCGCACTCCGGCGGATCAAAGCAAGTTCAATATAACGTGATTTCATCTATAACGCGGTAAGATTTTTTGGCTCCCGAGGACAGCGTTATATCGGGGTAAAGGTGTATAAGCAATTTGACTGAACCCTGTACACAGAAAGAAGCTTGTTACTTCAAAAACCAGTGTTCATTCTACCCCAGAACATGGGCAGCAAAAAGAATGTCAAACTATTTCTACATAAAAGACGGCATGTACATTCCAGCCCATCTATCGCTGCTTCTGATCAGAGCTGCATGGCTGGGCTACATTGTACCTCTGGGGGTCACACTCCTTTGGGAGTGGCAGTATAATGCTTGTATGGCCATCAATACACCTGCCTGTGGGCAGAGTCTGTGACTCTACACAGCAGTCAGTATGCGGGATGGCCAGGTAGTGCAGTGTCCAATGCCATGTTCCATAGTACTTCACTCTTTCTGATGAGTCTTTGGGCCTCTATCTGGTTACAATGTCAGTCATGATTTTCCTATATAATTAACCTGGGTCATGTTCTCTTCTGGCTTTTGGTTAGTTTTCTCCTGGCTTTCCACCTTGATTCTGTCTCTCCTCTCTTGTGAGTATAAAGCAATTGGGATCCTGGGAAAGGCCATCCCACTGAGATTGCCACCATGCTACTCTCCAGCTGTGCTGTTTCTATCCCAGGATTAGCTCTGCTCATTTGACACTGACTACCTAATGTGCAAATAGGGGCTTCCCACTATCACAAAAAGCTGTGAGAAACCCCGAATCCTGTGTTTGTGGATGCACCAACTAGCTGCCTGGCTGATAACCACTTCACTCCCTATAACTGGTTACTGGGAGTCACCACACAGCAGTACTACAGACAGTCTTACAGGTTCTTTTAAGTGGAATGTAAAGGCAGTTCTGGAAAACCTGGGAGAAATGACATGGTGTTAGTTGGGGTTGTGACATTATATTCCATATTCTTTATGAAAATATGCTTGTGATAGAAATATGACATAACTAAGACACAGGGCCAGCTCCAGGCACAAGCGCAGCAAGCAGGTGCTTGGGGCGGCCAATGGAAAGGGGCAGCACGTCTGGGTCTTCGTCGGCCATTCGGCAGCGGGTCCCTCGGTCCCTCTCAGAGGGAAGTACTGCCGCCGAATTGCCACCGAAGAATGAAGCAGCGGCGGTGGAGCTGCCGCTGAAGTGCCGCCAATCGCAGTTTTTTTTGTTTGTTTCCCTGCCGCTTGCATTTTTATGCAAGATAACTCTTGTAAGGTATTATTGGAAAGGCAATTTACTGAATCTGACTATCCAATTTGTATGCATGTATCATTTCTGTATCTGAAATTACAAATATTGACTATGTATCTGTATTTCAACTATGTTACTTTGGGTGACACCCTCTGCTAACACTTCAGGTACAATAATGAGAAAGCCCAACAGTGCTGACGGCCCATCAGCAAGAGACAATGGATTGTAAAAGAGCTTAGTCTTCCTGCGAACATGTCAGTCAGCCTGTGAAGAATGGCTACAGGGGCCCTACAGAGGCATGTGACCATGTCACCTGATACCGGAACCCATCTTGAATTCTGTACTTTTTCATGAGATGCTGGGGGGGGGGGGGGGGGAGACTAGGAAACAAAGAGCTCCCGCCTTATGCAAATCCTATATAAGGGTGGGGAGTGAGGTCATCCCAGTCGTCAGTTCTCCCCTGCTGCCCCACCCAAGATGACGGCTGGAAACAACTAAGACTGAACTGTGGGAAAGAACTGGACTCAGTCTGGAAGGGCGTCTGGCATGTGAAGAACCACATTTAGGGTGAGAACTTACATGTAACCAGTTTCTTTAGTGTATTAACCTTAGTTTACGTGCTGTTTTATTTTCTTAGTAATCTGCCTTGTTCTGTCTGCTACCTTCTTAACTACTTAAAATACACCTGTTATACTTAATACATTTATTTCTGGTTTACAATATAACCCAGTTTATGTGATTTCTAACAGGGGGGCAGAGGAGTTGTGCGTACCCCGCTCCACATAGAGGGAAGAGGTGAATTTCATATAATTCTGGGTTTGTACTTCAAGGGGGGGTGGACATCTGGGTGCTGTGGCAAGCCCCTTAAGCTGAGCCTTCCCAGAGTGGATCTGTGTCTCTCTGTGCAGCTTGGGGTGGCACTGCCTGTGTGCTGGGGGGCTGGCCCAGCAAGACCAGGTAAGAGGGGGCTAAGGTTGGCAGAATAGTCTGCCTCAGTGGCATCCCAGCACACCAGGTGACATCCCAGGGGGTCCAACCTGTCTCAGTGGTATACACTACAAAGCTTAAAGGGGCAAGTCCTAGTTCCATGCCTTACCACAGTAACAGCTGCAGACTCAACCGTTAAACAACACACGCAATTTTTTCTTTGACTGATCAGCTACTTAAGTAACAACATGCACAGCTAACCTATGAGACAACCAGAACTGGAGCAGTAACCAGTGTAGTAGGAAGAGAGCCTGAGACATCAGTCCTTGTGTCAGAGGCCTGGTATGAGGCAGGACCTGCTCACAGACTCTGGCAAGAACAGGGCTGATATTGCAGAAATACACATTCCTAAGAAGTGCTACGCACAGAGTGCTCACGCAAACACATCCCGCTATCAAGTGGTACCAGAACATCCCGCTATCAAGGATGGTACAAAAACATTCCCCAAGGATAATAGGAACACACTGACCCCTCCTAAAAGATAAGGTCTGGATGACAGTACGTAATAGAGATGTTTTGATTGAACCAACATGCACAAGGTGATGGGTAATAACTAGCCATGACGGGGGGCAGTAGGTCATAACTTGTTTGTATCAGGGTATAAAGATGTATCTCAAAGGGAGTATCTTTGTCCGACCAAGGGGGGAGTGGAAAGTCCCGCCATTCACTGAACTGTGTCCCTTATCACGGGCATACATGTCTTAGCATCCTCATAGAGTCTGCCAGGTGCTATTACCGTGCTTCGTTGACAATAAACCTAGTCTGGCGCCTTCGTACCCTCATGGATCTTGTGGTCATTGGGCGATTTGCTCGAGATCTGCTGTGCCAGCTGTCTGCACAGAGCTGGGGCAGCACACAGGGAGAACACGCATGCAGCCGAACATCTAACCACAACCAGCACACTGAGAGCTTAGCATGGTAATGTTTAAACTTTAACAGAAGAACTTCTGAAGTCAGTGAACACTGAGGAAACTGACTATACATCAAAGGGTTCCTTTAGGCTTCAGCATACTCTAATCGAAAGTAACATCTAAGAAATAGGTCACTCCAAGGAATAAACAGCTATCCAAGCTGTTTCTTAGTAAACAACTGTTGTTTCTTAGCAAGCCCAGAAATAATTAGATCTATCAATATAATTCACTGACCAACTAATTGACCTCTCCTGTTTAAAGATAACATGCAAACCACCACTCATTTTAACCACTAGGTTAGAACAACAGAAATTCCAGGAGCCAAAAGACTCCTCCTTACATTGCACTGGCTGCACATTCAGTCACCTTCTATTGCACTGAGAACCAAGAACAGGGTTCCCTTAAAAACCACAACCAAATCAATGTACATAACTGAGAAAGTGCTAAGGACTCCTCCAGGCATTGATGGTATGGAGGTTGCAGCCAGCTGGCATCCTGAAGGCTTTCTATCTCAAACAAGAAGGCCAGAGACTGGCTGCTCTCCTAATTGTCAGGGTCTCAGTGCCTTTTTGTGCCCTTCCAAACATACTGTTCTTTCACACTTTTCTTTGGTGCACAGAACATGGGAGACAAATGGTGACAAAAGTCTTCTTGCATATTCTACAAGGAAAAACTAGTTTTTCTTCAGCAACTTAAACATGTTTTAAGTCTGTAAATACATCATTGTACAGATTCTCTCTTTCATAGTGACAAGTCCTTCAGTGCTGCAGAGTAAAAGAGAAATATTAGGAGTAAGAATTAAAAGTTCACCCTGCAGAACTTGGACACTGATTCCTAGATTCCAAGGCCAGAACGGACTACTGTGATCATCTAATCTGACCTCCTGTACAACACATGCCACAAATCTTCCCCAAAATAATTCCTAGAGCAGATCTTTTGGGGAAAAACCCAGTCTTGATTTAAAAATTGTTAGTGATGGAGAATCTATCACGAACCTTGGTAAATTGTTTCAAAGATCAATTACCCTCACTGTTAAAAATGTATGCCTTATTGCAGTCAATGTGTCTAGCTTCAAATTCCAGCCACTGGAGCATCTTATACCTTTTTCTGCTAGACTGAAGAGCTCATTTTCAAATATTTCTTCCCTAGGTAGATACTCATAGACTGCAATCAAGTCACCCCTTAGCCTTCTCTTTAAACTAAACAAACTGAGCTCCTTGCGTCTATCACTGTAAGGCAGGGTTTCTAATCCTTTAATCATTGTCATGGCTCGTTTCTGAACCCTCTCTAATTTATCAACATCCTTCTTGAATTGTGGGCACCAGAACTGGACACAGTATTCTAGAGCCAAATACAGAGGTAAAATAACCTCTCTACTCCCACTCAAGTTTCCCCATTTATGCATCAAGGAACTGCATTAACCCTTCAGGCCACAGCATTGCACTGGGAACTCATGTTCAGCTCATTATCCACACCCCTATCCCCCCAAAAAAAATCTTTTTCAGAGCCACTGCTTCCACACATCCTGTAAGTATGGCCTACATTTTTTATTCCCAGATGTATACATTTACATCTGGCCATGTTAAAAGGCATATTGTTGCCTTTCACCCAATTTAAAAATCAATTCACTCTGTATCAGTGACCTCTCCTTTTCATTATTTGCCATCCCCAATTTGTGTCATTTGCAAACTTTATCTGTGATGATTTTATATTTTCTTCAAGGTCATTGATAAAAACTTTCAATAGTGTAGGGCCAAGAATAGATCCCTGTGGGACTCCACTAGAAACACACTTGCTCAGTGATGATTCCCCATTTACAGTTACATTTTGAGATCTATCAGTTAGCCAGTTTTTTAATCCATTTAATGTGTTCCAATTTGATTTTATATTGTTCTGGTTTTCTAATCAAAATGTTGTGTGGTACCAAATCAAATGCCTTACAGAAGTCTAAGTATATTACATTAGCACAATATTTCCTTTATCAATCAAACTTGTAGCTTTAATAAAAAAAGAACACCCACTTACTTTGATAGGCCCTGTCTTCCATAAACCCACGTTGATTGGCAATAATTATATTACCTTCCTTTAATTCTTGATTAATTCAGTCCTATATCAGATGCTCCGTTATCTTGCCCCAGATTGATGTCAGAGTGATGGGTCTATAATTACCTGGGTCATCCCTTTTACCCTTTTTATGTATTGACACAACATTAGCTTTATTCCAGTCTTCTGGAACTTCCCCAGTGTTCCAAGACTTAGTAAAAATCAACATTAATGGTCCAGCGAGCTCCTCTACCAGCTCTTTTACAATTCTTGGATGCTGCAAGCCTGCTGATTTGAAAATGTCTAACTTTACTAACTGTTGCTTAACATCTTCCTGAGATGCTAAAGAATGGAAAGAGTGTTATCATATGACTCATCACCTTCCCCCCCCCAATACAGAACAGAAATATTTTTAACAGTTCTGTTTTTTCTGCATTATTATTGATAATTCTACCATTCTATGGATGAACACCATTTTTACAATTCTTTTTGTTTCTAACATACTTTAAAAACACCTTCTTATTGTTCTTAACTTTGTTGGCCACAGATTTCTCCTTGTGTCACTGCTTCCCTTATCAATTTTCTACAATTCCAAGCTTCTGATTTATATTAATTACTACCATCATTTTCTTTTTTCCATTTGTTGTGCGTGTATATATAATATATAAAGAACTGCCTTTACTTCCCCTCTAAACCAGGTTGGTTTTTAACCAATACGGACTTCTTCCTCGATTGTAGGATTTTGTTTTTTGGGGCTTCTAGTAAAGTATTCTTAAACAATTCCCAATTATCATTCACATTTTTATGATAAATTTTTCTTATCACCTGATTTGGCTCATGTTTTCAGCTTTGTGAAATTGGCCCTTTTAAGGCACCAAATATGTATATTACTGGTCTGGACTTTAGTCTGTTTCCACCTTATAAATGTAATCAAATCATGATCACTTGTATCTAAGCTATCATTAATTTTTAGTTCTATGATCAGTTCCTCTTTATCTTTCAAGACAAAGTCTAATATAGGATTCCATTGTGTTGGAACACTTGTTGAGTTAGGAAATAGTCATCTATACTCTTTAGAAATTCCGAGGATGTTTTAGTACAGGCAGAATACGACCTCCAGCATATGTCACTCAAATTGAAGTCCCCGATGATCACGCAGCTTTTTTCTCCTATACATTGCAGATACACTGTGTGATCTGGTGGTCTGTAGCAGACACCAAATAATACCCCAGAACACAGGGGAAAAAAGAGAAACTTGATGTACCATCATAATAGAAAATGCTGCTGCTTCCACTGACATTGTAAAGTGTATTTACTCTGACTGGCGAGGTAACCCAAGGGCAGATCAACCCAGTCCCCTTAACGCTTGACTGGGAAGTTTCACTAACCACTTAAGCTCCTTGACCATGAATTTGCAACGTACCAGCAGTAATTGTTTAAGAATATCAAAAGAAAGTAGATACAGCAAGTTTCTGGCCATTTATCAGCCATATATATAGGTCACTTTTCATCATGCTGAGCTTCAAGAAAAGATAAAAGCAAGAGAATTGATCTGAGTATCTATTGTTAGATGTGTCAGATTACTGAAGCTACAGTTACATTTGTCCTTATGTAATATCTAACCTCCCTGCTATTGCTGGACCCTTCCTCATCATAAGGTGGATCATCATTTACCTATGTTCTGCTTGGATCACAAACTTTTCACATTTCCTTTCAGAGGGACAAATTCTGCTCTTGGTGTACCTGTGCAACCCAATTCAACACACAAAGGCTATACAGGTGTAACTGAGAGCAGAATTCAGCACTAGGTCTTGTGTATATAAACACATAACACAACGCCCTATAGGAAGGTACCAGAATATAGGCCAGGCATTCTTACATGTTTCATCATTTCCTTTTCCTGGCTGAGATGCTCTTTTAGCTCACTGGACAAAGACCTATGCTTTTGGAGTGAAAGGTCATGCATTCTATCCCAGATACCTTTTATATACAGGTAGCTGTCAACCATAAGTGTCTGTATGTGTGCAGTCATAAATCACTGCACTATGATATTGCCAGAGTGGGCAAATAGTGAAGATTTATAGCACTAACATCCTCTAGGGTGTACAGAATGGAGGCTCTCTATAAACATATTGGGCTTCTCTCACCACTTAAACATGGTTGTGAATGACTTCTTGTCTTACAGGTGTAAGTGACATATAAGAGCCAGTGTTACTTTGTCTACTCCTCCAGAGCCAGAAATATTCTCCTCTGGCTTCAAAGTGAAAGGAGAAACATCAGATAAAGCAGGAAGTTTCAACTCACTGGAATTCCATGTATTATCTGCTTCAGAGGTTTCTGTAACAACAAAAATCTTTACATGCTGCTGCTGGCATGCACAGCTGTTATGTTCACCTCAACCCACTGAAATCATATTGCCAGCTTAGTTAATGTCCGCCATCCATTTGAAACGGTTACTTGGGAAGTCAGAAGTAATAATGCTGGGATAAGCCCAATACTGTCACTTTTCTGATACCCAGTGTTCTTGAAAAGTGAAAAATGCAAAGTGAATATAAAACTGAATGTTCTCCTGCAGTTACATAGCAAAAACTCACTACTAATGGGTCCTTAAATGCCAGAATCAGATAATTGAGTTAGCAGCTTGTCTTGATTCACATCTTGAGGGCAGAATCGACACTGTACTCTCAAACGTTACCAAACAAGCTGTATTATTAAAAAGTGATGGGAGACCATGTCATCCTATTCCTCCTCCTCCCCTGTGAACTTTAAGGGGAAATACTTCCCATTCTACATACTCTCTTTCTACCACATCAGGGAATACTAACGGGATCTGTAAAAGCGTAAGCAACACAATGATGCCAGAAGCAGCAAAAATACTTATGCCGCTTGCTTTTGAGACCTTGGGGCTTTGCTTATAGGGAAAGTATTATGTGAAAAAACTCAGTATCTCTCTGGATATGCGGAGGCTATTTAATGATGAAACACCTACAAGTGTCAGGAAAGATCCCCTACTATAGCTGGCTCTGATCCTTTCTTCCCCATGCTTCAAGATATACAGAATGATTATTGTTGTTACAGTCAGAAGGACTCTCAATGCATACAGAAGAACAGGAGTACTTGTGGCACCTTAGAGACTAACAAATTTATTAGAGCATAAGCTTTCGTGGACTACAGCCCACTTCTTCGGTATGCATCCGAAGAAGTGGGCTGTAGTCCACGAAAGCTTATGCTCTAATAAATTTGTTAGTCTCTAAGGTGCCACAAGTACTCCTGTTCTTCTTTTTGCGGATACAGACTAACACGGCTGCTACTCTGAAACCTGTCAATGCATACTGCACCTCAACTTATTCAATACTGTATGAATCTGGAAAACTTGCCTCTGACTTACACCTGGAAGTATGTAAGTGATCAGAAAGGTACCCAAGACTTAATAAATTAATGCTAGATTTCTCTCTCAAACAATTGGTGCTTATTTCCTTCTCAAGTCAGTCTGCTGGTTGGCAGGATAATAAACTAAAGCCACTATATCCAAGACCTTCTCACACACACACCCGCGAACATAAGCAAGTCCATACTGGTTCGGTCCAATGGTCCACCTAGCCCAGTATGCTGTCTTCCAACAGTGGATGGTGCCAGATGCTTCAGAGGAAATGAACAGAACGGGTAATTATTGAGTGATCCATTCCCTGCTTCTGGCAGTCAGAGGTTTAAGGGACAACCAGAGCATGGAGTTGGATGCCTAACCCTCTTAGCTAATAGCCATTGATGGACCTATCCTCCATGAACTTATCTAAATCTTATTTTGAACCCATTTATAATTTTGGCCCCATTTTAACCAGTTATTTAACCAGGAGAAGACCTTCCTTCTTATCCCAGGCTCCTTACTTCGCTTTTGGTATGGGACCTTGTCAAAGGATCTCTGAAAGTCCAAGTACACTGTATTAACTGGATCACCCTTGTCCACATACTTGCTGACACCCTCAAAGAATTCAAATAGACTGGCGAGGCTTGATTTCCCTTTACAAAAGCTGTGTTTGACTCTTCCTCACATGCTGTGATCATGGATGTACCTGATAATTCTTCTCTTCACTATAGTTTCAACCAATTTGTCTGGTACTGAAGTAAGGCTTTATTGGCCTGAAATTTTCAGGATCGCTTCTGGAGCCTTTTAAAAAAAATCCACATTACATTGCTATCCTCCAGAAAACTGGTACAGAGGTTGATTTAAAAGATAGGTTACATTCCATAGTAGGTAATTCTGCAATTTCATATTTGAGTTCCTTCAGAACTCTTGGGTGAATACCATCTGGTCCTGGTGATTTATTACTGTTTAATTTATCAGTTTGTTCCAATCTGTTCCCAAACCACCTCTCTTGACACCTCAATTTAGGATAGGTCCTCAGATTTGTCACCTAAAAAGAATGGCAGAGTGTGGGAAACTCCCTCACATCTTCTTCAGTGAAGACTGCTGCAAAGAATTCATTTAGCTTTTCTGCAACAGTCTTGTCTTCCCTTAGTGCTCCTTTAGCACTGAAAGTCTCCAGTGACCCCACCGATTGTCTGACAGACTTCTTGCTTCTGATGTACTTTACATTTTTTGTACTGTTAGTTTGTGTGTCTTTTGCTAGTTGCTTTTCAAATTCTTTCTTGGCCTACCTAATTATACTGTTAACACTTGCCAGAGTTCATTCTTCTTGCTATGTTCCTCAATAGGATTTGTGAGGCTGTCATTGATTCAGTTCCCTACTACTGTACACCACATTTGTTTGGCTGAAAAGGGCATGTATATGAAGGAGACTCTGCAGGACCCTTTCCCCTTTCCTGTGTTTTTTCTTTTGCTCTCTGGCATGGTGCTAACTGCACATAACGCAATGAACAAGGCAAGATCCAGACCTTGGTGGATCCCAGGAATGCATCTATCACATCATCGCTGCCAAGCTTGCCAGCCCGAACCATCATTTTGATGTTGTATGGGCAGGATAGGTGTTTCTGATCCCAGCCCATCACCAAGTCTGAAATCCCCACATTTCACAGAAATGATATTGCTGTTACATGCAAGACAAGAAGGTATTAAATACACTTCAAATAGCTGAGATTTGCAGAATTACACGTAAAATTATCCCAAGTGAATATATTATTGTGTATGATATTTGGACTACAGTGAAAGGCAGACATTGTTTTCAGTATCACAAATTCCCCACCAAGTTCACTGTGTCATCTAGTCATCCTTTTTTATAGATACAGAAACAAGGAAAAAATGGAATCTAAAAGTGCACTGTCAACTTGAATGATTTTCCAGGTGCTTGTTACTAAACAACCATCAACCCTTGAAGCTCCAGAAAGGCAATAAAACCAATAGAACTAATAAAGGAAAACTGTGTGGGGCTTGACAAATCTGGCTGTCCCTGGCATGTGACAGCCAATTTTACCAAGTGGGCAAATTGAAGCTGTATCAGGGTTGTCCATAGGATAAGTGACCCTGAGAAAACTAGCACTGACTCTTAATTTTAAGCTTTATGTTCTTTGCTAAATCCCTCTATAAAAGGACTATTTCAAAAGATAGCTACAAAAATAACCTGCACCCAATAATTATTATTTAACACAGAAGGAAATAATTGCTCATTAAATGCTCTTTAACCACCATGCCGAACAATAATGTTAATCCCTACATAGATATAGTGGCTTTCCATCCAAAATCCTCAAAATGCTGATCCCACCTGTTCTCTATTAATGATTATTTTATACCTCTGCTAAAGATACATGGCAGAACAATCTACCGATTTGGTTTTGCAATTCTCTCAGTGACGCACTGTCGGCTTCTCTTCACCTTTGACACTTGAACCCAGTGGTTCCCAACTTGCAACTTGTGGTCGTCTGTGGAGAGCTGGCTATTTACATGGTGCTGGCTCTTACAGTCTGCATTACAGGGACTAAAAATATATCCACTTCCTAATATCACTTTTCCATGTAAGCAATTGCTGTAGATGCCACAGAGATGTTATCTGACAAATAATGGGAGAAAGAGTCCATGTGACTGTATATGGGAGCTGAGGTGTGCATGAGCTGATCTCTTTATTATGATGCAGTTCACACTGGGAAACAGTTTGAGAAGTCCTGCCTTAACCTTAAGCCCATTATGTGAAGCCCTGACACTTCAACACTGCTTCAGCACCTCATTGCTATGCTGCCCTGCGACACAGCCTGATGCCTCACACTTCTTGCAGGTAGCTAGAGATAGCAAACTACAATTTTTAAGTAAATACTGAAAGTGGTGCCAAGTAAAAGAAATGAAGCATTGTCATTTGGTTTAGCTGGTTAGCTGAGGTGAATCTGACTCTATCTGACAGGCGTTGATCTTTTGACTGGGATAGTGCTGTCTTCTGAATAAACCCAAAGTGTGATTTTGCCTCTTTCTTTGTACCATGACCTCACGTAGGGCAGTCTGTGATGTGCACAGGCTGTCTCAGTTGCCAACATTCTCCAGTGCCCTACTACACTACAACCCCACACATTCCTTTGTAATTTCCGCAGAAACACAGTTGTAAGTCATGAGGCTACTCATGGGAAAAAATCACTATAAAGGGAGGTGATACATACCAAGTGGTAGGAGTACCACAGTCCACTGTAATGCAGCAATGAAAATTGCTAGCCAGGAGGAAAACTATTTCTTCAACTGAACTAATTAAGAAAATAATTAAAGACTGTAGTAAGGCGATGTGGCCTCCCTCCAAGCCAGAGGGGAAGGGACCACTCTCTCCGCTCAGTTGGGTGGAGTCAGGGCAGGCCTGGGCCTCCCACCAAAAGTGGAGAGGCGGGGCAGGAAGTATAAAAGGCAGAGCCCCTAGCCCAGTGGAGACCGAGCCAGGGAAGGAGATGGACACATCCTGCTTGCTGCTGCCCAGCCAGGCGGTGGCCTGGAGCTGGAGGGGCCCAAGAAGGAGTTGGAGCTGGTGGGACTGCAAGCGGCCGAATATCCTGAGGAACCAGAGACCACGGAGCCGGATCTGGAACTCGGGTAGGAAGTAGCGCAGGGGTTTAGTTTGATGGTGTTTGGCTTAACAGCTGGTCAGCATATTGCGGGAGGATCCCCGTTGACCCGATGGTGGGCCCTGGGCTGGAACGCAGTGGAGTTGTGCCAGGGGTAGGGGAACGCAGGCCCGCCCCTCATCCCTGGGGTGGCAGCCTCCCTGCCATAGGCCATGTGGCCATTGCTTGCCAGCGCTCCCCTGCCTACGGGTTAGCGCTATAGATTGCTTACCGGCTCTACCCTGCCTAGGGCCTCTTGATCGTTGGGAATTAACCCTGGTACAAAGGCCAGGACGCTGCACCTACTCTGCTAATTCCCCCAACAGTAGGCCGTGATGCTGGTGACATACTGAGGCGGGGTGGCGTCCCCATGAGCCAGAGGGTGAGGGACAACTGCTCCAGTACTACAAAGACAAACCAGAAAGTATGTCAAAATAAACATCTACGCTATGGAACACGTAGGCTTCAAAGTTACAGATGCATATCTGCTAGAAAAGAAGCACCGGACTATTTCCAAAGTCTGGGATCTGGTTGTTGTGCATCCGCCGCTGGAGTCAATGAGACTGTAAATATTCAGAACAAAGCATGAAAATGCTTCGCATTAGATGCCTGTAGTGTCATCAGTGCTTCCAAGGGGGAGCACAAGTTCCTGAACTGACATCTGGACTGAAGAAAGGAGGTCACAATTAATTTAAAATATTTTATTTAAAACAGGAACTATTTGGAGTCACTTAGAATCACTATCAGTGTGAATTCACCCCAGTATGGATGTGATGCACAAGGCTTTCAGGAATGGTCTTAACTGGTACCTACGGTCTTGTGCAGCTCCTGCACTTCACTGAGTTTCACTTTCATGCATTCAAAAACGTGATCCATTTAATATATTTATATTTTAAAGTTTTTAAATTCCTCATTCAGGAACTTTACCATTCTCTGGGATCCTCCCACTTCGCAGGGTCCTAGAGCCCAGGCTCCAGCCCAAGGCCAGACACCTACACCGCAATTAGACAGCCCCTTAGCCGTAGTCAGCTGGCACGGGCCAGCCCTGGGGATTTAATTGCAGTGTAGACACACCTACAGAATGAGTCAGATTCAGGCTCCTTGTAGAATGATTCAGCATGCAAGTGACTCAGCCAGCACCAACAACGGTGGGTAGGAAGAAACTTCAGTAAGTATAACAAAGTCAGCTAGAATTGATATGCAAACTAGACACAATCAACTCCGGTTTGAATAAGGACTGGGAATGGCTGAGCCATTACAAACATTGAATCTATCTCCCCTTGTAAGTATTCTCACACTTCTTAACTGTCTGTACTGGGCTAGCTTGATTATCACTTCAAAAGTTTTTTTTCTCTTAATTAATTGGCCTCTCAGAGTTGGTAAGACAACTCCCACCTGTTTATGCTCTCTGTATGTGTGTATATATATCTCCTCAATATATGTTCCATTCTATATGCATCCGAAGAAGTGGGCTGTAGTCCACGAAAGCTTATGCTCTAATAAATTTGTTAGTCTCTAAGGTGCCACAAGTACTCCTGTTCTTCTTTTTGCAAAGTCAGGATAAACTTCCTCAATACAGTTTCTCAGGGAATAAGGTTCAGCACTGGAATTTTCTTGTCAGTCCTGATTAAGGCTCAACAAAGCCTAAAGTCACTTCAATGCCATCTAATAATGTCAAAAATCATTACATAAGGAAGCACTAGTGAATATTACAAATCGAAACCCCCTAAATGTAATTTACTCTATGACATAATAGTGTCAGTCAGACACAACTTGTGTTGCTTCCGGTTGGCAGGGAATGAGTGAGGAGATCAGATACTCATCTTCTGCAAGGAACAAGAGTTGTTTTTAACTAGTTGGCTGTTTACAAGTCCAGCCCAATAACTACCCTTACTATTTGCATTTCTTTGGACACTGAAGAACTGATTAGAAGTTGTAATTGTTTTCTGAAACTTTGAAGCCTTAAAGTTGTGTGACAGGCCTACTTTAAATGTTTTACAATAAAAATCTGTTACCAAATTCTAGACTTAATTTATCCAAGAACTTGTTAAAATTCCCTCTGTGCAGTCACTGAATGAATGTGCTTTTGAAGTCATTTACTCACCAATAAATTACAATGGTCTGAAATCATTAGCAACAAAGTAAATTGTTTTAATTGATCTGAACTTCGTTACGACCCAGGAGCTTCGTTTCTGCGCAACTGCACTTTCCAAAGGACTACAATAACAAATTAATCTCTCTTGAATCCTGTCATCTTTAAAGTGCTCCCTGCTCTGAAGAGCTTCACAGGAAAAAAACTTGCTAAAGTAAGGGGGCTAAGTACTTCACAATGAGTTCAAGTTCCTCTCTGCTGAAATACAGAACAGTTGGCTCCAAAGGGAGTGTGAAGTTTGTTCTCTGTTGATCCCAGGACAAGTTCACATACCCTTCCACTTTTAATTGGCTAGTGGTTGTAAAACACTTTCAGGACACAAGATTTAAAGGCACCTGTCATTCTCTTGGTCTAGTATTTTGTTTCTGGGGCAAGGGGTCAGGAGTGCTAAAGAAGATGCACATTTAACATGGGGAGAGGGAAAGCCTGTCTATCACTCTGATGTGCTCCCACTGTCTAATTGTACTAATGAGCTCGGAAGTGCATCCGATCCACTGTTCCTCAGCTGAGGGCTCACTCCCAGTGACACAGGGCAGTAAGTGTGCATTTGGGGTGAGAAATGGATCCCAGATTGGAGGTAAGTCTAGGGAAGGGGCTGAAAGAATTTGCTTCCACAACAAAACTTTCTCTAGGGGAAAGTTGCTGGCAGTAAAAGTAGAATGATCAGTCTTGGGTCCATGCCCTGGTCTCTGGATCTTGCCTGTTTGGGAGCTCCATGGCTGACAGGAAGCTTGGTACTGTAGTTCGTTGTCCTAGATGGCAAGCAGCAGATAAGTTAGTATACACTTGAATTTCAAGAGCGCTGTTCATAAGAAAGTTCTGCTGGGCATTATCTATGCTGGGAAATGCATCAGGTCAGAAAATGCTTTAACTAGAACACCAGGGGTAAACATGATTTTGCCCTTGGTGTGTGTAAGTACAATCCTTTTTAAAAATGTGTCAGTAGCTGATGGCTGACCCTAGGGCACACTCGTGTAAGAAAACATATTAACATGTTTTAGCTGAGAGAGAAGCACAAACAGTGAATGTGTTTTTAAACCCGACACCCCTTGTTCACACTTATGTTCAGCATCGTTTTAGTGAATGTGTTTCCGACAGCGATGCTTTTGCCCAGTATAGAAAAGATCTTTCAGGGACCAGCTGTTTGCCCATATGTTCACTAGCCAGTGTAGCACTGCAGGTCTATCAGTTGAGAACATACTGAACAGCTTCCCCAATGCTCTACTTTAGAATGCTACCTCCCATATTCACTTCCCCTTTGAACAAAACCATTGTGTTGGATAGGACTATCACTGCACTACATAAACAAACACCGGTACTGAACATATGGCCTCATTCTGCCACAGCCCCACATTTACAAGTTGTGCCAGACAAGCTTGATTTTCTTTTTTAATAGAATCACAAAATAAACAGATGAAGTTACCCAGTAGTTGCACTATATGGAGATACTGGAAAGTATTTGCTATGAGGCCTCACACAGTCAATTAAAAATGACTTGGATATGAACAAGGTTATATGGATTGAAAAGTGGATGGAAAATCATAAACAAATGATAATGATAAATGGCTAGGTCCTGAAGTAGGGGAATGTATCTAGTGAGATACTGCAGGGATCTGGGTTAAACCCCATTTTACTGTGTCACATCCTCAGCTGGTGTAAATCAGTGTAGCTCTACTGAACTCAGTTCTAGAATACTGACAATTCGGTTTGCCAGGCGTCCAGTTTTCGACTGGAACACCCGGTCGAAAAGGGACCCTGGTGGCTCCAATCGGTAAAGGTCCAGTGGGTGGTGCGGCGGGAGCCGGAGGCTAAGGCAGGCTCCCTGCCTGCCCTAGCTCTGTGCGGCTCCCGGAAGCGACCGCCAGGTCCTTGTGGGCCCCAGGCACATGGGCAGCCAGGGAGGCTCCACGCGCTGCCCACGCCCCGAGTGCTGGCTAAGCAGCTCCCCCCATTAGCCAGGAACCACGACCAATGGGAGCTGCGGGGGCAGCACCTGCATATGCCAGGGCAGCGTGCGGAGGCTCCCTGGCTGCGCCTCTGCCTATGGGCCGCAGGGATCTGGCGGCCACTTCCTGGGAGCCATGGTAAGCGCCGCTGGGACCCCAAACCACCTTCCGCACCCCAACCGCTTGCCCCAGCCCGGAGCCCCCTCTCGCACCCAACTCCCTCCCGGATCCCGCACGCCAAACCCACCCAACACCCTGCCCCAGCCCTGAGTTCCCTCCTGCACCCCCTTGACCCCACTCCAGAGCCTACACTCCCAGCTTAGGGTCTCACTGCCCCCTATACCCCAACCCCCTGCCCCAGCCCGGAGCCCTCTCCTGCACCTCAAACCCCTCATCCCCAGCCTAACGCCAGAGCCCTCTCCCCTAGCCAGAGTCCTCACCCCCTCCCATACTCCAACCCCCTCAGCCCCAGCCTGGAGCCCCCTCCTGCACCCCAAACCCCATTCCTGGCCCCACCCCAGAGCCTGCACCCCCAGAGGGAGCCTGCACCCCCTGCACCCTAGTCCCCTGCCCCAGCCCAGAGCCCCTCATTTCTGGCCCCACCTGGTGCCCGCACCCCCAGCCTAGGGCCCATGCCTCCCCTGAATCCCAACCTGCTGCCCCAGCCCAGAGCCCTCTCCCACACCCCAAGCCCCTCATCTCTGGCCTCACCCCAGAGCCCTCACCCCCCGCTCCAGCCTGGTGAAAGTGAGTGAGGGTGGGGGAGAGCGAGTGACAGAGGGAGGGGGGGAAGGGCCTCGGAGAAGGGGTGGGGCGGGGCCTCGGGGCAGGGACGTTCGGTTTTGTGCAATTAGAAAGTTGGCAACCCTATTGACAATAATGCTTTGGCTCAGAGCAAGAAAGGAAATCTGTGTTTAAAACTAGTCTCATCAAAGCTGAAAAAGGCAGAAAGACCTTCTCAGAGGCCAAATGAAGCAGATCTGTTCTTGTGTTTGAGGGGTGGGAGGAGAGGGGTGTGTGTGAGAGAAACTCCCTAGTGCTATAAATCCTTGGAAAATGAGAAACCCTTCTGCAATTTACAGCTTTTCTTTTCTTGATGTAATGTTATGGCAGGCCCCATAGTTAGAATTGCTATCACATTTTCCCCCAGTTCAAGCACTGAAAGTTGTATGTATGTAGTCAGGGGAACACCCCTTTGGAGGGCACCTGTGATTAATTTTAAGGATTAAAACAGCTAAAATGAAAGAGCAAAGTAAAAGTAAAGACTGAACTAGGGAAAGAAGGAGGAGAGAAAAACGAGGAAGGGCTAATAAATAGGGAAAACTCAACTTTAAAATCAACAGATTTGGGCCACTTAGACCAATAGTGAGGTTGTTCCAGTGTTGGGCTGCGGGCTGCATATAGGCTGAGAGCCGTTAACATGAATGCAAGAGGCATGACTGTTCTCTTCATTGCTACAACATCCAGTTCCCTGTGTCACAAGATAGTGCTCTCTTTTCTGAGCTCTAGGTTAAGCAATCCATATGGACACTGTACCTAATTACTGGATGTTTCATTCACCTATAATTGCACGTGACTTTTTGTAGTTGCCGACCCAGTTTTAAAATTGAGAAGTATTGGTGCATACATGCCTGTATCATCTCCTGCTTTTGCTCACTTTCCACCCAGTTAATCCATTCACCTACTGTAAATCCGTCAGGCACAATGGATTGTGTGGATGACCATATGGCCACACACAAGTGCATTCCCTTCCTGGCTTGCTGTCAAGCAACTCCCGTGCAAAGCTCTGCTAATGCAGCCTCAGGAGTCAGCGCTTCCTGGTGCACGCTCTGTTAGACCTTGTGCCGATCAGGCTCCCTGCTATTTGTAGCTTTCAGAGTCATCCCATTTTCGGGTGCTCCAGCTCCTGAACTGTTTTTTTGTTTCTGTCTAGGATTTTTATGCACTGTTCCCAATTTGTAGTTTAGTGACTTACAAGCAAGCTCCAATACAGCAACTTGCAGACAATAGCTACTGATGTGATGATGAGCATATTAAGTTTCAGTACTCATTCCACTGTGTCCTTTTATGAGCACAGCCTGTCAAGCATGGTTAATCCTTGCAAATGTGCAATGACTTTATGGCAGGGACTGCAATGAGAGAGGAATGCGCAGGCAGGCATTTCAGTTGGTGGATGCTGTTTCAAGAAACTCTAGTGTTTACATATATTGCAACAAGAATGGGTGACAGTTTTTTAGAAGAATTTAGAAGCTGAAGGCTCAAGGACCAGAGAATAGACTGAAGCTTAATTTCAAGATTTCACTTCATGTAACGTTGGCCAAACAGACAGGTGCAGAGGTGCTGTAAATCACATCACACAGCACAGCTTTACCCTGTCTGAATAATGGCAGCCTGCGCAAACAAGAGCAAAGAGACGACGACTTAAAGCAAACCAATGCCCAGCAGCCTAGTTTAAATACTATCCCAATAGTGTCTCAATTCAATGTTAATACTGGGGGTTTCACAGCAAAAGTTAAATTCATCAATGGAGAGAAATGGCATCTTTCAAAACCTTAAAAAAAACCAGTCTGAGCACAACCAGATTAGTTCTCCATTCTCATTGACTTTGAGGGGGCTAATCACCATTCCAAATCAACATTTGAGCTGAACCCGACATTGAAAATCATACATAATTACACTGATTAATTTTGCTGAAAACATACAGTGTTTTGTCATAGGAATGTAAACATAACAAGGTGCTGGGGTGACACGAAGAGTAGGAACACGCTGCAGCTCAGAAGAAACTGCTCAGATTCTGGAGTTTGAATGGTTGCATTTAGTGAAAGAGCAGCATTGATTCCCATATCTACTAATTTCTACAAAGGAAAACAGCAAAGGAAAAATAGTGGGAGCATGGCTAGTGAGCACACTGCACCCTACAAAATGGATCAAATCATTTATACATCAGAGGAAAATGAAGTTCAACATAATGCAAATGGTACTTGAAACAGCATCAGGATTACAGACCATCTGTATATTAAAGTAATGGGGCCAAAGAAGCAGCTAGACCACAGGTAGACAGCAGCAATATTGGAACACAGGGAACTTCACTAGGTTCCTTGGGACTGAATTATTTAAAACCCAGTACAAGAAATAAAAAAGGAAGCACATCACAAGGAGGCTGGAAGACAGAAAGCTAGAGTTAGGAATTTCTTCCTTCCCATCTTTGTGTAACACCAACATTACAGAACAAATTGATGTAGCCCTAGAAACAAGCTCACCATGAGTACCTAGAGAAAAGAAGCCGTTTTTGTAAGGCGAGAGCAGTAGCTGAATTCCAACAGCTAAACCCACTAATCTCACTGAGGAAACCAACGTTAATATGTAGCACTTAAAATGGAAAGGGATCTATTTCTTCTTAACGGTGTCTTGTCGCACAAAATTCTGAAAAGCCATTGAAGGTAAATTGCTTGGTTTTCAATTTTAAAGCTGCACTTAACCAAACACCATCAGTCTCCAGATATAGTGGCAGGGGGGAAAAAGGCAACACATTTGGAGGTCTCTAGCACCTAAAATCACAACAAACACCCTATCAGCCTCTTGTCAACTAAAGACAACACTTAGAGATAATAAATTGCTGTGATCATTTTTTTGTATGAAAAGCCTTTTGAGGACCTTTTTTCATATACACTGAATAGTTTGGCCAATCCACTGATGAGTGCCAGATTCATCTGCAGCTAGGTGTCTGGGTCATACAGAAAAGAAGAATGAACCTAAGCAAATAGAATGCTTTCCAAGGATCTTTCACTGGGGTAAACAAATGAGATGATATTATATCTATCTATAGGTGGAGCCGACAGCAACCAGGGCCGGGTTCAATATCTAGGGGTTCCTTTTCAACAATACAACACGGAACCAGCTCAAGCCCCCACCCAGTAACCTGGGAAAATTACACCCCTCCCATGGGTGCCTCTGAAAGGCAATATTTCCCCACTTGCAAGCACAGAGTCTGAGTGTACCAAAGAAACTTTTAATGAAAGGAGGGAAGTCACCCGACATTAATTAGGGAAAATGCCACAAGCAGGTTTCATAAACCTAAAACTGTGAGCAGGACACCCACCCGAGAGTGCACGGGGCAGAGTCTTCTACCTTATGTTCTTGAGTTCTATAACCAAAAGTTCCTTAACTGTGCCCTCTGCCCCCTCGCCACACCCAACTCGCAGTGGTTGTCCTTGGTCAGTGAGGACCCAGTGTCCAGAAGTGTACCTGTGTGAGTTCACCTCCCATTCAGGGAAGAAGACACCTGGCTTGCTCCACCATCTGAGCACTTGCTCTGGCTGGCTACCTCACCGGCCTCTGCTCTTCACCGCCTGGCCGCCCTGCCAGCCACTGTTCCTGGCCACCCTGATGATGGATCACCGGCTGATCGCCACTTTTTCACTGTCCGCCCGTCAGTCACCTCATGTTGCCACTTGCCTCTCTGCTGTGACCTCTGTAGGTCAGCCTCAGTGATTTTTAGCTCTCAGCAGGCTGAACAGAAACACTGCCCCACCACAAGTGATTTCAGCTCTCACTGAGTACTTAACATAACAAAAGGCTCCTAATGAAGCCTGTTTAGCTCTGTTTTTGAACAGAAGGACAGTGGAGAGGAGCCAGTTAAACCAGACTGGGGACCCTTAGGGAGAGTCCACACCTCCTGGATGGGACATCTGTCTCTCCCCCTCTTCCTTTCACAGGGGGCTGGCATTCAAGCCCCCGGCTTAACGAGGTCCTTTCAGCTGAGGGTGACCCCCTCATTTGGGACAGGTTAAGCACAGTTCTGCTCCCATACAATAAAAACAACACTGATAACAGCATTTCACTACTCCTACATTCAGTACTAAAGTGATTTGTAACCCAACACCAATCAAAGTTGATCACTTTGAGCAACACCGCTCTATCTGCTGGATATCTTGGCAGAGTAAGTGTGTTCATGTAAATACGGTTTGCTCCTGAAGTCTCTCCCCATCCCAGCTAGCTGTCAGGGGAGAGTTCATTCAGACCCTGCTTACATATATACACAAACACACATACAAGATACACTTGAAGCATGCCCTGTTGTACCTACAACCAATCCTCTCTATCCCTCTCTCTAGGTGCTTACGGTGCCCATCACCCAAGAATCGGAGTGATTTCCAAAACAGAATTATTGTGCAGCAAGGTCCAGTAAGTAGACTATATCGCTCCCTCCTCCTGGGGTAGGTGCGACCGCGTGGTGCTGCCAGCTGGGAGAGCAGCCTGAAGCAGAATCCTCCAGCTCGCATGATATTCCAGACAGGACTGAATCTCCATGAGACAAAACTTAAAGAAGAGAATGACCTGGAGTCATAGACTCATAGACTTTAAGGTCAGAAGGGACCAGTATGATCATCTAGTCTGACCTCCCGCATGATGCAGGCCACAAAAGCTGACCCACCCCCTTTCCTTTGACTCAGCTGTTGAAGTCCCCAAATCCTGTGATTTAAGGACTTCAAGTCTCAGAGAATCCTCCAGCTAGCGACCCCCGCCCCATGCTGGAGTCTCTGGCTCCCATTCGGTGCTCTACGAGGAGGATGGCCATGTCTGTCCAGGCGCCCCTGATTGACCTCACTGAGGAAGATTCCAAGGAGTCCTCCCAGAGCAGCAGCACCACGTCTGCCAGCAGCACGCAGGAGGACCAGAACGGATCCCCAGAGCTCGTCGCTGGGAAGCAGGAGAGCAGAGCTGCAGGGGATGTGGTGGAGACGTACACCATGCCCTGGAGGTTGCTAGGAGCTGGGCAGGGAAGACGTTCCCAGAAACCCCAGCCAAGCTACATGTTCGATGAGGACGGGTACCAGTCCTACTGCACCGTCTGCTGCAAAGGCAAGGAGCTGCTGCTGTGTAGCAATGCCAGCTGCTGCAGGTGCGTCTGTGTCGAATGCTTGGAGGTCCTGGTAGGGCAAGGCACCTCGGATAAGGCAAAAGAGCAAGAGCCCTGGAGCTATTACATGTGTCAACCACAGAAGTGCTATGGAGTGTTACAGTGCCGACTGGACTGGAATGTACGGCTGCAAGACTTCTTCACCAGCGACAAAGGACAGGAATATGATGCACCTAAAATCTGAAAAGGCCTGCACATTTCCCAGAGTCACTACCCTTGATAACAGAACGTCAATGATTGCATTGGCTACTTGGATCACAGCAGCCCCCACAGTAGACTTGCCCACAACAGCAGTGGTGACGGTGAGCTGAGCGGGCTCTATACTTGCCATGGTATGGTGTCTGCACGGGTAACCCATGGAAAAAAGGCGCAAAACGATTGTCTGCTGTGGCTTTCATGGAGGGAGGTGCAACTGACGACATGTACCCCAAACCACCCGCGACAATGTTTTTGCCCCATCAGGCATTGGGAACTTAACCCAGAATTCCAGTGGGCGGCGGAGAGTGCGGGAACTGTTGGATAGCTACCCACAGTGCACCACTCCATAAGTCGATACTAGCCACGGTAGTGAGGACGCACTCCACCAACTTAATGCGCTTAGTGGGGACACACGCAATCGACTGTATAAAATCAATTTATAAAAATAGACTTCTATAAAATCGACCTAATTTCGTAGTGTAGACATACCCTAAGTCTCATGCTGTATAGAGAACTGGATGAGGGTCTTAAAGCATTTGTCTGGATTCACCGGCTTTGTTCTTGTCTTTCCCCATGAATGCTTTGCATGGTCAGGCTATACCTACCCTTTTTTTGTTTTCAGGATGTGGGGCACGGTTTAGTTTATGCTAATGATAATGGGAACAGTACAAATTGCACTTTACATAGGATCCTGCCTTGGACAAGGGCCAATGACCATGGAAACTGCCACAGCTTGTACCTAATGCAGCTGCTAGAGATGCTGCTAGCAACATACAGTGTGAGATATGCCAACACTCCTTCATGCCAGAGATACTAGCATTTACTCAGTTCCAAGCTCAGCATGTCTGGAATGAGAACAGAAGAAAAGCCCACTCAAGCACAGCTTTCCCCAGCCCCACTCAGCCATCACCACCTGGGGTAAAATTCATGCAAACCTCTTTCTGCTGACAGCCAAGCATAGGGTTGGTTTAGGTAAATACTATCAGGGATTTCTTTCATCTCTGTCTCCAGGAATCACGCGTGGAGCTTACAGCCTGACCCAGCTGCCATCATTAGGCGAGTGGCATAACTGCCTTAGCCCCAAACCCAGTACTCCCCACACAAAGAAGGGGACAGTGCCGTGGCTGCACCACTCCTTCCAGCTCCAAAAAAAGGACACGGGGACAACCGCACGCTGCCCTGGCATCTGCAGGCACTCCCCCCGCCGCTTGGGGCGGCAAAAACCCTGGAGCCGGCCCTGTCTCTCCCTGTCTCCACTTCTTTAGTTCTAATGCAGAGAATTTCTGTTGCTTCCACACAAGAGAAGGTTGTGGACCTGATTCTCTTTGCACATACACCATATTTATGCTCATATAACTCGAATGACTTCAGTGGAATTACCCCTGATTCACACCAGGGATGGTGAGAGGAGAACCAGGGCCTTTGAGTCTTGGGATACAGAGCTGGTTAGTTCAAATATTAGAAATAACTCTGATTCCCCTAAGACAAATTTTCGGATAAACTGGATGAGAACCCGAAAGCCAGAGCAGGGATAGGACAGGTGGCAAAGCGACTTAAGCAGTAACATGTGCCAAGCCTTGGAAACACCAGAGAACACAAATAGCGGTTACATGTCTCAGGCTTTTGTTTCTATCCTAGCACTGAATGTGAAGATAAATGGAAGAGAAAAGCAGTGTGTTCGCCTTCTCCATGTAAACCTGAAGCTGCAGTCGAGTAAGTAACATTAAGTCTGACATGGGGAAGCTGTGAGGCATTACTCACCCTGAGAAGTTTAATGTATAATTTAGAAACATATAATCAAAATGGAAACATGAGAACCTCTTAAATAACTCTGAAGGGTATTCAGTTCGGAATCATACACAGTTCATATTTAGGAAAAGCTGCTAACCCAGTGGTGGAAATTTACCCCACACTGAATAATCTGATTTAGATGCATCCCAATATTGAAGCACTTTAGAGAGAACTCATTCATTTTCATGGGCCAGATTGAGGCTTTTTATTCATTATCACATGAAGTATAAGGACAACCTTTCTGTTTGACGCTCTAAGGCCATCAAAACTGAAAGATGTGATTCCCCTGGCTGCGGCTGAGAGTACCAGGCAATCAATGCCAGGGAGCCTGCACCTGCCCTGCTAGTAGGTATCATACATTACTCTCTGCAACTGCCCAGGTGCTAAAAGAGTATTAATAATCTCAAAGGAGGTATCACCAGCTACAAATACCAGTAAAACATTCCAGCCAATCACAGGGGAAAATGCACAAAGATTTTTTAAGAAAAGGCTCTGAGTTTCAGCCTTCATTCCTAGGTCATTAGAAGAGACCTTTACTTCAGTGTCCAGTGTGAAATGTGCTTTGACGCTGGTCTATTCTCTCACTCTTAAGGGGGTGGAGGGTTCCCTCCAGGCAAGGCTGGCTCCAGCATTTCTGCCGCCCCAAGCAAAAAAAAAAAAAAAAAAAAAAGCCTTCATCGGGGGCGGCAGTTCAGCAGCAGGTCCTTCGCTCCTAGAGGGAGTGAGGGACCTGCCGCCCCCGAATTGCCGCAGGTGCCGCTCCTCTCCCTTGGCCGCCCAAAGCACCTGCTTGTTAAGCTGGTGCCGGCCCTGCCTCCAGGTCAGACAGGAGGCATGTTGGCATAGGCAGTGGGGGTGTGCAGGAGAATAGCACTGCTGCTGTCTGCTACTCCCGTCCTAACATATGGTGGGCTTTGGTTTCTGGGGCTGTCAATCCAGCACCTTTCCCTAATAAGCGGAGGCATTTACACAGGAAATCTCCCCAGCCCTTGACCCTGCTGCAAGTGTCCCTTTAGAGCTACCCATGATCTGAATTCCAGCATGAGGGATTTTGAGCATACCTGGTGGAATCACCACTGCAGCCCAGAAAAATACACACATGTTGTGATAAATTAGGGAAGCCATGTTAATGTGCTGGCCTCAGAGACAATCTGGCTGGGTAGTTCCAACCTATTGTCTGTTTCCAGCACGATAACCCAATACCACACAGTGAACGGTGGTGACAAGCTGCAAGGAAAAGGCCAGTGTGGCTGGACCGTCTATGGTGCTTATTCAAGTTTCTCTGAGCTCTTCACCAGTGCCAGTTCAGGATTAGCTGAGCTTTTTACTGGCAGAACGCCAAGGAAGCGGAAGACTCCTTAGAGCTGACTCCTTGAATTAGATTTGCATAGTTCACTGCAGTTGTAAGTTAGTGAACTCAGTTCAGCCTCTAGTGGACATCAGGCCACATAAGAAAAAACAGCACACAATTTGGTAGCCCTCCGTGGAGAAAGAAGTGGTTCAGGACTATTTAGAAAAGCTGGACGAGCACAAGTCCATGGGGCCGGATGTGCTGCGTCCGAGGGTGCTAAAGGAGTTGGAGGATGTGATTGCAGAGCCATTGGCCATTATCTTTGAAAACTCGTGGTGATTGGGGGAGGTCACGGATGACTGGAAAAAGGCTAATGTAGTGCCCATCTTTAAAAAAGAGAAAGAGGAGGATCCGGGGAACTACAGGCCAGTCAGCCTCACCTCAGTCCCTGGAAAAATCATGGAGCAGGTCCTCAAGGAATCAATTCTGAAGCACTTGGAGGAGAGGAAGGTGATCAGGAACAGTCAGCATGGATTCACCAAGGGGAAGTCATGCCTGACTAACCTAATTGCCTTCTATGACAAGGCACTGTGGATGAGGGAAAAGCAGTGGACATATTATTCCTTGACTTTAGCAAAGCTTTTGATACGGTCTCCCACAGTATTTTTGCCAGCAAGTTAAAGAAGTATGGGCTGGATGAATGGACTATAAGGTGGATAGAAAGCTGGCTAGATCGTCAGGCTCAACGGGTAGTGATCAATGGCTCCATGTCTAGCTGGCAGCCGGTATCAAGCAGAGTGCCCCAAGGGTCAGTCCTGGAGTCGGTTTTGTTCAATATCTTCATTAATGATCTGGAGGATGGCGTGGATTGCACCCTCAGCAAGTTTGCAGATGACACTAAACTGGGAGGAGTGGTAGATATGCTGGAGGGTAGGGATAGGATACAGAGGAACCTAGACAAATTAGAGGATTGGGCCTAAAGAAATCTGATGAGGTTCAACAAGGACAAGTGCAGAGTCCTGCACTTAGGACGGAAGAATCCCGTGCACTGCTACAGACTAGGGACCGAGTGGCTAGGCAGCAGTTCTGCAGAAAAGGACCTAGGGGTTACAGTGGACAAGAAGCTGGATATGAGCCAACGGTGTGCCCTTCTTGCATAGCCACTAGGCACATGTCTGTCACATCTTTGTCCAGCTTGTCCTCGTCCCTCCCTCCACAAATGCAAGTCAATGCCACACCATTCCGTTTTGTTGCGAGCACATTCTTTCCATTTCTGGCCAAAGAGTTTTGTCATGGGATTAGCCCAGTGCAGTTTTGGTCTTCCCAGCAGTCGCTTGTGTTCTCTGGGGACCCAGTCACTGATGCGGGTTGTCCAACTATGGTCTTGCCTGTGGACTACATGACCTGCCCATCTCCGCTTTGCATCGTACATCACCTGCACTACATCAGTCACCTCTGTATGCCTTCTGATTTCCTTATTGCCACATGTCTGTAGTGGAGTTAAATCACCTGAATGTGGTGATTCCTAATACAGGAACACAGGAAATGCCAGACTGAATCAGATCCAAAATCCCTCTACTCCATCGTCCTGTGTCTCTCAATGTCCAGCACCAGATGCCTCAAATGAAGAAGGTTCACGAAACTTCACAGCTGGCAAATGTGAGAAAATCTGCCGCCCAAGAAGGGCTGATCCTAATACCTGATAACTAGAGATTTATTTAAATCCTGTAGTATGAGGTTTTACCACCTTCCAATAGTATTGTTATTAGCATTAATTACACCTCTACCTTGATATAACGCTGTCCTAGGGGGCCAAAAAATCTTACCGCGTTATAGGTGAAACCGCGTTATATTGAACTTGCTTTGATCCGCTGGAGTGCGCAGCCCCGCGCCCCCGGAGCACTGCTTTACCGCGTTATATCCGAATTCGTGTTATATCGGGTCGTGTTATATCGGGGTAGCTCTGGATAGTCTTGTTAACTATATATAGGTCCCTGCTTGAATCTTACTATATTCTTGGCCTAAATGACATTCTGTGGCAGTGAATTCTACAGTCTAATTATATACATTGTGTGAAAGAGTATTTCCTTTTAATTTTTGAATTTGCCACCTCTTAACTTCATTGAATGTCCCTTTGTTCTTGTGTGATGAGATAGGAAAAACAAATGCTCCCATGTAGCACCTCTAGCACATTAGTTATTTTATATATTTATCATGTCTCTGCTTATTTTTCTTGTTTCCAAGGTAAACAATCCCAGTATTTTCAATCTCTCTTGGTAAAAAGGTTTTCCATACTTCTAATCATTCTTATTGTACCGCTCTGAACCCTCTAATTCTGCAATATGCTTTTTGAGGTAGAGTCATCAGTACTCCTCACAGCATTTCAGATATTTTCCATATTATTATCCTTCTCATTCCGTATGCATGCTAACATCTTGTTTGCTTTTTAATCTCTACTGCCCACTAATAGAAACACTGACAAAACAGTGGCTGGCTGCAGTGAGCCCAGCTTTTAACTTTCTGTGCAGATTCAGGGCCAGAACCATCTCCCTCTTGGTATCACTCCCAACTTGCCACAAAATTGCAAACACCTTGCACCTCTCCTAGCAAAACCCCACTAGCCCTTTCAGGATGGGATGTGACTGACTCATGAGGCTACCAGTGCCCCTCCTGAGGTGGCTGTCTCTCAATCTCTCCTGTTCACGCTGTTCCACTTTGTGTAACATTCGTGACTAGTCAGTGGGCCAGCAAGAGAATGACTCAGTAGCCTGGGGATTAGGACACCCTGGTTCCAGTCCCTGCCCCAATGAATATATATTTATACAAAGTGGAACAGCTTCAGCAGGAGAGATCGAGAGATGCACCCATAGTACCCTTTAGGCTGGGGATTAATCTGGAGCAGGGATTTGAATCCAAGCCTCCCAACAACCCAGCTGAGTGCCCTAGTCACTGAGCTATTTGGTATAATGGGGGTGGGGCAACATTATCTCCTCCTCCTCCTCCTGTTTTGTTAGTCTAGCCTTTCATTTCCTTTGTGTTTTGCTAAAAATTCTGAAAATGGCACTTTCAGTTCAGATCCAATCAATTTCTTTTTTTGATTTTTTGGAACTGCCAGCAAATGAAAAAAAGTAAGTTATTTGCACAAGTCTACTCTGAATACTTTACTATGGGAGTGTTGGGAGCTAACCTGTGGTAATACTGTGTGAGGACCTGACCCACTCTCCAGGCAGCCCCACAGGAGAAGAGCGCTGCACCTAAACCTCCCCCCCTACACACATATGCTTCAAATCCAGTGCGATATGGAGGAGCTGCAGTTTCCCCTTCCAAGGACACAGCTCTTCTGATTCTGAGTAAAGTGACTGCTTACCTGTTCTGTAAGGAGCGGGAGACGCTTCTTAGCATACATTCACAGACGATGCATTATTGCTCTGACTGCTTTGGAAGAGCTTTATCACATATATTTTTTAAAGCCCTGATAAGGCTCAGAGTCAGATAAGAGAAGACACGGGCCACCGTTTTATAACATTTTCCCAATTGCTGGCAGCTTATCTTCAGAAAATATCAATATATCCCCCAAATCCTTAAAACATTAATGGGAGCTGGGGAAATCAGCCTCTCTGACCTCAAACAGTATAGAAGTAAAATTCACACACTTATCAGATCAAAAAAGGGAACCAAAGTACCAAAACCAATGTGCCCCTGACACTCCAAATAGTAGGTGCCTGTATCTATAGTGAAAGATAGAACCAGTTGGGCTGATGTGTTAATTTTTACTGAAAATGATACTTCACACACATTTCACTTGACAACTTTCTAAACACAGACGGGGAGAGATAATATGCATCCAGCTGAAGTTTCTACCCTTTCAAAGGTTGCAGTGCAAGAAGGGATGGAAGTGTGATGAGGGCTTTACGCTGCATTGGACACATGATTGGTGATGAAAAGATGCATAGGAGGCTGGGAGGAAAGAGTGCTGCTTCTTTGGTTAGTTTTTACATTCTCTCTCTGATGTACGTCACAGACCCAGAGTGCTGTATAGGTGCCCTTTGTATAAGTCTGAAATCTAAACCAATACATACATAAATCAGGGACATGGAACAGAGAGGGAAGAGTCCCACAGAGGATACTGAACATGGGGATAGCTTAGAGAAGCAGGCACCGGTGTAGAGAGAGAGGCCTCCAAGAATGCTAGAAGGGTATGTGTGGGTATGAGGAGCGCAGAGAGAATTGCCTGCATGTGAAATGGCCCCTTGAGACACAGGAATCACAAAGCAGATGTAGGCCTGGTAACGCTGTATGCTCCCTCTCCACGTTCAGACACCACAGAGGCTGGGAGCAGGATAGGCCTTTCTGACACCCGATCCTCCTAGTCTCTCACCTTCCTGAGCAGAACTGGAGCATGACTGCAAAGGACATGCTGATAACACCTAGCCCCTGTTCATCTTCACTGCACCTTTATGCACTGAGTGACATCCTCACCTTACACGGGGGGTGGGGGAGGACGGGACAAACCCCTGTTGGGGATGGTCTAGGTCTACTTGGCCCTGTCACAGCGCAGGAGGCTGGACTTGATGACTTCTTGGGATCCCTTTCAGTCCGACAGGTCTATGATTCTACAGAGAGGTTTGAGAGGTATCTGCACAGCTCTGCCACTGCCCCTGCTGCTTCTGCAGAGGAGGGGGCTGGGGAGCAGCGCTCCAGAACGGCCAGTAGAGGTGCTCTCTCCCCCACCTCCATGTGGCAGGTTCAGTGGGCAGGTCGTCTTATGCTACAGCAGGCAGGCACCAGATGGGAGATCAGCATGTTTTATAACTAGGAGTGAATGTGAACAGTTTACAATGGGTTTTATTGCAGAAGGAAGGGTATTGGGGCTGAAATAACTTGGTCCAGGATTTGGGGCACTTTGGCAGAAAATTCACAACTTTTGCCTTTCTTCATGGCCAGAATAGGAGTTTCCATGGTTATGCCATGCCAAAGCACTAGTCCTGTTTATAGCCATATGGCGTAGTCACTCTGAAACACTAGATGAAACAGATACGAGCAGTGATGAGCTCCCAAAATCCTAAGAACCGGTTCTCTGCCAGGTCCCCTCGCTCCGGGTTTTCGGCGGCAGGTCCTTCACCGGGAGAAAGTGAAGGACCCGGTAGGGAACCGCGGGATGAGTACAAGCCCCACGTGGCCATCTCTCCCCCCCCATCCGACCCCAACCCACGTCCTGCCCCCGACTTCCCCCCCCAACCCGCAAGTTTCTCCTCCCCCCCCTCCGCCACCGAGGTAGCAGCAGCAGCCCTGGGCTCTGGGGGCTATTTAAAGGGCCAGGGCTCCCCTGTTTCTACCGCCCCGTCCTTTAAATAGCCGCTGGAGCCCTGGGGAAGTGACAGGGCTCCAGCGGCTATTTAAAGGACTGGGGCGGCAGAGGCAGCTGGAGCCCCGGCCCTTTAAATAGTCGCCGGAGCCCCCTACTAACCCAGGGCTCTGGGGGCTATTTAAAGGGCCGGGGAGCCCCAGCTTCTATCGCCCCGGTCCTTTAAATAGCTGCCAGAGTCATGGAGTAGTAGCAGGGCTCCAGCGGCTATTTAAAGGGCCGGGGCAGTAGAAGCAATGGGAGCCCTGGACTTTTTAAATAGCCCCCAGAGCCCCGCAGCCCTACCCCAGGGCTCCAAGAGTGGGACTCTGGTGACAATTTAAAGGGCCTGGGGCTCCAGCCCCTGCTGGGAGCCCCAGGCCCTTTAAATTGCCCCCTGGGGAAGCCGGGCCGCCCCTGTATGGCGCACTGGCTTTCCCCTTTAACAGCCAGTTCTACACGAGCTTCTAAATTTAACAACCAGTTCTTGCGAACCGGTGGGAACCGGCTCCAGCTCACCACTGGATACGAGGTTTTATTTACTGGCTGACATCGCTGTACTAATGTACCTTATTATGACAAGACATGGCTTTCATGTTACATTGCTGATGGCTCATGACCAATGCTAAAGACAGGGGATGCACAAAGGTGTCCCTTTCCATCCAGCATCAGCACAGCTCATCTTTGTAACAAGCGGGTTTCAATCATATTACTTGCACCATTCTAATCTCCCTGCTCTCTCCCCCACAAACTCCAGCACTCAGTTCAAATACAAATGGAAATGAAACAAGGCGTTTCCCCTTCAGCTTCCTTGCAGAGCAGCAGCTTTCCTGCTGGCTTCCACCCAGCATCACCACCAAAAACTCAAACACCTGCCCACAGGAAAGGGGGGAATGAAAAGAAAAAGCAAACATGTTTTCTCCTCAAACCGGAACAATGGAATAAGCAGCAGTCATCTATGGGAGGGGATTTCCTAGGATGGGGCCAGATTCTTTCCAGTGGCACCCATGGGCTGTAAACAGGGCAGAGCAACACCCAGAGGAATTCCCCTAGGAAAAGGGCAATGTAAGCCAGCATATACAATACAGCCCTACACCGTCCCTCTTCACAGCCCCGGGTGTAGCATTTGGGCTCGGGGCATGAAGGGGAGTGGCTGGAGCATCCTGCACTGCTGCACTTCCGGGCTGCAGATCACCTGCTGACAACCATGGGGAGACTGCTGTAAATTAGTGCAGCCCTGGATTGCTTTACCTTATTCTGGGGCCACACCAGCAGTCCAGAATCTGGGAGGCACAAAGGTGATTTAAACCTATCTTGGCGCCCCCCAAGGGTTGAGCCTTGGTGCAGAATCTGACCCATGATCTGCGAGCACAGAATCTCAGTCACAAACAACGCACTCTTCTCAAAGGTTTTATACCAAAACCACCATCAGAAATTCCTCCTCCTGCCTCCTCTGAGAAGTGATGGGACCCTACAGAGAGGCAGCTTGAGCCCCTCTCTCACTGTTAGCTGCTGTGGTGATGCTGTGGGGAGAGAGGAGCACCAGGCCCCAAACCTGTCAGCTTTAACACATGAAATCTGGGCGGAATCTGGGATCTAAAGAGTCTGTCCTTCTCTGCCCCTGAGGGTTCCTGACTGACTGGTGCTTTTCCAGCAGAGGGCATGCAAAACCATTCTGAAGCTACTGAAAAACACCCTGTACAGGCAGTATTTGGTATGTGCCCTGACATTCTTGCTGTTTTCCATAAAAAATAAAGGCCATTTCAGCAGTAAAGAGAGGATGTGAGGGATGAATGGATTTCCCCAGAACAGAACATTGTCCATGCTCAGACAACAATTGTGCGTGTGTGTGTGCACATGTATATGTTGTGTCACTGCCCACATTCTGACACTGACAGTAGTGTGAGGGACTCTGGCATTGTGCGTGCTCAGAGCTGGAGAAAGGCCACTTGCATTGCCATACTCAGATCTTGGCCACGGTGGGCAGTTTGTATGATAATATCCATGTGCAGATTTCAGCAGAGAAGGGGACAGGGGAGATGGAATTCCTGTAGTTAAAAAGAGACAGAGAAGAGAAGGCTGCTAGAATATGGAGTCTTGTTTATCAGCATCCAGTCAAGCAGCAAGAGCTGAAAGGAAGCATTCCATAAATAATACCGAGTGAATCTGCTCTGATCCACTAACCCACTTTAAGCACCTTTATGGTGAAGAATAAAACAGAAATTTAAACTTGATTGTTTTGATTTAGAATGCAGCTGTGCAGTGCTGATGCATATTCTGCTGTCCCAGCTTCCCAGTTGGAATTCAAACTCAGATAACTGACTAGATGGACAGTAAAAATGGCCTTTCTTTTTTGGGGGTGGGTCACAGCTAGAAACTCTACACACTGCATGAGAATGCTACTTCACTATGTGGGTCAGAGACGGGCTCATCTCTTCAGCATCTAAGGTAGGTGAGACCCAGGACCCTGTGATTAACACACAATATGAAGAGAACTTCCCCAACAACCTAGCAACTGCTGTGAATTATTCTGGGGAAGTTCTGTGGCCTGTCAGACTAGATGATCACAGCGGTCCCGTCTAGCCTTGGAATCTATGAAGCTGTGTAACATCCGCATGTTCTCATGAAAGCAGCAAGTGGGAGATCTCATCACTTCTTCCACCCTTGGTAGGCGAGAGCTGTCCTCTGACACTCAGCCCCTCTGCGCTGGGCTGGGGTGTCAGCACCTTGTGATAGGACACAACGTTAATTAAAACAGGGATTTTTAATTTAAATTAAAAAATAACTGATGGAGGGAAGGCAGGCTCAGCTCTCCTTCAGGGGGCACTAGCTTTCAGTACAAAAGGCCCAGTTTGGATACTGCCTGCTCGTTGTTTTGGTTGTTATAGGAGCCCTTAGAATTGTTCAGCCAGCTGAATCCTTGGACTCACAGAGTGTCCCAGAGGCTTTATCACTCTTTTGCCCGCAGGTGCCCTCATGCTGAGGTGCTATTATTCTGCAGTGAGTCTGACCCACTAGAAAGCCTGTAGTAAAAGTTAAGAAAATGGCCTTAGTTTGAATTAAATAAAATGTTTTTGAATAATTACTTCCTGTATCCTCAGATGAAATAGATGGTTCCCTGTGAGCCCTCTACTTGAATTACTGGATGTCCCAGCCGTAGCGTTTCGGGCATGGAAGTTCACAGCCTTGTGTCACAGAAACCTGAACTTCATCTGCTCAGGACTCAGAGATGGACACACCATGCACCATCTGCCGTCACTACATGAAACAGCTCTAAATAACACTAAACCCCAGCATATACTGGATCTTCAGATTTGCTTCCATCACACCATTCTTCTAACCCAGAGAGAAGATGACAACTACATTTACAATTTCCAAACTCTGTGCAGACATTAGCAAGCCAGGAGGCAAAACCCCTCTGTGAGACAGTGCATTTTGTCATCCCATTGCACAGACAGGAAATGAACAGAGAAGTGAGTCAACTTCCTCCATGTCACAGAGGCAGTCTGTACGAGGGATAACATTTGGTTCCTAGTCCAGTGATCAAACAACTCAGACCTGCTGTCTCTAGGTGCCTGTTTGGCGCCTTCCTCTGCTAAGGCCTCTGGTTATGAAAAGTGTAAGCAGATACAATTAGCTCACACCACAAGTACTGATGACCCAGGGCATTCCACACTTTTCTTTATCTCTGCTCTCTCTTTTCTTTTTCTATTAGTCAGCAACATCTTCATTTTAAGCACATCCTGCCCTGCCAAACTGAGCCTCTAAATAACCTCACACTTCATCATTTCTTTTCATTCAGCAGCTAACTGTCTGATGCAGCAGAGGCAGCCAGCTCTTCCAAGGGAAGGCATTTGCTGCTATTTTTCTTAAGTGCATTTTAATAATGCATTTCACATGTGAGAAACGGCCATTGGGAGTGCAGCCTGAGAGCTGGAACGCACAGCTAGACCAAGAGGTAATCGGAGGATGAGCAGCACCAGCTTGCAGTTTAAAGACTATTAATTACTGTTACTTTCCTGGAGATTTTTTGAAAATAATCAGGCTCCTGATTTGGGTTTAATGAGCAATTATTCCTTTTGTTTGTTGACATGGTGTGAGTTCCAGAGGATCCAATCAATAGAGCCTCTTATCTGCTAGTTTATTAAATTTGATTCATCACACTTGTTGTCCTTCCACCACTTTCTCCACTCTCCATATGTCTTGCTTATTATGACTTCCCTTCATATTGATGGAGTGGTCATTCTCCTGCCACAAAGCTATCAACGGGCAGGGGAGGAGCCGGCACCAAGGCCCCACTTCTAACTGGAAACCAGTACTTAGTGCAGGGGAGTTGGTTTTCCCGGACCACAAGCAGAGGCTCCCCCTTGCCTACAGATTTGGCACCATGAGTGGAAGGAGGCATCGACTGTCTCCATGGCATCATATCCCCCATCCACAGAACCCTACGAAGTGTTGGGGGAGAGGGGTCATGCTAAGAGCAGGGCTGAAGGGATCATACATTGTTCCTTTTGCCAAGCTCAAGTGGAATTAATTGGAAAGTTCCTACAATCTGGACCCCTCTCCACAGAATCTTCTGTGTTTTCCGCCCCTGCCCTATCCCAAGGATTTTATGTAGCAGAGGAACAATTTGGTCCAGCGAGACCAGTGGGGAACAGGGCACAGCACCAGAGTTCTAGGGACCCAGAGCTCAGCTACAGAATCCGGTGAAGAACAAGACAGGTTCTTAGTCATGTTGCCACGTAATTTTTGGAGCTAACAGATTTGAGTCCAGATGCCAGTTAAAAAAAGGAAAAAGTCATTGGGAAGGGACATGACATCCAGAAGCCATTGTGGTGCAGCACCCTTTTCGTTATACGAGGAGCACTCTACGCCTTCTACTCACTGTAAAGCCCGTTTCAATGCCCTGAGCCAAAATCTGCTTATGGAAATCTTCAGTAATGAATAAAACAAGTGTCCAAACTCATGGACAAATGCAGGTTAGGTAAAGAGTAGAGCTAATCAGAAATACGTTGTCAAACGTTTTGTGATGAAAAATGCCATTTTTGTCTGAAATGAGGTTTAGAAAAAAAATGTTAATTTCTACAAAAATTCCTGAGGGGGAAATAATGTTTGTTTTGGGAAACTTTACATTTCATTTTGAATTTTATTTTATTTTTTAAAATTTGTATATTATGTTTACATTATCTAATGACATGCCAGTAGTAGTTAATAATAAGCATGTCTATAACATGCACCACGATGACCTAATATAATTGTTGAAATATTCTATTTTTATTGTATTTTATTTTTAAAATCATTAAGGGCAGCTGCTACGTAGTACTGATTGAAACATCTCATCTTCTGTTTGAGATCCAAGTGGTGTCAATGAAACCGTGTGTAGGAGGCTGCAGCAGGAAAAGCAATAGCAGGAAAGTGTAACAGCAGCCCTGCCAAGTGCCATGCATCTCATGTGACACTTAAGCTTTTAGCAGCCCTGTCAGGTAAAATCTCCTGCTCAGGATGTGCGCCCTCAGACCCCATCCTAGGAGTCAGGAAACTAGCTTCCCCCTATTTTACAAATCAGGTATCTGACAGTTTGCATAAACTCATTTCAGGCACAGCTGGGAATCGAACCCAGCTCTCTAATATGACAGACCCATCCACTTAGCTGTACTGTCTTTCAGAATGAATGAGCCAAATCTATTCTTGGCTATGCTGTCTCTAATCACTGCTGTATACCACCCTCTGCTCCCAGAATCAGGAATAGAACCCAGGAATCCCGAAACCCAATATTCCACTGCTCACCCACACACAGTAGTGCAACACACTGGCAAAGCATGTGCCAGGTCCCCTCTTGGGGCTGGTTCACATGGAGAACAATACTTACTTCTGATACACATTACTCCTTTATCTCAAATGAAAATTTCAGTGCTCAGGCACTGACCATCCTGCATTCAAACCCTGCAGAAATCCTATGCTGGAAAACATAACGTGACCATGTAATTAAAGACTGTATCATAATCAATGAGCACAAGGAATCAGGCATTAATTCATGCATTTCCTAACTTTTGAATCCTTGATTTGAACTTTATCATTTTTTTGATGGGGGTGGATGGAGAGAGAGGCCTCTTTTAAGTTAGCAGTAATTGGGCTACTGGATGTCTCAAAGTACTACTAATGGGCTACATCACACTGGCAGGTCACTAGTTTTAATCCAGATCAGTTCAACAGGGATTAAGAGCTGATCCCATCTATGGATGTTTGGTGTTTCTCATCTGAGATGAATTTGGCAAGTCTCAGTTCCAGCTCCCCCATGACAAATTCATCACCAGGCGTTGAACTAACTGGCAGACTCAGCAGAGAGGTTGCTGGGCCATGAAGACTGAACTACCCATGTTGCCCCTACAGTAAGATCCATCCCTGCACAAATCAGGTCTGGATCATATGCAGAAGCTTGTAGCTTGTAGATATGTTGAGCTGTCACTCCTTTCACAAGCACTAAATTCATAGACTTTTCTAATGCTGAGGTTTATGGTTATACCCAAATTATTTGCAAGTTTGTAAATTAATTCATTAAACAATTTGTATAAAACATCACATGTGGAGCTGCACAAAATTTGGCAGCATCAGAACAGTTCCTCTCCTTGCTTTAACTTGCCCCTCGTTTTGCACACCCACAGAGATTTGGGTCACTGGACTTTGTCACTTGCATTTGATGTGCATCTCAAATCACTGTTTACATGGCTGCTGACTCTGGCTTTGTGTGTGCATCTGTCCATGTGTCCCTTGGTCACTAGTTGGATTTGGAGGTGCTGTGGTAAAGGTATGATGAGCATAAACCACATACCTGTACTTGGCACATAAAGTTCAAATGACATACTGCTGTTGGGTCAGTCCCACAAAACCAATCTCCAGCACTGCAGGCAGCATGCAGCCAAGGAAAGTGGAGACTCCCTGCTTTCTTTCTGATGTATGTGCACACGCACGCGCACACGCCTAGCCAGAAAGCACTATTGTTTCTGGATTCTCTTCAAATTAAAAACAAATCCATGTACGTTCTTCAGTAAAAAGAGTTAATTTCCAATCCGAGCGTGTAGGAGGGTGTCCCTAGGGAATGGAGTAATGAAGCCGCTAGTGCTAGTTGCAAAACAAATAGATAAATCAATGTTTCAATTTGCTCCATGTGAGAGAATGGGCTGCGGTTGCTTAGCAATTCAAAGAACATTATCGCAGGCTCCTCACAGGCAGCAAGAAAGCTACAAAAGTTGCTGAGGCTTGTGCCATATTAGAATGAAAACAAAACTTACATTCTAATGACAGCAGCAATTCAAGAGCCAAAGAAGGATGCTATTTCTATGATAAATCCCCTGAAATCCCTTTGAGTCACATCACCAGCTCACTGCAGAGCACAATGGTAAATACCAGTTGACTGTATTTTCAAAATCCATGGGAGCCACAGAAGAGACCAATCTTTCCGATGGTTTGTTCTGCAGTATGTTTTTCAATAAGTCCTATGAGCACAGGACTGAGAGATGGGTAAACCTGAGCCCTATTCACTGCTCTGCCACTGAGTCACCCATATAACTTTGTGCCAGTCACAATCTTTGTGTGTGTCAGTCACTGTAAATGGGGACAATACCCTTACAAAAACTCGACTGCATTCTACAGGAATTGTCCACCACACCATAGCTTACATCGACTGTCAATCATTATGGGAGGATTTCTTTTAATGGACAGCTTACTGACTGCACAGGGGTTTGGGGAGGGTTAATTTGTAGACCAGCTTGAGCTCTGGTGGAAGCAATGGTGTTACCCATGGATCTTGTTTGTAAATATTTTTCAAGGTGAAAATCTCAATGTAGCAGCTATGTATCGTTATTAAACTCACAACTTCCAAGGCTGGCCCACCCCCCATCTGTCTTCTGAACCCCCATCTCAGTTCCCTGCACCATCCTTCCCCCACAGCTGCATTCCCATACCAGTACTGTTAGAGCAGACTGCATGCTGGCATGAATCTGGTGCAGAGGGCTCCCCACCCCAGCATAGGTGATGTAGTGGAGTAGAACTCCACTATGTCTCTCCTCATTGGGACAGGGTACATACAACACTAGCTGCAGTGGCATAAGCTAGAACACCCCTTCAGCTACTCTAATTCTCTCTAGGGCTGGTGCAGACGAGCCCACAGCATTGGGGAGCTGTAACCAGCTTCCTGACACCATCTGCCCTCCCCCCACTGAGTGGAGCTTGAATGCAGGCCAGAAACTGGCCCAGTGTTTTTTGTCTGGGATGTGGTCACTCATTTCAATGAGTTGAGGACTTTCTCATGCAGAATTCAGAGGGGAAGGAGGCCCTGGGCCAAAATGAACCTGGGCTAAATTCCCTGCGAGGGGGTCTGGTCTTCTTACTCCTTATGGCTACTACTATACTGTTCTTTAGGCTTATTTTGCACATGTTGTTCTCCTTAGTGGAGCAGGCTTGAGACGTGAAGTTGGCCTGACTTTTCATTCTCCTCTTTGTGTCACACGGGCTCCTCTTACCTACCAAAGACTCGCAGGTGCCTGATCTCATTCCAGCCCAGGCCCTAAATGATTCCCAGGGGGACAAACTGAGCCAGGACTAGCTACAGCTACAATACAGTCAATGCTAGACCATAACTACTGTCTGACATTGACTCTGCAGTGTCCCCTTGGCCCTGTCCTCTCTGATTGGACCACACGAATGTAGCCCTTCCCTCTCACGCAAGTCCTGTACCTAAACCCTCCTGCGGTCCAGGTTATTTACAGGGTTCCTTGCTTTTTACTGCCTACAATGTGGGCAGCGGTGCTGGCCCTTTATTAGCTGCATACCCATCTGATATTGGGCCTGGCAGTTGATTGCCGATCAGATCTCTACAGATTCATGCTGGCTCTCCCCTGTGGGAACCAGTTGACATCACTGAAGTACTCTACGGAGGGAGCTGCGCCTCTCTTCTCATGCAGCACACCCATTGCCCCCAGCATGAGGAAGAAAATCGCACAACACACCAGCTTCCCTGGGTTTAGGAGACACTGTGGTAATCCTGAGAATTGGCATGGCAGGCATCACGGCAAAGTGTCAAGCTGAAGAGAATCATTCCCTTTCCCAAAACAGCTCTGCTGAGTGGAAATCGCTTGGGCACCTCCCAGTTACATCTGCTCTCACCTGGCAGGCAGAACATGCCTTCATTGAGCCCCAGAAGACAAGGCAAAGTGAGGCAAACTCACAGGCAGAACACAGCACAACGACGCACGTGCTTGGCTGGTGCCTTAGGGAGAGCACAGGGAAAGGAAGAATGAGGGAAGATGCAAGTTACAGAGTTTTCAGGGGAGCAAGGAAGGTGGGGAGGGCGAGTGGTTGCTTCTTTAGGATGTTTGAGAAACTTATTGGACAATTTCTCTTCTCAAGCAGGTGAATTACCAGGTTAGTGTGTGAGCAAAAGGCTTTTTTAACCCTGACTAAAATGAATGATCAGTATTATGTACTCATCTAAACAGCAGTAACTTTGGTTGGTGATGCACCTAATGCTTTGCAGACTCAAACAGCATCTTTACAGACATCTTTACCTGTGTCTGAGACATACCCAGAGAGTCTGTGGCAGAAGACATGCAGGGATAATGTGCTCCCTAGAGAGATAAAGGGCCTGATTCTCCTAGCTTGCTTTTGTAAGCCACTGAGATCAATGGGTTTCCACAGGCATAAGAGGGATGTAAGTAGCTTTGCCAACGCTATTGAGTTTATTGTGAATCTCGCAATGTTTGGCGACTTTCTCACTGCTCCAGCTCCCGGAGTCCTGGAATTACATGGGAGTTTCAGCTTCCATTTTTAAAAAAAAAGTAAATTTCTAGCCTTCAGTATTGTGGAGCAAAGTTTGAAACCGTAAATCTTAAAAGCTGAAACACAAAAAGGCAAAGAGACAGAACTCAACATTTGTTCTTTTTAAAAATCTCATGAGTAACCACTGAGTTGCTGACCTGGGTCCTTGGGGCTCTGGGGCTTGTACCTCAGGGAGGGATGCTGTCCCTGGGAGGAAGGGGGGCTAAGGGATGACTCACAGTCTGCTGAGCAACCCAGAGGAGAGCCACAGGGCCCTGTCGGCGTGGGGAGGATAACGGGGCGCCTACTCAGGGGAGGGGCAGTCTCTGAGAGAAAAGAGGGGCAGAGTCACATGACTGACCCGTGAAAGCCCAGGAAGAAGAGCTAGCCTGATCCATAGGAAGTCATGGCGCTCTGGAACGGGGAGAAGCCATTTTTGGAGCAGTCTGGAGCCAGCCACAGAAAAGGCAGGACTGGCTGTGGGGGCTTGTGAGGCCCAGTTCTGCATGTAGGATCCCTCTGAGAACTGGCCTCTGGGGACCTGGAAGCAAAATCCCTCAGCTTGGGCCTTTCCCTCTTCAAGACGACTCCCAGGCTATAGAGTTTTGACTGAATTGAGCCAGGCTGAGTTAGCCCTCCAGCTCCCTAGGTGAGATCCGTCACCCCAGGGCCCTGCTGTGCTGGCTGCTACCTCAGGGCTCCTGGCTGCTGGGAGTGTGTCTGAGGGCGGGGGGAGGAGAGTAAAGATCGAGTTTTAGGAGAGTTATTGTACTCTGCACCCAGAGCCCTGAACCTGTTTGGTGAGGGGAAATCTTGGGAAGAGCAGCAGCCTGACTCCTGCCCGCAGTGATCATCAGCCCTCTGCAGTGACTGAGGAGTCCAGAGCTACCTATGAACCTGAGGATCTGTCATGGAGTTGGAGTCACCATCCTTTAGGGAAATTGCATGGGAGATCCCTCTCCCTGAACTATGATCTCAAGGCTGGGAGAAGGGTTTGGGGATTTTATTACCCGCTGCCTGTTAAGACGGCAGAGGGCCTTATCATGTTATCCCATGTGTGAGTCATTTGAGCTGTACTGAGCCCAGTCAGCCAAGTTGCTAACTGCTACATAGAAGAGATTGTGGTCACAGGTCATCAAGGGCCCCTAAAAGGTATGTGTACCAACGGGACTCTAATTTTATGTTTGCTATATCAGGTCACGTGACTGGGAGAATGCATGGGTATTATCAGCATGGGCACGGGTGACCCTGAGAGTAGTGTTTTGCCGTCTTATGTCATATTTTCTTCCTGTTTAATATAATTACTGTGTTGAATATGTTTGTGATATTTCTTCAGAGTCTCCAACTATCTGGCAAGTAAGTGGGGGTTACCCTGAGGCTAGAATTTCCCTTCCAAGCTGCCCTGGTGACCCTGCCAGGAAAATAAACAAATACATTCATATGGGAAGAAAATAAAAAAAGTTACACCTGGTTGAGTGAAAGGCGGGATCCAGAAGAACCCAGGGCCGTCCATCAAAACGTGTATGGAGCTTGGCAATAAAGGAGGTAACCAGGTGGATAGGGGGCGCCATACATGATTTTAAAGCCAAAGTGGTTGGGGCAGACTCATGGTTATCGAACACAAGGGATTGGCAACTTTGTGATGAGTGAGAGGCGATTCAAGCCTTAAATGTCCAATGGCCTACAGTGTGGAAAGGCAGAGGAAAGGGTCCCTTGACCACTATCCTAAGTGGCCTCTTACATTGGCCTCTGCAAGCATGAGAGCAGCTTCCCTCCTGGGAAACAACTGGAAAGGAAGCTAGAGCACCACCATTCTCCACTGGGCTACCCCTCTCCTTAAAGCAACAAAATGACATTCCACATTCTTCATAACAGAGGCTCATACACCTGGGTGTGTCTGTCTAGGCTCACATACTGTGCTCATTATCCTGGTATCTCAGGGCTCAAGAAGCCCTTCTAAAGGGCTCAGAGTCCCTTTAGTGCACAAGGAGAGGCCAGTGTGATGGGGCAAGGGGAACTGCTGAAAGTTCACACTGACAGATATTTATGAGACTTCAACAGTGCAATCCATGCGCCCAGAAGCGCCCATAATTCACCCAGGCATGTCGTCACTCCCACCAACCACCTCAGATTCACAGGCAGGACATCAATCACTGGGATTATTTTAAAGCCCTTTGCCCCATTTTCATTGCTCCGACATCCGTTGCCATAGAAACAGGAGCAGCGGCTGGAAGCCGCATCGTTAGAATTCTTGTAAATTTCAGTTGTGGCTGTCGGCAGAGCCCTGCAAGTGCCTTTTCCAAACAGCACCAAGAGCCATTCAGGCTGTGCCCCAGGAGGCTGTGGGGTCCCAGGAACCAGCACCAAGGACGTTTCAGGATGCGCCCTACCAGGCGGTGAGGTCCCATGGGCCAGGAGAAAGTTTCCCCAGAAACAAACAGTCTTGAAATATTTCTCTTTCTTTAGTTTGTGTTTATATGTCCTTGGTTTAAGAGCGAACACCACCAGCCTGACACACTGACATATGACAGCAAGATTGCTAGAACAAGAGTGGAGGAATGGCCTGTTTACTTAGGAATGGAGTCTCATTCATGTATCACCACGGCTGGTTAGAGAGGTCTTGAATGTTGTCTGAACTAGGCGGCCTCTTTGTTTAGCTGAGTGCCTTGGCCTCTCCCTTATCACTGTAGTTATTTGGTATGACCTTGTGTTTAAAGCCAGAACATTTCAATGATAATCTACACACACACACATATACACCTAACTGGAACTTCCCAAATGGCATTTAAAACAAGGGCCTCAACTCATGCAATGTCCACAATAAATCGCATCACAACAGGCACTAGTAAGCAGCCTAGCCTATCATCTCAATCTGCAGTGGAGAGACCAAGGACTGTTTGAGTGGTTCATTAACCTCATGATTAAAAATTTACACCGTTTTTGCTGTCTGAATTTGTCTAGCTTCAACTTCCAGGCATTAGATCATATTATACTTTTCCCTGCTAGATTGAAGAGATCATTATCAAATATTTGTTCCCCATGTAGGTACTACAATCAAATCATCTCTTGAACTTCTCTTTGCTAAGCTAAATAGACTGAGCTCCTTGAATCTATCACTATAATACAGCTTTTTTAATCCTCTAATCACTCTGTGACTCTTCTCCAAACCCTCTCCAATTTATCTTCTTGAATTATGGGCACCAGAACTGGACACACTATTCCATCACCAGTGACACCAGTGCCAAATATAGAAGTAAAATAACCACTCTACTCCTGGTTGAGATTTCATTGTTTATGCTTAGAAGGATCGCACTAGTCCTTTTGACCATCATATTGCACTGGGAGTTCATATTCAGCTGATTATCCATCACTCCCGCCACCAATCTTTTCCCGAGTCACTGCTTTATAGGTTAGACTCCCCCATCCTGCAAGTTTGGCCTACATCCTAGAGGTATACACTTACATTTAGGTGCATTAAAATGCATACTGTTTGGTAGCACCCACTTTACCAAGCGATTCAGATGGCTTTGAATCAGTGACCTGTCCTAATTATTTCCTACTCCTCCACTTTTTCTGTCATCTGCAAACTTTATCACTGACTATTTTGTTTTCTTCCATGTTCAATAGCATTGGTTTTTGGCCCTATCATTGCAGAACCCCAGTAGAAACGCATCCGCTTGGTGATTATTCCCTGTTTACAATTATATTTCAAGATCTGTCAGTTAGCCAGCTTTTAATCCATTTAATGTGTGCCATGTTAATTTTATATCAATCTTAATCAAAATACTATGTGGTACCGAGTCAAATTCCTTACAGAAGACTAAGTATATTCTATCAACACTACTGCCTGCATCAGCCAAACTTGTTATCTCATGAAAAAAACATACCCAGTTTTTTAACAGGATCTGTCTTCCACAAACCCTTGTTGATTTACATTAACTAATACCCTCCTTTAATTCTTTATTAGTCAAGTCGCATACCAGATACTCTATTATATTTTGCACAGGACTGACGTCAGACTGACAGGCCTACAATTACCTGGGTCATCCTGTTTATTCTTTTTAAATATTGGTGCAAGATTAGCTTTCTTCCACTATTCTGGAACTTCCCAGTGTTCCAAGACTTGTTTAAAATCAACATTAACAGTTCAATGAGATCCTCAGCCAGTTCTTTTAAAACTCTTGGATGCAAGTTATATGGTAAAAAGTGTCTTTAGTAGCTGCTATTTAACACCCTCCTGAGATGCTAGTGGAATGGAAAGACTGTTATCATATGATATAGCTACATCATCCTCTCCACCCCCAAATATAGAACAGAAATATTTATTGAACACTTCTGCCTTTTCTGCATTGTTATTGACGAGTCTATCATTTTCATCTAGTAATGGATTCTTTTTGTTCCGAATATACTTTAAAAAAAACCCTCCTTACTGTCCTTAACTCTGCTGGCCACAGATTTCTCCCTGTGTTCCTTTGCTTCTCTTATTAATTTTCTACAGTTTTGAACTTCTGATTTATATTCATTACTATCATCAGCTACTTTCTTCCATTTGTTATATAATATTTTTTAGTTTGTTATAGCTGCATTCACTTTCCCTCTAAACCAGGTTGAGTTTATAACCAATATGGCATTCTTTCTCAGTTGTGGCTTTGGGGGCTTCTAGTAAAGTGTTTTTAAACAATTCTCAATTATCATTTACATTTTTCTGAGTAAATTCTTCCTTTCAGCTGATTTGGCTCATAATTGTTTTCAGTTTTATGCAATTGGCCCTATTAAAGCACCAAGCACACACATTACTGGCTGGGACTTTTTTTGTTTGCACCATTATAAATGTGATCAAGTCACGATCATTTGTATCTCAGGTACCATTGATCTTTAGTTCTGTGATCAGTTCCTCTTTATCTGTCAAGACTAGGTCTAATATAGAATTCCCCTCATACTGGATATAACACTTTTTGAGTAATGAAATAGTCATCTATAATCTTTAAAAATTCTGTATTGGTAGCATGAGACCTCCAGGATATATCACTCAAACTGAAGTTCTCCATGATCACACATTATAGACATGTGCATAAGAAGCCAATCCTCCTGTTCCCTACTATGATTTGATGGTCTTTAGCAGACACCAATTAATACCCCATCTTGTGCTTTATCTGTTAGGACATTGATCCATAAGCATTCAAGATCATTTTCTGTCAAGTTATCCGTGACTCAGAAACAGATAATGCCATTTTTGACAGAGATTGCTACTCCCCCTCCCCTTTTGCTCATTTGATCCTTCTTTTAAATAGATTATAACCATTGATTTTAACATTCTAGTCATGCGAATCAACCCACCAGTTTCCATTCATAACAACTAGATTGAATTTATCCTCATAAATGAGCAATTCCAATTCCTCTTGTTTGTTACCCAGGCTCCGTGCACTGGTGCATGGGCAATGTTCATGTCCTTTTTCTTGGCTAATTTTGTTCTCAAAAATCTCAATTCTATGCTAAATGAACGCACATATCTTCCCTCTTTTTACTCTCCCTGTTTGTTATTAGTTTAATGCTGTCATGACTACTCTGGCCAGCTTGTCCCCAAGGAGATTGGTTCCCTTTCTACTGACGTGGAGGCCATCCAAATTATACAGCCCCCATCCCCAGAGAAGATGGACCAATGTTCCACGAAACTGAAAATCCTCCAGCTACACAACTCACCTAGCCAGCAGGTTCATTCCAGAATCTTTTGCCTTCTGTTTTCCTTCACTCGTGGGACAGGAAGGATCTCAAAGAAGATCACTTGGACTGTGTCTTCAGCAGACTTCCACATTCCCTGAAGTCATCTATTATCTGAGAGATATTCCATGATGCAGCATCATTAGAGCCTACATGAGCCATCACCAATGGATCCTTGCCCATCAACTTCAGAAGCCTATCTAATCTTAGGGTGGCATCTGGTGTCCTGGCTCCGGGAAGACAACATACCATCCTGCTGTCCCTTGCAGAATGTTCTTTTAATTCTTTTGAGTACTGAATCCCCAACAAAGATTGTCTGTCTTTATTTGGCAGTTGGAGAACAATTTGTGGGCAAGCTTGATTTTCCTACAGCTTGGGACAAGCTGCCATCCACAGGTGTGTCCTATACATCTCTGATCCCTTGGACCAGCTAGATCTCTTCAGTTTCCATGCTGAGGACCTTGTATTGATTAGAAATTTCTAGCTATGTGGAATTCCTCCTGGCCCCCTTCTCTCTGGTGGCCACAGCCTGCCCATCCTCGTCTATCTCCAGCTGTGTGGAATGCCACCTTGTCTCTGGTGGTTATGAACTGCCAGGTCCCCTCTCTGACTTCCTCTCTCTCCAACTCATTGGTGGCCTACTCCTTTTCCCTGTGCACCTGGGATATTGATGTTTCCCAAATCAGCTCCTCTCATTTTCAGTAGTGTCTGTACTTGCCCCTCCAATCCAATGCTCTTTTCCTCCAGCACAGCGACCAACTTGCACTTTATGCATGGGAAATCCCTCCTGGCTTCAAGCAGGAAAGAAAACATGACATTTCCACTGCAGATCACCACCACTGTTCCTTCGCTGGCCATCTTAAAAATCACACATAGAGCTGGAGTTGGAAGGAAAGCCTCTCACACACCCTCTCTAAACTCCCTCTGAAGCTCCTGCTAGCTGCATCTGTTTGTTTAATGCAGCTAAGTGGACAGTGCCTTTCTTGGAAACGAAAAGGCTGATTCTTAGATACAAATCTAGAGCTATTTTTGATTAGCCATCCATCCAGGAACAGTTCTAAGGGCTCCTTAGCACCCAGCCAATCCCTTCCGTAATTTTTTTTCTGGTGAATTGCTCCAGAGGAAGCGCATTGCAGAGTGAGACTCATTCCATACTTCTCACTGCCGGGTCTGTAATGGGGAAGAAAATCCGTTTGTTCTAGAACATTATAATCCATCTCTCAATCAAAACCTAAGCCAGATATAAGCCATTCCCCCTTAATTCAGTTTCAACACTGAACTGTTCCCCAGATAATTAATAATGTTTGCAAATGTGCCTCCTTTGAAGGAATATTATCATAGTTTAGATGACAAGCACAGAGTCATGTTCCTCTGAATAATTCTCAACATCCATTTGCAAGCAGCATTACTTGGATTCAGAGGAATTACATAAGAGTTATCCTGCCCACTTTAAATCAAACTTTAAAGAATCCTGTTTATCAGTCCGCCATATGCTGCATAACCCTCCCTTATTCAGCTTCTCCTGTCTTCTCTTAAATACAGATTCATATGCCAGGGACGCTAAGGGAGAGCACCCTACACTCCTGAAGACACTAAGGCAAAGGAAGAATCTTGATTCAGATCATTCACCCTTATTTCCTAAAATGTTTGGTCTGTGCACCAAAGTTCTCATCTTCACACCACATGTCAAGTTTGGAGCACTGAGCTTTTTACCTGGGTATTCGTGCTGGACAAACAAAACATGTATGATTACAATGATTAATATTCCAAAGTGTAGAGGCCCCCTTCATTCTCCTTCTTGAAACTCCAAACTTTAGTGGGGCAGGCGCCCCACTCCCTGAGAATTTAGGCTGCAGCAGGCCAGTGGGCCTGCGCAGACAGACAGCGAATAAGAGAAGGGCTTATTGGGAGCCAATTAGAGCCCAGATTGGAGGCAGCCAATCAGGGCCAGGCTCAGCCCTATAAAAGGGCTGCTCGGTGAGGGAGCAGGCAGTCTGTCCCAGGCCTTCAAGAGGGGAAGGTCTCTCTCCAGAGCTGGGAGCCTAGCACCTGGATAGCACAGTGCTGGCCAGGCTCAGGAAGCAGAAGGGAGCTCGAGCCTGTAGCCTGCCAGGCTATAGGCCCTGAAGGGAAGGGCCTAGTGGGTGCAAGGGGCCGTAGGGGAAGCGGACAGACGGAAGGAGAAAAGTGGACAGATGGCTGCCACTAGAGGGTCCCTGGGTTGGAACCCAGAGTAGGGGGCAGGCCTGGGTCCCCCCCTTCCCCCTTGCCTTACATCCGGCTGACAGGAGTGGTCATCTTGGGCTGCACCAACCCCCTGCTAAGAAGGGTGTGACTTTGGGGGTGCAGTTGCCCACATTGGCCGGGGTGCAGAGAGACAGCGGATTGACTCTTCCCCCCCCAGTAGGGGGCACTGCCGGAGGGCAGTGGCTCGAAAAGGACACCGTGAACTGGTGAGCGACGCGGGCTCAGATACCAACCAAGTGCGAGACGACAGACGGGACACCACCAGGAGGGGGCGCTCCACTGGACAGAGCTAATTCCCAGAGACAACCAATAAGAGGCACCAGGTGGTGAGTCCCAACCTGTCACACAAACCCATTGGGCTACCAGGCACACAGCCCCACATGCTGGTAAAAATCTCTAAGGGCCCAGTCGTGCAGTCTTTGGGTGAAATTCACCCCTCTTCAGAGGGCCAGCACAAAGCTTGTGCACCACTTAAATCTTACTGGGACTTAAGTGGTGCGTAGGCCCTTTGCACTGGGTGAAAGTCATCCTTTATGTAGTGCCCACTGAAGTCAACAGAGGCTGTGATGTGACGAAGGACTGGAGGGTGGGCGTTGTTATCTGCCTGGGATAATCAGGTACTCTCTGAGCCTATGCTATGTGTGCCCTGTGCCTGTTCTCAAAGCACTAGGATTTATTGGAGGAAGTGCTAGGAGGTGACATCCATAGTCATCATCTTGTACTTAGCGACAGAGGGACCCATATTCTGTGTGGGCTTCCTCTACCTGGATGCCAGCAAAGCATTTGGCTGGCAGTTCCCATGCTACGAACCAGAGGAGAATAGGCTTGAACCAGAGAAATAAATTGGTATAATTGCTGAGACTTTCTGTTGACCCATAACAACTCATGTAGGGGGTTTCCTCAACTCTATTACCAATTAACAGCCACATGTGGATCCCCATTATCCTGTCAGAGAAGAGTGAATCCAAAACCAAGGATCCGATGAAAAACTGACTGAGAGCTGCCTGGACCACGCCTTGCTTTATGCACTGACTGCGGTGGTTCTTTTGGCTGGTTGAACACGTTTCTCTCTACACAGACTAAGTTTTAAATTAAATTCCTCTTTCTGTAAATGAGATGCACCATTTCCTTCAGATGCCCATTTGCTCTGTTCTCATCACGAGGTTATCAGACAAATGGCATTATTTTCATAACAATCCAAGAGATAAGTGCCCCATTTACCTGCAGAGCTGCCATGAAGATGCTGCTGTCTGGAACTGCATTTACCTGAATGGCAGGTTACTTTAACACAAAGCTGCACTCTGCTCAGTGGGACCACAGACACAGGGTCAAGTGCAACTATTTTACGTACTGTCTCAGGATTTCTACTTGAAACTGTAGACATGAATGTGATTTAAAAATTAAAACATTGATTCCTTGTTTATGCCTCTGAGTAATATTGGCAGGATAATAAAACCAGTCTTCACCTGCCCAGCTTTGGTAGTGCATCACTGATGTTCCCTAGAAAACTCTGAAAACTTTTTGTTCACCTGCTCAATATAGAATAAATACTCAGCTGTCTCCTCTTCCTGCCCCAGCTTTCAAGGCTGAGGGCATGTGCATGAAAACAAAAACCGGTTCTTTGCTTGGTCAGGTTTGATCTCTTCTTTCTGCTAATTCCACACTGAACACCATTGTCTTCTCTCCGTGACATTTTAGTCAGTTGCTATGGAGAAGATTGTGTTATCACAAATGATAGGTATGGCATCAGGGGAAGAATAAGCAGCAGATGAATCCTAAGAAATAAAGTTCCCATTTCTATATAAATGCCATTAGAAAAAAATAAAACACAAACAAGAAGATGTGAAAATAAACTGAAAAGTCAGGAGGTTTTTGGATTCCAAACTACTCAGAAGAATGCATTTCTTGTCCCTCAAGGTCATTTTATACAAAGGATCAGTTATATATTTCCAGATTAATGTTTAAGTTTGGAAAATTCTGTAGTTAAAATACCAAAATAGAAATAAATCCCCTTACAGCTCTTTCCACACTTTCAGAGCTTCCATGAAAATATGACATACCAAGTAATACACAAACAGCAAACTAAGCCATTTGAGTTAACTACTGGCATCAGTCAAGGAGGTCTTATGTCACCCATGACCTTCTTACTGGTAATGGATTGGGTAATGAGAAAGATCACAGAACAACCAAGTGGTATACAATGGTCTTTCACACACAAACTAGAAGGCCTCGACTTCGCAGACATCATCAATCTGCTGTCCCATACCCACAGAGATATGCAAGCTAAAACAAATGATCTCCAGACCTGTGCAGTTAGTAGGGCTGAAAATCAACTCTGAGAAAACTAAAACCATGAGACTCAATACACACAAAACACCAATAACATTTTCTGGGACTGACAAAGAAGAGGTCCGACACTGCACATATCTTGACAGCATCATAAGCAAAACAGGTGGAACAGATGAAGACATTAAAGGCAGAATAGTCAAAGCCAGACATGCCTTTGCAACCCCAAAGCCAATCAGGAAAAACGGAAACCTTGCCCTGTGAACTAAACTTTGAATATTTTTACACCATTTAAACTCTGTCTTACCATATGTTGCTGAAACTTGGAGACTTAACAAGACCTTGCTATCTAAACATCAAGTTTTTACGAACAGCTGCCTTAGACAAATCCTCAACATCAGATGGCCAGAAAACAAATCACGAATGAAGAGGTTTGATAGGACAAATCAGAAATTGATAAGACAGGACATTATGGAATGAAAATGGAGATGGCTAGAAATGAACATCACCACAAGACAGGCATTGGACTGGAATCCCCAGGGCAAGAGGTGGTGATAGACCAAAGACAACTTGGAAATGTACAACAGAAGCAAAACTGAAAGCTAACAAAATGACCTGGGGAAGAAACTAAAACTGCAGCAAGAGACCACCAAAAATGGAAGGCACTAGTGAAAGCCCTATGTTTCGCAGGAAACAGAGAGGCGTAAGTCAAATCAGAACTCTTTCCAGGTAACTGGAAGGAGGAGAGGTTGCTGCTCCTTCCTATACTCCCAGATGTTATCCAGCTGTGTGTGTTGTTCTGCTGAGGGCCTGTCTCACTTCATATGGAGCAGCTCCTCTGCTCAGAACCAGGGCATAGACATGCAGACTCTACAGTAATTGGTTGTATTGTCACTGAATGAAAGCATGTCTTAGTATCAACCAAAAGGTGAGCGGTTTCCTAAGGAAAAACCTCCTGATTTCCTTCACATTAGTATCTTCAGCTACTAGCCAGGGAAGAAAGGGAGCAGGGACACAGACAGAGGTCTCTGAACTGTGACACACTGAAATCAAGAGCCCTCTGAATAGGACTGTGCTGCCTTCAGCAGAAGAAATCAAGGCGGTCAGAGCCAAGACACAAAAAGGCACTGAACTGTTTGTAGCTACTTTTTTCAGGAAGGGATTTCCCTCTCCCTTAGACTTCTAAATGTATATTAACATTGTGCCTTCTGCCCATTAACCTCAATATTCTTAAGTGGGCACCAGAGGGAGCTATGTTCTCTGTTACACGCAGAGAACATCTTTTCTTACCTTTTAATGATTACTTAGACACACAATTGTTTTTTCTTAAACTGAGGAAACTAGGAAGGATCCTTCCCATTAAGAGAATGAGAGCCAGCAAACAGCCAACTCCCCGATTTGTGACTGCTGCAAAGGTCACCCTGAATACAGGGATATTCTGCTCTCTCCTCCAAAGAGGTCCCTCCCAAAATAAATGACATGCTATCTTTAAAAAAATCCACCATAAATGAGAACACCCCCCATCCCAGATGTACAGAAAGAACTTATTGTTTGACTGGTGACTACAGTTTGAAACCACCCTTATGGAAAATCCTACAGAATTTATTAGAAAAGAAATTTTCTATACATTTTTAAAAACCAGACTAGATCCTAGAATAAAGATTATAACCTTGCTAACAAATTCTACAGGATGGTTAAAAAAAACCCTATAGAAAATATTTTGTTCTATATTGAATTCTATAGCATTTTAGAGTAATTTCTACAGAGCCCTATTTGACTTCCATACAATGCTATGGGTTCTATTAAATTCCATAGACTTGTATTATATGGGTGGGTTGTTTTTATTACTGATTCTGGCTCAGTAGAGAATGGAAAGTGTGATTAGGATGAGCAATCTGGTGAGAGAAACAAAGATTTTAAGAGATGAGAGTGGGGACAAATTGACAGAATTGTGGCTGATAAAGCTAAAAGGCCTGTAAAGCAAGTTGATTATTTACTCATTTACATCATGCCTGCTGTAAAGCACAGAAAGTTAAACCAGCTCTGAGCTGCACTATGCTGGCTTTCAACCCCTGAAAATATATTATCATTAACACCAACACTCAGATTATTCTCAGAAACATGAAAATAATCAGAATTTTTCAGCCGATTCCAGCACAAATTGTGTGTCTGTGTTTCAGGGACAGAGGATCTGGAGAGAGGGCTGGGATAGAGTTAATAGGGCAGCACTAATTTAGTTTTAATGGGCACAAATTCAATTCCAATGGCTAAAGTATGCAAATAACAACTAAAAGGGAACCCCTGCTCCAGCTGCTGGAGATAAAATTAATTCCCTCCCCATTTCCCCACCTCGGCCTGAGTCACATACTTACCATGTGCAGGCTGTAAGAGAGGCTGACCTCGTGTTAGGAGAGATGGGACTCACCCACGCAAAACCCGCTGAGACATCCACTGATGAATGCAGCACGGACTCTAAAGGGCCTTCAATAATACCACACCTCATTAAACTTTAATCAGGGCAGCCTCACCACTCATCTCCTCAAATGCCAAGACTGTGTGTGAGTGAGAGAACCAAATCTCATGTAGCCGAGGGAGCTGGGAGTTTCAAGCAGGACAAGGCAAATGCCCAGGGGGAAAGATCTTCCAGAAAACATGTTTGTAAGAGTAACCAATGGAATCAGAGGATACTAACCGCAGTCATGTGACAGAGGTATTCATCTCACCTTGGCACAGATCATGTCAATGGAGCTAAGAAATAAAATGTATTTTCTTCCCAACACTTCAGGGTGTCAGACTGCTGTTAGGTGGAGTGAAAAGGTACATTTTCCACAAAAATGAATCAATGAAACTTCCTGAATCTCTCAGCCTGGAAAGGAACCGTGGCACCGAGGGGACCATATTGGTCAGCATGGAAGCTTTGATGCCTCATGTCTTTCCTTCTCCATTCCTTTTTGCATGCTGCTGCTGCTTATATGTAGAATGAACGACCTTCCTGGCTCACCTAATCGCTGCTTTTTCCTAGCTCTCATGCTGCTTCAAAATGCAGTTCTTCCATGATGTCTTCAAGAAACAAGCCTATAGATATGGGGAGGAACAACAAAAGCTGTATATGATCCCACCACTCACTTTCCCACTGTTCTGTCTTGCCATGATCTGTCTTTATACTATAAGCTATTGGGAGCCAGGAACCTTTATTTCTGTGCTGACTACAGCACTGAGCACATTGTCAGGGCTGAACAAACAAATCAATAAGTCATAAGAATACATCACGTCTGGTATTCCAACTCCAGCAGTGGCTAATTCCTAATGCTTCAGTGCAATGCTAGACACAGTGAAAGGAAGTTCCCTCCCTGAGCCATGTGGAAATCAACTCCTGCCCTGACGCTTGAGATTTGAAAAACTAAAAATATTATTGACAGTTTCAACAAGATAGACTCAGAGCTTCCCTTCTACTTACCCTGGGGGAAAAAGTCTCTTAAAAACATAGCTTGTTCCTGGGATGGATGCGTCAGTCTGGAAAGATGGTGGTGGTACAATGGGAGCCATGTGTGTTCATTTGAATATAAAGAACAGATTTTATTGTCCTCATTGTGAGGGTTAGAAACACAATGGAGAATAGAGATGGGCACTAAGTAGGAGATGGATGAAACACTGGAATCCCTTGTTTCTTGCTAAATACCATATTGGTGCCATGAGGAAGACATACCATAGCCAAAGCTATTCCCAGACTTCCTGTAAACAAACCAGATGGTGACATTAATACCTAGCAGCTACACTCATTTTCTGAGAGAATTTTTAAAAAATGAAGTGCCAGTAAACCAGCAAGAGCTTAGGGGAGAAATTTAAGGTTAATAGTTAACTGAAGGAAAATAAAGTCATTCTTCATCTGCATAGAGTCTGTGTGCTAGTTAGATAGGATGTCTTAGTAACATAGCAGAACTCAGCTATCTTTTCAATGGCTGCAGGTGCCATCTCAGAAAGGAAGGAGACAACATTTCTGGGAAGTGTAGGTAACATGACAGGAATTACAGCAACTTGTCAGATGAATACAGGTAACTCGTCAGAAAGGAGCTGACAAATGTCCAGATGCAGGTCCTGCACTACACAGGAGTGCAAAGCAATTCAGCTAACTTGTTAGATGAATGCTACAGATATGGAACTTCTATCACATTATCAACAAACAGAGCTTAAATTATCCAAACTGCAATGATTTTTCCACACTACTGCTACAAGAAGCCAGAATCAGAGTTATGTTTTCAAACTAATGCAGAAAGTGCTGAATTAAACAGCTTAGTAATTTTACATATTCAAACCCAGGCAAAATACCATAAGATATGCCGAACAACAGTTGTTTAATGTATATTCCTTTTAAAAAAATGGCTAAAGCAGCAGAACCTAGTAATGTGAGCACTCAGAATTTACTTTCCCTGAAACTGCATGGAAGTTTGTAATAAAGACAAGAACATTGGAATAAAGAGGCAGAGGAAACAGATTGCAGATGGCCAGATTGGAATGTTTGTTATATTTGTGTTTTTATTGTTTGCTGAATGCTCTTTATAGTGACAGAACGGCTGGTGTTCACTCTTCCCTCATCAGTTCACCTCTTCATGACACTGTGTAGTTAGCCCTTACCCCTCCTGGTGTAATCCACAACGGGGAAGCTTTCAGTACTAAGCAATATCCTCACTCATGCTAATAGTACCTAATTCCGCAAGAAGCCCCATTGACTTCAGTGGGACGGTTTCTGGTACATGCTACTATTCAGGGTATCACAATCTGCCCCTTACTGATTGGCGGTCAATGTACTGATTGGGAGCTTTAAGCATATAAGCAGTCCCATTGACATCAATGGAATTACTTAGATTTGCACTGGCGTAAGTGAAATGTGAAAATCAAGCCTCCTGTGACCAAGTTTGCAAAAGTGGACAGCACCTTGGGTGCACCTTGGTGCTGAGCGCCTCTGAAAACTGTCCCCTCGTCTCCACTCCCCTAGGTTCCTCCAAGTCACTTTTTTAAAGTGTCACAAACAGGTTCAGATATCACCCCTTCCCTGGGTGGGCTTCATTATTTTGCTGGTTTTACAATCACATTTTCTTCTTTATTTTTAAAATATGCTTTTTCTGTCCCCTGCTGATGTGTGACAGACCCACCCAACAGGGAGCACTGACCAGGGTCCTGATCCTACCACCTGCAGTGCATGGGCAGAATGCTGTACCCACCCAGAGCCCCGCTGATGGAAAGGGGGCTCTGAATGGGAGTCTGTCCACACGCAACAAGCTGCTGGATCAGTGCCTAACAGGATAGAGAAGGGAACCGGTGCAAGTGATTGCACTCAAGGTGCTGTCACATGCAGCAAATAAACTGCAAAGACAGAAGAAACTTCCTTCTTTCATCTCCTTCAATAAGAAGATTCTCAGGTGTTACTTGTGACACTAGTTAAAACCTTTTCAGGAAGAAGTTTTTAAGTCGTCAGCATCCCTCTAACCTTTCTGTGCCTCTGAATTCCCATTTAGAAAATGTGGATAACACCATATACTCCCTTTTGGAGATGCTTAAGCCCCTTGGATGGATGACACTATAAAAGGACAAAAGGCTGCTATAACTAGAAAAATACTATTAACCTGATTCAACAAACCTGGCAAAGAGACTGGGGGGCTCACCACCTCTGGAAATCGGGTACCTGGTGTCTCATGCTGAGCACTCAGAAACAAAGCACACAAAATTAGTGAATGCTTCTGAAAATTTGGCTGCACATGTGTGAACTACATAGGAGAAAGGTTTGGCCGGTGTACCCAAGTATGTTTCTACTCTGGAGTCTGTCCTCGTGACATGAAGTTACACAGGTATCAAAGGGAGAACAGACATCTGTATTTAGAACATTAATTTTCACCCAGATAAACTGAAAACGCTTCTCAGAATTAATCACTTCAACCTTCATTTCCTAAGGGTGGGACTGTGTGATTGTGACAAGTATCAGGGGGTAGCCGTGTTAATCTGTATCCACAAAAACAACAAGGAGTCCGGTGGCACCTTAAAGACTAACAGATTTATTTGGGCATAAACTTTTGTGGTGAGGTTTTTTTACCCATGAAATCTTATGCCCAAATAAATCTGTTAGTCTTTAAGGTGCCACCGGACTCCTTGTTGTTTTGGAGATTGTGAGCTTCTCACCTATTGCCTCAAAGTGACAGCTCAGTTCACCCCAGCCACGCTGTTGGAAACCACAGATCACATGCTTTACAAGGCAGTGAGAGGAGAAAAAACATTTTTTAAAAAATTCCTTTTATAAAGTATCTAAAGAATCACGCTTGTTCCTTCCCAGGCAGCTTGGCTCACTAATCACTTGTAAAGTCTTGGGTCAGGGGTTCCCTCTCTGAACACATTTATTGTTGACAAAGGCTCAATATATATGCAGCGTAGTTGTAGCCATGTGGGTCTCAGGATATTGGAGAGGCAAGGTGGGTGAGGTAATATCTTTTATTGGACCAACTTCTCTTCTTCAGATCTGGGAAAGGAACTTCCAGCCTCACAGCTAAATACACAAGGTGGAACAGGTTGTTTAGCAGAAGTAGTTAGCACATAGTGTAAGGGACCATTCAAGGCAGAGTGGCCTATTAACACCTCTTCAGCCATAGCACAAAGAGGGGGGGATTGTGGGTTACAGACATAAATCCAATCTGTAACCCACTCCTAACCGCCTCTTTTTGTTCTATGACTGCAGAGGTGTTAATGAGCCACTCTTCCTTGAATGGTCCCTTACAGTATGTGATAACTACTTTTGCCAGCTGTTCCACCTTCCACTTAGCTGTGATGCTGGGAGTACCTTTCCCAGATCTGAAGAAGAGCTCTGTGGGTCTGTCTACACAGCAGCTAGACACGTGCACACTGGGGCTGTTCCATTGCTATGTAGATTTCTGGGCCTGGACTTGAGCCTGGGATCTAGAACCCTGTGGGTTGGGGGGGTCCCAGAGCTCGGGCTCCAACCCGAGCCTGGAAGGCTACACAGCAACGAAACAGCCCTGCAGTCAGAGCCTCGCGAGACCAAGTCAGCTGGCATGGGCCAGCCGCAGGCTCTCTTTGCTGTGCAGACACGCCCAGTGTGGCTCGAAAGTTCATCTCTCTCACCAATGGAAGTTGGTCCAATAAGGGGTATTACCTCCCCCACCTTGTCCCTGTAAAGGCGCCTTATTTCGGAACTGCACCGGAAAAACAGTACAGGAGTAAGAACGCTGATGGACATTTTTAGAATGTTTATACATCTCACTGGGAGACTGCAGAATGAAGTGCAGAAAGAAGGACATGAGACAGGAAAGTGATGACAACCAATCGTGTCAGAAATGTCCTTTCAGAATTCACCAGTGGATTGCAGTCTGGGTCAGAGACTACACAACGTGACTGGTGTGTGTGGCAGATAAAAAGGAGGGTCCCGTACTACAAAGAATATAGCCTTAACTTGGTACATAACACTGTAGTGAGAGCTGGGTGCAGAGATCAGCATTCCTATTTATTTAGTACAACATCAGTGGCACTAGGGCTGGGAGCTGGATTCAAGATTTTCACCTTGTTTTTAGGGGGAGAGGCACAGTGGGAGTTTGGGAATAAATTGTAGAGTTACCATGTTTGGCACGTAGAAGGATTGGGGTTCTTTGACAGCATCAGCTACAGAGCTAAGTCTGAGTAAAGAGCCAACAGCCAGTGCAGAGAAGCTCTGCTACACAACACATAGCTTCTAATGCTCCCCCCTCAATGAATCAGTCTTGCCTTGCCCAACAAGTGAGTTCTCAAGCATGAGCATTCTCAGTGATTACACTAGCAGACGTAGACTGCATGAACAGGGCCGGCTCCAGGCACCAGCTTTACAAGCAGGTGCTTGGGGCGGCCAAGGGAGAGGGGCGGCACCTGCGGCAATTCGGGGGCGGCAGGTCCCTCACTCCCTCTAGGAGCGAAGGACCTGCCGCTGAACTGCTGCCGCCGATCGCGGCTTTTTTTTTGTGCTTGGGGCGGCAGAATTGCTGGAGCTGGCCCTGTGCATGAATATTGTTTGTCTTCTCCCAGCAGGTGACCTGAGCCCCACACCATCCATATGCTGAATTACTCCCATGAGAAAAGCATTAACATTTCCCCCTGTAGCTTACAGTCACTGTTACTGGTTTCACAGCCGTTTCCATCAAACTGACATGTGGTTTTCCAGGAATCACTTGGATTTACTCTCAGAAGACACATGTTCCCTGAGGGGCCCGAGACAGGAGCCCACAAATTAAACAAATGGCAGTGTGCATTCCTTGAGTTGCAGAAACCTGCTTCCCGCCATCAATACTCAAATGCTGTAGAACGTGGTTTCGTTGTCCACATTAAAACCTGATCAAGCCACTTTGCCAGGTAGACAACTGTGTTTTACAGTCCTGCTCTGATCAATAGCTCATCCAAGGGGGGAATTACCCTATTTATCAAACACGCAATTAACCCCCCTCCTCAATAAAACAACCAAACTCACTTGAAATGCTTTTTAGATCCATGCCCTCCCCCACCCAACACTGCATTTCAGGACAGTGACAGGTGCTAAGCAGGGAGTCCCAGGCCTGAGGTTCTAAGGTGGAGATCCTCAGGGTCTGCAGCTGGAGAGGGCAGGCTAGTGTGGGCTCCATTACCCTTTTTATCCTTGGCCTCTCAAGGCCTGCCCGTTCGAACGAGCTTGACTGGTGTATGGTATGTGACCTAAACACTTCATTCACTTACCAATGTTTAAGGTGCAGGCGAGGGTTGTTACTCTTGCATATTTAGTTGAAGTTACAAGTGTAGAGGCAGCAGGACAGAAAACAACCCACAGAATCTGTATGAACGTCTGGCATAGACCTCGTCAACTCAGTTCTTTCTATTCAATATTTCATTTTGGGCTGGAGCATGCAGACAGCTGGAGAATGATGAATTTCTCTACAGTCTGGAAATGGCATAGCTTTTTCTGTCAGCAACATCATTGCTAGAGGAGCCATCCCACCAGCACAGATATGGGAGCACGGCCTGCCCCCCACTCCCACCTCTGACTGCACAGATAGATGAACTATGCCCTTGGGCATGGATATGGGACCCTCCTACCCCCACCAGCATGGATACAGTAGGACCCCCCTGTCCCTACCAGCACAGATATGGCATAGGAACCACACCCGCTCCACTGGCACAAATACGATAGCCCCCTTCCAGACCCCGAGCATAATATGGTATCACCCTCTCCCATGTCACCATCCAACAGGCATAAACATAAAGGAAGCCTAAACCCCCCTCCTGTGAGCGCCTGGTACCTTTTGCTGCCTTGCCTAGGTGATGACTGGTTTCCCAGTGCAGAGTCACCCATGCAGCACAAGAGTTACATCTGAAGGATGTCAAGCAATCTGTGCAAGGTTTGTGGCACCCCCTTCCTCCCTGGGCACTGCTGGTTTATTTCCTGACGTTCCGTTTATGGCCACTCCTTCAGAGAATGCCCATATCAGAGAGCAACATGTAAACTGTCCTGCAGTAAGCTACGGCTGAACACGTTTGAACTGCTGGTGAAGCATACAACATACCACACCAATCCCCGTGTACACGGACTGTTACTAGAAAAGCTCTACTATGCTAGTGGTGGGCAAACCATAATCCCGCCTGCTCCTGCAACCCCTATCTTCGGCTATCCCTCACTGCGAGGATGATGTCTGCCAAGGGGGTTCATTGGTGGATTTTATGTGGCTGAGGAGCCCAATTCGTGACCTACAGATTTTCCCACAAAAGTGACAGGTGTAATCTTGGAGGAGACATAGTTGTCGGCCGGACTGTTGTGCCCTTTCTTTCCTCTTTTGTCACTTCTCTGTCTCATGAGCACCTCTGTTCTCCTCAAAGTGAGCTGTGGTGTATTGTATGATGTGACACCACCATGTTCTGTTCCATGCTGAGTCCTCCCAGTTTGTTGGGTTGATGCCTCCCTTTTTGAGGTGTACTTTCAATGTGTCTTTGAAGCATTTCTGTGGTCCTCTGCGAGTCCTTCTTCCCTGACTTAACTGAGAGAAGAGTAATTGTTTCGGGAGGCGTGTCAGGCATACATACACCGTGGCCAACCCAGCGGAGTTGGTGTTTCATGACCTGCGCTTCCATACTGCTGATGTTGGCAGCAGAGAGAACGCTGATGTTAGTGTGTCGGTCTTCCCAGCTGATCCTGAGAATCCTCCTGAGGCAGCGCTGCTGGAACCACTCCAGCTGGTTGAGATGTCGTCTGTAATTACCCAGGTCTCACACCCATAGAGAAGGGTGGGGATGACAACGGCCTTGCAAACCAAGAACTTGGTGCCTGTTTGCAGATTTCTATCATTGAAGACTCATTTGAGTAGACTTCCAAAAGATGGGCTGGCACAGCGGATCTTGTATTCAATTTCTGTGTCAATGCTGGCTGTTTGGGAGAGGTAGCTGCCAAGGTATTGTGACAAAGTTCCTCCTCTACCTTGGTGGGTCCTGTGCTTATTGGCGGATTTGCTCCCTGCACAGATTCACCCTGTGGGTCAGGAAACAGTCCAGAGACCTTCCCCTCTGGTAGAAGCTATAGTCCAGGTCAATTCCTCCTGTGTTTGATCAGGAGTTGGGAGATATGGGGGGAACCCGGGCCCGCCCTCTACTCTGGGTTCCAGCCCAGGGCCCTGTGGACTGCAGCTGTCTATAGTGCCTCCTGGTACAGTTGCACGACACCTACAACTTCCTGGGCTACTTCCCCATGGCCTCCTCCCAACACCTTCTTTGTCCTCACCACCGGACCTTCCTCCTGATGTCTGATAATGCTTGTACTTCTCCGTCCTCCAGCAGTGCGCCTACTCACTCTCAGCTTCTTGCACACCTCTTGCTCCCAGTTCCTCACACACACTTCCTCTCCCTGGCTCCCCCTGGCTTGACTGGAGTGAGCCCTTTTATAGCATCAGAGGGGCCTTAATTAGAGTCAGGTGCTTAACTGCCTCACCTGACTCTTAGCAGGTTAATTGGAGTCAGGTGGTCTATTAGCCTGGAGCAGCCCCTGCTCTGGTCACTCAGGGAACAGAAAACTACTTATCCAGTGGCCAGTATATCTCCCTTCTGCTACTCTGCTGTTCCCAACTGGTCTGGGTCTATCACAGTTCCACATTTTCCAGGCATTCTCCACTGATGGTGATTTGTGGAGTATGAAGAGTAGTTTGTGCAGGTGAGGGCTGGTAGATTACCTTGGTTTTCCTGATGTTGTCATGGTAAGAGAGGCTTGCGTGGGCTAAAGACCCTCAGAGCTACATCATCCAGAGCTTTCATACTCCTGGTAGGGTCCCCCTTGGTGAGCAAGTCTGAGGCGAGGCTCCTGACGAAGCGAGGACCAAACTTCACAGGACCTCAATGATGGATCGGGTGCATATCGAGGATCTTTTAGTACTTTGTGGCTGGGAAGGCGGATGAGGGCTGCAGCAGGAGGGAGGCCCCTGGTTGTCTTGGATCTCCTTGCCGCTGGGTCAGGGTTTTCCTCCTGTCAAGTCTCATGTGGTCACCGCCTGCGCACCGGTTTCCCCACGTTAAAAGATTTCACGCGCAGTCTAAGGGCTCACACCCACACAAAGCCCTGCGGCAATGGACGAGCGGCGGTGAAGACAGGAGCAATGATCTCTGGGAGTCTTTAGTCACCAATCTGCACGCAGGCGGCAGCCAGGCGACAGTTGTCTTGTGCTTGGAGGAGACAGACGTGCATTTCCGCAGCAGCGGCTGTGACTCAGCAGGGCTTTTGAGGATCCCCTCTGCTCACCCCAAATGGGGAGGGGGGTAGAAAAGGTGCTCCAGACATGGGCTGTTTCACACTCTTCCGACTGGATCCAGGGGGATCACTCAATTCCGCAGCCGACACAAGAGATATGACAATGAATTTCCTCACCTGGAATGTCCGTACCCTTATGGACTCATGCCCAGAAAGAACTGGCAAGACTCAATATTGACATTGCTGCACTTAGTGAGGATGGAGGTGGCTACACATTCGTTTCGGAAAGGAAAGCCACCTGAAGAGAGATGCATTCACGGGATTGGCTTTGCCATCAAAAATAAGATCACCAGTCAGTTTTTGGAGCTTCCCATGGGGATCAATGAGCATCTCATGACTCTTCGGCTCAAGCTCAGCATAAACCAATATGCCACAATCATCAGTGCCTATGTCCCAATACTTGATGCAACCCCTATAACATGCTGGCCACAAGCAGTTTCTGTTCAAACTTTCTAATACACAGAGCAGCATGTTCTCCAAGCTGTGTTTAGCATATGAGAAGATACAGAATCCTGCTGTGACCTTGCACTCATAGCATATACTCAACTATCTGATCGCCTGTTCACATGCCAATATTTAAATGAACCCAGTGACCTTTCGCTCTTTAAAATTTGTGTTATGACATGAACAGCTCTTCATACTCCAAATCCAGCAAGGAAAGTAACACAGGGGATTAGTGTGTCACTACAAAAACCATTAATGTGAAAACTGTTTGGTGCGGGGGTGGGTGGGGGAATCATAGAATATCAGGGTTGGAAGGGACCTCAGGAGGTCATCTAGTCCAACCCCCTGCTCAAAGCAGGACCAATTCCAACTAAATCATTCCAGCCAGGGCTTTGTCAAGCCTGACCGTAAAAACCTCTAAGGAAGGAGATTTCACCACCTCCCTAGGTAACGCATTCCAGTGCTTCACCACCCTCTTAGTAAAAAAGTTTTTCCTAATATCCAACCTAAGCCTCCCACACTGCAACATGAGACCATTGCTCCTTGTTCTGTCATCTGCTACCACTGAGAATGGCACTCATTCCTAAATGAGTTTGTTCTGAAACAGAGCAACTAGTGGCTTGGACACGGTTTTCTCAAGGCTACAAAAGCGGGCAAAGTGATGCAGAATTTCTAATGAAGGTGTTGCAGGGCCTCTGCTTTCTGCTGGTGTTACACAGCCAACCCAAGATTAGACCAATATTACAGAATGTGAAGCTTCCTAAAACTGAATTTGAATTATTCTCCTACATAAAGTCTTCAGCCTGGTTTCCTTCCTTGGTATTCTTATTGAGGTTGGAGTCCTTCTACTCACAGGATCTTACTGACTTGGTATTGTTCCATACCCCTCCACATGAGTAAAATAGAGCAAGCGCTGTCTGCACTCAGATCCTTTCCTGTAACACCTGCCATTCTCTTACAGGAAGGGCTCTCTTATTCAGTTTAGAGAGTCAAAGGAAGTCAATGGGCCTTATTCTAATTTACACGAAGGCCCCTTTACTTTACTCTAGCAGTGTACATGCAATTTACACCCACTTAAGGCCCATTTATTCTGCCAGAGCAGCATGCTGAGCTGTTTCCCAACATAGTCTCATTCAAGTCACTGTTCAGTGTCACAAGTTCACATCATAGCAATGGCTGGTTTATTTTCAGAGCAGTGCCTGGGGAAATATAAAAATTATCTCTATATATAACTGAAACCCACTTCTTCAGATAGGTCCTGCTTGCAGTCCAGCCAGGGGACTCATCTCCTGGGCTTGTCTTCTTGTACAACGCTGTAGCACGTTAGTGAAGATGCCACTACGCTGATGGGAGAGCTTCTCCTGTCGACGTCGTTAATCCACTTCCCCAAGAGGCAGTAGCTATGTCGTTTAATGAATTTCATTTTCAGGGTGTCAACCAAATAGTGCATCTGAAACAGCTGTGGAAATTCCCAGCCTGCGCTAAGTACTCAGTTGAAAGGTATTTGATGCCCAATTAACTTAGTGGAGTAGAACAAAAATAAACAAGGTTGATATGTGCTTCCCAGCCCTGTTGGCACCTGTTCACCCTACAAGTACCTGTATCCTCGGGAGCTCCTACCTCATGGAAAAAGACATTTCTATGGCTAAATGGTTTGTCTCATAATGTCACATAAAAATAATTCAGTTTTCTTAACAGTGCCTGACATGCTCTGGTATGAGGAATGACTCAGACATTCCAGGAAATAGATTATTAAAGTAACACATTTCTCTCATTTCTATGAATGCCCCTTCCCAGTTAATGTTGTCTAGTTTGGCCAGGACATCTCTACAGTTTGCCTTTAAGAATGCCATTTTACATTCTTGTATCCCCATTTCCCACAAACAAGGGAGGAAAAGAGCAATGCGCTCCAGCAGGTCGAATCCCACTCGTCCATATCATAAAGGATAAGCCCACGTCTGTGGAAAGGAGTAATGAAGCACATAGGATCTAGTCAAAAGGAGGACATGAAAATGAACCAGCATAATGTAACGTAGTATCAAAGGATGGATGGGGAATGTTCCCCTGCATATGAACATGCTGAGATTCAGATCCCAGACTTTATGGTTGGTCCTTATAGAATGGGTTTGCTTACTGTAGCCCATCTTTACTTTAGACATCATTGGCTTTATGACTTATTTCCACAGAATATTCATCTCTATAGTGCCTCAGCAGTGACTTTCAGGAAGAACTCATATATTGACTGCTGTATATTTAATGAGTGATCCCCTTTCTAATACACGGTATCATCATGGACTTATTTTTTTCTTTTGTATATGGCCTCTGACTGTTCACTCCACGCAGCTGATGAAGCGGGTTTTAGCCCACGAAAGCTTATGCCCAAATAAATTTGTTAGTCTCTAAGGTGCCACAAGGACGCCTCGTTGTTTTTGCATCCAAGGAACGTTTTCCATTGGTTACTTGGAGGCACAAAAACTGTGTCCCTGTTTGTAACCCAGGATGACAATTAGCAGGGCACAAAGAGGTTTAGATATCAGGAAATGGAATTCACCAGAACTAATTCAAACACACGAGAATCACATTATCAGTGCACAGCTGGGATGCAGACCAGACCAGGTGATCCTGATTAACTGCCACATTTAGTGTATTTAAAACAATGGAGAACAGGGCTTTTTCTATCTTTGGCTGGAAAATACAGTCCTACCAAGAATGAGATTCTAACAATCAGAAGATTCCAAGACTACAGCTTGAGTACTTTGTATTTGGTGATTCCAATTTAAATTTGAATTCATATGGTGATTTAAACTTATAGGCTCACATTCTATTTATGTGAAAAAAGGAGTTTATTTCAAAAGCATCCCTGATGCAATGAAAGGTCACATTTTTCAGGAGAATTAATCTCTAAAATATTATACATTGTTCCCTGGAAACGTAGCACATTTATGATTTTTCCTTACACAACAGAAGGGGGAAGAAGTCGACAGCACTCCATCAATTAATGCTTGGAAAACATCCCCCACCCGCCTCACCACCACCGCAACTCATTTGCCCTCATGGTGTATAGCTATACTGCAAGAGCCACGGCTGGACACAAGACTCAGGGCAGAACTACAGCACATGTAGCATACCCAAGCTAGCTTTGATCTAGATGGCTAGAACAACAAGGCAAAGCCAAGGCAGCATGCGACTCGTCGCTCCAGTACATAACAGGATCCCAGGAAGGCGGCTGCCCATGCTGGGGGCTTCACTGCCATTGTTATTGGAGCTAGCTAAATTAAAGCTAGCTCGGGTATGTCTAACCATGCTGCAGTCACCCCTCTCATTGCAGTGTAGACATACAGTCAGGGCTATTGTCCCAGACTCCCTGCGTGGGGAGTGTCTCTGGGGCCTGTTCAGTGGCGTTCTAACAACAAACAAAGCCTCACATGAACAGCACATGCAGCCTCTTTAAAAAGCAGTTAACACAAGTCAATGGAAGGGAAGAGACAGGATTATAAATGGAGCTGTTTGCAAAATAGAAACGTAATTTTGTAAACAATTTTGAAATTGTGAAGTTATTACCATTTTGCAGGACTTGAAATGGAACTATGCTTTGCAAAATATTTGTAGAGCTCCAGGTCTCTCAATGCACTAAATAAGGAGAACTACTAGGTGCACATTTAAGTGAGCTATTTTAACAACAGGAGCATAACAGTTCCCTCCACCCCAGGCTCCCTGCCTTTTCTCCCAGCAGAGAAAAGTTTTATATTATTTCCTTTGAAAATGCTCCCCTCCCTTTTTGGGGAGGGAATATTAGAGGCTTTCAATAATAATTCCTCTACGAAATGCTAAAAGTAAGACACTGTTGCAGGATTATGATTCTTTTCTGTAATTAAAAAAAAAATCCAATTAAATGATCAGAACCAAATAAGTAGGGCCCTCCCAAATTCATGGCCTTGAAAAATATGTCATGGACAGTGAAATCTGGTCTCCCAACCCCGTGAAATCTAGTCTTTTTTGTGCTTTTACCTTATACTATACAGATTTCACGGGGGAGACCAGTGTTTCTCAAATTGTGGGTCCTGACCCAAAATGGAGTTGCAGGGGGGTCACAAAATTATTTTAGGGGGCTCATGGTATTGCCACCCTTATTTCTGCACTGCCTTCAGAGCTGGGTGGCCAGAGAGCAGTGTTTGTCGGCTGGGTGCCCAGCTCTGAAGGCAGCGCACCGCCAGCAGCAGCGCAGCAGTAAGGGTGGCAATACCATACCAGGCCATCCTTACTTCTGTGCTGCTGCTGGTGGCGGCTCTGCCTTCAGAGCTGGGCTCCCGGCCAGCAGCAGTGCAGAAGTAAGGGTAGCAGTACCGCACCCCACCTACAATAACCTTGCGACCCCCTCACCCCCAACTCCTTTTTGGGTCAGGACCCCTACAATGACAATACTGTGAAATTTTAGATTTAAATAGCTGAAATCATGAAATTTATGATTTTTTAAATCCTGTGACTGTGAAATTGACCAAAATGGACCCTGAATTTGGTAGGACCCTATAAATAAGGCTCTACTCATTAGTGGGACTTTTAACTTAATGACTACAGCTGCTAAAATTACTCGCTAATTCGGAATGTATTGTTTTGCTGCCTTACTCTGTATCAGAGAACATTAGTGTTGCCATATGACAATAAGTGACCGTTGCTGATCTCAACAGTTTGGATTAAAAGAGGAAAGAAAACATGATGCTTTCTCAACAGGTATTGCACCTCATAGAGACAAATCTAGTGAACTGGGTCAGATGTAAGCTTCCTAGACAGGCAACGTGAATCAGACCACAGTCACTCTGTCACCTTGTGTTACATTTTGTGTCACTCAGTAAGGATGGAGTTACTGTTGTATGTGCAGTTTGGGAGGAACAAGCGTCCCTGAATCCATGTGGATGCGTTTCCTAGCGAAAGGGAACAGCAGTCTGACATCAAGAGGCAATGATGGCTGAGCTCACTCTCTGGGCCTCAGTCGGGAGTTCCTGCCATTCAGCATTACTCTCTCTAAAACAACAACAAACAACAACAACAAGAGCAGCAGAATGGAGGTGGATATTCCCTTAAAGACCTAGGAGTCTCTCTCTTTTACTTATTTAAACTCCAAAATTAAGCATTACAGAGGTGTCAGGTTGAACTCCCCAGCCATTTCACCAGTTTATCCCACTTCTGAGCCATTAGGAAGAGAAAGGGAATTTAGGGAAATAATCATTCCACTGGGGCCCTAATTCATAACAGCTCCACATAGGCTGCAAAGCAAGACATTTCTGAACAAAGGAAGAGCGGATTTCTGAAAGCCTGAGATAAGAAACCGCCCACAACTGAAAGGACTAAGGGTGTTTGAAAAGGGGAAGGAGTTGGTTAGATATACGTGGTGCAACACAGGGAAGTTGATCATATGTGTACACACACACACACACACCCCGTAGATATGTGGTTATATAATGATTTTCCTGACCACATTATTCACATGTGGGAAAAGTTCAGGCAAGATAGGCAGGTCACACCAATTTAACGTTGACAAAATCTTAATAGTACACCACATCATCATGCATTTGTTTGATGTATTTAGGAAAGTTAATTTGAATTAACTAGAAAAGTGGACTTGTTAAACCAAATAAAACCCTTGTGTGGATGCTCTTAAGTAATGTGGCCAAAAAAGCCCTTGATATTGCCACATATATTCAGAATAAATTATGTGTGAACACACATACAAACATTTTCTTCGGAAGTTAAATTGAATTAAGGCCACATTAATTCTGAATAAAAGCATCCAGACACAGGGATTTAGTATGGTTTAACAAATCCACTCTGCAAGTTAATTCAGTTTAACTTGTGTCTCCATGTAGACTAGTGCTAAGTACATCATCAAGATACATGATGGTTTGGTGCATTATTAAGTTAATTCGGAATAAGTTTCCTAAGTGTCCCCATGTAGATAAACCCTTAAATGAAAGAACAGGAGTACTTGTGGCACCTTAGAGACTAACAAATTTATTAGAGCATAAGCTTTCGTGGACTACAGCCCACTTCTTCGGATGCAAGTGGGCTGTAGTCCACGAAAGCTTATGCTCTAATAAATTTGTTAGTCTCTAAGGTGCCACAAGTACTCCTGTTCTTTTTGCGGATACAGACTAACACGGCTGCTACTCTGAAACCTTAAATGAAAGTTATTTTAGAATACTGTTAGTTTCCAAGGTTGCCTTAACCACATACAAGCATCTGAGTGACAGAAATATTAGAGTAATTGTTTAGAAAACTTCTAGAGAAATTATCTAAGGTAGCTTTTCTATAAATCAGGCTATTGTTATTTTAAGAACTGATCTGCTATGGCCCAGATTGCTCACCAATTCTCGTTCAATGCAACCTATGGGTTCCAGCTCTTCTGTGAGATAAATCCGGTGCAGTCCAACTGAGGTAGTTTGCAAGAGATTAGACCTTAAACCTCATTGCTGCAGGACTGTCTATAGCAAGTGTCATTTTCAATCCCCGACACACACTTCTGGGGAAAGAAGGAAACGTTGAAATAGTTTTTTTTTTCAAATGGCGACCATCTCAAAGCTATGCAGAGGCTTGAAATGTCAAAAGAAACCCAGGTAGAGATGATTTCGAGAGGCAAATGACTGGAGCTGGTCAAATGGAATTTATGTTGTGTATGTCACTGTCATATAAATGGTGCAGGGATACATGTGTATGACCTGCATGTATAATTTTTTCCATTTCTTTTTTGCCATTTCTTATTTGTTGCAAATATCTAGCCACAGTTCCTGTCCCAGCATGGGGATAAGCACTCAGGGATTTGCGAGGGAGGGTCCCCACTGTGGATTTTAGCGCAATATATTAGTACAGGTCTCTACACTATTCTGGGTGCTTATGCATTGTAGCTCACATTCGGACACCCTTACTCCACAAGCTGTGTCACTGACCGCAGTAGGACTTTTTGCAGAGTAAGGTGATCAGAATCTGTCTGTCTCCCCCATATTTATTCTTCTTCTCCATTTGTCATCCACTTTTTCCTGTCCTCATGCCTGCCTCTGTTTTCCATAGAGACACAAAGTGGGGGAGGTAATATCTTTTATTGGACCAACTTCTGTTGGTGAAAGAGATGAGCTTTTGAGCCACACAGAGCTCAACCTCAGGTCTGGGAAAGGTACTCCCAGCATCACAGCTAAATGCAAGATATTTTCCTTAGTTTTTCACTTCTCTCATTCCACTTCCTGGAAGGGAGCCTGAACAATCCTGCCAGGCACCATCATCTTCTGCTGCTCCCACTTGAGATTCATCATGTGAGTCCTACCAGTGAGGGGATGGGAGGAAGGAAAGGTAGCACTCTCCTAATCTAGAGACAGGGAGTGAAGGAAGACTCTCCCTCCTGTTGTAGAAGAGGAGGGGAGCTGCATTGCCCCTTGCCTGAACCCCTCATAGTGGGAGAACCCTCCATTGTTCAGGTGGGAAAAAGAAAATCAAGGAAGTGTATTGATTTGGGGCAGCTTCAGTCTGCCTGAAGACACCCCGTCTGAAACATGAGAAAGAGGCATATTATTATTTTTGCATGGGGCAACTTCATTATCCATAAACTCAGAATGTACTTCTGACCTTTTCTTTACAGCACTCACGCCAGCCCCATGAGCAGGTATGGGGCTCTTTAAAATGAGACATTTTCTTGCTATTTTGTATGGAACTGAGTGTCAAGCAAAACCATCATTTTTCTGCAGTTCTAAACAAACTACAGTCCTGTTGGTTCTTCTATAAATAGAAGACTAAATTAAAAAGCTAATACATTCCCCAGAGTAAATCGGAGGCAGCTCTGCCAATCTGGGAGGGATTTCTGAGTCAGGAAGCTGAATTAATTTGTTAGAGAGGCGAACACACACATGCTTGTACGGTTTTTAACATTAACTCTTAACGGATTTACAGGTTTAGTGTGCTGAGATTATTCCTATATAATTATACAATTCTGACACATGCAGCTAATAATTCTACAGCTCCAATTCTGACATTATTGCATGACTGTTTTGATCGTTCAGCTATTCTGAAATCTTAGTTTGAAAGTCTACCCTGTAAACATGGTTAAAAATAGAAAGTGGCTGAACTGAAAATGGTAGTGCCCTCCCTCCCTGAAGTGAGATACTCAAGCCATGTGACACTCAGTGGGAGCTACTCACAATGCACAGAGCTATTTGATTTCACTCCTAACACTAAAATGTGCGCTACGACTTTCAGAAAACAGAGTCTGAGGAAATATGCTTTTCACAGTTTCTGAACTGTCACTGTGTTTTCTCCAGCAATTACTCTCTAATTCTGACTCTGCTGTTTTACTGCAGTGCACCGTCAGGCAACATTAATGGCTTTTCCCTTTCCAGGAGATTTTGGATTTACAGGAGAATGCTACAGAACTCCAACACACCTTCTTCCTATTAGTTAAATAGGAAAGTTTCTGAGCCGCTTGACAAGCAGTCGGAAATCATTAAAATGAAGTCAAGTGTACTAGTCTGGTAGAATACATATATGGACAGTTTAATGACTAGATCAGCATTTGCAATAGCTTTTCATGTGACTTATTTTTCTGAGCATCTGCAATAACACTTTCAAGGTTCATGCTAATGCCAGAGAGAGCATTGCCATTGTCTAATAGTTTGCTCCTTCCCACCTTCTTTCCTATTGACCAGCTCTGCATGTCTCTCCCCTAGAGGTATCAGGTTACACCACATTTGCTACTCTATCAAAAACTGTGTTTCAGCTCTATGGCCCAGCTAGAAAAGCTTCTTCACAGAAATTATTGACTATTTTCAAGTGAAAAACACTGGAAGCCATTTTCTAGAGGTTTGTGGAAATTGGGCCATTGTTTGCACAACTCTCTTTGATGGACATACTACATGCTTTATTTTATCTTTGTGGAATGACCTGGCCTTGTATTGTGCATCAGAATTTAATGAGGACAGAGAAGCCTGCTCACATGGCATCATCATCACCACTTAAATCAAACACCAGATTTATGAAATCTTCACGCTCCTCCGGAAGATGAGTTTACAACTGTCAGTCCATTTCTCTTATGAAAAACATAAAATAAAATAAACTGTACAGCCCTCATTAGTTAAGAACCAGGAGAGCACGTGGACCTAGACTACAAGAAAATAAAACACCACAAATGCTCTCTCTCTCTCTCTCTCTCCTGCCTGGAAACATGACTCTCAGCTCACCACAACACTTTCCAAATTCTGCTCATCAATGAAATTCACCTCCATGCACAGGGCCAGCATAAGGCCTATGCCCCAATTAACTCCCACTTACTCATAGACTTTAAGACCAGAAGGGGCCTTCATGATCATCTAGTCTAACCCCCTGCACATCGCAGGCCACAGAACCTCCCCAACTCCTGCAGTAGTGAGCCCAGAACTTCTGAGTTATTGACATCCTCAAATCTTGATTTAGGCCTGGTCTACACTACGGGTTTAGGTCGACTTTAGCAGCGTTAAACCGAATTAAGCCTGGACACGTCCACACAATGAAGCCCTTTCTTTCGACTTAAAGGGTCCTTTAAACCGGTTTCTTTACACCACCTCCGACGAGGGGATTAGCGATAAAACCGGCCTTTGCGGGTCGGAATTGGGGTAGTGTGGACAGAATTCGACGTTATTGGCCTCCGGGAGCTATCCCAGAGTGCTTCATTGTGACCGCTCTGGACAGCACTCTCAACTCAGATGCACTGACCAGGTAGACAGGAAAAGACCCGCAAATGTTTGAATTTCATTTCCTGTTTGCCCAGCGTGGAGAGCACAGGTGACCACGCAGAGCTCATCAGCACAGGTAACCGTGATGGAGTCCCAGGATCGCAAAAGAGCTCCAGCATGGACCGAACGGGAGGTACGAGATCTGCTCGCCATATGGGGAGATGAAGCAGTGATAGCTGAACTCCGTAGCAGTAAAAGAAATGGAAAAGTATTAGAAAAGATCTCCAAGGCCATGAAGGACCGAGGCCATAACAGGGACACACAGCAGTGCCGCGTGAAAATTAAGGAGCTACGGCAAGCCTACCACAAAGCCAGAGAAGCAAACGGAAGGTCCGGGGCAGAGCCGCAAACTTGCCGCTACTACGCGGAGCTGCATGCGATCCTAGGGGGTGCAGCCACCACTACCCCAACCGTGTGCTATGACTCTCTCACTGGAGAAACACACAGGGAAGACGGTTCGGGGAATGAGGAAGATGAGGATGGAGGTACTGTAGGTAGCTCACAGCAGCAAGGAAGCGGAGAAATCGGTTTCCCCAACAGCCAGGATATGTTTGTGACCCTGGACCTGGAACCAGTAACCCCCGAACTCACCCAAGACCCTCAGGGCACACAGGAGACCTCTGGTGAGTGTAACTTTGTAAATATTTGTAAACATTACAAAAAAAAAAGCAAGCGTGTTTAATGATTAATTTGCCCGGGCAATCACGGCCAGTACATCTACTGGAAAAGTCTGTTAACGTGTATGGGGATGGAGCGGAAATCCTCCAGGGACATCTCCAGAAAGCTCTCCTGGTTGAAATGGGGTGATTTTATTAAGGGGACATTCAGAGGCGCCCGGTCCTGCTCTTCTGACCAGAAATGTTCCCCGCTGTTAACCACGCGGTGGGGGGAGGGGTGAAGTGATCATCCCAGAGAATCGTGTGTGTGTGTGGGGGGGGGGGTGGTTTACTTGTGTTTGTGCCGCATGTTAACCGGGAAACCGCAGCCCCTCCTTTTACATTGAAAACCCATTTTAAATGGACAACCCAATTCATCCTTGATATGGGAAATGCGCTGCTGTTTGCAACCTTTCCCGCATGTTAAGAAGGTTAAAAAAGCCAAAACACTGTGGCCTACCATGGCTGCCTGCAAGCCGAAATATGCGACCTTGTAATGAAAGAGTGTACCCATTGTTCTCTAAAATGTGTCTTTTTTAACCACCTCTCCCTTCTCCTCCACCAGCTGAAAATGTTTCTCCTTCGCAGAGGCTCGTGAACATTAGAAAGAGAAAACATAGGACGAGGGACGATATGTTCACGGAGCTGCAGATGTCCTCCCACACTGATAGAGCACAGCAGAATGCGTGGAGGCAGTCAATGTCGGAGATGAGAAAAGCCCAATATGAACGAGAGGAGAGGTGGCGGGCTGAATCGCGGGATGAACAGAGCAAGTGGCGGGCTGAAGACGATAGGTGGCGTCAGCTTGCAGACAGACGGCAAGAGGCAATGCTCCGTCTGCTGGAGCATCAAACTGATATGCTCGAGCGTATGGTTGAGTTGCAGGAAAGGCAGCAGGAGCAGAGACCGCCGCTACAGCCCCCGTGTAACCAACAGTCCTCCTCCCCAAGTTCCATAGCCTCCTCACCAAGACGCCCAAGAACACGGAGGGGGGGCCTCCGTCCACCCAGTCACTCCACCCCAGATGATCGCCCAAGCATCAGAAGGCTGGCCTTCAATAAGAGTTAAAGTTTTAAAATGCAGTGTGTCCTTTTCCATCCCTCGTCCCCCACCCATCCCAGGCTACCTTGGCAATTATCCCCCTACTTCTGTGAGGAACTAATAAAGAATGCATGAATGTGAAAAAACAATGACTTTATTGCCTCTGTAAGCGGGAGGGGGGGTGGGGTGGGGTGGTTGGTTTACAGGGAAGTAGAGTAAACTGGGTCGGGGGGGGGGTTGGAGGGTTCATCAAGGAGAAACAAACAGAAGTTTCACACAGTAGCCTGGCCAGTCACAAAACTCGTTTTCAAAGCTTCTCTGATGCGCACCGCGCCCTGCTGTGCTCCTCTAACCGCCCTGGTGTCTGGCTGCGCGTAATCAGCGGCCAGGTGAGTTGCCTCAACCTCCCACCCCGCCATAAAGGTCTCCCCCTTACTCTCACAGATATTGTGGAGCTCACAGCAAGCAGCAATAACAATGGGGATATTCTTTTCGCTGAGGTCTGAGCGAGTCAGTAAGCTGCGCCTGCGCGCTTTTAAACGTCCAAATGCACATTCCACCACCATTCGGCACTTGCTCAGCCTGTAGTTGAACAGGTCCTGACTCCTGTCCAGGCTGCCTGTGTACGGCTTCATGAGCCATGGCATTAAGGGGTAGGCTGGGTCCCCAAGGATAACGATAGGCATTTCAACATCCCCAATGGTCACTTTCTGGTCTGGGAAGAAAGTCCCTTCCTCCAGCTTTCGAAACAGAGCAGAGTTCCTGAAGATGCGAGCATCATGTACCTTTCCCGGCCATCCCACGTTGATGTTGGTGAAACGTCCCTTGTGATCCACCAGGGCTTGCAGCAGCATTGAAAAGTACCCCTTGCGGTTTACGTAGTCGGTGGCTTGGTGCTCTGGTGACAAGATAGGGATATGGGTTCCGTCTATGGCCCCGCCACAGTTTGGGAATCCCATTTCAGCAAAACCATCCACTATTGACTGCACGTTGCCCAGAGTCACTACCCTTGCTATCACCAGGTCTTTCATTGCCCTGGCAAATTGGATCACAGCAGCCCCCACCGTAGATTTGCCCACTCCAAATTGATTCCCGACTGACCGGTAGCTGTCTGGCGTTGCAAGCTTCCACAGGGCTATCGCCACTCGCTTCTCAACTGTGAGGGCTGCTCTCATCTTGGTATCCTGGCGTTTCAGGGCAGGGGAAAGCAAGTCACAAAGTTCCATGAAAGTGCCCTTACGCATGCGAAAGTTTCGCAGCCACTGGGAATCGTCCCATACCTGCAGCACGATGCGGTCCCACCAGTCTGTGCTTGTTTCCCGGGCCCAGAATCGGCGTTCCACGGCATGAACCTGCCCCAGTGACACCACGATTTCCACATTGCTGGGGCCTGTGCCTTGTGAGAGGTCTATGTCCATGTCAATTTCCTCATCACTCTCGTCGTCGCGCTGCAATCGCCTCCTCGGCTGGTCCGGGTTTCGCCTTGGCATGTCCTGGCTCTGCATATACTCCAGGACAATGCGCGTGGTGTTCATAGTGCTCATAATTGCCGCGGTGATCTGGGCGGGCTCCATGATCCCAGTGCTAGCTATGGCGCCTGGCTGGTCAGAAAAAAGGCGCGAAAGTAGTATCTGATGGACCAGGAGAAGGAAGGAGGTCGGGAGGGAGGGAGGGCCGAGTGACGACATGGCGTACAGGAACAGGGAATTAAAATCAAGACAGGTGGCTGTGCATCAGGGAGAAACACAAACAACTGTCACACAGAATGGTCCCCGCAAAGATTAAACTGAAAACCCTGGGCTTAGCAGGCCGTTGATTTCACGGAGGAAGGGGAAGCAAATGAATACAGAACAAATCTATTTTTTACATCTTAAGCTGGCAGCCGACGGTGCAGCATGAGTGATAGCCTCTCCAGTACGATGACGACGGTTACCAGTCATAATATACCATCGTCTGCCAAAAGGCAAGGGGCTGCTGCTGTGTAGCAATGCAGCCCCACGTCTGCCAGCCCCACGTCCGCCAGCACCCAGCATCGCCCTCGGCCTCTTCTGGGTGCTTAGCAGACAATACTGGGCAATTGCCAGAAAATAGTATATTACGACTGGTAGCCATCATCATCAAAACAGTAGCATGTCTGCCCAGGTGGCCATGATTGACAGCCACTCCAGTACGACGATGATGGATACCAGTCATAATATACCATCTCCTGGCAAGGGGCTGGTGCAATGCAGCCCTACGGCTGCCAGCCCCACGGCTATTACTCATGCTACACCGTCTACCGCCAAAAGGCAGTTAGCAGCTGCTGCTGTGTAGCAATGCAGTCCCACGTCTGCCGGCACCCAGAGGACATATGGTGACGGTGAGCTCAGCTGAGCTGAGCGGGCTCCATGTTGTCTGCACAGGTAACCCAGGTAACCCAGGTAAAAAGGCGCGAATCTATTGTCTGCCGTTGCTGTGACGGGGGAGGGAGGGGCCTGACGACATGTACCCAGAACCGCCCGCGACACTGTTTTGCATCATCCGGGCATTGGGATCTCAACCCAGAATTCCAAGGGGCGGCGGAGACTGCGGGAACTGTGGGATAGCTGTGGGATAGCTACCCATAGTGCAATGCTCCGGAAGTCGACGCTAGCCTTGTACTGTGGACGCGGTCCGCCGACTAGAGCACCTAGAGCATTTTATGTGTGGACACACACAATCGGCTGTATACAACCGATTTCAATAAAACCGGCTTCTATACATTCGAACTAATTTCGTAGTGTAGACATACCCTTAAAGACTTCAGGTTACAAAGAAACCACCACTTACTCTAGTTCACACCAGCCAGTGACCAATACCCAATGCTGAAGAAGGTGGCAACCCCCCAATCCAGGATCTTTGCCAATCTGAACTGGGGGGAAATTCCTTCCTGACCCCAAATATGGCGATCAGTTAGACCCACCAGACAGACACATGGGAAAGAATTCTCTACAGTAATTCAGACCTCTCCCTAGACATTGGAGATATTTGCTTATAGTGGTCATGGATGGGCCATGTGTCACCGTGGGCAATCTCGTCACACCATCCCTGCCTTTAAGCTCAGTCTCAAAACAAGTTCATTTTTTTGCCCCCTTTACTCCCTTTGGAAGGCTGGTCCTGGACTTCATTTCTCCGATGGTTAGAAACCTCCGTCTAATTTCAAGCCTAAACACACGGATGGCCAGTTTACATCCATTTGTTCTTGTGTGACTGCAACTCCGGCCTGCTTGCTGTGGCACTCTGTCCCCCTCTAGTGGCACCTAGATCAACTAAAGATTGATGAGCCTGCTATTGTTTTGATTAAGAGATGTGTCTTTTCGCTCATGCAGGAGAGCAAAGGGTTGTGGATTAAGCTCCAGAAGTCCCAGGTTTGATCCCAGCTGCTGCTGACCAGTGTCTGTCGGCATAATACCACCATTGGCCCTTAACTTACATAACTGCGCTCCCTCCATTGCGTTTATCCCTCGGAAGTACCCCTCATCCTTCATTTTGTTAGGCTAAACTAGCCAAGCTCCTTAAATCTCATCTTGTAGGTAGGCTCTCCATTCCTCTGATTATCCTAATAGCCCTTCTTTGGATTTGTTCAGGTTTGAATTCATCTTTCTTAAACATGGGAGACAAGAATTGCACACAGTAGTCCAGATGACATCTCACCAGTGCTTTATGTAATGATACTAATATTTCCCTATCTTTACTGGAAATAGCTTGCCTCATGCATTCTAGGATTGCATTAGCATTTTTCCACAGCTGCATCGCATTGGTGGCTCATAGTCATTCTGTGACCGACCAGAACAGCCAGATCTTTCTCCTCCTATGTCACTTCCAACTGATATGTCCCCAGTTTACAGCAAAAAATCTTGTTGTTAGTCCCTATGTACATGACTTTACACTATTACATTTCATCCCATTTCTTTTACTCCAGTTTTCAAGGTCGGTCCAAAACTTCTTGTATGATACCCTGGTGCTCCTCCATATTGGCAATTCTTTCCAATTTTGTGTCATCTGCAAATTTTATTAGCACACTTCCACTTTTTGGGCCAAGGTCATTAATGAAAATGTTAAGTAAGATTGGTCCCAAGACCAATCCCTGAGGAAATCCACTGGTACCCTCCCTCCAGCCTGACAAGTTCACCCTTATAAAAATCTGAGACAAAGCATGTGTTTAGCTGCTGGGCCATACCTAGATTATCTTTAATCTCCACCCCATCCTCAGTAATTAGCAGTCCCACTTCTTTCCCCGTTTTCTTTTTATTTATCGGGCTATAAAACCAATGGTAAAAGGTTCTTATTTCCTTTGCAAGGCCCAACTCGCTTGGCTTCTGGCAGTTCTCATTTTTTCCCTGCACTTTCTCACCTCCAAGAAGTAGCTTTCCTTGCTGATCCATCCCATCTTCTATTCCTTGTGGGCTGTTCTTTCCTTAATCACCTGTTTGAGATGTTGTACATCCAATCCGGTCTGCAACTCTTCCTTACAATCCCCCCCGCCCCTCCCCACTTGCTTGGGATATAGGTATTTCCTGCAACTTTGACTTAAAGTAATTCCAAGCCTCCTCCACATTCAGATCCTTGAGTTCTTCAGTCCAGTCCATTTCCCTAACTAATTCCTTTAACTTATACCTTGCTATATGGTACATACTCCATGGTGGATCTCTGCATAGGGGTGAATTTCACCAGTATGAGACAAAACAAGGAGACTAAATAACTGAGTCCCAGCATTTTGGGAGATCAAGGGATGAGTGAAAATAGAAGCAAATAAAGAATTTGCACTTTCTGCAGCTTGAGACTTTGGGGCCCATTGACAGCTGGAGCCAGTTGCTAAGGAAGTGAAGGAGGTAACAGCATGTTACTAGGATGGTGTCTCTACTGGGGCCAAGCATTTTGAATCAGGGAGTTGACACTGCATTTCCTTTGCTCCTTGGAATGAGTTTATTCAGAATGTCAGAAACAGCAATATCCAGACGGTTTGCACAGGTCTGTGTGGGATATGGGTTTAGTATGCGGGTGGTGGGTGGTGCTAGTGGTCTGTGGTATACAGGAGGTCAGACAGGATGATCTGTTGGTCCCTTCTGGCCTTAAACATTATGGGTATGTCTATACTACCCACCGGATCGGCGGGTAGCGATCGATCCAGCAAGGGTCGATTTATTGCATCTTGTCTAGACGCGAAAAATCGACCCCCGAGCACTCTCCCGTCGACTCCTGTACTCCAGCGCCGCGAGAAGCACAGACAGAGTCGACGGGGGAGCGGCAGCAGTCGACTCATCGCAGTGAAGACACCGCGGTGAGTAGATCTAAGTATGTCGACTTCAGCTACGTTATTCACGTAGCTGAAGTTGTGTTACTTAGATCGATCCCCTCCCCCACCCCCCCAGTGTAGACCAGGGCTATGACCCTATGGCCAATTTGGTTAGTCTTAACACCAAGTAGAAAATCAAGAACTCAGAAAACCTAAGACTAAATGAAAGAAAAATGGTTTGTTACTAATTATAGCCTGATATTTTCACTGTTAAAGTGTTTAGATCACAAGTGACATTTCCAAATCAATCCTGTTCTTTATTGGAAAGTTTTACATGAAATATTCAGGCTCCAAGAGCTCTTTCATTTATTCCAATCAGTTATTTGACAAGAACCCATTAAAATAAACTGGGGGTTGCTTTGCCCCCTAAGGAGCTAGTTTAGTCTGACGGCTTTTACACAACTGCCTTTGGAACAAACTGTAAGTAGAAACTCATTTCAGAAGTGCAACTACTAGTATAATTAGCAACCCCCCAAATGCTAATACCGTCAGTCCCCATTTATCCACCCCCTGATTATATATGGTGTACTAGGATCCCAAAGGGAACAGAAAACTTGCAGTTGCACTCGAGCGTACCATGCCTCTCTGAGACCTTGACAGCTATTCGAGGGGGTGCTGTACATCCCAGAAAACGGTCTGCAATCAATCAAAATGGAGTGCAACCAACCAAAACAAGCAACTTAAATCACGTGCCTAAGAAAAAGCCAGCAGGGAGCTTACAATGCAGCGGCAACAGAGACAGCACTCCAAAGGAATTGACTATACCTGAAAAAAACAGCAACTTACACAGAGCTGGCAGTCCAAAATGTGAATGTTCATCACCTGCTTTCTCTTCCAGGGAATGCCTCTGAAATGTTTCCTTTTCAACCGTATGTAAAACCTGCAGCCCCTTGTCTGACAATGTATTTTGGAGGAAGTCCTGCACACACCTTTAGCCCATCACTGTTGGTTTAATGGTGTGTTACAGGTGTCTTGATACTCTCTGGATCCTGAAAGGTGTCAAGCATTCTCAACTCCCACTAAAGTCAGTCAGATTAAATTCTCTCTCCTCCCATTCCTCTGACTCAGTATCTTTCCTTGTTCCAGTTCTTGAGTTCAATAAAGCAAAATTGGGGGACAGTCTAAATTGTTCAATTTCCAAGTCATGTAAGGGTTTTCCCAGTGCCCTTTAGAACTCCAGCTTTCCCAACTGGCTCTGGCATTCTTCTACTCCCAAACCTTGAAAGCTTTATATTTGCTGATACAGATGAAGGCACTTAGCTGCAAATTTGGACTGTGTGTTACAGTCCTCCCTCAAGTTCTCTTTGTAGTCCTCTTGCTGAGTTTCCATTTGAATTTGCAGCACACTTTCAGTGCTCAAATTCACTTTTTTCCCCTTAAGGTAGAAAGCTCAAACTCAGACCCATTTTAGGTTAACATAACCATGTAAAACTGTTGATAAAGCATGATAATCTCAGACTGTTACCAGCAGCTACTTTCCAGTAAAACAAACCAAAAATCAGAGTTACTGCACCATTTAGTGCCATTGTATGGTGTAGATTAGAATTAGGCTTATAAATCTACACAGAAATACCGTTACACTATTGTGTGGATGAGTACAGTAACTGTGTGCAGGGCTGGTGTGCAAGGATATTTTGCGCCTGAGGTGAAACTTCCACCTTGCACACACACACCCCGTAACATTGGTTCATTGAGGGGCAAGTCCCAACGAGCCTTTATAGACCCCAGGGCCCAGCCTGCCCAGGGGCCAGCCGTGCCCAGGGGCTGCTCCCCAGACCAGGTTCCCCCCTCCTTGCCCCTTGAACTCCACTGGAGGGTGCCACCAGACTCCTCATTGTTTTTGTGGATACAGACTAACACGGCTACCCCTCTGATACTGTAGCTTTAATGTAATAAATAATATATTGTAATAATTCCAAGCAAACTGGGATTTATATTAGGTTCACATCAGATTGCAATTACTTTTCTATTTTCATTTAAACCAATTTGCTTTATTGACTAAATCATGTCCTGTGGCCATTATACCAACCCTTATCCCAGCCCCCAACTCAGAACATTTCTGCCCACATCAGTAACTTGGACAAGGTTTTCAGTTTTCTTCTAAGAGAAGAAGATTGCTATTGATAAGAACTGTTTGGATATATAACCACGTTTAATCACATGGCCAGAGAGTTATTTGTCCAGGTTATCCTTAAGTAGCACATGGAGAACGTGCTTTCATACAGAATACAAAGCACGACTTGAGCACAACAAGAAGGGAAAGCACCAATTTCCCTTCAATGCATCAGAACATAAAAGGAAGAGATAAAAAGAAAGGGAGGAGGGAAGGAAATGGAAACAACTGAATGATGAATAAATAAATTAAGCTTTGTCAGGGTAAAGATGCTGATAAGCAATGGAAGGTCACATGCACTGAGGTCTGCGGAACATGCTCCTTTCTCACTGGGTTCAGTATAGTGTCTAGGGATCTCATTCACCCCCAAGTTGTAAGGAAATGTGGACAGAATTGGCATCTGCCAAAGGCAGAATCCTGGCAGCCAGCTGCGTGGGTCATTTTCTAAAACCAACGACCTTCTCTGCCTTTCTGTGGCAAAGCAACTTTCTGTAACTAATCAACTAATTCATTAAACTTCTGAGAGGTAGGTCAAAGTCTGTATGATTTAGTCAATTAATCAAGTTGCTATAGTTCTACCTCAGTGTTTAGGCATTAACAATAGTTTTTGTAACCTTTTTGACTGTATAACTATCCCCCGGAAGCCTTTAACCTGATGCATTATTCATTCCAACTGGCCAATTGGTTGCCACCTGCACAGGGTGAAGGACAGCAATTAGATCTATGAATTCAAGCTGGCACCAGTGAGAATTAGAACTGAAAGCAGGAAAATTCCAGCTGTGACTTCTAGATGAAGGCATTTGATACATTCTCCGGAATCCCTTTTACACTCCCCAAGAAAAGACAGTCCAGCTCAATGCCATGTAACTGTGCCTCCCATGTGGCGGGTCTCTAGGTCATTCCAATAGCTCACTGGTTACTTAATTGTAATTTATTTCTGTCAGGAGGATGTTTCCTCTAACCATTGAGGTGGGAAGGAGGGGGAGAGGAGGAGCTTTCGCTCTTGAATATCAGAGTAATGTGCCATGTTACTTTCAGAGAGATCCACTAGTTCCTGCCAGGGTACATGACTAATGACAATGGAGAACAATGTTCCTTTCATTTGAACGTTCCTGTGTGGCCCTTAAATCTCTCATAAAAACTTTTCTAAGAGGCCGTTCAAAGCAACAAGATAAAATTCCACACCAATGTACAATCAACAAGCCAGACAATGTAATCAGGGTTATCAGGGTGAAATTCACCCCATGCAAGGAACTGCACAAAGCCATGCCAGTTTTACCTGGGGATTGAGGGATGCAGAACCCTTGTGCTGGTCCCCTCATTGGGATGAATTTCACCTTTAGTGTATTGGGGATGGTTGTGGAGAAAGAAGTCCCAACTTTCAGTTCAATTACATTAACTAGCACAAGGAGCAAAAGGGTATGGAGCTTAACCCTCTCTCTCTTTCTGTTCCTGTGGTGATGTTCTAGCAAACCTTTCAAAGGCCTTGGCTACACTTGCGAGTTACAGCGCTGTAAAGCCGCCTCCAGCGCTGTAACTCACTCTCTGTCCACACTGGCAAGGCATTTGCAGCGCTGTATCTCCGTGGTTGCAGCGCTGCACATACTCCACCTCTCCGAGAGGAATAGCATGTATTGCGCTGTCGCTGCGGCGCCAGTGTGGCCGCCCAATGCACTGTGAATGGCCTCCAGAATTATTTGGCAGTATCCCACAATGCCTGTTCTAGCCACTCTGGTCATCAGTTCAAACTCTACTGCCCTGGCCTCAGGTAACAAACCATGTGACCGACCCTTTACATTCCCCAGGAATTTTAAAAATCCCTTTCCTGTTTGCTCAGCCCGGCGTGGCGTGGAGTGCTATCAGCGAATCTTTCCAGGTGACCATGCCTCCACGCGCCAAGCGAGCCCCAGCATGGAGCAACGGCGAGTTGCTGGACCTCATCAGTGTTTGGCGGGAGGAAGCTGTCCAGTCCCAGCTGCGCTCCAGCCGTAGGAATTACAATACCTTCGGGAAGGTATCAAAGGACATGATGGAAAGGGGCCATGACCGGGACACCCTGCAGTGCAGGATTAAAGTGAAGGAGCTGCGGAGTGCCTACCGCAAAGCCCGCGACGCAAACGGCTGCTTGGGTGCTCCCGCCGCGACCTGCCGATTCTACAAAGAGCTGGATGCAATATTTGGAGTTAACCCCACCTCCATTCCGAGCACCACCATGGACACTTCAGAGCCGGTGGGGGAGGGGGGGAGAGGAGGAAGAGGAGAAAAACGGGAGTGATGGTGGTGGGCTGGATGGAGACACCCCGGAATCCCTGGAGCCATGCAGCCAGGAGCTCTTCTCGAGCCAGGAGGAAGGTAGCCAGTCGCAGCGGCCGGTACTTGGTGGAGGACAAACAGAAGAGCAGGTTCCCGGTAAGTGGCTTTTTTTTTCGGGAAGGAATTTTTTCGGTGCGGGCTCTTTGGGAGAGGAGGGTTAGGCATGCATGCCTAGATGCGGAATAGAGCATTGATGTAGTTTATCACATCGTGGTAATCGGCCTCGGTAATCTCCTCGAATGTCTCATCCAGAACGTGTGCAATGCGCTTGCGCAGGTTTATCGGGAGAGCCACCATGGTCCTTGTCCCAGCCAGGCTAACGTGTCCGCGCCACTGTGCCGCAAGGGGACCATTGCTGCACACAGGCAAGCTGCATATGGGCCAGGGTGGAAGCCACATTGCAGTAGAAGACCCTCCCTTGCTTCCCAGGTTACCCTCAGCAGCGAGACATCGTCCAGGCCGAACTCCTGTGGAAAATGTTGGGACAGTGTTCAGTGTAGGTGCCCCCTGAAGCTGTTGGCTCTCCCCAAGGCACAGAAACCCAGAGGACAGTACAGCCCTGAAACAATCAGTCCCCCTTACTCACCATTTTGAGGCTCCCGTGGGATGTGCGCGCTCTGTTTCGTACGGGACAGTTATGCTATTGTGTAGACACTGTGTGTTTTCTACTCCTTAAGTGCGGGGGGAATCATTACTCTGTCTGGTATAAACAATGCTGCCTCTGTTAAATGTTGCATTTTGCCTATACAGCTGCATCAACCTTGAGACCTCAGCCGTCCCTCTTATCACCTGCTCAGAGACTGCAAAGACTCAGGAAGAGACCGCAAAAAAGCAAAGAAGACATGCTGCAAGAAGTGATGCGGCAATCTATTAAAGAGAATGAGAAAGCACAGAACTGGAGGGAGAGAGAAAGCAGGATCCGCTAGGAAAATGTAGCGCACCGGCAGCAAAGCACCGCACACCAGCAGCAAAGCACGGATCGGCTCATAAGCATCCTGGAGCGCTATCCAGGCGTTCGTAGCCATGCAGAAAAGGGAGCAGGACCGCAAACACCCCCCCCCTACAGCTCTTGTCCCAAAACTCTTTCCGTTGTGCCCCAGTGTCATCTCCAACCCACTTTCCCCAACTTCCGTGTTCTTCCTGCCACCCGCTGCCTCCAACACCAGTATCTTCACCACCCAGCCCTGAAAACCATGACCCTGACCCTCTGCACTCAACCCCCATCACCATGCAGTATAGCTGTCCTGAAGTGGCTTTGAAAACATTCTTTATTATTGCATAAAGTAAAAGACTCCTTAGCCCAGGAAATAAACAGGCACTGCAAGTCTGCTTGTCTGCTTAGCAGACACTGATTCCTAAAGATTGGAACTACTGCACTTCACTCCCGTGCAGGGCACCAGATATCACTGCTGGTTTTCAGTCTCAAATTGCTCCCTCAAGGCATCCCTAATCCTTGCAGCCCCGCGCTGGGACCCTGTAATAGCCCTGCTCTCTGGCTGTGCAAATTCAGCCTCCAGGTGTTGAACCTCGGAGGTCCATGCCTGAGTGAAGCTTTCACCCTTCCCTTCACAAATATTATGGAGGGCACAGCACACGGCTATAACCGCGGGGATGCTGTTTTCGGCCAAGTCCAGCTTCCCATACAGAGATCGCCAGCAGCCCTTTAAACGTCCAAAGGCACACTCCACAGTCATTCGGCACCGGCTCAGCCTGTAGTTGAACCGTTCCTTGCTGCTGTCACGGCTCCCTGTATAGGGTTTCATGAGCCACGGCATTAACGGGTAAGCGGGATCACCAAGGATCACAATGGACATTTCAACTTCCCCTACCGTGATCTTCCGCTCTGGGAAAAAAGTCCCGGCCTGCATCTTCCTGAACAGCCAAAGTGTTCCAAAAGATGTGTGCGTCATGCACCTTTCCGGGCCAGCCTGTATTAATGTCAATGAAATGCCCATGGTGATCCAGAAGCGCCTAGAGAACCATAGAGAAATACCCCTTCCAATTAGCGTACTCGGATCCTAGGTGGGGTGGTGCCAGAATAGGAATGTGTGTCCCATCTATCGCCCCTCCACAGTTAGGGAACCCTATTTGTGCAAAGTCATCCACTATTTCCTGCACGTTACCCAGAGTCACAGTTCTTCTGAGTAGGTTGCGATTAATGGCCTTGCAAACTTGCATCAACACGATTCCAACGGTCGACTTTCCCACTCCAAACTGGTTTGCGACTGATCAGTAGCTGTCTGAAGTTGCCAGCTTCCAGATTGCAATAGCCACCCGCTTCTCCACTGGCAGGGCAGCTCTCAATCTCATGTCCTTGCGCCGCAGGGTGGGGGTGAGCTCCTCACACAGTCCCATGAAAGTGGCTTTTCTCATCCGAAAGTTCTGCAGCCACTGCTCGTCATCCCAGACTTCCATGACGATGTGATCCCACCACTCGGTGCTTGTTTCCCGAGCCCAAAAGCGGCGTTCCACAGTGCTGAGCATGTCCGTGAATGCCACAAGCAATTTCGTGTCGTACGTGGCTCGATAGCATCGTCGGACTCCTCACCCTCACTCTCACTGTCACTTTGGATCTTAAGGAATAGTTTGATAGCCAAACGTGATGTGCTGGCGAGACTCGTCAGCATACGCCTCAGCAGTTCGGACTCCATTTCCCGCAGACAGATCGCGCTGCACAGAAACCGTTGAAAGATGGCGCCAAAGGTGGACGGAAACAAAGGGATTTCTGGGATGCGAAGCGATGCATCACGGGGCATTGGGACAGGACCCAGAATGCCCCGCACCTACTGCCCCCTTCCCACAACCCACAGCGCCAGAATGGGAAGAGGTGCTCTGTGGGATAGTTGCCCATAATGCACCGCTCCCAATAGCGCTGCAATTGCCGCAAATGTAGCCACGACAGTGCGCTGGGCAGCTGTCAGTGTGGACAGACTGCAGCGCTTTCCCTACTCAGCTGCACGAAGTCAGGTTTAACTCACAGCGCTGTACATCTGCAAGTGTAGCCAAGGCCAAAGATGAATTCAGAGATGTACTCCCAAACTCTTCACACCCTTCTTGTTTGGTGTGAAGAGTTTGGGAGTACACACCCAAGTCAGGAGGTTGTTCGCAGTTGCTGACAATGCTCTCAAGTGTTTCATGGAGCACCTAGAGTCAGGATCCCTGAAATTACAAACTGTGGGCCTGATTCACCACTGCATTACTCCAGTTTTACACTGGTGTAACTCTAAATATGCCTGAACACACAGGGACTATCACATTGCTCTGCAATCTCAGGAAAGAAACAAGTCCGTCAAAGGAGGTGCAATGAATCTGATGCCTTTCCTCCTTGCCCCTAACATTAATGTCTTTCTGTAAGGAATGCATTTTCATGCTGCATATCCCATAATTAGAGGGAGCCCCAATGTGATCTATAAAGGGATAATATTTAGGATGTAGTCTCTTAGATGTACATGAATTCTGATGCAGCAGAAAAGGAAGTTAAAAGTGGAAGAGTCAAATGTACATGTACAAATTCTTCCCTGACATTTTTGAGATGGTGATAATCTGCTTTGACAAGAATGCAGGCTGGGTGTACCACATCAAGATGCGGATTTCCATTTCTCATTACAGGGTGCTAAGGGACCCTGCCACTTTTAGCTGTAGGGCTCTTTAATAAAACACCACCACCACATCATGATAAATTTATTAGGCAGGAATCCACTGTAGAGCACAGGAAAAAAAATCAGAACAGGTATATCAAGGGGGGGGGGGATCTTTTCGGTAGTGGGGGAGGGAGGTTTCTTTGGAAAACGATTCTATAGAGAGGAAGAGATTTTCTTTGTGTTTGAACTGTTAAAAAAAAAGTCTTTCTTCTTCTCCCAAAGGGTTAGAGTAAATCTGCAGTTTCCTTTTGAAAAGTGCTCGGTTTTGGGGCATTTACTGAATAAAACCATACAAATTAAAATCTCATTTCTGTCACTGGGCTGGAGAATTTATCTATTTGTCTGGGACTGAAGTGATAAGATTCATCAGTGAGGACTTGCAGGAAAAGTAAAAAAGTGTTGCCCATTGTACCTAGCCCTGCAGCTCATTCTGAAAGGTTCCTGGCTTGTTGCATTGCTGGTGACAGTCAGACCACCCAAGGAAATAAACATTTTAATGAAGATGCACCTATGTTCAAAACACTAACAGTGTTTCACCTACATCATGGGGGTAAATTCCTTTTGTGTTATCCCAGTGCAAGCCCACTGAAGTCAACAGGTGTAACTGAGAAGAGAATTTGGCCCTTGGCTTATAAATAGATTCCCTGCTCTTCCCACTGCTCCCAAGATGGATTTGTCCATAGATCCTAAGTTATATGAAAGCTCCTGGTGGTATTCTGACATTTCTCTATGGCCAAGGAGTTTAGGTTTTAATTAACCAGATTCCTCCCAGTGTCTTCAGCATCAGGTTGGGAAAATCTTGTTCAATCCTTTGTTTTAAAATAAATTATTAAGGTCTGTGTGTTCAGTCAAGATTGGTGTGGAGCACTGAACTTCCACTCAAGCCAGCCTTAGGGCCGGACTCTATAAAACAGATTCTCTGTAACTTCAAGTCTTTAAATCATGATTTGAGGGCTTCAGTAACTTGGCCAGAGGTTATGGGTCTAGTACAGCAGTGTGGGGTGAGATTCTATGGCCTGTGATGTGCAGGAGAGCAGACTAGATCAGTGGTTCCCAAACGTGTTTTGCCACTTGTACAGGGAAAGCCCCTGATGGGCCAGGCCGGTTTGTATACCTGCCGTGGCCCGCGCTGCTTCCAGCAGCTCCCATTAGCCAGGGGCAGTGAACTGCGGCCACTGGGAGCCGCGATCGGCCGAACCTGCGGATGCAGCAGGTAAACAAACCGGGCCGGCCCGCCAGGGGCTTCCCCTGCACAAGCGGCGGAACAAGTTTGGGAACCACTGGACTAGATGATCACAACAGTCCCTTCTGGCTTTACAATCTACGAATCTAAGCAACAAAGAGAAGGTCACTCTCGAAAAAATGTCTGGAGGTCTGAAATGAGACTTCCCTGCTAGCTGTCCTTTGAACTATGACCATATGCTGCACTTCCAGATTTATTCCCACGAGCATGCAAGGACTCAAATACTCCAGATCCTGCTGAAGAATGCAGTGATCAGGGAACATTTTCTCCATGACATGGACCTTGTGCCCTAATTTACTGCTGAGCGAAGTGAGTGTAAAACACCAAATCAGAACTTTCTTCTCACTCACACCAGAGATCATGTTTTTACACTCAATTTGCACAGACATAAATGATGGCACAAGGTGCAAGGCAGGAGAGAATCAGGTCTCTGGATCCTTAACTACTCCCATTCCATCCCTACTTACAGGGATCAAGCTGGAGGAACCGAACAGGGCTTTGTAAGGTGCACAGTCCCAGACGCTCAGCACCCCAGTGTCCCAGCAGTTTCAGTACAGGTCTGAGAATCCTATATGAAGCCTGGTTCTATTAGAGAAAAGGAGAGGAGTATGATGGAATCACGTCATCTTTACAGCAAAGTAAATATTGGAGCTCTTGGTCCTGACACACTGTCCCTTTAATCTTGTTTCATCCTATGAACTTTGGAGAAGAAATGTCTCTGTAAGCACTTGCTACACAATGGAATGATAATTTCTTAGGCAGCAGGAGATGCTGATGGTTTCAGCCCACTCATTTTTCTTGCCTCATCTTTGAAAATAACCAGAGCTGACTGAATAACAATGCAGCACAGAGTCCAGGAGTGAAGGTACCACCTAATGCTCTCCCTTAACCTTGCCTAATTCTGTCTTCCTGACCAATGGCACAGACATCAACAAATTATTACATTTAGAAGAACTTAAACGTACAGCTTAATGACATTTCGAAAGTAACTTAAGGAAATGACTGAAGTAGAGAAAAGTAAGCAGGCCACTGCAGTGAAATCGCCCTGATGCTTCTCTTGATACTAATATCCATTGAAGGGAACTAGAATGCTGTTGCAAAACAAATTTGCATGGTTCCCAATCAGTAACAGAATCTATACCAACACTGCACCCATTCTCTCTGCTTGTACCCACTAGCCTCAGGGCGCCGCATTTCCGCTGCAAGATTTGGTGACATCCCAGACAACTGAAGCAAAACATTTCCCTGCTCTCTTTGCCCGATGCGATGTTGGGTGTCACTTTCTCACTGTTAGTGGCAGAACTGTGCATTTCTCTACTACTTTCTCTAGGCAGCTATGCCAGACCAATGGGAAGAATAGGAATAAGAACCCACTTTTCTGCTATATCTAAAAAGCAAAATGTGTTTCAACATACCATCAAGTATCTATGGAAATGGATCCAAGCTGATCTGTATAAAGTACAATCTGCTAGGCTTTCTGGATTGCGCTGCCAGGAAACAATAGTTTTAATGAAAAGGCAAAGCTACAGCAATTGTAAGGACAAAACCCATTTCTGAGTCATTCAGCATTTTTCTTTGCCAGCCAGTGAGTTGGGCTGTGATCTGATCACTTGCATTTGGATTCTGGCTTTTCCCCCCATAGAGAACAAAAAAAAAAAAAAAAATCCTGAAAGCTGCTCTGGGTGTTGTTATAGCCACTTCTTTGGGAAGATCTTAATGGTAATGTCATTATCTCAAACCTGTGGCAACAAAACTTTATAGTATCCTCCAGCCTCAGGCTCTCTAAACCCATACATCTATCTAGTGAGGTATTTGTATGGCCCCATGGCCATAGAATTCAAATGTCTCACCATCATTCATTACTGTATTTCACAACACCCCTGTGAGTTAGGAAGCATTATCTCCATTTTGAAGATGGGGGAAATGAGGCAACCAGAGATTAAGTAATATGCTCAAGGTTACACAAGGAATTTGTGGCACTGCTGAGAATTGCACCCCAATCTCCTGAGTCCCACCCAGACCAGCGCCTTAACTGTCAGACCCTCCAGCAGTTTTCAGTGGAGGCTTCACAAAGAACCGTGAAGATACCAGAGGATCCTACCTATTGGATATCCACCACTGTTATGATAGGATAGTGTCGTTAAGGGTGTGCTGTTCGTTGTTACTACACATATATTTGTGAGGATGTGCACAATCTCTGGAGCACTTAGCCAAGATCAGAAATATCTGCAGAAAAGACACAATACTGTTCACTTGGGTTACATCCATTTCTTAGGGTCATAAACACTCATTTTCAAAATGGAAATTGTTATCTAGTTCCAATTAGCATGATTTCGCCGTTTACATGGCAGATTTGTCCTGCATTATGCCATACAGCATCAAGATGTATTTTCTGGATTAAACTGAGACCTTGGAATATACCTCTCAGATGTAATAGCAAGGAAACCATTTGCCCTCAAGGGAAAGGAGACTATCTAATCAGGAAACTAACATTTTCACATGTGTGATAGGTAAAGCTACAAGCCATCTGAAGGTATTTTCCCAATGTCTCTACCAACCTTTGAATTGGTATTTATTTTAATTCTGAATGGTCTATTTATAATCCAGATCTATACATAAAGGATTGTTAATTAAGGTTATTAGCAGTAGGTGAAATCCACAGCTGAAAAACACATTTCTCATTCAGAAAAGATAACATATGGCTCAACTTTTTCTGAAAGACATTCTGAATAGCAAAATTCACTAGAAAAAATCCAGAATCCCTGGGCTTTGAGTCAATATAAAGATGAAAGCTCAGACAAGCCACATGCTATCAGTTGTGCAGGATCTTTTTTTTTTTTTTTTTAATAGCTGCCAGTGGATTGCCAATAATTAATTACCTGTTGTGGTGTCTTTAAGTCTTGTGCCTAGGCAAGTAAAGTATAAAAAGAGTGTAAGCCACAGGATAATTATGGGATAAAACTGGCATCAATCTTTCTGCACTGAAACTTGGCACCCTTCAGCGGGAACAGCCTGTGTCAAGTCAGCTTCATTAGCTATTGTCTAGAGCCTGAACCCTCATTTGTTTGCATCAATAATACATTCAAATGGTTTATCTAACTTGCAAATGTGAATTCATTTATTGGTCCCATAAGCAAGAAAGCACTGTGACCAGAGAAGTGTTTCATGTTACAGGTTGGATAGTGAACTAGGGACTGTTTACTAAAATCTGAACAATTAAACTCCATCAGAAATGTTTATACTAGTATAATTTCTTTGCACATACCACAGTCTCCATAAATTCAGATGTAAAATTAATCCCCAACTGCAAAGATGAATATTCTTTATAAAAATAGAGTACAAATAGGAGGAAAGATTTATCGCTGTCACATCACATTTGGATTGAGGTTAGTGTAAGAGTGAAATTCCCCTTTACAAAGGGCCAACACAATGACTAGGTACCACTAGAATTTCACTTAAAACATTGATTCTTTTCAGGGGTAACCTTCACCCACAGACAAGCTGTCCTAGCTTTCTTTTTACACTGAAATATTCATTAAAGATAAAATTCCTGATCTGGCAAAATAGCCAAAACCACCTCTGAGCAGAAGAAAAGTCGGTATTATCCCAGGCTGGAGAGCTGACCTGATAATGCACACGATCTAAATTTTTTTGGTAATCTGCATCCAGCACACTATAAAGAGACGGCTGAATTTGACTTCTTTACAGCGATTACACAATATTAATTAATATTTAATAGACAGTTATGTTGTTCCTTGGATAAAGAGAGATTATGTTATGACCATGAAATAGCACATGTTGTGTATTCATCAGCATTATTTTTACTACTCTACTGATTTCTTCAAACACTATTTGAATATGGCAGGTCTAGCTATCATAGAATCATAGGACTGGAAGGGACCTTGAGAGATCTTCTAGTTTAGTCCCCTGCACTCAAGGCAGGACTAAGTATTAGTTATACTATATTAATTTATTTTGTTCTAAGATAAAATTTTCAAAAGCACCTTAGTGACTTCAAGCTTAAGTCCCATTGCCTTTCAACGTGATTTAGACTCCTTAGTGTCTGTAGAAAATGGGGTCCCTGTGGAAAAATAGTATATGTCATGAGTTTAAAGACTGCATCATAATGCCTATGCATAGGAAGGCTTTATTGCATTATTAATTATTATTATTGCTTTAGGGCTATATGAGCAGAAATTTAAAAGATTGGGACCGGAAAAGAGTTGACTAAAGGGGGATATGATAGAGATCTATAAAGTCACAAATGGCCTTAAGTAAATAAAGAAATGTTATTTACCCTTTCCCATAATAGAAGAACCAGGGGTTACCCAATGAAATTAACAGGTTTAAAACAAACATAAGGAAGTACTGTTTCACACCATGCACAGTCAACCTGAGGAACTCATTGCCAGGGGATGTTGTGAAGGCCAAAAGTATAACTGGGGTAAAAAACAAATTAGATAAATTCAATGAGGATAGATCCATCAATGGCTATTAGCCAGAAACTATGACTAGATGACAGAGGATGAATCACCCAATAATTGCCCTATTCTGTTCATTCCCTCTGAAGCATCTGGCACTAGCCGCTGTCAGAAGACAGGACACTGTGCTAGATGGACCATTGGTCTGACCCAGTGTGGCCATTTTTATGTTCTTATGCATGGATAACCTTAAGTCTGGCATTTCCTAGCTTTTGAGTGCTTAATCATGCAACCTGATATTCTTTTCACGTAGTTTTTGGTCGTATTTCTAATTAAGAAAATAAAAACTGAAAAAGCACAAATTCTATCACATGGAACCATTCTGATCCCAACTTGGGTCATCAGCAGGGTTCAGACCTTTAGATCAACAGCACAGACATCTACTACTTGAGCTAATGAAATAATTGGTAGAAGTAGTAGACTGTTATCCTGTACATGCACCGACCATTAGAAGGAGATGAGATGCAGAGTTTGCCAGTGGGTTTCCTGGATAGTTGCTGATAGTACTGGAAAGTAGAGACTAGAAACTGCTGGGTTAATTCCAGATTTTTTTCGGGGGGGAGAGGGGAGGAGTGCTCTAGTGTTTATGGAACCTGTGGGCTCCTGCCCCCCTCTCCAGCTGCTCTGTGGGGAGCGTACATACAGTCTTGTCGGCACATTGGAACTGTGAGCGGATGGAGCATGCTCAGTGCACATGGACTCTTTGGAGAATGTAGCTGCCAAACTCTAGTAAGGCCCCACTCAATATGTGCAAACTGAGATTTTTCAGAGGCTCATAACTTGGCCAAATTTTGACAAAAGGCACATCTTTGCCATATGCCCCTGCAAGCTCTCCAATTTCAAGTTCTTGTGTCAAAGTATCGAGATGCTAGAGCTTCTCAATGAAATAGTTGTAAAAAAAAAATGTAACATGGGCAAAATAACATATTCTCCCCTAATCTGATTCCTGGAAATGGCTGTACCATTTTATCTGAATTTTTCTAAAAATATATAAGCAGAGGCAGACATCAAGGATGTAAAATTTCAGCACAAACAGTTAAAGTCTGAGAAAGTTATAACCAATTGGAATCAGAGTCTTATAATGGAAAGTGTCAGTCTACTTTAACTACAGGAGACACTACTTGCTATTACTAATATAATAATATTTTGTCCTTCTCCGTCCACTTCTACTGCCTCTCCCACTGCTAGAGAAGCAGAATTCTACACTGTTGCTGCAGCTCCCAGTACAACCAGGGCAGTATTTCAGATTCCTAGACCCCAGTCCAAGTCATATCCCCTAACTGGATTAAGGACCTGCTGTTAATTTCCCCTATTCTTTGAGAGATTTCTATTTTAAAGTTAGGGGCTATGAGTCACGCCAGCCACATTCTGCTTTATTTAAAGCAGTTGTTGTCCACAAAAAGACTTAACTGGAATTAGGAGAAAAAAAACAAAACAAAAAACCCAACACTTTTCCCACTTTATTCTCTTGCCTTTGAACTCTCTATTTTTAGCCTTCCCTCTTCTGCTGGAAATAGAAGGTAGAGTTCAGGTGCACTGAACTAACTCGACTGCAGGAGATTTTGATACTCGTGTTTTCTGAACATGAAGATTTTCTATAGATTCAGCCCAATAATTACCATTTGATTGCTTCAGTAACTTAAATCAAAACTCTGACAGGATCCTGCAGCAGCAAACACACGTCACTTGTTTTCGGAGTGCACAGACTGATTCCTTTCATTTTTTCAGAGCCCTTGAACACTGTGACCATTTCTCCATACCATTTTTCTTTCTTTTGTTTACTCATACCACATACAAAAGCAGAAGCGATTCCTCAATAAAGACAGTTTGTGGGAAATGGTGTGTTGCACAACAATTAAAAAAAAATCACATTTATTAATCCAACCAAAAACTAGACTTTAGAGGTGACATCATAGCTATCCATTAATACAGACACTAGGCCTTCTTTTGGGTATTGTCCTATACATGGAAGTCAGGAAGAACTCCAAATTCTGTCTGAAAGCTTTTAATTCTTCCTTTTCTCACTGACGGGGGCTTTCTATTTATCTTCTCCCTACATCTTCTTAACTTTTCACATATTCTTACCAGATTAGCCTACTTTTAGCCCTTTTTGGTAACTTTATTTGCCCTTTCACCCTGTTACCAAACTGGGACAGCTTAGGATCCCTTGACATATCCAATAGCACATTAGTATGCGCTCCTTCAAACTAGAGCCAAGTTCTGGTCTGTTCACAGATGTCACTCCACAGTGAGTGGCTGGAGCAGGGGCCTCTGGGAATGAAGGCCTCCAGAATTTCAGATAAAACTCCAAATCTTCTGAGATTCTGAATTCAGATTTCACCAGAATGCCCAAACATCCTCGGGTAAATGGAGGCAGCCTAGTGCTCCCAGACTGCTAGCTTGCCTGAAGAATTAGTCATATTTTCATACATGGTCTACAAACAGTTACTCCTATTACAACAAGGCCTGATCAGCATGCCACACTGGTCTGGCCCCTTGCTTAGAAATGCACCCCACTTTTAAAACAGTCTCTGTCCCCCCTTTTAACCATGTGCTTCAGCCAAGGTAGATCTGGGTTCCAGCCTCCCCTCCTCCACAGTAGGTTTCTGTGTAGAGCCATTCAAAGTTGATGGCTCTATCAAAGCTTCACAGACATCAAGTCCCCATTACACCAAATGAATGCTCTACTCCACAAAGGTTACAATACAAAGTAGAGCCCCTGACACAAAATGGGGTTTACAAAACCACAGGGAATTCACCCTGACATGGGCATCTCCCCAATCTGTCACACCAGTTCACAACATCATCCAGCAGGCTGCACACGCTACTCTCTGTGCATCATCTCACGAGTGGGCACATCTCTGGGATAGCATGGGTAAAATGCTAGGAATACAGATCGTTCCTGGTCTCTGACAAGTTCTGGAATAACATAGATTTGGTCCATTTTAGTTTATCTTTGGATACTGCAAACTGCAATACTGTTGTAGGCACTGATACCAGTAGTTATTCTGTTTTGAAAGCACAATTAAAGAACATAAATCTCACTTATAAATAATAATTAAAAGTAATCATAGATTAAATAAATTAACATAATACATTTAGTATTGATTAACATATAATACACGGAAAATAAACATGGTCCCAAGTTCAGTAAATTGGATGGTATTGCTGTTTGAGTATCAGGTTCAGTGTGCTTAAGGAAGAGAAGTTAAACAGCAACATATCGGTGATTATTTTCACCAAGTTTTCTGTTAGTAGGCTTTACCCATGGCAAGAACATCCCAAGCTCTGCAAAAGCCAGTTGTCCAATATGGGACTTGGAGTGTGGCGTGTGTGACAATGGGCTGTTATTGTAAGATGAGTAGCAACTAGCAAAAAGCATAAAGAGGGTAATCTTTTCTTGCTAGATGCTCATTTTTTACTACTGGTAAAGGAGATAATGAAATCGTTTTGTATGGGGGCCCCAAAATCCCATCAATTTGTCTCATTAATTGTTCCCTCAAAATCTTTATCATCTGTGATTCAATCACCAAATGCTAAATTACATCATTTGCATAAAGTCTTCCCTTTCAATATAATCTTTGAGGTGTTAAAAGAGCCTCATAGTATAGTACAGGCATTTTAGAGGTTTGCCGCTATACTCCTTTGACAGCTCTCTTCAGTTCTGAAATCAGTCTCCCCACGGTCAATATATCTGATTTGAGGGTCTTACTCTTTAATTAATTAATATAGCATACAATTCAGATAATCTCTCCTTGTTTTGATCAATAGTTTGTATCGTAAGTTTAAATTTGTTAACTACCTCAGTACCAAGGTTTAATTATTTTTAACAAAGTTATAGATTTGAAAGCACAGTGATAATGTTATATCAGTTTAATAACATGATCTTCTAAATAGGTCTATGTCAAATCATTTCCTGTTACCCAGAATTCATATAAATCTTGTTCAATCCTGAATGTTCCAATTGGGATGCTAGTGGGACATGCTCCCCCAGAGAACACCATGAATTCTTTACAAAGGGTGAAAGCAGAGAAGGAGCAGCAGATCATGGTGGTGTGTTTTTTATGTAGATTCGTAACTCTGAGATCTAATAAAACATAGTGAGAGAAACTAACCAAGTGGGGGTGCCTCTGGGATGTGAGCCTGTCCCATAGTAATCTGTGGCCGCTTTGGATCACTGTTTATCAGGCAAGTATAGGCTGCCCTGGTACAGCAAGATAAAAGGAAATTGTCACTCTCGTGTTCTCAAAAGAGCAAAACAGCACCAGGCGCTTTCTTTATTTCCCCAAAAAGAGATTTGGGGGCTCTTTGCTTGACAAATGATGCCAATGGGAATGTGCGCGTAAGCACATACGGGGCACTGGCTCTCCCTTTAGCAGTCCTTGGCTGCTGTAATGTGGAAAACGAACTCCATGTGTGATATCCTATGGGTCTCACATGAATCTCAAATTGTGCCCAGGAGGTTTCTTAGCCATACATCACATGGTTAAATATTTCATAGTTTCCTGGTGATCCGTACAGCTTGACTCCAGTTTAATCAGTTTAGAACTTCACAACTACTTCATCTAGCACCATAACAGGAAGATTCTAGTGGACACTGAGTCTCTCAAAAGAAAGGAGCTATTCATCTTTAGGAGGAAAATTAGTTGTCAATTATCATATCTAAAATTCATGATTCCCCCTAAATTTCTGACTAATCAGGGATATTATAAACCTAATCACTTAAGGTAATCAGCTAAAAAATGTAATTTGTCCTATATTTCAAAACATAATGAGCTTCTAGCTTCATCCTGAGCACAGCGATCGTTACAATTGCAGATGCTTGTTAAAAATGGAGTTTCTGTATCTCATGGATCAAAATCACATGGAGAATATTCTTTATTGTTTTTCTTTCATTAAATACAATAATGGTGACAAAACAACTAAATTATTCAGGGGCTTTAACATCTTTTTAAAATAGCTTTGGAACATCATGACCTAATCCGCTTCTTTTTAACTAAGGGACATTTGCAAATGCATTATCTATGCTGCTAGCCCAGAAAGAGAATTTGTATCTTACTGACAGATCTGCTAGAGCAGGGTTCTGTATTAATGATACTTTAGTTAGATGCAGTAGGGATGTCAAATTTAATAACAGAGGTACTTGGGGATTCAGTCTTTGCCATAAACTGGATTCCTCCAATAAAAGATACCTAAAGAAACTCCAAATCTGTCTGAAATGTCCATCAACTCCAGTCAAGGCAGTCAGTGAAACCACAGCTGTTGACAGCTCAGCAGAGACCTTTTGAACGTTTTTTCATAGCAATAAGTTTAAATGAAGATGGAGGACGATAATTTAACATGAAGAAACGCTCTGAGGTTTTCTGCGTGGGAAGCCATGAGATGCAAGGAAGCTGGTGGATGTTGTGCCCAGAAGGGTCCAAATCTACTTGCTTTTATTCTGCTCTGCTGCCGAGCAGACTGATTACTGGAACTTGTTTAAGAGGAGATAGATTTTTCATGAAACGTGACAAATTCATTTGGAGAATTAATGCACCATTTAAATGCTCTTCCCTGTTTCTATAGTGCTTGTTCCCCTTGTGATTCATGCATGCAAACCACTCTGAGGTGTCAGACAGTTCAATTTTGTCATATTGAAATTTAATACTCTGAGCCCGGACATTGATACAAACTGAAAACAGCAGCAGAGCCCACAGATTCCTACTTCATCCAGCTCATGCTTCGCAGATTATTATTATTATTCTCACGTAAAGGGAAGACTAATGGATTTCTTCCTTCAAGCAATTAAAAAGTGATTTGTCACACACCAAGATGCATAGCTTTGTATCAGCAGATATTACTCTGCTGTACCACTGACAGAGAGAGAAGAGACGCCAAGAACTGACAGCAAAGTTCAGCTTGTTCTCAAGAATCAGGAACAGGCCCAGACCATGGCACTCAGCAGCTCGCATGTATCCAACATGCATAAGATACAAAGCAGCTCTCAGGGGAGAACCTTATGGAAAAGGGGCATAGACCTCAAAGCAGAGGAAAAACACCAACATTGTTAAAATCTGCCCAACTTGTTTTCTACTGATTGACCATTTACCCCTGTGATGGGCCGGGGAGCTGAAACTACTCTCTGAATCTAGTATTCAGAAAATATCCAATGAGTGCTTGTCACCTGGAAGGTGATTAGGTGAGTGTAGTTTAATGATGAGAGGACAGGGTACAAGGTGAATGAACAAATGTATCAAATATCAAGACAAACACTCTGATATCAAAGATTCTGAATGGTGGAGCTACATGGAATTAATTACATATGACATTAGCTGTGCACAATATCACTAGGAAATAAAAAATGAGACAAAATACTGTGTCCAGAAGCTTTAAGGTACACTTTCCTCTGCCCGGGAGCATTTCTCTATCCTGGACTTATATATGAGAAGTCAGGATTGGGGTTTTCTCCAGCCTGGTCCAAAAAGACCAATCAGTAAAGGATGGCCTGCTTTAAGCAGCATAAAAACACACAGTCCCTAATTTACAAAGTCTGTTGTAAACAAGGTTGTCAGTTTCCTAGTCCTCCCTCCTTTGGCTTCCTGACCTTGTTTCACACATAGGCTGAGCTAGATAGAAAAAGTTCTTCCTCTGTTTTAGATCCCTGAACTATAGAGCCCCTTCTCTGCCTGGGGTACATACACATCCTGTGGCCGGGGGTACGTATACATCTTATTGCATGTTCCTGACATATAATTTTGTAGTTCCCCCACTTCCATTTCTGATTTTTTTAAAAGCTTCCTGGAAAAATTCTTCCCCGGGATAAAATATAGCATTGGGAAATTCAAGGAGATTGGTTTCTTTTTGGGGGAAGTTGGAAATAAGATTGGAAATTGGGTTTATATTGATAAACTAGCTTTAACCTTACCTAAGCATGGCTTCTGCAAGCCTGTGAGAAAGTGAAGTTACCGAGTAGCTAGGAGGTGGTACATGGACCAGGAATGTAACAGGTACCAGCACTGGTCAGTAGGAGATCCCACTGAAGTAGGCCTCCGTTCTGGTTTGGAACACGCAGCCCACACTTTTCAGGTACAAGGCAGGTTGGATTACCCCAGGCTGTTGAGGTGGCTTGGGTATTGTTGATATTTAAGCAATGTATAGCAGCTCCCAACTGTTGTTCAAGATATGACACTGCCCTGACGATTCTTAAGCTTACACTGAAATTTCTGCCTGGTAGTGAGCAGGTGTTCCCCTTTCATGGATCAAAAGGATCCTTGTTAATGCCCACAGTAACCCTCCCCTTCTCCTGCCATTTCAAAATCCTTTGATGCCCTGCAGGCACCCAATGCATCAAACATTAAAAGACTGACATTATTTTGAGCACACAACAATACTAAAGTTCAAGGCATTTTGTAGATGGATTTAAAAAAAAATTTTTTTTTTCATCCATTCTGAAGCCAAAATCCAGCCATAAACATTCTGCGGATTGCTCCAGTTAACTGTTCATGCAAATATTAAAAAAAAAAAGCCTTTTTAAGTTAGCTCTCATCAGATGACCTTGCAGTCCCCCTCTCCTATGTCTCAGGAACCTCGGGGGACTGGCTAGGAACCAGATAAAAGGGTTTCATTTTTTCTTTGGCATTTGTTTTATGAAGCTTTCTTTTTATCGACATCTCAACTTCAGAACATTTTCAGATACAAAGTGAAGCAAGAGAGATCACTAGATATTCACAGGGACTTGCTGAAAGTATCTTTCCTTTATTCTAATCAAATATTCCCATGAAGGAAATTCCTTTGTACTGTGCATATGGTAAGCTTCAGCCTAAATACCTTAGCTGACATCATTCATGGTGCTGCTGTCAAATGCAGCCCTCTGGCCTCATTGTTCTTGATAAACTTCTTTAAACAATGCAGGTCGCAGCAGAGGTCTGGGGCAGGGCAGAACAAGCAAAAGATTCTGCCAGGGGCACTTGAACTCCATCTCATAATGGGTTTGCTGTTGCTGGGGGTGGTTATTTTGGAACAGCAGAAAGCAGGCCTATGCAGACTCACTGGACTGCCATAAAACGTTGGGATGGGATAGGTGGCATAAGGCCCCTATGGCATTTTTTCTGGCTGGGTTTGCGAGGCCGTAAACCCAGCATTCTGCCTGCAAAGCCACTTTACCACAGAGAAAGCATGAATATTGGTGTGTAGAAACCCAGGACACACATCCACTCCACCTGTCAAAGAGGACTGCAAAAGGCAATGCTGGATTCTTCACATCCTTTCTGTATAGCAATATGGGCTTCAATCTAATATGGAAGAAACTGAGGCCAGCCTCACACAAACACCTGTTGAAAATGTCCCTTGGTGCAAGGATCAGATGCAGAAAGGTAAGCAAGTTTTGCATATTTTATTGCTTGTTCTCTTTCCCCCCCTCTAATTAACAATGTCTCTGAGTAGAACTGCACACAAAGGAGGAGCAGAAGGTAGCCCCAGGACAGAGGATCTGGGGGAAAAAAAACACATTTCAAAAAGCTCTGCTCAGAGCAACCCACTGTGCTTCCAGGGCACCAACTCGTAACAGAGAAGAGCATAAATCATTTATAATGTTAATTTAAAAATAAACACATGTATATTTATAAATAAATCCTCCCTGTCAGCAGCACTGGTAGTCTCCTATGTTTGTTAACGCTAATTAAATAGCCCAGGTCTAACCTTAAACTGTCCAGAAAGCAATTTCAGCATAGACATGGAACCCTTAAGTCATTATCATAAACTAGCAGAAGTCATGTGGAAAACAATGTGGCTCCTTAGTTTAAGTCAAAGAGGATTCCACCATATCCCCTAGAAACAACTGGGGATGCTAAACTCTTTTTGGTTGGATGGATAATCCTGTGCATCAGATTTTTCCTTTCCTTTTGCGAAAAATGTGGTATTTAAAGTTGTAGTGTTTGTATTACTGGAAACTGAAGGCAGCTGTTTTCCTGGAATGAAGCTCCCCAAGCTTCTGCTAAACTTTCTCTCTGATCTCTGCTGTGAGAAAACAGCATTTTAGACAATATCTCCTCTTGAAACTAGAAAGGGAGCAAATTTCTGATCTTCTTGGCTCCAGAAAGGGAAGCAATTTCAGGTTCTGGTGAATGTTTCATTTTGTGTGGTCCCTTCCCTCTAAACACATCTCCTTCACTGCTAGGGACAGGGAGATTGCTTTGTGCCTAAGCAGTTGATTTCATATTTAATAATTCACTGACAGTCACTTTGATCAGTTCAACACATCAGTGAAACACAAATAAAAACCACCTTAAAACGTCAGGCTGGAGGCTTTTAACACACACTGGTTAATTTCATTCAAATGGTTAGAGCCTTTCACGAGAAAATTTTTCAAGCGTGCGTGTGCGTGCATATGTCCACTAACCCAGTCTCCAGTGCAGAGCTGGATTTCTTGGCGCAAAGGGATTGTGCATCCTCTGATTGAGCTTTCCAAAGCCCACCTTGACCCTGCACCCTTTGTGCAATAACAAGAGATCCCTCCCAGGCTAAGGAGGATTCACCCCTGAAAAGGTGTGAGCTGTCTCCATTCACTTCATTTCCAGTGAGTGGGACCCTTCAAACTGCTGTAGGGTAGTGTTCTCCTCCTGACCATCAGTCCACAGCTGCATGCACTTGGAGCACTGGCAGTTAGTAGGATAAATCATGATTACTGAGTGGCTGTGTGACTTGCCAAGGGTTTGTTTTATGTGCATAGCTAAATGGATATTTTTACATTTATTGTGCAGTAAATTCATTTGCTGCCTTAATACAGATTTGTCCCTTTACATTAATATTAGTTGAGTTGTATTCCTTAAGTATTAAAATACTGTACCGTACTTTAAAGAAACAAAAGATTTTGAAGTTGACACTGTTAAAAAGAATGTGCCCTAAACCTTATTAAAATATATTACAGTAACTAATTAAAACTGATACATCGTTAAATGGGTTGATTTTATATTTGTTCATACCTACTTTGTATTTTCCCCATTTATTAACTACACTTGCAATAAACACAAATAACTCAAGTCTGAGGCATATGAGAGAACTTCATGCAGCTTTCCTGACCATGCAGAAGGGACAGTTTACCAGGTGTGGTTCACACTAGGTCATAGCTGCTTTACAACATAACTAGGTACCAGAAAGGATTCTCCTTACATTGCACTTGACTTTCTTAGCCTCACTGTCATGGAGTGTCACACATCACTGCAGAATCAGTATCAGGAGAGCATTCAGATGATAGTTCATTTACAATTCTAATTGTTCATATCCAGAAGTAATCCCGTTTAAGTCCTTTACCATCTCAAATATTTAGCGAAGTCCTGCCAGCTGGCTGGAGGGGAGGAAGCTAGGAGTCCAGGGAGAGCAAAACAGATTTTCATCTTTTTTAGTCCGGATAGTCTTTCCATTTTAAAATATCTCCCAGCCCCATATTCCCCCCAGCCCCGCCCTTCTCTCTCTGCCAGCCACACAGAAAGTGCAGTTTGTGTTAACATGTCCTCTCCGAAGGTGCAGCTGCCAGATGACTCAGCACACGCATATAGGCAGATCCTCCGAATACAGCCTGGCTATTGGTGATTCATTCACCACAGGCACTAGAGACTGTCCATCTGGCATCTCTGACCCACAGTCTAAAGTTATCAAGAGAAGCTTCTGTTTTGCAGAGTCACTCCAAATGGGTGGCTTCACTTTTGCTGGGATATTTTCTTTTTAAGCAGGCAGTTTGTCGAGAGCAAAGGATACTAAAATCTCCTGGACGCTTTCTTGAGTGAGGTGAAATGTGCAGCTTTCTGCGGCTGACAGGCTCCCCAGTGCCACTGCCTCAGAAATCCCTGGACACACATTCTTTATGTGCAATTTGAATATCACACACACACCAATTATCTCTTACCTGGGTGGTCCACGAACCCCGAGAACCGTCAGCTCCCATTGTCTATAGTGGCACATAGCATTTCGCGCTTCCTCTTTTACCTTTGGGTTTTTCATGGATTTATGAATTTAAAGGCCAGAAGGGACCATTATGCTCATCTTGTCTGACCTCCTGCATAATACAGGCCATATAATCTCACCCAAGGATTCCTGCCAATAACTTGTGGTTGAAGCAGAGCATATCTAAACCCAATCTGGATTTAAGGACTCAAAGTGATGGAGAATCCACCACATCCCTTGGTAATTTGCTCCAATGGTTAATTACCCTCACTGTTAAAAATGTGTATCTTATTTCTAGTGTTCACTTTGCTGACTTTAATTTCCAGCTATTGGATCTTGTTCTGCCTTTGTCTGCTAGGTTAAACAGCCTTTTGTATCAGGGATCGTCTCACCTGGAAGGTTCTTATAGACCACAATGAAGTTGCCTCTTAACCTTCTCTCTGAAAAACTGAACAGAGTAAGCTGCTTTAGTCTTTCACTGTTAGACATGTTTTCCTGATATCTAATCATTCTTGCAGCTCTTCTCTGAACCCTGTCCAGTTTTTCTAAGTGCCCTTTACAGTGAGGGAACTGGACCTGGACACACTTTCTTGTTAGCACTTTTGCCACAGCACCAAACTGGGAGCTCGTGTTCCGTTGACGATGAACCCGAAGACATTTTCAGAGTCACTGCTAGCCAGGATGCTGTAAATCTGTACAGTGCTTTGCTCCTGTAGGTATAGAATCATAGAATCATAGAATCATAGAATATCAGAGTTGGAAGGGACCTCAAGAGGTCATCTAGTCCAACCCCCTGCTCAAAGCAGGACCAATTCCCAGCTAAATCATCCCAGCCAGGGCTTTGTCAAGCCGGGCCTTAAAAACCTCCAAGGAAGGAGACTCCACCACCTCCCTAGGTAACGCATTCCAGTGTTTCACCACCCTCCTAGTGAAATAGTTTTTCCTGATATCCAACCTGGACTTCCCCCACCGCAACTTGAGACCATTGCTCCTTGTTCTGTCATCTGCCACCACTGAGAACAGCCGAGCTCCATCCTCTTTGGAACCCCCCTTCAGGTAGTTGAAGGCTGCTATCAAATCCCCCCTCATTCTTCTCTTCTGGAGACTAAACAATCCCAGTTCTCTCAGCCTCTCCTCATAAGTCATGTGCTCCAGACCCCTAATCATTTTTGTTGCCCTCCGCTGGACTCTTTCCAATTTTTCCACATCCTTCTTGTAGTGTGGGGCCCAAAACTGGACACAGTATTCCAGATGAGGCCTCACCAATGTCGAATAAAGGGGAACGATCACGTTCCTCGATCTGCTGGCAATGCCCCTACTTATACAGCCCAAAATGCCGTTAGCCTTCTTGGCAACAAGAGCACACTGTTGACTCATATCCAGCTTCTCATCCACTGTGACCCCTAGGTCCTTTTCAGCAGAACTGCTACCTAGCCATTCGGTCCCTAGTCTGTAGCAGTGCATGGGATTCTTCCGTCCTAAGTGCAGGACTCTGCACTTGTCCTTGTTGAACCTCATCAGGTTTTTTTCTGCCCAATCCTCTAATTTGTCTAGGTCCCTCTGTATCCGATCCCTACCCTCTAGTGTATCTACCACACCTCCTAGTTTAGTGTCATCTGCAAACTTGCTGAGAGTGCAGTCCACACCATCCTCCAGATCATTAATAAAGATATTAAACAAAACCGGCCCCAGGACCGACCCTTGGGGCACTCCGCTTGAAACCGGCTGCCAACTAGACATGGAGCCATTGATCACTACCCGTTGAGCCCGACGATCTAGCCAGCTTTCTATCCACCTTACAGTCCATTCATCCAGCCCATACTTCTTTAACTTGGTGGCAAGAATACTGTGGGAGACAGTATCAAAAGCTTTGCTAAAGTCAAGAAATAACACATCCACTGCTTTCCCCTCATCCACAGAGCCAGTTATCTCATCATAGAAGGCAATTAGGTTAGTCAGGCACGACTTCCCCTTCGTGAATCCATGCTGACTGTTCCTGATCACTTTCCTTTCCTCTAAATGTTTCATAATTGATTCCTTGAGGACCTGCTCCATAATTTTTCCAGGGACTGAGGTGAGGCTGACTGGCCTGTAGTTTCCCGGATCCTCCTTCTTCCCTTTTTTAAAGATGGGCACTACATTAGCCTTTTTCCAGTCATCTGGGACCTCCCCCGATCGCCATGAGTTTTCAAAAATAATGGCTAATGGCTCTGCAATCTCACCCGCCAACTCCTTTAGCACCCTCGGATGCAGCGCATCCGGCCCCATGGACTTGTGCACGTCCAGTTTTTCTAAATAGTCCCGAACCACTTCTTTCTCCACAGAGGGCTGGTCACCTTCTCCCCATGCTGTACTGCCCAGTGCAGCAATCTGGGAGCTGACCTTGTGCGTGAAGACAGAGGCAAAAGAAGCATTGAGTACATTAGCTTTTTCCACATCCTTGGTCACTAGGTTGCCTCCCTCATTCAGTAAGGGGCCCACACTTTCCTTGATTTTCTTCTTGTTGCTAACATACCTGAAGAAACCCTTCTTGTTACTCTTAACATCTCTTGCTAACTGCAACTCCAAGTGTGATTTGGCCTTCCTGATTTCACTCCTGCACGCCTGAGCAATATTTTTATACTCCTCCCTGGTCATTTGTCCAATCTTCCACTTCTTATAAGCCTCTTTTTTGCGTTTAAGATCAGCAAGGATTTCACTGTTTAGCCAAGCTGGTCGCCTGCCATATTTACTATTCTTTCTACACATCGGGATGGTTTGTTCCTGCAACCTCAATAAGGATTCTTTAAAATACAGCCAGCTCTCCTGGACCCCTTTGCCCTTCATGTTATTCTCCCAGGGGATCCTGCCCATCTGTTCCCTGAGGGAGTCAAAGTCTGCTTTTCTGAAGTCCAGAGTCCATATTCTGCTGCTCTCCTTTCTTCCTTGTGTCAGGATCCTGAACTCGACCATCTCATGGTCACTGCCTCCCAGGTTCCCATCCACTTTTGCTTCCCCTACTAGTTCTTCCCTGTTTGTGAGCAGCAGGTCAAGAAAAGCTTTGCCCCTAGTTGGTTCCTCCAGCACTTGCACCAGGAAATTGTCCCCTACGCTTTCCAAAAATTTCCTGGATTGCCTGTGCACCGCTGTATTGCTCTCCCAGGTACACGCTTGCATGTGGCTCTGCTACAGCACATGTTGTTTGATTGATCTTTGTCAAAAGGTCCAGATTACTCTGTACCAGTGATTTGCCTCCTCATTATTTATAACTCTGCAAACCAGTCCTTACAGGGACACACTAGATCCGGGACCACCACTAGCTAATATTTCCCCATTAACAACTACGTTTTGAGATCTCTCAGTTACCCAGCTCTTAATCCATGTTTTTAATCAGAATATTATGTGGTAACAAAGTCAAATTCTTTACATGCTTCTCACTCTGAAGTGACTCAGAAAGCTGTATTCAACAGTACAGTGTGGGGGCATGAAACATGATGGAGAGGGAAGGAGGAGAGGAACCATCACAAATGAAGAAGCCGGGCTCATCATTTCCAGTAGTGCATACACAGTAGTCCTTAGCTAACTCGGACTTACACTGAAAAGATGACAAGTTCTTCTTGGCCCTGGCCTCATTCCAAGGGCGGCACTCACACTCAGATAGCTTGTTTTTGAGCAATATGTCTAATTGTTAAGATTAATGCTGGGAAAATTGGACTCTTAATTTCTCTGATTTCCCTTAGGTCTCTCCCACACTTACCAGTGTACTGACTGAATGCAGGGCCTGCAGGAACTGTCTTTTTCATATTGTCCCCCTATAGGATAGCAGCCTTCTTATGCTACTAGCTAATGCAGTTAGTACTGTAGTTGAAGTGTGTGGAGTCTGTGCTGCATTGCTGAATGTTCTAGGTTCAAAACCTACGGTTGATGATAATTTTTGGGGGGGATGGGGGAAGGGAATGAAAGTTACACATATTAGAATTTGTTTTTACATTTTTTCAGAATTAAAATTAGGGGCACCCATAAATCTGTCATTTCCTAACTTTGGTGCGTGTGTGTTTGTGTGTATACATCCACAAATTATATTAAAAAAAAATTATTTAAGTTGCAAACTCAAGCACTTGAAAGTTAGGAAATGACAGATTTATGGGTGCCCACGCAACCTTAATTCTCAAAAAGGTAGAAAAACAAAGTCTGATATGTATAACTTTACTTTTACTCTCCCTCTCCCACCAAAAAATATGCTGCATTATCAGGGTTTGAATCCTGAAACTTCAGCAGTGTAGCACTGACTCCTACCACCTGGAATCAGAGAATCTCAGGGGTGGAAAAGACCTCAGGAATCATCTAGTCCCACCCCTTGCTCAAAGCAGGACCAATCCCAACTAAATCATCCCAGCCAGGGCTTTGTCAAGCCAGGCCTTGAAAACCTCTAAGGAAGGAGATTCCACCACCTTCCTAGTTAATCCATTCCAGTGCTTCACCACCCTCCTAGTGAAAAAGTTTTTCCTAATATCCAGCCTAAACCTCCAGGACTTACTGTGTTAGCTAGCACCATGAGAAGGCTGCTGTCCTAGAGGGGCGGGAGATGGCCAGGGAAACCCACCACCTATGAAAATATAAAAATAAGCCGGAGAGCAGTGATGTTTTTCATTTTGAGCAGGGAAGAACACAATAGGAGGGTCAGGTGTCATTTGCGTAACGTACTGATATTTGGATGATACTTTCAATGTGCAGCAAAAAAGGCAGCTGCTCAGGCTTGACTCCTCTCTACCAGATACCAACAAGGCTATTTCCTTTATGGCCACAAAGGAATTGTTTTAGTTCTTACCCCAGTTCAGTTCCATACGGAGTGCCTCTTTTTGGACACACGAAGTCCCACTGCTAAGCATTGGCACATTTATGTCATTTGTCTCTTTTATATGTTGGGTAAAGTGTTCAGTACAAACCCAGCTCCTACAGTACCAATGAAACCCTGCTGCATTACTTTGTTTATGATTAAGCTCTTGAGTGTGATGTTCCCTGGCATGCCCAAGGCCACATTTTTTTAGATGAAGTCATTAAAATGAGGAGCCTGGTCTAATGCACAGCATATGTCACACGGCCCTAGGACTACTACTTCGCTAAACATATGCTGAACACCCCAGAGCATGGATGGGAATTAGTATACTTTAATGGGTAACCTAAAATTATATAGGCACTAAATCACCTTTCAAGTTGTGCATCTCTAATCTAACCATTCCCTGACTGCATCAGGCAGCTTACTGCAGTCTGTGAGGGTCCATTCTTTCAGAAACTCCTCTCCAGGAGGCTATAGCAGCACTGAAGCTTATGGAGCTTGATGGGAAGACAACTAGAAGGGAATATAAGAGAGCACACCTGGTACGGAATGCACTGCCCTTTACAACAAGCCTGACTGTAAACATGCCAAATCCTTGTCCACGAGAAAGGGAAGCCTGTTGATATGTTAACAAGCAGGGGATATTTATGTTGTTTAGGACTAACTAGTGCTCTAGTGCACATGGAATATTCCCAGATCGGAGATGGGAAATTCCCAGCGTGCACTCAGGGGTTCTAAAAGACGTTCCCTTGGTAGATGGGATGAGGGCCTGCAAAACTGGCAAGTGAGTTGACCTTTGGGGCAATGACCGTTGGGGAAAACACAAAAGCACATGGATGTCCCTGACCTTCGATGAATCTCAGGATCAGGATGGCACCGAGCCCCATGGACTAGTTGGGAGTAAAGTACCATTTGATGTGAGTAAGTGCTGCAGGTTCTAGCCCTTTACACACAGTAATAATAATGCTGTGCACTCCTAAAGCCCCGTCTCCATCAGGCTGGGAAGAGGTAACAGGAACCAGCATGCTTATTGCAAATGCTGCAGCTGGACCAGCTAAGTGGTTGGGAATATATTTCCTACTGCCTCACTAAAATGACATCTAGTGTTTCTCTATTTTACATCATAACTTTCAGTTATCACAGCATAACTGATCCTCCTGTGTATGGCAGATCAGATTAAAAAATGATCATATTAGCTTCCTACATTTTCTCCACTTGCTGTCTAGTGCTATTCCAGTGCCCAACAGGAGAGAAAAGCTTTGTAGCTGATGAATGCAGACAGGCTGATATTAAGAACTATAGAAGTTTTGTCAGCAAGAAACCATCAGGCTATCATGCAATATTAAACACCAGAGAGCACCTGGGGTTCTCCTGAGCCCTTACAAGATCTCAGCTCCTGCTGTCAATATCACACCTAGCAAAAAGAAACAGTCATCATTTCTTCTTCATCATATTAAGATCAACTCTGTCAAGGATTCAGATTTTGCCTGTCTTTTGGAAGACAGATACCTATGCTTGTGAAGCTGCCCTACCGTTCAATTAAGTATTTTGATTTAAGCCAGTTGCTTGGTTTAAAATGGAGTCTTGCTTATTTTATTTTAAAAACGAAACTTAATATGTATTAGGTTTTATGTGGCATCTTAAAGTAAGGCCAAGCTCCTCAATTGGGAGAATGCTCATCTTGTAGTCAAAGCACAGGAGTGAGTGGGGGATTTGGGTTAGATTCCAGGCACTGTCACAGACTCATTACAAAGCAGTATTGCCATAGGGTGATCATGTAACTCCTCTCTGCTTCCATTTCCTCATCTGTAAAATGCAGAGCTAATACCCACCTTCTACTGTGGGAGTGGGGCTCTTTTACATGTTCAGGTAGATATACAGACTGGCATTTCGGAGGCACTCAGTGCAAGGGGACAGTGGGAAGAAACAGGATTAAATCCTGTAACTAATGTTTAAAGTCAATGTTTAAAACAAATAATACTGAGATAGGGGGTCATGTTCCAAACCTCCATTTCACTGCCCACATGGGTCTTCCTTTTAGTGCCCTTGTTATTGCACAAAGACACTAGAACTGGCCAAAACTCGGGATTTGGGGGTCATAGAATTTTTAGCATTTTGTAATTTGGTTTTGTTGGAAGAACCTGGAACAAAACCAATTTTTTTTAAATTTCTCATGAATTGGATATTCTGAAAAAAATCATGTGGAAGAAGGGGGAAGCAACCTGACAAGTGCAGGGGGATAAGAGAACAGAAGTGAGTGGGGAAGGGGTATAGGAGCAGAGGACAGGCACAGGGATAAGACCGGCGAATGTGTAGGAACAGAGGGATAACAAGGACAGCTCAGTCTATAAGCACTTGCGCTCACTCCCCTCCACAACCTGGAATTGAACCCAGGATTCCTGAGTCTCAACATTCCTCCACTGTCCAGCAAATAGCTGGAAAACCCACTGGCAAAATGTGTCTCATCCCTCTGTAGAGACTGAGCCATATAGAGGATAACAGTGTACTCCTGGTAACAGTTACTCTGTTAGCTCAAGTGTTACAGGTCTGTGCTGTGAATTTAAATGTCTTATTTTTGCCTGTGACTCACAAGATGGAATTCCGGGGACAGGGCAGAGGGGGTTCAGTTTGCTTTTTAAAAAATGGAGGAAATTACATCCAAATCTCGTGTTTAAATAATGTTATTGTTATAAAGTCAAACATTCAAAAGTTAGGAAATCCAGAATTAACCGTAATTCAGCCCTCCTTGTGCATACGCATTATGATTTAGTCTTTAATTACATGATCACATACTATTTCTCCACAGGACCCTACCTCATTCAGTACACAGGATGGACGTGCTCTGGGAATGAAACAAGGTTGAGTAATAAACGATGCTGTTTTCTGTGGGACCCATGCCTCCTTTGCTGAAGAAGCTGGAAGGTGTGTAGTGAACGAGGCAGGCGAATGCAGGAAGAGAAAGGATGGTCTTGTGGTCAAAGCAGCTGACTTCTATCCCTGCATCTGTCACAGGGTTCCTGTGTGTTGCTAGCAAATTACTTCTAAAAACTTCACAGGGGGCCACTAACTGTGTGTTCCTCAATTTCTGGGCCATCAGTTTGAGACACCTGAGCCCAGATCTGCTGAAATGCGGAGTGCTCACAACTGTAACTGCAGTAAATTGGAGCTGTGCTTTGAACATATGACATGCTATATAAATGCTAAGTACTCTGAAAAACCAGGGCCTAAGTGTCTCAAGCTGAATACCCAAAGTAAGCGGAGCATTTGAAAATTACACGTCTACCCCGATATAACGCTGTCCTCGGGGGCCAAAAAATCTTACTGCGTTATATCAAACTTGCTTTGATCCGCCAGAGTGCGCAGCCCCGCCCCCCTGGAGTGCTGCTTTACCGCGTTATATCAGAATTCGTGTTATATCGGGTCATGTTATATCGGGGTTGAGATGTATAACCTGACTTGCTGTGCCTCAGTTCCCTGTTTGCAAAATGGGAACAATAATTCCACCTCACATCACAGAGGTGAAGATAAATGCATTCATGTTTATGAAGCACAAAGATATTATGTAAAAAGCAACAGAGGGTCCTGTGGCACCTTAGAGACTAACTGAAGGTGCCACAGGACCCTCTGTTGCTTTTTACAGATTCAGACTAACACGGCTACCCCTCTGATACAGATATTATGGCGAGAACACCACAGACGAGTCCATGAGGAAATTAAAAATTTGGTATTCACATGTACTGTTCTGGCTTCCTAATATCTGGAAGTGTTAGCTCATGAACCACATGATTTTGGAAAGTGGGTATAGGACCCTTTTCTGAAAGCAGGAGTCTGGCCAGAGTTCCAAGATGGCTACACGTGTCCATACAGCTGCAGGGAGGGTTCTAATTCTGAAAGATTATTCTTGGGAGAGATTTTAGACCCATGTTCCGACCTAAAGGCATGATCATGCAAAGCTCATAGACTTAAAATAGGTTGAAATCTCTAGTAAGTTTTACTCTGGAAGTCTTGAAAAAATCTGCTTTAAGTTTAAAGCCTTATCAGTAAGTAACCTGGAATCATGATCGAGCATAGACAGTCTGTCCAAAAGAAAAACATTTTAAAGTCTTTACCTATTTTTCCTGATTCCTTCCAAAGTTCTTGTCTTTCTAGCAACTGGCTTTACAAGATTTTCTTCACATCTCAGCTGTGAACTTTTACAGCAGTTAATGCTTTTACTGTTCACCATCCTGAACCATAAACAGCAGCTCGTGCATCATCCCCTCTTTTATTTTCAACAACACTGAAGCTGTGTGAAAACTGCAAGTTTTTGTTTGCCTGAGTTTCAGGGAATCTAGTATTTTGCAAAGCTTATTGTGAACTTGTTCCAAATCCTTACACTGGAGAAAACCTCCCTGAACCATAACGAGTCATATTAGTTTCCTTATGGAAAGCAATGAAATCCGCTCATATCTACTCTCCCCACAAGAGGCACTGGGATCTACACCCAATCTTTAACCTGCCTCTGGGAAGGCTGCCTAAGACCCTTTACTTTCCCCATACCACAGACAGATGACTACGCATGCGTGTCATTTGCCCAATGCACACACCTTTGGGGGTGGGCAACATGCCCTCCTCCCTGTGTCCCATCCTGCAGCACCAGGACTGAAAACAATTGTTATTTATTATTTGTATTCTTGTGGTCCCCAGTTCCACAGCTGCAGTTCAACTGAACCTTGACTTTGTTCTGGGGATGAGAAGCCCCCCCCCAATAAGTGGAGAATCCCTGATCATGTGGGTGGAAGTATCACTGGAGCACGTCTGGGTATGAAAGCCTGCACCCCAGGGGAGTTTGCCAGGGACTTGCCATTGAGCTGGACTGAAGGAAAAGGGCTTTTCTCCCCAGTCTGTGGAATTGGGGCTAATTGATGTGGATGGCTGGACAGACAGGAGCATGCCAGGAAGGACAGAGAATCTACCTGATGGATTTGGTAAGTCAAATTCATGATGCTCTTTGAAAACACTTTAATCTAAGTGAGATAGAGACCTAGGTAAATAAGTAAGTGGATTCATCTGTTACTCAGGTGTGCTTTATAGTCGTGTGCTCTGAAAATTGTCTCTAACTGCACTAAATAAATGGCATGGGTGACAGCAGTGGAGGGATCCATCGTGCACGTGGCTACTGGCTTCAGAGAGAATAGACACTGATTAGGAAGAGAAATTACGGTACTACTTCTTACTCTGATGCAATTCCTTATGCCTCCCACCAGATAATACAGTGCTTGCACACACAGGGGCATCTCAAGATTTTAAAGATGTTACAATGAGAATATTCCCTGTGATTTTTCTTTTATTCCTATTTGCAAAAATTATTCCACATAAAAGCTAAAAAGATTTGTCCTCCTAACCAAACCTTCCAATCCATGCCCCCTTCTGGGAGTCTTCTGTTATACTAGCTTCTGTCTTGTTTTATACTCATTATAAACCAATGTAGGTATGCCACTATTATTTTACATTACTCTTTACGTTTCTCCTCTGTAAAACAAGTTTAATTAGAATGTAACTTAAACTACTGTATCGTCCAGAGAGATGGGGGTCAATGCATGTGCGCAGGGAATTTACGATCTGGTTATCCAGGAGGGAAAGGAACTGCTTAGAGAACTTTTGACAGCACAGAAAAATTAATTTTCCTCTTCCACAGAAGTTTATAATGAGAAAGCTACAGCATCAAATTGCTAATGACTCCACATGTATCAAATCAATGTCACTGTGTAAAATCTCACCCTTAGATTATTTCCTTTTTATTAAAGGATCATAAATATTCTGATCAAATGTCACATCATGATTTTATGAAGTACATTGGACTGTATTCGTATTAAAATTTGGGATGCAATTCCCAGGCCAGGCTTCGTGCATGTTTCATCCTTGTTGACCACAGTGTTTGTATTCGGTTGAGTCCCAAGCACCAGTTCTTCAGTCTTTTCTCTTGTGCAGACGTCAGAGCTTGATGTCCAGGTTCTGTAATGAGAGGATAACCTCTGTATCACGGGAGGCTAGGTGGTGTTGACTGCCCTCCAGATGTTGGGTTGAGCCCTCTTCCACCACAGGAGTTATTGTCACAGAGTGGGGAGGAACCCAGGCCATGTCTGTACATAGTTGCAGCAACTCTGGACAAGCTAGAGAGTAGCCTGTTGGGGCTGGTCTAGGAGCTACTATTAAGGGGACAAGGAGACAGGTGTGGTGATGAACTTCTGCATTTACTTTGTGTTAGACTCTCTTTTCCACTGATGCTTCCACTTCCGGCGGCACGGATAGTTTGTGTCTGGTAGTGGGCCAGTAGCACTCTTCTCCAAGAACGCGTGAGTTGCCGTAGCAAAGGGGGGGTTGAGAGAGCAGCCATGATGTCACACCCCAGTCTGCAGGAGTGGTATTCCTCCCTCGAATACGAGCAGACCTTCCAGTTGGCACTGTGTGTTGATTCCTGTCTGAGAATGGGGCATCAGTCAACAGGAGATGTAATAAGTTGGTTTCATCTATCACAACTCTCCAGGCACACTTAACAATAATGGCATCTCGTCAAAGGTCCGGTGGAGTGAAGTGCACTAGCACAAACAGACTAGAGGTTGGTGCATAATTCAAGCAGCCACTAATAACAATACAAGTGGCATAATGTTGACAAGCCAGCGTGATGACTGCATTCCCAGACCTCAGAGCAATATTCAACTGGAGCAAACACCAGGGCCAATGTAGTTTAAGTTAACTTTTCAATCACATTAGTTCATTGCCAGAAGAATCTCCATGTCCAAAACTTAAGTGACCCATTTCTTTCTGAAGGAAAGGCCCATTACAGGTTTGTAAGGCAGGTGAAGTAGAAGCAGCTATCGCGCGGGATGAGATGGCGTCTGTGGTAAACACCATGGAAACAAGAGGAACCTGCAGAGCTACGAGGGTCTCAGAAACTTTGCAGGTTAATCCCCTCATGAGGCATGGGGCTCCCGATATGGAACAGACTCAAAGGTGTTATCTACAGATTGTACAAACATACCCCTGCCTTGGCCTCCCCAGGGGACACACACACGTGTTGTGCCCGGACACGCTCATAAAAATTCATAAGACACATGTATGAAAATAATAATTAGTCCTAAAAACCTGCATTAGGAGACCATTAAGGGTGCACAGATATGCATGGAAAAGTCAGGAATTGACAATGGTCAGGTTGCCTGGGCAGTACAACACAGTCTTCAATTACAAGGCAAGGTAGCGAATAATGCCAAATAATACACAACTGTGTAAAACTCCAAAGGCTGGTCAGAGCTGGAGATTTGCCAAGGAGTGCGGGAGGGAAGGCCTCGTTTTGTGCTCTAGCAGATAGCTGGTTAGTTTGGCTCAGTCAGGGAGGTGCTTCATTGTGCAAGCCTCCCCCTTCCTGCCGCTTCTGCTATTAGGAGGTTTACAGTAGCAGAGTTCTTTTCCATGGACCTGCTAAAATCCCAGTGGTAATATATTAACTGAGTCTTTTGCTGCAGACAAGCTCCAAGCTTCCTGCACTGTGATCTAAATCCTGGTCCCACTGAAGGCTGTGGCAACACTCCCAGTAACTCCAATGAGAGCAGGGCTGGGCACTAAATGAAGGGCATGCAGAGCAGCTCTGCTTCAGAAAGAGTTCACAGAGACTACCCTTGCAGCCCAGAAAGCATGAATGTGTGAGGGGAAAACTCAGACCTTTGCTCCATGCGGGGAACACAGAAAGAACCAGGTTTACACAGAGTAGGGCACACGCAGTACTAACAGTTACCCTTCCAGGCTCTCTCCACATAATGACCTAAGAGCATAGAGAAGATCCAGTAGGTTTTTAGCCACTGACATTGAATTAAGAATTTACTAGTTAGGTAACTTTTTTGGCATGTCCCTAAATGAAAGTCTGTTCCTCTACCCAAGGAATCATATTATTCAAGGTAAAATGAGTCTCCCTTTCCTAGTTATATACTGAACTGATAAAGCTTAAAATCATTATGCTGAAAACCATAAACTCAGCTTCTCTTCCATTCAGCTTGTCTATGCCTGAGGCTGCACTGATAATATTATTACTGAGCCATTTGCATAGGGAGAAATTGTTCTTTTGATAAAAAAAACTTCAATATTTCTTGGTCTCCTTGTGGTGAAGAGAACTATGGGAGCTTCATCACTATGCAAATTATACAAACATCTGAAACACTGCACCATAGGAGTCTTCTAGAAGGCTAGTGAATATATTAATGAACCTCCTACTCTGTGCTCTCATTGCATACAAGAACAATAAAAGGACACAGAAATTGTCCATTCATACCAAACTCCTGCAGCAAGGAAACCCAACTCTTCAAGGATAAAAGGAATTTCTAAAATCAGCATGTGAGATACAGGAGAGGCTTCGCCTGCATGGAGATAGCAAAAGTAGAAACACCCAGACCTGTGCATTTGGGTTCCACAGGATAAAAGGACAGATTAACACAAACTATAATTTTTTTAATTCATGATTTTTAAGCCAATCTCATGGTTTTTGAGACATGACGCAATTTCTAAATGACCAGGTGGGCTATATTGGGTCAGTGTCGCACTCCAGCCCTCGGCCAGCTCCCGCCCTCTGGGAGAGCTACAGTCCGCCCCACTGTCTGGCTCGCTCCCCCATGACTGTCCTGTACATTTTGTTAAACTGCCTGAGAAAGCCTTTAATCTCCTGCTGCCTTTCTAAGCGGAGCCCTCATATCCACTGACAAGTTTCCATTCTTCTTTATATGCAAAAGGGGTAACGGCAGGAATACCCAGGCAGAACTTCTCATAGCAGAGCAGAACACTCTAAGGAGCTTGGTGACTACACTGATAGCCCCACCTGCCAGCTGTAATAATCTCCTGTCTGAGAAATTTACGCCTGGGTACGTGGGCTGTTCACTGGAAGTGGAGTTGAGTAGTTGGTAGTTTTTCACCTTCAACATCCATACTTCTGAAGGCTCAGCACAAAGTGATCAAGAGAAAAACTGCCAATTTTACAATGGTTAGAGAATCTATATTCCTGCTGTTGTAAGAAAATGCATGCAGATAGGTTCAGTCTAACCGAAGGAATACATAAATATTCTCGCTAAATGAGAGATAGGACAATGGGTCAGATGCATTAACCTCATGATTCCATCTTTCAAGACCTGAAAGATATTTAATGCAAACAGAACCCAAGAAATGTGAGTGAAGACACTGTAGGTGGCCATCAAATGTGACCCTCAGAAACAACAGACTTCAGACCACTCAGCTAACTAACTAGCTTAGCAGGATCCCCATTTAAATCATTTGAAGAGGAATTTCAGGCTCCAAGACAGTGAAATGTATCTCAGTCCTCCAGAGAGCTTACCCATCAGTGCTGATAAAGTGCATCCAGGAGAAAGGGACAATGCACATGAGCAGACTATTTTTGGCCTGATTGACACACAGGGGCAATACCTATATTATTGGCTGGTGCAGCCCTGAATCGGGGGCACTTTACTCAAAGTAGAATCTGTGGTGTATCCAGTAGTGATTTGGTTTTAGATTCTATCACACATTGCACTGTAGAGAAGCTTTCAGTTAAACCACTTTGCTGACTCTTTCTATAGTAATCACATCTCCCTCCTGCTGCTCTGATGATTAATGGCTGAATTTGATTGAAAACCTGGTGCTGTGCCCTGTTTTCCCCAACCTCCTTGTCAAGAAACCCTTATTCTGCTATTTTGAGAGGAGACCTCACCTTGCTGCCCATGCCATTAATTGAATAACTATCAGTTCCAATTTATTCCATTTGGCTACAAATTAGATTTCAGCCGGCTATTTCCAGGCCCTATTTCAACAGAACCTTATAAAGCCATGTCCCTTGGCTGATGCCACTTGTCAACCTGCATCTGTTCTTGGTGTATTAAAAGACAACAAAGCCAGAAACCAGCCAGTCTCTTAATGAACAGAACCCAATGTATTTGCCTTTGCTCTTTTCAAGTTTATTGTTACTTTAATGAAGACAACTAGGCTTGGTATTTAGGAGGCTGCAGCCTTATTTCTTGCATCCTGCAACCCTAAGTTTAAAGCAAGATTATATAAGAAGCTAAGGGCTCGTCACTACTCTCCTAAAATAACATGCCATAAAAATCAACATTTGCGAAAATAATTATTTGTTCCCTGTCACTGACAAGGCTCTTTGTCTTTATACTGAGAACTGGCTGACTAAGCACATAAGGTCACTTATCTCTAATTTGCTTGGCTCATTCATACCATGCCACATTGCTAGAGGACTGAGATATTCCAGTTTCAGGTTGGGAAAATGATAAAAAGAATTTTTGGAGGAAAATTTACATTACTATTGTTGTGGACTGTCCGGCTAAGGCAGAAAGCTAAATGGTCAATTTTAAACAAGGCATATGGCTGACGGCAAGGTGCTTAAAGATTCCATGCCAAGATCGATGCTGTTTAATACTATTATTAATGATATGGAAAAGATGGTGAACTGTTAGGTGGCAAAATCTGCAGATAACACAAAATTGTTTAGGTTAATCGAGACTTTTTCAGATGTTCAGAGGGATCTAACAAATCTATGTGAAAGGGCAACATGATGACAAATGCAGGGTATTTAAAAGGAATGGTGTCAACTACTTGTACAAATCACTGGACTTTAAATTAACCATAGTTACTCAAGAAAAAGACCTAGGTATCACTGAGGACTGCTCAGTTTAAACTTCTGCTCTACATGCAGTGGTCATCAAAAAAGCAAACAAAATGTTAGGATGTATAAATAATGGAGTAGAAAACACAAATGTTGAAAATATTAGAATGCTTTTATATAAATCAATGGAATGCCCTCGCCTAGAATACTGGGTTCAATTCTGAACATCCCCTCTCAAAATGGATATAGAAGAAACAGAGGGGTTATAGAGAAGGGTGACTAAAAAGAACAAATATATGGAAAAATTTCCATCGGAGGAGAGAGTAAAAAGACTGGGGATGTTTAGGTTAAAATTGAGATGAACAAGGTGGGGCATATTACAAAGGTGAACAAATAATCAATGACATACATAAGTTAATAAGATGTTTCCTGTATTATGAGAAAGGGTGGATAGGAACAAAGGGAAAGGCAATGAAATGGAAAGGCAACAAATCTAAAACGATGCAGGTTTTACACACTGTATACTTAACCTTTGGAATTCATTACCACAAGATAGCATTAAGGGCAAGGACTGAGTAGAATAAAAATTACATAGAGAAGAAAGATGGTTTTGTGGTTAAGGGACTGAACTGGGACTTAGAAGATCTAAGTTCAACTCCTGGCTCTGCCGCAAGTTTTCTTGGGACCTTGGACACATCATTTGGGGAAGATTTGAAAAAGAGCTCAGCATCCACTCTCAGGGCTGGGTTTGCCAAAAGCCTCAATTCCCATTTAGCATCAAAATAGTCGGTCAGCTTTTCAGAAAAGCTCAGCTCTTTGGCTGCAACCTGGGTGGTGAGCTCTTTTCCAACTCTGTCAATAAGCATTACAGCAGGAGTTTCTGGGCACTGAGCACTTCTGAAAAACTGGACCAAGATGGGAGCTGAACTCTCTGAAAATCTAGCTCCCATCATGGCTGCTGGGCTCCTGAAAAATCTGGCCCTTAATCACTCTCTCCCTAACGCTCAGTTCACCATCTGTAAAAGGGAGGAGATGATCTTCATTTTCTCCCACCCTTTGTCTGTCTTCTCTGTTTAGACGGCACGCTCTGTGGGGCAATGTCTGTATCTTACTCTGTGCATCTAGATCATGCCAATCTTTTGGGGGCCCAGTTTTGCTTGGGGTCTCTAGAATAGAGAATAGAAAAGGATTTGACTTTTATATTGATAATGGGATCACCCACAGTTATATTACAGAGGATAAAACCAATACCTGATAAGAAACAGAAACACTCAGATTTTGGGGCATAAGCCAGCCACTGAGAGAGGATTAGGAAGAAACTTCCCCTTTTGCCAGGAGATTTCATAATTATCTGTTACAGGCATTCTTACATATGTCTCTGAAGCAGCTGGCATTGACCAGTATCACACAAGATACTGGAGTAGCTGGGCCCCTGGTCTGTTCTGGTATGACCATTGCTATGTTCCTATGGAAAAAGAGCATGCAGGATCTGGCACTCTGAACAGCACCTTGGCCCAAACGGGCTTAATAAAATAAACAAATAACTTTACCATCAGGTGGAGAAGCTAGGGCCTCTATATCTTTATATCAGACAGATAATCCTACCTTCCTATTGCAGTAAGAACTCAAGATGCACAACCAATGTATGTATCTTCTATTGAACGGACATGGTAGCGCCTGAGCTAAATTGGGATGGAAAATGAGTGCTTTGTTGCACCAAAACACCTCCTTATGTATTAATAAAGATCTGGATTTTCCAGGCCATGTTTTGTTCTAAGAACGGTAAGATGACTCAGGGAACAACCCTTAAAATGGAAGTGCGGCAAAGTGACCCAGCAGAAAGGATGCCCCCTCGCAGTTAGGTGCGGCCTTGCAGGGTTTTTCTCCACCATTGCTCTGCTGACTGGCTGTCCCAGGCTGCTAGGTCACACTTGAGTGTCCCTCCTTTTGGGGTCATTCAGAGGCCAGTCAATAAGACAGAAAAAGTCAAAGTCTAGCAGCTTCTATGCCAGGCCCCTATCTGCGGCTCATCGTTCTTGACCTCTTTCAGTCTGGAGTCTGCCCTTCTCCCCTGGGTCTAGGGGTCAGCTCGGGAAGCCAAGGCCCGCCCGCCCGCCCTCTCCTCTGGGTTCCAGCCCAGGACCCTGTTTTAGGCAGCTACGGATTGCTCCTTCAATTCCCTTTGGATTTGTGGCGCCTAATAGCTTCTGCCCAGCTGGCTACCGAGGAGCTTCGGTAAAGCTGCTTCCATCCTCACCAGCAGTAGCCGAGGTATATTTCACACAGTCTCCCCAGGACTGCTCCTGGGGCTGGGTTCACAGTCCCTCAGTCACTCTCCTCAAGGCAGGAGTCACCCAGCTCTCCTCTATGGACGGACTTGTCACTAGGGCCAGCTACAGGGCTCGGTCCACTGCTTCTTTTCCTCAATTAGTCCCCAGGTTCAGAGGGGTCAGCAAGTCTTCCCTCACTGGGGTCTCCCTCCTGGTAGCTAGTGGAGAGAGGTCTGTCCAGCTCCCACGCCTTAGTCCTTCTGAACTGGGCTCCTCCTCCAAGGTTGGCCCACCCGGCAAGTGTGGCGGGGCAAGGCCTAAAGCTGTTTTTTAACCCCTTCTTTCCTGGTGCAGGGTTAGTCACATACCTCCCCCTCAAGATGGGATTGTGGTACTCAGAGTTAAATCTAGGACACTCCTCCTCAGGAGGAAAAAAGCATCATTTAAATGTTTTTGTGCCACTCGGTGCTGTACCTGGATTGCATTATATGGTGCGCTGGTTGGTGTCCTTCATTGCGTTCCGCCTTCATAGATGGGCCTGGTCAGTTACCAGGGAAAAGGAGTTTCCTTATAGAGGATACCTCAGTGTGTGCACAGCCCACTTTACTGCTAAGGCCTCTTTTTCAATGACTAAACATGCCCTCTCTCTAGAGAACAGTTTCTGACTAATATAAAGGACAGGGTGTTCTTCTATGTCGAATTCCTGTGACGGGACAGCCCTTACCCCCACATGGGATCTGTCAGCAATTTTAACTTCTCTCATACTGAACTCAACAGGAATTGAGATTGCTTCACCATAGAAGCAACCAAAGCACCTCTGACGTATCCTGTTCTAAATGAAGTTCTGATGATTTGAGAGGGTTTCTAATTCAAGCATCTAGTTATCATTTCAGCCATAGTCAAATATTTTTTTTCTTCATTTTCCCTTTTTCACTTAGAGACATGCTCATCATGGGCCCCAAGGAAACAGAGGGATGGGGAAGAGGGAAGGGGGAGAAGTCGTGATTTTGATAAATTCTTGGAAGTGCAGAAGTTCAGCACCACAAGTAGAAATTAAAAACCATTATGACTTGTTGCTGTGAACCATGCAGTATTCTTTCATACAGCCTGGAGTCTCAGTGCCACCAGAGCAAGCAGGGAGATCATTGAGCGTTTTTCTCATACATTTAATGAGGACTCCGCTGTCTACAATACCAGAGAACAGATTTGTATTCTCTGTGCTCTCTGAAGCCAACAGCATGTTATGTTTTTCTGAATTTTTGTAACAACATTTGGCTTCTAAAGAGTGAGAGATGAAGAGCAATGAAGACTGTATCTTTCCATTTAAGAAAGAATGAACTATAGCAACAGTAGCTAGCTGCAGGGTAAATCTCTTCACAAAGCTTCATCCTTTCTCCTTTTCTGTGTTACAGGAACCCCATTATAGTAGGGAGAAAGGTTAATTCACTCTTCATGTTTCTTAAATCCAGCAGCCTCTCTGCTTACTATGCCAACATTAATTTGGTCCTGTGATCAGCACTGCAATCCCCAAAATGCTGATGTATAATCAGAGCACTTCTTCACCTGTAACCAGTTCAAATCTGGCCTCCATGAGATGCAGGAGGGCTGAAATATGTCTCCTCTGTTAACATACTCTCCTGGCCTCTACGTCAGTGCCATGCAATCCATTTTACACATCCACATAAAACAGGGTAATTCCGTTCACGGGTTTAACCTCACAACCTTTGGCCAACGCTTTCCCCACACAACACAACCATCCCCAATGTGGAGTTAACACTTGGGTTCTGTGATTGCAGACTAATTTAATTCCTATTCCAGTATAAAAATTAATAATATTAAAATGTCATGATCATCCCACACTAATTACACATTTAATGAATAATTAGCTGTGGACACATCTGACATTTTTGGTCATTAATTTGAGCAAGTGTTTTAAGCCTTGAACAAAACCCCTCTGTGACTGTGACTGCTGCTGCAACTTGGTGTTAAATGGCACAGACTTACCAAATCAACACGCTCTCTAATGTCTGCCAGGAGAGTTGAACAGGTCAGATGGGGATTTCACATTCGAGAAAACAACCACCCTTCCGTTCCCTAGCTCACCTTCCTTGCAAACGAGGGGAACCCTTCCACCACGGTGAAAGAAAGCAGCAGCAGCTTCTGCTGAATTCATTAGAACTGCACAAATCCTGGAAATCCCGGGACAGGGAGGAAGCGATAACTGTCCCGCTTGTCTCCATGTCAACTGTTAAACTTCCTTTGCTATGACAACACGAAACATCTCTATATTAACTTCACAACTTGCTACAGTTTTTGCTCTGTTCTGTTTCTGTCTCGGGCTATTATTTGATGGGATGTGAAAATAAGAAGCCCATTTTCCAGAGGTAGGAGAGTCTCTACAGACGAGATGGAATAAATCCTTCATTTTATTTCAGGAAGATGAACCACGGCCATCATCGTCTAAAGGAATTCCTAAGTGCTTGGGCGGAAGATCGAGGGATAGCAGAGGAATGAAATGCCTGACGCTGGATTCGACTGTGTGGGGCACAGAATGTGAGGTTCAACTAGCTACCTCCTAGAGAGTCAGAAGCTGATTCTCTACTGCTGGGCACCTAGTTTCGTCATTCAGAATTGGGCAAAACAAATTTTTTACACCCACCTTGCGTTACTGTCAGTAATGGAACAAGGCATTTGGCAGCAGAGGGTGTCTGTCTATCCCATCACCACAGCATTCATGCACTTCCTTGGTAAGTTAGTTCTGTCTGGAGAGGCTCCAGAGGAAGGAGGCCTTCATACTCACCCTCTGGCAAGCCTTTGAGGCGGCTTCCTTCCCTGGGCAGACCGGTTACTACGGTGACTTAGGCGTCTACTCTAGACCCACTCGGAGCAGGCTGGTTAGTCAGTTTGAAGGTGTGTCAGCTCAACTTAGAAGTGGCACTGAAAGACGCTAGGCTATTCTGTATGAGGAGAGAGGGGTCTGTTTGGAGAGCAAAGGGATATACTTTATTTTAAATGTAAGTGGCTTTTGTCTCAAAGTAAAATCTTGATGCCTCCTTCCATATTAACATTTTGGTGAGAAGGGTTTGTATGGGCAATTGAGGCTGTTCCCCAGTGCCAGGGGCCGAGAGAAATGGCAGTCAGGTGGAACAATGGCTCTAAAGAGAAAGAGCAAGTGGGAGAAAGAGCATGAGAAAACTTTAAAGGGACACACCCTAAAAAGGCTGTTCGGCCTTGAAATTGAATTGTGTGATCACATGGCGTAACCCAGACTCTAAACACCCTACCAATATCAATGCAAAACCAAATCTGCTGCATGTTTTACCCTCCTGTATCACATACCAACCACCCAGCTAGCAAACCTACTACAGCTCAAACTCCCCCACCCATCTAAAGATCTCCACCACCAATCACCTCAGCCAGCACGTCTGCAACCCAGCCTGCTCAAAGAGACCGGAGCTCAGCAGACTGGGGTTATCGGAGAGCAAGTGTGGGGAGTTGCAGCAGGAGCACCTCTGATTATCTCAGTGTATGGCTTCCCCCAGAGATGACCAGGCACCAGTGCAGGCCAGGGAGCAGCAGTGTGAGGAGCTCCCTACCGACATCACTGTTTGATAAGCAAGCAGCTGTATTCCGTACTATTACAGGCGAGCCTCATCTTACGCACATTTAACACGCGCTAATTCAGCTTTGCACGGTCAGCAAACAAAAAACAAAAAGAGAAAATTAACAATTTTTATACTGCACCTGTAGTGTGGGCGATTCCGCCCGCCATTACACTCAATGTAATTTTGACTATACGTGATTTTTGCTTTACGCGCTGACAGCGGAACGTAACCCCAGCGTAAATGAGACTCGCCTGTATAGCTCCTGGATGGTGCAGCCCCATGCAGAGCACCTTGCAGTGGCTAATCTTGAGGCCATAAAGGCTTAGATAAGTGTGCCAAGGTCTTGCATCAAACAGAGAAGGTAACACTGTTCTGGTCATCTGGAGAAAATGCTTCTCCATGGCTGCTACCTGGTGACCCAGGAGCAGCTGGGGATGCAGCATCCCCTTCCTTTGACAAGCCTTCCAATTGCTATTCCCAGGCTGAGGAACAGCAGCTGACTGGCTCCTTGGCAGCTAGTTAAGACTCACTGGGTCTGGGTAGGGAATTCCACCCCTATTCCTGTGGCACCTTCTTGCACCAACGGTGGCTACTCGTACATAGAGCCGGGAGAAGGATTTCACCCACAGAACTCTGTAGAAACTCAAAACAATGTCTATTCTTCTGCAATAAAGGGCGAGTATGTGTGAAGTTAGGGAAGAAATGCTCAACACTACCAATCCTCCCTTTGCTCTGGTGCTCCCTGCCTCCTACCCCAATATCCCGTCCTCCCCATTTCTGAGAGCTTGTTTGACAGAGTGAAGGAAAAGAAGAAATTAACAAATCTCTTTTGTATGTCAGATTATATGTCAGAGAGGATCTCTGAGCCAATTCACCCAGAAGGTTGCAACACATCAGAAGTTAATGAACAAAACACGTCTAATATTTAGGATGAGGGGACACATAAAAAGGTCATGAAAGGCCACAATTAGCACCAGATTGAGCACTAAAACAAAGAGAGAAAGCAACAGATGTTTCTCTCCTAATTTACTCCTTTAGGATCTTCTCCAGATAATACATAATGCTGCTTGCTAATGATGCATTTCAATCTTCTTGCTATACAGCTAGTAAATAAGCATCCCTAAGGTCAGAGATGCACCAGAATCTGGGAGCAGAGACACTCCTCTTGGGCTGGCGTTATGTGATTTTATTCAAACTCGTTTTTTCAAAGAGAAAATAAAATTAGTTTCCAAATTTACAAATAATTCTGATATGACTCAATTAACTCTTCTTGTTGAGATGCTTTTATTCAATGCAGAGAGGCAATTCCGGAGAGGGTGTAACTGGAGCCCCTAATTTTCCTTTCCTATCTCTAGATTGGAGCAGTTGGATATACCTTGCTTATATTTAGTTAAAATATCTCTATAAAACCAATGTCATTAATGTATCTAAAATTTTACATATTTTGCTTTATTTCTTGCCAATGCAAGTATTTTAGGTTGCAAAAGCATCCCAAACTCCGTAGCTTATTTAAGATCATGGCTCTAAGTAACAACCCCTTATATGCACACTAGACCGATCCAGTCTCTCTCACTAGCTACTGATGCAGTAGCTTTTTGGAGACTGGTGCTTTATAACAGGGAAATATGTTTTAGAAGCAGACAATATATTTTTCCTGCTTTTTAAAAAAAAGAAATCTTGGTTTTGCAGCAACCAGCTACATATATCTCCCTTGGCATTGCTTCCACCCCCCCCCAAAGCTTTATAACATGAACCCAGAGGATGGTAAAATAGATGGGGGGGGGGGAGGAGGAAAGAATCAAATACCAGGACTTGCCCTGTGGAGTTGTAAAATGCAACTCTAGAACATTTGGGTTGTGCTGTACTGAAGGAGCTATGTAACTTTGAGGGGCAAATCACTTTCCCTGGCCCATTACCAGGGGTGCTGGAACAATGGGTATGCGCCGAGAACCATTGAATCAAACTGTAAACCCTGTGTATGATGGAAACTAATTCAAGCCAGGGGATGCAGAAGCACCTCCAGCATCCCTAGTTCCAGCACTTATGCCCATTACTACCTTTCCAAAAGCAAGTCACCACTGAGAAAATGGCCTCTGCAGCATAGATGTGACGCTATGCATGGGACAGAGCAGAGTACACAGCCTACAGCATGTTCTGTGTTCAATTTTTTCCAGTCCCAAGCGCACATTAGAGACCTGCAGCCAAGTTATATGGTAGCCACTTATTTTCTGAATCAGGGTCCTCAGATAGGGAGGCTTGAGTGGAAATGCAAAAGCTCTGCAGGACCTACAAGGGTTAGAAAGATCCAATAGGAAAATCTATAAGAACAAACTCTTCCAGGAGGGTCAGGCAGTCTCATACACTTTCAAGTGTAACCATTTCTGACACAGCCACTAAAGCCTTCTCTGTCTTGAGTTTGATTAAAAAAGTGCACCGTGCACAGATCCAGAGTACAGCTCACTGATAGGACCAGCTCTAGCAAAATTGTATCAGATATCCAAGGAGGGCAGAATTTATGTTTTCACTGATCAGGAAATAGCAGGAGTCACTAGTCAGCAGTGGGACCAATACATATCATTGCAGGACAAGGCGGCTTTCATTTTGGTTCTCTAACTATGTCTTAACTATAGCATTACTTTGCAATTGTACATGACAATTGATATTGCTAGGTGACCTTTCTGAAAGGGAAGGTAGGTGATTATCAGCTGGTGGGGTATCAGAAAATTGTCCTGTATTGAAAAATAAAAATGAACATTCCCTGCAAAGCTGCCCTTCATGACCCTAGCTCTGTGCTGAAGGAGGATGAAAGTTAGTGATAATATGATTGCTCCAGTCCGTCTTTCCACGTTTGGGAAGGTACCATCGGATGGGGGCTGGATAATACAGTCTCTTCAAGAGAATAATTAAGAGTGTTGTCCATTAAAGCTGGTATTTTAAAACGAAGTCCAGTATGCTAGTTTCTAGTTGGTTCAGACAATTTTCACAGGTCTCATATCACATCACACAAATAAGAAATATTCTGTCCATAGCACAGCAGGAAGGCTAATATTCATGGTGCAGATGGCATGTTGCTGAGTACGTAGAAGAAGCTGTTTGAATTGCATAAACACAATAATAAATATTATAGATGAAAAATACTCATCTCAGGCACCCAGTTTATCTACCTATGAGTACAGGATTGTTTCCTGAAGCACATTTGCTAGTACTTGTCCTATCAATTCTTAAAAGTTTCACGGGTCTGATGTAAAATGACATTTCCTATATTCCTATTCCTGCCAGACCCTGTTTATTTTTGTTGCTCTTCTGTGAACTCTTTTCAATTTACTAGTACCTTTCGGATAATGAACTGAAGAGAGTATTTTAGGAGGGGTCAAACTAGAGCCTTATATAGCAGGACTATCAGCGCCTGCCCTGGACGGCATGTCTGAACCTACATGGCTCGTTTTGTAGTCATAAATAAATAGGTAACTATCCATTCATCACCTTTCTTCCTTTAATTGAGTCTACGTAGTTCAGATTCTACATACTTTCCACCTTCTCTCAGTGCCACATGCTGGACCTTTTCACTCCTTTAACACTTCTTCTAAATCAGCTAGAGGGATTGCCTTCAACTCTCCCAGCTTAGAGAACACGCCCTGAGACCGAAATCCAGATATCCTCACAACAAGCAAAAGGAGTAATGCTCCAGGCAGACTGCAGTCTCCACTGCGATGTCCCGCAAGACGAAACTTGAAAGCAGAGGGGAAGGACAGTGGAGCACCCATAGGGACACACATCTCGAAGAAGTGCAGTTACTGCACAAGGTGAATAATCTCTCCTCCTTCTTTGAGTAGTGTCCCTTATAGGTGCTCCATTGCAGATGACTCCCAAGCACTGGCAGTATCCCCTGAAGAAGAATGGAGCTTTGGAACTAGATCCAATACTGAAGAAAGGACTACAATGATGTCAGCAGCATCCGATCTGTAGGCGTGTACCAGGGCATAGCATTTGGAAAAAGTGTTCACTGATGCTCAGGTTGCTGTTTCACAAATTTCAGCAACTGGTAAATGTTTTAACAGTGCCACGGAGGTGGCTTGGGATCTTGTAGAACAGGCTGTTATTCTCAAAGGAGGCTGAATGTTAGCAAACAAGTGTACAACTGGAAACCCACTTTGAAAGTCTTTGGGTGGAGACTGTGGATCATTTAGATCTGTCCGTAACTGAAATAAACAGTCTGGAAAACTTTCTAGGTAGTTTGGTTCTGTCCAAATAGAAGGCTAATTTCCTTCTAATGTCCAAAGTATGGAGAGCAGCTTCCTCTCTAGTCTGCTGTGCTTTGGGAAAAGCACAGGAAGGTCAATAACTTGGTTAAAGTGGAAATCAGAGGATATTTTAGGCATGGACTTGGGCAAAATGATTTTTTATACTTAAAAAAAACCAAAGTGTGGATCAGCCATTAATGCTCCTAATTCTGTGACTCTACAAGCAGAAGTGATGGCCACAAAAATGCCGTTTTCATAAATAAGTGCAGCAGAAAACACTTAGCTAGAGGTTCAAAGGGAGGTTTTATAAGACAATGAAGGACCAAGTTCAAATCCCATACAGGAGTCAGCTCTCTGATTAGCGGGAAAAGCTTAACCAATTCTTTGATTAAACTTGCCATTGTGGGAGTAGTTAAATGAAAACTCAGGAAGTCTGCCACTGGAAGCTTAGACTGGGTTTCCGCTGGAGGACCCTCTGAAGGTAGGCACTCCAGGAAGTACCACTCAGCAGGACCTGAGTGGCAGCCCCCTGCAGCCAACTGATTGGCTGATGCTGGTATGTAAACTAGGAAGCTATCACGGGGAGGTGTATGAGCAATGATGCAGAGCACCTGCTTGCTTCTGCTCCAGACCTTGCCTTGCTGTGGCCCCTAGACTCTTGTTGCTGACCCTGGTATGTCCCCAACTCTGCTATTTGCCTGCTGTTTGTAACCTGGTGCTGGATCTTGTCTCCCTGGTATCCTGACCTGGCTCGATCCCACCCCACTTCGCGTCTCCTGACTGCAACTTGGTAACTGGCTGGTGCATGCAGGCTGCCCACAGCCCAGCCCTCACTGTATTAAAAAGAAAACTTCCAAATAAACTAAGGAGATTTGATTAGAGAATTAAACTAAACTAAAACTAGAATTGAGAATTCAAAGCTAAGCTAGACCAAAGCAGAAGTGGGCATGCTAAACACTTCATCTCAGGCTGCTGGGTGGTTTGCCCACACTGCTCTATGTATCCGTGATATGGGAAATGAGGCTGTCTGGAGTACATGCACAGGCTAAACAGGCACTGGTACTGAAAATCTGTGATAAAAGGTGCATATATCCCATAAGGACACAATTTGAAGAAAAATGTAAGATGTGATAATTTAATGAGACGATGCAAGTGTGTTCATGAAAGAATTCCACCTCCATTCTCAGATTAAGGGTTAGATTTAGTACAAGAATCATATCATCACACACTATGAAATCCACTGTCATTAGGTATTATGCTTGGAACAGTATGTTGTTACTTAGGGTTGGACTTTGCTTAGAAATACTGGGTAGCACAGGAGTAAAGAGATGGTAGAAATTTGCTCCATGCAGACTATAATTCAATATGACACATAAAACAAACCAATTTTTAATGTATTCTTGCTACTGCAGCACCTGAAAAGAAATTTTATAGGGTGTTTCTTACAAGACAGAATTCAGGAGGAAAATTAATGCAGCATTCTAGTAATAAAGTTAAAATGCATTAACATACAGATGCGCACACACAGTACATGGAAGAATGTTAAGACCCATATAAAGCAAATCACACAAAGAAAAGTTAAGACTGATCCCATCTTTCTATTTATCTCTCTGTCCTCCATAAGCCTTGTATATTTTTGGATTGCAGGGAGTCTCCCAATAATGTACTCACGGCGATACAAGCCAAAAAAGAACTAATTAGCAATAGTTGGCTTTAACTCCAATTTGCAGTATTGTTTCTCTCTCATTCTTTACATTCGAATGGAGTGTGTGTAAATAGCCTCACGTGTGTCCCCTCCTTTATGTGTGCAGGTGTATGTGTGCTGCCAGGATCCCTCTATTGATGGAGGTGCATGCAGAATGTGTATACACACAAATGCACATCCTGGTGGAGGGCGTGCCTTGTGTGTGCACACTAATGTCTCTTTGTATTTGATTTATGGGTAAGTGCTCACAACTTTGTGGAAAATGTGTCTTTTTCTTTTGTGTTTTCTCACTTGTCTTGGATTTTGTTTTGATAGAGCAATCAGCAATGGAGCAGGGACAAGCTGCAGGTAAGACCTACAGTTAACACCCATCTTGGAAATAATTATTTTATCTACATATATTTTTAAAAGAATACTATAAATACATATTCAAAGGCACGTAAACATGCAGATCATAGATCTAACACAGGACATTAAAACTGTACTATATATAAGATTTTAGGAGGTTTTGTGTAGTAGAACTGGGCAGCAGTCATTGTACTTAACTTACAATAGGTAAGAGCCACTCTTAGACCTGGTCTACACTAACCTCCCAATTCGAACTAAGGTACGCAACTTCAGCTACATGAATAACGTAGCTTAGTTCGAACTTACCGCGGTCCAGGCGCGGCAGGCAGGCTCCCCCGTCGACTCCACATACTCCTCGCGGCGAGCAGGATTACCGGAGTCAACGGGGAGCACTTCTGAGTTCGATTTATCGCGTCCAGCCAAGACGTGATAAATCGAACCCAGAAGTTCGATTGCCAGCCGCCGAACCAGCGCGTAAGTATAGACAAGCCCTTAGGGTTAATATTGCGAACAGTTGATTGTTTTTAGCCTAACAAAAGCCAGTAGCAAGCTTGTCAGATTCTACTCTTTACCATGAAGTCTTTTTCTCATTATTTAAGCTATGAAAAAGAAACTTCAACCAATAAAATAGGGGGACCTGGAAAGACCCCTATATTTATACTGCTTAACACTTTCCATTACCGAAGATTCTTGCAGCCTTTTTCTTTGAGAAGCTCTCATACCTATGTTGTTCGAGGCAGGATGTTGATCTTAGGTAGGGGGAAAACCACATATTCTCCTCCCCGCTCTTTCATAGGGGCCAGAGGCAGATTAAATTTTACTGGGACCCTGGGCCAGAGCATGTGGGGACCCCTCCCCACCCCTTCTGCCTGTGGCCCCACCCCTGTTCCACCCCTTCTGCCTGTGACCCCATCCACAGCCCCACCCCTTACTGGCCCTTCCTTGGGACCCGCCCCTGTTCCATCCAGGGTCCTCCCCATTCCACCCCCCGGCATTACAGCCCCACAACCCTGCTTTCTGCGCCGAGCCCACTGTGGCCCCGAGACTGGAGAAGTTCTGTCCCTGCGCCACGGCCCTGGGGCTGCAGCGCAGGGACCAGGGTTAGGGTGCTGGGGTTCTCCCGTCCGGCGTGTCTGCCGGAGAGTGGGTCGGGCGCGGGGGCTTGCCCTGCTACCCCACAGCTTTTGCCAGGGATGGGGTCTGGCCGTGGTTGCTGCTGGGGATGGGGTTGGGGTCCTGTGGACAGGGGAGGAGGGGCTTCTCCTGTCCGCAGCAGCTACCGAGGCCAGGGTCGGGGACCGCTGGCGGGGGCTTTCCCCACCCAGGGTTGCTGCTGCGGAGCAGGGTTGGGTCACGGGGGCTTCCCTCACCTTGCCCATCCGGTGGCAGGGGTGCCAGGCTTCTGCCACCGGTGGTGGATTTTTGCCGGGGCCCCTGGGCATGGGCCCCCTCAGCCTAGTGGCTAATCTGCCACTGATAGAGGCACCATATCTGGCTGGAGCTCCCCAACACCAAAAGTCTGTGCTGAAATACTTCATTGTAACCTTTTTTTGTCTCCCTTGTGCATATAAATTATGATACAGCCTTTAATTACAAAATCACATATTTTTTTCACAGGAGCCCTGTCTCATCCAGTGTGCAGGACAGAAATACAAAGGGGAAGAGTTAAGGTTGCATTAGCAACCATAAATTTGGTACTTCCAAACCTTCAAGTGTTTGACTTTGCAACATAAATAACCTTCTTTTAACATAGGGTTTTTTATGAAACTTTATAAACACAAGAGTACTCTCTCTCTCTCTAAATAAGGCCAAAATCATTTTTATTTAAAAAAAAAAATGCGAAGGAATCCTCTACCTGGCCAGGATGTGGCTGGTATATTCAAAATCCCAGCGCACAGTGAATTTTTGTGGCTGAGCTATAAACCTCTGAAAAATGGGATTTATAATAGAAACTCTGACATTGTCTAAAATATAGCAGCACTACGGGGTGCTGCTGTAACATGGCCCTAATTTATAAGCCACTCCGAAATCCTGTTCCATTTGGTAACTGATGGACAATAATCCAGAAAGAGTAAACCAGAAGGACAAATGGTCAGAATGTCCATGAGCTATGATGTCTGGTCTAATGATTCAGAAATCAAATAGGATGCCACAATCTTTCGTTCTTACACCAAATCCCAGCCCACCACAACATAAAATCATGGGCTTTAAAAAAGCACAGGTATATTTTATACAGCAACATGCCATTCCACCCACCTCAGAGCAGTATTTTCTGAGTGAGGATTTGATATGAGAACACTAGAAGTAAAAAAACCGAAACAACCCAAACCCTACAGTTTTGTTTGACAGAAATAGATGTTTGTGCAAGACGGCTTCAATGTACTCTCGTTTAAATTGAAAAAAAGTGGCTAAGAAGCAGATTGTTTACTCACAGGAGACAAAAATTTATCACTAAATGTTAGTAAAAAGCTCTCAATGCTTTGAGCCTCCAGCTCTGTGTTAAAATGCATTGAAAAGACAATAACTCATGGATGCAGTGGAGTCTACTGCTGAAGACCACAAAATCTGTTTTTCTACAGTACATTATACCAGAACCTTGTTAAAAAGCTTTACAATGACCCTGAGATGCTAAACATGGATCCAAACTTGGTTTTTAAGTTTGGAGAATTGTTTTGTACTGGATTTCTCATCCCTCCATCGTGATGCTTTTCACTTTGTTACATTAACAGCTGAACTTGTTCAGCTATCTGGGATGGGAACATGGCTAGTAGAAGATATTTAGACTGCAAAAAAAGGAACTTCCACTTCCCTTTATCTGAGTGAGAGCTGTTCCCTTTCTAGCACTAACACTATTAGCTGCCTTTTTAGGAAGGTAGTTCTAAACTACCTAGGGTTGCCAATTTTGATTGGACATCTGCCTGGAGGTTCCGTCACATGACAGTCTTTAATTAAAGATTAATCTTCAATTCCTAGAGACTCCAGGACAATCTTGGGGGGTTGGCAACCCTACCAATGCCCCCAGCTTTACTTCTCATCCTGAAGAGAGGTGAGCCACTGCATTGGTACTGAGGTTTCTGCTCAGAAGTTAATGTAAATTTAAACACAAACTTCCACACAGCCCATTTCTATTTCCTTTGAAAAGGAAATTCATGTTTCAATCAAGTTACCACAATATAATGTTCACAAATTATAGTGCAATAAAGTGAGGTTCACTTACAATTCAAAACATAGGAAGACTTTGGTCCCATGGTACAAAATAAGAGTACAGGAATGAAAAGGGTTTTAATCATAGTTCTCCCTCACTAGCTGTGTAAACTAAAGCAAGTCACTTCATCTGTGTGTGTCTCAGGTTACTCACCCTAAAAATTGGGATACCACTACTTACCCACCGCACTGGTGTGTTGAGGTCCCCAGCTAAAAGTATCTGATCAGAAACAGAATGGATGATGAATTAGAAGATGTTCGCACATCTGGCCTGTCTCTATGTCAAGCAAGATTCTCTCTTTTCTAGTGAGCCATGTAAACAAATCCCTCCTTTGGAGCGTCACATGGGAGACAGAGACTTTACAAAGAGTGATGAAAAAGGCCTGCTGTAAATTTCAGCAAGTTTCCTTACAACAACATGTGACTGGAAAATAGTCTCCTGTTAACAGATAATAGAGAGGAGCTGGTTTGATTTGCCGGGCTCGGTAGCATCCATCCCATAGTGCATGTTTCAAGCCTACACCAGGCACAATAATGTGTGGCCTTTCTATAATTTTCAATTAAAATGCTAAAATGATGTTTTAGCTCAGCATGCCACAGAATTTCTGGACAGTTAACGTTGCCACCTAGAGCTTGCCAAGGTCAGTTGTCAAAATTCTTTCCCAAAATCCAGATAAATGATTAAGGCAGCACTTGATGTGAAGAGTTTGTGGACTTATCCTTATTCAGGCATTTTCACTATGTTTCTTGAGTTCTTATATTTGGTGACATCTATTGTTTTATTAAACAGTGACTACAGCAAATGAGTTAAGCAGCAAGTGGATGCAGAGGCTGCAAAATTTATTGTTCTCACCCGTACAGTGACTGGATGGGAATAACTGGAATTAAAAAGTTCAGCTGCCTCTGCAGACAGACAGTATCAATTTGACTATCAGTGGGACATAACAGGCCAGATCTTGAGTTGGTATAAATCAGTTACCTCCACTGACTTCACTGAACCTATGCTATTGTCCACTGGATCACCATACAAAAGGTTCCTGCTCAAGGACAGGAAACAATCGATACAGGTAGGGATAATGAAGTTCAGGGGTAGCCTGTTCACTTTTCATTCCACCTGCATGATAATTAGTTTAACAGACCTAGATTTTTTTTAAAACAAAAAGTCTACATGCATGTTTATCTTACATAAAGCCCTATCTTACTCCCGACTCTTAACTGGGTCTGTCTCTTCTCTTCAACTCTCTCGCTCTTCGTCCTTTAGAGAGCGTCTTTAATCCTGCCACAAGTCTTTGTTCCCAGTTTTTCTTGGGCTTGGATCTGCTGCCCAAAACCACTTCGATGAGCTCTGCAGGGAGGTTGAGACAATGTCCTCCCATTGTCTTGTAACAATATCCGAGTGCTTGTTCAGCAATGTCTTATTTAGAATCACTGGTTTGCCTTCCTGCGTGCTTTTTCCAATAGCCCGCTATTACACCAAAACAACATATTCATACGATAAAAATCTCTTATAACTATCTAGACAAACATACGGAATATACAATTCCTTATAATTGTTACAGAGCAGCTCCTAATCAGTCATTATCCTAATATTTAGAAACATAGCATTAAAGCTTCCATACTGGTCCCACTAGCCCAGTATCCACACTGGCAATGTCCAAGACCTGACATTCCTCAAACAATTATATAGCTTCTACAGACTCTAAACCCATCAGCTGAGTCTTGAAATCACACTGGGGAAACCATAGGGCCTGACAGGCAAAGTATGGAAAGATCCAAACAATAAGCTGCCTTCTAAGATACCTAAATAAAGCTGAAGAATGAAGGCTTTATACCGACAATCACTATCTTATAACCCTTCCTTGTCCCAAAGTGGGGTCTTCACTGCTTCACAAGAGTGGAAACAATCTGTCCCCTTTTACGCTAGAATAGGGTTACCATATTTTGTGCCTCCAAATGGAGGACACTCCACGGCCCCCGGCTCCGCCCCCAGCCCCGCCCACACCCCCCGCCCAACCCCGCCCCCTCCCCAAAGTCTCCGCCCCCTCCCCTGCTTCCCGCGAATATTTGATTCGCGGGAAGCCTGAAGCAGGTAAGGGGTGTGTGGGGGGAGGAGGCGCGCCCAGGCTGGCCCCCCGGCGTTTCCAGCCTGGGTCGGCTCGGGCCCTGGGGTGCCGGCCCCGGCCGACCACCCCCGGCCCGCCCAGCACTGCCGGCCCCCGGCGGCCCGGCACACCCCCCGGCTCCCGGCCCCGCGGGCCCGTCTCCCCGAGGGCCCGTCTCCCCACTGGCCCAGCTGACCGGCTCCCCGCGGGCCCGGCCGACCCGGCTCCCCGCCGGCCCGGCTCCCTGCGGGCCCGGCCGGCCCGTGGGCCCGGCTGACCGGCTCCCCGCGGGCCCGGCTGACCTCCCGATTTTCCCAGACATGCCCGGCTTTTGGGGATTTCCCCCCGGACGGGGATTTGAGCCCCCAAAAGCCGGACATGTCCGGGAAAATCCGGACATATGGTAACCCTACGCTAGAAGATACAGACATCCCACAGGGAGAATGCACAGGTAAGAGCCAAATGGGCCTCGGTATCTCATTTTAACCTGCCGAGACCAAGTGCACAGCCTCAGTAAAAGTGCCTAATAACAGCAACAGCTAAAGAATAATTGTGCAAGAAAATAACTTCATTAAGGTGAAATAATAATGAGAGAAATGACTATTTCAGGCACTGCACTGACCCATACGCTATACAGCTTTGCCACTGCACTAGATGATCACAATAGTCCCTTCTGTCTTTGGAATCTATCAACATAGGATTGTGCACAGGTTTTGTTTGCTACCTTCACAGCAAGTTCCCTCCATTGCAGCATGCTATTTTCAATATCACCTTGCATGTCACTTTGTTAACATTATTGAGTCTTCATGAAGAAGTCCTTCATAGAGTATATAGATGTGTAGCAAAGACAAAGGAAACAATAATAGTCATACTGAAAACACCACTGTGTAATCAAAAAAAATTCTCATTACATTTATGTCCATGCCAGTTCCTATTACATATGAGTGTATGGGTAGCTGGGGACCACTCCAATCACTCGAGTGTAGACCAGAGCTCTCCAAGCAAACTCAGTTTGCTTCTGTATCAGCTGAAGAATAGTTTCATGAGAAGAAGGCTGGAGGCATCAGGAAATCAGTCTGTGCATGAGGGTCTGGAAACCATTTTTAGAGACGCATTTCATTTAAGAGTTTGTTTAAAAGGAAAATGTATCCGGGGCAGAGGCTTGTGCTGACAAGCAGCACATTGTCCTTGTGCCTGCAGACAGAAACTCACAGAAACATTTCCTCAGACATCTTGTGCCATTTTACCATGATAAATAAAGCAGCAGCTGTATAATATACCTGGAAGCACAGAGGGGCTCCTTGATGCCTGGACGTGTATTCTCCAAGCACGTGGACCGAGGGTATAAAACAGAACACGGGCCCCATGCTTGGCCTTTCTTCTTCCCCCACCTATGCTGTAAGCAACAAGGACACTCAGAAGACTGAAGACTTCAACAGAGGTGACTGGCCCAGGTTTCAAGAGTGAAACCTGTGTCCTATGAACTGCAATATCCAGTGGGATGAGAAAAATTGCTTAATCTAGTTGTTGCCCAGTCTAATAGGGCTGAGAGTTTAGACTTCGTGCTTATATTTCATTTTCTTTTGGTAACCGCTCTGACTTTTTGCCTATCACTTATAATAACTTAAAATGTATCTTTTGTAGTCAATAAACTTGTTTTACTGTTTATCTTTGCCAGTGAATCTGCTTCAAGTGTTTGGTAAACTGCTCAGGTTTGCAAAGGCTGGTGTATGTCCACTTTCCATAGATGAAGTGGTGAACCAATTAATAAATGTGCACTGCTTGTCTTGAGCAGTGCAAGATGGTATATTCCTGAGGTACAAGGCTGGGGGGGATTTGGCTGGTGCCTTTCTCTGCGTGATTCATGAGCGGCTCTAGGAGCATTCATGCAATCTAGCCTGGTGTGGGGCTCCACATATGGTTGTGCTGAGTGATCACAGCACCTGGAAGGGCTTGCTGCTTGTCACTAGCAAAGCATTGGACACTTTGGACCTGGATTTCAGAGGTACCAAATTCTTATTGTTTTATATTGGAAAAATGTTTGTCTCAATGATTTCGCCAAAGCCACAGAAGGAAATGGGCAGAACCAGAAATATTTAACTGTTTCATGGAAAGAACAATAATATTCCAGCTTGCCTTGAAAAGGGGAAGGATCATTTTTGTCAACCACTGCCCAGTGCATTGACCGTTAGAAGCCGTGATTAGCATAAACACTTGTTCTCTCCACCGCAAGAAACAGCTATTCAGGAGCTGACAACTCTCAGCTTTAGATAGTGAATTTTCATCCTAGCCATCTCAGCTCCATTTTCTATTGTCCCTACACGGTTTTGTTTTGCATGCTAAGCAAGTGCAAGCATCAGAGGATAATAAATCAAAATTTATTACACTTTCCCTACTAAAACTCAGTAAATTTATTTCTATTTCTCAATAGACTTCACAACTTAATATAAATCAAGTGCACCATCTTCTTGTCAGCTACAGAACTGCCCAACAACTTGATAATATCTTATTCCCTATGGTCCTAATTCACCTAGCTCAAGTGAGCCTGAAGACCTCTAGCCTCTTCATTAAGCTTAAACAAAGCACTCATTTTCTTGTGACAGAACTAAAGGAGAACTCTAGGCAGCTGTGGTTTCCACTGGAAACTTCACTCCCAGTGACTGACGAAACATTTCATGCCTGCTCTGTGATGCAGACAGATTCAATATGAGTCAGAGAGGCTGATGATTTCTTTATAAACTGGTTAACAGGCTAAAGAGGGCATCTGCAGAATAGAAATAGGCACTAAAACTGAAGCTAGACACAAAATAAATATTCCAGAGTTGGAATTCTTAAAAAGATTCTGCTTAGCTATATACAGTACCACATCAAATTTTTATTGCCTACATTTTCTACTCGGAACTTGTGTACTAAAACCAGTCAAAATCATATGAAAGAAGTATAAATTCCATGCACAGTTTTCACTGCAAATATCATTCAAGAGAAAAAAGCAAATGCACTTTTTAATCAAGTCCTTTCCTTATTCTTCCTTCCCCTAAACAGGAGCTTTAGGCTGGAACTGGGGACAGTGCAGGCCTAGTCACTAAATTACCAAAGGCAGAGGGAGCCAGAGGTCATTGGGAGGATGTCACATTCTGGGGTGCAAGCCAGACCACCTGCACTGTAACACTGGGTGCCTCACAGTTCTTTGCTGCTGTAGCTCCCAACCTAGGCCGCTCCCAACCAGTCTACCAGTGTGCAGGTCATACCCTGAGTGTCTGTGTACCAGACTGCCCTGGGCCAGCAGTTCTGCCCCCAGCAACCTGTCCACAGCCCCACCTCCTGGCTCCCACCAGCCTTGGTTACAAAAGCAAGGTGACCCCAACACACTCCCCATCCCAAATGTTCTCCAAACCGTGTGGTTTGCAATGTCCAGCCCTCTCCTGGACAGCTCAGAGAAAACATATGGTTCATTTATTCCTCTAAAGACAAAACACATCACAGCATATTAACTTAACTAGGGTGAATACACTCTTCCTTTTAAACACAGCACTGAGTTGGTTTATGGTAAAAATGAAATAAATTTATTAACAAAATATACATAGGACTAAGTGAGTTTAAGTATAAGGAATGAAGACAAGAATAATGACAAGTAAAACAAAACAAAATAGGCTTCTTAAGGTCTAAAACTTAATCTAGCAAGACAGACTTTGTTCAGCATGGTTTCTCTCACCAGTCATTCTTCTTCCCAGCCATAGATGACTTTCCCTCCATCAAGGCCTTTTACAAAAGTACAAGGTGCTGGCTTCTCTTGTCTTCTTAGGTGAAAGATCTTTGCTTAAGCAGGTTTCTCACCTATACTCAGTTCCAGACGCTTCAACTCCCCCTTGGTCGAAGGAACTCTCTTTCTCAGCTTGCAAGGGCTCTGTTCCCTTGTGTCTGTCTAGTGATGGATGCCAAAGTTGGCTTCTGTCTTTGCTTATATCTTCCAAAGTTCAATTAACTTGTTTCAAGAGGCAGGATGACCTCATGCTGTTTTTGCCTTTCTGTGGGCTTCCCATTCTTCTGTATAATTTCTGTGTAAATGGAGCTTCCATGTTTCTCATTCCACCCTGCTTAATTTACACAGGAGACAGGTAGAGAGCTGTGACATTCCCTGCTGTTGGGGCTGACTGTACAGCCTAAGATCAATGAGTACTCACAATTCCTTAAATAGTGCTAATACATACATCTCACAATGATATTAATCACCACTATGTCATAAGCTTTCAGAAAAGACCTCACTTTATACATGCTTACAATGCAGTAATATTGTATACAATCAGTTGATTCAATAACTTATCACCTGAGGTTTAGACCCCATTTCTTTACAGACCAGTAAATCTTTGAAATGATTGCTTCTGAATAGGAAAACCCAGGCCAAGCTTCTCTCCCCTATTGGGTGTAGATACCATGCTGTCTTTTCCCCCACTTATTAGTATGAAGTTTGCCTCCACCCCTTGTTAGCTTGATGGGTCTGTTTATTGCTTATTTGTAAATTGAAATAAATACACATTCCTTTGTTTTGGATAATCCTGCTTAACAACTCCACCGACATAACTGGTTCACACTCAGGTTAGTTATAAATTCAGCATACATCCATATGTCTTAATACCCATCATGTACATACATGATGCAAGATTATTGATCACTGACAGGTTTCAGAGTAGCAGCCGTGTTAGTCTGTATCCGCAAAAAGAACAGGAGTACTTGTGGCACCTTAGAGCATACGTTTATTAGAGCAAAAGCTTTCGTGGACTACAGCCCACTTCTTCGGATGCATATCCGAAGAAGTGGGCTGTAGTCCACGAAAGCTTTTGCTCTAATAAATTTGTTAGTCTCTAAGGTGCCACAAGTACTCCTGTTCTTTTTATTGATCACTAAGTTATTAGATTTCAAATGATACCTCACTAGGCATATTCTGTACAAAAACTATTACAATAGTGTGTAGCCTGTGCATAAGGGGTGCTCAGTGTCATAGAGGAGACACAGGGAGAAACTGAGCCTGGGGCTGCGTGAAAGCCACTGGCAGCTTCCAAGGTTCACAGGAGTCAACAAGCTTCTGGCTGCTTGGCTGAACTGAACATTTTCTACTAGAATCCTAGAAATGTAGGGCTGGAAGGGATCTTAGATCAGGTGGCTGGAATTGATGACTGCTTGAGGCAGGACCAAGTAAACCTAGACCATCCCTGACAGGTGTTTGTCCAACCTGTTCTTAAAAACCCTCAATGGTGGCAATTCCACCACCTCCCTTGAAAGCCTGTTCCAAAGCTTAACTACCCTGAGAGTGAGAACACTTCCCCTAATATCTAACCTAACCTTCCATGCTGCAGATTAAACCCTTACTTATTGTCCTACCTTCAGTGGATATGGAGAACAATTGATTCCCATCCTTTTTATAACAACCTTTAGCATATTTGAAGACTGTTATCAAGTTCCCTTCAGTCTTCTTTTCTCAAGACTAAACATGCCCAGTTTTTTTAAACCTTCCTCATAGGTCAAGTTTTCTAAACCTTTTGTCATTTCTGTTGCTCTCCTCTGGACTCTCTTCAGTTTGTCCACACCTTTCCTAAAGTGCGACACCCACAATTGGACACAGTAATCCAAGCTGAGGCCTCGCCAGTGCTGAGTAGAGCGGGACAGTTACCTCCCCTATCTTACATAAAACACTCTTGTTAATACACCATAGAATATTGGCATTGTTTGCAACTTCAACAATGTAATGCCTCATATTCAGTTTGTGATCCACTATAACCCCCAGATCCTTTTCAGCTGTACTACCACCTAGCCAGTTATTCCCCATTTTGTACTCACACATTTGATTTTTCCTTAAGTGAAATACTTCACACTTATCTTTCTGAATTCCATCTTATTGAATTCAGACCAATCCTCCAATTAATCAAGGTCCTTTTCAGTTTTAATCCTGTTCCCAAAGTGCTTTTACAACCACTCCCAGGTTGGTGTGAGCCGCAAATTTTATAAGCAAATGCTCCACTACATTATCCAACTCATTAATGAAGATATTGAATAGTACCAGACCCAGGACTGACCTCTGTGGGACCCCACTAGATACACCCTCCCAGCATGACAGCGAACCATTGATAACTACTCTTTGAGTTCAATCTTTCAACCAATTGTACACTCACATTATAGAAATTTCATCTAGACTGTATTTCCCTTGTTTGCTTATGAGAATGTCATGTGGGACTGTGTCAAAAGCCTTACTAAAATCAACAGATATCATGACTACTGTTTCCCCCATCCACCTGACCAGTAACCCTGTCAAAGGAGGAAATTAAATTGTTTTGGCATGATTTGTTCTTGACAAATCCATGCTGGTTATTCCTTTTAACCCTATTATATAATCCTCTAGGGACTGATAGTTAAATAATTTGTTCCAGAATCTTTCCAGGTATTGATGTTAAGCTGACTGGTCTATAATTCTTATTAAAAATTTCTTCCCCATATAGATATGTATATACTATAATCAAGTTAGTCCTTAATCTTCTCTTTGTTAAGCTAAAAAGACCGAGCTCTGAGTCTTTCACTGTAAGTCATGTTTTCTAATCCTTTAATCATTTGCATGGCTCTTCTCTGAACCCTCTCCAATTTAATAACATGCTTTTTGAATTGTGGACACCAGAACTAAGCACAGTATTCCAGCAGCCTCACATCAGTGCCAAATACAGAGGTAAAGTAACCTCTATATTCCTACTCAAGATTCCCCTGTTCATGGATCCCAGGATCTCATTAGCTCTTTTGGCCAGAGCATCACACTGGGAGATCATGTTCAGCTGATTATCCACCACTTTCCCCAAAAATCTTTTTCAGAATCACTGCTTCCTCCATCTGGTAAGTATGGCCGACATTCTTTCTATTCCTGGAGGGAGGACATTCCCAGTTGTTTAAACAAACACATACTGGCCACTTCTAGCCCTGGGAAGTCCAAAGATATCAGACTTTATTATGCATAGAAAAGCTATTTTAGGTAACTTTTTAGGTTTCTAATATCTATGAGTTATAACTTTTCTCTCCATCTAAATCTGCACAGCTGCATTCAGTAACTAGGGCACTAAGATTTATAGCTAGAGAAAAATGAAAAATAGTCCTACTAACCTTTCTGAAAACCCTTGAAAACATTTTTAAAATGTTCTGTTCAATGTGGCATATGTAGAATGCATGATGGTGAGGTGAGGTGTAGAGGTTTTGTCATTCACTTGGAATGACCTACATGACCCACTTCTGGGTAAAAATAATCTCATTCTCATGCTGATAAAACCTTTATACCATGCTACCCTACCATGAATTCTCCATAGATACACAGACAGTTTCCCCATGGTGACATAAAGGCAAAAATTCAAAGGGTGACCATCAGGAAGTTGGCAGGACATAGGTAGTAACAAATCACTCTGTTTAGACCTCTCCCTTCATCTTCTACTCCAAACACAGTGGCCCAGAGCTTGTAATTTACTTTTGCAAACACATTCATTTCCACCCTTTTATCAGACTGACGCCTTGTGCTGAAATTATTGCTGACTGAAAAGCGAAAAGCGAAAGCAACATTTTGGAGGAAATGCTGAAGCTCAGCCCAAGACCCATCTCCGAAGAATGCCCAAGGATCTGTTTATTCAGCTCCTGTTTCCTGATTAACAGCTTAAGCAATGGATAAATATATACATGTCAAGCTCAAGCAAATGCAAACAGATTGGGGGAAAATGGCTTTTAAAAACGTCAGCTTTACTTATTTAGAAAGGTTCTCTTGTGGACGTATAACTCAGAGTGTTGTCTTGTGTGTGAGTGCTTCCTTTTTTTTGGAGAGTGGAAGAAGAAATGAGAACCTGGACTCCATCCTTACAGGATGGTTTGAACTAGAGGGAGATTAAGGTTTAAAACCTTCCATTTCATTCTGGCCTCTCATTTCCCTGCCCCATTCTTAGCAAAGTCCACTGCTACAGCCCAGAGTCCATGTACCTCCAAAACTACAGTAGTTCTAGGTCAGATTTTTAGGTTCTGTGGGGCATGCTGGAGCTGCACAAGCCTTAAGGGGGAAAGTGCTCTTCAGTACGGGCTTGGGGCTGCCAGGCTGCTCAGTGCGGTGTGTTGACCTGTGATATGTCCTATGGAGCCCCTAGCAGAGAAAGCGCTGTGTTGTTGGGACAGGGGAGCACTTGCTTCACAGGCATCTTCTGTCTGGAAACTGCACAAGCAAGTGAAGTTGTAAATGGAGAGACAATTGGGAGGAAAACACATTTATTTTACTTTTATTTTCCCATTTGGTCCAGATATCTCTGTGACAGAGTTGCAGCTGTTTCCACACAGAGATTGTGCTGGCCAGCTCCACCGCTGTCTGCCCACTGCCTTGTGCAGTTCAATCTTCAAAAAGCGCTGCTGGTACAACTGCCTCCCCTTTCTCCAAGAACTATCTCCTACTTGGTGTCCACCAAAACAGGTCACATCTAACTCTAAGCTTCCTGTGGGTAGGCTCACTTTTACTGGGAAATCTGATGTGTGACTATATAGCTACACTGGACACCACACAGTTGGGAGGAGACACTGGACAATACAAATAATTCATATTAATGGAGAAGACATAAGAGACTCAAAACCCGGTCCCCTTCCTCCCGCTGCCTGTCCCCCAAACTTTCTCCAATTTCTCAGCATAAAGTTAAAACAGAAAATAAAAGTTAAATGGATTAAAAATTAAATGTTATTGTGAACTTGGGGTTCATGTGCATGGATTGCTCTCAGCTGCAGGAGTGCCACAGATGCTAGAACTTGTCCTACTTGTATGACGACTCCTTCCTGTGTCACTTGGTCACTGGGGCTCTGAGAAGAAAGAGTACTAATGTACAGGTTAGTACATGGCAGATAGGAGGTGACATCTTGGAATTAGTATAATTTCCCTTAATCTGAGTGCCTCACTGAACAGGTTGGCTGTTATATATAGGGATATTTGTACTATACTTTTCAGTAAAAAGAGGAACATTGCTCTATGATTTGGAGCTCATGCTATGAAATGTATAGCTTCCTGAATTGATGCTGCTTTATTACAACAAAGCCCAAAGCCACTACAATACATCCACAGAAACAATCCACATAAGTGACCTTGAGAGATGTTGCATTCATTTTTCTTTCTGCATATTTTGGTGATGGATTTAATGTTCAATAAAATTGAAAGAATAACAGCATTTGAGACCCAAGCTATTTGTACAGGTGCCAAATGCTGCAGGAAGAGTTCAGGGCTGATTTCTGCACCTCGCTCAACCCTCACATCAAGACTGATGTAGTAGCTCTGTCCTCCTTCCTTTGGTCTGAGGAGGAAATTTATTTTTCACATGAGCTCCTTCTTTTACAAGAGTTCATGTGATGCATATAAGGCAAGTCCCCAAAAGAACAGATGAGGCAACATATCTGCTGCTTTGTTTCTTATTCTCAGATACATCTAGTTTTTAATTACTGTAAGCATGAGATGAGCAAAACCTGATTTGAGATTAATGCGGATTAAATCCCAAGGAACTGGGCAGGCTTTGGCTGTAATGTTTCAGAATAGCAGCAGTGCTCAGGAATATTAAATATCTGATATGGCTATTCTGAGAAGAACCCTTTCTAAGGCCACAATTCAGCAAAGCACTTAAGCACATGCTTAACTTTTAAAGTCAGTGGGGCATAGGTATGCACTTCAGTATTTTGCTGAATTGGAGTGCATGTTTCCATGACCACACTGCAGACCTGGGGTTCCTGTTTACAGACCGAAAGCATTATATACATTTATGTTTTATCTTTAAAAATATAGTAACATGGCTAAAGAAAACACAGAATGCATGATAACTACAGTGAGAAACCACAATTGTTTTGTGATGCTGTCCGAACATCAAACCTCAAATAACAACTAATCAGCTAAATAACCCAAACACTCCCCAGAATACTTCAGTGTGTAAAGTTTTAGCAATGTTTTTTGGAGAAGTATGGAATATTCTCTGATTTAAGGGGGGAAAAAATCTACGTGACAGAGTTTAAGGTACAACCAGGAGGTGCGGTGTAAACCGGAGAGAAATACGTGGAAGAAAACTGATATGACTAAAATTTCAATAAGGACTCTGACGCAAAATCCACAGATGTGAGATATTTTAGAAAGTCCCCTAAAATTGTATTTCTTGAGAAAACCCTTCATAAATGTAAATAGATATGGCCTCTTTCTCTCACCTTACCCCAGATGTCAATGGGTCTGTTTACAGAGTAAGATACTTTGGGGTAAGGGTGGCAGAATCAGGTCCATAATTAGCAAGAGAAGTCTGGATAGGTTTCCAATGATATATCCCAACATGTAGAAGGGATACCTGTCTAAAAGGTACTTCCAGAACTTTCCTACACATAATTATTCCAAGGAGCCTTTGATATTGCTATCTTTAAGAGTGTCAACATTTTCAGTCTGATGCTAGCACATCTAGGCTATGTAGGAATATAGGCCCACGTTACATCTGAGTGAATTATGGTTTTAAAATTGAGTTTGGATATTAGTATAAGTACATAAAAGTGGGCATACTGGGTCAGGCCAAAGGACCATCTAGCCCAGAATTCTGTCTTCCGACAGCGGCCAAATACCAGATGCACAAGAGGGAACAAACAGAACAGGGCATTTATTGAGTGATCCTGTCATCTAGTCCCAGCTTCTGGCAGTCAGACATTTAAAGGGTTGTGTCCCTGAGCATCTTGGATAACAGCCATTGATGGACAAATCCTCCATGAAATTATCTAATTCTTTCTTGAACCCACTTATACTTTTGGCCTTCACAACATCCCCTGTCAACGAGTTCCACAGGTTGATTGTGCATCATGTGAAGAAGCATTTCCCTATATTTGTTTTAAACGTGCTGCCTATTAATTTCATTGGGTGACATCTTGTGTTGTGAAAGGATAAATAACACTTCCCTATTCACTTTCTCCACACCATTCATGATTTTATAGACCTCTATCATATTCCCGCTTAGTTGTCTCTTTTCCAAGCTGAACAGTCCCAGTATTTTTAATCTCTACTTGTATGGAAGCTGATCTATACTCCTAATCATTTTTGTTGTCCTCTGTATTTTTTCCAATTCTAATATCAGTTTTTTAAGATGGGGCAACCAGAACTGCACGCAGTATTCAAAGTGTGGGTATACCATGGGTTTATATAGTGGCATTATGATATTTTCAGTCTTATTATCTATCCCTTTCCTAATGGTTCCTAACATTCTGTTAGCTTTTTTGACTGCCACTGCACATTAAGCAAATATTTTCAGAGACCTATCCAAGATGACTCCAAGATCTTTTTTCTTGAGTGATAACAGCTAATTTAGAAGCCCTCATTTTGTTACATATAGCTGGGATTATGCTTTCCTGCATGCATTACTTTGCATCTATCAACATTGAATTTCATCTGCCATTTTGCTGTCCAGTCACCCAGTTTTTTGCGATTCCTTTGTAACTCTTCGCAGCTGGCTTTGGACTTAACTATCTTGCTTAATCAGTTACTTACATTTAACCAGTTACTGATCTTAAGAGCCTTTGGTGAGGGACTTTGTCAAAGGCTTTCTGAAAGTCCAAGTACACTATATCCACTGGATCCCCCTTGTCCACATGCTTGTTGAAACCCTCAAAGAATTCTAATAGATTGATAAGGCATGATTTGTAAAAAAAAAAAAAAAAAAAAAAAAGCCATGTTGATCGTTCCTTAACATATTGTGTTCGTCTATGTGTCTGACAATTCTGTTCTTTCCTATAGTTTCAACCACTTTGCCTGGTAAGGAAGTTAGGCTTACTGGCCTGTAATTTCCATGATCATCTCTAGAGCCTTTTTTAAAAATTGGCATTACACTAGCCTGCAGACATCTGGTGCAGAGGCTGATTTAAGTGATAGGTTACATACTACAGTTAATAGTTCTGCCATTTTATATTTGAGTTTCTTCAGAATCTTTGGCTGAATATCATCTGGACCTGGTCACTAATTATGGCTTAATTTCCCAGTTTGTTCCAAAACCTCCTCTATTGACACCTCAGTCTGGGATGGTTCTTCAGATGTGTCACCTAAAAAGAAGGGCTCAGGTGTGGGAATCTCCCTCACATTCTCTATAGTGAAGATTGATGCACAGAATTATTTAGTTTCTTTGTACTTTGTGTTCCTTTAGCACCTTGGCTGTCCTGTAGACCGCTGATTGTTTGGCAGGCTTCTTGCTTCTGATGTACTTAGAAACATTTTGTTTTTAGTTTGTGTGTCTTTTGCTAGTTGCTCTTCAAATTCCTTTTTGTACTGCCTAATTATACTTTTATACTTGACTTGTCAGAGTGTAATACTCCTTTCCTCACTAGGATTTGACTTCCAATTTTGAAAGGATGCCTTTTTGCCTCTAACCGCCTCATTTACTCTATTTAGCCATGATATCATTTTTTGATCCTCTTACTGTTTTTTTTTTTTAATTTGGGGTATACATTTAGTTTGAGTTTCTATTGTGGTGTTTTTAAATAGTTTCCATGCAGCTTGCAGCGATTTTACTCTTGTTTTGACTGTTTCTTTTTATTTTCATTTTATCCTCATTTTTGTGTAGTTCCCCTGTTTGAAATTAAGTGCTTTTGTGGTGGGTTTCTTTGGTATCTCCCCCCCCACATAAGGATGTTAAATTGAATTACATTATGGTCGCTCTTATTGAGATGCTGAGATGCTCTACTATATTAATCTCTTGGACCAGATTCTGTGCTCCATTCAAGAACTGCCCCTCTCTTTCTGAGTTCCAGGACTAACTGCTTCTAGAAGCGGTCATTAATGGTGTCTAGAAATGTTATCTCTGGATCCTGTCCTGAGGTAGCATGTTCCTAGTCCATATGGGTATACCTGAAATGCCCCATTGTTATTGGGTTTTCTGTTTTTGTAGCCTCTCTGATCTCCCTGAGCATTTCAGTCATCACCACCAATCTGGTCAAGTGGTCAGTAGCATATTCCTACTGCTATACTCTTACTATTCAAGCATGGAATTTCTATCCTTAGAGATTTTGTGGTACATCTATGGTATGATTTTTACTGTATTTGACTGTTTTCTTTCACAAATAGTGCCACCACCACTTAGGGTTACCATACGTCCGGATTTCCCCGGACATGTCCTCCTTTTGTGTGCTAAAAATAGCGTCCGGGGGGAATTTGTAAATCACTCACAATGTCCGGGATTAACAGAGAGTGGCTGGGAGGGCTGCAGGGAAGTCCCGGGCTGGACTCAGGAGCAGCTGTAGAGGAGCCGGATCCGCCCTGCATTCTGAGCCAGCAGCTCCCTTGCAGTCCAGTCCAGCAACACTGTGCAGGGCCAGACCGGGTTTTGTTGTGCAGGGCCAGACCGGGTTTTGTTGTGCAGGGGAGCTCAGCCATGTGTCCGGCTCGGCTGCACAGAGCCCAACACTCTGTTCTGAGCAGCAGGGTAAGGAGGTCAGGGGGCAGGAAGGTTCTGGAGGTGGAGGTCAAGAAACGGGGGGGGCTTTTTGGGGGGAGTGGAGAAAGTTTTGGGCAGTCAGGGTACAGGTAGGGGGTAGGGTCCTGGGGGGCAGTTGGGGGGGGGGTCTTAGGAGGGGGCAGTTAGGGGACAAGGAGCGGGGGGGGTAGGGGGCTGGGAGTTCTGGGGGGGAGCTGTCAGGGGGCAGGAGTGGAGAGAGGGATCGGAGCAGTCAGGGGACAGGGAGCAGAGGGGTTTAGATGGGTTGGGAGTTCTGGGGGGGGCTGTCAGGGGGCAGGAGTGCGGAGAGGGATCGGAGCAGTCAGGGGACAGGGAGCAGAGGGGTTTAGATGGGTTGGGAGTTCTGGGGGGGGGCTGTCAGTGGGTGGGGAGTGGTTGGATGGGGCGTGGGAGTCCCAGGGGTCTGTCTGGGGGTGGGGGTGTGGATAAAGGTTGGGGCAGTCAGGGGACAAGAGGCAGGGAGGCTTAGATAGTCCTGGGGGGCAGTTAGGGGCAGGGGTCCCAGGAGGGGGTAGTCAGGGGACAAGGAACGGGGGGAGGGTTGGGAGGTCAGGGGGGGGCGGGAAGTGGGAGGGGCAGGGGCGGGGCTAGGGCGGGGCTCCTCCCGTCCTCTTTTTTGCTCGCTGAAATATGGTAACCCTACCACCACTCCTCCACTAAAGAGCAACCTACTCTGTCATTTCTATATATGTTTTGTACCCTGTCCCATTGTTGTTCCACCAAGTTTCTGTGATGCCTATTTAATCAATATCCTTACTTAATATCAGGCACTCAAGTTCACCCATCTTTGTATTTAGACTTCTAGCATGAGTTATAGGCCCACAGCATGTGATCAAAAAGAATGAACTCATGAGAAAGAAGAATTTAGTGTGTTAAACCTGGAGTGATCTTTTGGAATGCCAGTGTAATCTTATTTGAGGTTTGGGAAATAAAGAAAACATGTTTAATTGGGCACCAGGTACAGTAAATAACTGGTTAGAAAGGCTTAGTCTGGTAGTTGGGAAAAATATTGGAAAGTGTGATGAGGAAAGAACTGAAGAGGTCAGAGTGCAGCCCTAAACTGCTTCTGCTGACTTTAGCAAAGGTCTAACCACCAGCACTGACTTCACCTGTTTGTTATAGTATATAGAAAAGCAAGGTTTACTAGGGGTGCTTTGCCAGAGCTCTTCCTTACCTCTCTGGAATCATGCCATGATGGGAAGGTGTCTCCCGGGCCTGATCCAGTTGTGAATATTCAGCAAATATTATAACAGTATTGTTGCTAGGGTATATAATACAGGTGTACATGCCTATATTTGTATTTTGGATATAACATCATGTGGCCTTTGAACTATTAAAAGAATGCTTCTGTGGAAACTAAGTCATGGTAAATCTTAATAAACTGATTAGGAAAATTATTTCCAGCAAGCCAGCTATGAAATTGATGGCTATCACTAGTGGTGGGGCTGGCCGGCCCGTGGTGTGTACTGCTGAATATCTGATGGTCACACACTTGATTCAAATCTCTCATGTCAATTGGCTTAAATTCACCAGTCAGGGAAATATAACCAGGTGAATGGGCATTCCCTGGACTTAAGACTGAGGGCCGAGGAGGGAAAGGATAAGTGGCGGAGATCATGGGAAAACAGGAAGATCTTTTCCCAGCAAATAGCAACTCCTATTCTCCTCTCTCGCCTGAGCAACATAACTTAGTAAAACAACCAGTGTGTGGTGCAGGCCCCACCTCCCCAAGCTGCTTTGATTTATGCTGCAGCCATCGGGTAAGTTCTAAGATCACCTTCTGCTCATTTGCCCACTAGGCACTTCCTGGCCTTGAAGCTCAAACAATTAAAAAACTGGAGAAAAACAGCAGATCTATTTCCCACCATCAAAACCAACCTCCATGCCCCTCCTGTCCCTCAGTGCAGCACTCCAAAACTTAAACAGAGTCAAGCTTCTTTTGAGAGATTGCACACCAGAATCACAAATAGTCAACGACAAGCTGACATCTGACACATTACTCATTTAACCATGTGTAATTCCCCACATGGTTTTTCAGAACAGTTGAAATGGCTGAGGACTCAATTACTAATATGTGGATTAAAAGGGGAAAAGGGAAATGTAAGGACTTTAACCACCTTTTAAAAACGTAAAAAAATAAACACATGTACTGAGGTGTCTCTGTGACTTTTAACTCACTTGCCAAGTCCCAGAGTGTATTTTCCAGTGGGCAGATTAAGAGCTCGAGTAAATTATTAATGGAGATTTGCTCATTGTAGTCATTTATAGTTCACATAAACTTATACCTTGAGATGCTTTACATAGTAAAACTGTCCTTAGCTAAAGACATCCCTAGGATCAAATTCTCTATACATGTGTTATTTCTGCATTGGGTATTTCAGGTGGGGTTTTCTTTTAATTCTTCCATCAGGATGAGAGCCCAGGGTGCTATCTCAAGTCCTACAGATGATTATTATTAATTTGTATTCAGTCCCACCTAGCAGCCCCAGCCCCATTGCACTAGGCACTGAAAAAAAACACACAAAACATTCCTCCCCACCCACCTCCCTTTAGTCACTGGCAGCACAGATACTGCAGTCACTTGCACCAGATTCACCTGTGGGTTTCGAGAGTGGGATCCTCCAGCAGGGATTACCAAATTCCTCCCGACTCTTCCCAATGGAGGGTTGAGGGAAGGAGAGAGCATTGCAGCGGACGAAACAGTAGCTCTTTCTACACCCCCCCCCACCCCTCGAATCTGTGGATACTTTTCTAGGAAGCAGGAGGCCCAAAATAGGGGTACATTTTATCAGTCCAAAAATGCAACTAATGATAAACTGCAAGACCTGTGGATGTGGGGACCACCTATGCGCTTAGGTTACAGATGTGTTGTAACTGTAATGAAGCAGCACTGAGCTCAGACTGGACTCTGACATGTCGGCAATGCCACCCGTGAGGTTAGCAAAGACAAAAGGGAAACATTCTGTGTGATTAATAAGCCGAAATATATTAGTTTCTGCCTGCAATGCAAGCAGCCTCATTTACTGTGGGATTTATCCCAAATGGCTTTTAAAGGGTTGCAGGAAAAATGTAAATTAAATGAGCTTTCATTTAATAAAGAACACTAAAAATCCCAGCAACCTTCTGTGTCCCCTACACAACAACACATGACTGCAATTGTTTGCTGAATTATAGATGACAATTATCACAAATGACAAACAAAATGGCAGCAGAGAGAAGTGATGTGTTTGCAATCCTTGTAGCTGGGACATTAACAGAAGCCTCTGTCACTCACCAGGAGAGAAGTTTGTCAGGTGGGCGGATACAATGATTTGATTTTTCAATTATCTACAGGCCTGTATCTCTCATTCCTCAGTAGCAGCCCAATAAATCTGCTGCTTTGAATCCAGCCTTATAGTCTGATGCAAGACATAGAACCTTGTAGTTTATTTTGCAGACAACAGTCTATAATTCAACAATCTTGTGTCTCTCTTTTCTCTACAGATTTCAAGTTTTCCTAGATGAAGCTTCAGCATTTACAAGTGTAATTCTCTGCTGCAAATGATGGTTTAATTAACTCTTTTGATGTTGTACCTTTAAACTGAAACTCTGGGACTTCATGCCCTAGTCGAGATAAACATTAAGCAATATATTTTCTTTTAGCCATCATCCCGTTCTACAGAAATCTAGGTAAGTTGGCTGCTCACGCACAATTTTTTTTTCTGGGAGGGTAAGAGTTTGTGTGGGGGTTTTGTTGTTTTATTGACTGATTCTGAATTCTGCACTCATGGACAGCACATTACATTGCTGAGCAGGACGATGTGAGGCAGCACCCTGCACTTCTAGGCCTGGGATCTGAGCTCAGCTCCCAGGAGCAGCACTGTGGTAATAACTGGGTCTACAAATTGATCCTAATTGTGAGCTTAACTGTAAGTAAATGTTTGTAAAATGCCACAACAGCCTCTAACAACAAATGTTAATGGGAAAAAGTAGAAAAAGAGGAAAAAACATGCAAACCCCCAAACCCCTTCAATTAGTCCAAATAGAAAGATCTACTAATAATTCAAGAACTCTGTTAAAATCATTCCTGGTAAATAAAAGAAATGTTGGACCAACAATTAATAAACAAAAATTGGTGTGTCAAAAATTAGGCCTAATTGGTAAATAAATTAATAAAGGTTGGGGCTATTCTGCCCATCACTCCCCTTTGGGGTGTTGTTAAAAAAAAAAGGCAAGAAAGAACACACGGGATTACAAACTACCTGCAAGATGGCTAACCACCACCAACTGTTGGCTGAGAGCTGGAAGGTGCAAGTTTCACTATCTTGGCTACCACTCCTATTGCCTGCGATCCGCCATTAATACCATTGGGCCTTTGTTGTCAAGGTTCTGACTGATGACCTGACCACACTGGGCTGAAGAGAGGAATCAGATGACATTGCCACCTCCAAGGGCTCTGACTAAATCCCAAATACCACCTAGGGTGCAAGACTTCATCACTCCCTCTCTCCTCCCCAGACACACACAACCCTTATGTGTCCTTTCCCCGCCCCACCTTATTTCTTCTCTTTCCTATCATCCTCCTTTTGCCTTCTGTCTAATAAGAGTCTGGCTTAGCTGACCAAGATTTTACATTTTGCAGCACTGTTGTAACCTTGCGACCAGAGAGGAAGCTAAAAGCAATGCCCTGAACAGACCGAAACTGGTACAAGTCTGGGAGGTCTCAGAGTGGCGGATCAGACCACATGCTGGGCCAGTTTTTCTCTAGCAGCAAGGCTGCAACCAGGGCCGGCTCTAACTTTTTTGCTGCCCCAAGCAAAAAAGAAGAGTGCCGCCCCCTGCAAGCGCCGCGCCGCCGTACCCCCCCCAGCGCCGCCAAAATCCCCGCCCCCCCCAGCACCACGCTGCCCGAAGCCCTGCTCCCCAGAACACCACACCGCCCGAAGCCCCCGCCCCCCTCCGAGCACCGCGCCAGCCCCCGCCCCTCCTCCGAGCGCCAAGCCCCCGCCCCCCTCCCCAGCGCCACGCCAAGGCTCTGCCCCCCCTCCGAGCGCCGCGCCAGACCCTGCCCCCCCTCCGAGCGCCACGCCAAGCTTTAGCTCCCCTCCGAGCGCCGCGCCAAGCCCCCTTCTGAGTGCCAAGCCCCCGCCCCCCTCCAAGTGCCGTGCCGCCCCAGCCCCCGCCCTCCCAGCGCCACGCCAAGCCCCTGCCCTCCCGAGCGTCGCGCCGCCTGAAGCCCCGCCCCCTCCAAGCACCGTGCCGCCTGAAGCCCCACCCCCGAGCACCCTGCCACTGAAACAAACAAAAAAAAACCCTCCAGAGCCCTGATGAACCAATAAATAAATAAATAAAAACCTGAGCGCCGCCCTGGCCCAAGGTGCCGCCCCAAGCACGTGGTTGGTCGGCTGGTGCCTGGAGCCGGCCCTGGCTGCAACACAGACAGAAGCTGCATTTTCAGTCTTCACTGGTTTTCCCTGTCCCCTTGTGTGTCTGGTTTGTCTTTTAGAAAATGGAATCAAACTTTAACAGCAGCAGCAGCCTCAGCCCATCTCAACTAACTTCTTCCCTTTTCTCCAAAAAGGACATATACTACCATCTTTAAGATCACTTAAAAGAGTGCCAAATGGAGTGACGGTGGTGGTATCTATAATTACAGGGAAAGGAAATAAAATGTCATTGAAAAAAACCTTTATATTACTTTAGATTTCAAAACTTTTAGCTTTTCCCCTTTTTCTCTGCATCCTTAATAAAAGATTTAAAAAGTATAGCGTGTGTTTGCCATGATACTAAGCAGGCCGAGATCTCTGTACTCAAAATCCCAAACCTTGTTTAAAACCCTTTCAATAAGCAAGTCATGTTAACACCTGTAACTCTCTGGGCCCATTTATAACTCTACTTCCCAGGAGCAGTGCAATGTCCTGTTTTCTTTAAAAGCAGAATTTAGTTTCTTTCTCCAGCTCTTTCTCTACTTATAACATATGGCCCCATCACCTACTGTTTTCTCTAGGCCATGTCCACAGAGCACCTAACAAACGTCAATGAATTTATTATCCTCACAACAACTGGAAAACTGAGATACAGTGATCATAGGAGAAGTCTGTGGCAGGGCCAGGAATTGAACCCAAAGTCCCAATTCATTCCCTAACCAGAAGACCATCTTTTGTACATGTCTGAAAGCCTGGCAACGTATCCCAGCAAATCTCAATAATTGATTTGAATTGCCTTTCTCAGATTCATAGATCCCAAGGCCAGAAGACACCACTGTGCTCATCTAGTGTGATCTCGGGTATAATACACGCCACACAACTTCCCCAAAAGAATTCCTAGAGCAATTCTTTTAGAGAAACATCCAATCTTAATTTCAAAAATTGTCAGTGACAAAGAATCCACAATGATGCTTGATAAATAATCACAATGGCTTATTCCCCTCATTGTTAAAAACGTACACCTTATTTTCAATCTGAATTTGTCCAGCTTCAACTTCCAGCCATTGGATTGTATTAGACCTTTCTCTGCTAGATTGAAGAGCTCATTATTAAATATTTGTTCTCCATGATAGCATGGTCTAGGGAGAGGATGCCGGTAAGACATGAAAGGAATCACTAAGTTGTTTTAAGCTCAACATTTTTTATTACAAAGTGACAGTAAGTGTTTCCTGAAAGGTAGCTTAGTATATTAATATATTACAACATAAGCTCACAGTAGATAGTAACATGTGCCTATCCTATCATTGTAACAAAGGGTCAATTTGAATGATGGGACAAAAACAAACGTTTTGTGATACTCTCAGATAAATACATAAAAGCAAGAATTCTGTTATTTGAAACGACAGCAGGATTCTGCTAGAATACTTAGTTTTGTCTTACTGCAAAAAAGCTTCTCTGAGGTGATCCCATCACGTTTTCTATGCTATTCCATACCAGAGAAAATAAATAAACCCAGAGAAACATCTGCCCATCATAATGTTGGCTTTCATACAGAAAATCATACGAGTGGCTTCTTTTTACAAGTTAAAGTACTTCAAAGCTAAAGATAAAAGGACAGAGGAGCAGTTAAATTATAGTTGCTTAGAAATCATTTTAAACACATCTCCCCTTAACTATTTTTGCCTTGTAGAGATCTTGTACTATTCATTTTAAACATATTCATTTTTAAAGCCTTTGGTTTCTGAAATACCTAATATTTAGTTCTAAATGAATGCTCATCTTATCCTCCCTTTTTCACCCCTTAACACCCTTCTGTCCTGACTAGTTTAGCCAGCCAGTCCCTTAGAAGACTGGTTCCCCCTCTACTGAGATGAAGGCCATCCAAACTGTACAGACCCCTCTCCCCACAGAAGCTGGGCCAACATTCTACAAAACCAAAATCCTTTACATTTCACCCTCTATGTGGCCAAAGTTTCACCTCCAGAATCTTCTACCTTCTGCCTGCCTTTGCCTGCAGGACAGGACAAATCTTGAGAGTGTCATTTGGAGAGTCTTCTCCTTCAGCATCCTTCAAAATCCCCCTTAGGTCATCAACAAGCTGTGAGGTATCCCAGGAAGCAGAATCTTTAGTGCTGAAATCTACCATCACCAATAGATGTAACTGTTGACTTAAGTCTATCCATTCTTAGAGTCACATTTCGCCTCTTGGCTCTAGGTGGATAGAACACCCTCCTGTTGCCTACATATCCCTTTCAGAACCTTATTTGCAATCTTCTGAATATCAAAGTTCCAGCTAGGATCATCTATATTCCTCGGACAGTTAGCATTCTCTTTGTGGGCACGCATGATTGTCTTGCAGGCTGTACAGGCCAATGTGTTGTTATTTACGGGGAGGGTCATGGAGAATTAAGAGGCACGATCCTGCTGCTGTCCAGTGAATCTTTTGTTTCCAGACTCTCATAGGTAGCCAGGCCCTTAGAGACCGATTGCTGCAGCTTGTTTTGTTGAGGATGCTGCTGTGTGGTGACACACATGACCAGGCTTCCATGCAGCCACTCTGGGCAGCATAAAAAGGGCCTGTGCTCTCAACTCCATAATCTTATCACTAGTGTCAGGAAGAAATCATAAGAACATAACGGCCATGCTGGGTCAGACCAAAGGTCCATCTAGCCCAGTATCCTGTCTTCTAACAGTGGCCAATGCCAGGGGCCCCAGAGGGAATGAACAGAACAGGTAATCATCAAGTGATCCATCCCCTGTTGCCCATTCCCAGCTTCTGGCAAACAGAGGCTAGGGACACCATCCCTGCTCATCCTGGCTAATAGGATGGACCTATCTTCCATGAACTTATCTAGTTCTTTTTTTTAACCCTGTTATAGTCTTGGTCTTCACAACACCCTCTGGCAAGGAGTTCCACAGGTTGACTGTGCGTTGTGTGAAAAAAAAAATCTGCCCGTGACCTCCTGAGATCCCTTCCAACCCTGATATTCTATGAAAGCAAATCTAAGTGAGGAACATTACAGAGGAGGATAGGTCTTATTCTGAAGTATCTAGTATGGGTTGCTGCCAGAAACAGGACACCAGATTAGATGGGTCTTGCTAAATACATTATTTTCCCTCACTACAGGAAGGTGAGGATCCCAGATAATTTCCACCCTCTCCCCGAAAATGGGTTTGAATACATGGCTATAAAAGGGGAAGGTGGCGCAGATACAGTTAATTTGATAGAGCTGGTTTGTGCTACTATATAATATTCTGTGGAAACCTGATTTCATGATCTCAGACTGTCCCATTTTGGAAGGATCTGACGGACAAAATATGAATTTTAACTTCACTCTCGGTAAATCATGGTTTCCTTACTGCAGATAGTTAATAAATCTGGTTGCTAGTCTAATCAATGCAGCAGAAGTACTGGTGCATTCTGAAGGCTATCACATGAAACAGAAGCAAAACTGGCTGATGTTTAACTCAGAAACAAATTTATGATAAGGGAAGTCTAACACTTTTTCCTTGACTCAGAAAATTATGCCCTCAGGTATGATGCCGGGTCTAGAGAAAAAGCCATTTACTGCATTCTCTTCGGGCTTTTGCCCTTTCACTATGACATTAAACAGAACCATCAAATCACTTTAAAGAGGACTAAACTATAACCTGGCACAAAACAGCACTGGCATGAAGGTGACTGAGGTTGGAGTTCATTCTCTTCCTGAATTTGGCAGGCTTTATATTTAGATTCAAAAGCAAGACAGTGTCTTGTATTTGAGATCAAATATCCAGGTGAATGCATATTCCTATGGGATTTTTATATCCTCATGTAGCTGTTGAAAGTCCTATAATTAGGACTGCAAAGCAACAAAAACAGAACAGATTATGGTGTATTGTACATGTCACTCCCATGGCTTCTTAGGTAGGCACATAATTCTAGAGAGCAGAATATGATCTCTGGGCATTTTTAATAGCCTTTACCAATCTTCACTAAGAATGGTATATCATATATACCCTGCCTAACATACACAAAGGCCACTTTACATATCCCTGCTTGACATTAAAAATCCTCAGATTCTTTTATAAGATCTGTTAGCATCATGGAAAGCAGTTCCTTTGCATTAACTAAAAGTCTCTTTTTTATGATTACATGGCATATAATCTCCATGCCAAAATACAATTATGACCCTCAGACCTAGCAAATTACTCTCATGGCTTCTCACGTGTCTCCAGCTCAGCCCCTGACTGTCATGTTTAATTGCTGTGCTCCAAAGTTCACAATCTAGCTTCAGACAAAGCATGATGAAGGTGAGACTCAAAAGTCGGGTGCGATGGAGGAGGACTGACAGGGGTTACAGTGATTAAGATTATGTGGATGTTCAACAAAAGCATAGACACAGTACCGGGCAATTTTAAAAACAAATAAATGTCTTCTTCATTCATATAGGGGTTGCTGTAGATGTGGACCTTCAAGAGTGATCTGACCAAGGAAGGAGTGGTGTCCCTGCAAACCAGTTTAAGGAGGGCATTCCACATGTGGCAGCAATGGGGGGGGGGGGGGGGGGAGGTACAAACAGAACTTCATTAACTGAGCTGAGGGGGCAGTGACATGAAGAAGGAGATTTGTAGGTGGCAACAAAGATAGGCAGCCTGAGAGCTGTTTGAGATCAACTTCATCTGCCTTCCTTGACTCTTATATAATTTACCATCATTCATTTGGCGGACACTGCACAGAGGGGGGGTGACACACGTAGCATTACAGGGCCAGGGATAGTTGATGAGATAGTATATAGGGTCTTGCCTTTTATTGTTAAGCAAGAACATTTAATTTATTTTGCTGAATCTCATAACGACTCTACCAATGTCGTGTTATGTCTCAAGTCCAGGCCCTTTCTAGAGAGAATTTCAAGTTTGCAGCTAGGCAGTTTTAAAGCTCCATTTTAAGCATGTGTGTATGGGAGAAGGGACTGTAGAGTCTGAATGGCCTTCATCTCAGAAGAAGGGGAACCAACTTTTAGGGAACTGGCTGGCTAGACTAAGCAGGACATGAGGTTACTAAACTAACAACAAAAAGGGGGATCAACTGAGCACTCATTTAGAACTAAGCCATGATGTTGAAAACAAAAGTAATCATAGCACTAATGGACATGAAAAGAAGAAATTCTTTAATTGTCTATACACCAATGCTAGAAGCCTGGGTATTAAACAAGAGGAATTGGAATTTCTCATTTATGAGCACAAATTCAACCTAGTTGGTACTACAGAAACCTGATGGGGAGACCGGTATGCCTGGAATGTGAAAATCAATGGTTATGCCCTCCTTAGGAAGCTTCGAGTGGGAAAACGGGGATGGGGAGTGGCATTTAATGCCAAAAGTGGCACTACCTGTTTCTGAGTAATGGACAACTCAGAAGCAAATAATCTTGAATGCCTATAGACCAATGTACTAATAGATAAAGCACAAGACTGAGTACTAGTTGGTGTCTGCCACCAAATCACACACGAGAACAGGATTACCAGATTTTTAAGCACCTATCTATAACGTGTGTGGGGGGGGAAATCTGCGTTATCATGGAGGACTTCAATTGAGTGACATATGCTAGAGGTCTCTTGCTGCTAGTATTAAAATATCCTCAGATTTAAAAAATTATAAATCAAGATTTCTTAACTCAAAAATATTCTGTTGGACCTCATATTGATAGATAAAAATTAATGGTTGCTAAGGTGCAAGTGATCACAACTTGATCATATGTATTATGTGCAAACAGAATAAAGTTATATATATATATATACTTGGTGCTTTAAAAGGGCCAATTTCAAGCAAGCTAAAAACAATTATGAGTTGGAAGAAATAATTTAATCAGAAAATGTTAATAATGGGGAATTGTTACGAGACGCCCAAAATACACAATCATGAAAGAAGACTATACTCGTTAAAAAAAAAAATCAATCTAGCTTATCGGGGATGTGAAAACACCTATCAATTTATTACTATCAAATTGATAGTAATAAATATAAATTAGAAACTAGAAATTATAGAAAATTGGTAAGGTAAGCAAGAGGACACAAGGAGAAATTGTTGGCCAGTGAAGTTAAGGAATACCAGAAGTTTTAAAAGTACATTAGGAACAAAAGGATTCTTATCAATGGTATTGGTCCATAAAAATGGAAATGGTAGAATTGTCAATAATAATACAGAAAAGGCAGAAGTGTTCAATAAATATTTCTGTTGTGTGTTTGGGAAAAAGTTACATGATGTTTTCATATCATACGATGATGATGAAATACTTTCCATTCCATCAGTAACTCAGGAGGGATGTTAAACTGCAGCTACTTAAGTTCAACATTTTTAAACGAGCAGGTGTGGATGACTTGGATCTGAGCATTTTAAAAGAAGTAGCATATGAGCTCTTTGGATCATTGTTGCTCATTTTCCGTAAGACTTGGAACACAGGGAAGTTCCAGATGACTGGAAGAAAGCTGATCTGGTGACAATAGTTAAAAAGGCTAAAGAGGATGAGCTAGGTAACTCCAGTTAGCCTGGCATCAATCCGGGGGGGGGGGGCCCTAATATGGGACTTGATTAATAAAGAATTAAAGGAGATGCAATATAATTAATGCTAATCAACACATTTATGGACAACAGATCTTGTTATACTAACATCTTTTTCTGAAGAGATAAGTTAAAGGCATTGATGTAATATACTTAAAATTCTGTAAGGCATTTTACTTGGTACACCAGGATATTTTGATTAAGAAACTATAATGATACAAATTCAATGTGGCACACATTAATTGGATTAAAAGCTGGCTACTGATAGGTCTCAAAATGCAATTGTAAATGGGGAATCATCATTGAGCAGGTGCATTTCTAGTCAGTTCTTGGTCCTATGCTTTTTAATACTTTTATCAATGACCTGGCAGATAACATAAAAGCATCACTAATAAAATTTGCAGATGACACGATGACTGAAGGAGTGGTAAATAATGAAGAGGACAGGTCACTAATTCAAAGTGATCTGAATCGCTTTGTAAGCAGGGCATAAGCATACGATACGTGCTTCTATACAGCTAAATAGAATGTCATTCATCTAAGAGCCAAGAGTGCAGGTCATATTTACAGGATGGGGGACTCTATCCTGAAAAGCAGTGACTCTGAAAAAGACATAGTGGTCATGGTGGATAATCAGAGGAACATGAGATCCCATTGTGATGCTGTGGCCAATAAGGCTAATGTGATCCGTTGATGAATAACAGGGGAATCTTGAGTACGAGTAGAATTACTTCTGTATTTGGCACCGGTGCAACGAGTGCTGGAATACTGTGTCTAGTTCTGGTGTCCACAATTCAAGAAGGATGTTGAAAAACTGGAGAGGATTCAGAGAAGAACCATATATATGATTAAAGAATTGGTAAACATACTTTATAGTGAAAGACTCAAGGAGCTAAATCTATTTAGCTTGTCAAAGAGAAGATTAAGGGATGACTTGATTACAGCCTGTTCTGTTCCTCATGTAATTGGTAACAGAGGGCTCTCTAATTTAGCAGACAAAGATCCAACAGCTTGAAGTTGAAGCGAGTCAGATTCAGACTTGAAATAAAGCACAATTTTTTTTAACAGTGACAGTAATTAACCATTGGAACAATTTACTAAGGGTTATGGTGGATTTTCCATCACTGGAAATTTTTAAATCAATATTGGATGTTTTTCAAAAAGATCTGCTCTAGTTCAAAGAAGAATTAATTCGCAGAAGTCCTATGGCCTTTGTTATATAGGAAGTCAGACAAGATGATCCCTATGGTCCCTTCTGGCATTATATTTTACAAATCTATTATTTTTTCCTGATGCCCATTGCAGATGGAAAGCGCTGGCTAAGGAACTTTGCATTTATGTCAGACTGGCCGAACATTCCTTCATCTTCTCACTCAGTTGGATGAATTCATTAGCAAACACTTTTCTCAGTTCAGTTCTGCCTTTTCCTGAAATGAATTTGGCAACAGTAAGGAAAAAAAGGCAGAATCTGATGTATCCACTTCAAATAATTCCCATCTGGTGCTCACCAAAAGGGAAGCTCTCAAGAGTGCAGTGGCAGGGGCTAGAAAAAGCTTGGGATTTCAGTTTAAAATAATCACACTTTTCACATCACATGAGATATCAATTAACAAGAGGTACCTGTCTGAAAACACTAAGTGTCTCTGACAAATACTTAAAATTACAAAAAAAGGAAAGAATAATAGAATCATAATAACCAGGCTGCTGCACTGAAATAAAAACAATTCTCCATTTTTCTGACCTTTTCGCATTTTGAATTCACCCTTTTTCAAAGGGAGGCCTGAATTCTCTGGGCAGAGGACGATTCGTATTTCACACCGATGTTGCACAGTCAAGCTTAGCCAAAAGGTTGCAAATAAGTGTTTACAGCAATGTTCAACACATGAAAAGCTAGTACAAGAATCCTGATGCAGGTGCACTTCGTTACTTTTTTAAATAAACAGATCCATTTCTTTCTGCCTATAGGTTCAAATTCCAAAAGTTCTCGACCTGCCTACTCCAAGTGCAAGCTATCAATTCTCATCTAGCAGATATAGCAACTCAACATTTAACAAGCTCATGTTACTCATGAGATATGTGGAATATCAAATCAACATTACATTTAAGGAATGTTCCAATTTACATATAGGAAGCAGTCAGAGGTGAACAAAGGGCAATTTGTTTACGTATTACAAGAGAGAACAAATGAACAGGTTCTGCTAGAGCCAGAAGATCTGGTGTCCTTCCCACCATCTGATATTAAAATAAAGCAAATGGCAGGTAAGAAGCTTTTAGTCTAGTCAAGTATTTTTAACAGCAAGCGTCATGGCAGCCATCTGGTGGGAAGCCTTCCCTCCGTGAAGTGATGTTTGGGTAACCAAATGGGTAATTCCCTTGGTATTCAAACATCAATAAAAATACACAAAGCCATCAGGGACTACTATATTGTATGGGGTGATGGTGCAAGATCAAAGCAGTGCCCACGTCCAGGAAAGATGACTGCTGAAAGATTTTGTATTAGAAGAGTATTTTTAATTGGGATTTGCATGAAAATAATATGGTTGACTTGCGTATAGGAAGGAGATGATCCAAGCATATGGGGACTCGGGGGAAAAAAAGTGAAGCTGACAGAAGGAGGAGGATACTAAAGCTGTCTGACACCTAGACAAATCTCTGTACAATTTTGTGGGGGGGTCTGATTCTCCTTTACCAAGGTCCTTTTATGCCTCTCTGGCAATGTAATGCAGTTTGAAGAGGGCATAACTTAGGTGTAAAGGAGAGTTGGGCCGGGGGACTCCAATGACCTCTGGGATCTTTGTGATCCAGGAAAGCACGTCATATATTTAGATAGTTTTGTTCCCTCCTTATCCTCAACAAGATGAAGACTCTAGTAGCTAATTGGGACACGCTCCCTTACATTTAAACGGCCGTGAGAGTCAAGACTGTTAGGAATGTGGCTTAGGAGAAGCAGAAAGAGTGACAGGGGAACAGAAGGCAATGAGAACAGAGATGAAGATAGCAGTGGAGCTGTGTAGGGCCTTCAGGACAAAGATGAGAAGCTTGAACCTGAAGCCAGTGACGGGATTCAAAGAGAGCAGCAACACAGTCAGAGCATCTGGCAGGGAAGCTGATGTATCTACTCTAACTGAACTAAACACGTCAGCATAATCGCCTGTGAGGAGGTGAAGGAAACTCCTTTCCTCACTCAATCTAGTACATTTCCTCAGCAAAGTGCCTCTGACAGCTCCTTTATTCCCTATGAGTTATCAGTTTTCTTTATCATAGCACAGTTGGCTTTGCCCTTTGTTTGGTAATCACATGACCTCTTTCAGGGATCATATGACCTTATTTGTCACTGAACCAAACTACACAGTGCCAAAAACTCAGTATCAACAGTCCATTCTCCTCATCATTACCCTGCAGGTCAGAGAGAAGAAAGGGGTATGTACAACATTAGTCAGGTGTGAGAACACAAAATATTTTACAAACATTCACATAAATATATAATTTTAGCTTGTAAACACCAACTTTCATTGCAACAGGGGCACTGAGGGACATAAGGGCCCTGAAGACATACAGGTTGGAAGCTCCTTCGTTAACTCGCTGCAAACTCTGTACCTCAATCCCAGATGATTTCTTTCCAGAGAAGGTGGAGTTTAAGTGTACAGTACAATATGTTCAGAAATCCATAGATCTAAAAGTTTGCTACAGTAATCTCCCTGCCAGTGTGCAGCTGAGAACAGCAAAATCATCACATTCTTAAGTCTAAATATCCTGCTCTAGGAAGCAGAGATTTGTTACAGTGAGGTGCATAATTTTAATAAACCATTAGGTCAAACTTGAGGTGGAATTAATTTAGTGTATTATATATTTCAAAATAGCATTAGGATTCAATTTGAATGTCACCAAAAGCCTAATCCTCAATATACAGAGAATAGTAATAAAGGCCTTGGAGTCTTTAGTTTGATTCCATTTCCAGTGGAGCTGTGTGCTGTCGTACAATTTGGTTCCCGCAGTGAGAAAAACTGTGTGATAGCATCACAGATCCAGAAAGCAGAGCAGAATCTGAAAACATACACAAGCCCAGCATGTGAGACCCCACTAAACAAGAAGGTGGAAGGTCCATGTGAGCAACCAGGTCCCAAACTTCACTTCCAGTCCTGGATACAGTCTTTAAAATTGTAATCTGCCCCATGCAGACACCACATCTCAGCAGGGTCCCTGACATTGCTGAACTAATCCTGTTTCCTGTCCCTTCATAGCTATTGAGGAAAAATATGTTTTAGACAGTGCAGGTGCTCATGGTATAAGTTACTAAAAATAGACAAATAGTCTGTTTGCATAAGGCCAGTGTCACATCAGACCTGCCAGAATTTAAACAAATGGCTGCATGGTAACATTTTGTTGGTTCTGTCATGTGCTGCAATCCTTTGTTACATTAGCGGAGCCAACAGCACATGGCAGTATTACAGCAACTATAAAGTGACAGATACGCTGCTTTCAATCTCCCAAGTCAGATGTAAAGTGCAAATGGTACATCGTTTCCACAAAGAGCCAAAAGCATAAAATCAGCTTTCCAATTTCGCAGGAATCGTCCATGTTTTGGACTTTTTTATGTTGCCCCTATAATAATGCCTCTTGATTAGAAACCAGCACACGTCCTAAAACAGTTTGGGAAATGCATCTCTTCTTCTAGAAATGACAACAGATTATTTAAGCAAAACCTAAGTACTTTGATTTCATTTTAGTTTGCTTGCATTAATGTCAGTCTTCTCATATATCTAGGGAATTAATCCTTGATTTTCTTTTTAAAAAGATGGGGGTGATACAAAAATAGAAATCTCAGCTAAAATAAAGTTTATGTGTTCAAAATGGTTGGAAATTGTTTTTTAATCATGAAGCCATTGGTACATCTCTCTCAGAATATAGGCTGCCCTCTATACATTTAGCTTTCCTATCCATATTCTCAGAAAAATGCAGCAAGTATATTAATAAATTATTTATAAAAACATTACAAAAGATAAAGCACATTCCTGCTAAAATGTTTCCAGTCTTCTAGATAATGAAATCATTGCTGTCTTCCCTTCACTGGAACATCAGCAGAGGGTTATTGCTGCATTTCACTGCAGTCTCCATTTAACTCATCCTGCAGGTGTCAAAACTCATCTTGTGTTGTGAAGATATCTTGACTTATAAAAGGAGCAGGGTATGTCCTAGTCTGAGCTGCAGTTCCAATTTTAACCAGCACAGTTTGTTGCTGTGAGAAAGTTCTACAGAAAAACAACAGACTGGAGAGTAAAAAAATCTGAAGATCTGAAGATGACATAAATTGCTCCTGACACACAGGTTTGCATTGTGAAATTCCAGCTTGGAAACAGTCAGGAAACTCTCTGAATGAGTCAAAGGGCCAGACGTCAAGATTATGGAGGTCAGCCTTTAGGGAGGGTCATGGAATCATCACTCAGATTAAAAAGGTTTTGAGAGTTAAGCCAATTTGAGGGAATTTGGAATTGGTGAATGGGCTTATGCCCGAGGAAAAAGTAGCTGGGAAAGCTTTGTGGGAGGGACATATGAAGCTTCCCTGTTTCCAGGAGAGACTACTGGGGTGAAAATAAATAACTCCTGAGTAGCTACCCGACAACACAGTGATTGCTAGATCGCCATGAATACTGACAGCATGGAGCAGTGTGATATTCAGGTGAGGTTATTTCTTAGTCTAAATCCATCGAGGGGACTTACTTTTGTAAAACTAAGCAAGGTGATTTTGGAATATGTTTTACAGAATAGCATCAGAATAAGACAGACGAGTTTAAGGAAGGAGCTTATTGCCAGGTAACTATCTTGGCCAGAGATGACCAGATGGAATTCAGTTTTAGTCAAATGGATGGAGATGACAAAGTTGTAAGAGAGTCTAAACATTCTAGAACAGATAAACCACTGGGGAGTAAATTCATTCATTCCCTGGGGGAATCACTGCATCAGAGAATGCAGATATTTGACAACAATAATTTGTAAAAAATCTTAATTTAAATAAAGAGAGTTAAGCTACAAAGGTATTTCAAGTGGAGTCCAGCTAGCCCCCAAAGCAATACTGCACCTTCATGACAAAGATTGTACCTGGGTTAGAGAGTGTGCCCCACAGAGCATTAAGGGCTCCAGCCTGATGCTCACTGCTAGATCATCCTTCATTGCTCACTCTCAGCTCTCCTGATTTACATGGCTCACCACATGAAAAGGTCAAAACAACAGATTACCATGAGATTATTGGACATGGACCCCTGGAATAGGAAATTCGATTTGACTGAGAGAGTCCCAAGCCCGCCCTTTTGTGTTCATAAGCCACTCCTGTATTCATAAGATGCCTGCTGTTATCTGTGGAGCATCTCTCCATCTACATATCTATCAAAGATTCCTGTAGGACCTCTTCCCACAGCACCTGCCCTTGACCAAGGCAGTCTGGCCTAAGCATGCACTCTCCGCAGGGCACAGTCTGGCTGCCAGGGATTCAACATGAATTAAAGGGTCACTGTTAGACTGGGACCTTCACCAGTAGGAAGAGCACCGACAGCTATACTTGAATACTTGAGAGACAAACATAAAGCCACATTTCCTACAAAAACTGCAAATGTTTCCAGCTACAATGAACATTGGTGAGATTCAGAATCCAAGAGGTCAAGTAAAGCCTGTCAAGGTTAGGGTGCATCACAGAGGCTCAGCAGCTCTCTCTGCATTCATGCCATACAGCTGCAAAATAAAGGAGACTGTTTAAAAGGAGGCAAACAGGAGAGAGTGTCAGAGAGAACAAGAGCAGCTGTCGCAGTGTGTGACTTTCAATGCCTATCATGAGTGTTGGCAGCGACAGTAGGCCTCCTTCCTCCTCCCTTTCATGGCAGAGATGCGATTGCACTGACATGCCTCCGGGAGACGCAGAAAATGATCGAAAGAGAGGATGACAAATAGCAGACTTGCAGCAGCTGAATGCTCTCAAAGAGAAATTGGTTGCTTTTCATTTTTTTGATGTTAATGACAACTGTAAAAGATGTTTCAGCGGCATATTGTGAAGGAGTCTTAGATTTCATTTCTAGGACTTTAAAATCCAGGTTGGTCTAGGAAAATAGGGAATTTATCACTGTTCTGCCAAGAGAGAAAGGTGGGGAACCTAACTGAGATTGGCTGGGCTAAAAGTTAATATTGTCAACACCCGTACTCATCTCAGAGAGTCAATGAACAGTGAACAAACTCTGGCAGCAATAGCAGGGAGTGGGAAGGATTTGAGATGGAAGTGGGGAACTTGGGTAATGATGCAGCACAGAGCTGCGCAGTGGACAGCAAGCATGAGACACCATAAATAATACTGAGTAGTGCTGATCACTCAGTATGGGCACCAAATTCGCTATTGTCTGCTTAGCTCCTTTGCTTCCCTTTCACTTGTTGTTTCCTTCAATTTTCAATCTTTGCATCATTTTTAGTTTGTTCTAGTGAAATGTCAAATATTGAACGTCTCTAATTTGGAGCTCCCAAGGACCCATTTCCAGAGCCCAGCTTCTGTGGCAGTGGTGTTTCACAAGCAGTCCATTTTAAAGAGGAGAGATCTAAAAAGTATCTATGTTTTGGTGATGCTGGTTTTATTTTTTCATTGTTTTCAAGTTCTGACTCATATTTTACTCTTGATTCTTTCTTTGTTTTCAAAGGCAAAAAAGGAAATGTTTCCTTGAGGCAAACTTTTGTCTTTTGCTCTGAAAAAGATCAAATCCCCCTTTGCTTTAAAGAAGATTATTTTATTAGGGGTGCAGTGTCAACAGAAGATTACACAACATGCATAACTGGATAAAAGCCCCAAATTATAAACAATCTAGAATATAAATTAAGGAGATTTTAGTTTCTCTCTGCCTTTTCAAAGTTGACACGTGCAACGGAGAACAGCATTTGTTTGGTGTGACAAATAAAGATGGTAACCAAACTGTTTTGCTTAGTCTTTGTATTCAAAGCAATTGTTTAGCAAAGCTGACAGAACAGAGTATTGGAAGCATAAAGCACTCTGCATAGTGAAGGATTAGCAGACTGACAAGTTCTGGATAATAAGACTAATTAATAATTTCCATCTCTGAGGAACTACTTCTCACTCTGCTTCATTTGTCTTTCCCCTTTATCTTCAGGTTTAACAGTCAGGTCCTGTAAATTATGACAGATGACCGCAGATTTCAAGGATTGGCCAGAGTAAACAAATGGCAAATTTCATAGTTGGTCTTGAATAAAGAGGAAAGACAAAAACCACAAAGGAAATTTTCCCATTCAGAATGAGGTGGAAGATAAAAAACAATGGCAGCCTTTTCTAGACAACTGGAACATGAGAACGCGGACAGTGATATTGCACACGAGGTTTTATGTCACACACAACTCTATTTTGAAACAAATGACACAACTGGTAAGGCTTCTGGCCCACTGAGAGCCAAAGGGATCAGCACAGAACACTAAAGTACAATAGAGCACAAAAGTGAATTAATATCAGGAAAACAAGGTCTGACGCTTGTTTAAAATTACCTTTGGGGCATTTATGAGAATAGGAAGTCCTGGTTACAAGCAGTTTCCAGTGTTCTAGAAAAGCTACTGCAAACACTCTTACATATTAATCTGATGCCCAAAGAGAACATAACTTGGCCTAATACGACTAACTGCAGAGACTAACAAACGAAACACTATGATTACAACATCTGACTCATCAGAATAAACTGAAATCAAAGGTAGAAGTGCAGAAGGCAGGAATATCTACTATGCTGAAAAGTCTTGACTAGATCCTGAAATCTTAATGAGACTGCCCAGCTCCATAAATTCTGTGAATATTTTTTATATTTCAGTCCTGTTATTCAAGAGTCACTAAATGTGTGGTTAAAAGAAAACTAGATCATGGCAGTGGCTTAAGCATTGTGTGTCTTTAAAGGGACTACATGAGAAGCAGAAATGATTCTTAATCTCTTTTTTACAGGTAATTTAGTACAAAGGAATATAAGGAAGCTCATTAGGGGTATCTACAACTTTCATAGAATAAAAATGTTCATCATGTATGATAAGGTCATGCTTATAGAAGACAGATCTTTTTACATGCTATTCTTTCTTGCTTTTATATAGTTGAGAGCTGTGAAACATGGCAAAGAGGTATAGGACTGTGGATAGATTTTAATGTACTCCACTGACATCAAAGATGGCCAGAGCTGGTGCTGAAAGTACTCTTAAGATGCCAGTCATAGCTAGCCCAATGTCAAAGACAAGTCCTTCAGCACTGTCAGCTAGTTCCATATCCAGGAATGCATCCAGTAAAACTCTCAAAATACACAGTCCTATGGTCAAGTCAACAGTATCTTTAAATTAAAAATGTTACTCTAAGGATATTCAATCAGGCCTCTTGACGTGCCTTTACTATAAATATCCATCTATAAGCATTTCCAATCAGTGTAGTTTTCCCCAGCAAAAATGACAGTTTCCATAGTATCTTGTGAACTGCAGTGTGGTCAACGGATGTTGCACTATTTGCTATTTACCATATTCTCTTTATGGGGCAATGAAGTATAGTGGCCACGGCAAAAGTTGGAGCCAGGCTGGGCCTATAATAGTTAGTGTGTGTTCAGAATTTCAAGGATATAAAGAGCTGCTGCCCAAGGTAAGTACTAAATATGTCCGAATTCTGAGGAGACAAAGTCTATGTGATCTCAGGCAAATTCGCCTAACTTCCTATACGAGTTGGTCAGCACGGCTGTAAAATGAAAAGCCAGAAGCTGAGTCAGAACTAGGCAGTCTAAACAGCATGCCCAAGAACCCGGAACTCAGAGCCCTTAGAAATTCCAAAAATTACAAACAAGACAACACTTGTAAAACCTTAGGCTCTGATTTCACTTTTCACAGCATTTTAGGAGCTCAGGAAATGCTATACTGCATCAGTCCAGGGGTCCACCTAACCCAGTATCTTGTCTGTGACAACTGCCACTTCTAGACGCTTCAAAATAATATGTGAAAAACTTCATAATGGGCAACTATGCAGTAACCTCCCCGTAAGGGAAGTTTCTTTCTACTCCTAGTCAATTAATGATTTCAGTACTCAGACCTGAATTCATACTCCATTAATACCTGAAGCCTCCAATAACGCATTGGAATCAATAATAATACTTTGCACTTATAGTTTCATCTGTAGATTTTCTTAGATTGTGAACTTTTAGGAGCAGGGATTGTTCCTCGATGTGTGTTTGAATAACACTGGAATGATGGGGTCTTTGGATGCTATTGGTAATATAGATGACAACAACAGATCTCAAAATGCTTCACTCAAAGTGAGTGAAGTTATCACCACCACTTCACAGATGGGGAAAGTCAAGTCTCAGATTGCTTATATAATTTGCCAAAGATCACACAACAAATCCACTGCATGGGGCATAGAAACCAGGCCTCCTGAGTCCCAATTGTGTGCTCAAACATCCAGCCCACACTGCTTCCAGTTAGAGCCTTGGTGACCTCCTTTGTTATCCTACAATACACTCATCATTTGATCATATAGGTTAAAACTCACACTTTGGGAAAACGTGTTCGTATAATGCCAACAGTGTGTATCCCTATAACAAAAAACTGCAAAGGCTCATTATGCTGAGTGCCTAGATGAATACGTCACTGTTTTAATAATGTAGGACACACTTAACGTGCCCACATACAGTGCACATTCTTTAATGCTTTATTGCCCAGTCCTTTCTATTTTACCCCAATGAAACATAAAAACTGTTACTGTGCAAAAAGTCTCAAGATTTTTTATGAGGCTTTAATATTCCCAATTTATATAAAACAAAAATTGGAAACGGTCTTTTGTTACTTAGGACAGAATGGTAGAACGCAGCAAGGCAAAAGCTCTGAGATAACGAGGAGATGCTTATTTGTCAGGACTCTTTTTCAAAGGAAAGAGCTATTTTGCCTCATGCCCAGAATGTGAAGGGATGTCTGATGCAAAGGTGACAGCAGAAATAGGAAATATTTCTGAGGACAGCCACAGCCTGTGCATAAGAAAACATCTGAACTGGATTTACAAGCCTTGATTCTCTTTTGCCTACAGCATTCAGATGTGCAGCTCTTCCAGAAAGGGACCATGGTTTCTTTTATGTTTGGGAAACATGTAGCATAATGTGGGCATTAACAATAACAGATACATATTCAAATATCAGAAGAAAATCCAGAAAAAAGTTTAAAGGAACATATATTGCAAAAAAACAGTCTCTGATTTTTAGAGTCTCCTCTGAGATAGTCTAAGAGGTACAGATGGCTAAAACATGCACAACTGAATGAAATTTTGTTTTAATATTGTTAGTAGATGATTAGATAATTAGAATCTCTCCTTCAGAATCTTTCACTTGCTTCTTATAGGCTACACTAGGCCTGCTCAGAATAGCAGCATCTGTATGGTGCTACAGATGTGCAACATTGCCGTAGAATGTCACTTAAGCTTACTCCGTTGTGGTAGGTGCTGCAGTAAATCTTGTGGCTCTTTACAACTTCCATGGTGAACAGCCAAAGAGCAGAGGTCCATCAGAGACTGTTTTATACACTAGATTATAGAGTTCCTAGATTTCTGCTGAGCCTATTTTTCCTCATTCACTTTTCAGAACTTCCTGTGGTGGCACAGGTATCTGTCATACATTTTACATTATGTTCTCTAATCCACTAGCTGGCATGAGAAAACTATACCATGTCAATGCTGGCACATATGATCCACACAAATTGTGCCCAAATGGGAGCACATGAATTGTACAGATTTCCTAAAAAATGCTGTACAAATCTGCATTGCCAATGGCAAAACTTCTTTGACTTCATTGCCAAAGAAATCTGTGGCTGGAGGCACTCTGGAATTGTGCAACTCCTCTGCAGACAACATCCCTGTGACCCAGAGCATGGACCCCGCTCCCTTCCAACACTGAGCACGATAAGTTCTTTCATACTGGACAGATCACTGCATCCCATGGTTAGATACTGTCTGACAACTGCTCATAAATCCACCCACTGTTGAGGCTTCTGCTATCTGCTGGGCAGGGCTAGGCACACTATAGCCAGCTAACCCATAATTCAATGCATTAGCCTGTCCCCACTTTGTGAATTACCTATGAACAAATTCTGACATTTACAAATTGGCACATCATTTGAAATTATTCAGTGAACAGTTGATGGGAAGAGACATCTGCCTACATGTTGCCTTCAAATACTGGTTATGACTAATTCACTGTCTGTGCTGTGTGACCGGTCAAGATGGCTATGTAAACACTTCCAGGAGGAATACCCATTCTTACAGGTATTCACGACACTGTCTCCTTCCACAAAGAAGTTTGCCAACAAAAACTCACTCCTACAAGTGTTAATAGAAAATGAATAAAATAATGAATATTCTCTGAGCAAATGTGCAGGTTTCATTTGAATGAATGTTCACAATTCATTTTATTTTTTGCAGTATTTTCTCCAGCTCTATTGCTGGATATTTTTGTCAAGTCAGCTGTATTCTGCCCTATGATGGGTCACTGACCTCTGTTTGTCAAGATTGTAGCTGTTTTCTTATCCACTTATTGAAGCAAAAGAGGAAGGTATTTTGAAAGACAAATAATAAAGGGAAGCAAATAAAATATACAAGTTAGCTCCATTTAAGATATTGTGAAGTCAACACTTACAGAAAAGACACCAATTTGAACTCACTCTATCTTTCAAGAAAGAGACAATATTTAACCAACAGTGAAGTTCACAAGATCTTTTAGGATGACCCTTTAGGACAGACTTCATGTGCCTGGTGTGGCCCCGTTGACCCTGAGTCTAAGAGAAATGGAGACCTTATCCATATTGTAATGTCACTTCCCCCATTAACAGCATTTTAACATAATCAAATTAAAGTAAATCAGGAAAATCTCATTTAATGGGAAAAACTAATTTGTTGGCGTCAGGATGGAAAACAAACAATTCAGAGTATCCAACAAGCTCAGGGACTGTAGATTTGCCATGTGAGAGTGGAAAAGGCAGGAGATGCATCAGCATTAACAGGAAAGGATGGTGAGAGTTTCCAATAATCTTTGCAAACTGCAGCCAGCCATAGGAGCCTGGCAGCTAGCAGCATTTTAAATTCCTGGGGTGCTAATTACCAATAGACAGACGGGAATTCTATAATTTGTTATTGAACTATGCCAATGTTTAAAAATTGACTGTGGCCAAGAATCTAAATTTCCTGCTGCATTAGTCATAGTGAATATAAACAGACTTGTTTTCCATTGACAGAAAATCTGGTGTCATTTTGAAAATCAAAACATACACAGCAGTTGTGTTCTTACACAATCCCTTTACTGTCAAACAAGCCAATGAATTCAGTTACAGTAGCTAACTGTTGTAATCTTTTCATGAGCCTGAGGAGGACCTGACATTATTCATACCCAAGAAAAGATTTAAGCAATACTGCTTCTTTATTTGACTAACTGCAAACAGCTGAATTTCTGTTTCTTTTATTAAACTAATAGGTACTGCCAAAAAAAAATTATTCTACTATGTGTGGCACCTGGTTTGACACTTCAGTGCATGTGAGCCTAGAGGAGTCCTCTGAAGGAAGGCAGCCTTGTCATGCAGCATCAGCTTTTTCAGCATTCAGATAGCTTTCCTGTCCAAGTCTAAATTAGGTGTAGTGCAAATTTCATAGGGGCACACAGAAAATGTCTCAAAGCAATCTAGGCTGAAATTGTATTTGTTTGCTGAGAATTTGCAAGAACTGCAGAATATCTGCTTTTTCCAGGGGCCGGTTCCCTCACTGGATACCATGAAGAAAGATGAACACTAGAGATATGTCAGCTACCCCAAAGTAATTAAAGTAACAATGAAATGCTCATCTCCAATAGCCTGCAGATTTCTTTAAATTGCTTTTTCTGTTTAAAAAAAATCAAGTTATAGGTAGTTTGGTTCTGAGATTGTTTTTGGACCACTGGGCATGTTATATGTGATCTGGATGTGGTGAAATGGGTCAGGGTAGCACTGCAGAGACAGCTCTCCTTAGTTTTCAGTACACCAGGGACCAACATGGCTGCTTTTGGTGTACTCTGCTTGTTTGTTTTGGAAGTGTTTCTAGGTGTCATCTGTACACAGCCAATGTATGAGAAGTTAAAAGGACAAGATATTGGCTTGATTTGGGACCTCAAATATTAGTAGCTGTTTCAGTTTAATTTTCTGTTTTATTTTCTTGTAGAAGTTTAAGTTAGATACTTGGACACTGGAGGACATTCCCAACTAGTTAATAACTAATGATATGGCAAATTAAAGGTCTAAAGGGCGTTGTAGTGGCATCTCTTAAAGGTGCTATTAAAGATTCATCCACAGCAAGCACAATTACTAACGGGAATTAACACAATCAGCCTTATTGCTTTATCTGTTTCTTGTACAAATCATGAACTTATTCTACTAGAATGGGAAAATTTTAAAACAAAAATATGAAAAAATGTTGTAAAATAACACTTTGTCCTGGTTCATTCATTTGCATCCAACAAGTAAATGAGAGGTCGTCAGTGCATGGAGGCTGGAAGGTAAATATCTTTGGCAGAGAAACTACAATGTATGTTTTACAATTACAAAAACCTATTTAAAAATTAAGGGTGTAAACACAGCATTATCAAGAAAGCTTAAAACATCTGAAAAAAGCGGGAATCCTTCAGAAAACAACAGAAGATTCCAAACAGGGAGATTTATTTACTGCCTCTAATCAGCGGCTGTTGCATGTGTTATAGGCAACCTGCGATCACAGCTCTCTAGCACCACTTTATAACAACAATGATGTTTCCTGAAAATTAGGCTGGGGCAATTTCTCTTTGGCAACATCAAACGCTGAAAACATTTATTAGTATGAATCTGCTGGCCTGGCCCTGGAAGAAAATACCCGGGAAGATGGAAGTGCCTTGTTTGTTGTGGCTGTTATTTCATTGAACATCACCCATCTCTTTGTTAGGAGCTGGCTGTCACTCAGCCCTACAGGTACACACTAAAGCTGCCTGCGTAAATTAACACCCATTTCTAACTTCTCAAAGATGTTGCAGCATCAGTCTAATACTCTGCAGCAGCCTGAAGTCTGACTCCCAGCTCAAATGCAACTAGAGAAGAAAGTGCTGCCTTTCCACATGACATTACTGCAATTAGATCAACTGTCCTCTAGTGCAGAAAAGCAATTGTTTAACATTCAGAATCCTTAAAAATACATCAAACTAATAAATAGTATTTGGGGGGGCTAAAGAGAAAGGGGGGTATTTCAGGACCATGTCCCATATGAGAATGTCAAGGCTTTTTCCATTATAAACAATTCATGCAACTTTTACAAACAGCACCTGTGCTGAAATAGCTGGGAGTCAGAAGATAAAGCTTTGTATGGAAACATCTCTTTTTGTGAAGGAATGCCAAACCTGCAAACCTTGGCTAGAATTTGGTCTAGATAAGAGTCTTTGAAAACTGCACTTTGTACAGAGCTCAATTGTGGATTTTTAAATTACTTTTACCATTCTTTGGAGAGAAGATTGGCTGTACTGCACATGTATGCAGTGCATGAGAAAAGAATCTGGGTGGCTATACATATAATAAATAGTATCTTAATAGAGATACAGGATATAAGCACATACCTGAAGATGGCAGTGTAATGCATATGCATAAGGGGGACTTCAGCCTGCATGGCCCATTCAAACCTAGGCCTTTATGCTGGGAATTCCAAGAAGGAAGGGCAAAAGACTGTTTGTCAGGTGCTACCTCTGATAGTCAGCTCTAGTGGTTGGAGCAGAAGTCGAAGTCAGACATAGGGTCGGGACTGGGCCAAGGATGTCACTGGAATCGAGATCCATGGACAGGCTGGGGTCAGAACTGAGATCAGAGTCCACAGACAAGCCAGAATCAGTACCATAGCCGGAGTCCAGGGACAAGCCAAGTCAGACAAGCTGGATGGTCAGAGTCCAGTGACAAGCCAAGTCAGTACCGTAGCACGGTCCAGATACAGGCGGGTGGTCAGAGTTCAAGGGACCAGGGAGAGTCAAAGCGGAGGCCACGCTGGAGAGGGTCAGTAACGGGGCTGGAGCAATGTCAGCGTAGGGCAAGGGCAAGAGTGGGACAGGGCTCAGGCCAGGCCGGGGCAGGAAGAGGAGCAAGAGCAGGCCGGAGTCTCGAGAGTCTGCTCCACTGCGAGGCAGCAGTAGTGCTGTTTCACAGACTGATCTGCAGCTCTGGCGGGGTTGGGGAAATACCTGAGCCAGGCTGGGCTCAGGGATAGGCTCTGCTGAGAGGGTAAGTCCATGCAGCTGAGCTGTTCCTGCACACCTGAGTACTGACTCACCTCAGCTCCACTGGAGGGGCACCTGTCGGGAGTCTGGGGGGGTGCAAGCCTGCCCACCCCTAAAGGCCCCTCCCCCAGCGTAAGGGGAGGAGTCATGGATCCAGGTCTTAGCTGAATTTGGGGAAAAACAAATGAAAAAACAGGGACAGGAGTGAGGGTCACAGGGTCAAAAACAGGAAGTCAGAGGGGGGCACCGAGTGGAGAACCCTGGACAACACCCACTGCTGGGCAGACGCAAGCAGCCCTGGCTTGACTGCATGTTTGCCTCATGGTGTTTTTTGTGAGGTCAACAGTGACAACAGGAACTGGACTGTGATCCACCAACTCATTTCACAAACTGTGTGCCACAGAACAACCATCACCTGGTACTGACCTGGCCTGAGGACAAACCCCAGAGATGATAGGCTCCATATCCCAAAATAACCCCTTCTATGGCTCCTTTCCCAATAATATGAAAATAACTAACTTTGCTGTAGTTGTGTGACAGTAAAAAAAAAAAAAACCCCAACCCAGTACTGCTTCACTGGAGAATGCCAGATGTTGCCATTTATATACTTGCTTTGTGGCATGAAAATAATCCATTAAATCAGTAGTGGGAAACCCGTCAGGGTAATCCGCTGGCAGTCCACGAGACAGTTTGTTTACATTGACGGTCTGCAGGCACGGCCACCCACAGCTCCCAGTGGCCGCGGTTCACCGTTCCTGGCCAATGGGAGCTGCGGGAAGTGGTGCGGGCTGCAGGGACGTGCTGGCCGCCGCTTCCCACAGCTCCCATTGGCTGGGAACAGCAAACCGCAGCCGCTGGGAGCTGTGGGCGGCCGTGCCTGCAGACCGTCAATGTAAACAAACTGTCTCGCAGCCTGCTGGGGATTACTCTGATGGGCCACATATGGCCCGCAGGCCACAGGTTGCCCACCACTGCATTAAATACTATTAAAATGTAAAAGAAGAAAAAAATAAAATGCTCAAAATGTGGTGCAGTATACAGTCCTTGGGAGTACAAATGAGAGGTGGACATGTGGTATATAGTTAATGAGTGTGGAAGTGGAATGGATGGGAAAAGATGTGAACAATTTGTGTATGTGTTTTATAAGAGAAATAATGTTTCTTTAAGAACGCACCATTGCTCATAAGTAACCTATATGCCCTGCAATCAGACCATGGTGATGAGCATGCTTTCTATTGACCTGAGCCAACAGAAGAGTTGGTGAATGAGTAGCTACTGCCCTGGGGCTGCCAAGACTTCTGTACCCTCTCTGGTGAAAGTGTAATTCAGTTTCTAAAATGTATGCAGCATGCTAAAATATTTCTGACTGATGGTTAAGGTCGTGGTGCCTTCCACTGACAGCCAGATGTGTTGGCCAATAAACCGCAGTTCTTTCCCCTCCTAGACTTGGCAACCCCATGGTTCAGAGGACTAGTTGGCCCATTAACCTGCTCAGCATTAAGCTATAAAATGTCAGAATAGAGCAGGTCCCACAATATCCTCCCGGTAGCATCGCTGTCATCATCAGAGCCCCTCTTGGCATGGAGAATTCCAGCATGTTATCTCCATCCACCATCCGCCTGGATGGGTCTCAGTATGGCATCCCTTGCAGACGGCATCCTTTGCAGAATGAAAAGGTGTTAAGGGAATTGAGTACCTACCCCACAAACAAAGAAAATTGTGTCTAGCATCAGTTCCCCTCCTCTGAGAAATCTGCAAACAGATTAATCTTATCTTATCTTATTATATGTTATTGCCACAAATGCCTCTTTCAGTCGATTCTGCCTTTGGGGGCAGCAGTATGAAGCCCCAGCCTGCTTATAAACAGGAAGAAGCAATTTATATTACATAATGAAAGCAAGTTATTTATGTGAAAAGATTCTCCTGAGCGGAGCTAGGATAGAATTTTGCAGAACCTGGTCTTTTTAATGTGAATGGAGGGAACTGTCAGTTGGGACCAGTGTAAACTATTCAGATCCTGCCTCTGAGTCAGCCCACTCAGCAGTCACCGAGGTCCCTTACAAACAAAAGGCATCTCAAGAAGCTGGAACAAGGCCTATGCTCCGCTGATGCTCATCCCCGTATCGATCACTAGCCTGTTTCTGTCATTGTATTGACTAATGGCAACAAAAACTGTGATGAAAACATCACAGCCCTGGCAAAAGCAGCAAAAATATACACCTGTGAGAGGTGACGAAGAACTTAGAATGTGTGCCCACATTTTTATTACTGAGAAAAGCAAGTCTGAGTGGGTTCTAAGCCTTGTTTGGTTTCCAATCCCTAGTGGATTAGGGGGTGATCCTAGAGATATCTGCAGTGTGCTGAGGTGGTTTTATAATGTTGTTGCATTTTTATGAGCGATACAGATTAGACCTCTCTTCCAAATTAATGTCCTTTGTGAGTGTGAACCCAGAATTTGTGAGAACCTGGACTCAGAACTTCAGAGGTGAAAAGTTGCTGTACTAACTGCAGGTTCAAGAAACCTTACTGGGCTTTTCACTGAAATAGTTTGTTTAAAAACATTTTTAACCATTCTTTCAGCAGTCTTCACTGTTTTCAAGTTCTGAGGCTGAAGCCAACATCTGAAAACAACCCACAACTGGAGCAAAGGCCTTGTTTAAAACTTCATCCAAAACTATCTGGGAATGTAAATAAATGACATCTCATCTCCTGCATTGCTATTATCAGAGTTGTCTATGATCCCTTCAGAAGATGAAGAGGTTGGACAGGGTCTTTTCAGTCTAATCCATACTGATTGTCCTTTATTAAATTAGTACATATACCCACTTAACCTGTTCCTCAAAATAGCTTCCCTTATTTTGTGTATTGGAGATGTCAAGCTAATGGGCCTGTAATTTTCTACTTCAGTCTTATTGCAGAATTTGTTTCTCTTGGGAAATTTGGGAAGTTTCACTGTCAGGAAGTGAATCCTCCATATTCCAAGAAAGAGATCTTGGCGTCACCATGGAGAGTTCTCTGAAAACTTCATCTCAATGGCCAGATGTTAGGAACCATTAGGAAAAGGATAGAAAATCAAACAGAAAATATCATAATGCTATTATTTAAATCCATGGTATACCCACACCTTGCATACTGTGTCTGATAACCCCATCTCAAAAAGGATATAGCGGAACTGGGAAAAGTTCAGAGAAGGACAACAAAGATGATCAAGGTATGGAAGGGCTTCCATATGAGGAGAGACTAAAAATATTATGGGTCTGTTCAGTTTAGAAGAGACAACAGAGGCAATATGATAGAAGTCTATAAAATCATTAATTGAGTAGAAAAAGTGAATAGAAAAATGTTATTTACCCTTTCCCACAATACAAAAACCAGCAGTCTCCCGATGAAATGAATAGACAGTAGGTTTAAAACAAACAAGAGGAAGTACTTTTTCACACAATGCACAATTAACCTGTGGAATTCATTGCCATGGGATGTCATGAAGGCCAAAAGTATAACTGGATTCAAAAAAGAACTAGATACATTCATGGAGGATCAGTCCATCAAATGGCTGTAAGCCAAGATGGTCAGGGGTGAAACCCCATGCTTGGGGCAACCCTAAACCTGTGACTGCCAGAAGCCGGGAGGGAAATATTCATAGATTCTAGGACTGGAAGGGACCTCGAGAGGTCATCGAGTCCAGTCCCCTGCCCGCATGGCAGGACCAAATACTGTCTAGACCATCCCTGATAGACATTTATCTAACCTACTCTTAAATATCTCCAGAGATGGAGATTCCACAACCTCCCTAGGCAATTTATTCCAGTGTTTAACCACCCTGACAGTTAGGAACTTTTTCCTAATGTCCAACCTAGACCTCCCTTGCTGCAGTTTAAACCCATTGCTTCTTGTTCTATCCTTACAGGCTAAGGTGGATGGGGTGGATCACTCCAACTGTCCTGCTCTGGACAGTTCCCCCTATCCCCTGAAGCTCTGGTACTGGCCACTGTCACAGCCAGGATACTTGGCTAGATGGACCATTGGTCTGACCAGTATGGCAGTTCTTATATTCCTTTAGCCCATATGTTTGTTGCCTACTGTTTTGTATTTGACTTATTGCTACCATCTTGTACCATATTTAAACCTGTGAACTAGAAATGAAAAGTTTTGTATCCTATTCCGAGTCCTGTTAAGCCATCAAGTCCTTATCATCGATATCTGTTTATTTCAAAGCATGTGATGAAGGTTAAAAAGATACTTAGTTTAAGTAAGTTTTCTTTCACTATGAGATTTACTATTTGTGTGCAGGCACGTGGCTTTATGGAAAACAGCATCAGGCCCTTCTGAAGAAGCAGCAGAACTGGAGAAGAAACTTCCCAATAGAAATGAAAAATTGGGGAACTTTTGGCAGTATCCTTACAATCAAAGTTAACAGAGAGATAAGTTACTATGTTTAAACTTGAAGAGCAGGGATAGTCATGTTTGCTGTTTATCTAATTTCCCATTTAAACCAAGTGTTCTAGTGGCAATGATCCCATCTGTAGATTGAGAGAAGCCCAGCACCTACATAGAAAGGAAGATGGCTGCACAGTTATGAACGGTTGGTTTCTATCAGTATGGAAATGTAAGAACTGTCTGAGGAGGACGCCAACATTGTCAGCAACCTAAAGACAGGCAACTAACTCCACATGAACACCCTATTCTGGGGCCTGATTTTCAGGGTTGCTGACCTGCAACAGAAGTCAGGTGCTTGGCCTCTCTGAAAATCAGGCCAGTTATTCAGGATTTAGACACCTAACTTTTGGCCTCCAAATCTGAAAACATATTTGCCTATTGGTTAAAAATCTGAAATGATGAATGAGGTGTAGGAGTGCTATGGAGTCATTTACATTCCAACCCAAAAACAACTTCCTTGTCATAACTTTGAAATAGGGATAAAAAGGGCTCAACTCATCAAAGTTTCTCTTGGCATCATAACATCTCTCTCTTTCTGATCTTGCTTGTTCCTGTATTCATCCTGGAGCTGAAGAGAAGCGTTGTGTAGCTATTAGAATGAGGGTCATCCATTCTTGGCTAACTCCTTTCTTTTACAGAGTTGCACAACCTTGAGAGCATGATTGAAGGATGCCCATTTATATCTGGAAGATGCTTTAATGAATCACAAACTCCTATTCCTTATACAATGAAGGCACAATGTGTCCTTGTTTATGAATAAGAGCATACAACATTCACAACAAAATGTACTGCATCATATTTTATAAATAGGATAATAAGAAATGTACTTCCAGTTCACTTGTTTCAATCCCAATCAATTATCAGATTGAAGGAGGATTGTCTAAAAGTCAGCACACACCCCTATTGAATGGGAGAGAGAAACTCAGTACTCAGTGAAGCTGAAAGAGACCTGTGGTATTCGTATACAGCTAATTGGATAGGAGTTTGCTAATGACAGGGCAGCAAAATAACAAAGGCGATTCTGGGTAGCATACGCAGTGGCTTCCTGGGTGACCGAGAAGGTGAATCCCTTCTCTATGTGGTGGTGGTAAGACTGCCCCTAGAATATACTGTCTGCAGTGCTGGGCAACTCAGCACTTGAAATATGCAGACAAAAGTATTGGAAATACAGAAAAAGACGGGAACAGTGATTAAGGGGCTGGAGGGACTGACCTATGAGGAAAGGAGCTAAACATGAACCAATAGAGGTTGGCCAAACAGTGAGTAATGGTGGACATACACACTGTGCACAAGTGTCTGAAAGATGCAAACACCGAGAGGGAACAGGAATTGTCTAGGCTGGTAGATTAGGGCTGAATGGAAATGTCCTGACAGTGAGATCTGTGAGGGTGTAAAATAGTCTCTCTAAGGCAATGATGGAAGCTTCATGGCTTGAGACATTTGACACTGGACAAGAAAAACTACAGAATAGTGTATTGGACATGGAATAATCCTGCAGGGCCCCAGAGGTGCTTGAGAGGGATAAGGCCACGATCCAGCCAAACTCGCCATGCCCTAACTTCCTTAATGAGGAAGCTATGATTATTTCAAGACAACACACAATGTGCGGGGAGAGCCCAGTCCCCTACCATTTGGTGTGACAGTATGATGCTACAGCACCTTGCATTAGCTAGCACCTTCCACCTGCAAAAGTCACAGATAAATCTTGGACTGGAGTTTTGTACTTGGGATTCTGAGTCATTTTCTACAATGCACAGGATAAAGGATGTATTCAGGTTCCTAATCTGTGCATTTCTCCTCGAAGACAAGGACTCCTCCCCAAGATTGTTCAGTTGCTATGAAACACTCATGAAATAGAAATGGACTCCAGTGAGCTGGTAAGGCTCTAGGTACCTCAAAGCACTGGAGTTGGGTTCACAGGGCTGGTGTAGACGGACAGGGAAAATAAAAACCCTTTGGAGCAATGGGACAGAGAAGAGCTCTGGACTTGTCAGGCTTTGGGGACAGCAGGCGATTTGATTTGGAAGGAGGGAAGGGTGAGTGCTAATGGGGAAGAGTCAATGACTGCCTGGAGGAGGCTAATTATTCCAGGAACGGTCTGTGGTTCAGGGTATGTGCAGAACCAGTAACAGAATGGCTGACAACTATGCACCTCTGAACACAGAGTAAACTCTGTAATATCTTCGCTCACTAGCACTATATTGGACTATGGGAGGTAAGCCTCTACACGGAGACATTAATAGAAAATGGTCTTTTTTACATTTGTTACATTCAAGCTACGGGTTTATTCTCGTACATTTACTTCGCTCACTCTTTACAGCAATTTCTTTCAGCAGATTTCCCTGTGTTTCTGGGAGTTAGGGGAAGGGGGAGAGAGAGTGAATGGCAAACAGGGGAACAACAACAAAGGAGCAGATAAAAAAAGAGATGAATAAGTTAAAGGGCTGTGAAGAAAACCTAAGGTACTGAACCATCCCACCAGACCATCCCTGGTGAGAGCCGTCAGGGACAGATCTGGCTGCTTCTCTTGCCACTGTGCCCCTTCTTTGCCAGGAGGGAGCACCTGAGTAACCCAAGGAAAGCAGAGTGCCGCAGAAGGAAGCGCAGCAGGGGGAAGTGGATGCAAATACTGGTGCTGTGCACAGAGTTCTGACTGAATTTAGAATTTCAATTGGATTCTTGTGTCACATCATCCATCACACAGACACCAGCAGAGACGGAAGTTAAATAATAAAACAAACAGCTGTCTGCTGCCTAAGGCACATTGGACTCTTACTAAGTTTAGTTTGCGATTTGTTCAGACCAGTGCACTGAACAGCGACCTTATAATGGCTCCTTTAGCCGTACCAACAAAAGGCTTCTCCCCTTCCTTCCAAGTGCCAGCTGTATATACGCCGGACGTATATTCAAAGGGCACTGTGTGAGTGAGTCTCTGTCCCTGAAAGGACATGAACGGAAGGTCTGTGGATCTCAAAGCAGAAGCACTATCCTTTCAGCTAAGCAACAGTAACACCGGCTTCTTTGCAGCTCCTTCCAGCTACAGGAGGCAAAAACCTTGTGAGTTAGAGGAAATGCTGCACTATGTATTATCTGTTGTTGAGCTGATGCACCGTAAAACCCACTAGTGTTCAATAGCTCTTTCCGGCAGCATGGATCTAGCTGGTGCTACATTAGGTTGCAGTCTCAAGCAGGTGGAATACGGGCGCAGGCTGCAAGGATATTTTTTCATCATATGCTGTTACCAGACTCTATTGACTTATTTATAGTAAGCAAATTTAAAGGAGGGAAATGAAGTTCAAAGGTCTGAACGAAACAATTATAAAAGCACAGAGATTATGTGCAAACTGTGGGAGGGAAAACTGGATGAGAGGGAAGAGAATCTGCTACAAGGCTGCTTGAGATCTTCCAAACACTGATCAAATGAGCTGCTAGAAGGCATGTGTTTATACATCATAACAACAATAATGAAAAATTCTGCAGCTGGGCTAATAACTTGCGAATACCAAACCCCAGCTCAATGCAGTTTGCAGCGACTCAGATCGGATATGCCAAGCACTGACTATGCATCGTGCCTCTCTGTCTAACTTTATTCTGACTTGCTAAAAGACACAACACAACACACACAAAAAGAAGAAAATTAATTAGCGCCATCTAGCACTTCTGAACAATCCAACAATAATGAACCAGGATAAAAAGGCCAGCAATCCTTGACTATCACATACAATCCAGCACTCATGTGCAAGCCCACCATAAATAACCAGCATGCACAGACCAACTGTTCTAAAAAACCCTCTAACAGCCAACTAATATCACTGCACATTCTAGGAATGTGATGAGAATTCAGTTTGAAACTTCCAAGGGACTTTACTAAGCATACACTAGTAAGATGAAATATTTGAAAACTGTACAGGAGTTCTAGGACAAAGGTTGAACCCCACTTTCCTGGACTATGATTTGCCACATACTCTGCACTGAAATATTTTCAAACAAAAACCTAATCATCAACATAGGATTTCTTTCGCTCCTGTGACATCCCATATTCATGTAGCAGTCAGCATTCTTTGCTCCTCACTGCCTGTGAATAGATTCATGTCCAAAACATCATCTCATTTCAGGAAACACTAAGAAATCTCACTCTCATTAGCTGTCTCTGGGTGTAGGGGATGTTTAAACAGTTATCACCTTTATGTTGCTGAACAGTTATCGAGAGAAAAAAAATCATCTCACAGCTCTGAATAAATACCTATTAATTTGAAGACATCCGCGTCACTTTCAGACAAAGAGCAGAGAAAGTTATAGATCACTTTCTAGAGGCAATGAAAGCCAGAGCCATACAAATCTCGATAGAACAAAACACAGTACGAAATGTCATGTCACGTCACCTTACCTGAAGAAGCCAGTAGCACCTTCTGTGGAAAGTGGGGATGATGGACGAATGGACATAACAGCCGTATAGGCACTAGGGAGAAAAAGGAGATACAGCGTTACTGAAGGAAATCACTGTTCAGACAGTAACCAAAGGTTAGAAGAAAGGTAAGCCTGCTCCAGGGATTGGCCTGGTAGCTACAGTACATTATATGCTATGTTATGTTGGTATTTACTAAAATCAATACATTGAATAGATCTTGCTGGTAAAACAGAATACCAGCTCAAATTACACCTATACTTTAGAATGGTACTTCATTAACATTTACACAGGTTTAAAGCATTAATAAACTAGAGTTTTACATCCCTCCCTACTTTACACTTTGAGAACCTGTGGCATAGAATTCTCAGATTATTTCAAGTAGAAACAATCAACATGAGATGACAACTAGGGAGGCAGTGTGGCGTAGTGGATAGAGCACTGGACTGGGATTCAGGAGACGTGGGCTCTATTTCTGGTTCTACCACTGGCCTGCTGGGTAACCTTGGGCAAGTCACTTTCACTATCTGTGGATCAGTTCCCCCTCTGTAAAATGGGGGTGATGCGAAAGCGACCTGCTGGTGCAAGGTGCTCTATAAAAAGGTTGTGCTACGTCCGCCTGCACTGACTGACTCACAGAAAAGTTATTCGTGCCTCATCTTCATAAGAACTGAATTCACCCAAACTATAGAGAACAACCAATTGTTAGAAGAATTCCAGCCAGGTTCCTACAATAAATGGGAATTTGAAGCGAGGCCAGGGAAGGCACAGCATCGTTCAGTTACAATTAACAGAGCCAAGTAAAAACCCTCTGCAAACCTCACACCAAGCTCTCCTCGCTAACACCTCACTGGGGCTCTGAGTCGGTTGTCAGTTCCAGTTCTAAATTCCATTGGTCAGGAATCTATAAACTGGCCAAAACATGCCATTTAAATTCACGCTGGCCCAGAGGATCCGCTAAAGCCTCATGTCACAGGCCCCCGGGGTGAATCAGGAGGGAGCTAGAAGAAGGGTGTTCTTGGGAGACATCCTGGGCCCATTGAACTCAATAGTAAAATCCCATTGACTTCAGTTGGGCCAGGATTTCAGCATTGGTGAGGTGAGGATCCTTGGCGCTAGAGCTTAATTCCTGCCTTCATTGGCTTTCCAATGTCCACATTTGTTAACCATCAGGTCATGCAGCAAGACGTGCTTCTCCGTGCAGGGTCTAGATAGGGCTGGCAGGTGGAGATTGGGGTGAAGAGAGGGTTTTGGTTACGTTCACTTGAGAGGGTTCCTTATGTTGAACATTGTTCCTGCACCCAAAGCACTAGGGAGGGTTGAGTGAAGCAATAAATAAATAAAAATGTTACATGACCATTTCCTTTGGCTTCCACTACACAGAAACCCCTCAGAGATGCACGCTTATTACCAGATGTTACTGAAACCAAATGACTTGATTTTCTAAATCAGCATCACAAAGCTGGAGCCATTTCCTTCAAAACCACTTATTAAACTACCTAGATTCTCCTAATAACCACTTAAGTGATAAGGTACTGTATTTACTCAAAGCTCAGACATCTAGACAAGGTCAGAGCAAATAACACTGCACTGTATTACCATGACTCCAGGCATGCAACAAAGAAGCTGGTTTGGTCTGTATTTTTCCATCTTTTGTTTCAAGATTATTCTTTTTTTAAACTCTCCTTCATAACATATCCCACAGAAAAAAAAATCAATGGATTTGGCTTTAAAAATTTCACAATACATTATTTTACACATAAAATGCCAAAATGACATTTTGTTAATGAAGTTGATTTGAATCCTACTTGTATGGGAACGGGAATCAATGAGGCTAAGGGATTTTGGTTGCAAGAAAATCAGATTTCCAATACGCTAAAACTTTTAACATTGCTGTCAGCTGTGAGCTAAACCCAGGACAAACCAACTAACCAACCAAAGCTGAATTAATTTCAAAGATCCCTGTACAATTCCTGTCCAAACTGTATTTATTAAGAAAGCAATATTCTTTTCTGGCGTCTTTGGCTTTTAATGGAGAGAGGGAGTATGATATTACACTCCCTCCTACTGAAGAAGATTCTTGTTCTGACATTTTCCCTTAAATGGTAGATTGCAACCACTGACCAACCTGCTTGCAGATTTCATGAGCTATTTTCCCTTGAGTGGTCATGTGCCTCTCAGCAGTATCAGTATTTCTACAACTAAAGGGGGGGGGGGGGGGGAGAGAACAATCCAATTTCTCCTGGTCGTGGATTTTTTTAAACTAATTTTTAATTTTTGCATTTTATTCTACAGATTGTGTTGACTAGAATAATACTTAGCCATTATACACCACTTTACTTCTTCCAAGTGCTGGATAAATGTTAACTAATTAACTCTCACATCTGAGGGTTAATAGTCCCCATCATATAAGGAACTGAGACTCATTGAGGTTAGCCCAGTTTACAGTGGGAAACTCTTGTCAGCAAGAGCCCCCTCACACAGGTAATGAACATAGTTTTACTGCTAGTATAGAAGGAGAAAAAGGAGAAAAAATGGTTTCCACCACTACTCCCAGAAGTGAGATTGAAACTTGGCTGAAATAGCATCTGTTGGTTATTTAATGATGCTGACCCTGCTGAGGAACACACCGTATTGTTTTCGTAGGGGATACTAACCCTCGGGCTGTTCTTTTTATTTACTCAGTGATGGAGTCATCCAACAATGAGATATTTAGAATCCAGCGAACATTTCCCATCAAATGAGAAGAAACTTTAAGATAGGAGAATAAAAGCCTGTCAGCTTCCCTTTAATGCAATGTCAGGGCAAGGAAGAGTTTCCTCTTTACAGCAGATATTCAAAGTCACCTCTGTGGTGCTGTGTTTTGCGGGAGGATGGTGCTGAAATTGCATACAAAAGGCAAGCAGGATCTTATTTCAGTCTGAAATAAATACACCAACCAAAGGGGAGTAAATCAGCAGCATTAGAGAATATCAGATCTTCTTGAACTGAAAAATACTGTTGAACACTCCCTGCCCTGTCTCTAAGCTCCAGCTTCCCTGACACTTAGCCCATTTCACTGACACATGAACAGAAAATGCAACTGTCTGTTCATTAAGACCATAAAGCTCATTCTGCCTGATGCCAATAACATGGGAAGGTTTTTATGAACATCAAGAAGAGACCAAGTGCTTTACAGTACTCTCTTTAACACATCTAACATCTGGGGAAAACCCAAGGCCCTTTAATGGGACACACAAAATGAGAACTAGAATTTCTGTAGGATTAGTGTAACAGGCTAACCGTGCCTTGCTCCTGCAGTTGCTGAGTACCCTGTGGAGTCATGGGAGTGGAGGGGTACTCAGTAACTTGTAGGATTGGGCCCAAAGTGTGTCCCACTGTCCAATGAGTAGAAGAGTCCCCAGCTCAGTCTATTGATTCATTTGATATAAGGAGATAATGAGCTTGAATGGTATCTCTTTCCATTTGCAAATAAATCCTGGTTTATATCCTTGGTTGAGACGAAGAACTGAAACGGGATTAATTTAGAAGAATCCATACTGGCTCACTAAAATTTAAAAGAAACCATATTGACCCATAGAACTGTGCTCCTGCCATGCTGCCATAAAGTGAGAACGCCATGGATCTTACACTAAGCCATGAAATAATAGTCAGTGATTCTAACACCTGGGGTTGGGGGGTACCTACGTCGTGATAATTTATTCTAGTTTCCTAATTATTTTCATGTCTTTTTATTAAAATGTAAATATCTATCTTTAACTACAATTGGCAACATGAGACCTCCCAGCATATAGCTTTGTTCTAAATTTTCCTAGTCCTAATTTCTCAACAATTAATGAAAAATAGGATTTCTGCCCTGTGCAATGTTGTGTTAGAGAAAAGAAGGCTGTAACAGCAAAGCACTCAAATCCTGAGAAGGAACTGATGTGAGTGCATGCCAGGTGGGAGAAGAAGGGATGTGGTATTCAGTGACAGATGATCTATACAACAGAATTAGCACTGGCTTCTGCCTTCCAGCTACAGTTCAGACATCAAGGTATGAATAATAGCTACATACATATGTATAGATTGGCTATGTTTAAAGGGAGGGATTTTGCACCAAGATTACAAAGAATGACAATAGCTGAGAAGACAGCACAAATGCTGCAGACTCCTGGATTTTGGTTACTACACTTTGGGTTCTTTTAACGGTTTTGGCAAACAAGCTTAGCTCCCTTTAGTGCCAAAACATTTTAAATATTAAAACTGTTAGAAACTATATGTTATAAATATTTTAAAATGAGCAGTCCCATGTAAATATTAGCAACATTTGGATGACATAAACTGAAGGGCTAAGAGAAAGCAAATTCACCCGCTGAACATTTGCATCATCTCTATAATGGTGAAATAAATATCAGAACTGAGTAAGTTATCAGCTTCTTTACAGGGCTTATTTTTAATTCCTTTTTAAATAGTTGCCTCTTCTCTCTCTTTCAGGCTCCTTCACCCCAGAAGTTCTGGTGACGGTAGAAGGCTCCACCCAGAGGCTCCAACACACCAGCCCCTGCGATATTCTCATGATTTTGAGCTGAATTTGGTTTGCAACCTGGACCACCCCAGTCTGTCTTAGTGACCGAATCCCACAATCATGAGTGTGCAATAGAAGCCTGTGCCCAGAGTCTACCAGACTTGTACATGCACGTCCACTGATCTCGCCCATGGTCTAGTGTTTGGGCCCAAGCTTATTGGCTGCTAGAGTCTCTCATTTTGAGCTTACTGATCTGCAGACAGGGGCCTGGCCTTGGCTCTTTCCCTTGGTTGTTTCCCTGCCTCCAGGAGCTATCCTGCTGTGGGCATTTCTACCAGAAGTTGTCTGTCAGTCACAGTTAATTGCTTCCTATGTCCCTGTCTTCTCCACCAGTTTTTTCAGGATTAAAGGGCTCCCTTTCTGCTTTCAGCTGGTTAAGAACACATTGCATCATTCTCATGCCCGCCGTCAGTTCTCCGAAGTCTGATTCCTGTTTTCTTGTAGCAGCAGTAACTTCCAGTTCAGTGCCGTGCACCTGGGCCCCCTCCTTCTGCTGCTTTTATGGCTAGTTCTAGCTCTGCAGCAACCCTAATGGCCTCTTCCAGTTCTTCAGGTTTCTCCTTCTAAAGTGCTACCCAGATCTCTCTCCCAGCCGTATGGGCCACTGAATCCTGCATTTAGTCTTCGCAGTCTGGGAAGTGGTGAGGCATCGGTAAACGGCCAAAATCGCTGAGAGAGTCTCCTTTTCATTGTGTCCAGCCATTGAAGGCTGCTCAGTTCCACTCTGCATCTGTGGTTTGATCCACAGAGTTTTGCAGGGCAGCCTTGACAGAGGTGTATTTGCCTTGGGAATCGTGTGTCCATCTTTCAAACACCTCCTGGGCTTTGCCTTGCAGCAGCGGGCCAAAAATCCAGCTTGGTGGCCTCATTCCAGCCATCTAGTCGGGCAGCTCATTCAAAATGGCTGATCCAGCTGGCACAGCCTTGGCCACCCCCTCTCTATGCTTCAGGCATGAAGACTGGCTGCCATAGCTCTCTTCTTGCACAGGCCTATTTCCACTCTTGGGGCTCAGGGGTAAAACGTCAGTCAACAGGGTTGTTAATTTCTGCCCACCAAGTAGTCCTCTGACACCTTGTCACTATGGCACCTTACCCCTAAACCCTGCCAACCAAATTCACCAGCTGGGCAAATTACACTGCCACCCTGGTGGGTCCCACTGACCACTCAGACACATGGCTAAAGTAAAATGGTATTTTACTATGGCTGGCAAGAAAGGGGAAGGTTCAAATACCCTAGGAATAGTAGCTTAAACAGTTACAACTCAAAGTGAAAAATAACATTTCTTGTTTGGGCCCCTGGGGAGCACTCCAGTTGAGGGTTAGGGCTCTACAGGCCTACTGCGTGGGATGCCCTCTTTAATCCAGTCTTCTATTAAAAGCAAATTGGAGGTTTCCTGTCCAGGATCAGTTAGTGGTGTGTCCGATAGGGACCACTCCACAGTGGCTCCCTGCCCCGTCTCTGCTGCTTCTCCACAAGTCCCTCAAAAGGCTTGAAACTGGCAGCGATGTCCAGCAGTGACACTCTGCCCTATCCTGGTGGATGAAGACCTGGTATCAGATATTCATGCCTTCGTCACCTTTCAGCTGGACTACAGAAATGTGATATACCTGAGCATGAAGCCTGCAGTGCTTAAGAAACTCCAACTAGTATAAAACCCTGCAGTGTGTCTCCTCGGTAACACAAAGTACATCACACCTCCACTCTACACTGGCTTCCCATTGAATTGCGAATGAAATTCAAGGTCTCAGTCCTTAACTTCAAAGCACTCCATGGCCTGGGCCCAAGATACATAAAAGACTGTTGGCAGGTCAAGGACAAAGACTGTAAAGCTCATCTGTGTGGGAGACAGAACCTTCTCCAGGTGCAGTCCAAGACTGCGGAATGAACTCCCTCAGGAACTCAGGGCCATCACAAATCACACCCCTTTCCGCTCCCAGTGCAAAGCATGTTTCTTTAACCTTACCGTCTCTAAACACACAGCAACAGGTAGAGTTTATTTAATAATGACATCATCATAATAAAACCATACCTAAACAAGACATTCCAATGCACAGACTTCTCCTTCTGGGGAGAGGATGAGAAAAACAACATGTGACAAGCGTGTAGTCATGTTGCTTACTGCACTACTGGAAGATGTTCAGATCTATGGTATACAAACTGATACAGAATAGAATAAAATAGAATAGACAGTTTCCTGGCGGTTCCCCTGTGCATCCACCTTCCCTGGTGTTCCTGGTTTGCCATGCCGCCACTGCTTCACCAAGTGCCAGATTAGTTCCTGGGTCAAGGTCTTCCCACAGAGTTCCTGCTCACCAGGGCCGGCTCCAGGCACCAGCTTGGCAAGCAGGTGCTGGGGGCAGCCACTCCGGAGAGGGGCGGCAGGTCCAGCTATTCGGCGGCAATTCGGCGGACGGTCCCTCACTCCCGCTCGGAGCGAAGGACCTTCTGCCGAATTGCCGCCGCAGATCGCGATTGCGGGGGGGGGGGGGTGTTTGACTGCTTGGGGTGGCCAAAACCCTGGAGCTGGCCCTGCTGCTCACTCCCTGCTATTTGGGCTGGGCAAGGGGATGTGCCTTCATGTCTACCCTGGAGGATCATAAATCAGTAGTCAGAGCATTGATGGGAATGGTAGTTCCCTGCTTGAGCAGATTCATGACAGACGCACTGCCTCTCTCAAACATTTCCTTTGGTATTTCCATTCCTGAACTTAGTTCAGGGGAATCTAGAAAGCAAGACTGGACCAAATGGGAATTCTGTTCACACTGAATTATGTTCTTTGGTTTTAAGAAGATAAAAACTCTTCCTGTGGCTTAGATTCAGTTCCACTGGCATTTTACTCAGCTCCAGCAGAAATATATCAAGCACTATGGGAACAGTCCAAGTAGGTGCCCCAGAGCATTGGAGATGTAAGGTTTCCAGGTGGCTCCGTTCTCAGGGGTCTGCTCTGTGAAAAGTGGGGGCTAAGTGGTCCCTGAGCTGGGAGAAGGGGTTGTTGTTGGGTTAGTGTGCTTTAAAAATGGGGGCTGTAGCATGGAAGTTGCTCAACTATTTTCTATTAAAGAAAATTTTCAGGTTATATTTGTTTTTCTTGATTTTAAAATTTCTTTCCATCTGTAAAACTGTCCCTAAATATGGTAAAACTCAGTAATATTTTAAACTTATATTAACTAAGACACAAGCAAATGGGTATTACAAAATCCTATCGTTAGATCTTGTTCAAATTGTCTTTAATACCTTTTTCTCCCAGATATGGATATCACGGCATAACTACTAATGTTACGGAGAGGGGTGGAATCCAGGTTTCATCTGCACTTGTTTAGGTGCCCCGAATAATTTACTTAGCACTCTATTATGCCTGAGTAATGCCGGTTCTCCAATCTACATGGCAATAAAACCTGGATAGCACCCTGCACCGTGACATATTCTCTCTTTGCATAATCTCTCTAATACAGGAATTAACCATTTTATCCCAATACAAAAGGTTTCACAAATCTTGATTTATAATCCTTCAGCATCGCAGGAACCTTCACAAACTAAGAAAATACTTTGCAAACAATAAGATTGCCAGGCTTGGCCTCATTAGCATACCCCATAACAGGATTAGTGCGAAGGAAAACCCAGGTTCAGGTGTGCATTAAAAACGCATGCTTATCAGTGAATGTACTAAGAGGCTGGCTGTTGTTTCTCCTGTGCGAGATCATCACTCACAAGGTCGACTCGAATTAAAAAGGATTTTATGGGCTGCTAGTTTCCACCATATAGTTATTTTAAAAATACAAATGCTGAAGATTAACAAGGTTTTCAAATATGTCAAGGGTAAATTTGACAAAAAATGAGAAATGAACAAATTCCCCAAAAAACAAATTTAACCCAACCCAACTCTAAGAAAATAATCCAAAGAAAAGCTAAACATTTTAGTATTTTAATCCCACCATTTAGAATGGGAGAGAAACAGATACTGTTTATTTAGGATAATCTCCAACAGAGATTCTGGGATGCATTGCAGGCTCATGTTGTATTAAAAGGTTTTTAAGATATCATTATGCTGACTCAGAACTGGTCTTCTTCTCATTTCAGGCGGTAGCCTATCAGTAGGGTGACCAGACAGCAAGTGTGAAAAATCAGAACAGGGGGTGGGGGGTAATAGGAGCCTATATAAGAAAAAGCCCCAAAAATCGGGACTGTCCCTATAAAATCGGGACATCTGGTCACCCTACCTATCAGGTGGGGAAAAAATTGAGGTGTCCCAAAAAGTTTCCAGGCAATCATTTAACAATCAATATTTCCTGAGAATTAGAAATTGTTATAACTCTATGGTGGCAATGCAAACAATTTATTCAGACCCCTTATAGTGCTGTGATAACCTTATGGGCACCAAATCCAGGCCCCACATGCCCACTGACACAAGGATGCTGATCAGTGCTACGTGGGCTCTAAGGGTATGCCTACACTGCAATTAAACACCTGTGGCTGGCCCGTGTCAACTGATTTGGGTTTGGGAGCTCGACCTATGGAGCTGATTAATTGTGGTGTAGACATTTGGGCTCAGGCTGGAGCCTGAGCTCTGGGACCCTTCCAACTCATGGGGTCCAGGAGCCCGGGCTCCTGCCCAAGTCCAAATGTCTACACCACCAGTAAACAGCCCTGCCCAACCCCCATGAGTCCAAGTCCGCTGACAAAGGCTAGCCGCAAGTTTTTAATTACAGTGCTCACATACTCTGAATGCCCACCAACATTGATTGAGGCCCACCTCCATATCTAGGCCAGGCCTTGTGCGCCAGCTGATACTAACCAGACATGGGCCCTGCTATTGGGAACTAGCATCTGCTCCCTAGTGTTAACTAAGTGACAGTCCCCCCACCCCACTGTTGACATTATTCCAGTCCAGGACCCACTAACTCCAACCAGGCCCAAGCACCACATGCTCACTGACACTAACCTGGCTTAGGCCTTGTGTACCTGCCAATGGTAAATGGTTGCCAAGCAACTCAGCCAGGCACAGGCTCCAAAGATTGCTGATGTGAACTAGGCCAAGGCCACACACGCACTAGCACTAACTTGGCCCTGCATGGCTGCTAACTGGTCCCAGGCCCTGCATGCAACTGATACTAACCTGGCCGAGACCTGACATGACCAAACATGCTAATTTGGCCCAGGGTTTGCTTACCTGCGGATGGGCTGGCACCAGGCCGGATGTGCCCCTAGATACTTGCTGGCCCCAAACTCCATTCCTGCCGCATAACAAGGAGCATGTAATGCAGTAGCACAACACACAAAACAATTTGCTCTTATGTAAGGAGGGCAGCCTCTCCTGCACTTCCCATTTGGGATAGAGCTGCTATTTGTAATGCTCAGGATCTGCTTTGTAGAAATGCTTCATCTTCAACATTCAAAGGCTTCATTATTGCAATATATCAGTGGCAGGTCTTTTTCTAGGGATAAATCCGTGTCATGGAGTTGGGGGAGACAAGGCCCTGCACCCCCGGCTTCCTGCGATTCACCATGACTCTCAGCCAGCCAGTAGAACAGAAGGTTTATTTAGATGACAGGAACACAGTCCAAGACAGGTCTTGCAGGTACAGACAACAGGACCCAGTCAGTCAAGTCCATCTTGGGGGGGGGGGGAGGGAGGGGAGAGAGGCAGGGAGGCCAGAGCCTCTTTGGGAGGCCAGAGCCCCATCTGGCTCTTCTCCATTTCCCCAGCCAGCTCCAAACTGAAACTCCCTCCAGCCGTCTCACTCCCCCTCCCCCCGGCTCTTCCCCCAGCCTTTGTCCCGTTTCCCGGGCAGAGGTGTTACCTGGCCTCCAACCCCCCTCCTGGGTTCTCATGTTACATGCTCAGGTATCCTCCCTCAAGGCCAGTCTCCCATCCCCAATGGAGACAGTCCCAGCAAAACTCCCCTGCAACCTTCCCAGGTCAATACTCCCCCCACTCAGTATTCAAAGACCACATTAAGAACATTCCCACTTCATCATAATCCGTGTGTGTGGAATCAGTGAATAGTAGATACCAAGTAAGTGGTGAACAAGACTACTTTGCCTCCCACTAGATACATAATCTCAGGTATTTCTAAATTGCCAATTATCACAATATCTAAATTGCACTGTCAGCATCAGGTAACTTCAAAGAATTGCTCCTTAAACATGGTACAGTCTCTGGATGCCCTATGTGGGAAGTTTCTTAACTTTCATTAGGTGGATACTGGTGGAATATTTGGGAAAGCTAACACACGGAGCACCGTGTTTCTTCTTTTACAAATTGCTATAGATTAAGGCACTGTAGCTCCAATTCTGGCCAGAGAGATTATGACCCTGCACTCAGATCCCCAACTAGCGGTTGAAATGCCTTGTCCCCGATCACAAAGTCAGAAGTGAGACCTCCACAATGGATTCGTAGCTTATTCCCCCTTCTGTTGTATTTTGCAGAAATGCAAAGGCTGGAAATATTTATGGGTTTAGCTTCTATTTTCATGTAATTGAAGCCAAATGAAGGATGTAAACGGAAAGAGACTTCACAAAAGAAAAACCTCTACATTTAAGCTGAAGTATCACAGGTGGCATTTATTTTTCAGTGGCATTAGGTTAGTAGCAAAAGTCATAGAGCAATTCCACATACAGAAAGCCAACCTTCGTTCTGTCACTGCCTTCAATACAGACAGAGGGCTTAAATTATCATGTGTGGTAGGTACCTGCTTAGTCAAAAAAATTCATTAATATTAACCTGAGATTAGACAAACCAATTAAAATCCCATTCCTTCACCAAAAGATGGGGCTATAGAATTCATTAAGTAGTGAATTGCTTTAAAATTAATTTTAACTAAATGGATTCCAGTTTGATTTAGCCTTAGGTGCTCAGTGATCAGAGTATTCTGAATATTAGTCTGTTCATTGATCACCGTACCAGAATCTAGCTTATATTTAATAGATAATCTTAAATTGTTCCGAAAAGAGCACAGAAACTGGCAGAAGAAAATACATCCCTATAACTTAAAATGAAGTTGCTTATGACTTATATTAGAAATTTCCTGAACCACAGTATTTCCTTCTAAGGTCTGGTCTATACTACCCGCCTGAATCAGCGGGTAGAAATCGACCTCTCGGGGATCGATTTATCGCATCCCGTCGGGACGCGACAATCGATCCCCGAATCGGCGCTCTAACTCCACCAGCGGAGGTGGTAGTAAGCGCCGCCGACAAAAAGCCGCAGAAGTCGATTTTGCCGCCGTCCTCACAACGGGGTAAGTCGGCTGCAATACGTCGAATTCAGCTACGCTATTCACGTAGCTGAATTTGCGTATCTTAAATCGACTCCCCGCTGTAGTATAGATGTACCCTAAGATGCTTAGATAGCATGAGTTCCCAGGTTAAAAGGGCATGGTTTGGCAGTGTTCAGGCTTACTGTTCTGCTTATCTCCTTATTCTCTTCTGAATCTCCTTAACCAGACAATTATTTTGCAAATTCCTCATGGGATTCATTGATACAATCTAAAACAATATGCAATTTGTTATAAGAAAAGTGTGCAGCTCCGAAAAACCCACTTGAGGAATTTAAGGTAATACTCATATTGTGAGAGTCTATCTGTGTGCAGCAATGTTGTCCCTGCGCTGTGATCCCACTAGATCTCACAAGCAGGGTTGGGTCACTACTTGAAATGGAGCTCTTCAAGGAACATCTAGATGCTGCTAGAAGTACTATGCGTTATACAGCAGGTGAAACACCTACATCACCTAAGTGTTATGAGGTGACATTCATTAACATTTGTAAAGCATTTTGAGATCCTTAGATGAAAGGTATCTACAAAGATATCTACAGTAAGGCATTTGATATGGTTCCACATGGGGAATTATTAGCTAAATTGGAAAAGATGGGGATCAATATGAAAATTGAAAGGTGGATAAGGAACTGGTTAAAGGGGAGACTACAAAGGGTCATACTGAAAGGTGAACTGTCAGGCTGGAAGGAGGTTACTAGTGGAGTTCCTCAGGGATCGGTTTTGGGACCAATCTTATCTAATCTTTTTATTACTGGCCTTGGCACAAAAAGTGGGAATGTGCTAATAAAGTTTGTGGATGACACAAAGCTGGGAGGTATTGCTAATACAGAGAAGGACCGGGATAGGAAGATAAAAGTGCAAGGTCATGCATTTAGGGATTAATAAGAATTTTGGTTATAAATTGGGGACACATCAGTTGGAAGTAACAGAGGAGGAGAAGGACCTCGGAGTATTGGTTGATCACAGGATGACTATGAGCCGCCAATGTGATATGGCCGTGAAAAAAGCTGATGCGGTCTTGGGATGCATCAGGCGAGGTATTTCCAGTAAAGATAAGGAGTGTTAGTACCGTTATACAAGGCACTGGTGAGACCTCATCTGGAATACTGGGTGCAGTTCTGGTCTCCCATGTTTAAGAAGGATGAATTCAAACTGGAACAGGTACAGAGAAGGGCTACTAGGATGATCCGAGGAATGGAAAACCTGTCTTATGAAAGGAGACTCAAAGAGCTTGGCTTGTTTAGCCTAACCAAAAGAAGGCTGAGGGGAGATTTGATTGCTCTTTATAAATATATCAGAGGGATAAATATCAGGGAGGGAGAGGAATTATTTAAGCTTAGTACCAATGTGGACACAAGAACAAATGGATATAAACTGGACATCAGGAAGTTTAGACTTGAAATTAGACGAAGTTTTCTAACCATTAGAGGAGTGAAGTTCTGGAACAGCCTTCCAAGGGGAGTAGTGGGGGCAAAAGACATATCTGGCTTCAAGACTAAGCTTGATAAGTTTATGGAGTGGATGGTATCATGGGATAGCCTAATTCTGGCAATTAATTGATCTTTGATTATTAGCAGGTAAATATGCCCAATGGTCTGTGATGGGATGTTAGATGGGGTGGGATCTGAGTTACTACAGAGAATTCTTTCCTGGGTGCGTCTTGCCCACATGCTCAGGGTTTAACTGATCGCCATATCCGGTGTCGGGAAGGAATTTTTCTCCAGGGCAGATTGGCAGAGGCCTTGGAGGTTTTTCGCCTTCCTCTGCAGCGTGGGTCACGGGTCACTTGCTGGAGGATTCTCTGCACCTTGAGGTCTTTAAAACCACATTTGAGGACTTCAATAACTCAGGCATAGGTTAGGGGCTTGTTACAGGAGTGGGTAGGTTAGATTCTGTGGCCTGCGTTGTGCAGGAGGTAAGACTGGATGATCATAATGGTCCCTTCTGACCATAAAATCTATGAGTCTATTGCTGAGAGAGAGAGAGAGAGAGAGAGAGAGAGAGAGAAATTCCAACACCTGATTCTTCATTAGAGAATCCCAAAATACTGAGCAATGTGTCAAAGAAGGCCAGCTTCTCGCCTGGCGTAAATCAGTATAGTTACACTGATTTACTGTGCTATCATAGTTACTCTTTGTGAGCACACAAAATCAGTACAAATCAAAGACGCGGTGACTATTGGGACTGCTTTAGCATGCGTTTTGTTTAGCTTGTGAATATAAAGAGTGCCCCATTCCCAGACCTCTCTGTGTAAGGTTGTAGGCGTGCCATTACCTCTTGGTCTGCATAATTAAAGAGACACAAGTATCTCACACCCAATAAACCTGCTTATCAAAATCTGAGCAGAGTGTTAAGAAAATTCAAATGTCGTATAGAAAAATAAATGTGAAGGTGCCTTACAAAATACATAAAACATGCAATTGATTCTCTCACAAAGGGTGCGACATGAGACCCAATCTCGAGATGTAGTTGTCAACCTGGCTATTCTAACTTGGGTGGTTTGGAAGTGAATTAGCTCCTTTGGCTTACAGAGATCTGGGGTGGCACAGGCAGCAGGGAAACTCTCTTTCTCAGTGACATCATATCTTTGTGTTTCAGAATTAACACAGCTGCAGGAGAATGTGCTGTAGCAGAAGAAACAAATCTTAATAAATCCAATTGCTAGAATAAAGACGACATGAGTGAAGACTGCAATAAACATTAAATGAATTTTCAGATAAAAAAGTATAAAAATCATGTTTAAGATATAAATATAAAAGCCAGGATATCTTAAGCTTGATTGTTTTGGGGGATTTCCAAGGTTAATAAATTAACCACCATAAAATGAAAGAATAGCTAAAAAATTGATAAGATGGTAAATTTGGATTTACAGTGTGAGTCAGACATGCCATGAATTTTAGTTCAGAACAAGCTGAGAAAATAAAACAATGAAAGGCATTTTTAACTGGCAACCTCTATTCCCAGACAGGGTGTGTGTATGTGGAAAGTTGTGTGGTTTCCTTGGAATTCTTCCATCATAGTCCAGATTTGCATGCAAGAGCCCTGGCGTGCAGTGCCCTCAACCAACAGTAACTGCAGATCTGCTTGAGGCAATGCTTTCAAGCAGCTTGCTTGGGTTAGTCCACCAAATTGATTTTGGGTGAGGAGAGTGTTGGGAAAATCCAGCAGACAGTTGTCAGCCCAGCTCTGCCCTCTCCCTACTTGATCTCTATACTCTCCTGCAAAGGAGCTTTCATGAGGCTTTTGTGAAGGGATGCCATAAAACCAGGCTTCCCAGAGTAGACAGCATCAGTGTTCAGATCTCCTGGCGACAGGTGAGGTATTAGAAAATATATTAGATTCCTGTGACTCCTGAACCAGACATGACCTCCTTAGCTGCTCTCTTGCAAAGAGAGAGAGAAGCATTGGGTGCTTAAGGAAAAAGGTGTCAGTTCTCAAGCTCTTTACTGTATATTAACAGGAGAATGGCTTTGAAGGAGTAGCTTGGTATTTACTACATGAAAAAAACATGAAGAACCACATGGGTCAGTATGAATAATTACTGAAATTCCCTATAGAATTTCAGACTCCTTTAAATGGAATAACACAAAAACCAAGAATTTCCAGGATCAGGAAACAGTATGAGAAAATGTAATACTAATAAAAATACCAAAGCAAATGCAGAACCAATTCAACAAAGATGAACTATCCTCTAGATAGGTTTCAGAGTGGTAGCCGTGTTAATCTGTATCAGCAAAAACGATGAGGAGTCCTTGTGGCACCTTAGAGACTAACAAATTTATTTGGGCATAAGCTTTTGTGGGCTAAAACCCACTTCATCAGATGCATGGAGTGAAAAATATAGTAGAGAGATAGCCCCCACTTGGTAAGGCAACTCCCATCTTTTCATATGCTGTGTGTTTATACCTCTCTACTGTATTTTCCACTCCAAGCACTGAACTATCCATGGATGACATTTGTGTCCACTCTAAAACAACTATCCTGTGTCACAAATCACATGATCTAAGAATTATTGGTATGTGGCCTTACCACTCCCTGGTTCTAGCAGTACAGAAACATCACAAGGAAACTATACAAACTCTTCTGGGCAATTAGGAGGATAGAAGTACTATTAATACTACGTGGATTTCCACTTTTTAACTTAAAAAGAAGAACAGGAGTACTTGTGGCACCTTAGAGACTAACAAATTTATTAGAGCATAAGCTTTCGTGGACTACAGCCCACTTCTTCGTGGGCTGTAGTCCACGAAAGCTTATGCTCTAATAAATTTGTTAGTCTCTAAGGTGCCACAAGTACTCCTGTTCTTCTTTTTGCGGATACAGACTAACACGGCTGCTACTCTGAAACCTGTCACTTTTTAACTTGTGATCAATCCCACTCTTTATCCCTTTCTTCTTGCTTTGGAGTTTTGGAAGGGCTATATTTTAGATCTGCCCCCTGAAGGTAATGCCAGTTTGTAAATCTGAATGGTGTCATATGTGCTTTCTCCACTTTTAGCCTCTGGCCCCTGTGTGAGTGGATGTCCGAAGTTAGTTTCAATCCAATGGAAGCAATAACTTTTAGTTATTTTTATGACAGCCACATTAACACTAAACAAATTGATTATGATTAGTTTATCACAGTGAATTAAAGATAAGAAAATGAAAGTGTCTCCCTATTTACTGAAACAAAGCTGAAAAATTGGATTTTCAAGTCATTTTTCATCAAATGCTGGCTCTCTTTGCATACATCTGGACAGAAGGTGGCACTATAGAGTCTTTTAGTAACTGTTTCTTGAATGATATAGCTCTGACCTGAGAGACTTTGAGGGTACCGGATAAATAATATGACAAAAAGGGTGAAGAAAACAGTGAGCGAGTGACTAACCTAGGTGCCCTTCACGTAAAGTTGTAAGTGTGAATAATCAGAGAAATTTTCCCCACTTAAACACGGCTTCTGTCTAAAAGACAAGTGTTGCATGGACACAAAGGAGGAAAAGGGATTCTCTCCTCATCTGTATGTCACCTTACAAGCTTTTGTTTTCTGGACAATAGCAAATTCTAGACTGAATATAATTTAAAAACCAATTTAAATAATACTGAAATAGTTTATTTAGAGCTAATAGCAGAGTTTTATAAAACCAGGGACTCTTGCATTGGTTTGTTACTGATTTCCAGGATGGCAAATGATAGGTCATGAAAGGACAACATTGCTCAGCAATAGCTAAAATGTTAAATAGTATAAGCCAGAAAATATGGGTTAACGTGCAGTGCCTCCAATAGAAGCATATAGAAATATCACTCTGTGCACACTGGTTACATTTGCCCCTCTGTAGAGAGCTAGTCACTTATGAAGACTTAAGTGGAATCTGCTGCTCTTTGCATTGGGGTGAATTTTAGCCAGTGTTTGCGTCATTTGCAAATTTTTTATTACTTCCGTTTTTGTAAGCCAACTCAAACCTTTAAAAGTCCATTCCCCTGTAAGGGCAAGTTACACATGTTAAAAAGGCATTAAAAAGGCACGTTATTAATTCTGATCAAAGTACATTTTTCAATAGTAAAAAAAATAATGTAAATGCACTGATAGGCTGAGACGAGCCCGGTGGGATTTCAGACCAAAGGGTTTTCTTTTATTGGAAAAGTTACTAATGGTTGAAAAGATGAGAACTCCCCTTTTAATTAATATTATCTGAAAGTTACAAGGGATATTTAATGGCAATGAAAGTTTTTCCTGTTCATATTTCCTGAAATATAAAAATTCTGCACAGAAATGAACTGTAGGAGTTGTCACTGTTGATTAGAATGCTGCGTCTAGCAGGTCAGAGTATTCTAATTTCTTCTATGGTAAAAATTCTTGGAGCTGATGTCCCATGGGCGTTGCAAAGAGATACAACACCGAGGAGGAGACTGAGTATGACTAGAAGTAGCCAAAGCAGGGTCTGCACTGGAGGGAAGCTGGGGGAAGTGGTAAATTGGGGCCCAGCCAGGGTCTCCCTCCTCCCCACACCTGCCGGGACCCAGACCAGTGTAGGGAAGACCTCACCACCCACCTCTGGTGGTACCCCACCATGTAGCACTGGGGGAGAACTGCAGAGTGGAGCCAGCCAGAGCCCCAGCTGGTAGGACCAGAACCAGCCAGAGCAGGGACCACTGGGCATTCAGAGACCTTCCTACAGTTTAACTGGACTTTCTCTGCCCTGTGCTGATTGGCCGTTTGCTCTAACCCCGCCCCCCTGGGTCTCTTCACCTCAGCATCACTCCACACCTGCACCCTTACTCTCTTCTCCCCTGCCCCGTCCCCCTCAACCCTGCCCCTCCCTTCCCTGTTCTTTCCATGTAGCTGATCCCCTCCTAAGTAACCCCCCAAAGGAACAAACCAATAAATCCTGACACTGACATGCCGTTTGCTGCCATCACGCAGGTCTCTGCTGGTGTGTTCCAGCCCTTCCCACCCTGTGTCCGTCTGGTCTATTGCGACTGGCAGCTCTTCAGGCAAGGACAGACTGCCCCTCTGTGTCCACAGCACCTAACACAATGGGGCCCTGTTCTTGGTTGGGCTTTAGGCACTAATGTAATTAATATGATTTAATAATAAACAGTGAGCCAAGGGTGTGCCCAAGAACAGTGTATTTACTGCCAGCTCCTTCAACTCCTAAATGAAAAGTTCCTTCCTCCAGGACCAAAGCCTAGGAAGTTTGCATCTTGTCAAAGGGAAAATATTCCTTGGCACCAATCTCTAACCTACTTACAAGGTGAAAGTGAGAACTCTGACCAACTGGGACTTTTTAAAACTGAAAAACAGTGCACAGAAAGCATATTTCCTTATATAAGGAGGCCTGAAAGTCCCTCGCTTACCGTACTTAATATTTTAATCAGCTTTTTCTTTGTTGCTTTCTGTTTTACCAACACTAACAAGGTAGCTTGACTCATGTGATTGCATAGAAATACTGCACTCCCTGAAGAGGAGTTAATTATTCACACAGTCATTTCCACTTCTCCAATCCCCAGGAACATGTGCTGACTATTCTTTGGGGCAGCTTCTCAAACATCCCAGTTCAAAGGATATTAAAGAACCGCCACTAAGAATCACGACTTGTCCAGCAAGGAGGCTGGTGAAGATATTGGCATATTTGTTGTATGTTTTGCTCTGGGTCTTTTCCATGTCTTAAGTCCCCATCACTATGGAAGTAATAGTATCAATAAGTCTGTTCATTCCCCCTGCTCAGTCCATCCTTGACCTCTCTGCTGAGACTTCCAGGAAAGGAGACAATGACAACTGTCCACAGAGAATTGGACTGGACAATTCATTTCAGGAGGACACCAACCATTCATGCAAAAAGGAATAACTTACTTATTTTCTTTACACAATAAGACTAATTCCAGCCACCATTAACCTGGGTTATAATTGACAGGAAGCCTAAATTTCAATAGTGTTCAGAGCTAGATTTTTAAGTGCTGTATCACTGACAACTAGGCCAGATTTTTAAAAAGTTCCAGATGTTGGGTTCTGACTCTGAACTCTTTTCAAAGTCCATACCAGTGATTAACACTTTATTTAGTGCTTTATTTTTTGAAGCATATGTACAGCTGCCTTGCAGGATAGGGCATAGGTAAATTATAATAAACAATTCCAGAGCTCGTAGTTCAGTTTGCAGCTGACAAGGGATGAGCAACAGTAGTGAAAACAAACAAAAAAACCCAGCTATAATAAACCCCACTGTTAGTCACAGACCCAGCTGGCTGTGTGATATAATGCTGCTGCCAAGGACCAATCTTGAGGAGGACACCAGAGGGCTCAGCTTTTCTGCTGGAGCCAACTATAGAGAAATCTAGTCCACCATCATCCTGAAGGTGCAGTGGCAATTGATTACTCCAATTTCAAATACATGCCAGTAGGACTGGGCATGCATTTCTTCTCTTGTGGCCTGGGAATGGGAGAAGCAGAGATGTGACACCCATAGAATCATAGAATCATAGAATATCAGGGTTGGAGGGGACCTCAGGAGGTCATCTAGTCCAACCCCCTGCTCAAAGCAGGACCAATTCCCAACTAAATCATCCCAGCCAGGGCTTTGTCAAGCCTGACCTTAAAAACCTCTAAGGAAGGAGATTCCACCACCTCCCTAGGTAACCCATTCCCGTGCTTCACCACCCTCCTAGTGAAAAAGTTTTTCCTAATATCCAACCTAAACCTCCCCCACTGCAACTTGAGACCATTACTCCTTGTTCTGTCATCAGGTACCACTGAGAACAGTCTAGATCCGTCCTCTTTGGAACCCCCTTTCCGGTAGCTGAAAGCAGGTATCAAATCCCCCCTCATTCTTCTCTTCTGCAGACTAAACAATCCCAGTTCCCTCAGCCTCTCCTCATAAGTCATGTGCTCCAGCCCCCTAATCATTTTTGTTGCCCTCCGCTGGACTCTTTCCAATTTTTCCACATCCTTCTTGTAGTGTGGGGCCCAAAACTGGACACAGTACTCCAGATGAGGCCTCACCAATGTCGAATAGAGGGGAATGATCACGTCCCTCGATCTGCAGGCAATGCCCCTACTTATACAGCCCAAAATGCCGTTAGCCTTCTTGGCAACAAGGGCACACTGTCGACTCATATCCAACTTCTCGTCCACTGTAACCCCTAGGTCCTTTTCTGCAGAACTGCTGCCTAGCCATTCGGTCCCTAGTCTGTAACAGTGCATGGGATTCTTCCGTCCTAAGTGCAGGACTCTGCACTTGTCCTTGTTGAACCTCATCAGGTTTCTTTTGGCCCAATCCTCTAATCTGTCTAGGTCCCTCTGTATCCTGTCCCTACCCTCCAGCGTATCTACCACTCCTCCCAGTTTAGTGTCAAAAGCAAGGTTGTGCCGTGTCTTCATTGTTTGTACTAGGTTTCTACCAATGCAGTTTTTATTCTGATTTAGCCTTGAGCCTATGCTGGGCCTCACTAGGAACCCACTGAACTTGTTATGTGTGTGCTCGTGCAGATCTTAATATTAAAGACATACGTACGATCAGCCTTTGTGTCCATGTATAGACAGTGCTTAGCAAATCGTGGTTGCTGTCAGAATACAGATAACAGTAGTTCTCATCATAAACCAGAGACCAGGAGTTCACCTGACTTAAGAGAGAAGGTGCTAGTGCAATGCGAGACTGGGACAGGCAACCCCAAAGGTGAGAAAGGTCTTTTCCTTGATCCTTTCTCATGCAGCTCAGTCATTCTCCCTCCCTGTCTCCCAGCAGTTGCTGTTATCCCAGTCCAAGGCCATCCATTTCAGGAAAAGAACTGGAAGCATACAGGCAAACACCCCGGATGGGGATGGAAGACATTCTGCCTGTTTGCCAGTGGAGAAGTCTGCTTCAGATTCAGCCACACCCCCATCCCAATCTACCAGAGACAGACTCCAGTCAGGATAACACAGCTTCTTTAGGTCTCTCTGGGATGTCTTGGCCTCCTACAGGGAGGGCATAACGCAATGTACTGCAACTATCAGTGTCTCTCTCTATTGGGGTTCTTATTGAACAAAATAGGGGCCTCACTTCCTACAACAACAGGGGCAGTGTATGGAGCCTTGAGCTCACCCCCGTACAGGCTCTGGAGAGAGCTACACCCAGCCCTCCTGTGCCAGACAGACGTGCTGACTCCATGCAGGGATCGCAGAAGACTTTACACCCAGAATAGGTAGGTGACCGAGGCCAGAGCAAAGAACTATGTATGTCACTCAATGTGAGAGGCAGCTTGCTCCCCATGAAATGTGATTGCTGTTGCAAGTACCAGGCACCTTGTGGCGAATGGAGACTATAGCAGTGTCCCCCAACTGGGACTGGGATTAAAGCCATCATGCTTGTGCAGTTTGAATCCTAACACGATTAGTGGCTTTTCATATTGTTGCATTTGTAACAGGATTATGCATCTGTAGTATTTCTGAAATTCCCTGCCCATTTGTCACACAGTTTGTTCTTCTGGGCATGCTGCCATGCAGTGAGATCAGGCAACGATTACCAGGGCACTGCAAAGGCACCCAAAGAGCACAGGACTCCTTCCACAACCGCTTGGTAAAACTGCTCTTTGTACGAAGATGAATAATATTTGCAAAGGACTGGGAAAGTCCTTCTCTGAGCTGATTCCAGGCTGCAGTAAGCACCTTTGGGAAGCAAACATGAGTTTCATTAGTGAATCTCACCCTGTTTCACCTCGTTTTCACTCCAGAGTTTCATAAATTCCTTGTGAACCCATAAGAATAAAATTACAATTTTGTGAAAGACTTGGCCTTTAACTACCGGTCACTTGTTCAAATCTGGCCAGGATGTAGTAACTCAAAGCTGCTCCCATCGGACGGGTGCTCAATAGCCTATGTTAAATGTGCTGTTGGCCCCAGACCAGTTCTTAGAGCACAGGCAACCACAGCACAAAAAGACCAATGTAACTGTCACTAACGTCCCCCTCCCCTGCGCCAGTCTCAGCACGGACTCCAAGGACTGCATGAGCGGTGAATGGGTGATGAAGTCTAAACTCCTCTTTACCTCATCCATGCTGGGTCCTACCAGTCAGGGTTGAGGTTGAGGCTTGTTGTTAGAGCCAGAAAGCAAAGCGATTGGAGGAGGATCATACACATGAATGACAGAGAGATTTAATTATGATCTTTGACAGTCTTCCTTAAGGGCAACAATGAACCCAACCCAATCCTTACTTAAAACAATGGGTCACAGCAACAGAACTGCAAACTCCAGCCTCCCCTAGTGCTGTCACTGTTCCAGAGGCCAATCAGACAGCAAAGGACACTTTCGCAGAGTGCATGCTCTGTGTTCCACTTACTGCAACTTTATGGAAGAGTTTTGCTAACAGGGGTTTTGGGAATGGAGCATTTTGCTAAAAACAGAGTACAATGGGGTTTCTATGCCAAGGAAAGGGTGAAGCGCCACAGTAGCCTCCCCTCTCTATAGGGGTATGCAGGGTAGAAGGGCAGGCCCAGAAGAGGGGAATTTATGTCACAGAGCACTGGAAAGCAGTGACTGGATGGAATTCCAGGGAAAGGAGTGGAGCTGGGTAGAGATCAGAAGCCTCTGCTCCTTGCTGCTTTTGCACATGGCTGCATTGTAGCCCTATGGCTAAAGAAAGCCCAGTGATATTTGTGCTGGGCTCCTAAGTGGCAGGATGTTGTTTTGTGTTCTTGCATAGAGCACAAACCTCCCCAGCGTTGAGACGCTATCCAGGCGGGAGAATCCTGGATTCCCAGACTCAGTTTGGCTCACTGCACAGAATATGCCAAAGCTTTTCTGATGACCCGGTGCCCATAAAGTTAAGCCAGCTACACTCGGTTTCCATTCCAGCCAGCAAGCAAAGCGAGATATCAGTACCGGACCCAGCCTAAGAACCTATGAATGCTCGTCTCTCAAGCATTTTACATTAAAAATCAATTTGGTTAAACATAGGTGCCAAGTTGTGGCAAGTGCCCTTGGGAACAAGGGCAGGAAGAAGGTTTACTTAACGTTTGTCCTTTGTTTCTATCTAAAAGAGTGAGAGAGTTTGTGTGGTGTGGGGAGGGGAGGGTGTTTCACACCCTTCTTTTGCTGCGTGGAATCCTCCTGGGGCACGTTGTGGCCCTGTCTCTGAGTGCTGTGCAGCCGCGGCTCTAACAGCATTCCAGATCAACGTCAGACTGTAGATGCTGGAACACGAATACTGATCCTGGGACATGAGCCAGAGAAGACAGCACAGACAACACGGCTAGGATTGGATGAGCTGCAGTGGGCTATGAGGGGGATGCAGGGAATACCTATTTTCAAAATTATTTTCTTGAATGGCTCCCTCTTCTGAGAGGCCTGTGCTTATTTACCTATAAAAACCAATCTGCTGAACCGAGGAACCCAAGCTAATTAACCGCAAGGCCCATACAGCAAGCAGTGCATCTCTTCACACCAACCAGCCATACCATCGCACCTGTGCAAACTCACCTTTTCTGGCCTCTCTCGATTCCCTCATAGGGAATCTGATGCTTTCTCTTTGCCAAGCTCCCACAATCTCCTATTCCCCAAACCTGCTTGCCATGTGTCTGACTAGAATGAGATCAGTGGTGTAAATTTACCAACATTTCTATATATAATTAGCTGTGTGGAGGCCAGAATTATATCCCCTGCTGTCCGTAGGAGCTAGGTAACTATGACATACTCAATCCACTTAGTTAAAGGAGTCCTTAAAATGAATTCTTGCTTAAAACATGCAAAAGGGGTTTCATTGGCTTTTTTTTTTTATTGGAGAGGTAAAAAACGCCAAAGCCTGTGTGTCTGTAGCTATGTTAATGCTGGGCTGGGCTCCCAGCCAAGGCATTAAGTGAAATCGAATTCCTGAAACCAGCTTTAATCAGCAGATTTTTAAGGTTAGAATTACTCTCTCCTCTAGAAGGCTTGCCAAGGTTAATTCTGTCCTGAGCATGCAGAATTAATGGGCTGGACATAGAGGAACATTTTTTTCATTATTTTCTTTTAAGTTTACAAAATCTCTAGAAGGAAAGGAGCCACATTTCGGAGCCACCTGAAGGGAAAAGCCACTTCAACAGCTTATTGATTTCTGTTCTGAAAACAGATACAAATATGAAAATGTGAAGTTTGTCGCCTTCCAGATGAGAATTCAACGCAAGAACAGCAGCAATTTGTCTTTAAAGGGAAATGCTAAATGGAATCCTCTCAGTTGCCTCTGTGTTCAGAGTTGGAAAAATGCTTCTTTGCCTCCAGTAAAGACAAGGAAAGCATTCTGCTCCCCCTTGCAGCCTGATGCATCAAGGGAAAAGGGGACTGATTCCTACTCCTGGAGAGCTATGCCAGCTCACCAGGGACACCTCCTGCCCAGAATGGTCTATAGTCACCACTCGGCATGCACATCTCACCTCGTCACAAGTTACATCACAGACAAAAATTCATTCTCCCAAGGAACTGGCAAAAAATAGGCACAATAGAACACGTGTATGTGAGGGGTGAGACCATCACACAAACCACAAAAGCATTTTGGGCAACAGACAGCGCACCACACTGGGTGAGCAATTCAGCAGACTACCCCATCCCGAGTCTGAAAAGATCAGTGTTTCTATGACTGAGGAAAGTCCAGGGTCTCTTTGTAACCCTCGCTCAGCCACCATCCTTGTCCTCTCCCCTCACAGTGCGGAAGCTGATCTCATCTCATCCCAAAGGGTGTAAAAGCCGAGGAAGGCATTCCACCCCGTCCCCATACAAACAGGGAGGGAGAAAGGGAAAAAGCTGGTCACAAACGGGGAACAGTTTGGTCGAGTGGAGTAAGTGTGACCCTGTGCTAATCCCTGCCTCACCCATACGTCCCTCCTCCCCTCTGTAAAACAGATGATAATTGTGACTGAGGGTTTGTTTTTGTCAATGAACTAAAATCCCTGCTGCCTTGTGGGTTAAGCCTTTAGCTAAAAGTTAGGGTTCCAGTCTGTAAAAACTGGCTCCATTGGATTCTTGGGGCCCTTGTGCCGTATTAGCCCCCAAATTATTCCATGATTACCTGACCTAGTATTCTTCAACTGCTATGCCACCTGACTGGCCTTCAGTACCTGCATAGCTAGATGTGTTCAGTGGGTGATGCATGTTTATGGGTGCTGGAAGGGAAAGATAACGGCAGAAGAACACAAGGTAGAAAAAGAAGATCTTGGATGGAGGTTGTGGTATTTTGGGTGGATCAAAAGGGACTAATCAGCCACAAAGAGATTAATAGAGCATAGTACAGAACGGGCTACCATGGCTGCAAACCTCCAGTAATAGAGATGACACACAAGAGGAAAATAATTAATATAGAATAGAATGATGTTAAGAATGAGTTATGAAAGTCCATAAGCTGCATTTCTAAATGCAGACAGATATGCTCAATGGACCTCTGGCAGGCCAGAAACTGTCTGCTTGGCGAGGAAGTTAATTAGCATTTCTAAAGACCTTCCTCCAGGTGACAATCACCCTGAGGATCCCAAATGTTTAGAAACACCCATTGTGGATCTATCTACAAAGAACTATGGTGAAAGGGGCTGTCTGGTATGATGATATACCAGAATGAGTGAGTAAACACTCAGGTACAGGAATGGGCAACAGGGTCACTTGATGATTACCTGTTCTGTTCATTCCCGCTGAAACATCTGGCATTGGCCACTGCTGGAAGACAGGACACTGGGCTAGATGGACCATTGGTCTGACCCAATATGGCCGTTCTTATATGCCAGGCATATGGAAGCACTGGATCTGGACCTGGGACTTGAGAACCAGGTTCTCAGAGAGTGTGTTCTGGGAAAGCAGAGGAGGGAGACGGGTTACTGACAACAGATCTTTGACAAAAGTGAGTCAAATGTAACATTTCCTTTTATTATCCTGTAAATAAGCTGAGAGGACTTTCTCTAGCTTATGAGAAGTTTAAATTTAGATGCGTTACCCAAATTGCTTCTTTTATTTTACAACCACTTTCTCTCGATTTTCAATAAATCTTGTTTTTAATGCAATTCTTAGGCTGCTGCTTGGGTAATTGCTCACAGAGTCCCCCAAAGAGAACAGCCTCTGTAAGGAGAGGTGGTGGCGGCTGTCTGGAGCCCTAGCCCCACTCAGAGATCCCAGGCTATACCTGCACATTGAGCTGGAGGGGTGATTTCCACCTCGGGTAGATGCACACGTGCCAGCTTTGATTGAGCTAGTGCGTTACAAAGAGAAGTGTAGCCACCCCGGCACCAGCAGTGGGATGTGGTAGGCCCCCGAGTAAGTACCCAGGGTCCCAGGTGGGATTGTACTCAGGACGACCATCTCATCCCTCTACTTTGTAATGCTACACTATCAAAGTTAGCACATATACATGCACCCAAGCTGGAAATCACGCCTCCAGCTCAAAGTGTGCATGAACGCTTAGACAAAAGCCCCCAGCAGAGGTGTCCTCTCTCAGAAGGGGTTGTGTTAAGGGTGGAGGTCAGGCAAACAAGCCAGAAGAGTGCAGAGCAGTGATGTAATTAGAATAAACGAATGAAGGTTTCAAAGGTCCTGAGAAGTTATCCCGTAACCAGGCTACCTGAGCCTACGGAGACTATCCAATACCCTGCCGAGGCACCAATAGAACTACAAATAACAGGGACTGGTGTTATTTTTCTTGCCATTATTTCTCATGGACTTCGCTGGAAATTTTAGGTGTGCAAGAAATGTAGGATTTTGTCCTGAAACTTCTGTCACCTCAGGAGACTCCTCTCTGTGCTAATGACCCCGCTAGCTAAGACACTGCCTCCTTGTGAGTGTTACACTTTGCTGGCCAAAGGGTTGTCAGTACAGACTAGTTTTCTGTAGCTCTCCCCATCTGGAGGGTGGTGAAAGCACTTGGGGTTTATCCTCCTAATATCTGCTGAGGAAGAGAAACCAAAGAAGAAGATTCAATGAATTTGCGTGCTAACAGCTGGGAAGTGTTCGGGGTGAAAGCTGGCACTGTCTCCATTCTCTGAACAAGCCAGCAGTCTCCATATCATGCCAGAAACAGAGATTGCTGGTGGAGCAGAAATTCAGGAGTCTGAATATGCAAAAATCAAGGTCTCCCCCTTCCTCTCCTATGCTAAACTCTTTGCCGTAACACAGGGGTGTGCGGAGCTATCATTTTGTCAATGCCTTCTGTGCAAGCAACTTAATCTAGCTCAAAGATTGGTTAAACTCCTGACAATTTGCAAAAGTGATGCCATTGTCTTTGCACTCAGAATCCCCTGTGCACAGTTAGAGGAAGAACACTGCCGAGTCCCTGTTGGATGTGAAACTTGTATATGTCTTTAGAGCGGCTCAACTACAACTGGCTTCTGTCTATGCCCAGGGCCGGCTCTAGGCACCAGCAAAACAAGCTGGTGCTTGGGGCGGCACATTTTTAGGGGCGGCATGGCCGGCGCCAGAATGCCGCCCCTAAAAACGTGCCCCGGCCGCCCTAGCTCACCTCCGCTGCTGCTGCCACGGCGCGCGAAACAGCTGATTCGCGCTCTGCTAGTCGCCCTCCCTCCCAGGCTCTCAAACCTGGGAGGGAGGGGGAGACTCCGAGTGGCAGCGGCGCGGCGCCACTTCTCCCCCTCCCTCCCTCCCTCCCAGGCTTGAGAGCCTGGGGGGAGGAGTCAGGGCTGGGATTTGGGGAAGGGGCGGAGTTGAGGCGGGGCCGGGGGTGGGGTAATTAAATAAGGGGGGGGGGCGGCCAAAATTGTTTTTGCTTTGGGCGGCAAAAATCCTAGAGCCGGCCCTGTCTATGCCGGCGGCTCCCTAAGAGTCAGGCCCTTGTAGATCCCAAGACACCTTACTAATGAATGTTCTGTTGACTTAAAAGGCCCTCTTCCAATAGAGAGAGAGATTTCTGCATATAGACTTGCCCATTTTAAATGCATTTCACAGATTATGTTACCAACGTGCTGAAAACTGGAAAAATATCAGTGTTTGTGGGGTTTTTTTTATGCTGAGCTCGTTAATGTTATTGTGTCTTATTCAAAAAAAAAAAAAAAAAGATCGTGCTGAGGTGCTCTTCTTTAACAAGAACACCTTGAAGATGAAAATGGAAAAGCAAAAGAACCAGAAATTCAAGATAGGGCTGGACAAGCTTTGAAATCCTTCTCCCCACTGAATTACACTGAATTTACTTTAAAAAGTAAAATCCTTATGGCTTTTGTTCAGATTTTCACACAATTCCCAATTCCCCTAATAAAAAGTTAAACCAAATCATATAAAACCTGCACCTCTACAATGTTAAGAAATGCACCTGGGTAAATATTTTGGAATGAGTCCTCAACTTTCAAATATTTCTGCTATTTGCACACATCATGGACACATTTAGTGCAGAATAATGGGAAAATGGGGGGTTTCCTGCCTCCTGTCCAGAATGGAGACAGGAGACAGTTCCATCTTCTCACTCACAGCCCAGCATGAATTCTCCTGCCATGGCTCCTTTCCCAGGCAGCGAGCTTTCAGCAAATGTAAATCAGAAGATCACCTTCCTTCCCCATTCAACAAGCAATTTCTTCAGAGCTCCTTCTCTCCCCTCTGCCTGACAGCCAATTTCTCAGGCCTTTCTTGCTTCTCCCAGATAGAAGAAGAGACACAGAAGAATTAACCTGTTAGCAAAAGGGCACGCTTCCCATATACCAAACCCCTAACTATATGGGATTTACACTGAAATCCCTAAACAAACGGTCTTTTCAAAGAAACATACTCATGGCACAATTAAAATGCCCCAAATAAAGGAATCTGATTAGCAAGCAAGTTAAATCCATAAAACAGTTAAATGAGAAAATCTACTTTGCACAAACCTTTCCACATACGGTAGGATGAGAAATTCCCTCTGAAAGGACTCCTGAAGTCAATGAATGAACATGTAAAAGAAAGAGACCACTTCCCTGGCCCCATGTTATCCCGCACTCTTACAGAACCCTGCCTGCCCCTGAAACAAGATGGGCCAGATAACAGAATTCAAGCCACACATCCCAGGAGGTAATTCACAACGGTCTATTCACCTATAAGTCCAGGTCTATAGGTCCCCCAGTAGGAGAATAAATTATATTGAGGTGTCAGCTTCTGCCAGGGGGACTGACTGGTACAATAAAACAAAGAGACACTAAGTAAAGTGAGACAGATCAAAGGGGGATATTCTGGTCTTTTATTCCATTAGAATCTCAGAATTAAAAATGTCTTTGTTAAGTTTCTTTGCAAGACTGGCGTTTAACACCTAGGGCTCACACCCTGCCATTCCTAAGTACTTTCACTTCTGAATCTCCAGTTTCTACAAGCAAAATGCCTCTGCCCTGTGCCAAGCGGTTCTTGCTGCAAACTGAGAGCTCATTCCCCACCTTGAAGAGAATGAAACGACAACCTTGGGCCCCAACGACTACCTAGATCTGCAAAGACACACTAGGCTCCATTTTGTACTGCCTCTTTTAGTAGGTAGAGCAAATACTTCTATATTTCTTTGGACACTGTAGTTGATGCTAACTGTTCTAAGATTAGCTTTTAAAAGTAACATTTTTGTGGTCCACAGTGGAAAGTTAAAATTGCAGATAAGAACAAAAGGCAAATGGTTAAGAAATAAGGGACAGGGAATAGAGAGACAACAGGGTAACAATTGTTTTAATGGCTTGTGATACTAACAGGCATGCTGGATGAAAAGCCATCATTGCTGTTGTTAGGCCTCATGTTGTTAAGCAGTGTGTACTTAGGCCTAGCAACTAATCATACATCCATTAAACAACTCTACTGCACTGTATATCCATCTGTAATTACACCTACATTTTCAGAGCGCCTCCACAGATTTTCATCAGGGATAATGTATTGCCTCACAGTAGCAGCAACCGCAGCCATGATCAAACCTCCCAGGAAAGCGAGTGAGGATCTAACTTTATTCTTAATGAAAAGATATGGGTCTCTTAAATTAACTACAGTCTCTGAGCCCAATCAAGATCTGCTCTTAACCTCAGCCCTGCAAATTATCTACTCTGCTATATAAGAGGCTTGGGAAAGAGGGAATGCTGTATTTTAAACCGTGTAATGACATGCACGCTGCATGTGGTACAAATTTCCTTGGACGTATAAATGGGAAAGAAACAGGTTTTATGTCGTTATTCTGCTCATTTAAAATATGAGCAGTCAGATTCCAGCACAGCCCTAACCAGCACCGCTCTGGTAAGGAATCTTGCAGGCACAAGGTAAAAGTTGTGTGCCGTGGAGTGCTTAGGAACCTGTGGATCATTTAATCCAACCTGCCTGAGCGGGCTTGCAAGGACACCTCAGCGCTTCTTCTTGGGGAGGAGGATGAAAAAGAAACACGTAACTTTTCACACAATAACCTGAGTTCCAGAGGAATAAATCAAAAAGTACAAATCTGTTCTCTTGCATTTATCTTGAATGTTCCCTTTATTTAATATATTTATTTAAATATGCACATGTAGCAATTATTCCAGTTTTTTCACTGACATTTTATGGTATTTTACTATTTTAAAAGCCCCAGCAGTTTTAACATGCTTATTTCCCAGCAGATGCACTCTCTATCCAGTCTTCCTGAAACTGATTTACCCAGACTGCGTGCAAGTAGTTATCAATATTCACCACAGGTCGCTGGTTGTTTGCAGTAAAATTTTTGTTTTGTACCTCGGAGCAATTTTCCATCTGTGTTTGTAAAGAGAACCCAGGAAATTCTCTCTTAGTGAAACTGAAAGGCCAGAGCAGGGTTAAAAGAGTCGGGACAACAAAAAAAACCTGTGGGTATTTAAGATCAAGTGCTTATTTCCCCCCAAATTAGCAAGCACTGAAAAATCTCAAAACTTTATATAAGTGTCATCTGCCTTTTCAAACAGACATGAAATAAGTGCCCTCTGAGATCAGGTTATCTCGTAGCAGATGGTCTTTCCTTCAGGACACACAGGCTAAAACCACAGACACGTTCCAAATCCATTTAAACATCAGATTACGTTCATTCCTGTCAGCTAAAGAGCTAGGAGACTTCACCAGTTCCAGCCTGCTCCATTAATCAAAATTCAGTAAGAAAAGCCAATGTGCTGCTGTAAAATCCCGACTTGATGCCAGTACCATGCACAGGGATTCCAATGCCATCAATCTTACTTTCTCTCCCTTAACACTAGATTGTGGCTGGGGAAGCGGAAGGGGTGATGGAGGCTTGGTCAAGTGAGCAACACCAGGAGAGGCAATTTTCTGACATGTCTCATAGGGCAGAATGACATGATGTTGATGGGGACATGTTAGGAAACCAGCCTAAACACTCCTTTAAAAAAATCAGTCCCAATTTGCCTGCCTAGGAGATTGCGGGGTAACAGCAGCTGAACTTTGCAGCAGCAAGGAACCCAACAGGAGGGAAGCCGGCTGCACTTGAGATTTTTATTTTGTTCTAATAAGCAAAATATTGTCATAACACAGAGAGGCATTCACAATTTCCCCAACACAGCACATCCTCCAACAAAAACATTGCTAAACATGCCCCATCCCCGTCCTCAAAACTACTGGTCTTAGCAAAACACAGACATTAAATGTGTTTACATTTGTTTTTCAAGATTATTCAGAGGGGGTCTTTATTCAGCAAAATATTAGTGCACATGCGTATCTTTCAGCACATGAGTGATCCCATCCCAAGTCAGCAAAGCATTTGAGCAGGGTTTTAAATCTCATGGAAGTCAATGGGATTTAAGCACATGCTTTAGTGCTTTGCAGAGTAGGAATGAGATCACTCAAATGCTTAAGCGCTTTGCTGAATGCGGGCCACAGTGCTCACTTTACTCAGGTGAAAATACTGACATGAGATTCAAGGCAGTGGAAAATCAGGCCCTTAGCCTTCAAGATACAGGATGACAGACCAAAATATAATCCCATGAGGGAAAGCTTTATTTTCCTGGAGAATACAGAGCAGTCATGACTTCCATTAATGAGAAAGGTGGTGGCGGGAATGTAGAGCAAGTCCAGACCGATGGTACGTGTATTGGTTTGGCTTTACTGTGATTTTCACCTTGTTTTTCACTTTCATTCAGGGACTATAATTATACTCAGTAGTAAAATACTTATTTCTGTGCAGAGAGCCAGCACAAGGTCTATGACCATCTCGGAGGGAATTAAGTGGTGCCCAGACCCTGTGCTGGCCCTCTCCACAGGGATGAGCTTCCCTTACCATGAAGAGACAGCCTAAGTGCTAAGCCACTGAAGGAAGCTTAGATGTGTGGATACTCTAATTTGCATCATGGCCAGTTTCACGTGCATTTCATTTACCACAAGAAGCAACTTCTACTAGCGTCAGGGGAACTACGTATGATTTGGACACTCAGTTTGGTCTGAGATTTGAGATGGGGTTTTGCTCTGGGTTTTTTTAATCAGTTACAAGACCTAGGCAGCACTGACAGCTTTTGTTATCAAAGATTGTTCTATTTACCTCTGCTCTTGTTAGAAAGAAATGTTTGAAATGTTTGATACTTCATGAACTATTTCCATGTTTAATGGGCTGTTTTCCAAACCTGATTTCCTATAATGGAAGTTTGGGATCACTGCGAGTGTCCTTGTTCACTTGCTGCAGATTTTAACTCCCCCCAGTACCGGAACTTTTTTCTGAGGACATTAGACAATTGGAGAACGTTCTCATAAGCGACTAGTGATTTTTGGTACCCAACTTGAGACATCTTAAAGGAGCCTGATTCAGAAAGCACTGAGCACCAGCCCTCTAAAAATCAAGCCCCTAAAAACTGGGGCTCCCACAATAACTAGTCGTGTCTCAAAATCTTGGGCTTTATTTAGTCAGCCCTGGCAGCCCTGTAACAAAACGCAGACCTAGATGTAGCCCTTCCCCCAAAGCCCTTACAGCTGAGCTATCCTCCCCCCACAATTCTATATCTCAGCTTTTATTGTGTCTGCACTCACACCCTGTGTTATTGAGACAAGTCTTTCCACCTCTCCATTTTCCCACTTTCATCTTCACACCTACTTCCATGCGAACACCTATGTAGGGACGTGAGCTCCTAGTCCCTGTGAACCAGGTCCCAACCGCTCCCCACCCTCAAATCCCTCCTAAAGACTCATTTCCTCTATGAACATTGTCCTGTGTCTTTCAGATGCTTCACTAACCTAATGGACTGAAGGGAGGGTGAGAGACCGAAGCTATCTAAATTAGGTGTCTCCCAGAGAGTTCTGGTTTCTCTAGGTCTGGCTTTTATATTGAGAGTTTTTCATGTGGTAGCTAGCTTCATTTGTGTCTTGTACAGGGCCAAATACATAGTTGGGCCATAAAACTAATGTTAAGTTTATCTAATAATGTTTTAACCTAATACTTAGCTGATAGATATTTGCATTTTCTTTTTTATAGCACATACAAAAAGTTCTCTACTAGACCATAAAAATTCTGTATCTATTTCTTATCCCTAGCTCCATTACAATTCAAAACAAACTATTCAATCCCAGAAGCCTCCCGAAGTGAGTGCCAAGGGTATAATATGTCCTCAGTCTCATTCTTTTCTGTAAGCAAAGAACACTCAGAGGAGACTCTCTCTGGCGCTCTCTATTCAGTAAAGAAAGCAGCATGTGATAAAGGGGAGAAGGAGTCTGAATGTATCATTACCTGCAACAGTTTCCGTGGCAAGGTCTCAGAAGATTCAGACTTCTAATGTTTGTGTCTTACTGGAAAAGCCAACGTCACATCTGACTGATCACTTCTCCCATGATAGGGGCAGCAGCTTTCCTAACAGGCTCCGAAAGGGCTCTCTCAAACTCAGAGCCCGCAACATAGTTCAAATGAATGAGTGGCTGGTTTGGTGCATCAGCGGTCACTTGAGAGTCACTTCAGACATGAAAAGGTGCATTGTAACGAGCGTGACCAGATGTCCCAATTTTATAGGGACAGTCCCAATATTCAGGGCTTTGTCTTATGTAGGTGCCTATTACCCCACAAGCACGGTGGCGATTTTTAACACTTGCTATCTGGTCACCCTAATTGTAACAGGCTTTAGAAACTCAAATTCTGCCTCTGGTTAGCCAGATTGCGGACACCATGTACACCAGCACCCTCATCTACAGAACACGCTTTTGGTTTCGTTTTTAATGGCAATACATTTACACAACTGATCCATGTCACCATCCAACTTTATTCACCCTGCTTCTAAACATCGCAGTCCATTTCTTCATTCATTTCTCTCAGAGTGGGACAGAAATGCTCCTCCCCTCAACATCTTCCACAAATAATTCTGGCACATTTTACAAAAATAATCACATTGTCACATTAAAAGTGACATATGACCTACCCATGAGCTATGCAGTGATCTAACACTCCAAGGCAATATGATGGTTGGTTTCTGCGTGTACCAATCCCTACCTGGGGCAGGATAAATGTCAAATCTCCTCACATGGGTAACCGGTTCCTGTACTGGCTTAGCTAATGAGGCAGCTCCATTAGCTGAAGCACAGGCCTGAGATCTTGGGACTGAAGGCTCAGTGTTATTTCCAGTGCATCATTTACATAAGAATACAGTGGTAAGTGTTATCCAATGGTAAGTGTTCGCTCTCAGACAAGAAAGAGTTCCTGTGAACACTACAGCCACTTTAGCTTCACTTGTGTAACCTTACAAGCGGTCACACTGTTTGGTGTAAATTCTTAGGACTGCAGTTAACACCTCATGAGTGGAATGATGGATGGATGGGCACCTAAACTGGGCACTTTGGTCAGTAATTACACAGAGAAGATGGCAAATTGTGCTGCCAGCAAGGCAAGAAGCATGGAGAAGAGATTTCAGTGGAAGAGACATTGTAACATAGCAGTGGCAGGGAATGGTGCCCTCGGGGAGTGTCTCAAAGGTACACAAGGGCCAGAACCCAGAACTTTCAGTCCCTGAAACATAGGCCCATGTCACTTGAACAACGCATCTCAGACGGGGATAAGCAAATCAGGTTGGATAACCACTAAGTACTTTGAATAGACTTGGAAAATCCATTTAAAATTGCAGTTAGATTTTGGGCCCAGATGCTTGGTGGTGAGAAAGACAGTTCTGGTGTGATACCCTGCCTAATATCAAAACACAAGGGCACACAGACTTGGGTTTACACTGGAAAATTAAGCAGATCCCTCAAGTTTCAGGAAGACCAGAGTGCCTACTGGTTTGTGGGTGCTGGAGAGGAAGCAGATCTGTTGTGTTGGGTTAGTGCAGCTATGGAAGCAATTACAATAGAAGAAACTGAGGGATTCCACTGTGCAATATATACAGCAGAATATTACACAGTAAAGGCTGCACATCTAATTCAACCAGATCCCTATGTAGAACTGATGAATGAAATTGTTTTTAATTGTTCACTTTATTAATGTAACTTCATAAGTAAAGTTTTATGAATGAAACAATATTCATTCATAAAACCGGTTACCCCAATAACTGGTAATTAACAATTAAGATGCTTGTTAAGAGCCATAGCTGTTCAGTCAGCTGCCTTTGTAAATTTCACTATCAATCCAATTCCTGCTTAAATCACTAAGACTTGCACTGTTTCAGTATTGTAATTTCTGTTCACCATTTATTACACTTGCCTACAGTGTACTTCTGTTCACTAAAAGAAGAACAGGAGGACTTGTGGCACCTTAGAGACTAACAAATTTATTAGAGCATAAGCTTTCGTGGACTATAGCCCACTTCTTCGGATGCACATAGAATGGAACATATATTGAGGAGATATATATACACACATACAGAGAGCATAAACAGGTGGGAGTTGTCTTACCACCTCTGAGAGGCCAATTAATTAAGAGAAAAAAACTTTTGAAGTGATAATCAAGCTAGCCCAGCACAGACAGACAGTTAGATAACAAGTGTGAGAATACTTACAAGGGGAGATAGATTTCAATGTTTGTAATGGCCCAACCATTCCCAGTCCTTATTTAAACCGGAGTTGATTGTGTCTAGTTTGCATATCAATTCTAGCTCAGCAGTTTCTCGTTGGCACCCTAACATCAGGCTTGTCTGGTTATGTAGACTCTCTCCTCAGACCCTACGCTACCAGCACTCCCAGCTATCTTCGAGACACCACTGACTTCCTGAGGAAACTACAATCCATCGGTGATCTTCCAGAAAACACCATCCTGGCCACTATGGACGTAGAAGCCCTCTACACCAATATTCCACACAAAGATGGACTACAAGCTATCAGGAACAGTATCCCTGATAATATCACAGCTAACCTGGTGGCTGAACTTTGTGATTTTGTCCTCACCCACAACTATTTCACATTTGGGGACAATATATACCTTCAAGTCAGCGGCACTGCTATGGGTACCCGCATGGCCCCACAATATGCCAACATTTTTATGGCTGACTTAGAACAACGCTTCCTTAGCTCTCGTCCCCTAACGCCCCTACTCTACTTGCGCTACATTGATGACATCTTCATCATCTGGACCCATGGAAAAGAAGCCCTTGAGGAATTTCACCATGATTTCAATAATTTCCATCCCACCATCAACCTCAGCCTAGATCAATCCACACAAGCGGTCCATTTCCTGGACACTACTGTGCTAATAAGCGATGGTCACATAAATACCACCCTATACCGGAAACCTACTGACCGCTACACTTACCTACATGCCTCCAGCTTCCATCCAGGACACACCACACGATCCATTGTCTACAGCCAAGCTCTAAGATATAACCGCATTTGCTCCAATCCCTCGGATAGAGACAAGCACCTACAAGATCTCTATCAAGCATTCTTAAAACTACAATACCCACCTGCTGAAGTGAAAAAACAGATTGACAGAGCCAGACGAGTACCCAGAAGTCACCTCCTACAAGACAGGCCCAACAAAGAAAATAACAGAACACCACTAGCTGTCACCTTCAGCCCCCAACTAAAACCTCTCCAGCGCATCATCAGAGATCTACAACCTATCCTGAAAGATGATCCTTTACTCTCACAGATCTTGGGAGACAGACCTGTCCTCGCTTACAGACAACCCCCCAACCTAAAGCAAATACTCACCAGCAACCACACATCACTGAACAAAACCACTAACCCAGGAACCTATCCTTGTAACAAACCCCGATGTCAACTCTGTCCACATATCTATTCCAGTGACATCATCATAGGACCTAATCACATCAGCCATACCATCAGGGGCTCGTTCACCTGCACATCTACCAATGTGATATATGCCATCATGTGCCAGCAATGCCCCTCTGCCATGTACATTGGCCAAACCGGACAGTCTCTACGCAAAAGAATTAATGGACACAAATCTGACATCAGGAATCAAAATACTCAAAAACCAGTGGGAGAACACTTTAACCTGTCTGGTCATTCAGTGACAGACCTGCGGGTGGCTATATTACAACAGAAAAACTTCAAAAACAGACTCCAACGAGAAACTGCTGAGCTAGAATTGATATGCAAACTAGACACAATCAACTCCGGTTTAAATAAGGACTGGGAATGGTTGGGCCATTACAAACATTGAAATCTATCTCCCCTTGTAAGTATTCTCACACTTGTTATCTAACTGTCTGTCTGTGCTGGGCTAGCTTGATTATCACTTCAAAAGTTTTTTTCTCTTAATTAATTGGCCTCTCAGAGGTGGTAAGACAACTCCCACCTGTTTATGCTCTCTGTATGTGTGTATATATATCTCCTCAATATATGTTCCATTCTATATGCATCCGAAGAAGTGGGCTATAGTCCACGAAAGCTTATGCTCTAATAAATTTGTTAGTCTCTAAGGTGCCACAAGTCCTCCTGTTCTTCTTTTTGCGGATACAGACTAACACGGCTGCTACTCTGAAACCTTCTGTTCACTGTTTGCCATATTGTAATTCAAACCCCATTTTAAAACGCTTACTCCATTTTGTAAGGGCTTGCTGCAACCTTCATTTTGGCAAACCCTGCTGTAATCTTATTAGTTTAGTTTAGATGTGTGAATGAGGTATGTATGAATGATGGAATCAACCTCCAGCCCCAGCCTGTCCTGATTAAATAAAGTTCAAACACCAATGGCTGAAAATGCAGACAAGAGCCCTAACAAAGTAAAAAGAATCCACCCTTAAAAAGAAAAGGTACAATAGAAGGAAGATCAAAGCCCGGTCCAAGGCTGAAAGTCATGTCTGCAATTGACGGGTGATCAATCACCAAACCTGAAGGCAGCGTGACACAGCAAGACCTATAGACTCTGGATTCAAACTAAAGCCTACAAAAAGGATGGGTGAGATGGAAAACTTTGGAGGAGGGTAACATTCTGCTGCCAACATGGAAGGGCATCGGTGCATGCCCAACAGAGATCCAGCTTGTCCTTGTGCCCGGCTTTCCTGGCCAGTTACCGCCACAAGCTACGAACCCAAGCTGCAAACTCAAGCCACAGACTCAAGCAGGACTGGTAACTATGCAGCAGCTGCAGAACATCTGATGGATGTGTGTGTGTGTGAATGTGTGTGTGTGTGTGTGTGTGTAGGTATTAGGTATAATGTGTGTGTATAAGGATTAAGATATTAGTTATTGGTCATAAATCAAATTATCATCATAATAAATGTAGCATCTTTATCTTGTCCCCTTTAATAAGATCCTGCTAGTTTTTATTGGTATAGCACCTATCGACAAAGAACAGTCTCGGACGCCTCTCTGTAGAGGAATGTCAGGTAGGACAAGCCTGCCTGGAAGGCTCTAGGTGTCAGTACACAGCAAAGGGTCCAGTCTCCGTGACTCAGCCTGCTCCAAAGCTGTGGGGCTGTCTGCTTTTGCTTCATCCTGTGCTGAATCTCTTTTCAGACCCGACAATTTTCCTTATTGAAACAGGCTCAGTAGTTAAACCTTGTTAATAACGTCATTGCTTACACAGCAGAGCCCAAACTCAAAAATGTTACTGCCCATCAGACAGAATACGACGCTGGTTCCAGGGATGTCCGAGTAATAGTGAAAGCAGCACTAGTTCTAGGCAGCAGCACTCGGATGCTGAGGGCTGATCGAGAATGAAGTGGTTTTTATGGCAGCAATGTGGAAAACTACAGGGGAAAAGGTGAATGCAGCAATGGTTCTGGACAGTAACACCATGGACTTGAGCTGTCAGAGGATAGCAACATCTTTGGGGACATCAGTGCTGTAGTATTTAGTTGACATATTCCTGAAAAGTCAGTGCAGGTTTCCAAAATTCACTCCACAGCTGTGCACCACTGCATGCTTTTTTCAGATCCTGCTACAAACCAAATGCTACTAACATCTATTATTGAAAAATAATAATAGTGTCATGAAATGGGTTAAATCTACACATCTTAACACTTGGCCAGTTCACATCATAGAATCATTGAAACATAGGACTAGAAAGGGCCTCAATAGGTCATCTAGTCCAGTCTCCTGCACCAAGACAGGTCGAAGATTTATCTAGACCGGGGGTGGCCGAGCCGCATGCGGCTCTTTTACAGTTAAAGTACGGTTTGCAGAGCCCCTCCATGCCCTCCCCTCCATTCTACGCCTACCAGACTGGGGTGAGGGGAGCTTGGGGCTTCTGCCCTGCAGCGGGGTGGCAGGTTAGGGGCAGGGGTGAAAGTAATATTAAATTCTTACTGGTATGGGGGCCGGCTCCTGGGCCCCAAAAGGGGTGGGGCCTCAGGCAGAAGGGGCGGGACTGGGGGGGTCAGCCTACCCTAGACAGCCCATCCGCGCTGCCTGGCCTGTGCTGCCCGGGGCTCCGGCTGCTGCAGCGGTAGCAACAGTGGTGGCTGGGAGCTCTGGGCCCTTTTAAATTGCTGGCCAGGGGCAGCTACCACTTTTCCACCCCTCCCACCGTTGGCAGCTGGGGGGGGGGGAAGGGAGGGAAGGGAAAGTGGCAGCGCTTTAACATCGGCTGCATACAGGCTAGTACCGGCCCACTTTCACCCTTGGTTAGGGGCTTCTGCCAGAGACGACTGGTGCCTGCTGAGAGAAGGGGGGCACAATTTAAAGGTTTGCCGCCGGGCCCCCCCCGAAACAGCTTGAGTCACATACACCCTTTCCTCTCAGCAGCCCCTCCTTGCAGCTCCCAGTTGTTAACTCCAGGTTGAGAGGCAGTAGCAAAAGCAGCAGCTCTCCTTGCAGCTCCCAGCTGTCTGTCGCTCCCTCTCCCCACAGCTGCCATGTAGGGAGGGGGCCTGGCGGCACCATGTGAGCAAGCAGGGCCAGCAAACCCTGGCAAAAATTGGTGGGGTGGGGTCGGATCATCAGTGTGACATCGCTTCTGGCTTCTGCCCAGTGGGGTGGGGGGGTCTCAGGGCTTCAGCTTGCGGGGCGTACCTGCTGGGGCTCGGGGTCCAGCAGGAGCGGGGCTGCCCTGCCAGGCTGAACCCCGAGACCCTGTCCCCACAGGGCAGAAGCCCCTAGCCCCAGCACCCTGCTGCGGGTCTGAAGCCCTGAACCCCCAGCAGACGCCTCGGCTCTCAAAATTCTGAAGATTGTCGTATGCCGCTAGGAGGGTCAGTAAGTTTGTCTAACCTGTACTTAAAAACCACAACCTCCCTAGGTAATTTGTTCCAGTGCTTAACTACCCTGACAGTTAAGGAAGATTTTCCTAATGTATAACTTAAATTGCCCTTGCTGCAATTTAAGCCCATTACTACTTGTCCTGTCCTCAGTGGTTAAGGAGAACAATTCATCACCCTCCTTTTTATAACAACCTTTTTATGTACTTGAACACTTATCATGCAACACCCTCCCCCTCCCCCCCCCATCTTCTTTTTTCCGGATTGAACAAACCCAATCTTTTCAAGCTTTCTTCGTAAGTCATGTTTTCTAGACCTTTAATCATTTTTGTTGCTCTCCTCTGGACTTTCTCTAATTTGTCCACATCTTTCCTGAAGTGTGGTGCCCAGAATTAGACACAATACTCTAGTTGAAGCCTGATCAGTGCAGAGTAGAGTGGAAGAATTACCTCTCATGTCTTGCTTACAACCTTCCTGCTGATACATCTCAGAATGATGTTCACTTGGTTTGTAACAGCATTACACTGTTGACTAATATTTAGTTTGTGATCTACTACAAACCCCAGGTCTTTTTCTGCAGTATCCTTCCTAGGCAGTTATTGGATCTCATTAAACAACTATTTCCATTTTTTTTTGTAAAAAGAACTGCTAGTAGTCCACCTAGCAAAACTGCCAGTTCTAAACCTGCACCAGAGAAGTGCAGATGTGGATAGGGAATGCCTCTCTGTATTGTGATGAGGTTTAAAAAAATTCAGCAACCAGGTTTTCTAGTATTTCCCAGCCCCTTTTCAAGAGACCCCTCTCTTCTATAGCCTTTTCCTTTACATTGGCCTCCACTATAAGAATAGTGATAGCATTCAGTGACAGTATTCGCTTACCCACTATTGAATCCTGCTGAGCCTACTCATTGATCCCTTACCTGCAGCTCAATACTAAATTAAAATCCAAGGTCAGCTCTTTATTAGTGGGCTGTTTATATTCTATAGTAGCCACATCCTTTCTTCTTCTGAGGTGTCCAAGTACGGGCAATAGCTGATGCCCCATTCACCACAATTGGCTTGGATTAAATCAGCCAAGCAGAAAGGCTTTTGATCCTTAGAAATAAACAGCCGAAGAAATGAGTCTCCTCCTGCAGCTAACAGAATGGCAAGCAGTGGAGTGCCCCCCAGATTTCTCCAAGTATAGGCAAAGTCGCTTTCACACACTTATCTATAATCTGAAGATGTAGGAAAGAGCAATCGCTGTGGGTGGAGCACACCATCACCGAACAGCCAGAGTCCCAGGATGCAGCGTGCTGGAAGCGGGGAAGCTATCGGTTATATATCCGTTAACGTGGAAGAAGTACATCAGGCATGCAGCACAAAAGTGAAGGAAGGACAGGTGTTGCCATTGCCAGCAGTAGACGAGAGCCCTGTATTCTGCTGGCAGAAGTAAAGGCAATCTTGCTACACAGCAGCACACCAGAGAAGAAAGGAAGGCTGGGAGAGCAAGAATGCAGAAAACAAACATTTTTAAAACTATGCACAATTACGAACACCTTTCTGTGACTACGAGCAGTGTATTCGCTTTTTATCTCCCTCTCAAAAACTGAAATAAAATAGTAGCATTCTGGATGTCCCTTATCAAACTCTTAAATTTTTATGATGGTAATTCTTTTAATAAGAGTTCTTTAAATATTTATGAAAACAATGTATGAGACCAGTTCAACGAGAAATGATAGCTTTAATCTCAGCATGCTCTGCAGCATTCACTCATTCAGGAAAGAAATGGTTTGCAGGGTCACTAAACACACTATGGGTGAAGGCTCAGATTTAGGTGCCTAAATCCTACTGATATCAATGGAAGTTAAATGTCTGCAGGATAGATAATTTAATGGCTATTTTTAAAAAAGGCACCAGAGGTGACCCTGGCAATTACAGGCTGGGAAGCCTAACTTCAGTACCAGGCAAATTGGTTAAAACTATAGTAAAGAACAGAATTACCAGACATATAGATGAACACTATATGCTGGGGAAGAGTCAACATGGCTTTTGTAAAGGGAAATCATGCCTCACCAATCAATTAGAATTCATTCAGGCTTTAAACAAGCATGTGGACAATGATGATCCAGTGGATACAGTGTACTTGGACTTCCAGAAAGGCTTTGACAAGGTCCCACATCAAAGGCTCTTAAGCAAACTCAACAATCATGGGATAAGAGGGAAGATCCTCTCATGGCTCAGTAACTGGTTAAAAGATAGGAAACAAAGGTTAGGAATAAATGGTCAGTTTATACAGTGGAGTCCATGAAGGATCTGTACAGGGACCTGTGCAGATCAACATATTCATAAATGATCTGGAAAACCCAGTAAGCAGGGCGGTGGCAAAGTTTGCAGATGATACTAAGTTACTCAAGATGGTTTTAAGTCCAAAGATGAATGTGAAGAGTTACAAAGAGATCTCACTGAATTGGATGACTCGGCAACAAAATTATAGATGAAATTCAGTGTTGTTAAGAGCAAAATAATTGCATTGGATACCATCAACCCAACTATACAGACAAAACAATGGAGTTTAAATTAGCCGTTACCATTCAAGGAAGAGATCATGGAGTCACTGTGGATAGTTCTCTGAAAATATCTGCTCAATGGGCAGTGGCCATCAAAAAAGCTAACCATGTTAGGAAACATTAGGAAAGAGATAGATAAGATAGAAAATATCACAATGCCACTATGTAAACCAAGATGGTCCCCCCATCTTGAATACTGAATGCAGTTCCAGTCGCCCATCTCAAAAAAGATACAATAGAATTGGAAAAAGTACATTAAAAGGTAACAAAAATCATTAGGGGTATGGAACAACTTCCACACGAGGAGAGATTGAAAAGACTGGGACTGTTCAACTTAGAAAAAAGATGACTGAGGGGGTTATGATAGAGGTCTAAAAAATCATGGCTGGTGTTGAGAAACTGAATAGGGATGTGTTAGTTACCCCTTGCATAACACAAGAAACAGGAGTCACCCAATGAAATTAATAGGTAGCATGATTAAAATAAACATAATTAAGTACTTCTTCACACAACACAGTCAACTTGTTTGGAACTTGTGGCCAGCAAATGGTTGTGAAGGCCAAAAGTATAACTGTTAAAAAAACAACTGATAAGTTCATGGAGGATAGGTCCATCAATGACTATTCACCATGATGGTCAAGGGCATAACGCCATGCTCTGTGTATCCCTAAGCCTCTGCCTGCCAGAAGCTGGGACTGGGCGATGGGATGGGTCACTTGATAATCAACCCTGTTCTGTTCATTCCCTCTGAAGCATCTGGCACCAGCCACTGTTGGAAGACAGGATACTGGGCTACATGGACCGTTGGTCTGACCCAGTATGACTTTGGCAGACCGGGTGCCAGCTCGTGCCTCGGCCCGTAGGTCTCAAACAAACACTGACAAATACATTGCTGGAACCAGTCTGGCTGACGTGTGTGTGTGGATTGTTAAAACAGGTATTAGAATAATAGGAATGTGTTTAGACTTTATGAAATGCTCGTATTGCTGCATGCATTAATACAGGTTAGACAAATACCTGTCAGAGTTCTATTCTGACTGACACGAGTAAAATTAGCCGCATAAAAATCTTCAATGAACTATAAGTAAAACAAATTCCATAGCTTGATGCTGTTACAGAACCAGCAGATATTTTCTTGTATCACTGAAAGACAATAATTGGTATGCAAACCTGCATGCTCACCTACAGTAGCTGCCTGCTCATAAATGCGTTTTTTTTTTATTAAAATGGGGATACTTTAATCTCAGTCTAATTTTATCTTTAGGGAAGCGATATCCCTAGACAGCCTAAAGCTAAAACCCTCTAGATGTAATAGTGCAATTTGTATTCAAACCAGCATGTGTATCTGTCAACATGTTGGTCTCCTGTATCTGCCATCTCTTATTTATAATCCTGCTCAGATTAATGAATGACAGTCGTTCTCATCACAGGAAATTTGATTAATCAATTTAAGTGCTTAATCACCACAGCCTGGGTGAGAACCCTACAGAAGGAATCTCACTCCGATGCAGATGAATTTAAAAAGGAGAAAAAAAAGTCAAATCTTTCCCACTCAAACAGTACAAGACGTAGAGTTTGTACTTGGGATTCTTGACAGGTTTACAGAATTCCCACGAAGTTAAAAAGGAAAAGAGGGTACTCTTTCCTCAGGGCTAATAGTCATGGTCAATTATTCAACTGCAAAATATCTTTTAAACTATGCCATAATCTGTCAAAAATGGCCTAGATATTTTTCCATTTTTTACACTATACTTCCTCTTTAATTACTGAATCATAGATTATAAGGCCAGAAGGGACCACTGATGATCTAGTCTGACCTCCTGCATAGCACTGGCTAGCGGACTTTCCTGAATTAATTTATCTTTGAACTAGAACATATTTTTTAGAAAAATGTTCAATCTTGATTTAAAGGTTTCTAGTGATTGAGAATCCACCATAACCTTTGGTAAATTGTTCCAATGGTTAATTATCTTTACTGGGTACTTTTTGCACCTTATTTATAGTCTAAACCTTCCATGTTCTTGTTATACCTTTCGCTGCTAGATTTAAGAGTCTTCTAGTATCAAAATTTCTGTTCCCCGTGAACATACTTACAAACTATAATCAAGTCGCCCCTTATCCTCTTCTTTGAGAAGCTGAACAGATCAAGATCCTTGAGTTTTTAAGGTATGTTTCCAATCCCTTAATCATTCTCATGGCTCTTCTCTGAATCCTCTCCAATTGTTTGACATCCTTCTTCAATGTGGACACCAGAACGGAACATGCTATTTCAGCAGCAGTTGCACCAGTGCCAAATTGAGAGGTAATATAACCTCTCTACTCCTACTCAATATTTATACTTCAAATGATCACATTAGCCCTTTTGATAACAGCATCAAACTGGGTGCTCAGTTCAGCTGATTATCTACCATGACCCCAAGTCCTTTTCAGAGTCATTTCTTCTTAGGTTAGAGTTCCCCCATCCTGTAAATATGGCCTGCACTGTTTGTTCCTAAATGTGAGACTTTATACTTGGCCATACTGAAATGCATATTGTTTGCTTGCACACTGCTTACCAAGTGATCACTGAAATGCATATTGTTTGCTTGCACACTGCTTACCAAGTGATCACTTGGTAAGCAGTGTGCAAGCAAACAATATGCATTTCAGTATGGCCAAGTATAAAGTCTCACATTTAGGAACAAACAGTGCAGGTCATATTTGACTCCCTGTTTACAATTACATTTTGAGATCTATCAGCTAGCCAGTTTTTAATCGATTTAATGTGTGCCATGTTGAATCTGTATTGTTCCAGTGTCTTAATCAAAATGTCAGAGAAGGCCAGTCTAATATCTATGTTAGACCTAAACTCATTCTCTGTATTTTTAGGTAGCAAAGAACTCATTAATTGGACTTCAGTCAGCTTGAGGCATCATAAAGCTCGTTCGTGAATTAAAAAAATGAAGTGATGCATTATCATCTTGAAGCCCTCCTAATCCTATCTGAGAACAATGGGAAAAAGAACACTATCTCCAGACCTCCTCACCTATCAATAAAATGTAGCTGTACTTCAGAAGAGCCCTGGATACATACTAAAGCTAACTGTATATTCTGTCCTGCTGTGGGTTTTTTTTTTTTTACAAGACAGATAAAAGATACTCTTATAATCCAGTTGTCTGTGGCTGGCGTACAGATAAATTCTAATTAAAAAGGAAATAATCATTAAAAGATGTATCCACTCTGAATAGTGTAATTAATCAAGCACTTCATAATACATATTCATACTCTACTTTCCAGTCAGAAAATTGAAGGCAGTGAATATAATATAAGGACTTGTTCCTAGGCCAGATAAGGCAGTGCTATTGTGACCAGCCATTTTTGGCTGTCTAGTATCCTGCTGCTCAGTACTGTTTGCAATGGTATAGAGACCTCGTCTAATTCTTTGGTAGCTATCTTTCTCTTCCTTGAGACCTAGGACACTGATGTGTGTGGACTCTCACAACCTTCCCAGGAAAGATTTGTGGGAGTTGAAGGCCATATCTCTGCACTTTAAAGATCACATTTTGATCCTAAACAACTTCCCAAGATTCTCCAACATAAAATCTGAAAGCTATTTTTTCAGAATGATGAATGTTAACATACTAAAATAGTTACACCATTCTGAAGTAAAATATAACAGATAAATGCAAAACCAATGGTTATAAATATGTCTCACAGTAAGTATAAAATGACTTACAATTTGCAAGAACCATGGAATAGCGATGAATAACTACATGAAATGTTAGACAATGTTAAGAACCAATTAAGAAAGCAAACAATAATTAGGCTATACAGTTATAGTTAAGATACTAAGATGCATCACTGACAGTTGAGAAGGTAGAGGATGGGAAAAACAAAATTAATCCCTATGTTAGATTAAGTAAACTATGAAAATGGGATACTAGAAAAAGTACTCTATACAGTATAAAGGGTGAACTGTATAAACCTTAGTCATGCTGCAGCCTGCATAATCACACAACACACAGCCTCAATATGCTCTTGCACCTCAACAAACGTTCACATAAATTACGTGCACAACAGCACGTTCAAAATGTGTTTAATTATTGACCAAATGTGCATACAATAACCAGAGATACTTCTAAACAGCAGCTTCCCCTGGAATTAGAATACAGAGATGTGCTGGATACCAGTTTGCCCCACTGAGGCTTCTAATAACCCTGATTTGATGTATAACACAAATGGCAGCACAAGGTGATCGTGCACTACTGTGAGGGTTCAGAGAGATTGAATGGGCAGCCCCTTGTTGATTAGAGTAAAGAACCACTGGTTTTTCTCCATATATAAATAGAGAGGGCAGGAATCAGAGCCGCCTACGATTTTACCCTAATTGTGCATTCAACTGTGAAAAGTGAGTTAAAGTTCATAAAATGTCAAAATAACTTACAACAATAGATGTTGATGGGAAAAGGTGCAGAAGGAAGACAACGACTGAATTAGTCCAAACAAAAAGGCCAACTAATGTAATTCAAGGTCTATGTTAGAATCATGCCTGGTAAACAAGAAAAGAGGGGACCAAAAATTAATGGACCAAAATTGGTGTGTCACAATTTAGGCCTGATTCATAAACAAAATAATGAAGGAACGAGAGATTCCATCACTCCCTTTGAGAGTTCTCAGATAAAGACTAAGAGGAAAAGCTGGCTACTGTGGTGCTGGCTGCGTTTCACCAGGACTGAGTTTAATTGCCACGATCCAGTGTGACACCATCGTGCCTTCTTCGCCCACATCCTGAGGGATGTCCCAACCAGACCAAGCCAGAGAGAGCGACTCAGATGACACCACCACTTCCACTGGCTCTGGCTAAATCTCAAATGCCAGCTGGGATATGAGACTTTGACACACACACACCACCCTTTTCTTTCCATACTTTATGCCTTCTCTTCTCTCTCTCTCCTTTTCCATTCTGTCTAGTAAGAGTCTGGCTTAGCTAGCCAAGACAGCATGTGAGCCTCTGACCAGAAAGAGGCAGCACAAAGAGGCATGCCCTGAACTGCCCAAGGCTAGTATACGTTTGCCAGGTCTTGGAGTGGCTAATAGATTCATAGATTCTAGGACTGGAAGGGACCTCGAGAGGTCATCGAGTCCAGTCCCCTGCCCTCATGGCAGGACCAAATACTGTCTAGACCATCCCTGATAGACATTTATCTAACCTACTAGTAAGGCTGTGTGCTATTCCTATGTTTCTCTAGCAGCGAGATTGGAAGTGAAAGTCAACATCAGACAGAATCTGCATTTTCTATCTTTGAAGTTCTTTTTTTCTTCCCTCCTGTGTGTGTTTTGTCATTTAGGAAACAAGATTGGACTTTAACAACAACAGTACCAGCCCATCTCAAATTACTATTTCTCTTTTCCCCAAAACGGACACTTATTACCATCTAAGACTGCCAAGTAGCAGGGTTTTCCTTCTAAAATCTCTCTCCAGCTAAAGGGAGAGGGAACAAGACATGTTTTTAAAATAAAAGCCTTACTTAATACTTTATATTTCAAATGCTTTAACTTTTCCCCCTCCTTTTTGGTATCTTTCATAAAAGGTAATGGTGTGTTTACCATGGCACCATGCAGGCTGAGGTTTCTGTATATCAAACCCCAAACCTCGTTTAAAACTGCTTAATGTTGGACAATTTCAGGGTCATGTTAACATCTTTACCTCTTTGGGCCCTTTATTCCATCTAAATTAATACGACAGCCCATGCAGCTGGACAGAATGTTTGTCCCATAAAATGCTGAACTGTGAAAAAAGATTTTTCTTGTATCCTCCTTTTAACCATTACTTGTGACTGGACTGTGCCTGTGTCCGGCAGCAGTGAGCAACTCAAAGGATGGCCTATGTGTGCTGTGGTCATGGGGCTGCCCAGCAGAGACATGTTACCTAGTTAGTCCTGGTGAGTCTGGCTACTGGGCATCTTGAAGCCTTTTCACCCTAGGACTGCTGTGGTGAGGACAGTTTACGTTCTGCATACTTTTCCTGATTATATGCCTGAGAGACAGAAGTGGTTTAATATTGTGCCTTTCTCTAAGACACACTTGAGAAAAAGGCTATGCAAATCTCCAGGGTTTATCTGGTGTGCAAAAAAATGGCCAAACAAACAAGGTAAAGCAAAGTCTTCTCTTAATCTGCCTGCCAGGCATCAGCCTTTCTCCCTAATGCATTTGCTTAGGCATTTTCTGCAAAGAAGGTAATAAAGAATGTAATAAATAATTCTCCTCTGGTCTGCTGGAAAGATGAAGGGCCCTGGATAGATATAACAAGAGATACTGGGCTCTGTGGGAGACAGCAAATGTTTGTTACATTTGAGTGAAACCTAGCAAATGACAAGCTCTCTATCTTACAGAAGGTTTGCAGCTACTTGAAACCAAGGACCCAAATCATAATGTTTCTTTCCATTACACATCTGTGTTTGTTATTGCGAAAGAAAAAGAAAATTCTACAAACATGATTTCTGCATGAGCACAGGAGTAGGGAAGCACAGTGACAGCACTTACAAACGCATGCACTTATTTCAAACAGGACCAAATGTATAATCTTCAACAAAAGCAAAGGGACAATCATTCAGCACCAGGTTTAAAAACACTGGGAGGACAAATTGTACCAGCTTGTTAAAGATCTTTTTTCTCTCTGACCTAGGTCTTTAAATCCATTCATTTGATGGATACTTTGAAAACAAGGGTCGGTTCAGTGGTATAGCGATTAACTCAGGTGATGGTAGTCAAGCAGATAAAGAGATGGCATGCAAAGCTCTGCATGAATTAAGCAGCCCACAGATTCAGGAACTCCAAAGATAAAGGCTTGAATCTCTAATGGGAATAACTGATCTGGTACAGAAGCTTCTAGAAAGGAAAGATAAAAGCTGTAGTGAATGCATAGAAACCAACGTCCATGTCCACAGACTCCAGTGCCCATGTGATCAACTGATTAGAGCAATCTCATATGAGCAGAAGCAGAAAGTGGAGTCAGCTGGAGATGTGAAACACAGAAGCATGTTCCAGATACTATGCAGGAGCTGGGGTGAATAAGGACTATACGATCTCTGAGGGTATGTCTACACTGCAATGTGAGCCTAGGGTGAGTGGGACCTGAGTCAGCTGACCCATGTCAGGGGACCCTGGGCTTGAGTGTCTCCATTACATTTTAACCCTAAGTTAAGAATTTTCTGGTTTTAAAAGATCTATGACCCTTTGCCAAATCAGGCTAACCCACAGCTCTGCAAAAGTAGTTGTCATGGGGGAATCATCATTTAACAGGGTGTTTCTAGTGGATTTCTGCAGTACTAGGCCCAATGCATTCAACATTTTCATCAATAATCTGTGAATAAATAAAACATCACTGCTGATAAAATTTCCAGATGACAGACTGGTGGGATGGTAAATAATGAGGAGGACAAGGCAGTCATATAGGCCAATCTGAATCAATTGGTAAACTGGCCAATTAAAATCAAATGCATTTTAATACACCCAAATGCAAAGTTACACATCTAGGAATTAGGAATGCAGGCCATATCTACAGAATGGGGGACTGTATCCTGGAAAGCAGTGACTCTGAAAAGGATTTAGGGGTCATAGTGGACAAGCAATTGAACATGAATTCCCAGTGCAATGCCATTTAGCTTATCAAAAAGAAGATTGAGAGATGACTTGATGACAGTGTATAAGTACCTTCATGGGAGGAAATACTGGGTATTAAGGGGCTCTCTAGTGTAGCAGAGAAAGGCATAACAAGAACCAATGTTGGGAAGCTGAAGCCAGACAAATTCAAACTAAAAATAAGTCATACTTTTTTTTAACAGTGAGGATCGTTAGCCATTGGAACAAACTACCGATGGTGGATTATACTGGATGCCTCTCTGGAAGATATGCTATAGCCAAAACACCAGTTATTGAGCTCAATAACGGAGTAACAAGATGAATACAGGAGGCAGACTAGTAGGGTGACCAGATGTCCCGATTTTATAGGGACAGTCCTGATTTTTGGGTCTTTTTCTTATATAGGCTCCTATTACCCCCCCACCCCCGTCCCGATTTTTCACACTTGCTCTCCGGTCACCCTACAGACTAGATGATATAATGGTCCTTCTGGCCTTAAGATCTATGCATTATCCATCTCACTGAAGCATTAAAAATGAACATGTAGGGTCTCCTGGGACACCTACAGAATAGGGCACAATTAGAGCTGCGACATCATCAGGACTGACTGCTTCAGAACAGCTCAGCTTGAGAGGAATTGGCTGCACTGACAACTAATATCAATCATTCTGAGGTTATTATAGTCCAAAAGAATATTCAAGACTAAGAGGAGGAAGATAATTAGTAAGTGACAAGAAAACTCACCGATGGCTCAAAATATATGTGAATCACAGCCCAAATAGCATATATATCCAGTCAGATGCAGAAAGCATCAGATTGTTACTTCACTAGCTTGTCAACATCTTACATTTGTATATGATAAGTGGTTAGAGAACAGACTACCTATTCTGCCTTATGCATAAGCAGTCTGGGATGAAACTTTATACACCACCTCATGCAAGGTAAAGTTATTAGCGATTACAAGCAATTAGCATATCTCAGGATCATGCCCAGAGGAAAAACTGTATAAGCCAAATGACAGACTCAGAGTTTGCAGTTTAATTTGGAAATCTAGGGTCATCTGTCTTTAGACTGGAGAAAACCAGCTCACTGAGTGAGTGAATTACATGAAGAGCCATATGAAAGGCTACTTTTTTTCCATGAGAAAATGTGCCAAACACAAACCCTCCCTCGCAGTTACTTAAGCAAGAAATGTAAAACCTCCGGGCCAGAGCATCCCAGTGCCGGCAAGTAATTAGGCTTCCCACACAATATATTGCATCTCCAGTAACTTGTGCAGCTGCACCTTTTTTCAGGTATGAAGATTTCTTGACTGTCACCACAAGGTTAGAAGAACTACGAGCTGGAAAATCATGCAGCATATTAAAGTCAAACTGAAATATGGCCACAATACAGAAAACATTTTATTCTCTTTTAGAAATTGTTATAAAGGGAATATAATAAAAATGTTGCAAATGAGTCAAGTGTTTTTTTCCTAACTCAACAATAAAAAGTATGTCAAAGAAATGCCTAAAATCCTAATAGAAGAAAAAATAACGGACCTGAGGTATGACAGGATTTAACTGAGGTTTTACTTGAAGCCTTTAATCATGTCAGCAGCATAAATGGAAAATCAGATAGAAATCTGTACTAACTACTAATGTATACCTTGGTTGCTTCAGCTATAAGAGAGAGAGCTGAGACTGAAAAAATTCAGAGGAGATTAATGAAGATGGTTTGATGTCTAAATAGATTTATATATGTACAAAATAGGATTATTTAGTTTAGAGGAGCAGAGTTGTGATTGAAGTATAGCATACAAAAATATGAAGGGTTTAGTCACTCGATTTTAACATATGGTATAATAAAACAACAAAGGGTCTCTTGATTAAATTAATGGCTAACCAATGGTCCATTTAGCTGAGTATCCTGTCTTTTGACAGTGGCCAATGCCAGATGCTTCAGAGGGAATGAACAGAACAGGACAATTTATAGAGTGATCCATCCCCCCAGTCCCAGATTCTGGCAGTCAAAGGTTTAGGAACACTCAGAATATGGGGTTGTGTCCTTGACCAATTTAGCTAATCCTCCATGAATTTATCTAATTCCTTTCTGAACCCAGCCATACTTTTGGCCTTCACAACATCTGCTGGCAACAAGTTCCACAGAATGACTGCACGCTGTGTGAAGACGTATTTCCTTATGTTTGTTTAAAACCTGCTGTTTGTTAATTTTACTGGGTGACCCCCTAGTTCTTGTGTTCCATGAAAGGGTAAACAACACTTCTCTATTCACTTTCTGTGCAGCATTCATGATTTTATAGACCTCGATCATACCCCCGGTAGTCATCTCTTTCCAAGCCAACTAGTCCCAGTCTTTTTAATCTCTCCTCATATGGAAGCTGTGCCAGATCCCTAATCATTTTTGTTGCCTCTCTCTATACTTTTTCCGATTCTAATGTATTTTTTTTAGATGGGTGACCAGAACTGCAGGCAGCATTCGAGGTGTGGGCGTACATTGGATTTATAGGGTGGCATTATATGTTCTGTTTTATTATCTATCCCTTTCCTAATGCTTCGTAACATATTGAGCAGATGTTTTCAGAGAACTATTCATAATAATCCGAAGTTTCTTTCTTGAGTGGTAACAGCTAATTTAGACACCATTATTTTGTATGTATAGTTGGGATTATGTTTTCCAATGTGCGTTACTTTGAACTCATCAACATTCGATTTCCATCTGCCATTTTCTTGCCCCACACCCAGTTTTGAGAGATCCGTTTGTAACTCTTCACATTCATCTTTGGGCTTAACAATTTTGAGTAATTTTATATCATCTGCAAACTTTGGCACCTCACTGTTTACCCCCTTTTCCAGATAATTATTGAATATGCTGAATAGCACTCGTCGCAGTAGAGATCCTTGGGGGATGCTGCGATTTGACTTTTTCCATTGTGAAAACTGACCAGTTATTCCTACCCCTTGTTTCCTATTTTTTAATCAGTTACTGATCCATGAGAGGACCTTCCCTCTTATCTCATGACCTCATATTTTGCTTAAGAGCCTTTGGTGAGGGACTTTCTGAAAGTCCAAGTACACTATGCCAACTGGATCACTCTTGTCCACATGCATGTTTAAACCCTCAAAGAATTCTAAGAGATTGGTAGGGCATGATTTCCCTTTACATCAGGCATGTTGGCTCTTCCCCAACGTATTGTGTTCATCTATGTGCCTGACAATTCTGTTCTTTACTATAATTTCAACCAATTTGCCTGGTACTGAAGTTAGGCTTACTGGCCTGTAATAGCTAGGATCACCTCTGTGGGCTTTTAAAAAAATAGGCATTACATTAGCTATCCTCCAGACATCTGGTAGAGAGGCTGATTTAAGTGATAGGTTACATACCACAGTTAGTAGTTCTGCCATTTCAGAACCCTTGGGTGAACACCATCTGGCCCTGGTGACTTATTACTGTTTAATTTCTCAATTTATTCCAAAATGTCCTCTATTGACACCTCAATCTGGGACATGTCACTGAAAAAGAATGCCTCAGTTGTGGGACTTCCCCTCACCTCCTCTGCTGTGAAGACTGATGCACAGGATCCATTGAGCCGAAGTCAGAGCCCCACTGCCCAGAGCTGAAGCCCTCAAGCTTCGGCGGGCACCCCGCTGGGCAGCAAGGCTCAGGCTTCAGTCCCCCTGCCCGGGGTCGTTTAGTAATTTTTGTGGTCAGACGGGGGTCACGGTGCAATGAAGTTTGAGAAACCCTGCCATGGACGTTAATGAAACTATTTCAAATTCACAAAAGTGTAACAGAGACCAGAACTGCTTCAATGGAATCCGCAGGAGCATAAAGGGTTTACAAGACCTGGCCCTAGTTTTGCAGCAAATACATTAAAAAAGCAGTTTGCAAGGATCTCGGAACCTTCAAACTACTGGAGTTTGTCCATTACTAATAATACAATCTCATGCTTCAAAGCATAAATTGATTGTCACAGGGATCAGGAAGGAACTCCTCCACTATATACATAGCATTGTACAATATGGTAGATGACTTTAAAAAAATACGCTCACCTGTGAAACATCATGTATTGACATCAGGGAGAGCAGAATCCTGGAACGGATAGCCTAGTTCTATGGCATGGGAACTTCAAAGCTACTACATATGGAGAAGTGTGTGCAAATGTATCAATTTATCCTCTACTAGATATACCTGATTTGCTATAAAGTTTTCTTTTTAATGCTACTTTTTTCCCTCTATTATTAGTTTGATCCTATATTATCTTACATATTGAATATGCTTTATGTATTTGCACTACTGAAAAAACATCAAGGGCTGGGTTGATGAGAATCTATAATGCAAATACAGCGCATGGAGCTTTATTCCAAGAAGTTCCCAGAATCCCAACTCCACTGATTACACAAGGTGATGGTGCAGCTCTCAGAATCAGGCAAGTAAAGCAGTATTTTACAAATTTACCCCCCTCCCAAAATCAACCCACATGCTAGTAAAAGCGTTAACCCACAAGAATAGAAATTTACCTAAGAATACATCAGACTTGGTCTAAAAATGACTGCATTCAATGTAGATGTGAGCCACTTAAAATGTATTGGTCCAGGTTTCTTTTTATTTCTTGATTACCTTTAGAACAAGAAACGATTAAGTTCTGGAATTTAATAAACAATACCCAAAAAGTCTTCCCTGTGTGGTCAATTTAAATTCTTTGCAGGGATGTCATATTTTACCTGTTAATCACACAAAAATATTTAGGCAAAAAACATGATGAAATGAGGGGAAAGCCTGAGTGGATTCCAAGCAGGGGACTTCAGAAATTAATATTCAGTTCATCATCACTAAAAAATATTTCTCATGCCAAGCCACTTAAGGTTATGAAATAGCCCTGCAATTCTGAAAATATACCAAATGTGTTCAAAACTTGGAAGGATCGGACCTTCAAACCTCCTTTCAATGAATCCCTGAATAAAATACTTTTTCTACATCTTAAAGCAAATTATTCTGTATGCCAATAACACAATCTTACCATTCCAATTTAAAATCCTTAAGCCTTCACTATAGTCCACAAGCTATGGCAGGAACTACAACAAGTATGCATTGAAGAATGTCTTTCTGGACAAGCTATTGTAGAAATACCAAGTTTACATTGCTCACAATCAAATTTTAAATATTTCATTCATGTTCCAAAAATCCAAACATCAAAACACTAATCTCAAGATTAGCATGGCTAAATTTATTCAAGTTCACAATGAGCAAACAGAACTGAGCTTTTTTGACATTCAATAAGCAGCAAAAAGGTCGATATTTTACTTGTATTAATTTTTCATCAAAGACTAGAAAGCTCATTTTCATGGTAGATAATAAATGCTGGAAGAGATCTGCTACTGCAAGATATACAGTAGTGGTATATCCTGGCATATGAATAACAGCAAAATTTCAGAAAACATTCTCTTGTCTTCCTGGGATGACTTTATGTCTAAGATACTGTAAGTTATTGCTTTGTTTCTTGAAGAGTTGTTCAAAACAATTTCATAATTATGACACTTATAATGTTGAGTAAGGAAAATACAACACTCAACCCCAGAGAGGAGCAAAAATCTGGCACATGCCCTGATAAAATGGGGAGAGGGGGAGGGAAGGCAAAGATCAAGGACCAATAACTAGTTCGTTCCTTATTTGTAAAAAAAATTAGGAAAGACTTAACTGCGAGCTTGCCTTTATGTACGAGTTTAAGTCCTACTGGCTTCAGTAGGACCAAAGTACACATTCAAGTGCTTTCCTGTGTCAGAGCCTTAAACTGCATCTTACTTAAAGGTAGATTGTTTCTTTACCCCAGCCTTGTGTAAGAGTCGATATGTAGTCATCGTGCCAGCCACAGCCCAGAGAAGAAATTGTACCTCAAAGAAAGGAACTGTCCTTTCTTCCCCGTGTGACCAGGGGCAGATTTGAACGTCCATCTCATGCTGACTGAACTGTGCTGGCCAGGGCAATGGGAGGGGGAGCCACGGCTTTGCCCTGCCCCTGTCCCTCTCTACTTCACCCACCTGCACGTGAGGCAGAGTACCGCGCACCGCCCCTGCTCTTTTCTTCATGTCTGCAGTAACGATGAGGGGAGGGTATAACTCTCCCTTATACGCCAGATAGCCACATCAAGCCAGGCCACAATCTGACCCTTGGATTGTAAACTCGTCTGGGCTAGAACCCAGTCTACCTCTGAAGAGTACCTGGGACAATGGGATCCTGATCCTAATTGGGCCTTTGGGTGCTACTGTCATATAAACAATAAAACTACCCAAACCAAACACACACGATTAACTGCAGAATACCGCTGCATTCAAATCTGAAATCTCCCCCATATAAAAGGTGTGGAGTGAGGGGATTTAATTTTATTTGAAATAACTTGTCACTAGTATCCAATGGACCTGTGAACTGTGCTGATTAATTATGGATTACCTAACCCAAAGCTTTCATACAAGTTCATTTTATAAAGTCTTCTGCAGATGGGATCTTATGTATACACCTCTTCAACCACTTATACTTTATAACTAAGAGGCAGAAAATGCTAACAAAGAGTATCAATTGAATCAATACAGTTATGGAGCAGATAATAGGCTAGGAGTCAAAATGCCTCATGTCTGCACTTTCTACATAAAATTGTAGTTTTCCTAGACCTCACTGTTTAGATGATAATTGATACTCCATGAAACTACACTGCTCAAATTGAAATGAACCTGCCTCTTTCTGTTTCTCTGGGCTTCAAGTTCTTGCCATGGCCACAGATAAGCACTAGCTATTATACATCTGGAATAAGGTTCCACCAATCACTGATGAAAGTCAAATATGATTGGCTGGGGGGTTAAAACAAACTGCCTTTCTCCTAGACACTTATTTTAAAAACCCAGCAGTTCAGAGACGTTTGGCCAAACAGATTGCTGGTATCCCAGTTAGCGAAATGCCTCCTTCCAGCTGGCAGGACATCGGCCACTATGGAATTTGCCTTACTTCATCCCAATCTAGCTTTCAGGCTTCCAATTTCAATTGGGAGGGGCAATTATAATTTATAAAACAAAGCTTTTGAACTTTATATGTCATTTATTCTGCTTTTTCTAGTCCAAAAGGCTCCGTTCACAGTTTGCCCTCGCTGAGACTGCTCAGCTAGGTTTCTCAATCCTGCAGCCCAAACCAAACTACTTTTCCGAACCCTGAAGGCTGCCACAAAGCACAACCTTGCTACCCCTTTACTTAAGCCAGGGGCAAGACTGACATGCTAGACAGCTGTTATCAGTCCTTGCACTCTGTCTTGTCTCCAGAAGCAGCTGCTCTGAGAAGCACTTTTATTTGCTTTGCATCTATGGGCACATCTGTTGGGTTCTGCTATGGCTGGTATTCCTGACGGGTGGCCCAACATTTTTGCAAGAAGTAGACATTCTACACTAATCCTACTCTTTCCACTTGCATGACAAATAGACTGGCTCCTGTAACCATGAGTAGAAGAACCTTATCTACCCTCTCCTGTAGATGTTGAGTATCCTACACGCAAAGGCTCGCTGTGCTCAACTCCAAAGGGGTGAAACAAACCCTGTACTGCAGTACTGCGCAAGAAGTGCTACTTAAATCCAATCTAAGCTCTGTTTTCAAGGTTTAATTGGGACTTAAATGACGACATTTCATTCTCTAGGAGCAGTATCCACTTACAAGGCCAGCATTAAATCCCCCTATGCATACACACTTGAAGCCCTTTCTAAACTTTACCTTTTTCCATTATAAAAATGTAACTTCAAAAACTGATTAGTGCTTTTGCATGTAATTTGTATAATTCAAACCTTAACAACCATCTGATAGCTCAGAGGAAGATTGATTGTGGCATTTGTAAACTTAAGTATTGTTTATTTTCATTTTTGTAAAGAGCAGTTTATCAGCATCCCAGGGAAGAGGCAGGAATATATACTCAAATACTTCTTTACTGTCAAGTGAAAATACTTCATTGAGATTGACCACGTACTGAGTCTTACTTAAGCTGGCTACAGCAGTAAATCAAAAAGCAATATTTTCTCAGTCACTGAAACCAACTCACGTTTGTTTGGGATTTCAAGAAGAAAAAGAAAATCCTGTGTTGCTAGCTTCCCCAAATTGGAGAATTCGAAGATAAACAGCATGTTAACACAACAAAAAGTACCATTAAAAATGAGTCCTCTGGGAGTGCACAAACCTGTTCCCTCAACCCTTCAATTCATCAGTTTTATCCAATACATTGGCTGCAGATTTTCAAATCAAAGAATTTACCAACTGCACTTTTATAAGTAACAGTGGACATAAATCATCATCTCAGGGCTAGTCACATGACATGCACAGTGTCACTTCCATGCATACAGACTTCCAGAGCGCACAGGTTTCATGTATCCTAGGAGGAGCTCAGAACCAGGCTTACTTGTGAGGAGGAAGCAGAGAAAGAGTTGGAAGGGAAAAGTGAATCCCTGTCCCAGAAACAATCTCAAGAATAAGGGCCACCAAAGAACTTTAAAGCACATTTAGAACTGATGCTGAATATTCACCATCTACTCTCACTCCCAGGCATGAGACTCACTATCCTTTCCTGCCAGGGCCGGCTCTAGTTGGAAACCCCAGCATGCACAGCTGCAAAACACACTTAGAGAAAAACTTTTGCATTGTAACAGTTTTATTAGCAAAACACCAGTTAGTAAACACTGGAAGATATGCTATAGCAAAACACCAGTAAACACACACGCATCAAATCCAAACAAGTATGTGGCAGTAATCAGGGCTGACAAGGGAGGGAGGGAGCTGGTACAGATTACCGGGGCCCGGTGGTCCGGAAGAGGGCCCGGGGCCCAGCTCTTCCCCTTCCCCCCCCCTCGTCAGCCCTGTTTAGCCGGTCCACCCTTGCCTGGACATTTTTTTTCACCGGGGCCCGAACTCACTCTCGGAGGCCCTGGCAGTAATGCAATACTAACTTGGTGTCCAGCATCATGTCATATGCATACTCATACAATCCCTGTGGAGATCTAGAAGTAGGGAGGTAATCCACGGGGGTCCTATTCTCTCTCTGGCATGCCAAATGATTCCAAGGATGATGATCTCAGCAGTCTAGGTCATGGTTAGGCCTGTTATCAGATCTCTTGGCTGCCATGAATTTGCATAAAAATGTTTTCGGCCTCCTTTGCCCATAACTAACTTCCTCACTACTAATGTTGGGGTGTCATTATTCTCTAGGTTAATTATCTGAAACTTATTAGCATGTATGTCAATTGGTTACTATATCAATTTTGCAGTTGAACATCTGCTGATGTTCCTATTCTAAAATATCCAAACTAGCATCAACTGATTTTTTGTGGTTACCTGTCAGCATTTTATGCAGAATTTCAGCAGAACTTTTTATTGCAAAATTACATCTTGTGATTTAGGGTCACGGCTGGTCAGTTTACTTATGCTTAATTTACAAGCTTAACTTTCTTATGCTAAGCACTTAAGCTAATGTCTTACAGGCTTGGGCCTGTAGGTGTCTTGCGTTTCTACATTATATCTTTATCTTCATGCTTATAAACTAACTTTGAACCTACAGTTCAGCCATGGGCTACAACAGTCATTTAATCCCTGCACACAAAGAAAACAAGCTCCTTATCACTGGTGAGAGAAAAAAAATCTTGTTTAAGCCTGAATATAAGAACTTTACAAGAACATAAACGTGCACAAAGCAAGCAAATTCTCAAGTGCGGAGATGTTTATGGTCCTGCTTTGAGCAGGGGGTTGAACTAGATACCTCCTGAGATCTCTTCCAACCCTAGTCTTCTATGATTCTCTGTGTTTAATTTGGCCCAAGCAGCTCCGCTGTATTTTCCCTTCCTCTTCTGATAATGGATGCGTCCGTCATTGTCATGGACAGACTCGCAATGCTTTTCAGAAATTATAATTGAGTGTTGGGCTTGGGAATAGGCTTCATTTTTTGCTTCCCCATCATCTTGAGCTAAGCCTGACTGTGACCTCCCCAGAATTCGAATGGCGACACCCTCATTCCACGCTCGCAACAATACGCAGACAGTCCCAGCACCACTGGTCATTCATAGGTTGCAGCTCGCAGCCATGTTTGGCCACAGCTCCAGTAAAATCACCTTTCAAAGTTCAACCTGCAATCGCTTGCCACTGCACTGCACATTACTGGGAGGAAACGAGCTTTGGGTGCTGTTGGGTTGTTTTGTTTGTTTAAAATCCATCAACTCATACAGTAGAATAAAGGAAATAATTTGGTGACTGAAAGTTCCTACGCTGCTATGGGCAGGAATATAAAACATCTCTGTGGCCCATAAAAAGCCAGGTTTGCACCTCGTTTAGAGGAGATTTTTTTTTTAAATTGGCGTAAAGCAAAAGGACTATGACATGGAGATTCCCTTCTGAAAATCTGGCTGTTGTTTTGCAGTTGTTAGTGCATCTCTTCAAACTTTTGATCGATTTATATCTGAAACTGCAATTAACACCTTTTGCAGGTCGCCCCACAAGATTAATTTTCTGAACATAGATTAATGAAAATGCATACTAAAGTGTTCAGAAAATATTTTCTCTATTAATCTCAATCAGTAGCAGATTATTGCTAGGGTGGCTAATGAAGATGTTGTATTATTCAGGTGAAAACATGGAGTGAAAGAACCACAGTTAAGCTTTTCCAGGCCCCCATGAGAGGATGGCTCTGACAGGAAGAACTTTGTTAATGTCATTTATAGGGAAATGCATAATGGGGCTTAGATAGCCAATCAATTATTATGGAGTTTGGAAATAATTCACAGATCTCTTACACTGCCTGCTCTCTCTGCCTTAAGAAAACCATTTTTTTACCTTTGGTGTAAATCAGGAGCAGGGTGAAATTTCCTGTGTGCGCATATTGCAGTCCTGATATCCTCATGTACCAACTACACCGCTACCTCGATATAACGCGACCCGATATAACATGAATTCGGATATAACGCGGTAAAGCAGTGCTCCGGGGGGGCAGGGCTGCGCACGCCGGTGGATCAAAGCAAGTTCAATATAACATGGTGAGATTTTTTGGCTCCCAAGGACAGCGTTCTATTGGGGTAGAGGTGTATTTGTACTTACCCTACATACTCCTGGAATGCAGCAAGAATGTCCAGGAGCCTCCTGTTCACAGCATCCTATTCTATTACTGTACCATGAATAAAGTCACTAAAGGCAGCAAACTGCATCTGAAACATTCCAGACAATGTATTTACAAGACTAAGACAACTTTGTTTCAAATATACAGACACTGGTCCATGGACATATTCCTGTAGCCCTTGCTGGAGAATACAGTCACTCGGTGCCAGAGCTCCTTGATACAAAGGATTGGGATTCCCTGATGCAATCTGATGAATGGGAACTCCCAAGCTGCCTAGGGCCAGAACACCATAGGTTAGAATGACTTCTCAATGCTTCCTCCACTTCCAAATCGTTCCTCAAGACTCAAGCTTATCAACTGCTCTGCCTCCATCATTGACCTTCGCCTTTATTCAGGACCTGGCCAAACACTCAGCTAATCATTTGTATGTATTTCTTTAAAAATCCAAAGCGGCCCTTAAACCCATCTCATGCTCTCACTTGTGACATAGTTCCCAAAAGTTTGCTTCCTGCCATTCTTCACTACCTAAAGTCTAATTAAGGCTAAAGATTCTGGGGGCACAGATCTGTCATTTTATTTTTATGTAAACCTGTATCGATAAGTAATAAACAGTAACATTAACTGTTCATGTTAACATGAACATTTAAAAAGTTACTATCACTATATGAGTTAGTTTAAAAGGATGTACTAACCAGTAACATAATTTTGCACCATAAACACTCAGAGTGATTCAGTGAGTTTATTTTTGAGTGGTTAAGGATGAGAAGCCAGTTGTTACTTCTAATGTGTCCTCTGAGTGGATGGCACATTATATACAAATCAAAAGGCAAATCATTGCTCAGAGGAACTTGCAGTCTAAGGTCTTGAACCTGTAAGGTGCTGGGCATCATAAACTCCTAGCGTGTCAATCGCTGCAGAGTTTCATAGAATCATAGAAGATGAGGGTTTGATGAGACCTCAGGAGGTATCTAGTCCAATCCCCTTCTCAAAGCAGGACCAATCCCAATTAACCCAGCCACAGGCAGGCAAATCCCAACTGAGACGGGCTCTGTACAGGCCACAGCTCCAGCTAGCCTGGCCTGGCAATGTTGATTCCTTGCTGAGACAGACTCAGCACTGCTAGGGTCTCAGCTGGAAGAAGGCAAACTAAGGGCATACAGGTCTTAGCTGCAGTAACATAGAGGACACACATACGTGAGTTCAGATGTTGGATTGGGGCAGGAGGTCCTGTTTGTTCTATTGTGGTGAGAAGAATCTGAACTGACAAGTTAAGTGTTCATTCCAGTCCTCTGATGCTGAAGTACGCAGTTCTGGCTACCTGGCGATCCTACACAGTAAAATTTACCCCTGATCACAGGGCCTGCACAAAGCCTATGTGCCTCTCAAATTATACTTAATTCTCAAAATATGACAAAGATAGAGAGCAATATTCAATAGATGTACATATAGAGTAAATATGTAGCACAGAATAATAAAAGCTATTAATCAGAACATGCCTGTCTACAGCAGACATTCATAGCTATGTGAAGTCTTGTAATTTCTCACTCATATACCTTCCCCTTTTTATATTGTGATATTGAGAGATGTGGGTTGGAATTCCTGCTCACTGAAATCAGATACTTGAGTTTAAGGCTGCTGTTTTCTTCTGTTCTCCTGACTATTCAGAAAGTCTTCATCAGGAGCAATGCAATGATTAACTTAGACCTCAGAATGTGGATGAATAACTCATTCTTGTGGATGAGTTTTTTTAAGGGCAAGGAACCCTAAAAGCTGAGTGGTTGCATAAAAGAGATTCAGCTGGTATTGTCTGTGTGCCAGCCCTAACCCGGTGCCGCCGCCTAGCCCTCCGCATTTGTTGTGAAGGGATAGAAACTGAGACCTCGTCTGCCAGAGTGAAGTAAGGAGTGCTTTCTTTAAAATGACTGAAATTATTGTCATCAGGTCACAGACTCTGCCCCTTATGAATGCTTATTGATTGCTTAGACAGCAAAGAATCTGAAAGATCTAGTTTTAACCAGGGCTGTCCCTTTCTCCTGACAAATGGAACAAGATAAACTTCTTGGAAAACCAATTTTACAGTGAGTATGTGTCACTGATTCTCAATAAAACAAAGTTTGAAAAAAATACACTGAATTAAAAATCAAAGTATTCCAAGACAAGAAATAAATTTCCTTCTGAAAACAGCACAACAAACTAAAAAATGTCTCTCTGCGAAGCATTTTGTTATATTTCTGACATTTCCACATATTTTACACAGAGTCTGTGTTTCAGTGACATTAAAGAGTATGAAACCTTCAGGGTGCCCTTATTTATGGCATCACAATTCTGTGCATGGAAACACACCAGAATGTCACAAATACTGGGACTAACAGGTTATAAGTTCTCCAATTTGAGCTGATACAAATCTATTTAAAAATCTTCAATCCCAAGGCATAAATATTGTCAGAAGATACAATTTCTCTTTGTTTTAAATACTATGTTAAAGGATTTTTAAGCCGCCTTTTTCTTGGAAACACTTTAAAAATATACACAAATCACAAAGTGATGTTTAACATCACTAAATAAAGCATTTAACACAAACAAAAAACCTAATGTAGACATGAAGATTCTGCCATACAGATTTTACAACACAAACGAAATCATAAGTCCAGTGATCTTTACAGGTTTCAAGGCCCAGGGATCAATAAAACTGCGGGGTTATATGCACCAGCCACAGATAGACAAGGTCCTTTGCCCCCAAATACTCCTTTTTCCTGATTAGCTTATCTTGCATGTCCCTTTCTCTGATAATCATACCTAGCTGCCTCTGTCTGCTGGGGTTGGAATGAATGGTGCATTCGACCTTTTTCTTTATGTGATTAAGGTGAACTTTTTGTTTACTAAAATTTGTCACACCCAAGTTTATTTTCTTTCTGCAAATTCACCAGGCTGCTGTACTGCACTTTGGGATGGTTAAAGTTAAATCCTGGTTCAGTTTTGTTTTAAAATAGCAAATCTGTTTCCATTTACCTATATTGCCTTAAGGCAGGAAGTTCCCTCTCACCAGGCTCAGTGTAAAATCAATTGTAATACAGACTTCATACTTTTCATAAAGGAAAGGCAAGAAGCAAGATAAAAAGCTAAACCCACATCCTCTGTCCTTTGTAAGAAACACAAAGCTTCACAGTTACTGCCCCCTTCAAAGCTCCTTGTCCTTTCCAGGCAGAGAGCAAACAATTACAGAGACACGGAGCTTCCTCCTCAGTAATTTACCTGTCCTGTTACTGGAGCCAACACAGCTTTCAGATCAACAATGAAGGCTTCTTTGAGTTCAATACCAATTGTATTGATTTGATTTGATACTGAAACAATATCCAGATTGACTCACCTAAACTCTGCTGGGAGAAACACGTCTTTTTTACTTTTAAGAGAGACTTTTTATTATGAAAGCTACTGTATGCACATTCGTATAACTGGCACCTATTTGCAGATCTGATTTTGTCCAGCTCAAGTCTGGTCTCAAAGTCCATTTGCAGAAGAAGAGCTCTGTGTATCTAGTAGCTCCCTCTTCCCTCTCCTGCTCTAGCCCTACGCAGACACAGAACTGCATTTTGGGTCTCCTATTCTGAAAAGTGTTGAAACAGGACAGAATTAGTCAGAAAATATGAGGAGACACAGATTAGTTCATATGCCAAGCCTGCTCATGTTGGAAACAACTGGCCATTACTTATTAGCATTGGGCCACATTATATTAGGAGCTGCATGTATACTGTAAGAGACAGTCACTGTCCTGAAGTGCCTCCCAGAGAAGGGCAGCCAAGCAGAGCTTCTCCACAGGCTGCAATCTCTCTGATTGGCTGCCTTTCTACAGGAGGTAGAGGAAAAGCAGCCAATCAGATGGAGATTTCCCTATACATTACTTCCCCACAGAAGTGTCTGACAACCTGTAGTCTAAGGTGAAGACCCATGGAGTTGAAGGTTTGCTTACAATCTGAACAGCCCAGATGGGACAGACAAAGGATGGGAGAAAGGAATTTTCATCCCCATTTTACAAGTGAGCAGATGAGACTCAAAAGATGTATTCTGCAAAATGCTTAACTTTTAGCATGTGCTCACGTCCCACTGATTTCAACAAAGGTGCTTTCCTGTACCCAGGAAAATATCAAGTGATTTACCCATAGTCACACAAGAAGTCTGTGGCAAAACAAGGTATCTCCTGATCCTCAGCCCACTGCCTTAACCACAGGATCATCCATCCTCTCAAACCATCACCTGGAACCTTATCTACAGTTGATAAGAGTTTCTTAAGATCCTCAAATAAATAAATAAAGCAAATCATCAGTAAGGAATTCACTTGTCTGTTGGAATGGTACAGAGATCCTGAGGTGTCATTTATATACAGCATGTTCCATCCAATAATCCCAAAATGCTCAAATACTCTAACAATAAATAGCATTGCATTGCAGGCTCTAGCTTTTATATAGGGATCACTTTGCCCACCAATGAAATGCAATCCTATCTGGGATGAATTAGGGCATCCATTTAATAGTGTGCAGCACCATATACAACGATACAAGGAAATGAAGAATACAACACCAAAGTAGTGTTTCGGTAGACAGAATGACCAAACTGGTTAAGGGTTTTAATGACCACAAATGGTCAGGACTTCAGTTTCATACTTTTTCTGAATTACAGAAAGCCAGCAATAGTGCCATCAAATACTTGATGTAGTGGTATAAAGGGGCTATAAAGCTTTAGCATTTCATCATGTTTTATCCACTTTAATGAGTATAGCATGAGGGCAGAAGCTACATGTAAGAAAGTGATTCTCAGACAGACAGTCAGGGAAACACGCTTTCTCAATGATATGCTCAGGTTCCAAAAAGAAATGCATCACAGCTAACTATGCATTTTTCCAAGATCTAATTGCTTATACATTACATACACTGAATTAGCAACTAGCATCTGCTAGCACCATTGGAAGGCTCCCAACAACATTACATCCAACTTATTATAGAAGAAAATATTAAATTTACTATTAATATAAGCTACCAAATATTTAAGAAAATTACTATTTGACTTCAAACTGCATTATTCAAATATTAACTATTATTTTCATCGTTGTAGCACCTAGCGGCCTCAACCAAGTCTGGCTCCGTCGTACTAGGCATTCTACAAACACACAGTGAATAAGAGTCACTGCTCCAATAGCTTACATTGTACAACACGACATACTAAGTGGGTGAAACCAATTAACAGCAAGAGGGGAGGGGAGAAGTAGCAAAAATAAGATAAAACAATAATAAATAATAACTTAATAAATTATGACACTAGGAACAAATGTTTGGGAATTCAGTTTCTCAAGTGGATTTAACATAGCTGCATGGTAACGTAATAGCTGTTCATGGGTAACATTTTTTAAAGTGCCAAAGTAGCTCAGGAGTATAAATTTACTCAGGCCTTTTTGATAGTTTGCCCCATGTCTGTTGGTTTATCTCTGGACTCTGGCACCAAAACTGTGACTTGGGCAGCAAAAAAGTGTCCTAAATCATAATCTGAGCCACGTTAATCAAAATGAACTTTCTAGCATTTGGTCAAATGTCCTCAATTGTATCTAAACATTATTCCACCATCTGTCTCTATAGGATAAGTTCTGTGACCTTGGCTGTGCTAGGCTGCCACTGACCATCCGATTGATACATTCACAGATTCCATTGATTCATAGATTCCAAGGGCATTGTGATCATCTAATCCGATCTCCTGTAGAACAGAGGCCAAAGAACATCCCTCAAATAATTCTTTTAGAAAAACATCCAATCCTGACTGAAAAATTGTTAGTGATGGAGAATCTCCCATGGCCCTTGGTAAATTGTTCCAATGGTTAATTACTCTCCCCATTAAAAATTTATGCTTTATTTCCAGTCTGAATTTGTCTAGCTTCAACTTCCTGCCATTGGATCATGTTATACTTTTCTGCTAGACTGAAGAGCCCATGATGAAATATTTGTTCTCCATGTAGATTCTGATATACTTGCACAGTCTCTCTCCTTGCTAGAGAAGAGGTAAGGGCATTAGTGTTCCTCTCGTAGTATTTGGACTGGCAGATCCATTTGTCAAAGTGCACATTTTTGCATAATAATTTCAAAACAATACACAGTCAGCCACTTACTGAGTCACCAATACTGCTTCCTACCTAGAGACACATAACTGTCCTTAAAATACTCCCCACATTCTAAGTCTTCCCATAAGTCAAAATTTCCTTTTAAAATTTATTGATAAGAACTAATATGTCAGAACAGACCAATGATCCATCTACTCTGGTATTCTGTCTACCTGAGAGGAACCAATGCCAAATGTGCTGAAATCAATGAGAAGGGCTTCTTACTGGGTCCAAAGATGAGAGCTACAGAGATACAGCAACAATAAAATAAAAGTTGTCTATCGGAAACCTTTATTTATTTTGTACTATTCACTTTTAACTAAGTAGGCGTTCCATTTTTATTTCTTGGAATTGAGTACGTTTCCTCACAAACGACAGTATCTTCTTTTAAACTCACATCCAAATATAACATTGCCATAAGTGGGTGTAACTACTGAAGTCAATGAATGCAGAGGGACTGATTTATGCCAAGGCTGGATTTGGGCTGAGGATCACCTAAGCGCTCTTGGAGGACACATGAAGACGACACCCTTGGAGATTGGTCTGTTCCTACACCAATTTCTGAGTTAGTTTCCTGTGCTCTGCCAATGATACAGCTGCAGACCAAGTGCATCTTCTTGGGGAGAAGTGGGCAAGAGAGAGAGCCCCTCCACACACTAAACTTATTGATATGGCAAAGGTTTCTCCCTCTGTTTTTTCTGGTGGAGATCCCTTAGTTCCTATGGAGTTAGAGAAAGTTAATGCAGAAACCTGGATGCATTAAAATAAAATGACATGTGCCAGGTTTTATCATCACCACCACTCACTTTTAGATCTTTGGAGGATTTTGATGGATCCTTAAAAGGTAAATAATGTACATGGAACATTGCTTAGACTAGAGGAACAACGCTGCTGCTCTCCACCTAAAGAGAAAAACAATTCCAGCGGTAATGACTGACAAACAGTTATTTATTTTGTGTCTTGCTGCAGTATGGAGCACTGTGGGGCTCTCTCTGACTAGCAGCATTAATAGTTTCTTGCTGCAGGCATTTGCTGCTGTGCGTCACCTTGGGTCTGAACATCTGTCTCTCTCTGCAGCTGATAGCAAACTCATGGAATTCCCTCCAGCCTGTCAGGTAGCTAATATAACACAGACAGAAGGAGAACAAGGCCTGCATTGCAGCAGGAATTAGTCAGGCCAGTAAGTTTACTAACCCTGCACACCCCCAAGATTTTCAACTGCTCTGGAGCTGAGGTTACAGTAAGATCTCTCAGGGCACTATCTGAACTGACCTCTTCTCCAATCCCACATCCCAACAGTTTAACAGCAGAGAAGATAAAGGTCTTTTCCTGAAAATGCAGTGCTCGTCTAGTGCCCCAGTGAGGATCTTACAATGCATTTGCTGCACAATTTCATTAACTTGCGGCATCATATCGGATGTGAAATTGTTTAGTTTTCTAATCTCCTTCAAGAGCTGATAGGGACTCAAGAACCCCCTGACCCTGTGTTGTGTTCATTTGGTAACATTTTGCTCTGCAATTAAAACTTCTGGCAAGTCTTAATATTTATTCACCTCTGGAAGGTTTGGTTATCTACCAAAAAATTGGTTTTTGACAAATCTCTCTTGTAATTCTAATACCTCAGTCTAGTTCAGTGGCTCTGACTTCACTCCATGAAAGCAGCCATTTTTGCAGAAAATGGAATGGGGAATGGCTAAACAACATTGAGTTTTTGCTGCAGTGAATGGCAAAAGTGAATGCTGCAGTGAATGGCAACCCGGGGGCATTTCCAGGCATGTGCCAGCGTGCACTGAACATTGGAAGTGCAACATGTTCTAATGTTAATTATCTTTTCTATGTCTGCAGATATTATTTGCAATTTTTAATTTCGCAAGAATCGGAGCCTTCTCTGGGAATCTGTGCTGAAAACACTTTACACTGCTCCAACCTCATTTTTACAGCAGAAACCCAAAGCCATTGCATGCTCCCCATTTGTGTGCCTCAGCAGTTCAATTAATACTTCATTTAGCTACATGTCTCTAAGTGGTTTCAGTCTCAGACCAATGCACTGATACCGTTATAGTTAACTGGATAATAAACTGGCAAGAGAAACACATAGATGGGTAGTTGTCCTGTGTGTAATTCACTCTTTAAACTTTTAGTAAAACCAGTCAGAAAATGTAGTTCTTTAAACTATATGCATTGCTTGTCATTCAATATTTTTAAGCAAAATGTGCATTTTTAAGATGAAGTTCAAAGCCTCTCCTGTTACCACCTTTCCTGTGCAAGCACACATGGCAAGATTTAGCAGCACAGGTATTTCCTGCAGGATGTATTTTCTCTCCCACATATGTTCTCTGTACCTATAACTTTTAAGTCCTGCCCTGTGTGATAAATGTAGCAGGTGAGACCAGTGATTTAGTGCAGAGAAATAGTTACTTTGTCATGACATTTCTTGTGAACTATTGCTGGCCCCACAGGCAGCTCTCTCTTGCCTGCCCATTCCTCATGGTTTACATGTTCCCTGACTCCAAGCTGATGCAATCCCCACGGCTGCTGCTAGTCCCCACAGCACTCGCGCTCCCACTTATACCATCCTCTCAGTATTGCAGTGAGGAGAAAGGCAGGATTCTGGGAGAAACAGCAACCGCTGGGAAACCTGCTTCTCTCGCTCACAAAATCGGGCAGATACAATAGGTATAAAGTGTAATGCTCTCCTCATTGTAATGATATTTTTACTCAACTCAACTGTAAAATGAACCGAGAACTTAGTTCTACTAAAAAGACCTTTATTTTATGCTGATAATCAACTAAGGAGGTTTCACACTTGAGATTTGTTATATTAAAGGGAACTGAAATTGCTAATATCAATTACTCTATTCTGTGTGGACTGACTCCTTATAAAATATTGAAACTGTTTTGGAACTATGAGAAAATAAAAAGGGAAATCCTAATGCACCACCCCCGCTTGAAGCAAGCAGTAGCAGCTGTATTATTTAAATCCCTAGAACATTTGGGTCCTGCTCCAAATGAATTCCATTCATTCTGTTGTCTGGCTGTCTGTTTGGATGATTGTAAACTAAAACAAAAGCTCCAGAAAGACTTGGCCATAGGAGAGAAAAAGGGGGCACTGGGAGACTCAGCCATGAAATTATCACTCTGCTTGTATGTTATATCCCTTTCCCCCGCCCTTTGTCGTACCCGTGTAGGCTGTAAGATCTCCAGGGCAGGGACTGTCTATTACTCTGCGTTTGCAAAGTGCCCTAGCACAAGGAGACCCTGGTCTTGGTTAGCTGCTAGGCCCTCATGTACTGAAATAAATAATTATACTGGGAGGCTGAAGGGGGGCTCTGTGAGCGACAGCCAGGAAGATCCGAGAAGGGCAGTGAAGGGACGGAGACACAGTCATGCTGCACAGGTTACTCTGAGATACAGTGACAGAGACTCGCTTAATAGCAAAGGGCCTTGGTGCAGGCAAGGGAGAAGAATTCATGGACGTTATGGTCAGAAGGAAACATTATGGTCATCAAGTCTGGCCTCTTGCATAACCCAGGCTACAGAACCTCACCCAGCTCCTGCATCCAGCCCACAACTTCCGGTGAGCTGGATGCAGTCTGGATTTAAAGACAGCAAGTGACAGAGAATCCAAGGTAATTTGTTTCAATGATTAATAACCAGCACTGTTAAAAAACTTGCACCTTATTTCTTATCAGAATTTGTCTAGATGAATTTTTCTGAATAAGGTCAGATACCAGTAGTCATCGTTACAAGTGCTGTTAGGAAAGAGACGTTTAATCCTTCATGCTAGTGGACTTGGACTGGCTAAGCATAAGAGGTTTGCTTGTTGCCCATATAAATTATCTTGTATTAAACCATGACCAATACAGGACTGTCTGGCAACCAGGATTGTGTGTTAATAAAGAACATGGTTCACAGAATGAAGAATTATAAGTGCTGTTTTATTGAGCCAAAATGTTTTTGAAAAGTTGCCTGGAGAATCCCATAGATTGTACAGGGACAATATTGAGTCAAAGGACACAGCTTTCGCCATGCAGTGGATATCACTCACATGCTTGCTTACGCCAGCTCTTCATATACAATTGTTCTCAGCAGCCTCGCTGGGCTGATCAGATGATACCAAGCAAAGTGTGATGTTGGGGGGCGTCACTGATCTGAATGATAGATTTATTATTATATTTATACTGCCAATATCTATATCACCAAATATCTGAAACTTCAGTTCAAGCAGGATTTAAACTGACAATATTGGCACCATACCAGCTAATTGCACTGACCGCCAGACTAGCAGCATCTATCAACATATGTAACCAACAGCTTCAGAGTCTTATTAATCTGCCCTTGTATTCTGCGAACTCAAGTAATGTATTGTGACATAACACGCTGTCCAGAAAGGAACACACAAGAAGGTTGACTTGATGAGGAAGTCCTGAATCTGCCCTTCTCTCTTTCCTCTTTCCCTTGACAGCTTAAGAGAACTTACCTAAAGCATTCAGCACTAAAATATTGACTTACTGACCCAAGGGTTCGCTCCATCTGATTGTCCACAGTGATCAAAGAGTTCATAGAGAATTAGCAGATACCCCACTACCCTTCTCTGTTCCAAACATTCCAGCAGGACACATCTCTGTATGAAACATACAGCCCTGATGCAGGATTTGAATTGCACACACAGTTGTGATCAAAGGCTTTTACTGAGCAGCCAGGGCTTATTTGTACCAATATAACTAGTCTATGAATGATGTAAGCACCATTACCCAGCCCCTGATATGAACAGATTGGTGGGACTTGGCCGTTTGAAAACAAACAAAACGAAACAGGAACGATTGCAAATTGCTAAACCTGCTCGTCCTGATACTGTCATTTTGGAAGAGGATAGTTCAATGCAAGGTTCAGATATCCTACACTATCTACCCAAGCCTAAATATTATGAGTGCATTTGCTAGTTAACAAATAAATCTCATCTATTTCAAGCATTCAAGCAGGAAGTGCTTCCTTTTCAATTAATTCTGCTACTCTTCTGGATGACGGTTTATGACAGCTTAAAAATACAATGCTGAATACATTTTGAAGACACCTGTTTCTCGTCTGCCTGGTTTTGAAGGTGCCATGGCTCAGATCCATCCGTGACAGGGATGCTGTGGACTGTAGTAACCATGTAACCCTCTTTCCCCCCCCCCCCCACCTTATTTTCTAGCGTTCAGTCAAAAACCTTATTGCTGTTTCTACTTGCTCTGAGTTGCTATGGAAACATTCCCAGGCAAGGTGGCAGCAGAGAGGCTTGAGTAACTACAAACAAGTAGCTGCTATTTCAGCACATTTGAGGGAGAGCAGGAAGGTGTTAACCATGCTCAGTAGCTGCTGGGTGTGTTTTCATTAAGGGCACATTTCTGCATCTCTCTCTCTCACACACACACACACACACACACACAGACACCCTTAGTTAAAAGTTGGAAGTGCCTGACTGAGCAGTAGCGAGTTCTATCAGGGGTACAAAACTGGCAGCTATTTTTTTGAGTACCACTCAGATTCAGTCCAGTTCTGCAGGGAGAAGATAGAGCTGCCAGGGGTAACCCAGACTGAATCTGTGGGGTGGTTCTCAATACAGTTTTCTGTAATTGTAAGGGTTAGTTGGACCTTATTGGTCTGCAGGATTTGTATGTTAAGGTACCTGTAAAGTCCTTAGCCCCAAAAAGGAAAATATTTTTAAAATATAGCAATGGATTATAGTTAAAATGATAGGGAAGTCTGCTACTTGCCTAAAAGGATGCTGCCTTGGTCATCTAATTCTAAGAAGCAAGCTTAGAAGTAAGTAAGTAGGGCAGATGTATGTGTGTGACTGTATCTATCGCTGAGACACAAGGCCCTGTGCTCTGACTGATAGAACACTGGTCAGATTCAGCACAACTCAGCAGGGATGAGATAGAGCTGCCAGGGGTAACCCGGGCTGAATCTGTCGGTTGGATCGCAAAACAATTTCGTATAATTTTACTGAAGTCAGTGGGATTGAGACTGGGAAAACATCATATATAGTTTACTTGAAGCCAAATGTCTTCATGAGTCATATTACATCATTGAACCACAGACAGCATGCAAGTCTAACAGCCATAGTAATTGTTAGCTTTTCTTATTTAAAGTTGTGTGCATTCAATATTGTGGATGCTGAAAAATTGGTACAGGGGACAACTAAATGTTTTATCTAATTGCCAATATAATACCCAGGGTGAGCCGCTGTGAGAGCAGAAGATCTCTGATGGTCAGAAATCCTAATTCCTGTACTTATTTTGTATGGTTTAAAATAATATATAATATATTTGGGTTTAGGCCCTGTGTTATATTTTTCATTGGAAAGGAAAATAACAAATCTCTAGTTAGTGATGATAGTCTAGCTAGGTCACGTTGTAACTGCTGTGCTATAATGATTTGTCTTTGGAGTGTTATTCAGTAAAAAGAAATTTTAAACTGCTGGGTGGATATAACTGTCCTATGGTAAAGACTGGAACTGAGTTCCTAGAAGAAGAAAAAAAGAAAGTGAACCTTATTATAATTTCCACTTTTAGTATTTAGAGGGTTCCTATAGAAAATCCAGCTGTAGTCTCTTGCAAGCATATGAATTCATGGTCTGTTTAAATACTTTAAGTCAGACAGAGGAATTCTGTAGCACAGAATTGGTAAATAAATCGACTTACCCCCCTCCGCATAGGTTAGAACATCATGCACCAGAATGCTGCAATTGAACATGTGCACCATACAGAGAGGGCACGAGCAGCCTACTGTGGAATCTGAATCCTAAACTGCCTTTAGCATTGCATCAGTCTTTAAAATGTGGGATAAGACAACAGAGCTATGCAAGTGTCCTGTTAACAGTTATTAAATCTCAGGGCTGGAGGCAAAGCAACAGATATGTCTCTAAAAGTTATTATACAGATAATAAAATAGTAGAGGTAATAAATACTGCATAAAATATTATGATAATTCACTTCACTTTAAAACGAAATCTTGCAGTTGCACTTTTAAATCTCGGTTTTCATTTTAATTGTCCGTCTCATCTAGCCAGGTCTCTGATCTGATGTCTCAGGCCAAGCCTGGAGCTGTGGGGACACCTTGGCTTCCGGGGTATGGAAGGAAATTAGAGCTCTTCATTCTGAAGAGCACGCTGTTTTCCTCTAAAAGCATTTTCTACTCAAGTTAGATGCCCCCATTTTTCTCATGTACATTTCCTTTCAATTAAGATACATATTGGGACACCAGTTCCTGTATCACAATCCGTAACAAAAGGGAGCGGAAGACTCTCTTGCCTTAAAAAGATAGATTTCCCCCCTAATTCTAGAAAATCTTCCCAAATGAGTAACAAACTCAAAACCCAGCCACCTTCAGACAAATTGGCAGACCCTTCGGAACCTCTGGTGTGACAGAGGCTGCCGCTGCACATTTTTCCACACTCATTCTCTCTCCTCACATAGCATAGCAAGTAAGATAAATTACCTTGCAAGCTATGTGCCCATGCAGATCTATCGATTCTATCCTTAATCTACAGCCTGTTTTGTAGCTGCAGGTATCTATGTTTAAGGGACCAGTCAAGGGTAAATCACTGAAGCAAGGTATGCCCATTGTTTATTATATTTTATATAATGATAATGCTAACTCCTACATAGCATAGTATTAGGCAAATTTGAGGAAGTATTTTAGTCTATCCCTTAGTCTCACTCTCTCTTTCTCTGCACGGGAGCAATGCATTGACCTGACCAGATGGCATGCTGTGGAAGAGAATATTTCAGAATCATTTCTAGGACAATCACTCCTCTCAAGCACAGGTAGACCACAAGCCAGAGGCAGCAGGATATTGGCCCCCCATGGTGCTGTCAGCCTCGATCTGTTGAACTAGAAGGCACCAGCCAAAACTGGTTTGTGAGCCACTGATAACCCAAGGGTCTCTCAGACAAGAGCTCACCAAAGCAATTATAGTTCACAATGTCCCATGCTGCTGTTATTAAAATGCCAAACTTAGTAGATGCAGATAAATTTGGGATTTCTAAATGAAGGAAGACAGGAAGGATGGGTTCTTCCACATAATGTAATACAACTACATTTAGCACAAGGTTTTTCTCACAAACTGTGTGTATCTGAAATTGGTTAACAGAATTCAATAGTATAGTTGTAGAGAAAAATAATAGAATGAGTGTGAAATTATTTATTACTTATAGAGAGCTGTATACACAAGGGAGAACATTTTTTTCAGCTAAGATCTGAAATAAGATGGAGAGTTGATGATACAGCAGGGCAGGAGAGATAGAAGTTGCAGTCAAGCTGAAGGAAAAATATGAAATGAAATTAATTTGAATACACTTATTAATAAGAATCAAATGGATTTCCAAAGTTAAAAAGAAAAACAGATTATTAGGGTAAGGAGTTAGATGTAATTTCACCTAACTCCTTATCCTAATAATCTGTTTGTTTCTATATAAGACCACAGAACCAATTAATGAGCAACACTCATAATTAACAGTTATTTTACTCTAGGCTGGAATGAGACTAGATTCCCAGAGTTATATTCCCCCCAAGCTTTCTCTGTTGCCCCATCATTAGAAGTCATTCTTATTATTAGTCCTGGCAATGTTCCAAGTCAAAACAAATGTATCAGTATTAAAAAGGTTAAAAAATCTTCATGTTGAGTTAAATACCCGACTTTCCAGATGATCTGTAAGAACAGTTAGAGTTTAGCAAGGAGTGAAAGATGGATATATATTTGTATCCTACCTGGCTCGTATGCATCCGTTAATTGTCAAATGATTGCTCAGGCATATTTAACGAGACAGCTTTTACCAAGGACAGAGCCACCCTCTGCATCCTCCCCTCAAAGTAACAGATGAGGCAGCTGTGCCACCACAGCAGCTGTACTAATGGGAAAGGCACAAGGAAGAGGGACATTTTCAGCTAGACTGACCTCATTCGTAGGCTTGCCAAGACCAAGAAATCATGCAGAAATCTTTTATCCTCCTGAAAAAGGAACCTGTACGGATTTACAGTATAATCCCAGCTAAATATGACTGCAAAATGGTTACAATAAAATAGTACTTTCTCTATATTAATTTCAAATTTTAAAAAAATATAGCAAAAACCAAAGCCCGAGTGTGTTGGAAATAACATTCCAGAAAGGCAGATAAACCTAAGAACTTCATCAAACTAGATTCCAACTTGATAAGCATATTTTTGACCTTAAGACTCTGCAGAATTCTTCTCTATCGTAGCCTCCTGCCCATCAGTATACAGGCTCTGTTTTAATACTATCAACATTTGCAAATCCATTTTTCAAGTTCCTTCATGCATGTCCGTTGGACAGATGATGTTGGTTCAACTTTCTGAGTAAATATGTATAGGGGTGTGTATATATGAATGAAGCGACAGCAAGTATTTTGTTTTGAAGCTGAGATCCAAGCTAACACAACGAATGAAGATCCTAAATGAAGCCTGCTGTGAGATTGAACTGCTGAGCCAAGGGTCTCCGGGGTGCAGTTGACCAGGCATATAAAAATCTTAATTGTTTGATAATTCCATGACAGGGAAGACCATAGAGCAAGGTCCCTCAATAAGCAGAATGGGCTTGAGTTAAGTAATGATTTACTGGCTTTTAATGGTTTGTCTTGAACCTTCATGTTACGTTAGCTCAGAATCAATTTCTTTTACCTTGGATCATAACCCTCATAAAAATATTCCTGTAAGGGCCTGTTTCTCATGTCAGTTACACCAGTGTAAATTAGGAGTAGCTCAGTGGAAGTCAATTAAGTTGCATGGATGAAGTACGATCAAAACTTGTCGCTCAGTCTCTAAAGCAGTGAAATCACACTCTTACACTATTCCAAGACTGTGCACAATCTTTGTTGAATACTTTAGCATTTTTCAGAAAGGGATACGGATTACAGACTACTCAACATTTCTTCTCTTACTATGAAACCATTCCTAGAGATTTGCATCGTAGAGTTCTGACACTGAAGCACTTATGTGCATGGGGGGCGGGGGAAGCTATCGAAAGAAATGGGAGCTGTGTGCGCGTAAGGACTGCAGGATTGGGCCCACTTTTTAACATTATTGTTGCATTGACATCCTAACTTGGCTTCTGATCCTGCGCTCATTGAAGTCAACAAAACTCCCAGTGACTATGACAGCAGGATCAGATTCTTGATCTCGTTGTACTCTTACTCAGCTAAATCCTCTGGGCCTTGCTCAGGCAAAACTCCCGAATGTTTATTCCCAAATGGGGTTTTGGCTGAAGAAGCAATATAAGATTTGGCATACTAACATTCGCAGGAGCAGATAACAATAAGGACCATTCAAGTCTGCAGGGAATTGGAGAGCTCAAAGTAGCAGCCTATGTCACTGTTTTCATACTTATATTTGTCTGTCATTTCAACACAGTTTTGTTCCAGTCCTCCATGTGCTGAGCTCATGTTGAGAAACATCTTCTTGCAGAGTTTCCTACTCCCTCCCTACACACAGGGTGTAATTTTTTTAATTAATGGTTTCCTAGAGCCTTGAACAATATCTGGGTAGTTTACAGGGGCTTATCCAGTTAATTATATACAGCATGAGCTTCCTTTTAGTGAGCTTCCTTTTAGTGAGATCAAACCTTCTACACTCCAAGTTTCACGTTTTACCATTCCCTTCTACAGCCCATAGACTGCCCTTTGAATTCTGTAATACCCACTTTAATTCTCTTCCATTTCTAACACTCCTTTTTTTGTGAACCAAAGGAGTTCTTGTCTAGAACTTAGTAAAATAAAAACGTCTACGTGGAAGTCAAATTTTTTTGATGCACCCTAACTAATAAACTTTCCAAACTCACTAGAATAATCTTTAGTACGAAATAAACATTGCATCTAGGCTGAAAACAATAACGAATGGGCTAATGGGATAATTAGCTATGGGTCTAACCACTTGGGGGGGGGAGGTAAGAACCATTTAAAATGGCCCAAAGTGCAATAAATGGGAGTAATGGGCTGAACATGAGGAAAGGAAAATCTAGCCTGAATATCAGGACAAATGTCCTGACAGTGAGATCTATTAGACTGTGGAATTGGGAGCCCCATCACTTAGGCCATTAAGACAAATGGATAAAGCATTGGAGAATATATGTAGAGAACAATCCTATATTGCCAGGGGGCGGGACTAGATAGGCTAATGTGCTGTCTTTTCCACATCTAATTTCTGAGTTTGTGTGTCAAATCTCAGTACATTTTAATTGTATACAGGCGAAGATGTGATCCCTGTGCCCCAGTGTCAAGGTTTTGATTGTAAATGCCAACTCAGCTTTAAATACAGTGATGTTGCCAGTGTCATAATGATGCTGTAAATAGAGCAGAAAAAACATTTTATTATCTGTTATGATTATTTCTCTCTCAGAGTCCAATATTTGTATACAATTTAACAAGTTGTGTACCCTTTTGCATGCAAAGGGGAGTTGATCTGATGAGCCATTACCCAAGATGTCTATTTTACTTCACTCAACAGTCCACTTGTGATGAGGAAATTTAAACATTCAGAATATCCCTATAGAGAAGCTATTCAAACAAAAAAGTTGAAATATATTCAAACTGAAAGTTAAAAGCCTAAAGCAAATATCTATGCCGACTTATTTGTTCAAGTAATATTGGTTGATGTTGCCCAACTAAGATTAAACATTCTATTAATAGCAAACAAACAAAAGGAAAGAGAAGCACCAATCTACACAGTGAAAAAGGCAAACAGGGGCCTTGGGGCATTCTTCTCTGTTCCAGAGCCATATTTATCTTGATTTCCTAACTATGATGCTGTATCCTTTATCATCATCAACTGAGACAGGAAAGCTGAACATACATAAAAACATAATGCTAAGATGCAGCCTGCCAATACTGTTAAAACAAAAGCACTTCTCCATCAGGTGGGCTTTCTTGGGACTCTTAGGTGCACAGGAAATATACACAAGCACGAGTGTCAATGGAATCTAGATGTCAAGCGCAGCTGCCTCCAGTGAGGAAACCAGAATTGGTCCCTCAGAGACCTAGTACAAAACATCAACTGGCAGTGACCATCAGTTCTCCAAAACCTGCTGAGTCCAAGTTGGGTTTTAATTCCAATCCTCCTCATTAACTGGGCATGGAAAGAGAAATTCTAGTTTTTGGCTCACAAACATTGTGTGTGTCATATAGCGCTAACTGTGGTTCACTGAGCTTTGTGAAGTATGGTTTAAACATTTAAAATTTACTGTAAAATTATTTTAAATTAAAATTAACAAAATTATTACAAAAAATATTGTTTGACTCAGAAGCATGAGACTGTGCGCATTGCTGTGAACTCAGCATATCTGAATAGATTGCTCTACTCAAAGAAAACAATAACTAATGAGGAAGACCTATCAAATACATATTTTTATAAATTATGTCATGTGCAGTTAGATTGTTAGGTTTTTTAACTGTACTAATAATTGGTAAATATAACTAAATACATAAAATTTGAAGAGCCTCTGTAATTATCTTGTTTCAGAGGTAGAACACCAATACAAGCCTGCCCTTTTACAGGTATCCAAATAATTAGTTAATATTGGTAATGGGTTTTGCAAAGGAAATACTATAGAAGTATTATTATTAATTTTGGATGCATGAATTCTGATTGAGGTTTAAAGCTCAATCACAGTAATTTAGAGACATACAAAGACATAATGTAAGGAACCAAATTGTTCTTCAGGTAATTGTTAAGATGCCACAATTTTACAAACACAACACAATTAGAAAAAATTGGAGGGTGTCACAAACAGAAGGCCTGATACCCTGACAGACTAGACTCCTCCCATTGATCTATCCATACCTCTCTTCAAATTAATTTCCAACACTATCTACAGCTTCCTTCAAGAAACTACCAATTTTTGCACAACCTTGCAAAGCCAACTGGAACTATTCATGTGAGGAAGTGGTACTCAACACGAGTCAGTGTTTTGACTGTGGTTTAGTTGATTACCACTCTTAAAATGCTGATGATTGCATTGCTATTTCTAGCAGAAGACTGAATTTCTTTTGCAACTGTTATGCATATCTGTTTTACTGTAATCCACCTGCTCATCTGATTTCCTTTCCCCACAATAAAATGTTTACCCCCACAAAATGGGGCTTCTTTTCTGTCTGGAACAAAAAGATGCTAATTCAGCAGGGCTTGACCTTGCCAGCAGTGAGCATAACATGCTCTCATTCCACAGGCACCAATAAAATATTGACTGAAACCCAACAGGAGGAAGTAGGGGGTCCAATCTCATAGTTTATCATTTTGCAGTCACTGAGAGTATTACTCTTAAAGATATATACTTCTGTGACATTTACTTAACGTGCTATAAACATTCAACTTGTAAATCAACATGTCAGCAAAATGATCCATCAAAAGACAATGTCTATACATGTAACTCTGTCCTTGGGGGAGGCTAATTTAGAGAGGTATTGTAAAGTACAGGGCCAGAAGTAACCTTTGAAGCCTGCTCCTAAAGTGGATCATATTGTCCTAAATGACATGTGCAGAGATCTGTTTTTGCTATCTATCTATAAAATGAATCCATCACTGTAAAACCTGAGCAACAACTAGGAACGAATATTTCAGTGTGTCCTAAAACACACAGTATTCACCTGTTCTATGGTGAAACAAAGCACATCATTCTCCAGAGCAGTCTGCCAAGTACCATTCATCAGCACTGCAAATTTACAAATACGCACAAAGTTCTAACTAGATTTGTCCATTTTTATATAAAGGATGTTTCCTCTCCTCTCTGTTTACATGTAGACAATATTGCAACAAACAGTGGTTTGTTTTTATCACTGAAATGTTCCTTTGTTGTGACCCATAGAAAATAAGGATGCTGCTGAACTGCTACAGATTTCATGATTGGTAAAAAATTGCCTTTTGCCCTTTCCATTATCACAACCCATCTCAGTTACTAATCAAACTCTAGATTGGACTCTGCAGTTTTCTTTGGTTTGGAAATACAGTAGTTGCATTAAAAAGTCAGTGTACTAACAACTACCACATAGGTGTCTGAGGCGAATACAGGTTTCCTTTCTACCCAGAATTGCAAACAATTAAATTTCCAGTACCCTGGTACAGTAAATGTTGACTTTTTACTGGTGACCAATGTATATAACCTCTGAAATGGATTCATTATACTAAAATCATTGTTAATCACCATTACCATGAGCGTGCAGAGAAGAAAGGCAGTTTTGTGTGGCCACTGAATAAAAATTTAGGTTTATAATTGTAAAAAAATCCTGTGAATAATTTCTTATTAAATAGGCATAATTCAGCTTACACTCAAACACACAGAATGTGTGTGCATATTATGCAGATTTTATATAGAGTGCATACAATATTTCTAAGTAACATCTCATTCTGAATGCATCTCAAATAAAGAGCAATAATGATATAAAAGCTAGTCTGCACACTTCTTACAATTATATTCCCAAAGTCACAAGCTACATGTTGATTATCTTCTATTAATACATTGTGAAATCTTCCTTAACTTTCTAATAAAATGTTTATCTCCAAGGAAATTCTGTAGAAAAGACTATATTTGCATATAAATAATAGACATGTCAAAACATAATATGTTAGGATTTGGTATTCTTAATAAGAGTGTAATACACAATTTATATTAATTTCCTTAAACTCCACAAATTCAATCACTAGCAGTGGCATTGTACGATTAATTAAATTACCATTATTTTTACTGAAGTTATGGCAGCTGATTAAGTATTGCTCTTTTTGGCTATGCATATTTTGTGCTTACCATTTTATAATCTAACCATACCTAGTTAATTCTGTGCTTCATAGGGGGAAACGGAATACAGTAAGGCTTTTTGAGTAGAACTGGAAAAATTAATATAAGGGAAAGTAATTGTTTCAGAGGAGGAGGAGGAGGGAGGGAAGCTTTCAGGGGCCTTTTCAGGAGTACCAGATATGACACAGCAGAACATACTGTAGGAGGTGGTGTCTAACAAAGCTGCATCATCTGACCAACTCTGCCTCTGCCCCCCTAATATTAGCCCAAGGTGCCATTGAAATTACATCACCAAAAAAGTAAAGTCCCAAAGGAAAGCTAATCCCTGAAGATAATCATCTGCCACAATGGATTTCAAATTGTAATAAAAATACCTTGAATGTTAAAGGTGAATTTCAATTAAGGATCCATTGCATTTTTTGCTCCAGACCACAATAAAAATGTATTTCACTGCCAACAGCAAAATCGCCTGTGAGCTCCTCTTTGAAACATGGCTATTTTTGGAACATCCTATAGTATATAAAGAAAGCAGCATTGTGTGTAAAATGAAATACTGAAAGGTAGATCTTAGCATACTGACAATTCAAAAACTGGGCAGCAATGGGAACTAGTACTTTTACATAGGCTGCAAACAAATGTAAGACTGAAGGGAAATGTTATGGATGCCGTTGAATAATATGGCATGATGTCTTCACTCTCCTATTGGTGAGCTAAACGATTCAAGCATGATGGTAGAACTACAGCAATTGCTATACTGGACTAGACTAGTGGTCCATCTAGTCCAGTATCCTGTCACCATGAGTGGCCATTGCCGGGTGCTTAAGAGTGAAGTACAAGAAACCTTGAGGTAGGCAGTTCCCCTAGCAGAAGGCTCCTCTGAACTCCCAATAGTGAGGTACATCCCAAGTGCACCCTCAGGTGTAACTGGCAAATGCTTAGACCCTCTGAGCATTTCTGCAGGGTTGTTTTTTGGGAGGGGCGGAGGGAAGTTGGTCATTGCAGCAATGAAGCAATTTATATAAAGTAAAATACCAGTGTGAGATGAAAGCATAGTGTTTACTGAGTAAAATGTAAAGAAAAAATGAGCATCTTCTCTTGCAAAGTCACTTGGCAATTCTATTAACTGCAGTACTAGCCTCTCCATCTTTTGGGCACCTTTGCATGATGATAATACAGAGGAGTCCCTTTTGCTCCAATGCCAGAGATTCTGAAGTGGTATCACAAGCACACATTGTGAAGATAGTGATGGCTATTAGACACCTGAAGTGTCAGTAAAAGAAGCATCAGTTACATAAACAACCTGTGTCCACAGACTGCCTCACACTGAGCAGTGATGCCCTCTGGTACCTGTCCACTTCAGAAAAGAGGCCATTGCTTAGCTGTTGAATGAGGTATAAAGTGCCCCCTCCATGTCAAAAAGTGGGATAAATGGGGGCTCCCTAGGCCCATATTTTTAAAACTATTTCAAGTAGCTGGATGAACACCACCCAGATGGCAAGTTTGCTGCTTCCTTGCTGATAAAAACTATGCAGCCAACAAACCCATATGGCCAAACAGAGAAATTACAAAGATAACAATATGCCTGCACAAGCGAAAGGTTAATGAATTAGGACCCGAGCAGATAAAATCTGTTACCTGGTACATTAAACCCGTTTATATATTTTTTGTTTACATTTATTTTCACATTTTGTGATTCATAAATAAATTGACTAAAAATTGTAAAATGCTCAGCCACTACCATACAGCCGCCTATATAGACTAGCCTGCTTCCTCTACTCCCAATATCTGCCCCTCATTCTTCTGGAAACTGGGTTTGCAAATATCTAAATTTCACCGACCGGGCGGAGGATGAGAAACATCAGCAGATGGCTCCTAGCAGACTCATCTGTGGGAATGACAGGGAAATTTCTTCTTGGTCACTAATTTATCTTCTCTGAGAAAGCCTAGCCAGCAACCCTCACTGGAAGATGTTTGTGTCCACTTCTAGGTCCCAGAGGCAGTAGACAAAATGTCAATCAGGGGTCATGAGAAAGACAAGGTAAGTGAGGTGGACCAACTTCTGTTGGTGAAAGGTACAAACTTTGGAGCTACATGGAGCTTTCTTTCAAGTCTGTGAAGCTCAATAGCTTGTACGTTCCACCCAATAGAAGTTGGTCCAATAAGATATTGCCTCATCCACCTGTCTCGCTCACACCCTGGGACCAACACAGCTAAAACAACACAGCAAACCGTTAGGGGCCATGTCACTTTCTGACCACTGCCTAAAAATGAATCCCACACAAAGGGGCCTTCCAAACTTGTAAACAACATTAATAGAACATTTAGCACCAGATTACAAAGAAAGAGAGACTTCATATTAAAGAAAAAACTACAAGTTAGAGGGATACTAATTTTTATTACTACCTCCATCTTCTTTTAAACCAACTGGGAGAGTTTGGTCACCGAAGCAGGTTTTCTAAAAGAGAAATTAGCAGCTAAGGAGAAATATCCTTTTCTCAGGTGAGAAGTGTGCAGCAGTCCTCATTAGATGGGAAACAGCCAAGACCGAGCAGCAGTGAGAATGCTGGGGAACGAGCCAAGCTCCACAGAAGCCACAGTACTCATGCAACCTTTTCGTTTTGAAAGGACCTGGGCCTGAGAAAGGCTGATTCAGAGGGGGATGTAACTTCCTCGGAGGTGTGGGTGGGAAACCCCCTGCAATTAAGCATCTCTCTTCTTGTGTGTATTTCTGACAGGCTTTTCACCTGAGTGTGTGCTAATACGTGAACACTTGGTACCCCACCACAGTTTGCAGATTATTTATCCCAAGATTAATCCCGTTGGAGGCTACAGCAAATTTTATGAATGCTATGAATATTAAGTTTGAATGCTAAAGTTTCACAAATGTGAAGTGTTCTGCATGGAAGAGCACAGGAATCGTATTACACAAGCCTGAAAATAAACAACCCTCCTATGAGCACTTACATGACCTTAAAATATTTATTCAGCTCCCCTATTAACTTTCTTAAACGCCGAGGAAATGTTGACTCAGCTGCTTAAATAACAAGAGGAACAATTAGAATAATCAAAAGCCAAGAGACTATCACCCACCGAACTTCTAGCTCCAGCATTGTACTGCAGCCCTTCTAAGGCTGGGCCAGAGCATCAGTGAACTCTGGGAAAGTTTGGAACCACACCTTGTGGACTGGGACCATCTTTCATCAATGAACAAATAATTAGTCTCCCTGGTGTGAACAACCTAGGGACTTCTTGATGGGTAAACCCCAACTGGCAAAATAGATACAGCGAAGGCTTTGTACCTGCACAATTCCAGTGCGTAAAAAGGTCCAACACTTTGACTTCCATTGACATTACAGCACTTCCTGAATTGGCATTTGAGAAGGAGTGCTCTTCTAATGCAAGATGCTTAATTTCTACGTAATGAAGAGTGAGAGATGCAGGGCTGGAGAGCCATGTGACAGATCCTCAAGTTCCATATGAGTAACATCTATAGACTAAACGGGAGGCATATGGATGGGTGTGCTATGGGAATGGTGGATGCAAAGAGTGAGAGTGACAGCATGGAGCACAGACCTTGATGGAAAAATGCATATGTCAGATTATTTGCTTTTGGAAAACTACTGTAATTCCTCCCTGTTAAATCTTTTGTTAGTTTCCAAAAATGGTGGGAGAAAGACTGTATAAAGGAGAAGGGGTTGGAATTTTGACTCCGGAGTTCACTGGTTTGGACAGGGCATGGCTAGGTTACCTGAGATGAGGAAAAAATAGTCCCTTTCAGAAAAAGATTCTTCCAGACTGAGGACTTCTACCCCTGTCTGAATCTGAAGGAACAGGCTGAGTTTGCAGCTTACTAAAGGAGGCGCAGCCAAGGGCACCTTTACGTGACTGGGACTGGAACAGAAGAATATTTCAGTAAAGGTCTCAGAGGAAAATGAATTCTGAATTGTGACCAGTGTGTTTACTTGAGTGGTCTCTGGAAATACCTCCTGCTACTCAGTAAAAATCTCACTGACTGCTATCAGGAGGAGATCCACACATTTCCATGGACATTGAGACCTGGTCTCAGAAGGCCCCCTCTTGTTATAGAAACGAGAGCACTGCTAGAAACAGACTGAACCCTAACAGACTGAATCCTAACTGCAAGACACTCTCACAGAACAGTGCCATCGGCAAATCTGGTGGGGAGATTAAGATTTTCAACTATCCCAACCTTCCTCCCAGATAAACTGCAGACAGACAGAGAGCCCCCAACACGCTGTGCGGTGACTGGGCAGAGAGCCCTCCCACTCCCACCTAATCTGTTCTCAAATCCCCATCTCCCCACGTGATCTGTACACAATCTTCGCCTCCTTCCCCCAGGTAATCTGTCCATACAGAGGCCCCACCTGCAGGCTCACACATGATGAAGTTATCTTTCTCTACCAAAGGGTTTAGATCAGTATCTGCAGGGAAACAAGCATTTCCTTATCCTCTCCTTTCTGCTTCCAGCTGATAAATTCTGGCAGAAGCTGCATTGTGCATCGAGATGAAGGGGCCAGACTCCTGCCAGGCTCTCAAGCATCATCTGCCAGTGACATATTTACTTGGAACATTTTTATAGCCTTTGTAGACACAGAAAACCAGCCAACTATCTATTGTGACAACCCAAGAGAAAAATCAGTCAGGAGGTCAGTAGGCACCGTGGGATTTATAAGGTGGGACTCATAGCTATGAAAGTATCAGGATGGGGCCTGCAGCCATGAAAATCTTCATATATCAGCAACCTCAGGCAACAAACGCCACCTGTGCTGGGGAAGGAGCAACAGGAAGGAAAACACTTTAGCAACTGGAACTTTTGTTTTTTTTCTGGTTTGATCACGCGGTGAGTCTCTTGCGCAGGCAACTGGCAAAATAACTAAGTGTTGAGTTTGAGAGATAGTTGAGTCTGTTACCAACAGATGAAAAGCTTTTCACACTCAGGTGAACCAGCTTCAGGTGAAAGCTGCTGCAGAAACAAGTGCACCAGGGCTGCATCAATTAGCTCTGAATGTTATGCACATCCGAGCTCAGCCAGATTCCTGGTCACACAAAAGAGGGTTTCCCCTGTGTGGAAATAACGTCTCAGACATTAAACATACTGAACCCGCTCACCAGTCTGAGGATCCTGTAGCCCAGTGTTAACATTATCTGCTATGGTGGAGGACAGGACACAAGTATTTTTGTGAGCCAGACCAGCTGCCCACGTACCATATTTTGCACAACGCACCTTCAATTCATTGATCTGTACAGTTGGAGATTTCAACTGCTAGATGTTTACTTTGCATTTTAGATGTCCTGAAATTCTGCCCTTCCTCCAGAACCCTCTGTGCCCAGCTCTGCCGTCCCCTGTATCTCTGGGACTGTAAACCCATTAATTTGGCAGCCATTTTTGTTTGCTTCTGAGCTGACATGGAACTGAAGAGCTTTGGAGGGAGCTGACAACATGAATCTTTTATATTTGGACTAATCAATTAAAAGGCCATTATAGCAGGAAATGCCCAGATGTTAGATGGCCGAGCAAATCTGTATTTATGTCCTTCTGCCTGGAATTCCTCACTTACTATTTACCATCACACTCTGAGTAATCTTTCATTTAACCCACACTCAAAAGAAAGGTTTTGCTGTATGTAAAACACAAGGCATTTTGGAGGGAAGGGTATTTCTAATTCCTCTTGGTATCTAACTAGCACTTAGAGACACTGGCCAGATGCTCAGTCCAAATCTAAAGGTACGCAGGAAACACCACCAGTTTTTAAACACCCTTTATAGATTTTAGAAGGCTGTGTGTGTTGTTTTCTTCTCCCTCCCGAAGTTATAACACAACCCCACCTCTCCAACTCAGAGAGAGAGCCCGGCCATGAGGGTCTAACAGCAGTGGTTTCCATAGCAACTGTGACTATCTGAAGCATGATTTCTTTTTCACCAGTTGAGATGGTTCAAGTATCCATTAAACGTTATTGTGGTATATAGAACAAGCAGTACAAATTCTGACAAATCAATGGGACACACATTTTTATCCCTCACAATATGCCTCATTTCTCACTGCTACTTTGAAACCAGCCATAGAAGTTACTGTCTACTGATTTTCACATCCGAGAGCAATCCCGGGGGCAGATCCTCAGGGAGTGTAAATTGTCATCGTTTCATTAAAGTCAATGGAGCTATGACAGTTTACACCCATCTAGGATTTGTCCCTAAATAATTAAAAGACTGTAAATAATGTCAAATCTATCCACAAACTAGAGCCACTGAGATTGAGGAGGACCTGAAACCAGTCATTAAATTATATATTTTCCTAAACATAAGCTATCCTGCAGCTTTCCACCTATGCTTACCCTAGTCTCTTACTGGATGCTGACAAGGTGCCTCATCTATTTTAGCTTATTCCTTTTATTTTATTTCTGAATGACTGTACCTGTCATGAACGCTAGGGAGTAACAGTGCCGGCTTTCTCTATAGCTCTGCAGATGCACCTCAATCCTCCATTCAGAACCTCTCAGTAGTCCAGTCTTGACATACACCCCATCCCAAAATCTAATCAATGTACCTCAGTTTTGACCTGCTGGATTCCCTGCTACTCCAATCAAGGAAAAAAACACTCCTATACCCCCAGCTCTATGCATGCACCCTTGTGCTGTCCTGTATTTATGCCTCAAATTTCCAGTCTTCTCTGTTACATGCATCATTGCCAATACACCTCAATTTCAACCCATACATACTTTCATTTTACATATTAGCTAGAATTCTGAGGAGGAATTTGCCACTTACAAGACCTTCTCTTTAATGTGTTCACCTTTTATAAAGGTTAAGTCAGACTGAATTCTGATGGTCTTTTCCTTCTTTGGAACAATAAACCCTCTGTCTCTGCCCAAGACAGTGCTGATATGTCATTAATCTTTTCTGAGTTTATGAGCAGTGGATATTCCCTCACATTTTCAAACCTCCTGTGAATCATTACTTAAGTGGCAATTATTGACCTCTTAATTTAATAGGGAGTACATTGTTATGTAATTACAGAGCAAATAAATATGTGATTATTTCTGCATTCTAAACTAAAGGGAGGTTACAACATGGTAATTACACGTAAGAGTTCCATTGTGTGCAATTACCCTGTAATCTGCACCACCACATCATTATTCAAAAAGGGCAAGCAGGATGACGGGGGTAACTATAGTCCAGTTAGCCTGACATCAATCCCAGGCAAAATAATGAAAAAGCTGATATGGGATCCAATTAATAAAGAATTAAAGGATAGGAATATAATTAATATGAGTCAGCATGGTTTTATGGAAAATAGGTCTTGGCAAACAAACCTGATTTCATTCTTTGAGGAGATTACAAGTTGGTTGATAAAGGTAATTGCAAAGCTGTAATATACTTAGACTTTTGTAAGGTGTTTGATTTGGGACTGCTTGGCATTCTGATTAAAAAATTGTAATATACAATATCAATAAAGCACACATTAAATGGATTGCGAACTGGCTGACAGATCCCAGTCAATGATGGTGAATCATCATTAAATAAACAGAATCATCATAGAATCGGGGTGATTCGTGTGGGGTTCTGCAGCCATTAGTACTAGACCCAATGCTATTCAACATTTTCATTAATGACTGGGAGTAGATATGAAATTACTACTCACAAAATTTGCAATGACACAAAGATTTGTGGAATTGGAAATAATGCTGTGGACAGGGCAGTCATACAAAGTGCTCTGGATCACTTGGTAAACTGGAACAAGTGTGTTTTAATAGAGCCAAATGCAAAGTCATACATCTAGGAACAAGGAGTGCAGGCCACAATTACAGAATGGGGGGCCGAATCTTGGAAAATAGCGACTCTGAAAAAGATTCAGGGGTCGTAGAGGACAAACAACAGAACATGAGCTCCCAGCACAAAGCTGTGGCAAAAATGGCTTATGTGATCCTCAAATGTATCAACAGCAGAATAGCGAGTAGGGGTAAAGAGGTGATTTTACTTCTGTATATGGCATTGGTGAGAGCAATACTGGAAAAGTACATACCGTTCCGGTACCCACATTTTTAAAAGGATGTTAAAAAATTGAAGAGGGTGCAGAAAACTGCCACAAAAATTATTTGAGGGCTGGAAAGTGCCTTACAATGAGAGGCTTAAAGAGCTCGATCTGTTTGTTTGATCAAAAAGAATGAGCAGTGACTTGCTTATAGTATGTAAATACCTGAAAGAGGAGAAAATACTGGGTATTAAAAGGAACTTTAATCTTGCAAAAAAAGGCATAACAAGAACCAATGGCTGGAATCTAGCCCCGCACGAACACTTCTAAGGACAGCAACTCAGCTCTCTTCCTTAGCAGTTTATCCCAGCGGCCCACAGTGTTCACTCTTTTAGATCCATCATGAATTCCACCCTCATTCCTTTAAAAAAAGCCATGTAATTCATTTAGCGCCTCTCAGCAATATAGAAAGGCATCATATACAGTACAGAGCATACGCAGAGAGATGGACAGCCACAGAGAACCAGGGGAGAGTATAAAAAGACGAGTAATAATACCCAGCATTAACAGTATAATAATATATTACTAATATAGTACTTTCCATCAGCAAGAGATGTGCCGGCATTAGCTACTTGATTCCACAACACTGTCGGTGAGGAAAGTACATAAAACGTTGCATCTGTGCAAGAACGCACAGCGGATAGGTGGTGTTCCTGCCTAGAAGTACATTCTCTCCCCATCTCTTTCACACACACAGACTCACACACTCTTACACATGCACAACGTACATGCAAACAATCTCTAACACACACACACACACACACCTGCTTCCCATCACACAGAGAACTGAAGCCTCTCAGAGTGCGAGAGTGCAGCTGCTTTCTAGCAATTTTTAGAATCCATTGTTTAGTTTGGGAGCCTGTGCAGTAGGTTTTGTTTTGGTTGTTTTAAGTCACAGAGCTGGTAGTAAAATGCTTTTTTCATAGTTTTTCCTTTAGGACTGTTCTTTTCCCATCCTCGACAGCCATTCTTTCCCATTCACCCCATCAGTGTGGGAGTTCTTTATTACCCAAGGAAACAGAGGATGTCCACTAGTGAGGGGGGAATAAATCATTGTTCTCAGCTAAATGGAGTAGTGCGGATCTGCTAAAAATGCTGCCTTTTATCAACAGTGCAAATAATGAAGATTCCATGCACTGAGGACAATGCAATGAGCCGCTGCACTATTGATGGGGTATTTGTAGAACTCCATGAGTTATGTTTCAAAACTAGGCTCTGTTAAAGATGCAGGCTCCTTTTGCAGAAGCAAAAGATTAATACTGCTCTCCAAATTATTAGAAGTTTTCCCCATTAGGAATAAAAGCAAAGAGATCTAAAAGAAGGATCTCTTGGTTATCTTTCCTCTTTCAGATAATCACCACATTCTATTGAATCTGGATGATTATATCTCATGTGTAATTGAGCATGGATTAAGAGAGAGTGCATGTGGGTGTGTAAAAAAGGATCAAGATAAATGTGTAAAAAACTGCACAGGAATGTGTTAGTAAATGAGTGTGGCTGTGCACATGTGGGAGTATTTTTTAGTATATGTGGAAAATAATTTCTACACTGGAGAAGACCTGTGGTCAGTCCATCTAGTCTTGTATCCTGTGTCTGAAGGTAGCCAGCACCAGATGCTTTGCAGGAGGTAGAGGTGGTATAATCTGCCCTTCATGAAGATCTCATCCCAGTCCCTAGTAGTTAAAGACTGGCTTTAAACCCTAAAGCTGGAGGGTTTGTGCCTATTCCATGTACATTTATATGGTTTGCCTGCTGTTTGATTGTTACTTCTATTTTAAATAATAATGCTCCTGTGATTCCACTTTCAAAGTAACTCAGTTCAACAGTCTTTGGTTTTGCTGACGCCAGTCACATATTGTTGTTTATCTTTTGTACATTAAAATTCTTGCAACTAATGACTTTTGTCTGAAACTTTGTTTACAATATTCTCTAAGCAGGCCATATGGATATTTTGTAAGGAAAAAAAAGCTCTCAATGCGGAATGTATGATAGCAACTGTACACTGGAAATCAAGACATCATTCTGCTCCTGCTGATGGGCCACGGATTCCATCTGTATGTAAGGACAGGGGTTACCAGCCCGGAAAGTGCACCCTTTGGTTGTCCAATGTGTCTGAGAGGAGCCTGTATATGTCTCAACATAATATAGAGAGATCAGGCTAGTAACTGTTGTGAAGCAAGAGTTGCTTTCTCCCCCTCTTATTTTTTTTCCTTCTCTCTCCATCACCATCTATCCATCAAGTAAAACAATTTACACAGAAATAGGCCCGCTGCAGAATGCTAAAGAGATTCTTTGGAGGAAGCCTACACAAGATTAGCTTCAAAAATACATTTCATCTTTATTAAAACACCTGCAGGGGAGGCCCCGTCATTTTTAGTATTATATAAAAAAGGGTTTTCTAATGCTTTCAGCAACTTAATGGAGTCAAGAGCTAAGGGACAGTGGTAAGCTAGCAGAGTTTAAAAGTCATTAATTTTTGAAAATTAACTAATCCACAAACATGTGTAGTCACTACACATAGATGGCACGGTGGGCTAGAGTTATGACAGCAGGAATCCACACTCTGCCAGCCATTCACTTGGGCAAATCACTTGACCCATCCGTAAAAGAGGGCTAGTCAGACCTTCTTCCCCAGTGAAGATCAGTTAATCTTTTCACCGTCTTTCAGGGTGGAAAGCCACAGGAGTATTTTTATTATTTGGTAGTAGCAGTGGCAACATTGTGCGGAGATGCCAGTTGATACCAGCTATGGTGGGGGGTTTGTGATGTGGACAGTGTCCACCACAAACTGGACAGCAGGGGGACTAATGATATAGGCTGGTTCTGAACCTAGGATCCCATTAGTAAGCCATGTTCCCATGCTGCAAATAAAGCCTCTAAATGCCCAATGGGAGCAAGATCAAAATCAGGTTCTTAATTTTGTAACTTTTCCTTAAAGTGACATCACTGAAAAATGAAACACTCACCAAAATCAGTAATAGGGCAGAACAACTGCTGTTAATGAAAGAGTTTTACTGGCTTATTCTCTGCAACGGTTTGCAGAGAATGCATGAAAACACCTTTATTAGGGCATAAAGAGGAAAGGACTATAAACCTATATAAAAAAAAAAGCACAGTACGTTTTAAAAAGAAATACAATGAAAATAAAATTGTAAGTGAAAACTAGACAGCAGCAGCTACTGAGTTTGCTCAGTTCAGAAATGTAAACTAATATTTCAAACTCATGAAATGTATCTCTTTTCAAGTTCACATTTTTACACTAAAAGAAGCAGGAGATATTCCTATGGAATTTTCCACTGAAGTTAGTTAATAATGCAATTTGGTAGATTTTGTGATAATTGTATTTAGGAATAAAAAACCAGTGTAAAACAGTACAGAAATAAAACCCTCTCCATGACTGCATTTCCCCCCCTAACTTTGCAATATTTTAATCTTTGAACAATAATACATGTCAATAAATAATCATCTGTGACACATGAAATGTTAAAAGCTTTTCCGGTAATGCATCTCTTCACTTGAATTCTACTTATGCTGTAATGGATTCTTTTATTCTATTTTTTATATGCACATTTTTACATATATTTTAAAACCCGTGGGTTCAAATGTACCTTATTACATTTTAAAGCCTTTGGATTGTAGCACAAAAATGTTCTGCACTATAAAACAGAGTATAGTTGAGGTTTGATAGGTTTACTTCTATTATCTACCCCACAAAACACTTTCTAAATGCCATTAAAATTTAGCATACACCATAATAACCAGGCTGCATTTGTTCCATGTTTAAGTCAATTGCCTTCCAAGTTTTATCTCTCCAAATACATTGGATCAAATAAAGTTGAGAAAAGGATTGTGGAAGACCTAATTGTTACAGCATGCAGTCTTGTAAGCAGAAGTTTATTTAGTTCAATTAGAAGAGTGTGTGCCCATCTCCGACAGAATGGGAATGTTCTAGAATCTTCACTCTATGCCATATTGACATGCACAACAAATGTGCTACAGTGCAGGAGATAATCTTAGGCTATGTCTTCACTACGGGGGGTGGGGGGGGTGTCGATTTAAGATACGCAAATTCAGCTATGCTAATAGCGTAGCTGAATTCGACGTATCCGAGCCGACTTACCCCGCTGTGAGGACGGCGGCAAATCGACCTCCGTGGCTCCCCCATCGACAGCGCTTACTCCTACCTGCGCTGGTGGAATACAAGCGTCGATTTGGGGGATCGATTGTCGTGTCCCAACAAGACGCGATAATTTGATCCCCGAGAGATCGATTTCTACCCGCCGATTCAGGCAGGTAGTGAAGATGTAGCCCTAGTGGCAGGTTTGGCACTTTAGGGGAAGCTCAACAACCCAGAGGAAACGTGATTAATAAAATCATATTCTTTAACAACATTAAGCGTGTCTCATCTCAGACACTGAGGCACACGTCACTGTGTGATTTTAAGAATCTGCACAGGCTATTGTGTATGATTTCTCAGGCCGAGGACCACACATAACACATCACCCCCAGAGTATACACATGCTTGACTCTCACATGCCAAATGCTTAGATAATTTAGGCCTCCAGCCTGTAAAATGCTTTTCATGGGTGGTCCCCTACCCCATGTGAATCCCCACTGAGTCACAGAGACTCCATGTGGGTGTGAGTCTGCCTGCACAATCAGATAGGATGATCAGGGCTTAGACCATATGCTCTTCAGGGCAAGGACCGTGTCTTCATATGTATTTGAACTGACCCTAACACAATGGCACCCCAGCCCCTCGGGATCTTTCAAAACCACTGTGGAACAAACAATACTAATACTACACCTACAGCTAATAACCTACAAAGGACCATGTGCCAAGTGCTTGTGTATCACAGACTGAGAATCCCACACCAAGTGTCCATGTATTATGAACTGAGCAACACACTCCAGGGGTTTAATCTATCTGAGATTAGGAATCTACTGTTATGACAAGAAGCACAGAATAAGATTCTCAGGGATTTGTGGGCATCTCAGCAGAGTTCATGAACCTGTTTCCTCCGGGGTGGGGGGGGTAGAGGGGGAGAAAGAGGGGGAAGGACTAGAAAGTGCATTGCCATAGCTAACTCGCAGAACTGAATGTATGTAATTTAAATAAATTTGAACAGCAGCCTTGGCTGCGTAGATTCAACTGGTTTACCTTTACCTGAATTAGATTGGAAAACTTTGTTACAGGATTCCTTTGTTCCTCCAGCACATTCGTAACATTTGCATTTGTTCCCTCCCAACAGTTTTACTCTAATTCTAATACTCATGCTGAGAGAAAGTTGAAGAGTCTTTAGTGTGTTTAGTTTAGCAAGAGTTCAAAGCAATAAATCCTGCAATCTGTACCAAAAGGTGCAGATTTGGCATAAAAAGTATCCTGAGCAGAGCCAAAGGGTTAGGATCCCAGCACTGGTGTCATTTGTAATTTAGCAATCTTTGCCTACCGAACTGTGCACAGAGCAAACTGAAGTGTAAACATCCTAATACGATCTGACAGAAGGAAAGTAAAAACAAACATAATAAATCAAATTGAATGGCTATTATGATGTAAAATTCGGGTTTGTGCCTCTTTTATGTCAAGGGAGCTTACAGCCAGGCTCTTTTCGTTTTACCTGGGGCTCTGTTCTTCACAGCAAATTGGACCTTTCGCTCTGAAAGAAATAATTACTCTCTGAGGAGCAGGGAGCTGGTCATGAATGCTGATATGACATACAATGTCACCTTGCCAGTCAGAGGAGGACTACGGTGCCTGAGTTTGGGCTCTGTCCAAATGCCGATTTCTCTCACATAATGGAGGTCACCTCTCCATAGAATTTGTTGACTATCTCCAAAATGACAAGGAAGAAAGCACCTGTCAGCATTTTTTTTTTTTTTGGAAGAGGAAAAGATTGCAAAGGGAGGACAGAAATGGGGGAAAATATAGACAAAGGTCACTTTTTGCACAAATTGAAGCAAAACCGACATACAGCTGGGTCCAAAATTAACTTCTGGAGACGATAATCCAGATAAATCAGCTTCAGAAAAACAGACTCCACTTTCAATTTCAGGAGGGTAATTTGCAGATAAAGTTCAGTGATCCAACAGCTAAACTGGCTGGACATCACAGTCTAATTTAATCACTAAAAATTGTACTGTGTGTACAGTCTGTAGTCTGTTCTTCAAGTGCCTTTATTTTTAAATCAATAAACTCTTATGCTGAATTGCCCGAGAAAACAAAAATATTTGTAGTAACACCATTTAAGAAACTTTCTTGGAAAAACTCTAGTTTGTTTTAGAGTTGAATACTACAATTAGCGTATGGGTGAGACATGTCAAATCTGTATCTCCTGGTAGAGTAGTGCCAGGATAGGTCCTAATCCTGCACCCATTACATCAATGGCAGAACTCTCATTGACTTCACTGGTGCAAGATCAGAACCATCTTTACAAATGTCTTTAATGATACCAATGTATTTTTTATTATTATTTACAGAGCATCAAAATTGTGCTAGGCATTTAAATACCGGGGGCCTGTAGGTAATAATATAATATCTAATTGGGGCCTGTAAATAACATTGCACAAACTACGATTATAATAGCATTTAACTGGAATAGGAAATATACAAATACCCTGGTAACATTATCTACTTCCAAAGGCAAAACTGGAAAGTTTTTAATGGTGACCACTGTACAGAATTTCTGTACACTAAGAAAGCATTTTAGATTGTTGTTGTGACTAATTCCATTTGCTAAAGACACAAAATACTTCGGATTGTGTTAGCACTGTGGTGAAGAATTCCATAATCCAGATCCGAAATGCAGCCATCTTCAAGGTGTTAAACAGAAGCTGTTAAGTAGCACACAGCAACCCTTAGGACAAAAAGTGAAGAAGAGTTTGGTTTCAAACTGAAGTTACCAGAGGAATTTAAGGAGTCATAATGTAATTACCCCAAGTAGAATCTGACCAGGACACTGGGATTAACACCCCTACTGACTGTGAGTGGCCAACACCTGTTTTAAATGTCATTCAAAATACAGCACCTGCACAAGCTCAAAAGCCCCACCACCATCCTTGCAGCACCAGATCAGCACCCATTCAGCACCCATCCTGAGGGAAAAGAGCCACCTACTGAAGAACCAAGACAACTTCTTTCAGTATCTAGGCTTTCCTTGGTAAATTCCTGTATAAGTACTGACCTGGCCCAACCCTGCTTTGCTTGTGATGAGATCTTGTGAGATCACATCCGAAAGCAGTATGGCTGCAGGAAACAAAGAAAGAAGAGGTTCAATAGCAAAATAAAATACTGGCTTACAAGCAGCTTTTGAGAGAAACTTTGACCAGGATAATCTACAATTATTAAGCAGACCACATCATAATGAGTTAATACATAGAGAGTAACTACTACACAAAAGATCCTCTTCTGGGTGCCAAGAGCAAATAGTACATCTTATGTTTGCATATAATATCATGAAGAGCTGCCATACTAAGCCATATCGACAGAGGTTTGCAGATCTTGAAACTGCCACCTTTACTTGTTTTGTATTTTCCAAGAGACTATTCTACCAGACAATGATAGCAACAAACCGAAGGAAGTATTTCTTCACAACGAACTCGTTGCCAGGGGCTGTTGTGAAAGCCAAAAATATAACTGGGTTCAAAAGAGAATTAGATAAGTTCTTGGAGGATAGGTCCATCAATGGCTATTAGTGAAGATGGCCAGGGGTGCAACCCTATGCTCTGGGTGACTCTAAACCTCCATCTGCTAGAAACTGGCACTGGATGACAGGGGATTGATCACTCAAAATTGCCCTGTTCTGTTAATTCCCTCTGAAGCATCTGGCACCAGTCGCTGACAGAGACAGGATATTGGGTTACATGGACCCTACTATGGCCATTTTTATGTTGGTGCTGTTAGCTCTGTTCATGGAGCAAGACATTTGCAATTGCCACTCAAAGTTAGAGCATTCAGTGTGATGTTAGAGGATTTAAAACCCCTGGGATGCTTTCCTGGAAGGTTCCAATGCTGGAGATGCAAGACAGTGAGGAACACTTTTGTTCATATGTTATGGGAACTATGAGTAAAACAAAGCTGAGATATAACATTCCCTCACCGCGATGTATACATAAATTTTGGGCAGTCCCATAGCATAAGCACAAAAGTGTCTCCCACTGCCTTGCATCTCCAGCCTTTGAGCCTAGTTTGCTGAGTTGAAAAATCTCCTTGATGATGGGTAATGATTTAAAAGGGAAATTTCCACCTTTCATTCCCCTGGTTCCGTAAGCCATGAAGGTTGTTATTATTATTATGGTTGAAAGTCTCTATAGCATTTTACTTTATGCCTTAAAATACATAATTTCTCATCTGCTGGAGGATGACAGTTTTCAAAGGAAGTTTCTGAAAGTGTAATTTGCACTCGGAGAAAGAAACAGAGAATGTTATAGCTTGCTGCTCTTCTGACATCCCCTTCTGTCCAAGGAAAGGACTCTGGACTCTATACAGTATTGGGCTAAAAATTTCTATTATACGAAAGAGAAGAAGTAGTATAATGGAAGTAACAGTCTATGTATGTGAAAATATCAAACACCTAAGGAGGCAAGATATTATTTGGGAGAGGGCAGAAAGAAGTAATGGGAAGAAACTGAGGAAAGGACAATTAAAGCAGAATATCAAGAAAAGCTTCCAAACAGCGAAATCTATTAGGCTATAAAATTGGCTTCTGGGGACGTGATGGTAGCCTCATCACTTGAGACATGTAAGACTGTGCACAGCATTAGAAAACATACTGCAGGGCACAATCCAACCGTGGCCAAAAAAATAGTTAGCCCAGATAGACAGTTACACCTAACAGGTTTTTCCTCATGTCTAGTTTCTCTGGTTCAAGGAGTGCTTAGATTACAGAGAATTCACAAAGGAAATGGATCTGACTAAGATATGTTTTCTTCAACCAGCAACAAGGCTAAGAAAGAGTGACCTTTGGGTCATATTTGCAAATAGGCCAGTGAAAGTGAAAAAACCTGGGGAGTAAACTTGTGTGCTCAAAACAGGCCTCTATTAACAATTTGTTGGCAAAAATTGGGACATCTACCTCACCATGGTTTCCTCTTCGATTATGTGACAGAAGTACACATTTACTTAGAATACATGGACAAGCTTCTGTCCTGTATTGTGCTGGTGAACCTGGGGAAAAAAAGAGACAAGGAGCTGGCCCTATTCCTTTGTCCTCCTGTAAACAGGTCCATCAACCAAGAAAGAGCCAGAAAGGATTCTAGCACACTGCCTACTGATGTACCATGACCCCAAGAGGCATGTCTTGGGTGTGTGATTACAACCTCTCTCTCCTGGGCTTTGCATGAGCACATGGGCTTTGCAGAGCTGTGCTTTTCGGAGTGACTTTCTCTTGGTGCGCCTGTAGGCTGCTCTCAAAGTTGGGATCTTCCCAAATTCACCTGAGCTCTTACAGGACTGACAACTACAATATCCTGAATAAAAAAAAAACAAGAAATCAATGTTAAAAGTAAAGATAAAGTAAAGCTCCTGTGACAGATGGTGTTCTACAAAAGGTCAATCCTTGGCTTATTCTGCTGTTCGCTATTTATTAACAATCGCTCAGACATGAGCATTACAGCAAGTGTCCAGGATTATGCAGATGATAAAATACTATTATGGTAGTCAAAAACGTGTAACAAAGACGTGATTCCAACATGTTATCTAGTAATTTAAGGATCTGCTACAGGTGAGCACTAAAAGTAAAAAGAATCATACTGAGTTTAATTCAAGAAAATGTTCAGATATTGCTAATTAGTGACGCAATAATTAATTATAACATCATCACTGCTTCAAGATTTTGACTGAGCTAGGTCAAGTTTATAAACACATCCAACATTTAGCCACTTACTGAACGTGGTATGAAATGTCCAGAATCATAGGAATTAGAAATGGAAAATGCCAATTAGGTTCTTTTATTCGTCCCCATCTAGCCCAGTCAGTGCACAATACCTTGTTGGTGAATGCCCATAAAATTCACAAAGCGAACATGATACAGAAAGTTGGTGATCCAGTGGTGAAAGGCACAACACCAAACCTACCCCAAGTCCAGGAGCACTTTTCCTGGTCTCTCCCTGATTCAGGGATGCCCTTTAACAGGAGCTTTTTCCCAGCCAAGCAGCTGCAGCCCTAACAAGCCATTTTGCAACTAGCAGCTGCCAACTCATCCTTCTGTATTCTAGCTGATAAGGACCTAGCACAGTCTCACAAGGTCCTACTTTAACAAAGAAATAAATATACTAATAGTTATTACAGACAATCTGTTATCATGGCCAAAATCAGCTCCAGAACCAAACATGAAATCTAGTCGGTTTTCTCCATCATCAGTGAGACACATTTTAATAGTGATGACTACATGGTTGTATCTAGCGCACCAAAGAGAAAAGCTCATGGAGGAACATGACAGATGTAGGAATGAGACAAAATAATGACAGAGATTTCCCCCTATGAAATAATTGTCTAGCAGCCATGTGAAATTGTTCCTGTTGCAAAACAAATATAGCAAAAGAAAATTTTAATCTTTTCAGTGACATAGTCCTATTAACAATGGCCTGTGTTGTTCTTGTCCAAGAGCCACAGATTCATGTATCAGGAAAAAATGACCCTGTCACATTCTCCGTAAACTTACTTACACAAATTCTCTTGTCCCCAGTCTATAGAGTGGATTTAGAATAGTATACAGAAACAGAAATGCCTGATGGGACTTTGATTAAGCTCTCATTTGACAAGGCATTTTGCACTCCATGCACCTACTTGCACATTCTACCATACCACCATGTCTCCTGCCTCTTTCCTTAGAGAGGTGAAGAACCCCAGGTATGTGTAGCAGAACCAGCCCCTGCTGTACCTATGAATGTACCTGTGATGGGACTGAACCCCCAAGCACCTGCAAGGCCAGGCCAGAAGCCCAATTAGTCACACTCCGCACCTGAGGGATGACTGACTGACTCTTGGCCAAAGGAGGCAGAGCTAGGCATTATAAGTAGACTGAGATTGCTCAGGTGGGGAGAGACTGTAGTGGGACAGGTGTCTCTGGTGGAGAGAAGTCCTGGGATAGGGGTTAACAAATAGGAAACAAAGAAGGAAGAACACAACAGGGGCAAGTTAGGCTCCTACAGGGGAAGCCCTGAGGTAGAGACTACAAGAGAACTACAGTGAAGCCTGAGAGAGATGGAAGGGCAATTAGTTTGGATTTGTTTGTGCTGCCATGGAAGGGATTTAGACTTTTATGTGATGTGCTCTAACCTGCTCCCATAGTGCTCTTCCTCCATCTTCCTTAGACGTGATACAAATCTGCTAAATTAAAAAAAAATCAATGTGAATGAAAACTAGCGATGAGAGAAGTTGGGACCTCAAAATGTTCAGTTCAAAGATAGAAAGGGCTACTCAGACTATAGATATATAAGATAACCCTGTACATTCTGGGGTTTGATGGCACCCACTTAACCTCTCCCCCCAAACTGACAGTCAAACAGTTATTAAAATACTGAACAAATATTTCAGTAAAGTTATTTAGTATGGTTGTTCAACAACAAAGCAGCTTTTTGGTGGCTGTATGACATACAGGTACTGCCACTGTGTTTATTTCAAAGCCGTACCATACAAACATATGGCATTAAGACACAGGGTCAAAGAGTCAAAAATGAAGTCGTCTGTTCACAGTTTTTTATTTCATTCGGAGGACCTTTTTTTCCTTGTTTGTTGTAACAAGAAATAAATACATATCAGAGCTCAAGCAGCTTTTTTAAAGCTGAGGTCCTGCAGATGCAATTGTGCTGTTTTGTGTCTGTTTATACTCAGGTAAGGAGTCTCCCATTACCTTACTTGGAGAAAACGAATGGGTGTGATCTCTTTCACTAGCTTCAGAAATGACTAGTCTGTCTAGCTGCTGTGATTAAAGACTGTCAAACCAAAATAAAACCTGGATGATGTTACTGATACATTAAGGGACATTCCTGCAACAAGTTGGAAGAACATAGACTGCATTATAAATGACCTGATCATTTCCTTTTTAGAATGATAGCTACATATGCATGAGTACATCAATAAAAAATATAAACAATGTAAAAAGTAGTCAAGCAGAAATAAGTTTATCACTAATTATGAGCAGCTTGACATGCCCCAACTCCTCGTAAAATAAATGAAGTCAATTTTTAATATCTGCTAGCATGACTTCTAGATAATAGGCAAATTTACTTCAAGGTCACATCTCATTTGTCAAGTCAGGGATTTTAACTACATGTACAGAAACCAACAAAGGATTCCACTCCCCATAAAACTCTACAGTGAATACATTAGAAATTGAGTTTTCTTTACCTTATCACTTTACTAAAACATTATCAATAAACCAAAATGCATATTCATGAGACAGAATGGAGGTCAACAATGCCCCTGAAATGTTTGTTGCTGAATGAGAAGCCAAGACATCCCAATTACTTTAAACTTTTAAATTAGTTAATTAATCTTTATTTTTCATAGTGCAATTCAAGAAAATGTCATTAAGATTTCCCTGCATTAATACAGAGAGAAGCAATCTAAACCCACATGAGTAACAAAACAGATTAAATCACATTCATCAACAATTACTTTAAACTTTTAAATTAGTTAATTAATCTATTTTTCATAGCACAATTCAAGAAAATGTTGTTAAGACTTGTCTGCACTAATACAGAGAGAAGAAATCTAAATCCACATGTGAATAACAAAAGAAAAACACATTAAATCATGTCACCAGCTGTGTAAAAATCTTAAGGAAACTATTTTAGGTTTGCTCCTACTTAACTGCAGAGTGGGTGCAGACCCCCTGGAAATGAATAACTCATGCTTAGAGCAAAACCATTGGCAGACATAATCTCTGACATTTATCTGACTACTATCCAGAAACAAGACCATAAATCCTATCCGTGGACTCCAAGAGATGAGCCGGAACTTATGTCATCAAAATGTCAGGGAGATACACTACAAAGTGTTGGACTTGCAAAGCACTGACGAGTAAAACTGGGCAAATTTTTTCAGATATTTCTATTTGCAAAAAATGCAGTTTCTGATCAATCAAAACTATGGGTGAATTCGGGATGAATTTGGCAAACAGTCTTTTTTGCTCCAAAATGACATTTCATTTTTAAATTTGGCTAGATTTATTTTTTTTAAAAGGTAAAAAGCACCCAAAAATTCAATGAAACATTTCATTTTGGCTCCAACAAAATATTTTGTTTGACTGGAAACAACATCTTTTCAGTTTTTCATTTCAGCAAGAAAAAACAAAACGTTTCCATTTCAAGTCAACCCTAAACAATTTGATTTTTTTCAGTACAGCCGCCAATTTGTTTATTTTATTTTATTTTATTTATTTTTTTTGCTCAGCTCTACTGACAAGTCAATAGAAGGACTTTAAACTCAATCTGCCACTTCTGGGAAGGCAACGTAGTATTTGAAGCACAGGAGAAATGTTCTTACAATGTATGGCCCCAGACAGCAGCCTAGAGGCAAATCACTCACTAGCAGAAGTTGCTGAGGATTGTTCTATACAGGAGAAGCAACTAGATCTTCAATAAAAGCAAATAAGGTGTTGTCACTGAGAATAGCACAGTCAAAAAGAGATATAAACTGAGAGGAGTAGCTGGATTAGTTTTCAAGCCAGATAGATCCTACAGAACATACTATATAATACTCTAAAAACATGTAGAAGCAAACACTAACTCCAGTGTTTTCAGATTTAAAAGTGACATTTCTTATCCTGTTAGAACATGGCAGCTGATGCATGTGACTGACAAACAATGTGTACAACATTTATGGATATTTAGATGCATCAGCTGCATCACCCCCATTTGAACACAAGAAGTTGAAAAAGAAAAAAAAGGTGTAAAGTTGGTGTTTGAGTTGTGTGGAGTCTACATTTAACTAAGTAAGCAAATTTCCAATCACTTTTTCAGTTAAACACTGCAACATGAGCCAAAATACTTTAGAATGTGAAAATATGCGGAGTCAATACAGAATGCACAAAAATTTTGCTTGGCAACACTTAACTATGGGGTCAGATGACTAATAGCTTCTTGGAATCTTCAGTCTCCTGTATCAAGGAGTCCAGTGATAATTGTTTTTATTTAAATCACAAAAACTACTAAAAATGATTCAATACCACACAAGTCAGCCACAATACCAACATGTGTGTTCGGTAGTACTCATCACCAGAGCATCTGAGACACTCTCAGGGTCAGTTGTGAAAGACAACAACAAACATTATGTCAGTGTAGATTTAAAAAGAGTAAGCAATCTGACATTTGGAATCTCAGCTTCAAAAATGCCCATTTAGAGAGCTATTAGATTAATAAATTCGAAGGACTTTAACTAATAATATTGACAGAAAATAACATGCAACAATTAGTCGCCACAAGGAAGTGGCCAGAAAAAAAGGATCTATAAAGTCAACTTTTGTAAATTTTATTGTGGAGGTACATATTCCTAAAGCTCAGAGGGTCTTTTGCTGGGAAACCATAGGAATAGGTGCAACAGACTAAGGATTCGTCTTCACTGCAGACACAGGTGTGATTACATCTTTGACAGCCGTACCTGTGGTAGCTTTAATCTAGTTAGCAATGCTAAAAATAGCAGGGAAGATATGGCAGCATGGGCTTCAATGCAGGCTGTACAAGCCCACCCAGGACCCTCGGTATATACTCATGTTGCTACCCTATGCCGGGGTTCACTGTTATTTTTAGTCATGCTAACTAGATTAAAGCTAGCACAGGTATACCTACCCAAACTGCAATCACTCATCCAACTGCAGCACAGACGTCCTTTAGAAACACTAGACTTGGACCTTACTTATAAGCAAGTGACTGCTGAAGAACCCACAACCCTAAGTAAACTGGCAGCTCATGAATTACAGGAGTCTAACTAGGAAATAAGGACCCTCAAATCTTTTTTGCGAGGCAGAAGTCAGTTGAACTCTATTGCTGAAATGATGGAACGATGATACCCCGGATACTGAAAACAATGACCTTTGAAAGAGAGGGGTCACCTCAATAGCATCCCAAGGCCGGATATTTGAGGCGGGACCTATATCAGAATTAGCCAAAGGAACCGTCAGGAAGGACCCCTACTGCCATTTCAGAAGGGTTCCGGTCCAAAGTGAACAGCACTTTTTTTTACTGTCGTCTAATTAGAGATATTGAACAAAGGACTGAAGGGTAACAGCAGAGTTCTTGATGGGTGGGAATCAATACTGAATAAGGTTACAACACTAAATGCTCTTTTTTCCCCCCCAAAAATCCTGTGCTGGTCCATTGTATCCTAAGCCAGCACCACATATTTATCAGTAGAGACTTCTGTCTTGGATGCCCCTGGACCTGACACTTGCATGATGGTTTCAATTTTCTGCTCTTCGCTTTTCTAGTTTATAGCTGGTAGTATTAAAAGCTGGAGCATATCACTTTGTTCTCTTTTGTATAAAAGCTCCTCTCACTTGCGTGCTCTCTCAGCTTGCCATTTTCCCTTGATCTAAGCCTGATGATTTGGCAGTAATAACACTCTGTTTATACTTGCCATAAATGTCAAGCCCAAATAATATACTACAATCACATTTTATCCTGCAACACAAGGATTTATTCACAGCTCTAAATGTGGAGTAAAAAGGCTCCAAAAAGTGCTATAACACCCTACCTTCTTTTGAATGATTACATGCCAAACTGCAAAGTGCTCATGGAGTTGAGATCCTGTTGCTTAAACCTGGAATATATCAAATTTAAAAATCTTTATTTTCAAGTTTAGTCCAGAACTAAGTGCTTGCAAGGTTAAGTAAACTGCAAATCCAGGAAAGCAGACTGCCTAACCAACATGAACTGGCAACTTTAAAATGCCATCTAACTTGGGTACTGCATGGAGACATGCTCCACAACAGACCTCCAGAAGAAGAGGAGGAGAAGCCCATGTACTCCCAATGCAGATAAAGGTAAGAAACCGTTTTCAGGCTCTCTGCACAGGTACTACGGCGGAGAATGCTTTGGAAGAGTCATTTGAGGGAAGGGATCAGGAGGAGACCCCATCAACCAGAAGGCATGGAATGCATTGTCCTAGGGATGGCAGGTCCATGACCACCACTCCCAAGAGGAGGAGATGGGTGGTGATGGGGGGGGGACTCCCTCCTAAGGGGGACGGAGCCATCCATCTGCTGTCCAGACTGGGAGACTCGAGAAGTGTGCTGCTTGCCTGGAGCTAGAATTCAGGATGTGACAGAGTGTCTGCTGAGACTGATCAAGCCCTCAGACCACTACCATTCCTAGGTGAGCACCAATGATACTGCCAAGAATAACCTTGAGTGGGTCACTGCAGACTATGTGGCTCTGGGAAGAAGGATGAAGGAGTTTGAGGCGCAAGTCGTGTTCTCATCCATCCTCCCTGTTGAAGGAAAAGGCCCAGGTAGGGACCATCAACTTGTGGAGGTAAATGCTTGGTTACGCAGGTGGATCCACCTAACGAAGAGAGGGAAGAGCATCTTCGTAGGCAGGCTTGCTAACCTAGTGAGGAGGGCGTTAAACTAGGTTCACCGGGGGATGGTGACCTAAGCCCAGAGGTAAGTGGGATACCAGGCGGAAACACAAGGAGCAGGATGCAACAGGGGAGGCCTCCTGATTCATACTGAGAAAGTAGGGAATCGGCTAGTTATCTTAGGTGCCTGTACATGAGCGCAAGAACCCTGGGAAACAAGCCGGAAAAACTGGAAGTGCTGATGCAGTCAAGGAACTATGATGTGATTGGAATAACAGAGACTTGGTGGGGTAACTCACATGACTGGAGCACTGTCATGGATGGGTATAAACTGTTCAGGAAGGTCAGGCGAGGGAGAAAAGATGAAGGAGTTGCACTAAGGGAGCAGTACGATTGCTCAGAGCTCCAATATGAAACTGGAGAAAAGCATGTTGAGAGTCTTTGGATTAAGTTTAGAGGCGAGAGCAACAAGAGTGATGTCGTGTTGGGCATCTGCTATAGACCATCAGACCAGGAGGATGAGGTAAACAAGGCTTTCTTCGGACAACTAACAGAAGTTTCCAGATCACAGGCCCTGGTTCTCATGGGGGACTTCAATCACTCTGACATCTGCTGGGAGAGCAATACAGCAATGCACAGACAATCCAGGAAGTTTTTGGAGAGTGTTGGGGACAACTTCCTGGTGCAAGTGCTGGAGGAACCAACTAGAGGCCATTTTCCTCTTAACCTGTTGCTCACAAACAGGGAAGAATTGGTAGGGGAAGTAGAAGTGGGTGGCAGTGACCATGAGATGGTAGAGTTCAGGATCCTGGCAAAAGGAAGAAAGGAGCGCAGCAGAATATGGATCCTGGACTTCAGAAAAGCAGACTTTGACTCCATCAGGGAACAGATGGGCAGGATCCCCCAGGAGGCTAATATGAGGGGAGGAGGACTCCAGGAGAGCTGGCTGTATTTTAAAGAAGCCTTATTGAGGGCGCAGGAACCAACCATCCCGATGTGCAGAAAGAACAGCAAATTTGGCAGGCGACCTTCACAGACAAGGTTAGCTCCCAGACTGCTGCACTGGGCAGCACAGTATGGGGAGGAGGTGAGCAGCCCTCAGTGGTGAAAGAACAGGTTAAGGACTATTTAAAAAAGCTGGACGAGCACAAGTCCATGGGTCCGGATCTAATGCATCTGAGAGTGCTGAGGGAATTGACTGATGTGAGTGCAGAGCCATTGGCCATTATCTTTAAAACTCCTGGCGACTGGGGAAGATCCCGGACGATTGGAAAAAGGCAAATATAGTGCTCATCTTTAAAAAAGGGAAGAAGGAGAATCCAGGGAACTACAGACCGGTCAGCCTCACCTCAATCCCTGGAAAAATCATGGAGCAGGTCCTCAAGGAATCCATTTTGAAACACTTGGAGGAGAGGAAGGTGATCAGAACAGTCCAAATGGATTCACCAAGGGCATGCATGACTAACCTAATTGCCTTCTATGACGAGATAACTGGCTGTGTGGATGAGGGAAAAAGCAGTGGACGTGTTAGTCCTTGACTTTAGCAAAGCTTTTGATAGGGTTTCCCACGGTATTCTTGACAGCAAGTTAAAAAGGTATGGAGTGGATGAATGGATTATAAAGTGGATAGAAAGCTGGCTAGATCATTGGGATCAACAGGTGGTTATCAACGGCTCAATGTCTCATTGGCAGCCGGTATCAAGCAGAGTGCCTCAGGGATCTGTTTTGTTCAACATCTTCATTAATGACCTGGCTCATGGGATGGATTGCACCCTCAGCAAGTTTGCGGATGACACTAAGATGGGGGGAGAGGTAGATATGCTGGAGGGTAGGGATAGAGTCCAGAGTGACCTAAACAAATTGGAGTATTGGGCCAAAATAAATCTGATGAAGTTCAACAAGGACAAATGCAGAGTCCTGCACTTAGGATGGAAGAATCCCATGCACTGCTATAGGCTGGGGACCGACTGGCTAAGCGGCAGTTCTGCAGAAAAGGACCTGGGGATTACGGTGGATGAGAAGCTGGATATGAGTCAACAGTGTGCCCTTGCTGGCAAGAAGGCTAATGGCATATTGGGTTGTATTAGTAGGAGCATTGCCAGCAGATCGAGGGAAGTGATTATTTCCCTCTATTCGGCACTGGTGAGGCCACATCTGGAGTATTACATCCAGATTTGGGCCCCCTACTACAGAAGGGATGTGGACAAATTGAAGAAAGTCCAGAGGAGGGCAACAAAAATGATGAGGGGGCTAGAGCACATGACTTATGAGGAGAGGCTGAGGGAACTGGGGTTATTTAGTCTGCAGAAGAGAAGAATGAGGTGGGCTTTGATAGCAGCCTTCAACTACCTGAAGCGGGGGTTCCAAAGAGGATGGATCTAGACTGTTCTCAGTGGTGGCAGATGACAGAACAAGGGGTAATGGTCTCAAGTTGCAGTGGGGGAGGTTTAGGTTGGATATTAGGAAAAGCTTTTTCACTAGGAGGGTGGTGAAGCGCTGGAATGGGTTACCTAGGGAGGTGATGGGATCTCCATCCTTAGAGGTTTTTAAGGCCCGGCTTGACAAAGCCCTAGCTGGGATGGTTTATTTGGGGTTGGTCCTGCTTTGAGCAGGGGGTTGGACTAGATGACCTCCTGAGGTCTCTTCCAACCCTAATTGTCTATGATTCTATATTCTATGAACAGGAGAAAATATTGCGGGTACATTAAGTTCATACTAAGTAGTAATGTAGCAGCAGTAGGAGATAACAGAATACAAGCATTAAAACAATGACCTTTTTTAAACAAGCATATTTGCGTAGGATGCCAATGTACAAGTTAAAAAATCCAAGATATGTTGTAACCCCAACTGTCTGCATGGACTGAAACCTCTGAGCTCTTGTACAGCATTACAGGGAGGTCACAAAAGACAGGAGATTCAGAAACCTTTCATATTCTCCACGCATTTTGTAAACCACAGCAATTTTTCAGCACTTAGAATTGATGCCTGTGAAAAGTTTAATGAACTTTTAATGGATCCCTGAGAAAAAGCTAATGTTGGTAGGTGTTATTTTCTTGAATTTGTATTCTACTCTGACTTGGCGTTCGGATAGCATAGTGCATGCTAGTCATAAGGAAACTATGAGACAAACATCCCAGCATCTGAGTAGAGTGAAAATTACTAGAAGACATTCTAACAGAAGCAAAGAGCATGCTATCTTTGCATATAAAAATTCTAGGAAATCAAACACACTCCTTTCAAAGAAATGACATAGCCCCTGTGCAATAGTAATTAGCACCATGACAACACTGAGGCAAGACAAATTGATGTTTAAGATGAAGCAGTCACACACTACAGCAGTTAGAATACATATCTTTCAGAGAATGAGCTCCATCTACTTTGGCATCCAAAATACACCAAACAAAATTCAGATCCTGAACTCTGTGAAAAAGATGTGATGTCAATTCCTGCCTTTGCTCTGTCCGTGATGCTAAGCACAATCACCTGTTTCTCCTGCAAACACCTTCCTGCTTTCTCCTATGTCACCTCTTATATATGGGGGAAAAAATTGTCAAAATCCACAAAACCATCACAGTATCCTCCTCCAAGTCTCTTCTGTAAGCCCACCTCTGATCAGGTTCTGCCAGACATCTATTCTCTGGTAATAGCTGGACAGCTGTGCTGTTACTATGGGCTTAGAGCATATAGGAATTGTACACACAGCTCATCTATACTAAACCAGCCTCTTTATTAAAGTTACCTATCCTCCCTCCCCCAGTCTCTTGTTTACCTCATCCATCTATTAAGTCTGGTCTTTTAGTTGCAAGCTCTTTGGAGCAGACTCTTGCTTACTTTATTTGTACAGTGCCGAACACAATGAAGCACTGACCTAGTGGAAGCTACTAGATATTATGACAATACAAGTAACTACTAAAATTATTAATAAGAATCAAAGATAAATATCCAAGTAAGCAAATTTCCAATCACTTTTTCAGTTAAACACTGCAACATGAGACAAAATACTTTAGAATGTGAAAATATGCAGAGTCAGTCAATACAGAATGCACAAAAATTTTGCTTGGCAACACTTGGGGTCAAACAAGAAGAGTGCCCTGCCTCCTTGTAACCAACTCATCACCAAGTCTCAGCTCCTTTTTGATATATTTCAGCCTGTCCTCCTGAGTTCTCCTGCTGCAGCCTGATTTAAATACAACTCATTGGGAGCACACACGTCTGTCTCTGCCCCTTGACTATGAATGCTAAGAGGGCACAAGCTCCAGAAAGTCTTTATCCTCCTTCAGCACCTCTCCTTAAGTTTCTCTTTTCTCTGGGGACGTCAACCTGAAATCATCCAGACAACACTGACTCTAGCAAAAAACAAGATTAATTAAAAACAGAGAAAATAGAATGAAATGAAAAACGATTTGCTTATCGTATCTAGATTTACACCTCTTATGGGCTTAAACTAGATACAGCCTTCTTAGCTTAGTTACAGAGAAGAAAGTAAAGCAAATAGATCAAATCTCATGAAAACAATTCTATCCTCTAACTAATCGTTGGTCAGCCTACCAGCATCACTTGCTGTCCAGAGACTAGCTTCCTGCTGTGTCCAGAAGTATCTTATCAGGCCCCTCTGTCTGGGTCAACTGTATGTCTAGGAACCCCTCCCTTGATCGATGACTGCCACCTCCACGTCCAAACCACTTTTCTCTACCCACCTTTGCACACAACAGAATTTGCGCTTGCTACTCTCTCTCTACACCATTTCTGAGGATACAAAGCAGGAGCGGATTTACCATGAAATAAACTATGTGGTGGCACGGGACTCCCACCGACAGGGGGGGCCCTAAAATGCAGGACAAATATCTGACAACCCACCCCTGAGTCCCAGCCAGTGGCGCAGCGGTCTCAGGTAGGCAGGCTTCCTGCATGCCATGGCCGGTGGCCCCACGTCACTCCTCGAAGCGGCCAGCTGCTGGTACGTCTCTGCGCACCCCTGGCAGCGAGGGAGGCATCTCCGCGCGCTGCCCCCGTCCCAAGCGCTGACTCCGCAGCTCCCATTGGCCAGGAACTGTAGCAGCTCCCATTGGCCAGGAACTGTAGCCAATGGGGAGCTGCGGGGGCTGCGCCTGTGGGCAGTGGCGCATGGAGACTCCTTGTCTCCCCCCTCCCCGTCTAGTAGCCACTGCCGGAGGGGTGTGTGTGCCCGTCGCTTTGGGAGCTGCGCCGCCAGAGGTAAGAGCCACCCCCTGCCCCCCTCCCACACCGCAACCCCCTGCCTCAGTCCAGAGCCTACACCCAAACTTCCTCCCAGAGCCCGCACCCCAACCCCCTGCCCCCAATCAAGGTACCTCACTTTATTTTCATTTACTTCCCATTACTTATAATATAGGAGGAGGATGAAGAAAAAAAGAATGAAAATGAAGCTGCGCACAGGGCCCCACTAACTCTAAATCGGCCACTGGTACAAAGACCCCTGGCAATGATCAGCAGCTGCCTTTCAAAGGCTTAATGGCCTAGCTGAGATCTCACACCTCACAAACCACTTTGCACATCTCTGCCCCAGCTCATTTTGGTATTGACCTTTCAAATAGGCATTTTCTACAAGAACAACCCCCCATGAAATAGGCATGGTGATCCAGAGCCTCGGTCACACCTTTTCATGGCAAAGAAGTTTTGTAAGGACTAGATTCACAAAGTCCAGGAGGACGTGGGTGAGAACAGGAGATGAAACATTCTTGATGGGTTCTGGCTATGGAAAAAACGTCCAGAGAAAGTTAGATAAATCTGACCATTCTCTATAAGAATGACATTTACAACATGGATATCTCCTTCCACCCAAAACCCCCAACCAATCCAAAACATCCCTAGCATAGACAAAGAGATAAAGAACCATAAGATCATACTAGAAAATGGTCCTTATTATTAGTGACAACTATGCCATGTTGCGGTTGGATGAGTGCAGTAGCAGAGTGCCCCTAACAGAGCGGAGGAGGGAATTGGGAACACATGGGATTTATTTCTCATGCACCTGTAAACACTTCCCCACCCCCACCCCATTTCACAGACAAATAATCCTATTAAAAAACAAAGGTCTCTCATTTGGACTCGTTGAGCTTGGGAATGTGCTGCAACTTAACTGTAGCATGCTGGGTATGTAAGTTGCTAAATTGCAACAGCAATTACAACATCCTGATGCCAAAATAAACAATGAACAAAAAGAACAAGGAAGACAGACAAGTTAATGGACACCTCCCGTGGATCCCTCAGAAAACAGTCTGTGCTACAATAACAAGAATTATGATCCTCATAAACCAGTCATTAAGTAACAGCCATGGGATATTATACTTATTGGATGCTTTAGAGAGTTTCTGTTTTGCTGACTATGGTGAAAAATGGTGAATAAATAAATGTGAAGTACATTGGTGATGATGTTAAATGATGCTTTATCTAATTATCACTATTCCATGGTGTCTTTAACATGCACAAGCACAGAATACTAATGACTACGTTTATATCACAGCTAGGGTTTGTTGTCTAAACCCCACAGCATGGTTATAACATACTCCAACCAATACAACTGGTAATGGTATAAGACAGTGGTGGGCAATCCACATGCGGCCTATCATGGTAATCTGATTGCGGCCTGTGACACATTTTGCTGACGTTGACTGTCTGCAGGCATGGCTCCCCGCAGCTCCCAGGGGACATGATTCGCTATTCCCGGCCAATGGGAGCTCTGGGAAGTAGTGGCCAGCACATCCCTGCGGCCCACCACTAGTGTAAGACCTACACTACAGGCAGATGACAGGATTCGGGCTTGGCAACAGACAATGGAACAAAGCCCCATTTTCCAGTAAGATTAATATGTAACTGTTACAGAGAGATCAAGTATAAAGAATACTTTTGAAACTAAAGTACCACTATCAGCTAACACTGATCCTAAAATAAAACACCCCATAGTCTGCACATCTACATGGTTTTCCTAGAAGCAACTGAGATGTCCTAATGAGAGAGTGAGATAACAGAATAGCTAAAATCTAAACTATTTCTTCTAACCATTAGTAGATGCAATTGCCCAGTCACTCCCTGTGCTGAGGAATAGTATTCATAATTAAAATGAGGTAAATGGAAGTGTAACATTTCCAGCAATAAAGAACACTAAATATTTTACTACCTCTTAATATTGGGGTCTGGAGGCTACCAACCCCTTCAGACCATTAGCACTGAATCCTCCTATTTATTTTTGCCATTGAATCCGTTGTGTATTTTTTACTAACAAATGTGGCTTGTTTGCACATCAGCCCCCATTTCTCACCTATTCTCCTAATGGCTGTTACTTACTTTCCATTTTATTTTCTTTAAAAATACAGTGGGCCACATTTATCCTTGGCGTAATTACAATTTCAGATGGAAGTTTCAGGCAATTCCTTTGACTTTAGAGATACACCTGGCCTATTGTACCGATCATTTTCCTTTAACATTTTAACTATGATGCCAATTAATTATCTTCCAACCTGTAGGATCTATAAGGGACAACATCCACAACAATTTAATACAAACCTTATTACATACTCAGTGAGCTCAACAGACTTCCCAGACACAAAAAACTCCCCACTTAACAGTAAAATGGGGAAATAACTGAGTAGGTGGTAGTACTGCTGAAAAGGATCTGAGGGTTATAGTGGAACACAAATTGAATAAGAGTCAACAATGTGATGCAGTTGCAAAAAAGGCCAATATTTTGTATTAACAGGAATGTTGCATGTAAGACAGGGGAGTTAATTGTCCTGCTCTTGGCACTGGTGAGGCTTCAGCTGGAGTCCTGTGTTTAATTCTGGGCATCACACTTTAGGAAAGATGTGGATGAATTGGAGAGAATCCAGGGGAGAGCAACAGAAATGGTAAAAGGTTTAGAAAACTGGGTTTTAGTCTTGAGAAAAGACGACAAAGCGTGTGTGTGTGGGGGGGGGGGGGGAGGCACACCTCATAAGAGTGTTCAAATATGTTAAGGACTGTTATAAAGAGGATGGTGATCAATTGTTTTCCTTGTCCACTGAAGGTAGGACACGAAGTAATTGGAGCAGCAAAGGAGATTTAGGTTAGGTATTAGGAAAACCTTTCTAACTATACAGGTAATTCTGGAACAGGCTCCAAGGGAGGTTGTGGAATCCTCATCACTGGAGTTTTGTAAGACGAGGTGGGACAAACACCTGCCAGGGATGGTCTGGGTTTACTTGGTCCTGCCTAAGAGCAGGGGGCTGGACTTGATGACTTCTCAAGGTCCTTTCCCACCATACATTTCTGTTATTCTATTAAAGAGTTGGACTGAAGTGCAATAGTTTTATGAAAGGCAGCAACTTCTCTCCACACTGATTGGGCTGCAAATCAGATGGTTAGAAGAAATAGCCACCTTGCTGTAGCTGGGTCTAGACATGAAACACACTTTTTTATGCAACAGCTCTACAGCCTCAGTACAGTACATTCACAATCAGTCGTGACAAAAATGCCTTTGCTATCTTTTACTCCGGTTAGTTTTGCAAAACCGACACAGCTGAGAGAGAGAGTTAGATTCTACTTAGGTTCACTTGTGATCAACAGATGCATTCATTAAAAATCAGCTCAAAAAGTCAATGGTGGTCCCTCTGTCAACTTCAATGAACTTTGGATCAGGCTCTAAATTCTGAATTCAGAGCCTAATTCTTCCCTAAATTACACCTATGTACTGAAATTTACTGGGTTTCAAAGGTGTAACTAGGGAAGAATTTGTCCCAGTTGAATATTTATCACTAGTTATAATGTATGAGTCAGAAAGAACCTATCTCGACTCTCAGATCCCAGGTGAATTTGTAGCACTAGCTGTTAAGAAAAACATCTTTATTTTTCTGTCAACTCAGCAAATATGATCTGTAAACCACTGAGAGAAAATAACCATAAAATCGACAGTGCCATTTTCGCAGGCATACTGCTCAGGGACTAACCCTGTAATAACAGGGCAGTAAGCCCTCACAAAAAAGCAGCAATGTATTTTTAAGGAAAAAATGTTTATTTGCTTAGTGTCTTTTAATTTTTAGAGTTTCTATTATTTTCTCTTAAATATTGGACAAGGTCTGTTGCAAAGAGAGACAAGCAAAGAATAATTAGCACAGTTTCAGAGGCCTGAGGTTCTGTCTCTGCTAACACTATCTACTGACCTTTTGTTCTTCAACAACTCATCAGCCCTGAAGTTAGCTCAAACAGTGGCTTTATGCTTCCTCTTTACCAGTTTAGAGGTACAGACTCCCTTCAATGTACACACAGCTCCCCGTAAAAATTCCGGTAATTCTATTTTGCATCACTGGAAGAACATACCCCATAGTATCTACAGATGGATCAGAAACCTGTAAACGCCTCATCTTCATTCACAGAAACTGGCAATTCCCTTTAGGGGCCTCATATCTTATTAATAAGCAGTTAGGATGCCATAATGGTCACTGAAGCTACTGGAGGTACAATGGGATTGGCATTTCCCTTCATGATGCCCAGCTTTCAGGGGGGATTAACACACATATAAAATAATTTTAGGGACAAGCCTCTTCAGAGGCAACATACCAGCTCTTGAATGTTTTTTTCTTCTTCCACCGACCTCCCCTCCCTCTCCTCCTCACTGGAAAACTGACTGAGATTACTTCAGAACTTATTTATACTCTTTGATTCAATTGTTTTCCCCGGTAGCTTATTCCATGGGCTAATGTCTCCACAGGTCTGAATCGCCACAGCTTCACCGACTTTACTGTAATTTCACCCATTTACAGGAGAATTTGGCAACACCGATATCATTCTTTGCTTGAAGAACTGCTGCCTCAGTTCCCTAAAATCCTCCCTGTAGAAATGGTACTTGGCATGTCAGTAGTCTGGTAGCCATTTTTCCTATCAAATCTTGAAAGAATTTCATTAGCTATTACTTAAGTGAAATAACATTTGAATAACATCTGGTTGCTGAACCCTGTGTCTTCATCCTCTGCGTGACTTCAGGCAAAATCTGGTCTGGAACTCACCTGATCTACAAGCAGTAGCTCCAACAGGTGGGTTTAGGGGGAGCCTCCCTTCGTCTGAGCTGGTAGCTGCTCTGTGCTTATCTTGCGGTGGAGTTCAGCTAAGTATTTGGGTTGATGGGGGTGGGAGAGGAACAAGAATTCATTTGATAGAAGCATATTAGCCTGTGTCTGACAAAGAACAAGTTAACATGGGAATTCTCTCTTTGCCCAGACTGTCGTTTTTAGCTACGTTAGGGGGTTCTGGTTACTCTCCTGAGTTGCAGTGATGGTGCATGTAATATGATTCTCAGCCAAGTAGAAAAAAACTGATTACTGAGCGGTAGCTGGGACGACACCTTTATATGCTCTCAGGTAGGGGAGTACAAGGACACAGGTAGGTTGCACATGCAGCATCACTGGACACTGCTGTCCAGAACTTCCCAAAATCACACACGAGCCTTTGACAAAGTGCGAATAGCTCAAAGAAAAATAACCTTTAGAATTGTAAAGTGTTAGTGCACAAGTTAAGCCTGCCTCAGTACATGGATAGGGTTGAGCTGGCAACCTCGAGGTCAATGGCTCTACTTTCATATACAACCCCGCTGGGCCATTCAATTTCCTTTCCACGTAGGCTATTAATAAACTGGATCAAAAGTTGCATTTGTTTGAATTTAAACTTCAGAATTGAATCACTTTCCTACTTTTTGTTTTTCTGTTTTGTTTTTGATATCATAAGAACGGCCATACTGTGTCAGACCAATGGTCCATCTAGCCCAGTACCCTGTCTTCTGACAATGGCCAATGCCAGGTGCTTCAGAGGCAATGAAAAGAACAGGTAATCATCAAATGATCCATCCCCTGTTGCCCATTCCCAGCTTCTGGCAAACAGGCTAGGGACACCATCCCTGCCCAGCCTGGCTAATAGCCATTGATGGACCTATTCTCCATGAATTTATCTAGCTCTTTTCTGAACCCTGGTATGGTGTTGGCGTTCCACAATATCCTCTGGCAAAGAGTTCCACAGGTTGACTGTCCCTTGTGTGAAGAAATTCTTCCTTGTGTTTGTTTTAAACCTGTTGCCTATTAATTTCATTGGGTGACCCCTAGTTCTTGTGTTATGAAAAGAAGTGGTAACAGCTAATTTAGACCTCATCATTTCATATGTATAGTTGGGATTATGTTTTCCATTGTGCAATACGTTGCATTTATCAACATTGAATTTCATCTGCCATTTTGTTTCACAATCACCCAGTTTAGTGAGATCTCTCTGTAATTCTTTGCAATCTGCTCTGGGCTTAACAATTTTCAGTAATTTTGTATCGTCTGCAAACATTGGCACCTTACTGTTTACCCCCTTTTCCAGATAATTTATGAATGTGTTGAACAGTACTGGTCCCAATACAGACAACTGGGGGACATCACTATTTACCTCTCTCCATTCTGAAAACTGGCCATTTATACCTACCCTTTGTTTCCTGTCTTTTAACCAGTTACCAGTCCATGAGAGAACCTTCCCTCTTATCCCATGACAGCTTACTTTGCTTAAGACCCTTTGGTGAGGGACCTTGTCAAGGGCTTTCTGAAAATCTAAGTACACTATCTCCACTGGATCACCCTTGTCCACATGCTTGTTGACCCCCTCAAAGAATTCTAGATTGGTGAGGCATGATTTCCCTTTACAAAAAAACATGTCGACTCTTCCCCAACAAATGATGTTCATCTATATGTCTGACAATTTTGTTCTTTACTATAGTTTCAACCAGTTTGCCCAGTACTGAAGCCAGGCTTACTGACCAGTAATTGTTGGGATCACCTCTGGAGCCCTTTTTAAAAAATTGGCGTCACATTAGCTATTCTCCAGTCATCTGGTACAGAAGCTGATTTAAATGATAAGTTACATATCACAGTTAGTAGTTCTACAATTTCATATTTGAGTTCCTTCAGAACTCTTGGGTGAATACCATCTGGTCCTGGTGACTTATTACTGTTTAATTTAATAATTTGTTCTAAAACTTCCTCTAATGACACTTGAATCTGGGACAGTTCCTCAGATTTGTCACCTAAAAACAATGGATCATGTTTGGGAATCTCCCTCACATCCTCAGCCACGAATCGATGCAAATAATTCATTTAGTTTCTCTGCAATGACCTTGTCTTCCTTGAGTGCTCCTTTAGCATCTCAATCATTCAGTGGCCCCACTGGTTGTTTAGAAGGCTTCCTGCTTCTGATATACTTAAATTTTTTGCTGTTACTTTTTGAGTCTTTGGCTAGCTGTTCTTCAAATTCTTTTTTGGCCTCCCTAATTATATTTTTACGCTTCACTTGCCAGAGTTTATGCTCCCTTCCATTGTCCTCAATAGGATTTCACTGCCACTTTTTAAAGGATGCCTTTTTGCCTCTAATCACTTTTTACTTTGATGTTTAGCCACAGTGGCACTTTTTTGGTCCTATGAGACTATTTCATTTGACTTTTTCGCATCAGATCCTACCTATATTTTATCATCTTCCATCCTCTCCTCCTTACTAGATATAGCGAATCTCCATTAATAGATCCTCCCCAAGGGATGTCTCTGTCCGAATTACATTCCCCTCCGCACCTGTCGGTTTTCCCCAGCCCTTAGTTTAAAAACTGCTCTATCACCTTTTTAATTGTGTGTGTCAGCAATCCGGTTCCATTTTGGTTTAGGTGGAGCCCATCCTTCCTGTATAGGCTCCTCCTTTTCCAAAAGTTTCCCCAGTTCCTAATAAATCTAACCCTCTCCTCCTCCTACACCATCGTCTCATCCATGCATTGAGACCCTGCAGTGGCCTGTCTAGCTAGCCTTGCGCATGGAACTGGTAACATTTCAGAGAATACTATCATGGAGGTCCTGGACTTCAATCTCTTATCTAGGAGCCTAAATCAGGCAGTCCATTTGTGCAGATTACCAATTTATATTGAGGTCATGTCTGACGCAATGTATCCTACATTCCATTCAAACAACAAGCCAGGATTTATCTCTGAACTGCCCTAACGGATGAGACTTTACTAGAGCTCCAGTGTAATAACGAATCAAGTTATGTTCTATTTCTTAGGAGGATGGATGGAGATGAATCTTGAAAGAGTCATCACCCTAAAGACAGAAAGCATCAAGTTGATTATTTGTCTGAGCATCTTTCAGGCACATTTCAGTGAATACGACCATAGGCCCTTGCAGGCTCCCAATGTGACAGGATTGGTGGCAAGATTAGACACAGTAAGTTTATGTTTAAACTCTTTCTGCACAGACGGCCTTCCATAGGCAAAGAAACCACTTTTATAACATGTAGCCCTCCTAATGAAACTGAGCAGTCACTACAACATAAAACTCTACACAGCTTCAAGGCACTGAGCCTTGATATTTTATTTCACAATTGTGTACCTACCATTTAACTCTGAAAGCTATTTCTTACAAAAAGATGATTCCTAAAAGGAAAGTTTGGAATTTTATTATACCTCTGGGCTAGACTGGCCGATCTTTGAAGAAATAAAGTTGTACCCTTTCATTTCATATCCATAGGACAATATTTTAGCAGTATGTAGAGGTCAGAAGGACAAAAACCACAGGGCTATTGTCATGTGATGCATTGCTTATAAAACTAAAGCCAAGATCACTATGCTCAAAGGGCAGTCATAACATAGGCCTTAATAACATAGCATATCAGAGTTTGATTGATTATACCTACTGAGGTGGGAAAATCCCATTTTAAGGGCTCAAAAAGGGGAAGGAGCAAGAGAAAAGCAATCAGAAAGATATGCAAGAAAAATGCAAATTATTTTCATGGGACAAAAGAAATCACACTGTTTCTGGCCTCCTTGGTTCCAAGAATTGTTGCCCCTCAGCCTCCTATGTACAAAGACTAAACTGTTCTCATCACAATCAAATTCGTAAAACATTTTCAAAGGAATCTCTTTTTACTTATCAGAACTGTGGACTGGAAGAGGATCACAAGGAAGAAGCACTGCCATAAACTCCTTTCCCACAAGGAAATTATTCCTTCTGTAGTTGTGGCTGCATTGTAATGGAAGAGGGGCATCAACACTTGTTAATATCAGAATGGGGTCTTGTGATTTCTAGTGATGCATAGTCTTTTTTAGGGAAATGCAGCTTCAGGTTAGCTCATGAGGATTTAGCAGGGCAAATCCTTTTAGAATTGATGCAAGTTGTACAGCTAACCCCCCTGCACTGATCTTCCTGTGTTTTCATATCTCCAGGCCCTGGAGAGAAAAAGATTCTTCAATAAATCCTCAAAAGTCTAAGGCGGCAAAAGTTTAAATGGAAAACAAAAATCTTAAAGGTGCAGTAAAATAATAAACAATTTAATTAAATTGCATGTCATATTTTAAAAATTATATGCAAATAAAATATTTTACAAACATTTTAAGACTCTTTGACCCATTGTTCTGTTTCATGCATTAGGTCACATTTATAACGAACTCTAATGAAAGACACTTCACCAGCAAATATCTTGTGCTCTATAGGATGGTGAAGTATATTGTAGCAAAACACGATCAATTGTTCATCTTTTTCAGAAGTAAATGAAGCTACAAAGCTATGGCTGACTACACTGCTGGAAATATAAGTGATTACAACTTTAAACTCAAACTGTTAGTAACTGCTGCACCTTCTACAGTCACAGAAGAAAGTTTCTACCTCCGAACCCTGCCTTTTCCAGCTTCTTGTGATATAACATATATATTTAAAGAGAAGGCAATGTAAGATTGATCTCCTGGAGCATAATGTGATATTAGTATTTTGTCTCCTAGAATATATTATGCATCCCAGAAAATCGCCAGGCTCTAGGCAGGATGCAAAAAATGGGGTACTCACCCAGAGAAGAAAAACAAATACATTCTCCTCTCAACATCGTTCACAAATACTGGGACAATGTGCAGGCTCCTTTGGTACAGAGGTGGATATTCATGTTATGTGGGACTTTAAAGCAGGCCCCAAGCAACTTAAACTTGCATAATCATCACAAATCTAGGCAGTAGGGAGGGATACCTCACACAGACAATTCTTCCTAAGCATGTTTCTTGAAGTATAATTGAACTATTTCCTTTCTTTTGATAGGAAATGGACCTAAATGCAACCTAGTCTCATGTCCTTACACCACAAAATCTCTCTTAGTCCAAGAGGCTGAGAATGTGAATGCAGCAGGTTTTTACTCTGCATGAGCACCTTTATTATCCGACTATGCTGAAGTACTTCAAACACCCATCTTCCATGAATCCTGGTGGTTTTACTTACCCATACTGGGAGCTGCCTCCTTGTGGCCAAAGAAGTTAATCCCATTTCATCAGCTATACGGTGTTCAAGCACAGAAAGTACTGGAAGTGCTACTTGACTGAAAAGGAGTGCGCACGCGGAAAAATGCTGAAGAAGATTGAAAACAGACAGCACTGAATTTTACCCCTGTCAGGTTACCAGTAATTCTTTTGGGAAACTGCAAGATACGAAAAACTTGTATCCAAAACTTTTATGTAGGGGCAAAAGATGTAATGAATGCCAGGTTAATGTATGTGATCCCAAATAACTGATAGGTGAAGAGGATGAGTGCAGATGAAACTGTGCAAGCAAAACTGCACTGAAGCCAGAAAAAGGATGTTTCTGTTCTGTGGGAACATCACTAGATTCTGCCCTTAAGTCACGGGCTTACTTCTGGTGTTTGTACCTGCCTAAGTCTCCTGGCGAAGAAGACCCTGCTCTGTCTTTCCTCATGTGGGTGCCATGGTAAATCATTGTCCCTCTGGCAGAGGATTCCACTGCTGTGGACCTGGTACCTCAAGTGCTGCCTTGGCAGTTGTAATGAAGATAAATTTATTGTGGCTTTTATCAGAGTAGTTCATAAAGAGCCTAATAGGGATGGGATTTCTCGTCAGCAGGCCTGCAGGGACCAAAAGCCAGGCAGCCAACTCTGCAGCTGGCAGGGACTTTAATTTACCATGCCACCCCCTCTAAATCACTAGTGCTGAACAGAACAACTAAGTCTTGGGCCAGGGATAGCAGCAGGACACTAAGCAGACAAACGGGAAGGGTTAACAGAACACCAGCCCACTCGGAACCTGATTCTGATCTCAGCTCTACCAGGGGAAATTAGGAGAAACTTCACTGAAGTTAATGGAGTTACAGCAGCACAAGAGAGATCAGAATAAAGCCTTAAGATTCCATGTTCATTAGCGGATAACATACAACAGATTTCCTACCTTAGTATCCAAAGGCCTTTTATACAGTTCCCACAATTCATAACAGACATTTAGATTATTGTATTTTTAACTTCATTTTGCTATATGAGGCACAGCATTTTCCCCTTTCAGGTTCTTATTTACTCCACAGAGAGGGCACAGAGCCCAGACTGAGACAGACACGATTTAAAATTCTGCAGAGGCGGCACTGGACTCTGACCAAATTACTGAACTGAGGCTGCCTGAATATAATGCATGCAGATGATATTTATGAGAGGAGAGAACAATCACACATTCATTATAAGCATGTCTCTTGCTGTGCTACTATTGGCAAACAAGTCTTGATGGAAACTCCTCATCGGTACTAAACCAGTTGCATTTCTTTCACAGCCATTTACTAGAAGGCAACTCCGAATTGGGCGACAGTTCAGTTCAAATACAGCCATATCTTTTCTCAATGGGCTAGTATGGATTACTCTTCAATGTTAACAATTCCCCTTTTGCATTTGGGTGGAGTGTTGCTAGGTTTTGAAGAGTCTACAATGCTTTCATCAGTTTATTGTTTCCCATTTTCCAGAACTCCAGGTCTCCCACATGCTGTGCTTTGCACAGTACAGTAAAGTGGTCGTGATGTGGTTAACCGAGTTACCAAGAGTATTAGGGAATGGAGCTATGCTTCGCGCCTCCAGACTTCCTCTTAGTTAGTGTCAGTTTTTCTCCCCATTCAATTTGTTTGTGATGCAGCTGAATAAAGCAGCACATTCCCAGCCTGCAGACCTGTGAGCAAACCCTTTACAGTATACAGCACTGGCCCTATAGGGACGGCCTTCTATATAGCACCTTACATTGTATTCACCTTTTGCTTTCTAATATATCTATTGGTAGTTTCAAGCATAATATAAGGCTCCCTATTACACACAAACAATGCTATTTTACTTGTCAGTTATCAACTCAAATTTTTTAATGTTAGTGCAATTTAACATTTGTCATTACCTATGAAGTTCATAAGAAGATGCGCTATCAGAATGAAATCTCCCCTGCTCACGTGATAGTATATCTAGGTGTGCTCCCAGGGCTAGATTAAGATTATGTTGCCATTTTAAATAGTCTAGTATATTCTTTTCCATATAACAGGTCACAAAGCAGGTTAGTTTCAGACCTCGTGAAATGTGAATATAACACAGAATAGAAAACAGTGCTAGCCTGCTCTTCTTACTCAAGATCCTATTTGGTCTCTAGTCTGTTAAAATTATGCAAAAGAATGAGTATTTTAAAATGGTCTAATAGGAGTTTTACAGAAATGATACAAAGTCAGTGTTCTCTTTCTAATTTTTCCACAATTTGGGGCACGCCTCAAGAGTGTAGCAATTACTCCAGAGGGGATTGGGCTGAGGGTCTGACTATCCATGTCAGGGTCTAAAATGAGTGCAACTTTGCAGCTAATCTCCAAAACCTCTCTCTGTTCAATACTAAAAACACAAACAACTTCCAGAACATATTGTGAAACTGCTGCACTTCTCCCCTCCACACACACAAATTGTGAGGGACGTACTCATCCATATGTCATGCCAGCACATAGCGTTAAACTAATATGAATGGGTAGCTGCCTGTACGACAGGTGCTGCTGTCACCTCTTCATGCCTGACGGTAGCTGCATTGGTACGACTTTGAAGGAGAAAGCATGAAAATGAGGAAGCCTCTGTCATCACAATGAAATAGATAGAAAGAAAAGTTGAGGGCAACCACAGCACTTCCCCAGATATTGTCATTAGTAGGCAGATGAAGCCACCCCCCTCTCCTTCCAAATGGGCCAGAAGCAGGTTTACTGCACTGTTCCTGAAATTAGGGAACTAAGGAGGCAGATATTTTGCTTCTGCCACAACAACCTGCACCTATTGGCTGTGTCCCCTGCTGCCCTGGACAGGGATGAAGGGAGTCGCAGAGTTGTCAACACGCTGAGCGATAACTTGTACCAATCCACATAACGAGTGGCCAGATAATTAGAAATCTGACCCAGGCCTTTTATTTGTTATTCCTGCACTGGAGTCAGTAACTCATCCAAGAAAATGGTTCCCAATGCTTATCAATGCTTTGTGTCCATTCTCTTCCATTCTAGATTTAACACACATACACTTTGCTTCCTTTCATTTCCTAATTCCTTCTCTCCTTGCTCCAACTCACCCTGAGGTCTTGTCTACACTATGTGCTAAATCGGCGCCACTGCGATCGATGCAGCGGCATCGATTTAGCGGGTCTAGTGAAGACGCGCTAAATGGATGGAAGAGCGCTCTGCCATTCATGTGCATAATCCACTTTACCAAGGGGCAGAAGGAGCACATCTCCCATCAACATAGCGTAGAGGGCCACCGCTGTAAGTCAATCTAAGGTATGACGACTTAAGTTATGTTACTTACATAACTGAACTAGCATCACTTGGATCAATTTACAGCATTAGTGTAGACCAGACCTGAGATACCTGTTCTCTAGTTAACACATTCTTTATCCTGTTGGGAAAAGCAGGAAGTAACCCTTTAGGGTTGGGGTGCTGCCCTGATTAACATGAATGGGAGCTACACACGCCAGCTGGGGGGAGGGGAGGGGAGGGGAAGGGGCACAGAGAAAACATGGCCAGAGTTTTATAATGAGATTAGATCTGTGAATGATCCATCCCTTTAAGAAAAGTGTGTAGCTCCTCTTTAGTCCTTGTTGACTACGGCTCATTGTCTGAGAAGAACAGGACATCAGTCTTTCCACTTCTTCTCAGCACCCACGGCCTTCTTGTTCCACCATTTCGTATTTGTTCTTCTGGATCCAGAGGCTGCCAAGTCTCCTGTTCTGCTAGAGATGTGATAAGAAGGTCCATGAAGTGAACAGAAAGTCCTGTGGCCGTATCATCTCACCATTCCAGCAGGAAGGGAGTGGCTTTTATTTCAGGAATTAACGATAATTCAATAGAATTCACCCTGCAAGACACAAACTCCCCAACAAGACCACCAGAATTTTAAAGCTCTTGTTACTTTAGCATGCCTTGCTCTCCTTATTTTCCTACTGACCCATAATCCTAGCAATTTCTAGCTACTATTACTTTTAACAGTAACTAATGCAATTGAAGGAGTCACCCCAAGACTTTTTCAAGATCCCTCCAATCCAGTGCTCCAGATGCATGCAGGAAGCCAGTAAATCTGAAGTACAGGATATTGAAACAAACTCCCAGGAGCAATGGTAGCACATCAATTTGGATCTGCACAGAATAACATCCAGAGAGTGATGTCATGTGATAGAGAGTTCCTGCTTCCCCTTCACACCCACTCTACATAGCTACAGATAGCAGGAAACATGAGTAAAAATTCTGAATGTGAATTTGCAGCTCTTACCTACAAAGAAAGGTAGGCACTTTCCCATAGATGACTGATTGAAAAAGAGGATGAAATGTGATGTAATTTGAGTAGTTGCTGATCAAGACTCTCATCCAGGCATGGTTACTGAATCAGAGTAAAACGAAGATACATGGACAGAAGAGGGTCCTTAGGTGATTATGAACACTTAATACTTCCAGCTGCCACACTGTTTACTGGTCTGTGTGGATAGCATTTCCCCAGATCAATTAGCCTCTATTATGTATGCTTTGTACAGTAGAGCTACTTTGGGAGGAACTGTACAGCTAAATATAAATATGGAATAGTATTGGATATTTTCAGATTTTCAAATTGGATGCCTTTATGATTCCTAATAAAAAAGCATGAATACATACACATTAAATATTAAGCAGAGGTAGGTGTTCTGAGCTATTGTTATGTTTATTTTGGGGAACACATCAACACATTTCTAATAAGGCAATAAAAAGGCAATAAAACCACATGTCTGTATATAGTTTGTTGTATGAACAAGCTTAGGAAAGGAAATGATTGAATAGTTTGTTACATCATTTTTATAAACAACATCTCTGGGTAACAGCTTGTGACTCGTTTACTAAAAATTAGGAAATGAGTTTTATTTAACAAAGTTCAAGGAAAAACACTGCAATGAGACTCAAACTACACATTGTCTACCTATAATATTACTTACAAATGTGTCATCCTTTACTAATTGGCAGAATTAGAATATGATAAACCCATAATTCTTGCTATCATACACACTTGCATATTATTTGTACTCCTCCATGAGTACAAATTGTCTTTTTCTGAGAAAAGCTGCAATAATTTATTCCTGGTGTCCAATTTCCATGACTCTCAGGTGCAAGCAACGTATCTTAATTCAAGATATGGCACATCAATATATGTCAGCCACAGGCTTAAAAAAACGGTACAAGGCAATAAAAAACAGTATTTCATATGGTTGAAAGCTAAAAGCTGCCCTCACATTAGCCACAAAAATAGTATGAATTCCTTATATATTGACAGCTAGCTACTAGTTTAACTGTTATTTAACCTGTATGTTTTCTTTAGTAAGTGCACCAATAGACGTTTGCTGTCTATAAATTGTCATTGTAAGGAAGAGACAGTCAATTTCCTTTAAACAAATTGATTAAAAGGGTTCTATATTCCTAATCACTCAGCTTTTCCAGAGGAAAATTAAAGTTTCAATAACCATTTCATATCCTACTCAAAACTTTAGTTTAATTTTTTAAAACATATCTGATTAACTAAATAGCCTGTGCAACTTTGTTTGGCATCTAGATATCTATCAACATTGCATTTCAACATAATATATGATACTAGTAAAATCAATGCTGAAATGTTTCAAAGCGAAATTTTGCAGACAAAATTGTTTGTCTTAACAGATCTGTATTAGCTTCAGCAAGCAGATCCATCAGCCTAAATTGCCTGCAAATTGCAAAATCAGAGCTTCCTCCTAAGCCATGATATGCTATGTTCTAGTTAGAAAGTCAGCTTTCACAGGAGCTCCAGATGCCAGGTGATAAGAATTACTGATGCATTGCTTTCAAAGCAGTTTGTTTTATGGCTTGGCAGGTCTGGCTTTTAAATTCAGCTGTGCTTCATTAACATACAGAATGACAGTCTACAAAAAGGTTACATTATGGCATCAAACATGTTCGGCCTTTTCTATTTCTGCTGCCAGTTATAGGTCATTTTAAACAAACATCTGGCAAGTGTATTTTTAAACTGCATCTGTAGTTTTTAATTAGGTATCTCCTGGGAATGCTAGGAGAGGAAAGAGAAAGACTTCCTAGGGAAAGAGCTGGCAATTTGGTCTGTGCAATGCTACAGTAGCTGACTTGGCTCATTTTATTGTATTATACAAATCAACAATGATGCGAAGAACCTTTTACACAAGAGAAAGTTAATATTAACTACATGCAAGGATGAGCAGATCCTTCGTGCCTTTAACAGCAACACGGAGCTACTACGTAGGGACTAACTACCGAACAGAAAGTTGTTTATTACACACTGAGCAGGCAGGATTTTTCCTTCATGCAGAAAAGGAAACAATAAAAAGAGTGTTACCACACATCTCCAAAGAGCTCGGCTACAATTGCATTTATTTCTAGAGTTTTCTGAATGTCAGTCAATTTCACCAAGCTCCTTTGTGGAGGAAAACCATTCCTATATTCCAACGAATTCTGGACAAATATTTTGAGACGGTTACGTGCTTTGTTTAAATTTCCTAACAATCACCCAACAAACACAGCAGAGATTTATTTTCTGGCATGGAGCAATGAGATGTAGCTTCTCTCTGTTTGCTGCTCATTTTTTTCCAGCTGACTCCTTTGGAAATGTTTAGCTCTAATGTCAATTTTTTCCTGGTATAATATATTAATCATCCAATTGCACATATTTTTGCTTTGGCTACCAGACAGGTTAAAATGTACATGGTATTTTGCCCAGAATCGTTGCGTTTGCTGATTAGTTGGAGGAGAGGGCTTTCTATAGAAACATGCAGCTGGGCCGCTTTGCTTTTTTTCCCTTACTGATATATACAGGCAATAAAAAAAAATATATCTATTCTACAGCAATGCCTATTAAAATGTAAACACGGCGAGAGAATTTTGAGTAGGACACAAGAATGCTTTATTCAAAATCAGAGGAAAACGCTGTCTAAAGCTGTTTAAACTTACCACCGCATGTAAATACATCAGGTTGCATGTTCCACTAGAGATCAACATTATGTTTATATATTTACTGAAGTTACTGATACGTGGTAGCTCTCTGACAGAGAATGCTGGTTCTAAGATTCAAGTATATCTCCTCACCTGGCACATCAAGATTCCCTATGGGAGTTCCAGCCCACAAATCAGACATGACCTCGTCCTAACACTTAAATCAGAAAGTTTTTTTAATCGTACTGAATCCCCAATGTCTTGGTATGATGTAGGTTTTATGGGCTGGAACACAAACCTGTGCTCTACTGGACTGGAGGGAAGAGCAGAAGAGCTACACATTTACACCTCTACCCCGATAGAACACGAAGTCGGATAGAACGCAGTAAAGCAGCACTCCAGGGGGGCGGGGCTGCGCACTCCGGCAGATCAAAGCAAGTTCGATATAACACGGTTTCACCTATGACGCGGTAAGATTTTTTGGCTCCCAAGGAGAAGCATTATATCGGGGTAGAGGTGTATTTCACTTGACCTTGGATTCAGCCATACTGATTTTTGTGGGACAGTTTGTGTATCCAGTACTGCGGCAAACTCCTCTCTCGTGTTAGGAATCCCCTTGTAATTTAAACTAAATGAGATGCTGATGAATTAAAATGCAGGGCTCCATTGTAAAATGCAATTCTTAATGGCAGAATACACCTTATGTATGCAAGTGAACTATAAGTATGTAAATGTATATGTATTTAAATTAACATCTTGAAGGTTCATGTTGCCCCAAGGGGACAAAGGTATCGAACACAAAAGAAAAGTGTTTGCATAAAAAGATGGTCAGATGTGTAATACTGTAGCTAAGAAACCAGTCTGCAAATGTATAATAAAATATGGCCTTAACAATCAATTCACCATATATCATTACATGTAAACTCACTTGCCATGCTCCAGAGGTTACAACCCTACTAATGTGTATTTTTTACGGCTTGTTTTTGTCACACTAAAGATAATAATACATTGCACATCAACCTGATTTTAAATAATGGATCTGCTAAAAAAGAAGTGTATATTGCTGTTATGTAAAGTCACCCCTCATGTGTGTCATTTTGCAGCTCTATTTAGCAAATCAGTTAAATAATACCATGTTATCAATCTGTACTCGGCAGCTAAATTAGGTGAAAAGCAATTATGGCATTACACTAATAACAGTTAAAAAAAGAAAAGACATGAATGCTTAAAAATAACAAAACAATATGAGTGATAGATACAAGTGTAAGCTCCCTAGATTATCTGTGCTCATCTCCCCCAGAACAGGTTGGGTGGGGTTTACATTAAAAATAAAATAGGCTCCTACATACCAACTTGGGTTTAGATGGAATGTTGTGATAACTGTCATTTTGCATTCATCAGAGAAATCCCACAGGATTTGTGTAAGTATTAAATGTACCAAATTTTTGTTTACTGACAAAACATAATAAAACCAGTCTCCTGTATGGCATCCTGGCAGGGGGGGCGGTTTTCCCCCTCTCCCTGAAGCCATTCATAAAATAAACATGTTGTACCAAGTTCCTGAGCAGAAACGCTGCTTTACCAGGGCACAGGAATGTGAAGTTTGGAACTACAATGGGTAAGCAATAGGGTCTTAAAGACTTCCCATCTCTAGCTCCTTCTGCATTATTTCAGAATATTTAAATAAGATCTGATCTGACTTACCCTGGCACAAATAAAGAATAAACCTTCCAGTCACTTGAGAGACATCAATGTAAAAGTAGCATAAGCAAAAGCAAAATCATGGCAATTATTATTATTTACATTTTATTAAGTGCGCACAGGAAAACTTGAGTCCCACAAAATCCCGAGTGAAAGATGAGATTGAACCAGACAAAAAGAAGGACATTAGGCTCTGATATCCTGCTTAAAACAAATGAGTTCATATTTCTCTTGCTCTTTTTCCAGTCCAAAAGGATGAATGGTTGCATTTTTAGTCAATAATGATGTCACAGCCTGTTGGCAGGAGAAATTTCTAACTAGTGAGGAATTAATAAATTCACATCAGTCCCATGGAGTGCAAGTTCTAATTTAAACCCACTATACTAAAAGACAACTTTCCTGCTGTCATGGGGCCATAACTAGACAACTAATACTGAACACTAGAGGAGTCATCACTAAGGCCTGGTCTACACTTAAAACTTAGGTTGACATAGCTATGCTCTCAGGGATGTGACAAACCCACATCCCTGTGTGCTGCAGCTCTGCTGATCTAAATCCCCAGTATAGATGCAGGTAGATAGACAGAAGCATTCTTTCATCCACCTATCTACCGGTCACTTGGGGAGGTGGAATTACTACAGCGATGGAAGAACCGCATCCATCGCTGCACTGTGCGTCCCCATATGGGGTTACAGCGTCATAGTTGTGATAGCTGCACTAACCCCCATAATGTAGACAATCAGCAAGACTCAAATTATGCTCCTCACCTTAAAATAGAAGACTGGAACATTTCAGAAAGAAATACCACATGTCTCGGAATTTTTCCCATTGAGCATTTCATGTTTTGTTTTCATTAACGGACATCCCTAAGCATAGGACATTAAAATATTATGATAGCAATGGACATAAATCATTGCATTCAAAGACTTACTTTTATTAGAGTGTTGACATAATAGACTTACATTTTTGTAAGGTGTTTGACTTGGTACCGCCTGACATTTTGATTAAAAACTAGAATGATATAAAATTAACATGGCACACATTACATGGATTAAAAACTGGCTAACTGATAAGTCTCAAAATGTAACTGTAAACAAGGGAATCGTCATCAAGTGGGTATGTTTCCAGTGGAATCCCACAGGGATTGGTTCTTGGAATTATGCTATTTAACATTTAAAATTGAGGGAGTAGTAAATATGAAGAGGACAGGTGACAGAGTGATCTGGATCATTTGGTAAACTAGGCGCAAGAAATAATATGCATTTTAATATGACTAAATATAAACATATACATCTAGGAACAAAGAATGCAGGCCATATTTACAGAACGGGGTATTCTATCCTGGAAAGCAGTGACTCTAAAAAAGAGTTGGGGCGTTGTGGTGGATAATCAACTGAATCAGCTCCCAGTGTGATACTGTGGCCAAAAGAGCGAATATGATCATGGGATGCATAAATAGAGGAATGTCAAGTAGGAGTAGAGAGATTTTTTTACCTCTATATTTGACTCTGGTGCAACCATTGCTGAAATATTGTGTCCAGTTCTGGTGCCCAGAATTCAAGAAGGATGTCGACACACTGGAGAGGGTTCAGAGAAGATCCACAAGAATGATTATAGGATTAGAAAACATGCCTTATACTGACAGACTCAAGCTCAATCTATTTAAACTGAACAAAGAGAAGGTTAAGGGGTGACTGGATCACAGTATACAAGTACCGACATGAGGAATGAATATTCAATAATTGGCTCTTCAGTCTAGCAAGGAAAGGTAGAACGTTATCCAATGTTGAAATTGAACCTAGGCAAATTCAGACAGGAAATAAGGCATACATTTTTGATAATGAGGGTAATTTACCAAGGGTCATGGTGAATTTACCAAAGGTTTTGGCAGATCCTCCATCATTGACAATATTTAAATCAAGATTGGATGTTTTTCTAAAAGATCTGCTCTAGGAATCAATTTGCAGAAGTTCTGTGGCCTATGTTATACAGGAGGTCAGACTGGAGTATCCCAATGGTCCCTTCTGGTCTTGGAATCTATAAATCCTCTGATATGCGCTATCATGGAAATATCTCTTTTTAAGAAAGGTGATGTGAAAGGTTGTTTTTGCAGTCTCATCAAGAGGCCATACTGAATGAGCATGGAGACGAATCCCTAAGAAACCCAGAGGTGATCCTTCCATGCTCAATTTCAGACATGGTGCCGGGAGACCATGCACCTCCTCTGCGGTGGCGGAGCCTGTTCTGTGGATAAACACAACACTTCCGTCAATCTCACTTCTAAAATTCACTCACTAGTTGGTTTTTTTAAACATTTTTTTTTGCCAGATCTGGTGCTAAGAATTTGGTGATCTCAAATAAGTTTCTTAAATGCCTGTTATCACTGAGTCCAACTGAGTCACTTCTGTTCATAGCTAGTAGCATACAAGCAAAGCAAAGCAGGGATTTCCTCCATGCTATTTACCCTGCAGATAAAATTTCAGGATCTACCTGCTTTCTTTAAACATTTATTTTGAGAAAAACAGTCAAAAGAAAATGACAATATAAAATATCCTTGTAATCTCATATGGCTCCTGTGGCCCCAATACCTAACAACCAATTAGCACATCAACATGTTTAAATAATTGCTTTATATTTTTGAGCAGTTATGCGCTTGTCCTAGGTGTGATTAAACATCTTCAATTCTAATTGAAATCTGCAGTGTGAAAATGATGCTGAAATCAACTTGAATACACACAATGAACTACCAAATAAAAGAACCGATTAACTTCGACACCTAGCCAAAATCCCAGGAATGGCACAAAAACAACACATGCACAACTATATAGTATCAATAGAAAAACATCATTTCATGTGTTTACTTGACTAACCTCTTGAATTGCTACATTTGGCCAGGGCAACTTCCTTCACATGCAGAATATGGACTCTGCAAATAATTTACAATGTATTCCTTTTTACTGACAGGATATAAAAAATAATGTAAGATGGAATCTGTACAGCACCTTCCATCTGAGGACAACACAGCACAGAACACCTTGGTGATGCAGGTCGATTTTATTAACGTCATTTTGCAGACAGAAAAACGGAGGTTCAACAAAGTGAAATTCCTTGCCAGGGTCACACAAAATACTTCACTGGGTGCCACTACTGCAAGTGTTGTTTGGAAAGCACGCTCCCAATTGAGATGGAGAAGGCAGATCTGATTCTTTTCTTTTGCTCCTGTGACTCTCAATTGGAGCAAAGGCTGTAAGGAGCAATTCTCCTCCAGTTCCTCCATGCTACCCTCACTGGGCTTCAGAATATGAAACACAGAACACTCCTATTTATAAATTAAAGAATTTCCACCATTTTCTGTGAACACAAGACACTGGTTTTAAGTTCCTCTCATTTAGTCACACACATTTAAAGTCAAGTTAAAGTCAATAGAGAAAGTTAAAGCTGAACATAGCACAATCTAATTATGATTTTATGATCTGCATGGAAGGTTTTAAAGAGCCTGCAGCTCACCAAGTTAGACTTAAAAACACCCTGTTTGGCTAAAACCCTATTTCACTCTAACATTTTGAATCCGTGTTTCCTTTCGCATCACCACTAAAGACTAACATATTTGTGTATGAAAACAAAATACATTTTCTCCTCTTGCTTGATTCATGATGGTCTGTTATATCCAGAATTAATAATGACATCACAAGTGCATCACAATGGAAGTAACTGTGATTTCACAACACTTGGATAACTCAAGCAAACAGAAGAGAACATGAAGAGGAACCTCAAAGAATTCAGAGTTCAGTTTCAGTTTGGATGCTTAGTTGAAGCTAATCTGAACTATCCAAAACTCGCGGGTTTGCAAAGTTTGACTAAAATATCCAGCACTTCTATTACAATTCTGGCTGGAAAGACTATTCTAAAACCTCTCTCCAAGATTTCTATATTTCCGATTCTAGACCTTGGCTGGAACCTCGACATGTGAAACTGAAGTAAAATGGTCGTCTGGGAATCACATTAATCAGAACATTTGGGAGCTTTAAATACAGCTCCATTTGAATTTGGATGAAGGGCAGGAGGTTCTCCCTCATTTCATCCAACATGGTTCATCCCTCCACAGAAATGGCTCAGCAATCCAAAGGGATGGGATAGGAAAGCAAGTATCTGACAGGTCTGCAGCCCCATTCAATAAAGGTGAAAGCTTATGTCTGATACAGATTCAGAGAAGGTGCGAGAAGGGGAATGGCCCAGCAACTAAAGCCCCATGATCAACTGTCTCAGATCTGATCTGTGATGGGTTGGGTCTCAGAAACCTGCTTGGGACTGTCACCTGATTTGCTGAGACTACCTCTGAGCCCGTTTCCCCTGCCAATTTGGGCCTCCAGAACCCTGCATTGTTGAGCCAGACACGCCAGTCTGCTCCAAAACAGACCCAGGGTCTGAACCACACACCCCAAATCTGCAGATTTAACCGAAAACACCTTAAGAAGTGTTCCTGTCTCCAGCACCCAGACACCCAGCTCCCAATGGGGTCCAAACCCCAAATGAATCCGTTTTACTCTGTATAAAGCTTATACAGGATAAACTCATAAATTATCCACCCTCTATAACACTGATAGAGAGATATGCACAGCTGTTTGCTCCCCCGGGTATTCATTACTTACTCTGGATTAATAAAATCACTTTTGCTTATTAATTAAGTATAAAAAGTAGGATTTAAGTGGTTCCAAGTAATAACAGACAGAACAAATTAAGCTACCAAGCAAAATAAAATAAAACATGCAAGTCTAAGCCTAATACATTAAGAAACTGATAACAGATAAAATCTCACCCTCAGAGATGTTCCAATAAGCTTCTTTCACAGATTGGACTCCTTCCTAGTCTGGGCCCAATCCTTTCCCCTGGTACAGTTCTTGTTACCTCCAGCTCAGGTAGTAACTAGGGGATTTCTCATGACTGGAACCCCCTTTGTTCTGTTCCACCCCCTTATATAGTTTTGGCACAGGCGGGAATCTTTTGTCTCTCTGGGTCCACACCCCTCCTTCTAAATGGAAAAGCACCAGGTTTAAGATGGATTCCAGTACCAGGTGACATGGTCACATGTTCTGTGAGACCCCAAGCCTTCATTCTTCTTGGTCTGACTCACAGGAAGGCTTGCAAGTAAACAGAGCCATTTACAACCAATTGTCCTAGTTGATGGGAGCCATCAAGATTCCAGACCACCATTAATGGCCCACACTTTGCATAATTACAATAGGATCTCAGAGTTATATTTCATATTTCTAGTTTCAGATACAAGAATGATACATACATACAAACAAATAGGATGACCACACTCAGTAGATTATAAGCTTTGTAATGATACCTTACAAGAGATCTTTTGCATGAAGCATATCCCAGTTACATTATATTCACACTCATTAGCATATATTCATAAAATCATATGGAGTGCAATGTCACACAATCTTTATTCATTCAAGTCACAGATGGAACTGGGCTTTTTTAACACTGGAGATGGTGAAATGATAGCAGGGATTTTCCTTTAGTAAATAACATTACATGTGTTCCTCTCCTATCCTGATCAGTCTGACAGGTTGGCAACAGTTCCTGGTAGTTGGCTGACAATTTCTAAACAAAATGTTTTTCATTTTTTTTAATATAAGGAAAAGCCTAAGCATTTTTATTTTAAACAAGCCATCAATTTAAATTCAATTTAGGTTTGGGGGTTAATATTCTTCCCACTCTCTAGATCAGCCAGAAAATAATGCACATTCTTTCAGATTTGTCATATACAATAATTCTTTCACACAGAAATCCACTTTGGCGGATATCTCAGCTGAAGAATCCATCCAAGAAATTCCATAAATATGGGTAACTCCTTTCCAGTTTTGACTAATTTTGAAAAGAAATCAATAACATCTGCCTGTAGCTTTGATCACATTGTAAGTTTGCATAATAAAGATTTCTTCTTAATTCAAATAAAATCACTTAAAAACTTTGAGAATCCACCTCTCTCTCTCAGATTAAGGTAATAAACATGCATGCAAATATACCCAGAGTTGTTGCACTGTCAAAATTTTTTCTCAGGATAAAGCATGCAAAAGATCCAATGCAATACAGTATGCAATGATAAGTGAGAAAACATGCATTAAATCTGATAAAGTAAAAGTACAGACAAATTCTTCCTTTAAGTATTTGGGATCAAATCAAATGCAGCAGTTTGTAAATACTGCCACAGGAACTTCAAAATTTTTCTACTCTGCCATTCAGCTTAATTTTTCCAAAAATTCAGATATCCATGACCTCTTCTAACAAATCACCAATGTTTTCTGCATTGACTTTTTCCTTTAAAAACAGAGAACCCATATTTTTAATCATCACACATTTTATTTCTGGCAGGATGATAATCACAGCTCCACCCCAGTTTCCTTCGGTTATGAAGGTGTGCAGGGGACCCCTAGAAGAGAAACATTTGTTCGCCATGACCTCAGGGGAAACATTTTAACTAAGTAGCTGAAATGTCAGAAAGATGTTGTTCCCCATTTAACTAACTGACAGACTTATAACTGTAGATTAATTACACAGGGAAAAGGCACAGGCAGGGTTCACTTTTATTTCCAGGATCCTTCATGTGTGTCCATAAGGGCTATCCTCTGTGTTCTGCATCTAAATGATTCTGATGGTTTCTAAAGTCAGGACAGATCCATGATGCTCACAGCAATATCTCCAACCCTTTCCATCGACATGTACTCAATTTGCGCAGTCTAACATCAATGGGAGCAGGGTCAAAGTCTCCCTTGTTTCAATGTGTTTGTGTTCACGAGTGAAGGACTGAACAGTATTGGCTAGAAAGAGGAATGGACTGAGTAGAATCTGATGACGATAGAGTACAATTCTGTCCTGAAGTCAATGTGCTAGGGTGCCTTTCCTGAAAATATACTGTCAACAGTCCTGTGCCGTATAATGTTATGTATTGGTTTTGTAACACTCCGAGACTAGTCTGAGATCATTATGCTCATTTTCACTTATGATTTAAGCAAGGAATAGAACTCCGAACAGCAGAAGTGAACGTTCACTGCAACTGAGTCGCTGTGCCACTTGGTCCACATTTTAAAACGCTGTAACTATTCAGATTTTGTAAAACACTTTATCTATCCATTCCAGACCCTGACAATTGCAGCTTGTTGCTCTGTTACTAAATTTAATGAGACAAGTCAATATTCAAATTCTACAGCCTCAAAAAAGTGCTCTGCATGCAGCCAATTATTCACATTTTAAAGTTATAATCCCAAATTATCCAGACCAAAGAAAGTTTGCACAGTCTCAACAGCACGTTCCTGTTGCAGTGAAACTCTCTCTTCCTAGAAAGGATACCAGCCAGGACCAGGCACAATCTAGGCATTAATATTTTATCTAGCCGAAATAATCCTTGGTTATGGAGCTCAGCCACAACCTGGGTCTGAATCTGAAATTCTCCAAAATATAAGAGTGTCCAGATTCACTGTTTGGACTTAAAACGTTAGAGAGGCTAGTCCCAAAGCTGAGCTCACGTTGTACACTGTACTCCCGCCCAGATCTGGGAAAAGGGAAGTGGTTCTGGGGTTCCTGCTCTAGCCCTTCTCTACTAAGTAGTAGTAGTTTGCAGTCCTCATGAATAAACAGATGCTCTCTTGCTCCATTTGCCTCTCCCTTGTGTGGGGAAGCAGAGAAAGACAGTCCCTCCGCACTTAGACACTCCGAAAAATATATTTTAAAATCCAGAGTTGGAACTGGTATAATAAAAAATAAAGCCTGTAAAGATGAGGCACCTTTCAAGGTCTTGCTTGTTATTGTGAGTTCCTTGCAATAAAAACGGGCTTTTCATAAAGGTCTGAGATGCTCTTTTTACTCTGTGAAAGAAATTCTTAACACTAGGAGCAAAATGTATTCTTAATAGCAACGTAACTGCGCTGCCAAAACACCGTGCCTAAATCATCCTTCATTTTATCATCACCGTTCTTAATCATTATATAGTCCTATAAATATACACTCCTCAAAGAGTGGGGCATATCCTACGCCCCCAAAGAGTTTCCATTGTAGGACAGAGAAGGTAAACAAGGGCAAGACAAGATACAAGACAGGAGTTCAGGGGAAGGTCTGGAGAGATTACTGGTAAGGATTGGGAGGAATGAAGGGAAAAAGAGGACAAAGATGTACATGTGAGCTTGAATTGGATACAGAAAGGACCAGGAAGCCATTGATGAGATTCCAAGAAGGAAGGTGATGGAGATAGGGCTGTTTGGACAGGGTGGAACAGGGAGAGTGGAAAGAGGTTTCGGTAGTCAGAGTGTAGAGAAGGGCTTTTAGTAATGGGAACTGCAAGAAAAGGCCATTCTTGGGTGAAATTAGAGAATGAGTGACAGGATTCTGTGAAAAACAGCTTGTGCAAGAAAGGGAAATACAATTTGGTGAGAAAATAGTTTTCCAGCACCTACGAACAATCAACACACAGAACCAGTGCGCGTTTGGACTCAGAACACTATCAGGATGCAGCATCATAACTGCAGCAGTCTTCTTAAAAAATTAAAATTAAAAATAAATGATAAACACTGAAAGAGCAGTCTCAGCAGATCCAATGCTCTCAGACTCTCCCCTCTGCTGAGACACCTACAGTAAATCTGCCAAAACGCGACAGCTAGGCTCAGGGCTTGTCCATTAAAAATGTGTATAGATTTTGCAGCTTTCCTTTCTCTCACTTCTGTATATCACCTATCTTCTTAAATTATAAGCGCCTGGGGCAAGGGAGTGTGTAATAATAAATATAATATAATATGGAGATATACCTATCTCATAGAACTGGAAGGGACCTTGAAAGGTCATCAAGTCCAGCCCCCTGCCTTCACTAGCAGGACCAAGTACTGATTTTTGCCCCAGATCCCTAATTGGCTCCCTCAAGGATTGAACTCACAACACTGGGTTTAGCAGGCCAATGCTCAAACCACTGAGCTATCCCTTGTACTTGTGTGTTTGTGCAGAACCTAGCACAATGGGGACCCACCATTGAGTCAGACCTTGGGTGCCATTAGAATACAAGTAATAAATAAAAGGAATAACTATCACGTGGATGTATCTGGAAGGATGAGAAATGATCCAGTATATATGGACCTATTAACAGATACTCTAAATCTGAATTAAAATTCTGATTATTGTGGATGTTGACCTGACAGTCTCAGCTAGTATCCGTGTTTCTTGCCAGAGGGACTGAGTAGGGCATGGCCTTCACTCATGCTACTGACCAGAGCTCAACTCTCAAACCTTCAAATGTCAAATATCTAGTTCTGACAACACAAAAGACAATCTGTCAGTGGCCTTTTGACATTCAGATTTTCCCTCATGTATTGCTCCAATTTCAAGTGCATCTGGGCATATTTGTACTGAAATAAAATCATATTGAAATACAGCATGTCAAGCAACTTCTGATCATTTAGGTCGGGGATTCACTCAACAACATGACCACTTTCCTCTTTGCCTTTCACGCTGTTCTCCAATACCTTCTTTCTCCCGTATAGGAAAGGCTGATAGTTCATCCATCACAACTTCTGTCATTGTCCTTTGTTCTCCATCAGCATTGGCACTGCAGACTGACTTGCAACACCTTTAGCCTATACCTTTTTCTATATAAAATCACTAGCCCTGCCCTTGACACAAGGTGAAATCTTCTCCAGCCCTGTTGATTGGGATATAAATACTCTCTGTCCCACTTTGCAAATATTCTATCATGATTCTTTTTGGTAATCTACCAGAATTAGATTGCAGCAGACACCAGACAATCAGAGAAAATGAAATAAGTTTAAAATATAAATACGTATGTCAGACAATTTTTAACCCTAAGACCAAATCTAAGTGTGAAGATTTTAGAAAGAGAATCTTAGCACTCTAGACCTAGAAGACCCTTCATCTTCCTGTAACATTTATAAGAGTTTATTACACTGGAGGATCACCTCTAATTGTCAACAGTGAGTTTGGGCTTGTCTCTTATGTTAGCAGGTTCCTCTGAAGTTCAGATATGACCTTACAAATAATGTTTTTACATAAGAAAATGTACATTGGATTGATTCACTGTAAACACAATAAGGTTTGTTTTTATCAATTGTTGGTTATCTACGTAATATTTACCAGTACATACCCCATCAGCCTAGTTGTGTACATCTTCACAGATACAATTGCCTGTTAAAGTTGTAATCAAAGAGAATGAACTATTTGAAGTTCAAAGGAGTTGATCTGAGCACAAATATTTTCTCAGAATACTCTCTTAAAACTTTTTGACTCTCAGCACTAAGATTCACAGGATCAGCAAAAGGGCCATTTATTAAGGGGATACCTTGCATTTTTACCAGGTTTTCTAGCTTTTCAAATGCAAAAACCGGTGGAGTGGTAAATAACACGTCAGTTCTACAAAGCATTCTGGATTGTTTGGTAAACTGGGCTCATTTGAACACAACCATATGTGATGTCACACATCTAGGAGCAAACATAGATCCCATTCACAGGATAGGAGACTATATTCTTAAAAGCAAGGACTTGGTAAAGGACTTAGGGGTCAAAGTGGATTACCAGCTAAACGTGACCTCTCAGTGCTCTGTAGTAGGTAAAAGAGTTAATACAATCTTTGGATGCATAAACAGGGTAATATAGGGTAAGAAGTAGGGAAATTATTACCTTTTTACACAACATTAGAGAGAGTATTCCAGGAGTACTGTGCTCATTTCCAGGATTCACACTTTAAAACGGATGTTGACAAACTGGAAAAGGTTCAGATAAGGTCTCCAAAAAGTATTGAAGGTCTGTAAAACCTGCCTTTGGGAGACAGATTTAAGAAACTCCATCTGTTTAGTTTATCCAAGTGAAGGTTAAGAGGTGACTTGATCACAGCGTATAAGTCCGTACCTGAGGAGAACATTTCTAATAGTAGACGGCTCTTTACTCTACTAGACAAAGCATAAGACGATCCAGTAGCTGGAAGCTAGACAATTCAGGTGCAAATAAGGTGCACATTTTTAACTTCAAGATGTGGCAGATTCTCTAAGTCTTTAAATCAAGACTGGACACCTTCCTAAAAGATACAGCCTAGCTCAACCAGAGGGAATGGGCTCCATGTAGGAATCCCTGGGAGATATTTTCAGGCCTGTGTTATGTGGGAGAACAGGGTAGATTATCTGAATGGTCCCTTCTTGCTTTAAGATCTATGAATTTATGAATCAATGTGCCCTACTAGATGGGCTTTCAACAGCCATTACACACACCACTTTGATTTTGATAATTTAACATTAACATTAACTATTTACAGACCTCTTGAGCTTTTTTGTTTAATCAAGAGCTGAGCAATTTCAAAGGTGCTTTTACAATTCAAATATCAGCTACTTGTATGCTGACAGGATTCTCAGATCTCACAGCAGTCCTACAACTGGTGGTATATAAGCATTCTGGACCTGGTTTTGTAGGAATTTCTAAGCCTTCTTCCCAGATTTTGCAATTTCTCCACCAATGATCACAGGCTACTGAGGCAGTTACAAATATGATTGCATTTCCCTTTGGCATTGTCTGTCACTTTCCAGCTCAAGTTCAAACACTTTGGCCTGATCTGCAAGGCCGTATCCAGCTCTGCCCCATCAACATCTCACCACCTATTTCCACACCACTTCTCATTCCCTATACTCTGTCTAATCCTCTCCCCTTAAGGTTCTTCTCATTCTCCCATTCCTGATTCTGTGCCTTTCTTCACAGCACTCCTTCCCTAGAAACAGGAAGAATTGGAAGTCCTGGCACAATCAAGGAACTATGATGTGACTGGAATAACAGAGACTTGGTGGGGTAACTCACATGACTGGAGCACTGTCATAGATGGATATAAACTGTTCAGGAAGGACAGGAGGGGGAGAAAAGGGGGATTAGTTGCACTGTATGTAAGGGAGCGGTATGCTTAGAGCTCCAGTATGAAACTTGAGAAAAACCTGTTGAGAGCTTTGGGTTAAGTTCAGAGGCAAGAGCAACAAAGGTGATGTCGTGGTGGGCATGTGCTATAGACCACCAGACCAGGCGGATGAGGTAGACGAGGCTTTCTTCGGACAACTAACAGAAGTTTCCAGATCACAGGCCCTGGTTCTCATGGGGGACTTCAATCACCCTGACATCTGCTGGGAGAGCAAAACAGCAGGGCACAGACAATCCAGGAAGTTTTTGGAGAGTGTTGGGGACAACTTCCTGGTGCAAGTGCTGGAGGAACCAACCAGGAGCCGTTCTCCTCTTGATTTGATGCTTACAAATAGGGAAGAATTGGTAGGGGAAGTAGAAGTGGGTGGCAACCTGGGCAGCAGTGACCATGAGATGGTTGAGTTCAGGATCCTGACAAAAGGAAGAGAGGAGAGCAGCAAAATACAGACCCTGGACTTCAGCAAAGCAGACTTTGACTTCCTCAGGGAACTGATTGGCAGGATCCCCCAGGAGGCTAATATGAGGAGAGAAGGAGTCCAGGACAGCTGGCTGTATTTTAAAGAAGCCTTATTGAGAGTGCAGGAACAAACCATCCCGATGTGCAGAAAGAATAGCAAATATGGCAGGAGAGCAGCTTGGCTTAACAGAGAAATCTTCAGTGAGCTTAAACACAAAAAGGAATCTTACAAGAAGTGGAAACTTGGACAGATGACTAGGGTGAAGTATAAAAATATTGTTTGAGCATGCAGGGGTGTAACCAGGACGGCCAAAGCACAACTGGAGTTGCAGCTAGCAAGAGATGTGAAGGGTAACAAGAAGCATTTCTACAGGTATGTTAACAACAAGGTGGTGGTCAGGGAAAGTGTGGGACCCTTACTGAAGTGGGGAGGCAACCTAGTGACAAATGATGTGGAAAAAGCTGAAGTACTCAATGCTTTTTTTTGCCTCGGTCTCCACAGACAAGGTCAGCTCCCAGACTACTGCACTGGGCAGCACAATATGGGGAGGAGGTGAGCAGCCCTCCGTGGTTAAAGAACACGTTAAGGACTATTTAGAAAAGCTGGACATTCACAAGTCCAGGGGCTGTATCTAATGCATCCTAGTGTGCTGAGGGTGTTGGCTGATGTGATTGCAGAACCATTGGCCATTATCTTCGAAGACTCATGAAAATCGGGGGAGGTCCCGGACGATTGGAAAAAGGCAAATATAGTGCCCATATTTAAAATAAGGAAGAAGGAGAATCCGAGGAACTACAGACCGGTCAGCCTCACCTCAATCCCTGGAAAAATCATGGAGCAGGTCCTCAAGGAATCCATTTTGAAGCACTTGGAGGAGAGGAAGGTGATCAGGAACAGTCAACATGTATTCACCAAGGGCAAGTCATGCCTGACCAACCCGAGTGCCTTCTATGATGAGATAACTGGCTCTGTGGATACGGGGAAAGCAGTGGATGTGATACAGCTTAACTTTAGCAAAACTTTTGATACAGTCTCCTACAGTATTCTTGTCAGCAAGTTAAAAAAGTATGGATTGGATAAATAGACTATAACGTGGATAGAAAGCTGGCTAGGTCATCTGGATCAACAGGTAGTGATCAATGGCTCAGTGTCTAGTTGGCAGCTGGTATCAAGCGGAGTATCCTAGGGGTTGGTCCTGGGCCAGTTTTGTTCAACATCTTTTTAATGAGCTGGCTGATGGGATGGATTGCACCCTCAGCAGGTTTGCGGATGAAGCTAAGCTTGGGGGGGAGAGGTAGATACGCTGGAGGGTAGAGATGTCCAGAGTGACCTAGACAAATTGGAGTATTGGGCCAAAATAAATCTTATGAAGTTCAACAAGGACAAGTGCAGAGTCCTGCACTTAGGACGGAAGAATCCCATGCACTGCTACAGACTGGGGACTGACTGGCTAAGCAGCAGTTCTGCAGAAAAGGACCTGGGGATTACTGTGGATGAGAAGCTGGATATGAGTCGACAGTGTGCCCTTGTTGCCAAGAAGGCCAACAGCATTTTCTGCTGTATAAGTAGGGGCATTGCCAGCAGATCGAGGGAAGTGATTATTCCCCTCTATTCGGCACTGGTGAGGCCACATCTGGAGTATTGTGTCCAGTTTTGAGCCACCCCCTACAGAAAGGATGTGGGCGAACTGGAGAGAGTCTAGCAGAGGGCAACGAAAATGATGAGGGGGCTGGAGCACATGACTTACGAGGAGAGTCTGAGGGAACTGGGGTTATTTAGTCTGCAGAAGAGAAGAATGAGGGGGGATTTGATAGCAGCTTTCAAATACCTGAACGGGGGTTCCAAAGAGGATGGATCTAGGCTGTTCTCAGTGGTAGCAGATGACAGAACAAGGAGTAATGGTCTCAAGTTGCAGTGGGGGAGGTCTAGGTTGGATTTTAGGAAAAAATATTTCACTAGGAGGGTGGTGAAGTGCTGGAATGGGTTACCTAGGGAGGTGGTGGAATCTCCTTCCTTAGAGGTTTTTAAGGCCCGGCTTGACAAAGCCCTGGCTGTGGTGATTTAGTTGGGATTGGCCCTGCTTTGAGCAGGGGGTTGGACTAGATACCTCCTGAGGTCCACTCCAACCCTGAGATTCTGTGATTCTAGAACAACCTCTCTCATCAGAACTCACTGAAAACACTTGCTACTGGGCATAGAGCTGTGTCTATTCCCACTGACTTCAAAGGGACTATGTCCAGTAGCAAGCACTATGCCTGGTGGAAAGTGTTTGAGAGATCGGAGCCTTAGATAGTAAACTCCTCAGAGTCAGACTTTGTTTTCTTACATGATTGGAAAGCACCACGTACACCAATGGCCTGATATAAATAGCTATAACAATAATGCAGTGGTCTTTATTGCCTCTCTCTGATTAAGTATAAGAATAGAAATCAAGTCTAAAATTACCTTGAATACAAATACAACATACTCTGTTACACTGCTTGGAAAAAACTTGGGAATACTCCCACATTTACACCATTAAAAGCATCTGTGAGAAGGGTGCACAAAACTGGGGAGTGAGAGAATGCACCATGGAACATTAGTGAACATGGCTGAGTTCTAGGAAATGATTCTGAAAATTTGGGGCACCCCTGGGTCTTAGTGTCCACCCTTCCACCTCTTCTGACCCTTCCTGCAGGCTCCCACAGCTAGCTGGTGACTCTTACTCTGGAGAGGATCTATTCTAGTAACGTAAAAGTGAAAAAGCCTCCAGCCTGCCAGACCTATTAGCACAACATTGAAACTGTTAAAGAACCATTCAAGTGGTAATGAAGCCATTTAACAGGCATTTGCCAAACCCCAGGTATATACTGTCAGTTTCTGAATTTATTGACAAAAACAGTTGTGCATTACTGTAATATTTACTCAGAACTTTTTAGTCTACAGGACCTTAGTTTAAAATTTGCTTTAAAAATATTTCATTAGTGTGTTGCTGAAGATGATAAAATCACATCTCTAAAAAATACTTGCATAGATTTTTAGATGAACAATCTGAGTATTCATCTTTAGCCTTAAATGCTTGGATGTTCAGACATATAGTTTAAATAAATAAATCCTTTAAAGGACCACCCTTCTCTAAAATACACATTTTAATTTTAATTACTATAGTACAAAAAACTTGCTTCCAAAATCTTCGTGTCCTTTCTGTCCCCATCTCTTTCTCCCTTCACCACCCTGTTGAAGAGAGCCCTTAAAGGGACAACACCCCTTTCCTGCAAGATAGCTGGACAAACTAGTTGTCCTTTCTTTACTTCTGACTATTTGATGAACTAGTTTTAAGAGAACCCACTAGCAAAATCAGTACCTTAGTAAGATAAAATCCTTTGTTATGCCTAAAATCTTTGGAAACACATTTTTTTAAGTTGTTAAAATTTCATAAACATGTCTATTGTTATGGAGATCACACAAAGTAAATTAGTTTCCCTTTTTCTAAAAGCAATGAACATTGTTATGAACACACTAAACCTCTGTGACTGATTAATGTAAAATAATGTCTTTGTTTCAGTGAGTTAAATATGAAGTAAGCTGGAATGATTACTTTATGAAGGCTTAAGAATACATTTAAAATATAAAATCAGCTTAGAAATACTGATTAAGGAAATGTAAAACAGAGAAGAGCTGCATCACGTATTCCATAATATTTAATGTTGTATTCCGCAGGACAGCTGACTTGCCCTTACTACAAAGTTTTTGCAAATAAATCTCTGACAAACTTCAGGGTACATCAAAAAACCCGAGACTGACATTTTTTATTCCCAAATTTAGTGCTTTTAATTAGGTACCTTCTGCATGTCCAGTCTTCACCTTCTGGCATGCAGTCAAAAACATGCTCCATTTTCTTTAGAAAGAAATTCCAAAAGAGTGGGTTTGTTAAATGTCATTTGTTTCATTTGGGTTCAGGGATTTGGCTGGAAGGGGGTGATCAGGGAGGGGGAGGGAAGAGAGGAGGGAGACAGTGGGGAGAGGGCGGGGCCCAGGCAGAGTGGGGGCGGGGCCTGGGGCAGAGCAGGGATGGAGTATGGGCAGAGCCACAGGTGGGCTGGAGAGCTAGCCTCCCCAAGCGGCAGCTTCACCCACCGCCCATGACAGCAGGTAAGAGAGGGTCAGCTCCCGCACACCCAGTGCACACTGCAGTCTCCTTAGGCAGGGGCCGTATTCACAGAGCCGAAGGCGTCGGCGCCATGCATTCTGCATGAGGGAAAGGGTACGGGCATCTCTGCAGGTATGTGACTCTCCGCTGCTGTGAGGCCGGCCGGGCGGCTCGGTATCCCTTACTGCCTCGTCCGTCCTTCCCTCCCCTCCCCCGCAGGCTGTGAGCCCAGGCTGCCGTCGGGCATAGGGGCACCAGTTTAATAATACTGCATAGGGCCCCATCAATCCTAAGGACGGCCTTGGCTACTAGAATCCTTTTTAATGCATGATTCTCTAAGTGTTGTATTACCAGCTTTTCTTAGGTGCCCTTAAAATGGAAAAAGTGCAGCTCTTCTCTCATTCTACTTTACGCCATGTGAATTATATATTAAAGATCTTCCAAAAGTGAATACTACAATTACCTATTTTATCGCTTTCAATGCTCCACATTAATTGTTTAGGATTGCATAACATTTATACATATGCAACTAGTGGCTAGTTAATGACATCTACTGTGGCTCTGACATATTATTTATTATTTCTCATGCCAAATGAGTCTCACCTGGAATTCCCAGTGGAGGGTGCATTGCATAAGATAGGCAACAAAGAAGAAGCAACTGTCTATGCATTTCATGCCAATGCATTTTTGGAATGAAATTATTGCTGGGTCCAGCAAAACTGCTTGCCTGTCCTTCTGTATGTAAGTAGTTATTACAACCTTGGCTAAGTTTCTCCTTGTGGATGGACACTAGGCAGTTATACTGAACCCAACCTTTGGATCTTGTGTGCTCTGGGTCAGAGCAGCATCCAGACACTCTCTCTAAATCTGGCCTCTCAGGTATACTCACTGGGTAGATTCCCTGCCTGGTACCATTTCTCAGGAAGTGGAATCCTCTGGTCCAGCTGCTCTAGGCCTCAAGCCCAGCGATGAGCATCCAAGTCTCCCAAACAGCTTAAGCACATCTTCCCCAAAGGTCCAATCTTGTGGGACTCTGGTTTATAGTTTAACTCTTAAGGGACTATATGATAGTTAGAGCAAGTAACACGCCAACTTTGCCAAGTAACTTCTACATCCTACACCGTCCTCACAGCAAAGCAGCACCGTTACAGATATAGGAGAAAATAAACACCTGCATGCAAAACCCTCCCTCAGTTTCCTTTGAGTTTTAGTCAGTGTCCTTCAAGGAGTCCAGGACACTTCCCATTCCTCCTACTCAGTCTTCTCTTCCTGGCAACGGTCTTCTCTTTTACTAGAGACAGCATGTACTTTTAAAAGCAGTTTTTAACACGTTCTTTCAATCCTTCCGGTGGAGGGGGGTGTTCCATCCTGCCACCACCACTAACATGGGATGCTGGCATAGAGAGTCATTGGAACAGATAAGAGTCATTAGCAAGTCAATAGTCTTTGGCTGGTAGCCTCCATTGTCTTGTCAGGACAAGGCTATCTAATTGCTGATGGTTCAGTTTTCTCAGACACTGGGTTTGTCTACACTTGAAATGCTACAGGGGTAGAGCTGCAACTGTAGCGCTTCAATTTAGACATTACCTACACCGATGGGAGGGGCTCTCCTGTCAGTCTAGCTAGGTGATCGACCTTCCTGAGAGGCAGTAGCTAAGTCAACAGAAGAATTCTTCTGAAGCGTACTGCTGTCTACACCAGGGGTTATGTCGGCATAGCAAGGGTGTGGATTTTTCACATCTCTGAGAGACATAGCTATGCCCATGCAAGTTTCCAGTGTAGACCAGCTCTGTATGTTTTCTGCCATAAAATGGAAGATTTAATCAACACTGTAGGGCGCCACCCTGACGGTCATAGTCAGAAACAGTGTTAATAGAATTTCGTGCAATTACATAAACAGGTTCCACAAACTGTCACAGTAGCGACTGCATCAGTAGTGACTGAGAGAAGCAGGAGGAGAAGGTAGTCAACGTTGAGATAAAGAATCAGTCCGAAGACTGTAATTTGGCTTGCAAAAGTCCAGTGTCAAACTAGGAGAAAGGGAAGGTGGGATGCATGGAAAAAGGAAAGTACACATGGAACAGGGAAGATTGCTGGAAAGCTTTGCACACAATTTAATTGCAAAAAAACAACAAAGAATACTAAAAATACACAACTAGGTATCACATAGGTCTCAGACAGTACTATCAATCTTGGTTGTTTGGAGCCTCAAAACAATGGTTGAGCAGAGATTAAGAGTGTGAAATCTCCTCTGCACATGGCATTATGGAGCTAAAATAACAAACACTCATCTCTTTCTGTTTCCTACAGTTGTTTTTAAAATGTGGCAACAAAGCACGTGAGAGCATTTTGGAGGTAGCCAGTGGCAGTGCTTCCCATTTAAATTCCTTGTATAGTTTATGGAAAATTATAGAATTCTAACAATAGTCCACATGTCTAATAAATACAGCTATCTATTTTCATTTAGCACAAGAGTTAACGAAAATCCATCTTTTTAAATAATCACCCTGCACAAGTCAACTGCATTACATAAAAAAAAAGAATAATTAAAACCTACAATTCTCACAATACCACAGAGTCAGGCAATTATAAGGCACTTTTAATGAGTAATTTAGGTAATTAAAAAAGTCAAACATATAATATGCAAGGAACACTCAGTGAATTACTGCTTGGTGGCTCTGTGCACTTTGCTCTCCAGTTCTGGCCTATGCCCGTTGTTATGCAAGTGCAGCCTTCTGCTCATATTTCTATTTGGCTGGATAATGGCGAAAGAAGATTTTCTGCATAAGCTCAGGCTAAGATTCATCGTTCAATAGTATGCATTTCTGACTTATTTAAAGTATGGTAGGTAATGCTGCTTGAATTCAATGTGTGCGCTCTGCCTGATCTAGGATATGCAATTTAGTGGCTATATTCTAGTAGGAGAACTTTATGGTTTGCTGTCATGATAAATAAAAGTTTATGGCATAATGGAATTAATATTTACTTTGAAAGCTACGTAGACTATGCAAATAAAATGGCTATAGATAGCATCATTTTAATCAGTGGTAGTTTTTAAATGCTGTAAATTGACAAGAGAACCCACAGTAAGCACCAAGCTCCAATGCCCTCCAGTCATTAATAACCCTTCGGATTTCATATTTTAATCAAAACTTTTCCATATATTTTATACAATTACTGTAGTTCAAAAAGTGTTAATTGAAAAGTATGACAAATTAGATATTGAAAAGCCTCAGCGCTCAGGAGATTTCTCTCCCCACCGAGGATGCCGTGTGCATGGAGATATGGGAAGGGTCCTGGTTTTGTACCACACCATCTGAGAGGGACTCAGAATGCTTAGTCAGCATTCTCCCCACCTCTCCCCAACCCCCACACCAAAAAACAATATTTTATTTCTTAAAAGAGAGAGAGAGAAAAATATTATTTTGCTTTCCTTCTCCTAACTAAGATAGCTTATTGGAAATGGCACATTTTTTGCTAATTACAAAATTACTCTATTATTTATTATTATTATTATTATGCAGTAGTAGAAAAAGTACTTAAAGTCTAAACAAATTCCTTAATTGTGTAAATCTGTTTCAAGCAAGGAAAAGATTTTTCTTAAATCTAGAACATGCTAAAAGTGCTTCTCATATCTGTCACTTAGGTACAGAGTGATCATTAAACCAGCTAACTAGTTTATAACCTGTAACAGAATGCACTCAGCCACATGTTCTCCATGCACAAGTTTCCAACGTGAGGCAATGAAACATCACAATAATCTGCTTGGAATCTTCCCTTAAGGAGTCAGGGTAAGGCACTGACACCACCACGGGACTGGTGGTGGGTTTGGCAACAGACACACGTGGGTTGTGGGACAAGCACCTTTATGCAATTCCCTAAGCGTAGCAATACAGATCCACTGACATTTCCACCTGCCTGCACAGAAATCCCACCTCCAGATTCAGGAAGGGAAGTTGCTGGTTCACAGCATTAACTCACAGCTGGTCATTTCACTAGACTCAGGAGGTAGGGGATGTATACGACAGATAGCTGTTCCTCCTCCCCCAGCAGCGTAGGGCAGACCCCACCAAAGGTACTTCAGGAGAGACTGAGAGAATGCAACAAAGTCAATATTCTCTCCCCATGACTGGTTTGGGGACGTCTGTGGGAGAACACAGCCCAGTATTTTTGAAGTGAGTCTATGGAGACCTATGGTATCAGATTAATAATAATACTCAAACCCACTGGGAAGAATGGTGGACTTCAGACCTTTACCCTGGGAAGCTCAAACCATTCCCTGAACAGCACCTGGCTCTTAGCCTTCAGCTGCTTGTCTTTCAATTAAAGCAGTAATTATTGTGGAGCATGGGTAGAAAGTGTTTATCCCTGAGGCTCAAATTCTGCCCTTTAATGGGGAGCACAAAGACAAACCTCGTACCAAAGCCAAAAGTCATTGCATACCTGTGCACAAGTGCAGAATTTGGTAGTGCTGTGTTTTGTCAGTAGCTGCATAAACATGACACCCCTCCTGAGAGCAGAGCTAAAAACCTCCTAAGAGAAGAGCTAAATCAATCAGAAGAAGACGAGATGTGCAGGAAGGAGAACAACTTCCCCAACTCTAGAACAGTCGCGTTGGTGGAAATTCCTCATTAACAAAATATTTTCTTTATAAAAAACACAGTTGGAAAAAGAAAATGTTCCCATCTGACATCTTCAGCCAAGTCATTAACCAATAGGAAGAGCTAATCGTCTTGGGCTTGCACAAATCGTGCAAGAAATGAGCGTCAACAGCAGAAGAAAATATATCAACATATTCTAAGGGGAAAAAACAAAATACCATTTGTACTTGCACAGAATAGAGATGATTTTCATCTGAGGATCTCAAAGCCCTTTATAAATAATGATTAAGCCACACAATATTCTCTATTGTGATGCAAAGACAATGAGGCAAGGGACCAAAGAATCCCAAGTGACCATAACCTAAGCCATTGTATTGGGCTTCAGATATTTCTCCCTCATTACCCATGGTCACAGTATGCTGAGCCAGTCTGCCAGGCATCGTGATCCACAAAGATCACACACAGGCTGATCTGGAAATCCAATGTAATGGGAAGAATGTCAACAAAGCCAGAAGTCACAGCCTGCTGAGGTACATTATAAAAAGGACACTGGCAAAAATGAGGTGGGGGAAACTATACCAATCTTCCTAATCAGTTTTGCATTTGCAATACAGAAGAAATCTAGAACAGTAACTTTTGCTCAGTTAAAAATAGCAGGTACTGATCAAGAATAGCAGCTTTATTTCTTAAATCAACATGGGGGTAAATATCCTTTCCCCAGACTGTAACCAATCTGGAAATTCCAGTAAAGTGTTGATATGCTTGATAACACTCATTTATTTTCTAATGATCAAAGTCTGCATTGTTTGACTTCTACAGCCATGGGTAAGCTACAAAAAAGCTGAATGAGTGCGAATTTACAATTGTATAGGTAGAGACAAGAGTAAATAAAACCTGTGATAAATGCCTGTACTTAAAACTGGGGGGAGAGAGAGCTGGGACAGGTGTGACAAGAAAAATTAACTGACTCCACTTTCTGAAGCTCAGAGCCACCTCTAGTTGAAAAGGCATAAAAAATACATAGAATATCAGGGTTGGAAGAGACCTCAGGAGGTCATCTAGTCCAACCCTCTGCTCAGAGCAGGACCAATTCCCAACTAAATCATCCCAGCCAGGGCTTTGTCAAGCCTGACCTTAAAAATCTCTAAGGAAGGAGATTCCAGCACCTCCCTAGGTAACCCATTCCAGAGCTTCACCACCCTCCTAGTGAAAAAGTTTTTCCTAATATCCAACCTAAACCTCCCCCACTGCAACTCGAGACCATTACTCCTTGTTCTGTCATCTGCTACCACTGAGAACAGTCTAGATCCATCCTCTTTGGAACCCCCTTTCAGGTAGTTGAAAGCGGCTATCAAATCCCCCCTCATTCTTCTCTTCTGCAGACTAAACAATCCCAGTTCCCTCAGTCTCTCCTCATAAATCATGTGCTCCAGCCCCCTAATCATTTTTGTTGCTCTCTGCTGGACTCTTTCCAATTTGTCCACATCCCTCTTGTAGTGTGGGGCCCAAAACTGGACACAGTACTCCAGATGAGGCCTCACCAATGTCGAATAGAGGGGAATGATCACGTCCCTCCATCTGCTGGCAATGCCCCTATTTATACAGCCCAAAATGCCGTTAGCCTTCTTGGCAACAAGGGCACACTGTCGACATTTGGTCACAGGGGGCAACATACTATATCCTGTATGGAAACATATGTACTATGATAGCAGTGAGCTTTCCTGATCAGGATTAAGAAGGGAGCAAATCTGCTTATATTATGAACACTGCGTAGCTAGATAAAGCAAAGGTAACATTAGCAAGCACAGCACTCGCACTACATAGATTTCATGAACAACTTTCAATTTTTATGCATAAAACATTTTTTCACTTACATTTTATTAACAATTTGTTTATGACAACAGGAATACAAAAATTGCAGTCAAAGTACAACCATAAACAGTAACACTCATATAGTATTATAGAATGTACTTAGGTTAGACAGAAGACATAATCCTCAAAAACATATTTATAGTACTGTAAAATGTTGCAGTCCTTAGTAGCATGGGGCCTTTTTATGGAATAATACACCATATTTGTTGCAATAAGTGACAAGAACTGGCTATAAGCAGACAGGGGAAAGCAGTTCTGGAAATGTAACTTGTGGGAACAGAGTCCTGAGAGACTGCGCTACGTTGATGAAGGTCAGGAAGAGTTAAGTGCTCAGTTTCATGACGCAGTTCTCCCAGTGACAATCACTGTCACATGCGTAGCACTGTGTAGATTCCAAGAGACCCATGGTATAGCCAGATGCAATACCATGTCAGTGTCCTAGGATTAGCCTTCACACCCTGCAGTCAGAAATTCTAATTCCAGAAAGATGCTTAATGCACCATTATTTCTTAAGACTTCAGGCTGATTTCCCCTTCTTGTTGTTTGAATTCAAACAATAGTTAAGCAAATATGACCTTGCAATTACTGCTGAATACCACATCCAGGTTGGGGTGGTTTTTTTCCTGGTCTGTTACTGTAGAACATTTTATGTCAATAGCAAAGTCAGTATTTTTATATCATTTTGTAAAAGTTTGCAGCATTCCAAATTAAGTGAAGCAATCGGCTTTCATTTACATTAGGAAGGGTCCCAAAGGCCATGATAATTCAGCTACTAAGCAATCACAAAAGGTTCAAGCTGATCTGTCAGAGAGTCAAAACTCAAACGAGTGTTCCCTTATAGAAATCAACATGTAATAAATACAACTTTATTGAGCTGCAGAGTTAAGTAAAGTATAAAATAGTGAGTTATAAAGGGACAGAGGAACGAACAACAAAGGGCAAGAGAAGGAGGTGTTTTTCAGCTGAGATTTGAAATCAGATGAAGAGTTATGGAGACAGAGATATTAGGACACTTATTGCAGTCGGTGGGGCTAGCAAAGGAGGAGGCTCTCTCAACAGAGGAATGGTGTGAATGGACAGATAATAGGCGTGTGTCAGAGGAGTGGAAAGGACTGAAGATGGGTCTAATGTTGACTGGCTAGCAGAAAAGGTGATTAAAGAATTCAAACAAATCAGTCACACCTTTGCTGCCCAAGTCAGGAGCCTCTAATGATCAACTTTATTAGTTCCCCTACAACAAGAAAATTAGATCTACAACAGGGTGATGTTAACATTGGGTAGCCACAAGGTGGCAGTAGAAATATGAAAACGCAGCAATGAATGAATATATTACCATACAATTATAATACTCAGAGACTTTGCGAAGATTAAGCAATTGCTAAGAGTAACCTAATAACCAGATTATTTCTCAGACAAGTAAGCAGTGGGAAAGGACTAGTTTTCCTTTTTTCCCAAATAATAAAATTTAAAATTGCTGTTTGTATTTTCTTGCTATGGAATTAGTGTATTAAAATCCCCTTTGCCCTGCCCAGCCCAGAGTGTGCCAGGAAAACCCAAAGAACAGTTTCTGATTCAGCTAATTCCTCCTGCCTTCCAACGTATTTTTTCCAAGCTTTGGTTGAAGGATGATCCTGCAAGGTGCTGAGTGTCTCCTGGAAAAGTGCTGAGTAATCTCAGCTCACAGGCACTCCCATGAGAAATGTTCCAGCTAATTTACTCCCAGAAATAGAATATTCAGTTTGTTAAATGGCTGTTTGTATCTTGTTTTCAAGTTCAGCATATTCATTGAATGTAAAGCATCTCTAGGCCACTCAACCCCACCACATCCCCAGGCATTGTCAACTCTGTTAACATGGTCTAACATCTCATTAGTGCTTTTGTGTTTAAGCTGCTTATTTAACACATTCACAACAAGGTTATTTTCCAGGAACTGATTATTTTGCACACACTTTGCAACTAAAGTGAGAGTGTATATAACCAACTGACAAAGCAGCAGGCTGAATGGACAATTACAGTTTTAACATCCACTATTTAGATGCACAGCGTCCATCCTTATTTGTCACGTACAACGCATTTATAGTCTTAAATGCATGACTAAAACTTGCATTTAAGAATCTGCACACAATTTTGTGTCTAATTGGTAAGTACAACTTCTACAATTGCACATGCAAATAGGATGTTAACATTAATAAATGGACAGATTCAATGGTCAGTTTGCATGCACAATATCCAATTTAAAAGAGCACAGTTATACAGTCTCCCCCCCACCCTTTTTTTTTTAAATCAGACACTTGGATCTTTTAAAGTTCTTCAAGCAGTTAGAGAAAATGTACATTTTCCAGGCAGTCTGTCCCCAAGAGCTCTGTAAAAATCATCTCGGCATTCAAATGGCTCTTTGACCTTTTGAAAATATAGGCAATATCATTACATATTTTTTTCAGTGTCTCTCTTTATTCTCTATATGGAAATGGCATTCCTTAGCCACTAAGAATTTTCCAATAGCTCCACTTTGACCTTCATAGTTTATATATTTTCTGCAACATGGCAATAGTTAGCATGCATACAATGCTTTATATTTCAAAAGTGCAAAAACTATACAAAAACATACAAAATATACAAAAACTAATTAATTTTCATATCATGCCAGTATGATAGTTGAATAAACATTATCCTATACAGTGGTTGCCATTAAAAAGTCAGCATTTGCTAAACGTTACCACATAGTGAAATCCAGTTTTCTGTTCTACTTAGAATAGGAAATGTGTGTCAATTTTGTGGTAAACAGTTGATAAAGTCGACTTTTTAATGGCTGCTTGTACATGAAGAAACTATAACAAGTTGCCTTCATCTTAACATAACTACTCAGGCCCCAGTCATGCAAGCAGCTCACTGCCAGTAGACTCAGAGCTGTTTGCAGGACTAGGACCTAAGATTACATGCATGAATGATGTTAGCTGACTTCCTTCCTACTGTGTTCTGTGTAGTCAGAAGTCTAAGTGCACCAAATAAAAGAAGAGTCACTTTTGCTTTTCAAAAAATTCCCAACAGCATTTAAGACTCTGGACCTGATTTTGATCTCACTGCATTTACTTCTGATTTGCACTGTTATAAATGAGATCAGAATCAAACTCTCTCTCTTCCAAAGAGGAATCTCTGAAATCAGGATGTAATTCACCTGTTCTGTATAGACAGTTATTAAGTAGATGGCACATGGTATTGATAACAAGAAGTCATCTTTATTGTAATCTGCATGTTGGAGGTATACAATAAAATAGGTTTTAATTCCTAAAATGTCCCAAAAAAACGAAACAAAAACAGTGATATCACACAAAGAGCTCAGGTAAAAATGTTGTACAACATACAGAAACTCAGCATTTTCTGTCAAAGTTATCTCAGTCACAGCTGACAATGTAATTATAAGATTACAAAACACATACTGTTTAATAATCTGGACATTGTGTGATCATATGGACTTGTACAGAAATAGTAAACCTGCTAATCTTATGAGGAACCGCAATGGATTTTAGTCCAAGTACTATCTTCCATTTATAGTCCTTTAGAAACTGAGTAGCTGGTGGAGAATATGTGCCTTTCAAATGAGTTACAGTTAAACAAGTGAAGGTCACAGCAAGAAAAGAAAGGAGGGATACTAAAGTTGTTATCCATGATAAATGCAGCAATAAAAACAATGTGTCGCGATTCCTCACTGGACCGGAAATGGAACCTGTCAGGAACAGGTATTTCAACAGGTGTTGAGAATGAGATTTTAGGCAGGAATTACAAAGCTATCAGCAGTAACAGGAGTGCAAGTTGCTTCACAAGCAAAAACAGAGTGTAACATCCAATGTTATTTAGACGTTTTTAGAGCTGAGCACATAGTTAGTGCCACGTCTATGCACAGCCTGGACACTGCGGTTATGTGATTTCTACGAATTCACAATGAAAGGCGCGGCATATAGTCAATTGTATTTGATTCTGATTTGTGACATAAGAGAAGGGCCACAGCAATGAAATCCATATAAAATAGATGGAACCGGTGAAGAATCAATTTTTATTTCAAAAACTAACTTTACCAGAACGAGTTAACTGGTTTGGTCAATCAATCCACAATTCTGGTTTTCTCTGGTGTTAAATTAGGGGAAACCAATTTCTACTGAGAAATCTACAGATGCATAAAAATATCCTTCAGGAAAATAATATTTTAAATCTTCCAAATTAAGACGTGATTTTCAGGGCACATTCCTTGCCAACATGTTCTCACAGAAAGTATCTCCGTATACCGAGGTTGTTCTAAAGGGGCTCCAAGTGAATGCAGCCTATTGTCTCTGACTGATAAATTAGGGTGGCTCTTTTTAAACTTTATTTTTTCTAAATTGCCAAGATGTAAAAACTGTTTTGCAAACACTATCAGGAGGAAGTTCAGTCCAATAAACCTCAACCTTCAGCTCAAATCCTTGGCACGTTAAACAGAGACCGCAGATTGAACAATCCAATTTCCATATATTTTATTCTCAAAATATTTCATTTCTGGCCACCAATCTTTAGATCTCCTATTGGATTTTGTTTCCATAAATGGATTTTTCATAGTGCAGGTGGAAAGCATATTTCATTTAAAATTTCTTCAAACTGAAAGAGTCAATATAAATGTCACTGTGTATTTGTGCTTTATATTCTACCCCATGGCACAAACCCCTGGTTTAAGATGGGCATATAAAGTTGTGTATTAATGACTCATTTCAAATCTGTATTCTTGTTCTAATATTTTCTTTAATAAGGATTTTTAACAATATGTAGAGGTCTTTCCTATACTAATTTTCTTATTAATTATAGTATCAATAATTAAGAAATACATTAAATGGTTTTGTTTTGTTTTTTTTCAGAATGGAAAAAGAAAAAGACCATTCCTTTTACTTAAAAAAAAAGAAAAAAAGGCAGCTTTTAGAAGACAAATACGTTGAGGTACGAGTTAGAAAATGCTTACTTTATCTCTAACAAAGCACACGAATTTGTTGATCTCTTTTCAATGGTATCCACAATAATAACTACTGACTACAAAGAGACAAGATGCAAATATCTCTCTGGCTTGCAAGTGACAATGTCAGAGGCACACCCTGGTTTTAATGACACCTAGGCCTTGTCTACACTACAACATTTTGTCGACAAAAGACAGCTCTTGTTGACAAAACAGTGAATGCGTACATACTGCGAGGTGACTTTTGGTGGCAAAAATGCCCTGTTTTGGTGACAAAATAAAACCACCCAGACGAAAGACATAAGGCTTTTTGTGCAAAATTTTTGTCGACAAAGTGCCAGTATAGACACCATGCTTGGTTTTATTGCTTTAATTGGCCTGCAGGAGGTGTCCCACAATGCCCATCATGACCGCTCTGGTCAGCAGTTTGAACTCCACTGCCCTACAGCCAGGTAAACCACCACCCATTTCCTGTTTGCTCAGCATGGAGCGGTCTCATTGCATTTTCCCAGGTGACCATGGCAGGTTACCGCAGCAAACGCTCTCCTGCTTGGACCACTGCGGAGCTGCTGGATCTGCTCAGTATATGGGGAGAGGAGGCTGTGCAGTCCCGCATTGATGTCAGTGTAACGCCCACAAGTGCCCGCAAAGCCATGGAGAAGTACCCCTTCCTATTGATGTACTCTGTTGCAAGGTGGTCTGGTGCCAAAATTGGAATGTGTGCGCCATCTATCACCCCTCCACAGTTAGAGAGCCCCATTTCTGCAAAGCTGTCCACTATTTGATGCACGTTTCCCAGAGTTACAGTTCTTTGTAGCAGGATGCAATTAATTGCCCTGCACACTTGCATTAATGTGGCCAAAATAGTAGACTTCCCAACTCCAAATTGATTTGCGACTGACCGGTAGCAGTCTGGAGTCACCAGCTTCCACACAGCGATTGCCATGCGCTTCTCTACCGAGAGAGCAGCTCTCATTCTGGTGTCCTTGCACTGCAGTGCAGAGGCGAGCTCCGCACACAGTTCCAGGAAAGTGGCTTTCCGCATCCAAAAGTTCTGTAGCCACTGCTCATCATCCCACACCTGCATGACAACACGATCCCACCATTCAGTGCTTGTTTCCTGAGCCCCAAAGCAATGGTTCACCTTCTGCAGCTGTTCTGTGAATGTCAAAAGCAATCTAAAGTTGCTCCTATCCATACTACACAGCATGTCAGGCAACTGGGAGTCTTCTTCAGTTAGTAACTTCATGATTAACTGCACTGCCATCCGTGACGTCTTAATGACAGTTATCAGAGCATAGGAGAGCAGTGCGGGATCCATCCCTTCTCACGATGCTTGGGTACACAGCAAATAAGGGACGTTGAAAAAATGCCAGGGAAAAAAGCCGGAAGGCCATGGAACGCTGGGACAGAAAGCAATGCATCATGGGACATTGAGCCTGGTCCCAAGATGCGCCACAATCCGCTCCGCCTTCCCACAAGACCTAGTGGCAGAAAGTGTCGAGCTGGACTGTGGGATAGGTAATCCGCAGTGCATTGCTCACGCTGTTGATGCTAGTGCCCTGTGTTGACGTGCTCTGCTGACAGGAGTGTGAACATACAATACTGATTTTTATTGTAGCACTTTTTGAAAGTCGACATAACTTTTCTCAACAAAACTCTGTAGTGTAGACAAGGCCCCAGACGCTACATGCCACCTTCCACTTTCATCCTCATCTCTAATTGCACGGTAATGCTAACAGAAAATGTTCAAATTTTAGCCATTGCTATTGTAGATGCTTTAATCGGGCAAGACATTGTACTTGGCTCTAGGGAAAGTTCCTTCTTCATTTAACTGGAGATACCAGGTCTCCATCTTGTGTCCAGCACTCAACAGAATTAGAATGTACAGGCAGTCTCATCCCTGACCGGTTCCTTCTGAGCCACTTAGTGCCAGTGACGCCGAGCTTTGCCCTCACGCCCCTGCTGGGGATTCTGCCTGCTCAGGGCATCCCCAGCTGACAATGGACCAGCAGAGCCTGAGGATAGTTCACTCCCCACAGCTTCAGAGAGGAGCCAGAGTATATCCCCAGCTGAGAGGTGGTCCCTTAAGGATCACTGCCAGCAGAACACTACAGAAGATCCAAGCTGCTCTACCATGAGCCTAGAGTTGGAAGCAATAAGAGAATTAGGGAGTGGTTACATCCAGGTAACTAACTGTCAGTAGAGAGGAGTGACTGTCAAGGTCCAGCACAGGATAGATGCAACAAAGAATCTGGCCCCTTTCTCATTAACGTATTCCTCTGTCTGTGTACGGCAGCTGGGATTACCATCACTGTTACAGAGCGTATTAACTACTGGACCTTCACACAATGAATCAGCAATCCCCCAGGAATTCATCACTCATGATCTATTTCTTTCTGGTAGTTCCCACAATTTGCTAGATACTTTCCTCAGCTCTAAAGGGCTTGCACTCTACGACGACAAAACAGACAGAGACGGAAGGAAGGGAAAGAGTAATATGGGCAGGTGATGATTGTACATCATGGACAGATGATCCCAGAGTACCCTACCAATTCAAAACAGATCCCCCCAGGGGAAGGTGGAAAGTCATGATGGAGTCCAATAATTACTAATGATGATGATAAGCTCTCATACAGAGCTTTACATCCGTAGACCTCAACGTGTTCACTAAGGGGATCGGTATCATTATTCCCATTTTACAGATGGGGGAAATGATGCACAAACCGGCAAAGGCCTCGCACCAGCCCAAGAGCAGAGCCAGGAACAAAGCCCAGGTCACCTGAATCCCAGCCAGCCCAGTGCTCTGTTCATTAGGCAACACTGCCTCTTCACCAAGGTGAATCAGCCATTGCTTTGTATTGTATTGCTGTCTGTGGCTATACAAGATGTCATGGATGTTGCTGTCATTTTGTATGGAATTATACAAAGTAATTTCACAGCAGACAAGTTTGTTATTTTACAATCTGCCTCAAGAAGGGGTAGCACACGGTTACGTTGCCCCAGCACTAACCCAGAGTCACAATCTGGTTCCTGGTTTCCCCATTTGCTCCAGGGGAGAAGTAATCTGTGCCAAGTTTAGGGCTGGCAACAATTACATCTCTCTCAACGGCAGCTCAGCTGCACTGGCCAGCTTCTTGTTCAGGCTCTACCTCTTCCCGTCCCTGCCCAGTGCCCACCTGCACCAAAGCAGGAGTTAGCATCTGAGAAGCAAATGTTTCCAACCCCCTGGAGCTGGGCGACTCCTGCTGTGCTCAGTGAGATTTTTACCTTCACTTTGTGTTTGTGACTAACAAGAAACATGGAGGGGTTGGGCTGTCAGAACGTCAGACCCAGAACAGGCAACAACCCCAGGCAGAAGACAGCCTCTTAACACCAGGCTTTTCCCATAAACAAGAATATCAACTGGAAGGGTTTTTAATAGTATAAAAACTACTAATACACCATGAAATTGAAATAAACTAGTAAACTGAATGTACAATTGTATTAAAATATTTCATTAGACATTTTATGCCAAATTAAGCTGCTGCGATTATATTGATGTTGCAAGCCTACATTGAACCTGAAATTATTTTAAATATTTAGTGTGAGTAATTGCGCAATTTAAAAAATTAAGAAGAGTTTCAAGGCTTTTAAAAGAAATGAATTTATCTACTTTCATGGTTTGTCTTATTTTCCACACAAGTTTATTCTATGATTAAATATGTTACTAACACGGGATTTGATTAGGAGGTGACTGTCCTGGAAACTTCTCAGCAGAGGAATACCTCCACAGTTACTATCACAGCCTTTCCAGAGCTTTACACTTTTTAAAACACTGTTTAGGTTATTTTGATATTAGTATACAGCAGATGTCTGTAAAATACTTGGAGATTCTCAGATGAAAAGCACTATGCATGTGCAAAGTATTACTGTTATAAAATCAAAATGGGTATTATATAGGTCACATTTAAGAGGCATGATTCACAAGGAATGCATTGTACTTATCGAAGGGAAGAGCTGAGGAATTGTAACAAGTTCTTCAGCTTTCCTGCTTTTATACCTGTTCCGGATTTGAGATAATCTTGTCTTTCCTAAAATACACCACAGTTAGTTTGTTCCTATGTCCCTGTGAGCAGCTGACCTTCCATCTGCCCAAAAACACAATTCACAGCCCTGTGTAAGATGAAAACTCACCCTCTTCCTGGGGTTTGACTTTATTAACAAACACATTGGATTCTATACAAGAATAACCACCCACATCTGAACAAAAAGGCCAGTCCAGGCCTTCTACTCAGGTTGCTCCAAGGGTTCCTAGATGGTGGAATGAGTAGCACTGAACTCAGCCCTCTCGGACTCAGACTCAAGATTCCTCCACAAGGTAGCCCACCCCAGAAGCCAATTTCTCCCTATCTAGTTAAGGATTTGGGTTCTTCAGCAGGGTTCTCCCTCCACTTTTCCTTCCTGGACTCACTAACCACTTCAGTTTTCACTTACAGAAGATAATCCTAGGAACTACCAAAATTACAGCAAGTTTCACTTATGTATATTGTCCTATAGGATGTGCTGCAAATACACTCTGTATTTGCTAGGGCTTTGGAGAGGGAAAATGGTATGAAGCTCTTTGGTGGACTGAATATATTTTACTGCTTTAAATTGCTGACTTTGTTAAGCTGCTGACTGGTATGGAATCTGATTCTGACTAGTTGACACAGGGTGCCCACTGATGTGCACAGGAGTCTTCTTTGTATTTCAATCTAAATAAATAATGAACTGTTTTTCACGTTCCCTTCAGGGACTGGATTCAACCAGGATGCATGACATTTATAAATAGTTGAAACTGGTTTGGACTCACCTTCAGAACTTGAGGTAAATTCAGAAACCTGAACACTGAAGTATTCTGAACAACTGAAGAGTTTACTTTTTCAACTGTGATCTTGGAAGTAATATTATTCTCACCTAACAATTGGTGCTTGTATCTCAGGCTACAATGGAAGAGGGAACAGGTGCCCAGGTGCAAGAAAGTCTGAAGGACTTGTCAATAGAAAGATGTAAGTATTCTAGACATTGATCGAACTTTTTTTTGCTATTAACAACATCTATAGCATAATAAAAACAAACTAGAAGAAATCTGAATATTTAAACTGAAACTAACAAGTCATGTTATTTAGGATGCCTGATAGTAAAGTATTCATGCATCTAACACATTTAGCAGTCACACTGCTAATTCTGCCAGAGAAGTGTACATCACCAGTTTCTTTTTTCCCAAGGTTCCATGCAGTTGTAGTATCAATTACTCAAACAATTTCAATCCATAGACACTAACGTCATTAGTCCATGGAGATTCTTTTGGAATAATTTACATAGAAACTGACTTTACATGCTAAATGACAAATGTTCAGCCTTTAATGAACGGAATTTGAATTGCAATCCTACCTCATGTGATTCGGCTTTATTCATTCTATTTATTAAACAGGAAAAAATTGATACAGTCAATTACAAAGCAATTGCCTGAACAATTATTGCAAACCTGTGCCACACCATGATTATTATACCTTGCACTGAAGAGACCGTTGCACTTTATATGGAATTTCCCTACATTCTACTTTGTATCCACCCAAAATGGATCCTGACCCCATTTATACTCAATCAAGCCAAACTGAATTCCTTTATATTGCAATAATCATTTTCATAGTTTTTAAACTGCTACATCTCAGTTCAACACCTGATCTTTTAATTTTCTCTTTCCACATTATTGTTGTTCAGTTTTTGGTTGTTTGTTTTTTAAATAAGGGATAAAACTTGTTCTGTGATCAAAGTCTCTTAGGCCTGGTCTGCACTACAAAGTTAGGCCGATATAAAAGTTGCCTTCCATCAACCTATGCATGTGTCTACATTGAAATCTGTCTCCCAAGCAGCCTGTTATGGTGATGCAGTAACCCTGCCTTCCGAACAGCGTTGAGCCTTGGTCAATGTACTGTGGTCAACGCAGTGCAAGGGTAGACGCTGCAGGACCTCTGTTGATCTGAAAAGTTATCCAGCAGCTGTCCCACAATGCCTGACAGTGTCCACTCAGCCACTGCCCAGCAGTCACGGAGAGCAGAAGCCATCCCCATCCCCACCTTTAAAGTTCCAGTGTGTTTTTGAAATGCCTTTTCCTGATTGCCGAGCTTGGTGAGCACATCTAGAAGCTCTCCCTTGCTGTGTACAACTGCCCAGCTGAACATGTTGGCTCCGCGCTCCAGACATGCTCCTGCCTGGAACAGACAGGAGATATTGGCTCTCCAGGGCCTGTGAGAAGAAAAGGCTATACAGGAACAGCTACAGACCAGTCGTGGAAACATGGATACCTACTAAAAGATTGCACAGGGGATGGAGGCAAAGGGCCACGACTGGGATCAGCAGCAGTGTTGCATTAAGGAAACTAACAGCAGCAGACATACCACAAGGCCAGGGAGGCCTACGGTTGATCTGGTGCTGAGCCACCAACCAGTTGCTTTACAACGAACTGCATGCCAGACTTGGTAGAGACCCCACTAGAACCCAACACAGCTCCATGGATACCTTCCAAGACATTGAGACACAGATCCCTGCCACAAACAGTAATGAGGAGGAAGGACACATGGAGCAGGGAGAGGGGTCCAGAGGCATTACAAAGCTGACGTATCAATAAGCATGTCTTATGTAAAACTGTTATGGGAATAAGTGCTTTCTGCTGTTACTGTAAATACAATAATACACCTGTCTGTTTTACCTGTAGCTGCTACTGATGTGGCCTTGAGAGATGCCTCCTCCACACCACGGAATGCCTGTTCCTGATGGGGAGGAGAAAAAAGTGGACTAGGAAGAACACATTCACTGAGATCTTACAAGCCAGTGCTTCATTGGACCATCTGGAGGGTGAATATAGCAGACAGCCTGGAGGCGGGGAGAGAGGACAGGAGAAAGGCCCAGGAGTCCCACCAGCAAAAGGAGACGGAAATGCACCAGGACATAATGGGGCTTCCCAGGCTGCAAACAGAAATGCTGCAGACTCTCGTTGACCTACAGGTCCAACAGTCACAGGCTCGCTCACTTTACAGGGGAATGCAGAATTCCATTTCAGCCGCTACGTACACCCCCCAACATTCCATTTAGCATCACAGGCCACACCCTTTCTCCCCACTCTATGCCAGGGATGGTACGAAAACCACAGCTTCATATACACTGACCTGTGAGAGCCATGGTTGGTGTATGGCAGAAATGGACAGGAATGTTTTCTGCTGTTCCAATTTTAAAGTTCTTTTCCATTAATTTATTTTATAAGTTTGCATTGTATTGTTTTCAAATTACACATTTTTGCACTGTTTTTGGTATGCAATAATTTTTTACTTTTTGGAAATCAATTAGTCTTTATTACTTCACAACGGATACTGCAGAATGCCTAGCACTACTCAAAGCACATATTACTTGCAATAAAATAGGACCACAGAACTCAGAGATTCAGTGAAAAACACAGTATAATAATTACAAATGTGCAGTAAGCATTGCAAAGTTCTTAGGTCCATTAAAAGACAGTGTGATATTAATAAATGTACTCCAAGCACTACACAACTTCTAACATGCCCGGGACTGAAGGGCCAGTTAGACCACAGTCAAACATAGCACATTACTGTGGCTGACCATTAAAATCCTCTTTCCAGGCCTCCCTCAGTTGCATAGCTCCACGTTGAGCTCTTTTTTGGTCCTTGGGTGTGACTGTTCAAACTCGGCTGACAGCTGCTCCACCCCCGCCCTCCACCTGACAACAATTTCCCCCACTTTGTCTCACAGATATTATGCAGGACACAACAAGCAGCTATAACCACTGGGCTCATTTTTCTCACTGAGATCTAATTGAGTGAGTAAACACCACCACTATCCCTCCAACTTACTGCAAGCACATTCAACGGTCATTCTGCACCTGTTGAGACAGTAGCTGAGTCTTTCCACGTAGCTGTCAAGGTGGCCAGTGTACAGCTTCATGAGCTGGGATCATTGATGGCCTTTCAACATGACCAATGGTAATTCACCAGCTAGGGGGGAACTGTCCCTGCTTGTAGCTTTCTGAACAGTCCTGTGTTCTTAAAGCTGCACGCATCATGCACCTTCCCTTACCAGCCAACACTGATATCAGTGAAACGTCCCTGGTGAGCCACGAACACTTACATAACCACAGAAAAGTAGCCCTTTCTGATGATGTATTCTGGCTGGGACCAAAATAGGGGTGGATGTGAGAGTCATCTATCACCCCACCGTAGTTTGAGACCCCATAGCTGCAAATCCATCCAGGATGCCACACACATTGCCTAGAGTCACCCTGGTGTGTAGCATGATAAGATTAATGGCCCTACACACTTGCATGACAATGGCCCCCACTGTGGATTTCCCAACATCAAAATGATTTCCCACTGACCAATAGCAACCCAGCATTGCAAGCTTCCACAGTGCGATTGCCACTCGTTTATCAACTACTTGTGCAGCTCTCATTTGGGTATCCCTGAGCTGGAGGGCTGGGCCGTGATCTTTTGCATCGGAAAGTTCTGCTGTCACTGCTCATCCTTACAAACCTTCATTACGCTATGATCCCACCAGTCAGCATTCAGTTCTCAGGCCCAGAAGCACAGCTCCACCGCCTGTAGCTGTTCGTTGAATTCCCCCAACACCCATCAGTTGTTTTTCACTAGGACCCCTAGCGATGTGTCCTCAAAGGCATCATCAGGTCCCCTATTGGAGTACTTTCTACAGCTCAGGGTTTGCAGTGTTCATGACAATTGTGCAGAGCTGTGCGGCTCCATGCTTTGGTCAGAGATGGCAGATATTGGCAAGTGTCACATTGGTTTGTGAGATTTTTTTTAAAAGGTGTGAAAATTATGGGATAAGGGTGGCATTATTGTATGGAGAAAGTTGCATAATGGGAACTTCACCCCTTGCTCCCAGTGTGTCCCCCCCCTGCCCCCGGTGCCTCATGTGTGCCTCAGAATTCAATGCAAAAACTCCCCAAAAGGCACCGAGCCGAAAGGTGGTGCACGACATACTGGGATATCTATCCACAGTGCACTGCACTCTGTGTCAACACAAGCACTCTGGGTGAGTATGCGAAGCACTGACACAAGATACCAAGTACCCACGCACAGGAATGATACACTAATTGCAATGGCTTTATGCCAAAGTAACTTGCGTCGACTGAAAGTTTGTAGAGGAGACATGGTCTTAGTAAATTTTCAGCGGCTTAACCGAGTAAAACTTCAGGAGAAGTAAAACTTCCAGCTTCCTAAGTATAAGAATAGTGATGTAGTCTCTTTTAAAGTGCTTTCTGCAGAGAGATATCAAAGCACTTTACAAAAGGAAGTAAGCATTATTATCCACTTTTTACAGATGTCTAACCTGAGGCAAGGGGCAGGAACCGATTTGCCATATTACATATTACACGGCATCCCAATGGTTATTAAAACATAGACACACACCAAAAGGAACACACATTTTGGACCAAAATTACTGTCACTGCATGCTGTGCCACAAGGCCTTATCTTCCTCCTTTCCTGAAAACTTACCCGACCCACAAAGCATTCCAGGTACAATCACCACCCACCTAGCACACAAATCTACGTTTTTCTGTAAACTGATTGCATGGATTGCTCTGTATCAACTCCTAAATTTAGTATTACTTGTATAAATTAGCATGGCAATGTCCTTAGCACACAATATAAGCTCAGTAAGACAATAAATTAATTGAGGCAGTGATTCTATTCTTTAGCTGTGCCCTTCACATTCTATTGGACAGCACCATCCATTTTTATGGCTGCCTATAAAATGAATAAAAAGGTGCAAATATTGCAATGATGTGCCAGTTTTAAGGGAGAGTGGGAAGTGGAAATATTACAGCAGGATAACTAGGGCTCTAAGAATGAGTCCAGGAGACCAACAAGGAGAAAATACTTTATATTAGGCTTGAGACATCCTTGGTGTAATTCCTTGGACTTCAATGCGGTTGCATTAGGGCTGAATTTGATCCAGTGTGTTACAGGAACACATGCAACTGTCCTTATTTTCACATAGAAGATTAATTTTGCCTCTGAACCTGAAAGCGTGCTTAAACTACATGAGATTATGGGGTTTTTATTAAAAGTCTACCCAGTAAATCTTACAGACAACTGTTTTTCTCTGGATGCCTTTTGCAATCATAAAACACTTATGAAAGTAAAATGCAAAACTAAGTCATTTACATTCCTCATGCTGCTATAGGAGAACCTAGGTTGGGGTGTTAAAGTTTGAAGATGATATGCACTAATAGGAGCCGGTTAGTAATTCTATATGTTATTGACATTTTGCTTTAGCAGTTAAACTTGATAATATGATCCTATGTCTATCCATAGCGGAAAAAAATCCCACTTCCACGCACAATACCAAGCAGAAGTACATTTGCAGAAGAATCCTAAATAAAACACATGTGTTTGTGCTTTGTTTTCTTCGCTCTCATTTGTTTGATATGACTATTTGTTTTTTTCAGCAGTGCATAAAGCCATTTAAAAAGAGTTACCAGTATTTAAACCATGGCATTTTGCTACCTGTTAAATATCCCGGATATGTCCGGGAAGAAGACGACACCTGTTGTATTGCTGCATGTTGTACAAGCATCCTAACATTGCTTGGATTTCAGTGGGGTGTCCCTGGAGTAAAGCAATCCAGCAACTGCAGTGCAAGACCAGCAGGCCCAGCATTAAAGTAACTTACAGTGCTAACATTTTCACTGCAGTTTAAATATGAAAGCAACTTTCCCCTCCGCCCCCCGAGATTAAGTGAAAGTAGGAAAGAAACCTAGTGCACTTGCCTCCATAGCAGCCATCTCTATTCAGGAGGGCCAGTCACGAGTTAGTGAGCACTGTATACACCATTTGTCCCTCCAGAAACCTCTGAGCTCCCTTATGTCCTCTCAGAATTTCAAGTACACCTCTACCCCGATATAACGCTGTCCTCGGGAGCCAAAAAATCTTACCACGTTATAGGTGAAACCGCATTATATCGAACTTGCTTTGACCTGCCGGAGTGCGCAGCCCCGCCCTCCCCCCAGAGCACTGCTTTACCACGTTGTATCCGAATTCGTGTTATATCGGGTAGCATTATATCGGGGTAGAGGTGTAACATTAATGAAGAAATGTGATGCTAATATCCTTGTTCTTAGAATTTGACACCCCCTCAAGAAATCTTCCAGGCTTGTGCATGTAGGTGTGTGTATGTTTCTGGAGGGTCCAGTATAACTAATGAAAGTGAGGAAGTATCCCAGATCAGCCAGTTATATCTATTCTCCTTTCCAGAAATTGACGACACTTTGTAGTTATTGGCCACACAAGTTAAAACATCCTGAAGACAAACTAGCACAATGAACACTTGTGCAACAAATCCCCCTGCGTGAACCTGGCAACAGCACAGATATCGTATTTTCACCAGAAAAGATTACTGAACGTTTTCTGACGTATCAGGCCTCTACATCAACACACAGGAATTACTACTGCAAATGAGTATTGGAGAGGATGCCAAGCAACAGGATGAAATTAAGAAACAAATTAGGCTGAACAGCAGGAAAGGTTTCCTGATGGTGAGATCTATTAGATTGTGGAATTACCTCCCAACAGAAGTAGTGGTAGCTCAGTCAGTTGGGACATTTAAAACTAGACTGAATAAAACATTGCACAACATACTACAGGGAGTACATGTGCATTTGGGCTGGGGAGATGGGACTAGATACCCTGACAGAGTTCTTCCATCTCTAACTTCCATATGGTATGAAAACACCCTCTTCCCATACTTACTTCCCACCTGTGCAAATTCTCTCTCAGGCCACTGCAATAAAATAACATTAAGGCCCTATTATGCTATCCCCACTAGCCCACAGCCACTTGATAAATGATTTACATTGGATGTTTCTATTCTGCATTCATTTAATCCCGGCAGGAGCGGCTCTATGTTTTTGCCGCCCCAAGCACAGCAGGCAGGTGGCTTTCGGCGGCACGCCCTGGTCACGCCGATTCGGCGGCATGCCTGCGGGAGGTCCGCCATTGCTGCGCCATCGGCATCCCCGCCGCCGAATTGCCACCGAAGCCGCGGGACTGACAGACCTCCCACAGGCATGATGCCGAAAGCCATCTGCCTGCCGCCCTCACAGCGACCAGCAGGCCGCCCCCCACAGCTTGCCGCCCCAGGCATGCACTTGTTGCGCTGGTGCCTGGAGCTGCCCCTGAATCCTGGAGGCCTTGTAAGCCAAAGAACTGTTCTAAAAGCCCTAGCTATGCCTGTATTAAAAGATGCAGCTTGCATTAGCTCCCAATACAGTATGATGTGGACATGAACAGCAGTACTAAAAACAGGCTACTGAGGAGAAAAACCATGGCCTGCAGCTAGCTTGTAGCAAAAAAATTAACTTTGCTGAAACCTGAACATTTTATGTATGTTGTTTTCTAAATGCACAAAACTGCTCCAAACAGCTGCTTCACACATTTCCCGATATAAAGCTGCTTTATATTCTGCCAGAAAGCTGCCCCAGCCCTGTTAGGATGTCTTGTGACAGCTTCAGGAGCTGCAAGCCCCCTGGCCTTATAGATCTAAAGAATACAAGACCTAAGCCATCTGGATATAGTCACTGTATTACCCCTATGGCCATTCCTATTACAGTGAAAACACACACAATACTTTTGCTAACTCACGAAGCCCCCCTGTTTTAAAAACAAAAGTGAAGGGTCCTTTGGGAGATCCAAAGGACAGGAGCATTGGAGGGTTGTTCAGACAAAGGCTTGCCATTTTCTGATTCAAGAGAAAAGCTACATTAGTAAACTACAGTGCTAGGTATACCTATTTGTCAATGCAACTACAAATAGCACATATTAAAGCTAAACTTCCAAGTAAATAACTTGTAAAGCTAGCCGGAAAACCCTGTATAATGGAAAACAGAAGCTTAATATGAGACCCACAGTTAATCTTAAGAACAAGATTTCTGGCTCTAAGGGCCCAATATATTCTAAATACTTTGAATCTCGGTCATCCTGGGACATCACACTATAAGGGGGTAGAAGCCAAAAGACAATGCCCCAATATCATTTGACAATTCAATCAAACAACTCTTCAGCACTTTGCACTTTTAAATTAATCTTCCTGGAAACGTTTCAAAGTGCAGGGATACTGAAAACTGTAAGAGCAAATAATACCTCTCCCCCATGAAGCTAAAGCTGATCAAATTCTATTAACCACAAGAACATAAGCAAGTCCATACTGAGTCAGACCAGTGGTCAGTGCCAAATGCATCAGAGGGAACGAACAGAACAGGGCAAATATCCAGTGATCCATCCCCTGTTGTCCACTGCCTGCTTCTGGCAAACAGAGGCTAGGGACACTTCAGAGCATGCTTTTGCATCCTGGCCCATGCTGGCTAATAGCCATTGATGGACCTATCTTCCATGAATTTATCTAGTTCTTTTTTGAATCCTGTTATAGTCTTGGCCTTCACAACATCCTCAGGCAACAAGTTCCACAGGTTGATCGTGCGTTGTGTGCAGAAGTGCTTCCTTTCATTTCTTTTAAACCTGCTCTCTATTACTATCATTAGGTGATCCCTGATTCTTCTGTTATGTGAAGGGGCAAATAACACTTCCCTATTCACTTTCTTCACACCATTCATTACAGACTTCTTATATCCCCCCCTTAGTCCCCTCTTTTCCAATCTGAAAAGTCCAAGTCTTTTTAATCACTCTTCATACCCTTATGAGGGCAGCTGTTTCATACCCTTAATAATTTTTGGTTGCCCTTCTCTGTATCTTTTCCAATTCTAATGTACCTTTTTTGAGATGGGGTGACCAGAACTGCATGCTGTATTCAAGGTGCAGGCATACCAGGGATTTGTAAAGTAGCATTCTAGCCCACAGGATACTTGGCTAGATGCACCATTGGTCTGACTCAGTATGGCCATTCTTCTGTTCTTAAGCTGAACACAACAGGAGGGGTAAGCATAGAGTTTCAGCTTTAGCTCTGAATTTCCCATTTTGTTTTGTTTTAAATTAAAGATCAAAAGAAAAAAATAGCTGCTTTAAAAAAACCACACATTTCATTTTAGCTAAACGCATTTCCCTTTTTCTCTTTACGATGAGCCAAGTTCAATAGCCCTTTGGTACCTTTCTCACCAATTCTGGTCCAAGATGGTGGATCAGCTACAAGAAGTTCAATGCCATTAAGGGCTCAAAATCCGATGAGATAGAATCTGAACCTGAAACCCAGATGTAAATCCTAAATCTAACCTAGATCCTGACAACATTTCCCTGCACCAGCTTTGAATTTCACAGCAGACTTTTGAAAAGGGGCATGGGAGGCTGAGAAGAAGAGAACAACTTTGCCTGTTGATGAAGTGCACAATTTAAGAATCCTTTACACTGGAATTGTTTGTGCTAATTTGCATTCTCTCCAAGCAGTTTCAATGCCTAATGAGAGCACAGTCCAGTAAGAAGAACCATGTAGTAATAAAAGAGTGAGTCAGCACTCATACACTAGCCCTGAAAATCAAAGTCAAATCCATTCTGCAGCAGTACAATACCTAAATTGTACATCAGCTAACTACTGTTGGATTTGGGGAGGGATTTTTGCACCCGTTAGTGGAAAATCAACAAACAGAATTAAGTTTTGAATGCTTGTGCTCCCCAAAATTTACTCCACGATTGAGACATTGTGCCCCAGGGTCCAGCCTAGAATATATGAATTCATTACAACCTGAATTTGTGATTCTGCACTCATTAAAAACAACAAGCAGATTTACAGCAACCTGCCAGTTAAAAATTTGTTTGTTCCCACAAGGCTTCTTATGTGTTCTTACAACAAAGGTTAACTCAGCCAATGAAGGCAGTTGAGCAACACATCAGCACATTCAGACCATGATTGCAGACACACAAGGGCCTAGCAATAAAAGCATTTCCACACAAAACTCAACCTATAATATTGTCTCTGCTCCTCTAATGAGAATAATTTCAGCTTCACAGATACATCACAATAACTTTCTTTACTATTACAATTCATAATTAATCTTCACAGTCTATTATAAATCATTCAAAATGTGTTTACTGCCCTGCTGCTGGTATTAAGGATGATATCCTGAATGGTCTAGTCAATGCAGAAATATACAATATTTAATTGAGAAGGAAGTCTTCACAACTATATAGGATTCCAATATTCCTGTCCTTTGACCACAGTTCCAAATCTAAATAGAGTCCAGACACATCCCAAAACACTTGTTCAGTGAAATATAAGCCACCAGAAATATTATCAATCAGGTAAATACTAAGAGAAGATACCTTAAAGTGATCAGAGTCACACTCAATGGTGGAGTTAAGTACTGTTTATTAACCCATACACTTAAATCTTAACTTATATTCTTAAATCTTCAGTGTAGCTACATAGACCATATTTTTAGTGCATGAACAGTATTAAACCTTTGTAACTCAATGATATAAATGTGCATGTGTTTACATCAAACTTATTAGGTCTAGAAAAATAACTTGCATGTGGGTCATGGAAATACAACAAATTTTTAAAAAGCACAGAGAAAAGCATAAGCTTTTTTTTTTTTAGTTTTAAGAAACATAAGTCAAACTTAATGCATCCCATTGATCACTGGTAAAGGGCAGCACTTCCTGGACTGTCACAGATATGTTTTGTGTAAATTATTAAAAAGGTGAATAGGTAGTAAAGCAGATAGCACTGAATTTAACAGATTTCTTAGCATTCATGAGCCAAAAATTTGCTAAAGCTTTATAAACAAAGATAATGAGTTGTATAATTTATGCAAATTAACTAAAGCTGATGCATCTTCTAGAAATAACAAAGTGCAATATTTATTTGATGTGCTTTTTGGAGTAAAACATGTAATTGGAATTTTTACCCAGCAGGTTCCTACTATTTTGTTTATTAATAGTTTCATTATAGAACACCAAACACAGAAGGAAAAAATTGTTGCATTTACTGATCTTCTTTTTCTCTAAATATGATTTTTTTTAAGCTGAAATCTGGGAATTCATTCACAACTGAATCCACAAGTAAAAAAAATGGATATTGCTAGATAAGTTACTTAAATTGACAATGTACATATAAAATGTTTATGGATCTCGGGTGTTTAAAATCATCCATAAATCTATACTAACACTTATTGTTTTAATTTCATCATAAAAATCCTTAAGTAGTTACACAACATTTTTCTCCATATTCTTTCCAGACAGGTTACTGGCACATAACCTGGAACAGCACAGGATCCTGGTTTTTTGTTTGTTTAGTTGGTTGGTTTTGTTCTTTTTTTTATTCTCAGCAAGGAGAATAATTTTATCAAAGGTATGTATATTTTTTTAAAAAATTGTCACTATACTCAGGATGTATTAAATGGTCATAGCAGCAATCAAACAGGATAGTGATTAACCTTACTGTATTAACATTAAAAATGCAAGGAAAGATCATTAAGCACAATAAATTAACGAAGTTTCTTGAAATACTCTGCCACACGCTTTTTGCTGCTTAAATGTTTCCAAACAGCTGTTGGCTACCATACTATTTATCCCTCGCTAAAAATCAAAACACAAACATTTTGAAATAAAACATACCAATATAAAAATTCCTATTTTTAATCTTGTTTCATAAACATTTGTGCAGCATAATACGTTGTTGATACAATGAAACAAATTGCTTTGAAAAAAGAACCTTAGCTCTGTTTTAGTTACAAAAATTTTCCTGTATCAGGAATAGATTAAGCCAGAGTAAAAATTCTTTAACCCACTAACTCATGCAAAACCAACAGCTAGACTAAAGCATCTAAAAGAAAGAACAGAGGGTAATGTACTGAATTTATTTCATCTCCCTTAATCATGTAAAAACAAAATCAAAAAATGTTCTACATTCTGGTTTGTGTCCAACACAATGTGTGAACTAATTGAGTGTAAAAAACGTTGCTTTGCATTATATCAGTTAAAGTAAGTGTAACAATTGTTCTTTCTACCCTGGAGCTCTCTTTTATTTCTGTTTTTGTTATAACTCAGTCCATTCACAATATGTCATTGGAAGCACTATTTGCAAAAGGAACTATAAGAAACAGATTCTTTATTTCTTCGTGAATTCATTTTCATTTCCCTCCTTCTAAGGCTCCTTCCATTTACCAAGTGATTCCATCTGGAAGCCTCAAAGTAACAATTTTATAGACTAAGTTGCTATCCATAAACAAAACAAACTTTTATCAGGTAGCCAGTTAGTATAAACTGGATATTGCCTTTTTATAGGAGACTGAATAAAATGTGAGGTAAACGCTGTACTGCATTGTCTTACTATTTCATACATTTCCTATGAACATTGACTAATCTGTTTTAGCAAACAGTTTAAAAGTTCATCTCAACTACTGTGATCTACACCGAAAAGCTAACAGTTACGTACGAATTCCTCAGTAGCATGGGGTCCAGCTCAGTAAAGCACTTAAGCATATACTTGACTTTAAGCATACAAATGATCCTATCCTTTTTTTAGAAAAACACTTAATCATGTGCTTAAAGTTAAGCACATACTTAAGTCCCATTTAAGTCAACAGCATTTAAGAATGTGTGCAATGGCTTTGCTGAACAGAGATAGATCACACACATACTTAAAATTCAGCATGCGCTTAAGTCCTTTGCTAAATCAGGAGAACTCATTGAGAAAGCCATCCTAGGCTTCAGAATGATGGAAATGATACAATCCTCTTTTTTTCCATACCCATGCAAAACAAGCATCATGCCACAAAGACCCTAGCACATCAGTCCCTGCGGAGTCATGCTAGGGAGAGAAATTCTGAGAATACTGACTGTGCCCAGACTGTAGCTTGCTCTTCTGGACCAAAAATGTCTAAAGACTGATGCATTAATGTATTGACTTTCGGTGCTGCCTGCTATCTATTTTCTCCTCATACTCCAATGACTAAAAATAATAACTCTGATAACCCCGTGCATCTGGGGCATATAGATGCCATAAGCTCTACATCGGTATTCCAAAAGATACAAGTTTGTGAGAAATGTCCAACTTCATATAAGTTCTACCTGGAGATTTTGTATAGAAGACCCTGGTTTCTGGTTAGGGCAGGCCAGAATATCTCTAAGGAAAGTAAATAATAATTTAGATTATTGCTAAATTATCTTTGTCCAGTGTGTATTTTGTCAGTGCATTGAACATTATAGAGCAATATACTGGTAACAAGGTGCATTTCAGTCTGCGCCACCAGGAAACAAAACAAAGGATTTCAGATGTCATGCAAATATCAATAAACAAATATCGAATCCCCACACATTGTCCTGTTAACCTACAAACAAGGAGCCTGTGGATTTCTTCATTTCCTTTTTTAAAAACATAACAGTGGATTCACTTACTCTGATTCTGATCTCACTCACACTTGTGCAAAGGAGGAAGAACTCCACTGAAGTCCTCAGAGAGAAACAACGTAAAGCCAGTGTAGGTAGAATCTGAATCAAGCCCAGTATGTTGTTGCATCCATTTCTTTGGGAAGGAGACTTTGCTAAGTTCTCAACCACATGCAATAGCATACTTGCCAGCATTCTTCTTAAAGTATTACCAAAGTGATGTTTAGCTACATCAGGAAAAGCTGGCTTTCCTATGATGTAGCACTGTTTAATGTTACGCAATTTTGGTCAGAGTGCATTAAAAAAAAAAAATTCTCTAGAGTGTAAAGTAACTAACCAGAAGTTCTACCCAACAAAGCGTAGTTTACACCTCTTTGTCACCAACCTTTCCCACAATAATTTGCTCAAATTAAAAACCTAGTAACAGTTTGCATACATTCTTCTTTGGGCTTTTACTTAGAGGACCCCTAGTGGATTTAGTAACAATCATAGGTCCCATCCAAGAAAACGAAGTAAAGACTTTTAAGATTCCCACTAAAAAAATCACATGCATACAAAAAATTATTCCGATCTCTACAGGATCTTAGGCTCTGAAACACCCAGATATTAAGAAAGCTTTTTATTGTTAAAAGTTATAAACTGTAAAACAAGCTATCATAACTAAGGGATTAGGCAGGTTATGTATTTGCTGGGGAAAAAAAAGACCTTTCATGTGTATATTGTGTTAGGAAAAACTGTCAGAAAGCACAACCATTCACTGTGAATTTATGTTACTATAAGTGAATACATTAGGATCCCAATGTAGAAGAGGAATTATTGATATCTATGTTCCCTTCAGAACTGATTCTCCGGAGACTCATTCCAGATTTAATAATAATCCATATTCTCCTTCAGAAACTGTAAACTAGCTCTTTGATTTCCCTAGCACTACCATAGATATATGAATCATTAAGATCCTGTAATGACCATAAGTTCAGTATATCATACACCACCTAGAATATTTAATAAAATAAATTCCAAATAATCAATTCATGAAGAATCAACATTTTTACACATCTGTAATAAATGTCTACCCATCAAATCTATCATTAAAGATGGATGTAAATTATGGCAGCAAAGATTAAAGTAACAGGCACTAATTTTCTTCTACTGTCATGTAAATACTTAAACATGCAGAAATAATGTGTGTCCTCTTCACTGTAACTATTCCATGGGGATTTTATTAAATTCAATGTGTCCAAGCGCCTTTCAAAATACTCCATGGTTAATAAATGCCCTTGCTACAGACTCTCCCTTTCCCAAGTTACACTTGCTATTTTAATCCACTTTCCATTTTGCTCTGTTCTAACTAGTCTGTATTGCTTGTTATTTGTTACGAGGTGACAAGGTTCTTAGCCCTAGCCAGGGCACAAATGATAGTGCAGTCCCTGCGCCGCTCACAGGGGTGCATCTCTTCGGCAAGGACACCAGACAGGCCACCCCCACGCAGCAGAGAGGTGGTGGATAGGACATCTCAACCCAGCAAAGTTGTGGCACAGCCACTGGGCAGAGATGCCAAAATGCCAAGATCGTGCAGGAAGATTGTCTTGGAATCTGTTTGTGGTCACATTCTAACCTTTTCCTGCCCCTCCCCGTATCAATGTGTGGGAGGTGTTCTTTGCCTCTCATTGGCTGGCCTCAGTTCAAACCTTCTCTAGGCTTTCCAGAGCAATCTTGCCTCTATGGCTGCCTGGCTCCCTCCTCTCCCCCCCACCCCCAACCACCCCACTGCCTCCCCATAGTTGAAGTATATTGAGCTTCCAGGATGCTGAGGGTCTGACCAATTGTCTTGTTGGGGGGATCAGGAAGGAATTTTCCCCCATTGGGTCAAATTGGCAGAGATGTGGTAGGTTTTCACCTTCCTCGCAGCGTTAGGTGGGCATAGTTACATTAAAGGAGAAAGAACGGAAGTTTAAATGTTACAAGATAATAAATATTGGAATGTTCAGTTTGCCGCAACTCGCACTGGTCTCCATGCAGATAATGGCTTTAAAAGGCCTGGGATTGTGCCTGAAAGGAGAAGGGGAGACCTGAAGTCTTCCAAGACCAAGGCCTCCCTTGGTACCGTTTAATCTCCTTATGTGGTGGAGGGGAAGGAGTGGGAGAGGATTCAGAAGTGAGCTGGGTTGTAGGGACAGGCTGAAGAGGCCCTACCCCAAACTTCTAGTTAAATGGTGGGAACTCTGTAACTCTGCATTGGACCTAGGTAAGTGAGAAGGGCATTGGCACACCTCCCAGTTGCTAAATTAAAGTTGCAGCCTGCTTCTTAAAATCCATCCCTGTGTCTGTCTTTCATTCCTGCATGTCCCAATCCATCCCAAACCAAACTCAAACGCTACCAAATGCACTAACACGCTCCTCAGTCCTGTTTCTCTCTCCAAGAGGAGTAGCTGACATGGCAGAGAAGCAAGCACCCTTTGCGATGGAGGGGGCTCTGTGAGGAGTTCACTACAGCCCTAAAATACTACCTTGTGACAGAAATCAGAATCACAAGAACGAACTGCAAGGATATAGCTAGGGAAAAGCTACTTCTCCCACTATGAATCATGGCCGACTGCGACCACCCCATCTCTGAGTCACGTTGGGAGGATATGCAAGGGAAAAATCAGATGAAGGTTAAGCCAACAGAAGTAGAAAAATAAAAGGAGGTTAAAAAAAGCAACACCTAATAGCGAACGCCCAGAATAAGTTAATGCAAAACCTGTCACTTCTTTGGGGTAGAGTTTGAATGTTTTTTGTTTGCAACACTGTGCATGTGTGGGCACGCACATATGTGTGTGCATATGGTATCAGGAGTCTTTCACCTTCAACTCTATTTTCTTCTCCAAGCTGGTCCTACTCTATTTTGCTGGAATGCATTAAGCAGCCTGACTAAACAATGTGATCCTAATTAGTTTGCAAACTACATAGCGCAGCTCTGATGGTGAGTAAAACTCATGTAAATGAAAGTGAATTGGATCAGAACCTAGAAATGGTTTTTGAGATTAGCGTTGCTTGAATATTTGATCTTAGAAGTTGCTTCCCCCTCCAGGAATAAATTAGCAATAAATTGTACTGACAACGGCAGTGAACTGAAAGATGTAAAAACAATCTATAGTTTAAGACTGAGTGAGGGACTGTTTTACATACTGCAGAAAAAGCCCATTTGGTCACTTACTAAGAGAAAAAGGTAGTTTGTTCTTAACGCGTATTCCCAGCTTCCAAGCTGTAATAATCAATGATGCTATTATCACCAACGCTATACAGCCTATGTAATGTGTATGCTGCATGTTTGGACCCAAATGCTAAAGAAGTCTTTTGTGAATGTTGACACTGATGTTTCAGAGTTTATATAGAAATTGAATACTCTAAAATTTCCATACATGTCCTTGTGGGCTAATGTGTAATAATGTTAAGGGACTGTTATGATAATAATTAAATACAAGTTCTGCATACACAATTGGAATTCTGCAGCTCTTTTCCCACAAGGGAGTTTCTCACTTAATAAAACTCAAATCAAGTTTTAAAAAAGGAAATCACAAAATTTAACGTATTGTAATATATGAAACACATCCAGGGTGGATAATGGTCCACTCTCTAGATATGTAGGGTCCCATCAAATCTCAAACTAGCAAAGTCAAACTCGGTTGACACTTTGATGGGAAACCCCCAGTAAGCACTAAGTGCTGCTGAAAGTGGCCTTGGCAATTCAGTAGTGGCACCCTTCTCTCTCTGTCAGCCTGGCGTTTCGGGGCACTCCAAAGCTGGGATATCTTTCATGTTACACTGAATTTCTGAACATTTATGACAATAAAAAAATCCCATTGAACTTTTGTAAGACTTGGGGGTTAATACCATTATCTTGGCAAAATTTCAACTTGGGTAATTACGCTCTGCTTTCTTATATACTCGTCCCTCCCCAGTAGTTTCAACTGAATTTAGTGTTGTTGTTTTATTGTTCTAAACAGCTGTGTAGCATTATTGTAAACTGTTAAACAGCTGCTCCCATCAACCCAGAGGTGGCTGCGTTTCAGTAGTGGGTAAAATGATTACTATATATCCCTTACCTACTTCACAAGTACATTGTTCAGCTAATTAATTACTGGAAAGTGTTTTGAGAGCTCAGATGAAGAGAGCTAGTGGAATGCAAAAAAATATTAGCAGCAAACTCTTGTTTCACAGAGTTAGTGTTTTGTTCCATAGCCATAACTTCCATGGCATTTCAGATACCTATATGTACCCAAACACAAGTGATTTAAGGACAGGAGAAAGTATTCATTCCCAATTACATTTGGAATCAGGAGGGGACATGAGGTTAATATACTGACTAATCATCTTTGCAGACCTGGGTTCAAATTGGCTAAGGTCACAAATAAAAATGCATTTGGTTGCTATTAGAAAGGTCACTGCTCAGTAAGACCCATTAAAGCGACTTTGTGAGCTCAGAAAAAGCTCTGGCAATTCCAGGGTTTCTATTTCTTGTTCCTTGTCGGTTTCTCCATTGACTCTACTTTCATTCTTTTGGGGTTCACAATTTTAAAACAATGGGAAGCTTGCTCCCTTTGCCAGTGTCTAAGTTATCTCTTCTAGTTTCCAGATAAACCTGTTAATCAGAGGTACCAGAATGGAAAGTAGCCTCACAGCATGATACAACCAAATGGTCTCAAAGTAGATTTTCAACTTCTGCTACTGTTTAATGTTATTACTGTGTCCTGGACTTCAGCATGGCTCCGTCACCAGTTATCTAACAGATGTGCATCATCGAAAGATCAAGCCCCGGAGAAGTATTTGCCTAGGGCCAAGAATTCCACTGAGATTCAGAGATGCAGGAATTGTTCTCTTTTGGATGCTGTAGGACTCACTACATTTCCAGCATTTTTCTCTCCTCTCATTTCCCGCATTCTTTCCTCCCTTTGCCCTTGAACCTATTAGCAGATTAAAGGACAGAAGAATTCCCAATTATTAGGAGACCACTTCCTGAATTACTATGACCATAGGACCTCATTTGTTTTAGCAACATTTTACTATGCATTCAGGTGTATATGCAATTTATAGACAGTGAGAGAGATTCATGCACAAGGAAAGGCAAATACATTAACTGAACCAGCCATCTGTAAATTCAGAGCAGTGTCAGTCGGGAAATATGCTACTGCTATTTCAACACACCACTTACTATTATTTATTAGTTAAATTTTTTAATTATGTGAATTGATTAGCAACATATCACCAGGGATCCTAACTAATCAGAAATTAAAGAAGGACTATGGATTTGGATCTTAAAAAGAGATATTTAGGGACAGACCAAGTGAACTTCTCACTGTCTGTTTACCCAGAATTTTCTAGAGGATGGTGCGCCAGTTTAACCAAGAAAGTAACATGAAGAAACAATGACCAATGATGCTAACCTAGACAACTTTTTGATTAAGAATCTCATGGAGTTATTCACCATCACCCTGACATACAAGAGAAGAAATTAAGCAAGATTTGTTACATTTTCTAGCTTTACTGAAGTTGCTTTACCTGTATTCTCTATATGCACCAAATTCTCCTCTACTGTGTTAATGAACACCTTGAAAATAAGTAATTGATCTAAACTCATTTCAAAAGATTTTTTTTCAACCAAAAGCTAAAATGAGCACAGCACAAAGCATGCTGAGGGCATTCAAGAAGTAATTCATAATAAAAATACACTAAATATAAAACCCTTTTTGAAAATTTGCCTGGTCAGTAATTTCATTGCCAATTTTGTTTCTCCTTTTTGCCTATTAACTGCCATTTTCAAAACTTGACTTGGATACTACCAATGTTCTTGGCTGACTTCTTTTTAAGTATTTTTCCATCAGCTAAAAGTATAATACCTATTTATCTTCTGGCTGCAAGCAGACCTGAAATGATCTGGCAGTGCCACAAGGCAGACAGTTATTTCATGCCCTGTTAATTCCTAATGTGGTAACTACAATATCATCCCAACTTTAGAAGGAGCTTTTTAAAATCTGTTATCCAAGTGTCCAAGTAAAGAACATCTCATTCTAATTGGAATGAGATCAGAAACGTAAGACCACAACTCCATGCCTCAAACAACAAAAGGTGTTGTGAGTTAAACTAGTAAGTAATCAAGAACTTTAGACAATATTTATTTTCTGTGGGTAACATTTAGAAGTCACAAAAATGACGAAGGACTTTGTCTACAGTTCAGACTGAAGGTTGTTACTGAGATTTAAGATTGTGAGCCAAATGACCTGGCAGGCAGCAGCAAGACATCGTCTTACAAGAGGTTAGTTAGGGAGTGATTCAGGGTGTTTTCCGTGCTTGGGCTGGATGATGTGGGCCTGGGATTACCCCAGAGGTGAAGCATTTCCCAAAGCCACTAGAAGATGCAGAACACATCACTTACAGGCAGAGGGTTTGCAAATGATTTTAGTCCTTTGGAATGAAGATGCTTTTCCAACTACAGAATGAGTGTAGAGTCATGCCCCTGCCATAAAAGAAAGGGAAGGAGAGGGATTGGATTCAAATGGGTAGTGATCATCTTCATCTTCCTACTTCGGGTGGCTACATCTTTTTTTACTTTTTTGGCTACTACATTGGGAAAATATGAACAACCCTTGCTAAAAATCAGGCAGGCGTGGGAGCCTCACAGACTCTCAAAACTGAGGCCATCTAATGGAAAAAATTATAGCAATATTGATACTTAATCCTACACACTTAATAGAGAAGAGATTCCCTCCATTTATTAGCTCAGGGCAATACAATCATAGCACCATATGTAATAATGCTGTAAGCTGCATAGATCCAACATTTAAATGTTCAGCCCAGCATGCAGGAGCAGTGGAGAAGGCTAATAGACTTGTATCAAGATAGGTATCGCCTATGATTAAGGACCTTGTTCTATATCTTTATTAAAGAACTGATTAGATCACATCTGCAGTAGTACAAGGTCTAGATTTAGTCATCCTAGTAGAAAAAATGGTGGTAATTAAATTGGAGAGAGTTCAGTGCAGAGCAACAAAAAATGATAAGCAAAAGAGGAGCAAATACGTTAGAAACACTGGCAAGATTTGGACTGTTTAATCTTGAGAAAAAGTATCCTGACAGAAATATTTAAAAATTGCTTAGGGTTATTAAAAATTAAGCATGGTAATCCATATGATGCTGCTTTACTGAGCAAAATTAAGGAGCACAGGAGGGAACATATATAAGAAGAGCTTATAGCCTGATTCTGCCATGTGTAGTCAGAGTAAGTGGTACTTCAAAGCACATGCAGCCCAGTGGCGTCTATCAAAGACACTCTGGGTGCATAGCAGAGGACTCAGATGCCCCTGCAGCACTTCCCACTGGGCTCCAGATGCTACACAGCTACAGGATGCAAGGTTTGCATCCGGACCAGATGTACGATGTTCCCCACAGGAGCGTCCCCAAGAAAGCGAGTGCAACCTGCTAAGCCCGTCTGCAGCCTCAGGGCCCTGGAGGAAGCAGGAGCAAGCAGGGGGAATCCCTGTTGCCACAAGAACTCAGCTAAGGGACACAGCAAATGAGGAGGCACTGGGGTATCCCCAGGTAAGCCGAAGGCTATTTATATAATCCCCCAGGGTTGGGACAGGACCCCCAGACTTTTGCCTGCTTCCTTCTCCACCATGGAATAATGCATGGGAATTTGTGTTCTCTCCCCACCCCACCACCAATGCCATAAGGGGATGATCTGTCCCAGTGAAAGCAGCCAGATTTCAGGATAAGGTACTTCACAGAGGGAGGGACGATGACAGAATGTGGACCGTAAAGAACTATTTTCAGGGCATTCTATTTACCTGCACTGTGCTGGTAGTCACACCAACAGGCACCACTCCAAAGTAAACATTACACTTAAGACAAAGACTAAGCACCCGATGTATATACCAAGTAGTTCTATCTACCGACAGACACTAGCCAGCTTCACACAACTTCCCCACTCATCTCAATCAAGGCCCTATGGACTCCAGAGCCACAGAATTTGGCTTTTTTTTTTTCTCAAGATACCATGGAATCCACCATTTTTTGTAGACAGGTGCTAAACATTATATTTTCAGTCTCCCTGCTCCCCCTACTGCTCTCCAGCTTTCCCTGCGAGTGTGAAATGCATAGTCCTTGCACTGTTTCATGGAAGTAGGCAGCAGGGAGCCAGAACTAGAGTCCAGATTGCAGGCAGAGAGTGAGGGAACCAGAAGCTAGGTGCCTGTAGAACAGATCAACAGTCAAAATGCATGTAGCCAGGAGATGAGCTATCCCTTCCCATGGCACACATGAGGCACTGTGGGGGGAAGGCAACTGTCAGCCAAGTTGCCTAGAAATCACCCAGGAGCCACGGCCCAGGAAGTGAAGGTGGTCTAGCTAATGATCTGAGAAGAAAAAAAAATCCATCCTCAATCACTGATGACTATAGATAAGGCTGTTTGAGTTCCTGCTTGAGCATGAAGAGGAAACATACTGCATCAAAATACTTTCCACAAGATAAAACTCTGATTTACACATAAAATAAGCAAGTGAATGAATTCCTACAACTAGCACTGTTTGATACAGAAGCAGACTTATTTGAAATGATTAATAGAGTTCAATATACAACTACATAAAGCATTACAATAGACTATTGGTATGTCAAACTTAGAAAGAGCATCCTGCATCTGCTGGAAGCCCTAGATGAAATCTATTTAATCACCTAAGCCATGTTATTTGCAATGACATTTTTTTTAACATTCAGGATTCCCAAAGTGAATCGTGATTAAATGGTTGTAGGTCTAATGAGTCTTCTCTTTTAGTACAAAGTAGGGACCTAAACAACATCCAGCTCCGATTGTGCTGATGCCTTGGAGAAGAATTTTCATCCTTTATGGGTGAAGTTGCTCTTCATCACTGAAGGGATATGAAACTTTAGGAACTTGAAAGATTAATTTGATTCTGAATCTGAATCCTTCTCATGGCATCAGATGTCACTCACGGCACAAATAAGACTATCCCATCTCTGGGCCACGCTGTGCATACCCTCTATGTTGTTAAATTCCATAATTTTCCTTCTCTGAGTATTGTTCTATGAAGAGATTATTTCAGTCAGATCTTTTGGCACATTCCTCCCGCTGCCCAATGGCATGATTGCCATGACCGATGCTCAGGCTTCATTCTTAACACATATCCAAATATTTCTATCCTCTTTTCTGGATAACTTTAAAAAGATAAAGGGTTACTGAACTATCTGATGGCTCTTGGCCTGTGTTATTCATAGAATCTAAGGCCAGAAGGGAGCATTGTGATCATTTGGTTTGATCTCCTGAATAGCATAGGGCAGAGAACTGCCCCAGGATAATTTCTAGAGCAGATCTTTTAGAAAACATCCAAACTTGATTTAAAAATGGTCAGTGATGGAGAATCCACCATGACACTTGGTAAATTGTTAAAATTGTTAAATACTCTCTCCATTAAAAAGGTATGCCTTATTTCCAAATAAATTCATTCCATGTAATGGCTAGTATTTTTCTAGTGCATTTGCTTTCTAAGGCTTTTAGATGGCTGTCTGTATCTTTATTGCCTGCTTTCACATCCATATGTTAAGATGGAAATAACATTTGAATTGAAGATTCAGTGATTGATCTTTAAGTTGCTGATTTTTGATAACCAAATCTTCTTTAAGCTGGTAAGTGCCTCTGTCACCTTACCAATTTGTGACGTTATTTCCTTCCGGACATCCCCACTGGCTTGCATGTTACTGTCAACATATGTAAATTAACTCATTTCTTGTATTCCTTTGCCTTCTAAAGTAATGCTTGGGTAGGGAGTTGATGGGCCTCTCGTTAGACTTGTTTTTTCCTAACCTTTTTTGCAATGCTGCAGTCTTTCAGTCTTCACACGAGCGGTCACTTAAAGGTCAACATCAGCAGCAAACTCTAAATTTAGTATACGGTTGTTGAGGCCTGTGTTATATCCGTCTACACTTCTTCTCATAATGAAGTCAATGCCAATACCAACCAGTTGCAGTGCAAAAATGCATTTTTGTATGACACCAGTGTCTACACTGAACCGTACTCTCAAGTCTGCATTTACTTTAACTGTGAATGCTGCACCTTGATACAAAGCCTTGGTTATATTATTTTTGTTTGCATGCTGCTTTAATATGTTCCTCAGTCAATCATGATGTAGGCTTTCAAATGATTCCTTAAAATCTATTAAGTTAATGATAAGTTGTTTTTGCCATTCAATGTTCTCCTCCATTATTCATAGGGCGAAAATCTGGTCAAGGGCGAAAATCTGGTCAAGATAAGGCCTTTTCAACTGAAATTTATCATGGTCTTCCTTTAACTCTGCCTCAATCACATCCTTTATTCTGCTTAAGAAGAAAACTTATCCTATCACTGAAAAGAGTGCAACATCTCACTAGTTGTAGCAATTGCTTTAGGTCACCTTTCTTTGGTATTTTGACTAGAATGCTATTTTCCTTTGTTCTGGAGGCTTTTCCTGCTCCCATATTTGTTGAAGAGTTCAATGATTTCATTGATGGTCTCATTATTGCAAGCTTTCAGCACTTCCCTAGTGACTTGATCTTCATCTGCAGCTTTCCCAAGTTTTAACTTTTTTATTGAGTCTTTCACTTCTATGTTTGTGATGTGAAATGTTATGAAAACGTTTTGCCCAACTCTAGTTGTGTTCTCTAACTGCGGGTGTTTCATTTCTTTGTCAAAGCCAGTGTTTTATGTTGTATTGGTCTTTTCTGTACCTCTTGAAAGTGCTCCATCTGTCGCTCTCTTTTTCTGTTGCTAAAGTCTTTCCTTAGTTACCCTTCACAGACACTGCAGCTGACATAAACTTGCCAGTCAGGACTTCGTTGAGTTGATTAAGTGTTTGATTCTCACCTCTTTCAGCAGCCTGTTGAGCATCTTTGCCATTCCTCTCTGGGCATTTCTTTTTGTCTCCTCACATACTACTTTTTATCCTCTTGTATATAGACATTTTGCTGCTTCCTTTCTCTGGACATGTTTTTGAAGAGTTTGCTTTGGCTGGTTTCCTTTCTTTCATTCAGTTCCATGTGTCTTCACTTATCCAGACTTTAGGCATCCTTGTCTGGAAACTAGCTACAGTTGTTGTGGAATCTATGATATCAACGTACATAGATGGTCAATCTGGTTCCTAGTCACTCAGTCTGGGAAATTCCAAATCACTTAATGGATATCTTTGGATGGTAATAATGTTCTGCCAATTATGAGCCCTAATGCCAAGAACATTTTCACCAGTCTTTCGCCGTTTTGATTTTGGGAACCAAGGTCATGCTTGCCCATTGCTTTGTTTACCTGATATGAAACTTGGGGAAAAAAAAACTTTCCCCTGCTCTTCCATCCAAACTTATCAGCCTGCCAGACCCACAGCAGTGACCTCTGGCTCTGCCCTTATCCAAAGTGAGAGAAAAAGAGCTCAATCTGTTTAGCTTATCAAGAAGAAGGTTGAGAGGTGACTTGATTAAATCTATAAGTACCTTCATGGATGGAAAATACTGGCTACTAAAGAGATTTTTAGTCTAGCAGAGAAAGGCAAAACAAGAACCAATGGTTGGAAGCCAAAGCAAGACAAATTCAAATTAAAAATATGTTATACTTTTTAACAGTGAGGATCATTAACCATTAAAACAAAAGTAACAAGGGAATTGTTGATTCCCCAGCACTTGATCTTTTCAAGTTAAGACCGGATGCTTTTCTGGAGGCTTTTCTTTAGTCAAACAAATTATTGCACTCAAAACAGGTTACCGGGGTGACATTTAATGGCCTATGATGTAAAGGAGGTCAGAGTACATGATCTAAGGGTCCCTTCTGATCTTAAACTCTATGACTATGCAATAGCTGAAGTAGACTCTTTTCACATAACGGGTTTATTTAAAAAAATGGCTGATGACAAATTGCTATCTATAGTCATGAGTGTCCTAATCAATGGTCACAGTTCTGTAGATGGGCTTCCTGGTGACTGTTTTTGGTAGTCTGCATTTTAATGTTCATTGCAGTCAATTAAATCATGCTGTGAAAAATCTGAGCAAAGAGTTTACAGAATTTCTACTATAGTAACATTTCTTTGCTCATCGTACTAAAAAGTACTGGTATTAGACATTAAAATTATAGAGCAAAGTTGCATCTCTGGTGTAATATAACAAAACCCATTTATGCTATTTTAAACATAATAAACTCAATAATATGTATTGCAAAATGTAATAATGATAAAGTGCCTAGAAGAAACTTCAGTATGGTAGGGTAATCCATTGAACTCAAGTGGTCTTGTAAATTCAGTAAACAGTAAATTCTGCAACACAATACCAGATGCAGAAAAAAATATCTGGGCTCACATTTTCCTTCAGCACATCATTCCTAAAGTACGTCTCAAGGCTACAGTAAAACAGGAGAGGATAGTACACTAGGTTAGGCTGCTGTACCATCACTATGCTGATGATACGCAGCTGTATTTCTGTTTCATCAGACACAGATGGTGCAATTTTTTTTAAGCTTTCCCAAATTCTGGTCTAGATTTGGATTTGGATGGCAGCAAACTGTCTGGTGCTCAATCTGGTTAAAAGAGAGGTGGTGCTAGTTAGGGTCCCGATTCAGCAAATTATAAGCATGTGCTTAACTTTACCCACATGAATACACCCAATGACATCAACAGAATTACTGACATACTTGATGTTAAGCAAATGTTTAAGTGTCTTGCTGAATTTGGGGCTCACTGGTATAACAATTAAAGGGAATGTTGCAGGTAATATACTGCCCATTTTGTTACTAAACTTTATCGCTTCTAGATGGCCAGACAGCTGTAGTGGTCAAAAGTTCTTTTAATCTGCACTTGGCAGAAAGATTGTGACCATTCCTTGCCACAGTACTCTAGACCTGTGTCACTTTTGGATGAAGTTATTGTAATGCACTTGATTTGGGCGTCAATATAGATTTACCATTGTTATATGTGCCTAGAGACACTGATTATACACCGCCATCAAGTACAATAGGAGTTATAACCACATAGCTGAGAGTAGCATTGCGTCTATTAAAACAGGCACATGGTATAAACTGAAAACAAACAATCCCATCAATAAAGGTTATTTAAATATATTAATGACACTCATGAGGCCTCCATCAGGAATGATCTGTCTAGAAAAGGGATGTACACGCATGCATGTGTGTGAAATTCTGAATGACAGTCACCAAGTAGTAAGTGCATATTAATCATATACATGTGAAGGCACTGATGCTTACCCATTTCTAAGAGAGATAAGACTTGCAAATGATTAGCAACCCATGCTTGAGATGTTTGCATGTCTTTGTAACTAACTGCTATAGAAAAGTGTGCACCTTGGAAAAAACATTTTCCAACACTTCAATATCTTCAACAACACTCTGACTCCTTAACTATAGAGTGGGCAATATTCTGATGAAGTGAAGCCACATTTAGATTTTACTAAAAACTATAATACTGATTTTAGGGGGAAAACGAATTCAGCAAATATACATATAGTATTTACAACTTTACGTTAACAAGAGCAATTAATGGAAGCACTGCTCTTTCATTGCTCCTTCCGCTGAAAGGCAAACCCTTTGTTCTCCTACCTCCACTCCCTGGACCTTCAGTTTCATGTGATCTTCTCTGGTGGTTTTCCCATCTTTCCTCTTTTTCCAGCAATATCCATCTTTCCTGTATTTCACCTTCTTCCTGTTGTACAGTATCATAGAACCATTCTGTGGTCTGAAAACAAGAAACAGATGAATTATGTAAAGAAACACACTAGAAAAATGTATGATGAAAGATATTTAGACCACAAAGTCTCTACAGAAAAGCAATATTCTACATTTGGCTTAACATAATTTTTCACCTTTGATTGCTGCTCACCAGATTAACTATGTTTTATGGTCTGCAAAAATTTACTTGGGATTTTGTACCTAATGAATTAAATGTGTCAATGATAGTTATAAAAAAATATTCTGTTAGTACTATCCACTGTCTGACCATGATATATTAGCCATAGGCTGAGCTATGCTCTAAAAATAGAAGAAAAAGAAGGTGAAAGAGAAAGGATGCTGGTTATTTTATGGTACACAGTCTCTCATTTAATTTTAAAGGAACTTCTACCACATCTTTTAATCCATCAACCAGGATTAGATAATAAGAAGGTTTAATAGCAGTTGAATGAATATGTTAGCAAAAAATAAATAGAAAAGGCATTCATTTATACCAGAATACATGGTATTCATTGCACGCATAATGTTAAACCTAAAATAGTTCTTTCATTTTTGTTCATCATTTTAACTTCAAAGCTACCTGAACACCTTTTCCACTTAGGAATCATCTATTGAAGTTTTGGGATATCAATAGGAAAGCATAACTATTTGTCCAATATACAGTCGTTAATATCTTTTTGGTACACTACAATATTTTATTGAAATGTTTCATCACATGCTAAACTGATATAGCAGAAATGCCATTTTTCTGTAACATAAAAAGAAATCACTAAAAAGACACCATGCATCACATGCAGACATCAGTAATGTAGATGGTTGCAAAAATTTACAGTGGTACATTAGTCACAGTAATTTGGCTTTGGAACACCAAGAACAGAAAGAAATACAACAACATTAGCAGCAGCAGCAGCAATAAACAACTTTCATAGAAAAGCTTTCGCTGGCGACATTTGATAAAGTAAAACTCCTGAACTCGTATAAACAAAACAAATTAACATACAGAAACCTTTGAGGAAAAATCTACACAATATACTTCCCACCAATTTCTACAGAATTCAATTTTAAAAACATTTTTCTGTCTGGGCACCTGTATTTTCAGAAGGAGCAAAGAATTATTTGGAACTAACAAATGCTACTAAACATTTTCAGTGCCAGCAGAGAGTTTCAATATAGCTCCCAGCCAAGAAAGCTCTTTAAATAAGCCAAATTAAGTGGTCTGTTTTATACAATATTGGCTTGTGGTTTCAAAGCCACACCAGAGGTGAAAAAAGCAATACTTAGACCAGCTGGAAAAACATCTCCCCCCCCCCTACTTTTATGCTTCACACATAGCCATGCCAACAAGATAAACAGAAGAGTATCATCTTATTCAGATTTTCACACTCCATTTTCTGTAAAAATACAGACTGCCACTATTTGAAAGTGGTTACATGTAACAATGTTTTATTACATAGGAATAATGCAGTAACAAAACAGTAACTGTTGTAAATGGGGTTAATAATAATTCACACCAACACTGGACTAAATACTCAATTAAGCTCAGGTCATCATTATACACCATATGCTATTGACATGTTTCTTCTGAGCCTTACCCCAGCTGAAATGATCTAGACTAAGCTAATATCCTTGTCTTTATTGTATGTCAAAACAAAGCGCATAAACAATGTGGCGAGACTGCGACAAAACAACATACCTGTTCTCTGCTTCTGCACTTGGTCCTCGCCTTCATGTATGTAAGTAAAGCGATGTTCATTCTGAAATATTACCTAATCTGCCTTCCATCTCTTTCCCTAAATAATGCCCTGCAAGGTATACAGAATTATACCCACCATATGGAACACAATTAACATGGACAAGAAACTACTTCAAATCTCTTTCACCATGAAGATAAACCTACCATATCCAAGCAACCTGACTGAATTCTATTTATAAATATAGAGAAAAGACACTCTAGCAGCCAGTTTCCTGTCACTTTTAAGCCAAGCAATAATATCCACCATATTGGCATTTCTTCTGTGATGCCTAAATACACCAACCAAATTCTATCACCACCTCGTTTGCAAAAAGGGAGTGGGGAACACGACTTTATGCCTTGTATTGGGCCAAGCTACTGTGAGCACCTGAATAAAACAAAGGATCATGTACAGCCTCCGTGCACAATTCTCCAAATGCAAAGTTGCTAGGAACTGAGGTGGCTGTTCCAGAGTCTGGGCTGTGAGTAATTAATACTATGCAAACCCATAGTTCTCTACCTGCTACTCAGACGGGCTGGAGCATCGAGATGAGCATCTCCAATTTCTCTGTATTTTTCTTTGTTTGCTTGGGCTTTTATTAACATTTTAATACACATCTTGGTAGCACTTAAAGGCCTCATCCAGGTGGATGCCAAAACACAAGTTACCGTCCCAGCCCCAAAGAGCTTTTAGTCTGACTAGCACATGGTCATGAAATGTTTCCATAGCAACTCTGTTGCACACCTGCATTACTCTTTGTTAATATTTATACTTGGATAGCACCCAGAGTCTACAATCAGCCCCAGTACAAACATACATGAAGTTTCTGTCCAAAAGAGTTCAAACCCTAAGAAAGCCAGTAACACAAAGAGCAGGGGGAGAGATGGTTATAGTTTCAGGTATACATGTGCAATTCTTAAGTGCCCACTATTCTCATCCGCCCCAAGACATCATTAATTAGCTGATTTTAAGCATCTCAGCAGAGATGCAAAAAGAACAGGAGTACTTGTGGCACCTTAGAGACTAACAAATTTATTAGAGCATAAGCTTTCGTGGACTACAGCCCACTGAAGTGCAGATACAGACTAACACGGCTTCTACTCTGAAATCAGCAGAGATGGGTATAGAGGAGAAGTTTGAAGGAGAAGAGAGCAAGGAGACTTATGGATCAGTTCAGGGAGGATGTTCCATGCAGACAGGGCAGAATGGAAGGAGGCGCAGAGAGAGTGACACAATAAGTGACAAGAAGAGATAAGTAAAAAGAGGCAGATTTGTGAATGGCCCCGAAGGTGAAAGCAAGAAACTCGAATGTGATGCAGTGAAACAGTTGGACCCAATGGAAGGGTTCAAAGAGGTGGTGATATGGTCAGAGCAGTGGAAAAGGAATGCAATCCACAGAGCTGTTTCTTGTATGGACTGGAGAGTGGGAATAGGGAAGCCAGAGAGGAGGCGGTTTTAGTTATCAAGATCAGAGAGGGGGGAAGGCTTGGATGAGAATTTTGGTGGTCTGGATAGGAAGAAAAGGGTGAACCTTAGACATTTGTATTGATTTTGTATTCTGTGTTTACAGTGCATGAATACACAATTTTACATTTAAAATATAACAAAATATTAATTGTATTCTTAACAAGAGATACCCGAGTGCTTTCCAAGGCCAATGAAACAGCAAAAGAAATATAAAAGAAAGGAGCCCAATGATTGCTTAGCCACTACTATAATACCACCACCTGGCAGTTACATAGCCCTTTTCATCTGAGCATCTCCTAGCACTCTTCATGTATACCACAGGGCCATTTTCATACCTACAATATTTTTTCACCATCAGCTTTCTAGCAGAGTGTCTCAGGCATCTTGTAATAAGATCTCAATTGAGCAGAATAATGTCAAACGTCTTACGCTCCTTCCTGCTAATCTCACTGTGCAGCAGGATAACTGCTACCTGTTTCCACCCCTCAGCATCTGAGCCAGAGCTGGATGTCACAAGGAAGCTTTCACCCCGACTATCTCTCAGCTGAAGGGCTTTAAGAACATTTTGATATAATCCTATTATAATTAACTGGATTAAATCTGGCATCATTCTCAAGACCAAATCTACCACTTTTTGAGTGGACCAGAACTAAGGATTCTTAAAGTTGCTTCCAGGCTGTATTGCTACACAACCTTCTGAAAAATTAACCTTTTCGCGTCAACGAAACTACAGTCTTGATTTGACAGACCTGCAGATAGTGCTGGATTAATTCAGTAAAGATACTACACATGTTGTTAGTGTTTATTCTACAAAGTTCTAGTCATTTCACCTGTCAACTCAAACTCTCTTCAAAACCTCAAAGACTGGTGTTTGTCAGACCCGCTGAAGTATGCCTCGTGGCTCACAAATCACCACCTTTTTAGGGCAGGTGGCGAAAAAAGTGGTGATGGGGCAGCTCCAGTCACTTCTGGAGTCCATAAAACTCCTCAATCCTGATCAGTTTGGTTTCAGCACTTAGATACTACGGTGAAATAGGAAAACCTATGCAAGACAGATTTAGATTAGGATATTGCATGGAGATGGTATCAATATCTTTGACTGATGATTTACTTCTAGTGATAGATGTCAAAAGGGGTCTCAGTGGTTTGTGATACCTTTGACTGGAATGTTACGTTGGTGTGGATTGGGTGGCTCTGCAAGAGTTCTGCTCTTTCCTCACTCAGATTTCACAGGGTGACATTGAGTAATTTCTCTTCTTCCCTGATAATGCTCTAATACGTGGCTGTCGGGGGTTCAGTCCCACCAGCCCTTCTGTTCACTGTGCATGCAAGTCTTTGGGTGAGAGTGAGGAATTATGATTAAAGGATAAGATTCTGTCATGGTTCCTTTTAGTAAGAGTCACGGATACATCATAGGCAATAAACAAAAACTCACGGAAGCCATGACCCGTCTGTGACTTTTGCTGCTGTGGTTCCATGGTTTCCCCTGCCACCATGGTGGCTGGGAGCTGTGGGGTTCGGAGCTGCACGGTGACCATATTTCCCAAAGAGAAAACAGGACACCCCCAGCTGTCGCTGGAACCTTTCAGGGGGCCCCCTGTCGCCTGCAGCTGCTGTCGCCAGAACCCTGCCAGGGCCCCCCAGCTGCCAGCTCCAGAATCCTGCAGCCCCAGAGGCTGAAACAGAGAATGTCATGGAGGTCTCTGGAAGTCATGGATTTCGTGAATTCCATGACCTCCGTGACATAAATGTAGCCTTACTTATGATCTGTAACGTGCATACAACAATTCTATCATTCCTTTTCATCAGCCCAAATGTTTCTGTTTACTTGCTTTCTCAGATTATCACTAGCACTATCAATATGGTCGCAGTTTCTTTATGGTATTGTTTGATGGGCTATGCTGAACTGATGAAAGGTGAGACACTGAGTCATTTTGACTTTGTTTTTGTTACAGCTACTTTTGTCACAAAGAACTACACAAAACACTAAATATAGAAATCAATCATGAAAAGTTCTACACACCCACTTGATTGGGCTGAGTAATTTTTTGATGGGTGATTAGAATACCATTCATTTTCTCATTACCATCATCATTAAAGCATGAGTGGGTGACCAGATTGTGTACCTGGCCTAGTACAATTGCATGATGATTTTGCAAGGCTGAAATAAATAAAGCTCTTTAAAACACACACACACACACACACACACACACACACACACCCCTTTCCTTCTATTACACAGCACGGAACAGAGTAAGATGTCACTGGACGACACACAGCTAATATGGTTTGGTTAAAAATCTAATAAGTTACAACCTTCTGTTCCCGTTTTCTCTACTTAAAAAAATGCCTCTTACAAATCTTGGGAAAGTCTCTCACTTTGATAGCACTGTTTCAAGTTGGTTTAATGCTGATAGAAAACAGCTGTTTCTTGGGTATCTTCATAAAAATGAGGAACAATTTTAACCTGATATAAATTGTTCCTATATTTCTCTCTTGTTGTAAGAAAAAATAGAGAAGGTACGTCTCCTGTGCTTATCTCTGTCTCACACAAACAGAGCCAGGAGTAATAAATTGATGGTTACAGCAAGGCTGAAGAGATCAAGATCTGATACAAATCCTCAGAATGCACAATTGGTATATTACAAAACCCGATCTCATCTAAAGGCTTTGCCTGTATACTTACATTCAAGAATCCCACTCGAACTTTTACAGGATATTCAAGATTTTAGGAGGAAGAAAGTTGCATACCTGAACTTAGATTCTTCTGTGATCATAGTTTCTTACTGGACTATTCTAGTTTATGTTTATAGGAGGTTTGTAAGGGAAATAAATTAAACTTGTGCTGCATTTGGTCAGATATGAAAAGCAATTGCTTTTTTTTTTTTTATTCTTCACCTGGAACCATAGCAATAATAAGTAGTACTAGAATGGAAACACCAATTTACTTTATTTGATTAGCTCCTAGTTTGCAGCTCCAGAGCCATCTTCATTTCATTAAAATAAGTCTATATTGGAAATAATAAAATAGTATTTTAATATTATTGCATAATGGAAAGAATATGAACCAAAATAATCTACACATACTGTAAGCTCTAGCTCCTCTTGCAGTTTTACTGCTGCTATAGGGTAAAGCGAATTAAAAGAATACTGGGAACATATTTGTCATGTTTCACATACAAGTGATTTTAAAAGAATACCTGGTTCTGATGATAATTACTCAATTACTATATTTACAGAAAACCAGTAATTCAAAAATTACTTTTTGCTTTTAACTATACATGTATACTATATTTGTGCCAGCTTTCCATCAATAGAAAGCATCACAGTTATTAAAACTAGGTAATATTTCTTTGTTTGTGCAAGTTAATATCTAGAAATGAAATATATTCACTAATGTCTGATAAACCAAAGATATCTCCTTGTTATCACCTTGATCATTCTGACCCATAGACCAGCCCAGAGCGGAGCAGGTCATTAGCTGACTATATAAGCAGCTGTGACATAAGGTCTGTCAAATTTTGAAATCTTGGAGTCTAATTATTTTTTTAAGTGGAAATTTGATTCTCATGTTCTAGTTACATCAGATGGGTCTTAAAGGGATATATTTATATATACATACACATCTGAGAATGTTTAAGCAAATATTGGCATGCCTTATACCTGAGCTTCCTCTACATAAGGAGATCTGATGGGTTCTGAGAGCTTGGGGAGGGGAAGTCAGGGGAGCCCATGGCTGGTGGAGTCTCAGACCCTAAAGGGGGAAAGTGGGGGCAGGTGGGCAGGCAGTAGGAGCCCTAGGTCTGTGGGGGGCTCTGGGATCCTGAGGTGGGGAGAGGCAGTGGGGGCCCTGGGAGACTGGAACAGCCCTCCTCCCTCCCAGGGCCAGCTCCAGCCACCAGCTTAGCAAGCAGGTGCTTGGGGTGGCCACTCTGGAGAGGGGCAGCAGGTCCACGGCAATTTGGCAGAGGGTCCCTCACTCCCGCTCGGCGCGAAGGACCTCCCGCCAAATTGCCGCCGCAGATCGCGATCGCGTCTTTTTTTTTTTTGCCTGCTTGGGGCGGCAAAAACCCTGGAGCCAGCCCTGCTCCCTCCCCATCATTTCCTTACTAGCCACAGTCCCCTTCCCTCCTGAGCGCTCCAAAGTGCCTAGGTGCCATGAAGAGAGCCGAGATGGAGGAGGCAGACCAGCACTCCCCAGAGGCCAGCAGCAGGAATTGCACCAGCTGCTCTGAGCCCAGCTAATGTGAGGGCAGGGGAGATGGGACAGAACAGACGGGGTTTGTGCAGCCTGTGAGATGCAGGCCCCCAGGCTGCTCTGGTGATGCTGAGCTGAGGCCTAGCGTGCTGCGTGGGGCCTGGTTGATACTGTTCAGAGGGCCTGCTGCCAAGTGAGGATAATGGAAAAGCGGTTTCTGTTTCCACATGTAGTTATCCTTTAAGGTCCCTTACTCCTCTGCAGGGTTGACCTGGAATACTGCACTGGCAGCCAAGCAAACCTTCCCCACACTCTCGCTACAGCGCTCACCATTTCTCCCACTAGTAAATGGACTGCAGGCTGAAATTTGAAATACAAAGCAGAGCCTCCTAGGTTTGAGGATCTGTTGGGGACAGGAAGGTTGTTATATTTTCAGAGTGGGAAACAGGGAGTGTGGAAAAAGGAAAATATTTTAAAGCAAACATCTGCAATTCTGTTGTGTAAATATAGAATGTAAGTTTATTTCCAAGTACCTACCATCATGTACAATCTTGAATTTTCATGAACATGTCTGTCTAGAGCAGTGGTTTTCAACCTTTTTCATTTGCAGACTCCCAAAAAATGTCAACTGGAGGTGCGGACCCCTCTGGAAATCTTAGATGTAGTCTGCAGATCCACAGGCATCCGTGGACCACAGGTTGAAAACCACTGTTCTATGGTAATGACAACCTTTTGTGGACCCCTTAGACATAGTCGTAAACCACTGGTCAAGAGGGCAGAAAATAGGGAGACAGGAATTATTGTAACTACATAAAATACAGGAGTCTGGACATATTTTTATAACATATTTAAAGAAATAGGTTGCCTACATTTGTTGGGAATTAGTTATGCATTATTGTTTATTGTGATTGAATATTGAGTTATTAATTGTATATTATTTAATATCAGATGTCATTCTCCCTAATGTACACTTAATAAAAAGAAAAGATGGGACTATCCCCTCTGGATCGGGTCATTAATCAAATCGCAGGCCAGCAGAAAACCCTGTTTTCTTTTTTTCCATACTACTGTCATGCACACTGAATACATTTATCAACCAGAGATACAAAAGGACAGCGGTGAATAAAGTAATTTAATTGTATCCCTTCAAGTGGAGAGGCACTGGAAACTGACCCTGACAATATGCAAATACTGAAAGCATGTGTTAAGTGAAACAAAAATTATCTATAATTACTACAGCTGTGCTGCCCAGAGCAATGCCAATAATACAGGGCTGTTAATTTTTCATCTGAATAAAATGTTTTTCAGGCGCTCACAATGTGGTAGCTTTCCCTTGTATTGGGCTTAAATCTAGCACACAGGTGTTCTCAGCCCACAAAGTCAGTCTTTTTATAAATAATTATAATCTCTGGATGGACCATGCTAGCAGTGTGTGTCTGTAACACCACATCCTCTTAGCAGGTTACTAGGAAAAATGTAAGTGTAAGTGGGTTCTGCTGGCTCACACAGACTGTTTACTCATTACTTGAGCTGACTGAAAAATCGGAACTTTTTGACCCAGAAAATTTCAAACGAAACAAAACAAAACAAAAAAATCTTCATTTCCTATGACATTTTTCGAAAGTGTTCAAAACTTTTGTCAAAACAATTTGTAATTAAAAGGTTCATTTAAAATATTTTGTTTCAAAAGGATTAAATTTTTATTTAAATCAAATGGAACAAATTCAAAAAACACATTTTTCTTTCTTTCTATACCTTTTTCTCCCTCCCAAATGAAAAATGGGAGAGAAGGGAGAAAACTAGATATTTTTCATTTAATTTAATAAAAAAAAGTTTCAATTTGAATTGTAATTGATTAGATTGAAACTTTTAATTTGGAACTATTTTGTCAAAAACTGGAAAATTGCAATTGATACCATTTTGGGGTGAAAATATTCAAATCCATTGAAGCTTTGTTTTGTTTGGTCAGAAAGCCTTTTGACCAGCCCTCCTCATTAGCCCCCCACCCCCCCAGATTTGATGCATATGGCTTTCCACACACGAGATCTACAGAGTGGCTCAACAGTCCAGGTGGAGGATGCTTGAAAGAGCCACATCTGGTGAGAAGGTTTCAGCTAAACTTTACATGATCTTATTGTTAATTTCTGTGTTAATAAAAACAAATCCCAGGAAGGAATGAAATTGTGACACAGCACAGTGTGTAGACGGTCTGATAGCAGGTTGGGACAGGCACCTGTTCATAATGCTTATTTTTCTCATTTCAAGCTTCCTTTATGCTCTGGATACAAAGTTTCACAGTGCCCACTCTGAGGCAGAGAACTTACCCCGAAGACAGACCCTCCAGGACTGAGAAATCTTCACACACTTTTCTAAATCTCTGGCTGCTGACATCACTGCCTTCTATCAGGTGTGCCCAGATTACAGTATTAATACCTATCTTATTGCCTGTTACCAAAGTGCTGTAATAGACATGTGATATAACAATAAGGGATGAAATCCTGGCTCCACTGACATTAATGGGAGCTTTCCCATTGAGTTGAATGGAGCACAGATTTTTACCCTGGTAGGAAGGAAAGATGAATATATAAGAAAAGGAAGGAATCCAAGATGGCTGCAATGTACTGTCTAATGAAGCTGACATTAACAGCACAGTTAGAAAGCAAACAGATTGCTAAATTTTTCTTGGACATTTTATACCTAGGCACAACGGACTAAAAGGCAGGAGTAGTCATAGTTCTGAGAGTCATTAGTGTGCTTCAGTCAGACCTTTCCCCTTATCTTAAATGAATGAGAAAATGAACCAGAGATAGTTTCTGAAGGAAACCACTGCTGAGTAACACAAGTTTCACATATATTCTGAAAAAACCTTGTGTCCATGAAATGACAATTCATCCTTACAACAGCTCCTGACTTGTCATATTCTAATAATTTCTTAATAATCTAATACAAACAAACAAAAATTTATCTGTCATCTCTTAGCAAAGAGGCTTAACCATATCAAATGGTGTTTGTTCTGCAGGTGAGAAATGCAGTGATGAGCTAAAAACTGGTGAAGGGAACAATCCCACATGTTCTGATGGAGATTTTCACACTCAGCAAAAATCTTTTAGAAGATTTTGTTTGGTTTATGATAGATAAATGGTATTAGAAAGGAATGGTGCAGGAACAATAACAATGCTGAAACTTCATAAATGGCATTTCTATTTATTATTACTCAATAACACCACAGATGTGCCCAATACTTTACATAAACAAACATTGGAGTCCCTAGATTCAAAAACATCCCACCCCTGCAATCAGATCTACTACTATGGACCCTTGCCCAAGAGCAGAGCCCCACTTGATGGCCATGCCATCAAGTCCCACTCAAAGGGGATGCTGTAGTTATCAGAGCCTAGGGTGAGCATTTTGTGAGCCATGGTATGCGATGGTCTCAGCAGAAGGCCTTAGATTCTGGAACTCCTTAATGCAAGAGATCAGGATGAGCCCTGTTCCCATCAGGAAAGAGCCACCCTTTCACACAGCAATCCATCAGTACCAAGGACAGAAGAACAGCCCACAATATTTTTTTCATAAACTATAAAAAGAAAAAGGGGAAAAGCCCTGAATAGAGGAGAGTGGTGTTCTTCATGAACAAAGAGCGTGTGATCATTAATTCCGATCCCACTTGCAGGGGCTTGGCTATCAGCTCTGTATGACACTATTTTCTTAACACTGAAATAGAACAGAGTACTTTAAGGATGAAGTTTAAGTTATAACTATGGATTTCCTCTCTTTTATAACTCTGTGGCATTTAAAAGCTGCCTGTAAGTCTCCAGGTTTCTTGTTTGTGGCCTGGGGGAAGGAGGACAGGAAGAATCATTATGAAGCAGAAAACACTCCATCATGGGCATGCATGAGATTTGAGATGTCTGTCTCCCTCTCTCTCTCTATTATGGCTATCAGATAAATAGATATTTTGGCACATGGGCTAATTTTGTCCAAACTGTGTTACTTCCCAAAGTGGTGATAAAGACACTGGGGATCCTTTTCTTATGTATGCTTTAAAAAGGGAAATTTGACACAATCCACAAGGATGGCACTGTGTTTCAGAGAGACAAGGTGGGTGGGTTAATATTTGTTATTGGACCAACTTCTGTTGGTGAGAGAGAGAAGCTTATACGGGTACTCAGAGTGCCCCAGCTAAATACAGAAGGTGGAACAGATTGTTTAGCATAAATAGTTAACACATATTTTTCTCTCATTAACAGAAGTTGGCCCAATAAAATATATATTACCTCACCCACCTTGTCTCTCTAATATCCTGGGACCAACACTGCATACTGTGTTCCATGTAATGCAGCCTCAGTTCAAGGATCTCTGAACTGTATTGGGTCATTTTTTCTGCCAGACACATGCACTTACTCTACATGATAAAGATACTAAAAAATGGAATAACAACGTGTTGAAAAATATTAACTAATATGCAACTAATAGGCTTTTAAATCTCAGTATCCAGACCAGGAGAGAACTGGTTGTTTCACCAATGTTTACTGCTGAGCAATTTTTCAGATCCTTATTCAAAAGCTGATTAAATAAGTGATTAATAAAGGAAATGGTGAAAAAACTCATCTTCATTACTATGGGAAAGTTTATAGGTTAATACAAATGAGTCCAATAGACAGGATGGCACCTCATTTAGTAAGTGCATCCATGCTTGTGAAAAGTCCCAGATTGACAGCCCTTAAGGCTGATGTCCTCAGTGTGTCCTCACTACAAATAATACTCAGGTGGTTGCAGCACTAACTTCCCACACATGCGGCCCTTTATCCTGTCAACTGTTACATTAATTATAACATAAAATCAAAATGATAACGTTAGAACAAAGCATTTTGATCTTACTGAAACTAAACATTTTGATAACGTCAAAAATAAGTATTTTATAATATTGTATTTAACCAAAAAATTGCAAGATTTAGAATTTTTATCCTGATTCAGGATAAAACCAAATTTCAAAACCTCAGAACTTCCCACAGGATGGAAATTCCTATCTTCAACCAGCTCTCTCCATTATACATGGACTTTCATTTTTAAGGGGCTCTCTCTATTATTATTCAGTGTTTTTAATACAATGGTGCCCCCGATAAATTCAACATGATTTGATGGCCATCAAGGGACCACAAAATTGTTCCTCAAGGTTTGCCAGCTTGTTTTGTGACTTGATGCATTGATGACACAGCAATGGATTCTTTTATAAATTAAAAAATACACAGTGAGGATGTAGATAACATTTTACTAGCTACTAACACCCATTTTAATGTAGGTGTGTTATACTCAGGGCATAAACTACCTAAATTCAATCTTCCCCTTTAAACCTAAACTTTTATTGTATTACCCTCACAAATTACACACACATACTGCAAATGTCCCTTCTGCATTTATTCCTAGTAAAGTAGTAATACTCTGCACTTTTGTAGCACCTTCCATCCGAGGATCTCAGCATGCTTAGCAAACATTAATTTAGCTTCACAACACCCCTCTGAGATAACTGAAGTACATAAAAATCAAGTGGAATTCAGCAAAATAATTTTGTGAATGAGCTCTTCAACATTTCCCAAGATTTCTACTACAGGGAATTCTTCAAGTTAAATCTATTTTTTTCAGGTTTGACACCACCACTTTGGTGTAACTTTCCTAGCAATTTATCACTTTTGCAAAGGGATGGGTCCATCTCCATTTGCGTTTTATAAGACGCTTCCATTACTGGGTTTGCCACAATGAATGCACGAAATGCCACAAACAATGAAACAAACTGGTGGCATAAACTGCAACAGAGACAATAGATCTGGGATCTAAACTGAACCAGGAATACTTTCAAAATGTGACCAAATCCAAGCTTAACAACCAAGTTGGCAGGAATTAATTTATACATGTCCATTTTCTGTTTTTAATATCCAGTCTTTTTTTTTTTAAACAAACTCTGGTGTTTGGATAATGAAAGCCAAAGAAACGTGGCCTTAGTGTGTTTATGAGACACAAACACACTAGGACAGTAAATACAATATGAATTGTGGTAAAGGTATTTTGGTCAATAGACACTTCATAGCCACCCTGTTGAACTCATAAATTAAAGCCCCTTTGGTCCAAATGACCAGGATGTTCCCCTAATCATGTTACTGCAATATTAATAAGGCTGTTTAATGCAACCAGTTTCTTCTAAATTGTCACATAAAATGTTGGTAAATGTCAGACATATCATTTAATGGAAAACTACGTTTTACTGCCTAAGGAGCTCAAGTGGCTGAGAGCATGCTGTAAATATTGCAAAGTTAACAATGACGCTCTTTTCTGGGACAAAAGAGTAATGTCACCCCAAACCCTTCTTCTATAAGGGTGGTGTCTAAAACTGATTATTTTCTATTCCACCCTGCAATTATTTCAATCATCTGTGAAAGTTATTTAGAGCAGCTCAATTCTTTACCATACAAATATAAAAATTAGGTCTCATGTTTTTATAAAGGGACGCGCTGCGGTCAACAGGCATCAACGACCCCCGCAATAACCTCCTCCCTCCTGATCCGGAAAATGCTATGAACAGCTCTTCCAAAATGAGGTAGAGAATGTTCCAGAAAGCTCCAGCTCATGCAGAACAGGAGAGAGGCCACTTCAACAAGATCAAACCAATGGCTGAACTGAAGCATAAATGAAATCCCAGTTCATCCATTGTATGGTCTTCCAACCTCAGCATACAGGTATATCTGGCTGTCCTGCCACGCTGCCTCCCAGCCTGCTTCACTCCTGTGAGCCAGAAGGATTGTGACAATTACAACAATCCAAGTCTTGGAAAATGGAGCCAACAGGTAGACGTAGGGGCTTGTGATACAGTAACTCCTCACTTAACGTTGTAGTTCTGTTCCTGAAAAATGCGACTTTAAGCGAAACGATGTTAAGCGAATCCAATTTCCCCATAAGAATTCATGTAAATGGGGGGGTTAGGTTCCAGGGAAATGTTTTTCACCAGACAAAAAAAAAAACTATATTTTATATATAAAATATAGTTATATAAAATATAGTTTTTTTGTCTGGTGAAAAACATTTCCCTGGAACCTAACCCCCCCATTTACATGAATTCTTATGGGGAAATTGGATTTGCTTAAAATATATATACATACATACATACATACACACACACACACACACACACACACAATACGTTTTAAACAAACAATTTAATACTGTTCACAGCTATGATGATTGTGAAGCTTGGTTGAGGTGGTGAAGTTAGGGGGTGGAAGAGGGTGGGATATTTCCCAGGGAATGCCTTGCTGCTAAATCAGTGATTCTCAAACTTTTGTCCTGGTGACCCCTTTCACACAGAAAGCCTCTGAGTGCGACCCTCCCCCCCATAAATTAAAAATACTTGTTTATATATTTAACCCCATTATAAATGCTGAAGGCAAAGCAGGGTTTGGGGTGGAGGCTGACAGCTCACGACACCCCATGTAATAACCTCATGACCCCCTGAGGGGTCCCGACCCCCAGTTTGAGAACCTCTGTGCTAAATGATGAACTAGCACTCGGCTGAGCCCTCAAGGGTTAACACATTGTTGTTAATGTAGCCTCTCACTCTACAAGACAGCAGGAATGGAGGGGAGGGGAGAAAGCATAGCAGAGACAGACACCTTGTGTGTGGGAGAGAGAGAAATGCACACTGCCCCTTTAAGTAAGATGACCCACTCTTAAATGCATTGTCTTTTTAAATAGATCAAGAAGTTGAGACAGTAGCTGCTGCCCCAGGCTCTCTCTGTCTCTCTGTGGAGAAGAAGGGGTAAGCGGGGTGTAGGAGCGGGGGGGGGGACACCCTGACATTAGCCCCCCCTTCCCCACCCACACAGCAAGCAGGAGTCTCGGGGAGCAGCTCCAAGGCAGAGGGCAGGAGCAGCACATGGCAGAGGGGGAGGGACAGCTGCAATTGCTAGCCTACTGGCAGCTGCTGCACAGGGAACTTAGGGGAGTGGGGAGCTGATGGGGGGCTGCCGGACTGGTCCACCCTGGTTCCAAGCCCCCACCAGCTAGCTGCAACAGGCTGCTCTTCCTGCAAGCAGTGGACAAAGCAGGTGGCTGCCAAACGACGTTAGAAGGGAGCATTGCGCAACTTTAAACAAGCATGTTCCCTAATTGATCAGCAACGTAAGAACGCAACAAGGTTAACCGGGATGACTTTAAATGAGGAGTTACTGTATGTGAACCAAACCAAAGCTATTAGGACAAATGTTAGGCTTACCAACCTTGACAATGCTCCTAAAAAATACTGTCAGGGTGAAGGCTGGGTGCCAAAGTTTACTCTTTGCAAAACAGGAAGGCCTATTCTGTATGATACTAGAAAGAATGTGGATATATCTTGATTCTGAGTTTGATTAGATTTCTCTGCTGAGATGCTTTGCTTGCAATGGTATCCATGAACAATACATAAAGACAGAACTGGACTTTGGCAGAAAGTTTTTCCACTCTGGTTTTTAACCCAACACATAGGCAGGAAAATCCTCTTTTCTGACCATATAACTTAACTATGGCAATGGTAAAGCAGGAAATACCTTCTTATATCTTATTCATCTACAAGAAGCAGACTCAGTTCACACACACTACATAGGGAAAGCCTGAAAGTCTGGCTTTCTAAGCCTGGTACTGAGAAATGACTCCTAACAGTCTGGATGGCATTATTTCTTATTCCTACAAGCTGTTGGCTGTTCTCTGTAGTTGGAGCTACCATACGCTTAGGGGATGGGGGAAAAGAGGCTCTCTGCTCTCTTCTAAATCTTTGCATGATAATATTCAGAAATTAATTTCCATTCCCAAAGGCCATAACTACTGGTGCAGAAACTGACTAGAAACTGACAGCTGGAGACTTCAAGGGAGGTCCTAAAAAGAGGCATGGGGTTTTAATAAAATCATTGTACTGAATCACTAACTTTGGATCCCACTTGAATGAAAGGGAGAAACTAAAAATAAGTGAAGAGGACAAATTCCTCGCATTAGTCCTGAGAAACAGGCTTCTCACAACAGTTGAAAAGCAGTCTAGGATTGTGTGTGAGTGAGAGCCAAGACGCCTTTCCTTGCCTGAGTAATCCTCACTGTCCTATTGAAGGCAATGGGATTTCTCACATGAGTAAGATTGTGCAGAATAGATCCCCAAGTTTGTATCTAAAGCAATACATTGGAACCCCCTTTTAGCAACAGCAGAACCCAGGGAAATGTTGCCCCGTGATGCTGGCAGACTGATGTTACTGGTATCTATCACAAACAATTTACAGGACGAGCCTTATTTCATTCATTAGCCTAGCTTCTCAATATTTTTGCTATTAGTCAATGTTAGTTTCTAAAACCCCTCAAAAATCAGACACAAATGCAGGTTTGTGACCCCAGTTTCACAGTGTGGGGTGTTTCTAAGGTTTGTAACCTACAGGACCCATTCGATCACCAGCTACTGGATTTTCAGGTGAGGAAAATTGTCAAGGACACTTTCTGTCACCTGTTCTTGGTAAGGAAATTGCAATTTTTCCTTCAGATTCAGGGCCTCATTACAGTTAGGACTTTTCCACCTCCAGGTTAGGTTCCCAGAATCATGGGCAATAATGGATAGCTCTTTGCTATGTTAGAGAACATAATGTAAATCAGACTGCAGGGTTTGTACAGGTAGAACAAATGAAAATGATATTTACAAACCACAATCAATCATTTTGGCATCAGCCCTAAATTAAACAAAATACATGGGCTGTGTCTGAGCTTCAAAGAACTTCAGGTCTGCTCTCTAGCAGTGTCATAACACACACATTAAAAGCACCATGTACTGTGTGTGTCCAAACGAGAGCACATGTTTTCAAGAAGAAGTGGCATCTAAGCCAGGACCAATATGTTTAACTGTCAAGATACACGCAGGAGTGACACCATCTCAGCAGATCTGTCACTGCTGCTAAGCTTCCCAATCTGCTCTCAACAGAGCAGCAAGTCACATAGTGGCTGAGACTGGGGTACGAGGGAAAGTGCCAGTTACCATAAGGTTTTCATTTGCTCTCCCGAAATAGCAATACACTTAAAACATAGAAGCATTACTGGCTGAGCATTCTCTAAATATTTAACTTTAGCAAGTAACAAGAGGATCTGGATTGTGTGGGCTGTTCAGCATTCTCTCTCTTCATCAACCCTCAAGCAGGTCCTTATTCTATTACCTGAAATATTCCACCAGCTAGAAGAGTACTGATTTGCTTCCAAATAGCTAATTAAACTTTTCCTCCTGTGGGCCTTAGTAAAGAAGTTGCTTTTTTATTTGTTAACTCTTAAAGTTAAATTGTTTGTTGTTTAGCTGTAGTTTGTATACCATTATCATCGCGCTGTGTTGCTAAATTGGTAGCTGAAGGCCTGTCATATGATGGCATGCAAACAATATAGCATGTGCCAGCTTTGATTATTCCACATGTCAAATCATATTCCTACTTTTCAACATCCAGACTGGTGCAAAACATGCGCCTGTTTTTCTTGTTGTGCCTTTGCACCTCCTCAGCACTGTTGTTGATGGCTCATAATGGCAGAAGAATCAAATACTACCATTTTCTTCCAGCAGAAGGGAAAGAATGAGGTAGTGAACAGAAAACACCCTTGCCACAACCTATTACTTTACTAAAGAAACCTGAGCTCAGAAAAACTGCAGAAAATAATATTTGATGGGGTAAATAGATGCTATTCCACTGACTTCAGCATAAGTGGGTGTAACGCCACTACAGGTTACTTTACTCACTTGCCTTCACAGTAAGAAAGCTGCAATGGCCTGTGGCAATTAGTCACCAGACACCCAATTTCAGATACCAAGGCCATAAGTGGTACCTATAACATCTGAGTTACAGTGAAAACATACTTCTTTGAAACCCCTTACCATTAACCTACTGTTTACTCTACACATTTTAATGCTTCACAGCTAAAATAAATTGACAGAGAATACAAAGAGTTTAAATTCCAACAGTTTAACTCAAACCACATTCCACACATGTATTATTTTCTATTTCTGTTCATTTTTAAGTGTGGATGGTGTTCCGATACCATGGTGCACTGGGTGCCTAGCTCCCATTGGTGCCTTTGAAAATCCCCCTCTCCCATGCTACAGGGTGATTGTGGATTGGGGCGGGGAGGGGAGGAAGAGGTTCACAAGAGCATTTTGGTTCTAAGCAGTAGTGTATAATATGGAAAAGATTGAGAAATACTACAAAATACTCTACTGCAGTTGATTAGACCAGAGAAAGCTGTGAGGACGTCATGCTCATGCAGGACTGGGATCTCCATCTAGCGCTTTGAGTACGTTGGGAAATTAGTCTGTATTAAGGACAAAAGGCAACAAACACACACACTGGATTGTACATGCGATATCTGAAGGGGATGGTGCAGTCCCATTATTTCCCTCATCTCTGATACTCAGTGGATTTGCTTAAAAGTGTCATCTGTTTTGTGTCATGTCACTGGGTTTATTTAGCTGGAAATCACATTTGGTCCATTTCCCAGCCACATCTGACAATATCAGAGACCTGTGGAACTCATCCGGCAACAAAGACCCATCACCTAGGACAGCAACATTTGTTTTCTAGTTCTTCAAGAGGAGAAGGAATATGCAGAGTTGGTGATTGATGTGAGCCAGTTACTGCAGAGAAAACCAGCCCCTCCATTCCTCCAATCTCCCTGTGACAGGGTGCTGGGCACAAAGTGCTTAATCAGCCCCCTGGCACACCAGCCCTAATCAAGAGGAATGGATTGGGGCAGGCTAAATAGCCCTGCCTGCTTGGCCACTAGGAACAGCTGCCAGCCTCATTAGCCAGGGGCTATAAAGGCTGGCAGGAGGGAAGCCAGAGAGGGGGAAGAGAAAGGCCAGAGGCAGGGAGGGACTGGTGACTCTGGTCTGTTGCTGGTGAAGTCTGGCTGTAAAACCCTGTACATAGATAGTAAGCTGGTGGTGGAAAAGGACTACAAATAAAATACACGGGTGATTGCATTGACCTGAGGTGTCCCTGATTGGTTTTGTGAGGGCAGCAGGGGCAGAAGCAAGAGGGATCAAGCTGCACTTCACTACACCCCCAAAGAAAAGAGTGATCATAAGTCCTAAAGGCAGGAATTAAAACAGATACAAAAAAGGATGGCTCAATTTGGAAGTGGCAAGAACTGCCAAGATCAAGTGCTCCCAAGTGCCTTCCATTCAGACCACACCCTTCTGATGTCGCGTTCCAAGAGAGACATTTTATCTTGTAGAATTCGGCTCTACTTAAGTGCTCTCAAACATTCCAGAGGATAGATTTCCTGTAAACCATCCCATTAATTTCTTTTTCCGGTACTCAGTGGATTTTTCTAAGCTCTTGCACTGCAGCTCTCATGTGAAGAGTGATGAAGGATGCTTGGTGACTGTTGATTATGATAGTTTGACTGACAAGATTTTAGAAATATCGCATCTTTCTTATTTCTTGTATTTAGAGACAAACCACCCAATGACAGAAGTTATGTCTCCACTGAGAAACAGGCTTCCATAAGTCTTCATTTGCCTTGATATTCTTCCCCACTGTACCATTGGCTTCATCAGAAGATTAAAATCCAAAGCTGGTACCGTAGCTCCAAGCCTGAGACTGAAGCTAAAAAAAGAAAGTTCATCTACGTCAGCCCGAGTCATTCAGAAGAGCGTAGTCAATTCCTTCCCTTCACCAGCATGTTGTTGCACGACCTCAGGAGAAGATGGAAACTCTGATTCAGAGCCACAATCTATCTTCCTGGTCCCTCCCTGCTGGGGGTCGGGGTGGGAAGCGAGTGGAGGAGGGCAGAGAAATACCTGGCACAACATACGTCCTCGGTGTGCCAACCAGTGGGAGGAAAGGGGGAAATTGGTGTGAAGCCTAGACTATACCCATTCCCTGCCCCCTCCTGCCCGCATGCCAAGGGTGGGAGGCATGCAGCACTTCCCACAGAGGTACCTGTGCACCTGGCACAGTACAGACAGCTCTCTCGGAGGAGTAAGGAGCTGCCTTATGCTCTCCGACTTTCCTGTGCAGGCATACAGGACAGGCTGTTTTCTGGCCCTAAGCAAATATTTAGAAAATTAATTCCTTTTATAAAAGAAGAATCCGAACTCTGAAGAATTCCAAGTAGCCTGGGTTCATAGAATAATAGAACATCAGGGTTGGAAGGGACCTCAGGAGGTCATCTAGTCCAACCCCCTGCTCAAAGCAGGACCAATCCCCAGACAGATTTTTACCCCAGTTCCCTAAATGGCCCCCTCAAGGATTGAACTCACAACCCTGGGTTTAGCAGGCCAATGTTCAAGCCACTGAGCTATCCCTTCCATCCCTTCAACTGTTGCCCTCTCCCTCTTAGAAGGGATAGAAATCCAAAGTCTGATCGTTTATATTACTGGTCTTTTCTAAGAGAGGAAACAAAATTCTGCACATTGACCAGTTTTACCCGAAACAGAAAAAATAAAAAAAAAATAAAGGATCTTTTTGGAGGGACAAAAATGCTTTCAAACAATTTGAATGGCACCATATGCGTTCACTGCTCAAGGAAGCTAATTTAGTGATTTCAGAAGTCACAACTTTCAATCGGGGTAATTAAATACAGGAGCACATGATTCCATCTTACAATATCGCACAAATAAATGAACACACTTTACAGTAGATGCATCCTCAGGATTCTTTCGAAGCTGCGATGCATGTCAATATACGATGCCAACAAGCATCAACTTTTCATTTAAGTTTCTCTGTAGAAAATGGCTTTTTAAAATCATAGCTCTCCATATGCACAATCCATAATCCATTTAAAAATAACTCTTAGACAAACTCACTTTTCCTTGGCATCCTTAAATCGGGGAGGAGGGAGCACGTGGCTCAGAATGGTGGGGTTGCCTTTCACAGAAATACCACTGGCCGACAGTATATACAAAATAAAAATCACTCCCCCACCCCAAAATAAGTACTACCCTTTTACCCTAAAGGGAAAAAAATCCTGGTTTATTTATGTTCCGCCTCTTGCAGCAGAGCCACAAATAAAAATAACCTAATAGAATAACTTAACACAAATTCACAGAACTTGGGGGGGGGGAGGGGACATGGCAATATTTCATCTTGCATGGAGACTGAATTACTCTTCGCCTTTAAAGGACTTTGCTCTCTTTAGTTAATCCTGAGATTATTATACGGCAGGAGAAGGAAGTTTGAATTGTGTGTGCCAGAAGCTAACCTGTTCATTGGGTTCTACATATAATGAAATTAAGGTTCCGTTGATGATACTCTTCTTACCCATTTAGGGACAGATATAAAGCACACAAAAAATGTAAATACACTGGCTATTTTTTGTCTTTATATTTAAGATGAAAGGGAATTTATTCCATATTGATAATATTTTTAAAGCTAGTCTAAAAGAACAGACTTAGAAATTTTATCCAAAGTTGCAATTAATGCAGTGACTAATCCCATCAAAGAAACATTAATTGGTGTCTAGATGCTTTTTCATAGCAGCAGTAGGCCATAAAACTTAAGCCTTACCTCCTCCTGCCAGCATGTAGCTTCAGTGTTCATCAATAAAACTAATGCTATTCATTAAGTATGGGTGTAATTACCTACAGCTCTAACAAAAAATGACTGAAGTGAACATCAGTACAAATTTAGCATTTATGCCATGTTACAAGACTGTTTATGTGCTGCAAAAGAAAGCATTTTTGTAAGATCTGTTTTTAGAATTTATACTGAAATGTCCAATGCAAAGCACAGTAAAAAAAACTGCTGAGCAATTCTCCAACTGCTGGAGATATTTTCAGGCAGGATTAATTTCTGAAACCAGTTACTTTTGGTCACTGCTATTTTTTTAAAAAGGTTCCACTGCTGTAAAGTCACAGGTAATTTGGCATTCATATGGTCTGTCTTTTAAGTACTTTATTATAGCCCTGATCCATAAAAGCACTGATATACATGCTTAAATCTAGGAAAGCACTTAGGTCCTGCTGACTTCAATGGGATACAAGCATGTGCTTAAAAGCGGTTCCAAACAGAGATGCTTTCCTGAATCAGGCCCTATGTGACCATTGTATTTTAGCAGCAAGTTGTGCAGTGGTTCTTACATATTACAGTGTTGACATAAAAGACTTCTCCAAGGCATTTGGCTTGGTACCGCACAACATTTTGATTAAAAAGCTAGAATAATATAAAATCAACATGGCACACGTCAAATGGATTAAAAACTGATAGGTCTCAAAATGTAGCTGTAAATGGGGAATCATCATGTGGGTCTGTTTCCAGAGAAGTCCCACAGGGATCAGTTCCTGGCCCTACTAGAGTGACCAGACAGCAAATGTGAAAAATCAGGACGGGGGTGGGAGGTAATAGACAAAAAAAAAAAAAATACAAAATCAGGACTGTCCCTATAAAATCGGGACATCTGGTCACCCTAGGCCCTACACTATTTAGCATTTTTATCAATGACCTGAAAGAAAACAAAATCATGATTGATAAAGTTTGCAGATGGCACAAAAATTGAGGTAGTGGTAAATAATGAAGAGGGCAGGTCACTCATTCAGAGCAATCTGGATCACTTGGTAAATTGGATGCAAGCAAACGATATGTTTCTAAATACAGCTAAATGTAAACCTATACATGTAGGAACAAAGAATGTAGACATACTCACAGAATGGGGCACTCTGTCCTGGGAACCAATCATTCTGAAAAAGATTTGGGGGTCGTAATCGATAATCAGCTGAACATGAGCTCCCAGTGTGATTCTGTGGCCAAAAGAGCTAATGCGATCCTGGGATGTTTAACTAGGGATATCTCAAGCAGTAGTAGAGAGGTTATTTTACCTCTGTACTTGGCACTGGTGTGACCGATGCTGGAATACTGTGTCCAGTTCTAGTGCCCACAATTCAAGAACGATGCCCAAAAATAAAGTCATCATTGCTAAACAGCAGAGAAAAAGGGGTGGTTAGAGGCAAAATGGCATCCCTTAAAAACTGGGAGCCAAATCCTACTGAGGAAAATAGAGAGAGGCATAAACTCTGGCAAGTCATTAAGAAAGGGATAGAAAATATCATATTGCCTCTATATAAATCCATGGTACACCCACATCATGAATACTGCGTGCAGATGTGGTCGCCCCATCTCAAAAAAGAGAGATTGGAATTGGAAAAGGTTCAGAAAAAGGACAACAAAAATTATTAGGGGTATGGATTGGCTTCCATATGAGGAGAGACTAATAAGACTGGGCCTTTTCAGCTTGGAAAAGAGACGACTAAGGAGGGATATGATTGAGGTCTATAAAATCATGACTGGTGTGGAGAAAGTAAATAAGGAAGTGTTATTTACTCCTTCTCATAACACAAGAATTAGGGGTCACCCAATGAAATTAGTAGGCAGCAGGTTTAAAACAAACAAAAGGAAGTATTTCTTCACACAATGCACAGTCAACCTGTGAAACTCCTTGCCAGAGGATGTTGTGAAGGCCAAGACTATAACAGGGTTCAAAAAAGAACTAGATACATTCATGGAGGATAGGTCCATCAATGGGTATTAGCCAGGCTGGGCAGGGATGGTGTCTCTAGCCTCTGTTTGCCAGAAGACAGACAAGGCTACTGGGTTTGTTTTGTCTGGAGAAGAGAAGAACGAGGGGACATGACAACAGCTTTCAAGTACATAAAAGGTTGTTACAAGGAGGAGGGAGATAAATTGTTCTCGTTAACCTCTGAGGATAGGACAAGAAGCAATGGGCTTAAATTGCAGCAAGGGCGGTTTAGGTTGGACATTAGGAAAAACTTCTTCTCAGGGTAGTTAAGCACTGGAATAAATATCCTAGGGAGGTTGTGGAATCTCTGTCATTGTCACAGGTACGACAAACACCTGTCAGGGATGGTCTAGATAATACTTAGTTCCTGCCATGAGTGAAGGGGATTGGACTAGAAGACCTCTCAAGGGCCTTTCCAGTCCAACGATTCTATGATTCTAAGTGCAGAGTAATGCACACTGGAAAACATAATCCCAATTATTCATACAAAGTGATGGGATCTAAATTAGCTGTTACCACTCAAGAAAGATCTTGAAGTCCTCATGGATAGTCCTCTGAAAACATCCTCTCAATGGGCAGCAGCAGTCAAAAAAGCGAACAAAGTTAGGAACCATTAGGAAAGGGATAGATAAAGAAAATATTAGAATGCCACTATAGAAATCCATAGTACACCCACACTTTGAATACTGCACTGCAATTTTGGTCACCTCATCTCAAAAAAGACGACATTTTAGAAAAGGTACAGAGAAAACCAACAAAAATTATTCTGGGTATGGAACAGCTTCCATATGAGGAGAGTGTGAGAGTGCACCCCATAAGGCTTTATGGAAATATGCTTATGAATGTATATATGACATAACTGGAATATGTTTGATGCTACATATGCCATGTAACATATCTCTGTAAAGGTTATGATCTACTGAACCTATTCATCCTATCTGAATGCATGTATCATTTTTGTATTCGAGGTTATGAATATTGGCTGTGTACTTGCTTGATTTTTAAGTAGCCTTAGTAAAGCATTTGGTCAGCTTCTTGAGAAAGGAATGTGCAAATTAACTGCCAAATCAAGAAACACTTAACGAACAATGGATCTCAGAAGGCTCCAATCCACATAAGCAGTCTTCCTGGAGACACTCAAGATAGCATGTGGGCAATGGCTGCTGCCCATAAAAACTGAGTCATGCATGGACATATGACTTGCCCGCGTGACTCCAAAACTCCATCTTGGAGCTGGACTTTGCATAGGAGAGGGTCTCCACCCACAAGAGAAAGTCTATTTAAACCCCTGGGAAAACCCTCCATTTTGTCTTCAGGTGGCTCAAGAGATAGCCTCTCCACCCCAAAGAATACCTGAAAGAAACTGGAACAAAGGAAAGTAGCCACAGGGGGTGTGAGTGATTGCTGGACCCAGACTAGAAGGAGACTAGTCTGTAAAAGGAAGCTTACTGGAACACCTCTGAGGGTGAGGTTTTATCTGTATTCAGTTTTCTCACTGTATTAGGCATAGGCTTGCGTGTTTTATTTTATTTTGCTTGATAATTCACTTTGTGCTGTCTGTTACTACTTGGAACCACTTAAATCCTACTTTTTGTATTTAATAAAATCACTTTTTACTTATTATTTAACCCAGAGTATGTATTAATACCTGGGGGCGGGGCAAACAGCTGTGCATATCTCTCTATCAGCATTATAGAGGGCGAACAATTTATGAGTTTACCCTGTATAAGCTTTATACAGGGTAAAACAGATTTATTTGGGGTTTGGATCCCATTGGGAGTTGGGCATCTGAATGTTAAAGACAGGAAGACTGCTTAAGTTGCTTTCAATTAAGCTTGCAGTTTGTGGGACGTGGTTCAGACTTGGGTTGGTGTTTGTGGCCAGCAAGCGTGTCTGGCACAGCCAGGCAGGGCTCTGAAGTCCCAAGCTGGCAGGGAAAGCAGGGGCAGAAGTAGTCTTGGCACATCAGTTGGCAGCTACAAGGGGGTTTCTGTGATCCAACCCATCACAGAGAGATTAAAGAGACTGGGTCTGTTCAGCTTAGAAAAGAGACGACTGAGGGGGGTATGATAGAGGTCTATAAAATTGTGCATGGTGTGGAGAAAAAGTGTTATTTACCCCTTCACATAACACAAGAACCAGGGGGTCACTCAATGAAATTAATATGAAGCAGGTTTACTTCTTCACACAACACACAGTCAACCTGTGGATCTCATTCCCAGCAGATGTTGTGAAGGCCAAAAGTACAACTGGGTTCAAAAGAGAATTAGGTTTATGGAGGATAAGTTCCTCAATGGCTATTAGCCAAGATGGTCAGGGACACAACCCCATGCTCTGGGTGTCCCTAAACCTCTGAGTGCTAGAAGTTGGGACTGGATGACAGGGGATGGATCACTCGATATCTGCCTTCTTCTGTTCTCACTCCCTCTGAAGCACCTGGCGCTGGCCACTGTTGGGCTTGACAGACCATTGGTCTGATCCAGTATGGCCATTCTTCTGTTATCAGGTCATTGATAAATTGGAGAGGGTTCAGAAAAGAGCCACGAGAATGATTAAAGGATTAGAAAACATACATAAAGTGATAGATTCAAGGAGCTCAATCTATTTATCTTAACATAGAGAAGGATATGGGGTGACTTGATTAGAGTCTATAAGTACCTACACAGAGAACAAATCTTTAATAATGGGCTCTTCTATCTAGCAGAGAAAGGTATAACATCCTCCTATGGCTGGAAGTTGAAGCAAGACAATTCCTACTGGAAATATGTAAACTTTTTCTTTAACTGTTAGAGTTATTAACCACTGGACTAGCTTACCAAGAGTTGTGGTGGATCCTCCATCATTGACAATTTTTAAATGAAGTTTGGATGTTTTTCTAAAAGCTCGGCTCTAGGAATTATCCTGGGGAAATTCTCTGGCCTGTGTTCTACAGGTCAGCCAAGATGATCACAATGGTCCTTTCTGGCCTTAGAATCGATGCCTCTGTAAGTGCAATACAAGGGAATGGTAGGGAAGAATAATGCCTCGCAACGCCTGGATGTTGGAAAGCTTGAAAAGGCAGGTTTGTTCCGTTTTTTCCACTTTAACTGAACACTTTGTATTGGTTCCAAACCCTGTGATGAGAGTCACACTGTCGGTACGACTCAAACAACACAGGAGAAACAGCAGCACTAGCAACCTATCTCATAGAACTGGAAGGGACCCTGAAAGGTCACTGAGTCCAGCTCCCTGCCTTCACTAGCAGGACCAAGTACTGATTTTGCCCCAGATCCCTAAATGGCCCCCTTGAGGATTGAACTCACAACCTTGGGTTTAGCAGGCCAATGCTCAAACCACTGAGCTATTGGTGCGCAAGCCTCTGAGGTGCAGCTACAAAGGGAGCAATGAGGAGTGGAGACCTGGCCTGTGCTTTACCGTTGAGAGTTATCCATTACTCTACACTTACAGTAAGCGAATGCAGATTTTCACTGAAAACACAGGGGCATCATTTGCTGTGGGAGAAGAGAGCAGTTGTTCCCCAAGACCTTGATTTGTTCTCGCCCCGACTTTTCATGGGTTTATATGTTCCATTAGGTCTTCCACTTCTTGCTGCCCACCCTTTCAAAGATTTGGAACATTATATATTATATCCTGCAATTATACTGACACAATCCCACCGCACCCCCCAAGAAAACCCAGTGAGGAGCAACCCTTATTTACTGCTTTTGTTTCTTTATCTCAGTCAGAAATGAGTTAAAGTCCGAACACAAGGTGAGTGGGGAGCAAATTGCTATGGAAGGATGCAGCAGCTCAGAAATTTCATCATCTGCCTAGCAATGCCATGGATCCCGGGATAAATCCATAGCTATCACAGCACTGCTTTCCGAATGAAATCCGCCCAGGAGTTACATGCAGCTATGAATGTATGTGTAGAGCTTTGCCTACAGATCTCCACAAAAGCCTCCAAGACATAAAGGAGGCAGAGAGTGATGGAGCAGCTACAGATCAGGCTTTCAATTTCATAATAAAACTGATTGATATCAATAGGTTTTATTTATATTTTAAGTCCCATTTTTATGACGCTCCTGAAAAGAATGTAAATTTCAACTTTATTTTTTGCTTTGCGCATTTGCTCCTTGATTTAACTAGTAGATCAAATAGGGAACAGTGCAGGGACCCTGGAATTTATAGCCTTTCCTTTTTAGCAAATATTTATTTTATTGTAAAGTTTTACATAAAGAATCGTGGTTGAGGGAAAGAAAAGGGATCAGTGCCAGTGGTGCCACATTTTGATAACCGTCAGTGAATGCACAAAAGAATCACACCATCTCTCTCCATATCATGGGCCTATTAACTCCACTCCTAACTATGCTCTTGTTAACAGAGCAGGTCAAAAACATTCTGATGGAACAGTTTTCTGCAGGAAAATTCTGTTTGTTGAAATCAAAATGTTTGTGGGAACACAAAAATTTCAACAGAAAGAGTCGTTACAGTGGCAAGGGTTTTCCCTCCTGTTGCCAGCCCGAGAATTAGCCCCTACCCCTCACCCATAGTCAGTCCAACATTTTCATCCCCTGACATCCTTCCCATTCTCAGCTCAGGGGTTTCTGTCCCCACTCAAGTCTCACAGCATTAGGGTACAACACAAGAAAAAGGAGCCGTGCTGGGGAACTTGGAGACCCAGGACAGGCGGCCATGACTCCGGTATGTTCCCAAATCAGAATATGCCCTTTTGCAGGAAATACAAAGGTTTGATGTGTTCTGATTTCGAACAAAACAAAATTTAAAATTTTCAGAATTTCCCTCAGGACAGAAATTCCATTTTCCAGTCAGCTCAACTTATTACCAGAACTTGTACAGGCAAAACCAGGGCAGTTTCTATACCCATCTGTGACTTGTGCTTCTGCCTCCTCTTACCGGATATGTTTCTCTAGCAATCATGTTTCACATGGTACCCTATTTCATACATAAACTTATTTAGAGAAAGAACACAATCCACCAGTGTAGAAACTTTGCATTCTAGAGCTTAGAAAATTTTCTGCTGCGGTTTCTAGGTTAGTAATTTTTAACCATTTTGGTTATGTGACTAAATTCCATGTGCTTTGCTTATATAACAAGGACACACTGATCTGGGAGCTGTGGTGTATTCAGTCATTGTAGTTACTAAGTATTAGGACCCTAACTGAAAGCACACTGAAGTCAATAAACAGATTACCATTAACTTCAATAGACCACACCCTGAGCATACAGAGAGTTCCTCTGTCTAGGGTATTTCCTATATAGATTCTAAATCCAGAAGAAATTGTTTAAGGGTGGGTTTTTCAGAAACAGCCTTAGGAGCACAAGTCCCGCTGACATTCAATCAGACTTGTGCTCATTTACTTAAGCACTTTTGAAAATTCCTCCCTAAATCCCTTATTTTGGAATTCCACAACACAGGAAGTGGACAAAAAGCTCCACAATCCTTAGTGCAGGGGGCATGCAATCAGACATGTGCTTCACACAAAATATGTTCCATCATTTGAATTTTCTCCTTTCCCTCCCTCCCCCCCATTATTTTTCTCCCACTCAACATGAAGTCCTGGCCCCCTGAAGTCAATAGTAAAACTCCCAATGACATCCGGAGGGCCAACATTCCACTTTTACAGTTTATTTTACAATGACAATCTCTGGAACTGGACCATTCCAAAGCAAAATTGAGAAATCATGGTCAGGTTTTCATAGTCTCTGCCATCTGAGTAATTCTGAACTTTGGTAAATTGCTATGTTATTTTCTGCCAATTAAATTACACCAAGTGTTTACACCTTTAGAAAGGGAACACAAAAGTACATCCTTTTCCTAACATGACCATAAAAGCAATCTCCTTTCTTTCTAATGAAGCAATATGTCAGAACTAGTTTTTAGCATTAGGCTCACTAACTAGGAATATACTTCTGGAAACTTGTAGAATCCCACGGTTATACATTTAGTGCAACTGTAGTGCAGGCTAACAATAGTATCATGAACATTTTTTCTTTCCCATAACTGGATAATATCAGATGTTGATAATTGTATCTTTACATCAGGTTTGAAAATTTTCTAGAAACAATTTTTATGGACTTCCCAGTATACCAAGCAATTGAAACCTCTTCATAACGATTTAGGACTGAAGCTGGGATATTAAAATCGCCATTAAGTGGAATGCACATGAAATACTAAAAGTCTTCTGATGAATAATTTCTTGTTATAATGGCATGCTATAGACCTAAATCTTAGTACTAGACATGAAAAAAGACAGTTAAATCAACTTTGTCCATTTAAATATAATTTTAAGAGAACTAGAACCCATCTCTTTATTGCTCAACAACCTTTAGCAATTTCTTTTGCCCTCATTTATTTCTTGTTCCTATGGGGATGCGGTTTGATTTATTGAAAATTAGTTCTTACAGCCAGTGAATGCTTTAAATTGTTTTCATATAAATCACTCAAATATCTGTTAGTGCACCTAGGAGAGTCCCTGTTTGATCTATATTTTCAAATTTAGCTACAGGGTTTCCAAACCTGCTCTTTGTGTTAACAGTCGTTTCGAGTTATTGATTGCTCTCTCCATGGAAACAAGTCATTATCTCAAGGACCTAGGGCTCCAATTAACTTTTAAAAACTTATTTTAACAAGGCTTAACTCTGTATCTTATTATGGTGCATTGTTTGGATTCCAAAAAAATTTTTTTTTTTTTTTTTAAACACAAAACCAGGGGTGATGGATGGGGTGTTTTTGAGGGGTGGAGGGAAAACGCAAAATATTTTCTCATTCTACATAAAATTACACCATTGTTTTCCCTTTTTCTAGAACACAAAACAAGATTCAAAATATTATCCTTTCCACATATTTTTAGATTTTAAGCTACAGTATTAGAGCCTTCAAGTGTCCTCCTTCTATATTGAAGACATACAGTACCACATTTTTTATAATCAAACTGGAAAAATGTCTAATGCACTTTGCAAAATAAATGCTGTTAGGTATGGTTAATTTTGTTTGGGATTAGTCTTCAACAACAGTCTTTAGGTGATCATTGCAGGGAGCTCTGAGATAGCTCAAGGAGAAAGCAAAACAGAAAGGGAGAACCTTCAAAAATGAAGCTGGACAATTAGACCCCAGTGCTCCAATAATCTTTCTACAAAGAGAAGTCTCTGAACTAGATAGAATCATCAATTTGAATATAGTACAAATTTCTTTACACCATTGAGGTGTTGTGTGCAAATCCATAAATTCCATTGAGAGCAGTTAGGGAAACACACTGCAATTTTAGTGTCTTTTAATGTATCGTAGGTACATGAAGTGCAGTAGGTGTTCTTTTCCTGCTGTCTTTCCTTTCAGATTCCTCTCTAGTGCAGAAAATCTTGGGGTGCTTTTAAAAAGAAATCCTCAAGGCATGTCTATAAAGCAGCAGGAAATAATCCCGCTATACTAATAAATGTATATAAAGGATCATATGTAGAAATCTTTTTAAAATTGAGATTGCTTTGAAAGACTGAGATGATGTACACATTGAAAGATGTTGCCCATACATTTGCCAAAAAATGATAGGATATTAATCTAAGATTTAGGAAACTGTAAAAATCACAAATATTTAGATATGTGCCTTACATTCAATACCTGTCTAAATGTACCCATTATAACCATCAGCTCACACTGTAGTTAATATTGTGCCAAGAGAGGGATGGAACAAAAGCAATAGCTACCAGAATTCTCCCATGGTCAGTATGGAGATGGGGTTATTTCTTGCCTAGACAAAGGTATTTATTTTTAGAATCAGTAAATACTGTCAAAAGACCATCAGTCACTATTTGCTAAAATTGTGAAACCAACTGCTTTGGCTATGCTTGGTGTTGCTTTGCACAAACATTTTGGCAATCGAGTTTACCAACACAGAGGTTTGTAGGAAGTGAACCTCAAAGTCACCCACACGAGTATTTGTATGAACTTAATTTTAAATTTGCACATGTGAGAATTCATACCAGAAATCCTTGCCCGCACATCCAATGAAGGAACAGAAACAGTGCCTTGTGGCTAATCTTACCAATTGCAGCTAACCAATTAAGCTTCATTAACAAATATCAGATATTCACAGTGGCATTGGAACATTTTTTTTAGTGGGGGTACCGAAACCCATTGAACAAAACTGTAAACCCGGTATATGATGGAAACCACTTCAAGCCAGGGGTGCTGCTGCCCCCCAGCTCCCTAAGTTCCAGAACCCCGATCACAGGATGATGCTGGATAGTTTCCCACAGAATTTAATAAAATTTGTAAAATATTAAATATTTTAAAATAAATAATAACGGTGACAGATGTGCAATCTGCTTGCGGTGATTCCTCATGTAGAAAAAAGGAGGCTAAATTCATTGGATAAATTATTCATTGTGAATTGTTCTGAGGTTTAAAAAAATATTTTGTCAAATTGAGTTTTCGTAATTTATTGTCCAAGTGTCCTCGAAGGGGAAAGAAAATCAGATGTTCCAAATGATGATAATATGCCAACGCTCCAACCAGTAGAAATCATCTTGTTTCCACTTTCAGGAAGTGTTCTCAGAAACCTGGAGGTCTAATTTTTCATCCCATATTTTACAGTTCAGAGTAAGCGATGGAGGGCCTAATTCTCTTCTCTCTCACGCTGGCAATGCAAACAGTTCTTTAAGACAAGTCGCGGTAAATAAAATTTAAGCCCAGTTTAAGGCTTCTTTACACTGCCATAGAGGGATAAGGGACATTAATGTAAATAAGAATCACATCCAGGAGCTTCACATGGAATTATCGGAGATATCTGCACAATGAGATGTAAATGAACCGGACACAAAACCTCAGTCATTGTCCCCAACATTGGGATCCCAATGTGGACTGTGATATTTCCATGCACCTCTTTAGATTTTCATTGACAAGAAGGTGTGAGTAACGGTAGGGGGGGAAATTAGCATGGGGAAATAGTTTTTAAGACTGGGAGTGGATGGGTCATTACACAAACTAAAAACTATTTCCCCATGCTAATTTTTCTCCCTACTGTTACTCACACCTTATTGTCAACTGTTTGAAACGGGCCATCCTGATTATTACTACAAAAGTTTTTTTCCTCCTGCTGATAATAGCCCTCCTTATTTGATTTGTCTCATTAGAGTTGGTATGGCAACCTCCACCTTTTCATGTTGTGTGTGTGTGTGTGTGTGTGTGTCTTCCTACTGTATTTTCAACTCCATGCATCTGATGAAGTGGGTTTTAGCCCATGAAAGCTTATGCCCAAATAAAATGGGTTAGTCTCTAAAGTGCCACAAAAGGACTCCTCGTTCTTTTTGCTGATACAGACTAGCATGGCTACCCCTCTGAAAACTGATTTTTCTGTTGCACAATTATTAACAACAGACTAGTAGATCTGGAACAATCTGAGGATAGTATTTATACAGGAGATATGGTAACGAATGGCAACCTGAAATTCAAACATTAGTTCAACAAGACTTTTGGAATAATCCACTACTATGATAAACCCACCCTCACATTTATAACTAAAAACCTTATGTAGTGAGATATATTTTACTAGACCATCATTTTGTCATTTATCAAACAAAAAGAAAGGAAGAAAAGCACTTTAAAATTTCCCTGGAATTTGTTCTGTAAACAACTTCCAATGATCAAAATTTCATTAAATTTATACTAATTTAAGATACAAGTAAATTAGGACTACAATTTACATACAGAAATCTAGTTACTATAGCAGCTGTTTACTTGAAAGTGGGTGCAAATGTCTCCAAGATATAGGGAGGGTGTCACACACCTCAGTTTTCAGTTTGGAGAAACAGAACAGCCAGACTGGGTCAGACCAAAGGTCCATCTAGCCCAGTCTCCTGTCTTTCGACAGTGGCCAATGCCAGGTGCCCCAGAGGGAATGAACAGAACAGGGAATCAGCAAGTTGCCCATTCCCAGCTTCTGGCAAACAAACAGAAGCCAGGGACAAAATCCCCCTGCCCATGCTGGCTAAAATGGTCCATCAATGCTTTGTCTGATGGAGTTGAGTCCCCAAGAGCAGCCAAATTCCCCTACTGTTAGCACAGGAGGAGCATAGCTTGGTGGACAGAATCCAGACTCTTGGATTCTATTCCCAGTTCTGACATTGTCTCATTGCCCAAAGTCACATAGTAATTTAACAGCTGTGTGCCTCATCTTTTCCATCTGTAAAAGGAGACGGTACTACATGGGAGATTATGTAGTGCAGAGGATTTGTGCAGGTTAGTATCTGTAAAACTGCCTTACAAGCCTATGCTAAACGGTGCTAGAGAAGAGCACAGCAGTGCTATGGGAACAAATCTCATCTCACGAAGCCCTCGGGGCACAGAGCTGTAACTAGCCTGTGTGGCCCCACACTCACAGATGCATCAACAGAGCCTGCAGGAGATTCTCCACATCCTCTGAAGCTGCATACAGCTCATGGAGCTGCCCGGCAGAAAGGCATAGTCTGTGACCAACCCCAACCTACTGCCTTACTCCACTAACCAACTGGAGGGGAGACATTGCAATTCTGCTCCTACTGCTCTCCTGTGAGATCCAGCCAGTTTGGGAAAAGAGCATGACAGCAGCACACGCACAAATCATCTGAAACCAGTAGCTACACGTCACTAGGCATACCAATAGCACGCACATGTTCGGTCAGGGGCTCACAGGGTGCTTACACGGGGCTCTGTTTGTCAGCCCCAGCCCATCTAGCCCCACTCCGCCTCCAAAAAAAGGGCGCCAAATTTTCCCTAAGGCGGGCCTGGGACTCAGACAACAGAGGACTTGATTGTTCAGCAGCTGAAGAGCCGCATTAAACTGCAGATCAATCAGAACACAGATCGGCAGGGGGAAAAAGGTAATTTATAATTAACAGTCAGACACAGGTGACATGACACTAGGGGAGGGCTTGTGGAGCTACAGCCACCCCAAAATTGGCCTTAGCTCCCCCTCCCCCGTAGCCACCCAGGGCAAAGGTAAAACTTTACAGAGGAGTAAGGGTGGCTCTCTGGCCGCCCAGCTCTGAAGGCAGCTCTTGGTTGCGTCCAAAAGGAGACTGGGAATGTGCACATGCTGCCTGCCTAACAATGTTTGTGCCGATTGTGCCTCCCCTAACCCATGTGCCCACAACACAGGGATCAGCCACCGTTACAGTCCTTGCCGCCTCCTGAACGCAAGAAGCATTCCCATTTAGTGCTTGCCACGGCGTGGAGCAGAGTCAGGGAACACATGCTGCAGTGGGTGTCCTCCCCAGGAAATGTCCCGCACACCACACCAACGCAGGACAGGAATGAACTGCCACAGTCTGCACAAACAGATAACAGCCGGATGCATTTCAGGACAATTGGTTTTAATGTATATCTGTCTCACTATGGCTATATGAGCAATCCTCTCTCTCTCTCTCCATATGAAACCGTACAGACAGCCACTGTCTACCAGCTTCCATAGCTCATTCCAAGCCCCTGAAAATTAGTTTTAAAAAGCAATGCAAATGTGGATGGACCTTGGGCTACCGCAGAGCAGTGCAGAGGAGAGCTTGGTAATAAGCATTCAGGGATTAAACAAAACTGAGGACAAGTTCTGCATTCAACATGCCATGCACAAAATATCTCAGCAGAAGCAGCTGTCAGAAAATGAATGAACACATTTGACCTGACGCGGCTGGAAAGAAAAAGAAAGTCAATGAGGTGACATCTCTTCAGCTGGTGACAATGCAACCGGCTGGTCATGCCAAGTTAGGGAGCTTGGGATGGGCGCTCTGTTTAACCCTGTGTGATGTGATGGATCTTCTCAGCTGAGCTCTGCTAAGAGTCCAGTGTAACTATTGCTGGCCTCATTGTGAGGGAGGCCGGACAGGCTCCTTGCCTAGCCTGGAATAAGATGGCTTCTTTCATTTCAGTTGTTTACAGCCAGGATCTGCCGGACATCAATTTATTTACTTACCCCCAACCCCATGAAGGAAACTACTTCCACACAAGCCACTAGAACCGGCGAAACCTATTTCAGTGCATGGCATTACATAGCACTTAAGCGCCAGTCTGGGAGTCCTGTCAAAATGCAAATGTAGAAAGCCAAAGTCATAGTCCCTTGATTAGCAAAGCAAAAAGCTGATGAAAATGAGCACAGCACTAATGAAAACGCTGGGTGAGAACAGAGTGCTGCTAACCAACCTTCAACGGCTCTTTTTCCACAGTCCAAAAATATTTTACGCAATGTAGCAACCTAATTAAAAACGTTGATTTACACACAAACTTGTTTGATTGTTGATTAATACTAATTATATACACAAATCTGGGCTGACCCCGGAACAGGAGGTGTTCAACCTGTCACAAATCAGGCTCAGAGGATGGGTGTTTTTAGCCTCCAGCCGAGACATATCAGCTGTTTATAGGCATAAAACTCAGTGTGAACTTTCTCTGCATCTTTATTCAGACAGTGATACAAGATTTCAATCACAATTTAAAAGATATGATGGAGCACATGGCCCAATAGCAGTCCACACTGAGCAGTTGTCATGGCAAAGTCTCCATACACATTCGGGCACAGCACACACAAGTGACTAAAAGGGAGCCTGGGGGGGGGTCTCACAACGTACGGAAAGTCTCCCCCCCTTCACAGATTTATCTTTTAAACAGAGGAGTTAAGCTGTTTGTTTTATGGACTGCAGCCTGGATTCAGCGTGTGCCTAACCCTCCACACATGAGCAGTCCCAGTCAGTCCATTGATTGCCATGGGGCTATTACTCATCGGCTATCATTTAGGCACACGTTTAAGTACCTGGCTGAACCAAGGCCTGTATCAGAACTTCACAAAAAAGTTCAGTCCCTCCCCCTCCCATCTTCAAAATTAACCTCAAGATGATACCGATTTATGTCAATTTAGTAATGACGACAATGCAATAAACTGGAATCCCAGACAGTGAAAATAACCACATAATGCCTTCTTTAGAGGAAATCTGTTCTATATTCCCAATCAGACTTCATTAACACAAACTATTCCAGTAGAACATAGTAATCTAATTATGGTCTGTAAAATATGAAGGCCCACAGTGTCATGCAGAATTAAGAGTAAACTAGTCTTAGTAAATGAAAGGGGGACGTATTTTATTTGTATTTTTCTTACTGTGATTGACATAATGAAATATTTATCTTGGGTGACATACGGATACTAGCCTGACAAGTACATATGTACATCGTGAAAAACATGTTCTATTATCTGCCAGAACTAAAACTATATGATACCTTGCAGGCCAGCTTCCCAAAATCTTACCTCTGCACATCATTTGGCATCAATATCAAACCAAAAATAAGATGGTATCCATCAGTTCAATTTGTTATCCAAGTATTTTTTTACTTCAGAGTGTAAAACACACAAGACACGTTCACAAACAGCACCTAAAGCTGTCTCAGCATGGCATACTTCTGACTGATTGTACAATATCTTTGACTTGTTCTAAAGTATTTTAAATCTAAAATGACTCGCTCTCTCTTTTGCCATTTTCACATTCTAAAGTCATAAGATAAAGTCTATGCTGCAATTTATTCAGAATACCAGCATTCTTAATACTGATCTATTCAGTATACTCCCTGCACAGAAAAACACAGAAACATAACTCAGGGAAGCTGACACACAAACTTCTGAATTCGGTGTCCATCAGTAGACTGATACTTGCTGAGAATTTGGCTCAGGAAATATTTTCAAATATTCTGCATTCTCCGTTTTTATTCTGATTATGGTTTAACACCATGCCTACCCTTTTTGGCAAATTGCCTGTATACTGAATATATGAACATCTTAATGGAATTGTGTTATCATGCAGATGTGACCAACTGTTCAAACAAGATACTGTATGTAGGCTGCTTACTTGAAGAGTTAAGCAGGTGACTTATACACAGAAAAAAATAGAATGTTATTCCAATATTTAATTTTTATGCACTCATGAGACTATTCCAAGTGTTTTAATGTTATTCATCTTATATCTCAATTATTGATTTTATACAATTACCATAATACAAAGTTGTCACAAATTAAAAGAATTTCTCACATGAATCAACAACTTCTCCGTCTTTCCCCTTCCTCTTCCCCTCCCCTCCAAAAAAATTCAGGCCACGGGGAACAAAACAAAACATACAAAAACACAAACTCCAAACAAATAAGCAAGCAAATCTAAATGTAAACAGCAACTTGAGATATTTTGAACTATTAAGTGTCCCTCACTTATGCTAGGATCAGTAGCTGCATTTCATGATAAAGCTGCTAACAACCTATAGGTTTTATGCAAGACTGATTATCTATTATAGTATAAACACAATTGTTTTCATCAAACCTCCATCTTTTCCCAGACCTTTTCAATAGAAAGTATTTCTTACCTTACATAAATTATAGTAGGGTTTATTTAGGATTATCATTTAGTTGAAATTACTGATTTTCACATGAATTTATCTTGAACTAACTTTTAAGCAACATACCCTGATTTAAGATCATGCAAATTAATAAGAATCCTTTTTAAACTTCATGTATCCCTCCCAATGTTGTAGGTGGTACTATCAATTTCTAAATTTAGTACAGTATGCAAAGGACATTAAGATATATGCTTGCTGTATTTGCTGTAGTATAAGCAACATACTGTGGGAGAATGGTATTTTAAATACCTGGTATTCATTGCTTTATTCCTTTTCCCCCTTTCTTTTGTCAGCAATTGGTATCATATTACAGCTGGGTAATTACTGCCCTTCACTTACCACCACCAGCAATGCTACTGTAGAAGAAATTTAAGGTGTTTTGTTAAAAAAAAATATATCATACTTGGTACCTTCTTGCCAAAAATAAAATCCCCTAATGCTGGATATTATTAGATCTGATTACACATTTGTAACATTTGCCTGTCATGCACCCTCCACTGCCATTTGTGTAATATGCTTTCAATTCAACCTTATTGTTTTTTTCATTTAGAAACCTTCCATTAACACAGGGATTTTATTTTTCATACAAGTCTCTTATAAACCGTGACTATTTGAAGGAAGGCTTTGTGTATTGGTATGTACACTAGATTTATGGAAATAATTAAGAAATTTGATTACAATTCCATTGTGGTTGTTAACCTTTTCTCATGAATATTTCCTTAAACTGGAGTACATTAGTTTGGTGTATTTTTATATTTAAAGCATAATTTTTCCTGCTTGATGACAACTATGGACTGTAGTTGCAGCCGTGGAGTTTTAATACAATAACTACTCTATAGTATAGCAGTGGTTAATCCCATAATTCCAATTAATTGAAATTAAATGAAATGAAATTAATGGAGATATCCCATCTCCTAGAACTGGAAGTGACCTTGAAAGGTCATCGAGTCCAGCCCTCTGCCTTCACTAGCAGGACCAAGTACTGATTTTGCCCCAGATCCCCAAGTGGCCCCCTCAAGGATTGAACTCACAACCCTGGGTTTAGCAGGCCAATGCTCAAACCACTGAGCTATCCCTCCTCCCATTGGCCACCAGAAGACATAGGGCTCATAGGGCTACCGTTTCTATATCCCTCAAGAAAAGGCACTGTGCAGTTAGATGCATTCAGAATTGTTCCCATGCTCTTCTGCATTTCTATGCTGTTTGATATAAAAATCACTGTATGATATCTATTTTAATCTTGATTAATTCAAAGTGCCATGAGGACAATGAGCTATTCCTTACTCAATACACTGGAACCTCTTATAACAAAATCATTTCAAAACCATATAACTTTATGGGGCCAAACCCAGGCATCAGTGAAGACAAAGAAAAAACTCCCCTTAATTTCTTCAGCATCTCAGCTTGGCCTGGCACCATGAGCCGAGTTTCATTGTATCCAAAACTGCAAATTGCACATTTCTAGAAACGAGCTGGGACTTTTTTCCAACTATAAAAACAGAGTTTCACAGCATGCAAGCTCACTGTCAATGGGATCAACCAAAGTAAATTCTCAAGGATGCTAAAAACCTTAGGAATGATCATCCTAAAGGTAGCAGTAGACATGTCCCCTGCTCTGATGGGCAAGAATCCACTTCAGTGCTACTTTTAGGAATCTCTAAAGCCTAGAAGGGAAAATACTACAGTGCTGTATAAACTTTACTAAGGGCTGGTCCACACTAACCCTCCACTTCGAACTAAGATATGCAACTTCAGCTACGTGAATAATGTAGCTGAAGTCAAAGTATCTTAGTTCGAACTTACCGTGGGTCCACACACGGCAGGCAGGCTCCCCCGTCGACTCCGCGTACTCCTCTGACGGAGCAGGAGTACTGGCGTCGACAGCGAGCACTTCCAGGATCGATCCGGGATCGATTTATCGCATCTAGACAAGACGCAATAAATCGATCCCAGAAGATCGATTGCTTACCGCTGGACCCAGAGGTAAGTATAGACGTACCCAAAGATGCAATACCTTTACCAGTTTACCTGCTCGTGTACTAACTTCAGGCCAGACTGTGACCAAATACATATATAAGTCTGAGTTTCAAACACATGCAGACGGAAAGATCTTTTGTAATCTAATACCTAGGCTTTACACTGTATCCATTAAATGAGAGATTGCTACCATCTGTTCTTAGTAGCCAGAAATAGTATGACTTCAGAGTGTCGCACTACACAACTGCACCTAAAGAGACTGCTCAAGCAGATGTCACTTCTAACTCATTTCAGGATGTTACAGCAAGCACTTAGGTGATAGATGATGGATGTGCTCCAGCTTCTCACATGCCAGGAGAAGCAGATCTAATTTTATCTCCCAAGAGATGGAACTACTTGTGTAAAAGGTCATTAAACATTCACTGTTGTTCCTAGGCATTGGTGGGTATAGAAGGGAGAGCTTGAAGATTAAAAAAAGCCACATTATTTTGACAGGATCCTGCCCACCTCTGAGCCTTGGGATATGGGAAGAACAGGATATCCAATGAAGTGGGTTTTAGCCCACGAAAGCTTATGCCCAAATAAATGTGTTAGTCTCTAAGGTGCCACAAGGACTCCTCGTTCTTTTTGCTGATACAGACTAACACAGCTACCCCTCTGAAACTTATTGGGTGTGTTTCTCAAAGAAAAGGAAAAGATAAAATATGACAAGATGGAAAAAACTAATGTTGGTGATTAAGATATTGTAGAAAAGAGTAGAAGAAGCCAACCCAGGATTTCATCCCCTGAGCAACTCCGAGAGGCAGAACTCCGAGACTTCATTTAAGGATCAATGAACTCAGAGCGCACTGGTACTCACATACACAGGCACAAATCACAGGCAGCTGCTTTTTATTTATTTATTTCTTTTAATGAGTTTATTGCTCCTGAAACATTGGGGAATGAAAGGCCAGGAGGCTGAAGTTGCACAATACCGAGCTGCAAGTATGGCACATATGGGAAGAGAGGGAATAACCTCCCCATGGGGTTAACCAGGAAAACAATACAGAAGAATTCCTGGAACAAGACAGCAGCTGGCTTACTAGGAAGACAGACCAGTGACAGAGAATCACATGGTGCTCTGCAGGCTGCAATGGCTCTTCATCCAGTTAGGGATGGACCTCAAGGTCCTGGTGCTAACCCTTAAAGCTCTTAGTGGACTGTGGCCTAGCTAGTCAGAAATCACACAGTTGAGAACAGTGGGCAAGTGAGTGGTACCTGACCCCGTAGCTCATTCATGGTGGCAGGCCCTTGGCTGTGGAACTTTCTACCAACAGAGACTGAGATGGGCCTGAGCCTTGTCACTATCAGAGCATGACATAGGACTCATCTGTTTACATGGACCATGCCTCAAAACCGATGCCTGGAAAATGGCCAGCAACATTTCTCTGGAGACAAACGAGAATAATCCTCCTTAAAATGAGTGGCATAACAAATAGAGGGATGGAGACGGTGGTCTTCTTACAGGAGAAAAGCTGCCACTGCACCTAGAAGGACCAGTGATGCGCATGTTGAGAATGGAGACAAAGCAGGTAGTGTTTTCCTGTGGTGGCGAATTCTGCAATCCAAGGGACAGTTCTGCAGGGAGACACCATCTCAGAACATTGGTTGTTAAATTCTCCCCATTTTTCTTTATGCAGTGCTAGGCAACTTGACCCATGGTTATGAGATCTAGGACCTATCAAAGGTTCCAGAATCTAAAGAATCTACTGTGAGGAATGCACACCTTGGCATAATTTTGGTTTTCTTTGTATTTTCTACTGCTACCACTTTTTGTGCAATTAAAGCCAAAGCCAATGAAGAGCTGAGAAGAAAAAATCTCACCCTGATGCAGGACTCACTGCTCTGACAAGGAGCACAGTTCTCTGTCACACTCAGAGTCATAACTCAGGTTCACACACACAAGTGGAATGACACCTACAAGTTTGGGCTGGACAGATATTAGTACTTTAATCCTAAGGCTGGGACAATCCTGAGCCTGGTCTGGCAATGGAAAGAGGCAAAGCTTCCTAAAGCGTTTTCTGTTGAGACTTGTGTTAATAGATAAATTGCCCGTCATGGCAATAAAAGCCTGCTCAGGTTTGAACACTAGCATCTAGCAGTGCTCTAATCACATTTCAGAGGAGTCGCGAACCATTTTTTTTGGTGGGGGAGTGAAATTTGCACCATGAGATCAAAGTCAGCTTACTCCAACAGCAAGCTTGCTAGTGTCTAGCACTGAATGCTCTAAATGGCAGGGAACGTCATGCGATGTGAATGCAAGACACCTACCAGTCCTGCCCCACCCTTACCCTAAACACTGAGGAGTAGAGCCCTGCATGGGAACAAAATCTGATCCGCAGATATAAAGCGGATATCCACAGATTTGCAGGACTCTACTGAGGTGGCTAAAAATATTAAGGATTTTAAACTGTGTCATCTGCTGCTTTTTATCCTATTTCTACATAGTTTATTATCTAGTACCATTAAATCCTAACTATGCATTTTAAATCTACTTTTCAATTTACTACACTTAGACAGCAATTCTCCTAATTATTTTAACCAGTTAGAAGGTGTATTTGTTTTACTATCATTACATCCCGTGTTCACTTGCCTAGACCACTGGCATGTCAAACTCAATCAGTTGCAAGAAAACAAGATTAAATGTCAGCTTTCATATGAACTATATGATTTGAAAACACAAAAATACAAATATCTAATTATTTTGCCCTTTATATATGGTTACCTATGAAGTGATGTATGAAATTAAAAGTTTTAAATCATCAGAACTGAAAATTGACATACGGTTCCCAGTTTAAACAAAAAATTACTCAGGTCTTAAACGAAGTCTGCTTGGGGGAAGCAATGAAAGAGTGTTTCTCCACTTAAATATAGTGTTCTCATTCGAGATTGGGTTTTCTTCCCGGGTAGAGTCCTCACCTCTCTGAGAGATGAACAAATCTAAAGAGCGCGGATGTTGCAAAAGGAAAAGTATTCTTGATTCTTAAGATGCAGGATGTGTACCTCAATTTTGTAAGCATACATACGTGTGTCCAAGGGGAGCTGTAATTTAAATAGCATTGGAGGCAGAATACAATGCTTTATGTTTAACTAATTAACCATATTAACCTTACAATTATAACACCATACCTAGCTTAAGTTATTTTATTGATTTTTCTACTACTGAGAATATGCAACCTGTTAGATATTTGTAAAATAATGTTCATAGTGAAAAAGGACACAAGATGAACATCCTGAACTGGCAGTAGCTGATGTTGTACAGGGAGACTTTGGCAAACCAGTAAAGTGCCTAAAACCACTATGGCTTATTGTTAAAAAGCAACCTAGTCAGCAAGCTGTAAATTGGCCAGTCAGCAAACTCAGCTTGACCAAGGCAGGAGGGGAGGGGGTTTTGGGGTGCCATGGAAGGGGCAGCTTGACCCACCGTCCTTTCTGATAAGAATTGTGTTGAAGTTGCTGATACATGCTTTTTAAAAGAGTAGGATATGCCCCAGGAATGTCTATTGAGGTCTCAAGGATGCAGGCTCTGGAAAAACCCACACCTGGTTAATCAATAATCAGAAGGAGCCTCTTGCTTGAAACTGCTTACTTGACAAGTTTTCTTTAAGGGACATGTCATTGTATTACTAATGTATAAATAAGGGGGGAAAGCTTGAGATAGGCGGGACTCGTTTTGGGACTGGACTCTCCCTCTGGATACATCTTGTGTTCCCCAGCAGCAGATGGGCTGCCGCTGTGTCACTCGAAAGCCACACTCAGCTTTGGTAATTATCAAGGGTTGGGGGTGTTTTACTAATCTTGTTGCGGACGAGTGTAAGTGCTTGAGACTAGTAAAGTTTAGCTTTAAGTGAAAGCACTCGTGTTGTCCTGTTTGTGCCAGCCATCTATCGGTCGGACGGCCATGTCTCCCCTGATTTATTTCCGACACCTCCCCGCACAGAGTAAAGTTACCAAGAGCTTTGGGTTAAAAGAACCCCGGGTAACAATGTGACATTGCTGGAAAGTCCAGTGAAAACAAGAGATGTACGACAGCGATTAATAGTTGCAAGAACAGAAGGAGCAGTGAGGTGAAATGGCTATAAGCTCCTCAGTGTGAAATGAACTCATGGTTACCAAATGTGTTGAATAGAGTTATAATAAATATGGGGATGCACTCAGAACACCTAGCACTCTGATAATGACACCCCTACATGACGCCCAGCAATGCTGTAATACTAGACCCATTTGGGGTGTGATATTGCTCCCACTGACGCCAGTGATGCTTTCATACTACACTAACAGGCATATTAGATTAGACATCAAAACTCCATTGACTTCCATGTGAGCAGGAGCATTTCACTGATCCTTGACAGTGTAAAATATTTACAAACACGTTCGCATTGTGATGGGAAGATATTCCAAATTGGAGACATCCAGACAGAGTTGCCTTTGGGAACACAAGACATAGTTCAGACCAAGCAACAAGATTTAATAATCTCATCTCTCATTTACCATGTTGTTTATTCAGATAACAGTTATTTTCTATTCTGAATAATATAAGAGATGCAGTATCCCAGATACCATTCTGTGATGACTGTGGATAAATGTTGACATTTTAACAGTCAGCACTGTTGCTCAAAATTTTTAATTTAACTTCAGCTAAAGTTGTCTTCATAGTGAAAAAGCTTTTGACTGTGTGGAAATGTGATAATGATTCTGTGTTTTAAAATGGTTTGGTTATCAACCTTCCTTTAATAATAAACAGTTTCTCCTTATATAGTTATCCATTGGAATGGATGAGTTAAAAGTAGAACAGACAAATTTAATTAAATAAGATATGAGAATGGTATGCTTACTATTCTGTCTTCTAGCTCTCTACTTTAGATCCATACAGGAAAGTAGTATAGAATTCCTTAGTTTAAAGTTGATATTTTAATGTTTGCAACCAATCCAGATAAATTTATCAAAATCCTGAAGAAATATTAGGTATAAAATCAAGTGCACAAAGTTTAAGCTTCCATTAGTGAACGAGCACTGGGGTTTTCCCTTATAAGGGCACAGACCATACTAAAGTTAGCCTTAGCATGTCTTTTCCACACCCTTTTGTGTGGTACACAGGAGTCAGCATTCCCTCTTCATGGAGATTTAGGGAGCCTAGAATCAGACCTCAGAACAGTCTCTATGTAAAAGAATAAATGGACACAAATCAGACGTCAAGAATTATAACATTCAAAAACCAGTTCGAGAACACTTCAATCTCCCTGGTCACTCAATTACAGACCTAAAAGTCACAATATTACAACAAAAAAACTTCAAAAACAGACTCCAATGAGAGACTGCTGAATTGGAATGAATTTGCAAATTGGACACCATTAAATTAGGCTTGAATAAAGACTGGGAGTGGATGGGTCATTACACAAAGTAAAACTATTTCCCAGTGTTTATTTTTCCCCCCTACGGTTCCTCACACCTTCTTGTCAAGTGCTGGAAATGGACCATTTTGATTACCACTACAGAAAGTTCTCTCTCCCCTCTGCTGGTAATAGCTCACCTTAACTGATCACTCTCATTAGAGTGTGTATGGTAACAACCATTGTTTCATGTTCTCTGTGTATATACATCTTCCTACTATATTTTCCACTGCATGCATCCAGTGAAGTGGATTTTAGCCCACGAAAGCTTATGCGCAAATAAATTTGTTAGTCTCTAAAGTGCCACAAGTACTCCTGTTCTTTTGGCGGATATAGACTAACACGGGTGCTACTCTGAAACAGAACAAGTGTATAACTGCACCTTGCTTTTCCCTGGCCTACTGATGCCTGGAGGTAAGGTGTTTAGGATTCCAAAGATCCCTTGTGTTCACTGTAATTTAGCATTCACATTTCATTCCAAAGCCCTGAGAAGGCTTTCTGAGTTCTTCTCTTAATAAATCAGAGGCTGATGACTTTGGTCATCTGCTCAAGGGCCAGTTTTTCATTCAGAATGGTTCTACTGAGGCAGCGCAAATGCCTTTTTATTAAACAAATTCCATCACTGTCACTTGTCTATTGCCCAATATTGAAAGTGCAACTCTGCTGCCTAATTCTGCAACATTGACAGACGGGAGCAGAACAGCCAGACCAGATATTGTCTTTGTGAGTTCTCTCTGTGCTTGAATTCACTAGGCCAATTTTTGACAGTGGAATACTAATGAGCACAGTCAGCACAAAGAGTGACAAAATGATTCATGGCCCTCTGTTGGGTGGATAACCCTCTTTAGTAAAAAATTAATTGATGGCATGATACTTGATCCTGCAACTTTCAAGCAACAGCTCACCAGCAAAGAACTGGGAACCCACAGAACCTTCTGATATACACCTGAAGGTTTCCGCCAGGAGAATTCTACTCTGGTTCAAGGTTACACCAAGAATTTCCTTAACCTCTTCTATGCAAAAATAAATAAAACACTAATAATAATAAAAATTACAACTACCAAAATAATGAATCATTTTAAATGAAACAGGAAAGCACACACACAGAGCATGTGCGCCTGGGGAAACTTCCTCCCTGTAATTTACTCACTAAATTAAATACCTAGATATCATGGTGACTGATGCACTAAAAAGACATTGATAGATAACACGTGTGTGTGTGTCCCCGTCCTTTGATAAACCTAATGCCAAGAATTTATAGCTGCCACCCATTTCCTATTGAAATCATATACTGGCCACTTAATTCAGATGCACATTTGCACAAAACAGGGAAAGGAGATGTACCCTAATTTAGAATCACAATTTCAAAAGAACACACTCCTCTCTCTGCATTTATGTGGTCTGAGCTCCTATTCCTGAGACACGCTAAGCTTTTACTAAGGGTACGTCTTCACTATCCGCCGGACCAGTGGGTAGTAATTGATCTATCGGGGATCGATTTATCGTGTCTCATCTAGACGCGATAAAATCAATCCCCGAACTCGCTCCCTGTCGACTCCGGAACTCCACCAGAGCGAGAGGTGGAAGCGGAGTTGACGGGGGGAGCTGCAGCTGTCGATCCCACACCGTGAGGACCCAAGGTAAATCAATCTAAGATACTTCGACTTCAGCTATGCTATTCTCATAGCTGAAGTTGCATATCTTAAATCGATCTCTTCCTCCCCCCCCCCCCCCCCCCAGTGTAAACCAGCCCTTCCAGGTACTAAGCATCTCCAAGTCACTAACTTAAATGGGAGTTGCGAGCTCCCATGCACCTCAGAGAGCTGAGTTCATGGTTTCTACACTGAACCTGTACTACAGTTAACACTGGAGCAGGGCTGGCGCTTCCACTAGGTGACCCTAAGCGGTTGCCTAAGGCAGCAGGATTTGGGGGGTGGCATTTTGCCACCCTCGGCAGAAATTCAGCGGCGGGTCCTTCACTTGCTCCACGATCCCCCGCCGAAGTGCCCTGAAGAGTCGGAGCAGAAGGACCCCCACCGCCGAAGACCCCAGGCCCCCTGAATGCTCAGAGGAGGAGTGCTGCCACCTAGGCTGGCAAAAACCCTGACGCCACTCCTGCACTGGAGGAAGTATGTGTCATAATCATTCATTCAGTGCAAAGTTCAATGACTTAGTGCACATTCACTGAAACGTACGGAATTATTTTAAAAGTGAAAAAAGTCCCCATGATTTGTATGTACTTTTTCTGCTTTCTCATTTAAATTTTAGCAAATGATGTTGACTCTGGAAGAAGGAACATTCACAGATCTAATGAGAATTTTTACAAATATTTCACTCTATTATAATTGCTTTTTGAAAGCCAGTTTGTTCCCTTCCCCCTACCCTGTCTTCTGTTTCCACTTCTGTATAAAAACTAATTATGTTAACTAGTGCCACGGCCAGTACATATTTGTTTTGTTAGTGACCTCTCTTGCTTTAGGCAGGTTTTCATGCCACTTTAGTATCACATGCTGCATCATTTCTGGGCATTAATATTCTACGTCGCACATCTCACATGCTACAGATTTTGAAAGGGAAAATTAAAACCAACTAGCAGCATGGACTGATAAAGTCAATTAGCCAAAATTTCTAATGAATTCAGATTACACAGCAGACGTTTCTAGCAATTGTGTATATTCACACTGTTGGAGAAGAGATTGGCCCGGTGTCACCTTCTTTGTGTATTTTGCCAATACACAAAGAAGATGAGCCCATACTATAGGTTTGGGGCCATGAGCAGAAATACTCTTTTGGCTGTGTTAGTGCTACAAAAATCCCTTATAACAAAAACTTTATTTTTTTTTTAAATTAGTAAATCCTGTCAGGACAGTTCTAACAATTTGGGGAAAACATGGGAGGAAACTGCCTTGATATTAACTCCCTGGCAACAGAACTTCTTCATTACCATCTGACATGAACAGTCGTATTGTCAGACCTGCCAACTCTACTTTTCTTGTTAGTGGGAAATTTGCTGTGTGACGGAGGAAAGAATGAGAGGGGAAGGTGTAGCAGCAGTGCATTCTACACACACACACCAAGACTTGTTTTTCAGCTTCTATATTCTGGCTCTGTGCTTACAGCTACGACTAGATCAGAAAGCTGCAGACCAAAGTCCTATACCAGGACAACAGTCCAGATCCTGCAGTGCAGGAAGAGCTGCTTTATTATAGGTGATATCCTTCAGAGCGATTCCAAGTCCTCTGAATAGGGACTGCTAGTGTGGAGGTTAACACTCCCTAGGACACAATTTTAAATAACATAATTAAGGACCCTGATCTCTCTACAATAAAACCAGTTCCAGTGTGCAAGGCTGTGTGTGAACTATAGCTGATGGCACTGGGAAAGACAAATTTGGTTTGCTTTGCATGATCATTGCCCTCCTGGTGCCCAACTCCTTATTGAAATGTGCTCTGCAAAAGCAAATTCTGTTCTCCGTAGAGTATATTATTGTCTGTTGCATCCTAAATTTAAGCCAATGGCACCCAAACCTTTTCCTGATTATCTTCCTTCTCCAAGCCCTTTCTCCCTGAATGATTTCCTGTGTTTAATTTATATTGACTCTCCTGGAAGATTACCCACAATGTCACCTACTGGCTAGACTAGTCTCACTAATATTGGTCCAGACAAGCAGTCCAGTGGGAGGTTTCTTCAAAAGCTTGGATTGTAACTCTCAGGGGGCTGTCGGGGACGGAAGGGAAAATTCATGACAATTGTCAGGTTTGTGCCAAGATACTAAGAGGCATCTTGTAGTATTTAAAATACAATTTTTAATATTTTCTCACAATAGACGACAGTCACACTGTGCTTGATGCATTTATTCATTCTCACATTGCAACCAAGTTTTCTAAGTAGCAGGGACTTTGTCTTTTTCATGAATATAAAACATTTCCATTAAAGGTCCATGTTTTTACATTCCAAATACAGGAGAGACTGAGAAGTTCAAGACATTCATTATGTATCTATCACAACAACACCCACAAATGGCAGTAGGTCTGAAAAACTACTCTAATTCAACATCTCTGCATTCATCCCAAATTGTTTCAAGTGTATATGAAATGACCTTTGAGTTCACACAGTTCTTGCTACTGATGCAATATGCAGATTTTACAAACAAGATTTAAGCTCACAGTGACTTTTCAAAACCGCTTAGAATCAAAAATTCATAATATAGAATGTGAACTAGTTCTTATCAAAATGTCAAAATCTATTTTGCCATTAATCTTTGCTTAGAACATCTTTGCAAACTTTTGGAAAAGCACCATTGTTTACAGCACAAAAGTAACATGGAAACCAAAAACTGAATCAGACAAGTAAAACAAGAGTTAATAAACTGAAGTTACAGCTGGTCCTTGTTGAAAGGATCTGTCTCTCTCATATGTCCCCATTTTAGAAAGCAAAGGAAAGACAGGAATCCAATTATATAGTTTCAGACCTTCGGTCCTGAGATGTGGGTGATGTGTGTACCTGTGCATTTCCCCATGGTTCTTTGCAAAGAGCACAGACATTTACAATCCATTAGCAGTGCCATTATTACAAAACAGCACAAGGCCATTAATGCATCACCTGCATATTATCAGGATGGCAGTAAAGCCAAACAGGAATGTGCAGTTCTCAGATTCTCCATACATTCTGCTAGAGCAGTCTATGCTAATATGACACGGAAAAATTGTCGGAGCTCCACCACGGGTGCCAAATTCATATGGCTCACTAAGACAATAAGAGTCAGACAGACACCAGAGATATGGGATTCCACATATGTTCCCTGGAAATCGCACTCTTACTCGGTGGTGAGAGAGATCAGCACAATTCATACTGGGTGCTGCATGCTTACAGTGTATTGAAAAGAAAAGCCAGGGAGAAAATGGCTTAGCAGAATTTCCCCAGGCTGGTGTGCTGCTTTCTGTACTCAGACCCAGTCCTAATGCACTGTACCAGGATATGATCCTTCTTTGATCATCCTCTTTTTGGTAAGTTAAGATCCAGTTTCAGTTCTGTTAACCCATCACCAAAGCTTGATGCTGCAAGAGGGTTGATGGAGAGCTCTAGCGAACAGGAATGAGTACAAGAACCTTTCTTAAAATCTCCAGACCAAGAGAGATGCCACGGAATTATAGCTGGAAAGAGAAGATCTACATCCCCGACACTAAAGAAAAACTCGAGTCATTCCCTGAAAAAATGGAAGCTGTTAAAACACCAGTCCAGCTCTGATGTTTAAGGGTCAAACACTGATAGTTTCATTTTTTGTTTGATTTTTGGTTTGAACCTCCCATATCCCATCCGATAGGAGGGTGCTCTGCCCTGGACACACCAGATAAAGCTGCCTGGAACAGACTACTCTCCTCGGCTGCCCACACATTTCTGGACAAGAGGCCAGAGGTACATGCAATTGCTCAACTGAATGAGATCTATCCTACTCCTTTGTCTAATTTTGCCTTCCCCGGTCATTTACCTAGGTAGTCTACTCAAGTGGGAGCTGCATATGAAATTGGAAACAGCACATTTCTGTAAGTGGCTGAAAAGGCCATGTTACCGTTCACCTGTCCAGGCTCACCGGGAGCAAGATCTAGTTCGGGCCCTCCAACATTATCACAACATTCTGTGCTCTCTGCACACAATCTCCACAATCTTTTACATGGCACTGGCTTAACTAGAGGTCAGAGCTAATTACGGACTAATTTTTTTCACTTCAGACAGAATCATAACACTATTAAGATCTAATACATTTATTACTGTGACTCTCAACCAGACAGTATTAAAACTCGTGAAAGTGACTTTGCAAATTACCAAACAGTCACCAAGCTAATGAAGCAGAACTTTTAAAGTGACTGAGAAATACTTCCCATATTATAAAGGACAGCAATCTACTATAAGGAGAGATATTTGGTTTAAAGGAAAAATGCACGACAATGTGAGAAATATTAATCCATGCTGTATCAGACCACAGCTAGCTGAGATGGGGAACAGACGTAACGCTGATGCAGGAAGGCACGGGAAAGAGCTAACAATAGATATACAGTAACAATAGTAACACTGTGCACTTATATTCCCATTCTCACCTAGAGGATCTTGGAGAGACTAAACTGCTACAAGTAAAAGTTGCAACAACAATTAAGAAAGGTCGGAGACCAGTTTCCCTGACTGCCATTTCATCTGAAAGCAAAAGAACACGCGGCATTAGTGGCTCTTGAATTGTGGGAAACAGAATTAATCGTAACAAATATCAAACATAATATCCAAAATGCACTAACTTGTCCAATACTAATTTAAAGTTCACAGTGCCATTTGGCACAAATGCAACAAGCTAGCAAAAGCAAGAAAGCATCTGGAGCAAACACCTTTATATGTCACACCAATTCCCTCTCACAGGGCTAAGAATGAGCCCAAACCTGACCATTTTCAGAGCACTCACCTCCTTGCAAAAGTCTTCCTACAATAACCCAAGACAAGGAATCACTACAAACAACTACAATGGGAAAGGGGAGGGGAAAGCTGCCAAACCTGAGTGCGTCCAGTACAGCCAATTCTGTGAGTGCCCTAAGCACGTTGGCCTAGATTCTGCCACCTTCACTTACAACACAGCACATCCTCAGCTTTGACTTCAGTGGAGCTCTGACCATTTGTACCAGCGGAGGATCTCCATCCCAACAAGTAAAACCTGACTACACAAAGACTCCCATAAAAATCAATGGGGCCCCACCTATAGGGTGAGGAACCAAACCTGACTCAAAGCATCAGAACCTGGCCTTTTCTTTGGTGATCAGTAGAACAGTGTTGGGCACCCCCGAACAGATCACTGCTAGGAGACACAGATGCATTTATGAAAGCTTTATGGCCTGATTCCCAAGGCTGCTGAGCACCTGCAACTCCCAGTGACTTCACCAGCAGCTAGTGTTGGCTCAGTACTTCTGAAAATCAGCATCTGTGTTTCAGAAATGTACTGACTTCTTTTGTACTCTCAATTATTCTTTGAACAAGTTTGCACCTTATGTGGATAGTTGCTTGACAGGGTTTTGCTCTATTTTGGTTTGGCACCTGGAATTCTTTGGAGTAAGCCCCCCTGAATTCTGAGGTTATGAAACTGACGCACGCACACTGCTGGATTACTTTAAAAAAATGAAGAGAAAAAGGGAAAGAAAAAGAGAAAAGGTGAATGGCAGAGCAGATGTGCAGAGTGGCATTTGGAAAAGTCTGTTTAGTACACTAGGGTGGAGGGGGAAAGACAAATGAATGTAGAAGTGATTAGAAAATCCTTCCGCCTTTTCAACTTTATGACTTCAAAGCACATAACAAAATGGGGTTTTGTTCATTATTATTTTTATTGAAGAGAGAAGTTATTAAAAAATACTTCCTGAATAAGACAGGTCAGACGGCTGTTCTATGCAGTTCTGGTTACATGTGATTCTTGGAAGAAAAATATATTTAACTAACCTGTCTTTTTGGGATGGGTGTGTGTGTCCTGGTATTTGTATTTCTCATCTGTATCCACGCCGATCCCTAATGAATACTGGCATGAAAGAGGTGAGGGGTTGGAAGGTTATGGTACAAAACGATATGAAAACCAGAGTCTTGGAAAATCTTCTATGACCCAGTGAGATACAGCAGTTGTGCTACTGTCTGACCACCACAAGGACAAGGGGGGCACAAGGGGAAGGGAATGGTTCTGGAGATTTCGCACAATTCAACACAAATTCATTGTCACACAAAGAAAACTTCAGCTTCTCCCTTCTCTTGGTGCATGCGTTCATTAAGGAATGTTGAACGTTACTCTTCCACATCATCATAAAAGCAGATGGGGGGAATAAAAATCAGCTCAAATCCTTGAGGAAAGATATTTGGATAGTTGTCATTGGGACAGTCACTAAAATTATCAGAGCCAAATGGTATTCCCCATGCAGGAGATCTAACATGGATCCCTAGACCACAGAATTTGGGGCAGGAGTAGGAGTCTCTCAAGTTACAGGACTCAGGAGCCCCATTGGTCAGCTCTGTATAACCTAATCAAGAATTCTTTTATCACCAACCTTAACCACAAAGGCCAGCAAAGACAAGTGATTCTTTCTCTGCTATTCTGTGGAATGACTGCATTTGGTCTGTTTGTGCAGTGCCTAGCACAATGCAGTCCTGGTGCTCGGCACTAAGGTAGTACAAATAATAATAATAATAATAATAATAATAATAAAAGAGCTTTCAGGAACCCAATGAGATAAATTAAATACAAGAAACTGGCATAAACAACACTGAATATTTCAGACCCATGTTTTCTCTCTTTTGTACCAAGTTAAGTTAACATTGAGAATTCTAATAATCTGTCACTTTAAATATTGCAAACTAGAAACAGGGAGACAGACAATACAATTTGACTCCAGGATATATTTCCTCTTAGCATTTGATGGCTAGGGCAGTATGTTATTCAGTGAACCAAAACCTCCTTTACAAAAAAAATAAAAGAAAAGTATTTTCTTGGTAACTGGCCCAACAGTTTCAACCTTTTCCTAGCAGCTTTCAAATCCTGTTATACAGTAAACATTTGTACTGTAGCATTAATTTTCTCACTATAAACAAACCACAGTAACTTAGGCAGATCACTTGATGAGTCACCCAATATGCTGGTGGGCAGAGAAATTTGCATTCCTTATTCAGACAACGTGTAATAATGCTATATAATATGACCTATACTAAAGTAGTCTGGTGCTAACTCTTGGGGGAAAGCAAAGTCACACAATCCCACAAGATCCTAGCACAACCTTTGAAATACTTTAAATGTTAATGTCACCTTGGGATTTTAAGCAAGGAGAGCAATTAGGAGCATAGCTATGCAAGTTTGCATACTTAAAATATTCCAAAACATTTATAAGTCAAACTTGTGCCCTGGATGCAGTTCAATTAACTCTATTAACAGATCTCTGCTTGTGATCTGTACATCTGACCTTTTAGCCAGATAGGAGTAACAATAGCATACGGTAATTCAAGTTACCAATATGCACAACTCCATGGTTCTGAATCAGTTGAAAATAGTTGTTTCTTTTTCATAAATGAGCTCTCTCTAACTGCCATTTAGCCTAGCTAGGGTTAGCTTTATTACACTAGTGGCAGGATTGAATACAAGAGGGAAAAAATGCATTTTATGCAGCACTTACGTGGCCAGGTTCCTGGTCTACATACCTAAAACATGGATGGCCCTCAAGTGTGTGCACCAGGAAGTGGGAAGAGATATCAGCTCTCTCCTTTTGTTTATAAGCAAACATTGTTTGATTAAAGCATGGGGTACCTATTCCACCCCACAGATCTCCACACGTCACTGAACGAAAGGCATTGCTAGCCTTGGTGAAGTTTCACCACTTGAGGTACAGAGACAAGATTTTGCCACAAGAACAAGCCCTGATTGAACTTGTTTTCCAGAAGTGTCACAAAAATGATAAAAGGTGTTGTCAAATATCAGTCATTACCTACACACAGATATTCATGTTCCTAGCACGGAGTTCATGTAACACACTTATCTTTGTGTTACATGAACTCCGTGCTAGGAACATGCTCATGAGTGCCTGATGAGTGAAAAGCTAAAACTTTGCCACCTTCTGACTGCAGTAAGCAATTTCACGTTGGGTGTAGGTGCTCTGGTGCTGCCACTGAGCTCTGTGAAAGCTAAGTTGACAGGACACTTCCCTAGCAGAATCCACGAGCAAGCTGTGAACAGTGCATAAATGGATTTGACACTCAACGCTTTGATGCGACTCGTTAAAGTTTGATATTGTCCAGGCACGTTAACGGCACTGTCCCAATTTGCCCTCAGCAATATTTATATGAACTTTTCCAAGAAGCTAGTGACAAGGCTTGCCAGTTCTCCACCAGCATCTCACATGAAAAGAATTATTTCTGAAAATTGGTCAAACGATCACTTTTCAGCTCTGTTTTTTCCAACACAAATTACCTGGCCTATGCGGCAGAGAGAAGTGAGTGCTACAGCACAGCACCTGCCTCAGTTCATTTCTGCAGTAAGAGTTTTCAATAATCTCATAATTGCTATTTTAATGAAGTCACTTTCATGGTTCCTGCACTAGGCTCACAGACCCTCACTGCCAGGGTATAAAACATGCCCACTAACAGCTGGGCCAGGCAGCCCCTGCTCTCCAAGGAGCGGCCTCGAGTTTGCAAATCCATGCATACTGCCATCAAGGGAATAAAAGGTTGTTGTGCTCTGGTGCAGATGTATATGGAGACTAAGCGTGGGGGAGGGTAAGGTGTAACTCAGTCGCCAGGCACTAGTGCTCACATTAATGGAGAACCAAAGTCCTCTGCATTCCCCTGTCTTGCTCAGGACTTTACCTTCTACTTATAAGCCTGACAATCTGCAGCAATCCTCTGCAGTGTCAAGCCCTGAAAGCTGGTTGCTGCATTAGTTCTGGGATGCTTGGTGTGACAATGTACCCCATAAGGCTTTATGGGGGGGGTGCTTATAAATGTGTGTATGACATAACTGGAATATGTTTTGTGCTGCCTGTGCCATGTAACATTTCTCCGTAAAGGTTATGGTCTACTATATCTGTTCATCCTATCTGTACACATATATCATTTTCTACTTGAGGTTAAGAATATAGGCTGTATACTTGCTTGGTTTCTAAGTAAGCTTTGTGAGGCATTTGGTCAGTTTCTTTAGGAAGGAATTCGCAAGGTTAAGTACCTGATCAGGAAGCACTTAGGGAACAATGCATCTTGGAATGCTCCAATCCACATAAGAAGTCTTCCTGGAGACATACACGATACCATGTGGACAATGGCTTCGGCCCGTAAAGACTGAGTCATGCAGGGACATGTGACTTGCCCAGATGACTCCATAACTCCATCTTGAAGCTGGACTTCACATAGGAGTGAGGAGGGGGGTCTCCACCCACAAGAGAAAGTCTATTTAAACCCGTGGGAGACCCCTCCATTTTGTCTTCAGCTGGCTAAAGAAGGAGCCTCTCCACCCCCCACCCCACGATACTTGAAGGAAACTGGAACAAAGGACAGTAACTACAGGGGGTGTGAGTGATTGCTGGACCCAGGCTAAAAGGGATTAGCCTGTAAAAGGGAGCATTCTGGAACTGGTGAGGAACTTATCTGTATTTAGTTTGATTAGACATAGATTTGCGCATTCTATTTTATTTTGCTTGGTGACTTACTTTGTTCTGTCTGTTACTACTTGGAGCCACTTAAATCCTACTTTCTGTATTTAATAAAATCACTTTTTATTCATTAACTCAGAGTATGTATTAATACCTGGGGGAGCAAACAACTGTGCATATCTCTCTATCAGTGTTATAGAGGGCGAACAATTGATGAGTTCGCCCTGCATAAGCTTTATGCAGGGTAAAACAGATTTATTTGGGTTTAGACCACATTGGGAGTTGGGCATCTGAGTGCTAAAGACAAGCACACTTTTGTGAGCTGTTTTCAGGTAAACTTGCAGCTTTGGGACAAATGATTCAGACCCTGGGTCTGTGTTGGAGCAGACAGGAGTGTCTGGCTCAGCAAGACAGGGTGCTGGAGTCCTGAGCTGGCAGGGAAAACAGGAATAAAAGTAGTCTTGGTACATTAGGTGGCAGCTGCCAAGGGGGTTTCTGTGATCCAACCCATCACAGTGGCGTAGTCGGCAAGATCTGTGCACAGCTGATTGCTTTGAGATACTGGTAGTGATTTTAAGTGAGTTTTAAGTGTGGTGGCTGGAGAACAGAAAGTGGTTACGGATTTGTTATTTTCTGTTTGCTTATTTCGGTCAAGGGACGTGGGGACATAAAAGGAAGCAAAATAACTAAGAAGGAAGATCAGAAGAAACTAAAACTGCACAGGGTGCAAACTGCCCAGAAAAGCTGAACACTGTGAAAGTCTCTGTTAACTAAGAATCCCCTGAGCTGAGTGCATCTCAGTTTCAGTGAACTGCAGAGGGGTTGTGGCCCAGCACAAGAAAGCAGGAAAATGAGTACTAGTGACACCACTACTAAACTAAAGCTGGCCAAACTGGAAGCAAAAGAGAAAGAAAATGAACATAAGAGATGGCTGGAACTAAGACAATTAGAAATTAGTGCTGTGGAGGCAGAAAAGGCGAGGGAAGAGGCTGCCCACAAGAGAACTATGGAGGCAGCTGCCCACGAGAGGGCTACGGAGACCCAGAAACATGAACTGGCTGTTATGGAGTTGAGGACACAAAACCCTCCCCCTGCTGGCTCCACTTCCCCAAAAATCCACAAATGGAAGCGACTATGTCCACAGTATGACGAGTCCAGCGACATCGCCGAGTATTTCATCACCTTTGAGAGACTGTGCACCCTCCATGCCATCCCTGAAGATCAGAGGATGACCACATTGATAGCAAAATTGACTGGCAGAGCTCTGGACATATTTAATAAGATGCCTATTGATGATGCTTCAAACTATGGTAAATTTAAGGAACTGGTTTTGAAACAGTTTCAGGTTACACGTGGAACCTACAGGATTAAATTCAGGAGTCTTAAGAGGGGATCTGGATTAAGTAATGTGGTTTATGCCAATGAAATGAGAGATTTGGTAGATAAATGCGTGCGGGGGAAAGGTATTACAAGCTTCGAAGGGATGTGTGACCTGGTTACTCAGGAACACTTCCTGAATATGTGCAGTGATGAGGTAAAACAGTATTTGTGGGACAAAAAGGTAAATGCAGTGGGTGAATTAGCTGGGTATGCAGACTCTTATAAGCAAGCACAAGCTGCAATCAAACACAAACCACTGGCAGAGGGGTATAAGATTGGGGGAAAGCAGAATCACCGTTTTACCCCTGGGTCTGGGAAAAAAGAGGCTGGGCGGTCACCTCCCCATTCCCCTGGTACTCGTCCCAATCTTCCTGTGCAAGCAGAGGAGCCCAAGAGGTGCTATCATTGTAAGTCCACTGAGCACCTGAGGAATAAGTGTCCCTTACTGAGTGGAAACAGGCAACAAGTAACGCATGAAGCTGCAGCTTCTCAGAGCCAGGCTGTAGCCTCTTTCCACACAGGATTTGTAAAGCTTGCTTCCACACAACCAAGTAATGAGCATATGCATGCTGTTAAATTGAATGGTCAAATGCTTCTTGGATTAAGGGACACGGGTGCTGAGATTTCTGTGGTCAGGAGGGACCTGATCTAGGAGAAGGACTTGTTGCCAGGTAAAATGGCAGAATTAGAGCTGGTCGGGGGTTACAAAGTCCTTGCACCTTTAGCTAAAGTACACGTGCAAACTTGGGATTTGCAGGCTGAGCTGACTGTTGCAACGGTGGCACACAATTTTGCACCGTTTCTACTGGGGAATGATTTCTTTAATGTGGCAGAATCTGTCCCAGGGTTGGTTAGCAGTGAGAAGGAATCTTGTGCTAAAAGCCCCGGGGGGAGTGAGGGGGTGAAGTCACACGGACTGCTGGGGGAATAGGAGGGTGTCTCTTAGATTCCTCTACAGCAGTAAAGGTTACCGCTTCGGGGTCAGGGCTGGTTGTAGCCGGTTCCTATAGCCCTGGGGCTCAAGGGAAGTTCCAGAGGAAGGGGCTGGACGAAGCCAGCTCCTGTCCCGTAATCATCTCCCCGGAGGGAGGAGGGTGTACCACCTTGTAGCAAGGAGGCCACCACAGCTGCTGACGGCCAGGAAGTTGCAGGTCAGCAGGGGGGCCGGGCCTGCCCTAGGGTGCACAGAGGTGCGTGTCCCAAAGGTGAAGTTGGGGTCCTGGGGACCGCTGTGGTGGGAACAGGCCCCAAGGAGTCTGTAGCTGGGTGCCAGCCCAACGCGAGTGAAAGGGGGGGGATTTTGCTGGCCAGTGAGTCCACAGTGGGAAGGTGACCCTGCTCCATTTTGGGGGACACAAGAGTGTCGGACCCAGAGGGGAGCCCAAAGAGGGAAGCCCAGATGGAAGGTAAGGGGAGGCCAGAGAGTCCGCCCACCTTTTGTAGGGAGGGACTTTCCCAGGAGAAGGGTGAAAAGTCTGCATTCAAAATGTCAGCCCCTCTCTTGTGGATCAGGTTTTAAGGGAAACCTGGTGGTCAGGTCTCCTGGAAGGGGGGGTCCATCCAGCTGACCTGTTGGGAACAGAAAGTGGGGTGCCCAAAGGGGTCCAGAGCACCCCACGGAAAGATGTTGTTCTTGCTACACTTGCAAGAGATAACACTCTCTCATCCAACCCGTCACACTTGGTTTGCTCATTTTCATGTCAGCACCCAGAATCGCCATCTAGTGAAGACAGTGAGCAATGGAAGGGTCCCATCCTTGTTACCTCACCCCTGTGCGTAAGCTTTGAAAACAGACTCGCTAGTTGGGCAATTGTTGTGAGTGCAATGAAGCCTTTGTTAGTCACCTGCAGTGTGACACAACAAGAACTCTTGGTGCTAAGAGTCCCTTTTTACCACACTCATTCCTTATCTCCCGTTTTATTAAATTACGCTCTGGTTCAAGAGAGATTACCCGGGGCTGACATAAGCAGGGACAGAAGTGGTTTCCACAATTAGATGCATTTTGACACTCTTAGTAGAGTTGATAGATTCACTGTGCATTTTCAGACTCCTGGCTCTCTTCTGGAGCTTCTCCTGAGCTAACCAAAACAGGTCATTTTCGAGGCTATTTCTGTGTATCTGAAGGTTGGTTTTTCAGCAATCACAGTAGCCTGTGGAGGTGAGGGTGCTTCCTCTGAAAACTGACTGCATTAAAGAGGGAGAGGAACAAACACACCCAGGAGAAGTTACAGTTTCTCCATTCACTGAAGTTTTCTGGAAGCTGCTCTTCTAGAAAGGCCACAGGAGCACTGCTTTCCAACAGCACTATCGTTGCTTCTGGATGCGGTCTGGGGAGTTTCAGTCAGTTAGTTTTGGGACCAGGCAATATGCAAGTAAATCTCCATATATTGAAGGTCACTTTGTCAGGTCATCGGAAGTATTAGTTTCCTGAGCTTTGACAGCCTGAAATGTACATGCTAACGATGCTAGTTCGTACCATGCTGACTGCTCAGAAATGCACTGGCTCCACAGGACAGCAATCATATTGTTTGTTGAAGTATACACGAACGTGACGGGTCTCCTGCTTCCTTTTATGGGGTTACTTTATTGTTCAGCCATCGCCTCTTCCCTGCTTCTCCAGCTCCCAAATTAGCTCTGCTTTCCTCGGCCTTGGGGTGCACGGTAGTCTTGCATTGCAGCAATTCCAGAAGAGAGGAACCGATACAGTGGGATCCTGGTTGGGAAGACAGGTTTACTGCTGGCACTGGTTAAGATCAACAGCTCACCATCTTGCCCTGCAACAGAAGATTCCATCCCAAGCAAGGTGGGAGGCTGACCAACTACACAATCCCAGATTTGTCTCACGGTGTTGGACTTGGCATAGCTGAAGTTAGAGGGAAAGCTCAAGGGAAAATGCCTGTTTTTCCCAAGTATTTTGGGGAGAGGAAACAGAAATACAGATCAGACGGAACATTAATCACAACTTTGGTCATTTCAGGCCAATTACTGTTCAGGCCAGACCTGCCAGCCTACACATTCCTGAAATACAAGGTTTCTTTTGCACTCCTTTCCATTCCAAGAATGTGACAGACTCGTGTTCGCAGAGGGGCAGGGAAACCTTACCTAGCCATTGTGTTTTTTAATACTGAAGTGAAAGCATTTACCTGAGAATTTAGCAGATCGGTTCACCTGGCCTCATGGTAGTAACTGCCGAGGGAATGACCGGCATCTCAGCCCTGACAAGTATTTGAAAAGCTTCCAATTGGCTGTTCAATAGTTGCAATTTTTCACACTTAGTCACGGAGTTAAAATGCACCAACTTTCTGCAGCAGCAGGCTGTTCCCCAGCTCTAATTTTATCACACACAAAGGCACAAAATTATATCAAATGTAGAAAACATATTTAGGGATATAAAATTGTTTTTCATGCTGACTCGCTGACTTTTTTTTTTTTGGGGGGACACAAATATTGTACCCTCCGTGAGTGGCTGCAGTCTGGCGCGACATTCGTAAAGGTGCTGCAGGAAGCAATCCTCCTTTGGCAGAGAGATGGGTTAGATAGCCTAGCAGCTCTCTCCATTCTTCGACTCTATGACCTACATGCTGAGCAGATGCCCTTTGTTCTCAGGCACTTGAGTCATAGGTAGACTATATCAAATGTATCGTCTCTCCAAAAACTCATAAGAGGAAGGACCGTGTAGAAGGACATTTCATATAACTGGGTCTTCATGGGCTGGGGATTTCTCCAAGTTTATACAGCACACTGCGAGTCATGCAAGGTGCAAGGAGGGAGAGCCCAGAACCATTCAATAAATGCAAAATAAATGTGCATCCTGAAAAGCTCCTGGGAATTATTTTACATTTAGGATCTGAACATTGGGCCAAATTACACCAGCCTTGCGCCTCATGTCCCTGGAGAGATTCACCTGGGGTAGCAGGGGAATGACAAGCAACATTTCTCTCCCTCAGGGCTTCTGCCGTTAGAGTCAACTTTAAATCTCACTGAGCTCCACAGAACAGAGCACTGAATTCAGAGCATTCCCAGGCTGCCCTGGCCCGGCCCATTCCTGGCCAGCGCTGCCCAGATTCTGGCTACTTCCATTTCCACGATTCTCCTCCCTTTTCCCACAGACAACTTCCCACTACAGTGGGCCCTAGGCCAGGTAAAGCTCGTGCAGATCCCAAGTGGATGTAGTCCATTATCTTACAAAAGTGCGAGATCTATTGCTTAAGTGTGACTCATGTATCATCAGTTTCCATTGTAACAAATGTAAACCTCCATGACTCAGACAATCAATGAAAATAAAGCTTAGAAATGAATGAAAAAACAAGCAAAGAAGCACAGGACACAACCCCAGTCAATTCCCAGCTCTTGGTAAAGGTCTGACATCATTACGGATAGCCGATCAGAAAACAGTATTTGCATCCAGCATTCTAAAGCCATTCCATAGTGACTATTTAAAACCCTTGTTCAAAGAGCCTGCAGGAATATATTCCAATCCCACAGCTTAGTGGTCTGGCTTCATTTAAACTAAAGGCCACTTTGGGTATGAATCATGCATCTGCAGCACCAGTTTCACAGAGAATATTAATGACCACCTAGTTAAACAAATGAAATAGATACTCCTAGACCAGACACTTTATTGAAACAATTTCTGTCTCTCTTAATTGAAAGGACCTTCACACATTTCCTCATCTCTTAACTTTTTTTATTTGTATCTGTAGAAATTAACTATTAAGATCCCATTTGCACATGTAGATACTGAGCAGCCAGCAGGGAGAGAAGTTCAGGAGCTGAATTAGGATCAAAAGTCCTTGGAGCTGGAGAAGTCTAAGCACAGCGCTGGGGATATCAAACAAAGGCAGCTAACAGAACTCTTAGACAGGACCTGGGTTGTGGCCCCCTGGGTACCAGCTGTGACAACTTCAGCAGGTCTGGCTGGGGTGGGCCCTGCTGTTGACCTCTCCCCAGGAACTGACACTAGTCACTATTACACAGGGACTACATAGCCTTCTCCAGCAGTCTTGAGGATTATTAATAGCACAGGAATACAGCAGTCAGAGACATGGGTTAAAAACAAAAAAACAAACAAAAAAAGAGGCTTAACCATGTGGATCTTACCTATACTTCTAACTGCTTAGACCCTGCTTACAGAGGCCTGGCTGTCTGCAAATGCTACCTCTCTCCTGCACTGTCAGGCTCACAGCATGCTGACTGCTTTCCACCTTTCCTTTCCACCCAGGGCACTTTTTATCAGCTAGGGTCTTTTGACCTTTAGGGTCTCAGCCTTGGCAACAGGAGCCATTAACTTTGTTGGCACCTGGAAGCAGCATCTCCCTGGAATAGCCCCATTGTTCTCTTAGCTGCTTTGAAGGTGTTTCCTTTCCTGCAGCCTGACACAACCCTTAGAGTTCAGGGAGACAGCAATATGAAATTGCACAGGCACACCAAGTCTCACGTCATATGAATAGGAAAGCGCAGAAGCCTCCCGTTCGAGACTCCCCCTCGCAGTCCCTGTTGTAGGGGGGGTGAGAGGCAGGAGGAGTGTGTCAGGGCAGGACTGAAGCATGCAATCTAAACTATGCCGAGAGCCTCTGTAGCCACCAGCGTAGGCCAGGCTTAAAGACACCTGAGCCCTTCCTCCCCCTGGGCTGTGAGTTTAGTGCTGCACCTTTTAGAGGCACTGCACAAAATCTCACCCTTGGCCTGAACGAGATCTTGTGCCTACAGCTGATCAAAACGCAACCTTTCATTGTGTGCGAATTCCGACACTTCCTTTCACCCCGAATCAAAATGAAACATCATCGTTTCCCATGAAAACCAATTTCTGATTATTTTAAAATATCAAAATGACAATTGTCAAAAGGGAAGAGTCGAAATGAAGCACTTTGACCTCGTTGAAACAAAACGTCCCTGCTGCCCACTGCCATGCTGACGCTCCTCTGCATTTGACTGCCTGGCATTGGACGCCATTTCCAGCGCAGACAAATTCCAAGCCTACGTGGCTAATTTCTGTTTAAAGAAGTATAAATAGCCTTTGGCCACAGAGGCTGCTTCCGGCAGCCAGAGGCACGTTCTGTGCAGGGCAGGTGGCTGCTAAGTCAGGGAGCGCCAGAGCCTCTCAAACACCACCTTCTCTCTCCTATTTCTCCTTTTAAATTCTGGGGCAGCTCCGCTCCTTTTCCTCAATAGAAAGTCCAGTTTTCCCTGCACTATACCCCAGTGTCTTTACAGTTAGAACCTAGGGTTGCCAGGCATCTGGCTTTTGACTGGAATGCCTGGTCGAAGAGGGATGCTGGCGGCCCCGGTCAGCACCGCCGGGCCGTTAAAAGTCTGGTTGTGGCGCAGGCAGGCTCCCTACCTGGCTCCACACCACTCCCGGAAGCAGCGACATGTCCCTCTGGCTCCTAGGGCAGGGCAGCCAGGAGCGCCATGCGCCACCCCCGCATCTCCCATTGGCTGCATTCCCGGCCAATGGGAGCTGTGGAGCTGGTGGGCAGGGTGGGGGCAACACGCAGAGCCTCCCTGGATGCCCCTGCGCCTAGCAGCCAGAGGGACATGTTGTCACTTCCGGGAGCTGCCTGAGGTGAGCGCCACCCAAAGCCCCAACTTCCTCCCATGCCCCAACCCCCTGCCCCAGCCCTGAGCCCCCTCTCACACCCTGAACCCCTCATCCCTGGCCCCACCCCAGAGCCTGCACCCTGAGCTGGAGCTCTCACCCACTCCTGCACCCCAACCCCCTTCCCCAGCCCAGTGAAAATGAGTGAGCGAGCGAGGGTGGGGGAGAGGGAGCGACAGAGGGAGGGGGGATGGAGTGAGCGGGGGTGGGACAGGGGGCATGGCAAGGGTGTTCAGTTTTCTGCAAATAGACACACAGCATCTTAGGGGATACTACGCTTTCCTGCAGCATTAGCATGCATTACAAACACAAACTGGAATCTGTTAAACAAGTGTTCCCCAGGGACCCGGCTGAGCTACTCCAAACTCATTTTACTGGTCACCTGTGCCAGATTTGGAGATGAAAGGCACCTAGTCCATGCTCCCCACCTCCTGTAATGATGGTATTTTTATCTGAAATATGCCAGTTTTTCTACTTCATTCTTTATTAATACAGATCACTCAAAGCTGCCCCAACCATGAAAATAAGAATGACACGAGCTTACTAAAAACAGCATTCACCAACATGCAATTCTGAAGTCCTCTTAAGGGAACCAGGTTTAAAATGTTGCCCTAGGGCAGCCCACTTCTGAGGTTTGAAGCATTAAAATGTGAGTGCGCACAGAACTCCCAAATTCAGCTCTGCTCACGGCTAATGGTTTCTTCTCCTCTCCTGACACTCACACTGTTCACTCCAGCCTGGGGTCGAAGCCAGCCCTTTCCTTTTGGAAACTCCAACGCTACTAGTCACTCTCCATAGTTCCAGAAACAATCATTTGTCATGGAGGCTATAAAGGTTCTCAGAACTTTATACGTACCAAGACCGGGGGCACTGAAGCAATGCTTTGGAGAAAGCGGGTTCTCTGTTGCTAACTCTTACATTCTAACAAAGCAGAACAGCCGATGCCCTTGTTTAAGAAAGTGGTGAGTTTTGGGGGTCTCTTATCACGACCAGCCACAGAGCAGCATTACAATTTAAAGAAAGCTAAATTGCAACAGCTGGTGCTAAAATGCTGATGGCGGCATGTATAAGGGCTAAAAGGATCTGGAAAGAAAACGATGGCTCCAGAATCAAGAGGTGACTAAGGACAATATAACCCTAAATGGACCAACCTACGACTCCTAGTCAAAGCCCAAGAAGCCCACGTTTCTGAGAGGCTGCAGCTCATCCATCAGTGCCACAGCAGCAACTGCGCTTCCTAATGGAACCCACATGAGACAAAGTTTCCCCAAGTTGCTAGGCAGCGCCCCGTTATTGTGCTATTTTGCACAGCACTGCTGCAGATGCCAGCCAAGTGTCTGACATTTGACATCACTCTTACTATGCATCCTAATTCTAGGGGCTAGTAAGTCAGAGGATGTAAACCATTAAAGGGGTAGGATCCCAAGGGTGGAAGAAAAGGGAACACAACCAGAGAAGGATTTAAAGATCTTCCTCTGAGATAAGGTTTGAGACAAGCTTGGTCCTTCAACTGGTGATGGGGCCTGGAGCAACAGAGCAAAGGAGCTCGTGAGGAGGTCAACAGGAGAATCCAGTATCTCTATCAAGATGACAAAAACAGGGCTGCACATAAGACTACAGCATGTAAGAGTTTAATCCTACCTCTGCCTGTCTCTGCCATTGTACCTCAAAGTGATGCATTAGCCTGTCACTTATATTTACAGTAGGACTTAAAATATACAACATTATTTACAAGTGAAATTGAGTGTCCTTCTGTCATCTGTATCACTCAGCGTCAACAACCCTGCTAGTATATGATAAAGTATAGGTGTAAGTGTACAACTTAACACACCTGTTTCTCAAACACGAGCTTTTAAATTTTACTGCAAAATGAGCAGGACTGAGGGAGAGATCCAACCAGCATTCCAAGACAGTGCAATTATAGAACAGGTCCAGCCTCATTAAAATTCTGCAAATTAATGTGGGGAAGTGGCCTTATTTGTCCCCATTAAGATGATCATTTTCTTACATTTATAAAAAATTAGATTTAGAAATATTAAGGGGCTCAATTCTATTCTCACTGAGACCTGCGAGAATCAGATGCGACTCTAATGAAAGCAATGGGGTTACACCATTGCATAGTGGAGAGGCAGCAGAATCAAGCCCAAGTAGTGGCTTCTCCCATCCTGCACTTTTCCCTCCTAATTAGCTCCCGAGCTACAGCTGCTGCCTGTGCCCAGGGATAATGAAACATTCACTCTGGCCTGACCTGGGAGGACTTTTCTGTGACTCTCCATGTGACCCATTGATGTGGCTCCATGTGACCCATTGATGTGGCTCCATGTGACCCATTGATGTGGCTCACTGAGAGGCAGGGAAAACCCAGCTTTCTAACAACATTTCCTAGCGTCAACGTTAGGACCCTAAAGCAGTCAGAGCCTCAGATGGAAGGGACTAAAGAAGCGCCACGTGTCATTAAATATTATTGTTAAAGCCAGCAGTCCTCAAACATTATTAAATGAAGAAATATTTGGATGACTTTTTTTGCATTAAAATTGTTTTCTATTTCTGTAAAATTGTCTTCATTTTTCATTTAAATGTGTAAATTTTGTAAAACAAAGGCAATAAAAAAAACACTTCAAGTTCTGTGGATATGCAAGACCAGATATACATGTCTGCAACACCTACGGACGTCAGCAGATGAGCTCACCCAGGCCTGGTCACAGGTTCTGGCTCTCTATCAGATACAGCCTATGGGGAAGGTTGAGGGATTCCACTCAGGTGTGAAACCAAATATTATAGATGCATCATGAAATATAGTAGTAGTATGAGAGCGCCTAGGGGCCCCAACTGAGATCAAGGCCCCATTGTGCTAGGTGCCCTGCAAAACACATTACAAGAAACAGCTCATGCCCTCCATAGCTTACCATTTAAAGACAAGAGAAACAAGCACAGATAGGTGAAGTGACATACCCGGGGTCACACAGCAGGTCAGTGGCATATGTGGGTAGAGAATAAAGGTCTACTGTGTCCCAGTCCAATGCCCTATCCACTGGACCACACTGTCTCTCCAAACATTACAAATAGATACAACATGGTCCTTATGAGCCACCTGATCCCTCAAATGTAGATGGTCTGGGAAGGGAAGGCAATGTCTTAAAAGCGTCACAGCCAGCGATCACATTACATCATCAATGCTGGGAGCTCAGATTTGTTTTTAATCAATGGTCTGATCTGCTATGGCATTTCCCACAACCTCACTAAAAGGCAAAAAAAACCCTGGATCAACCAAGCAAAATGGAAAAATTATTTGAATTAAAATGCATTTTCTCTGTAAACAATACCAAAAGCTCATGGAACAATTGTGTCATTTTATATTCTGTAGGTAAATTAAACAAAACAAAAAGTGATAGTGAAGATTGTCTGAGGATGCTAGACTTTAAGGTACATTTTTAATTAAAAGGAAAACCAAAACTGTGATGCAGCATCATAAAGCAGATAATTTTACAGCTGGATGGTCTCCCTCTGATGTACCTGAAAACCATTTTCAAGCAACATAAAGTTTAACATACCAGTACATCTGCCTACCCACTAGATTCTACATGGAATTTAATATTTAATTATATTAAAGTATTGTTACAGTGCACATAGCAAGAATGCTAACCAAGGAGAATTTTAAGAAAAATCCTTGGCAGATTTTTTTTAAATCTAGGTTTCTCGGGACTCAAAGATCATCTTAACACCTGGATCTGCAGAAATCCAATTCGGATCTGAAAAGTTTATCCACATATACACTGTTTCTTGGGACAAAGCCTCCTTCTTTGTGCCTTATCACGCTCCAAAACCATGGAAGCTGTACACTGATACAGTTTGGAATACATACAGGGCAACAGTAATGTTCAGAGCTGGGTGAAAAAATCCTCAGCGCCAACAAACCAAGAGAGATCAGATTTGAGAATCTGTGCTCGCACCTTGCAGTGTGCAAGTAAAACTATTTCCCCATGCTTATTTCCCCCCACACACACAGTTCCTCACATCTCCTTGTCAATTGCTGGAAATGGGCCATTTTCATTACCACTACAAACAGTTCTTTTTCTCTCTTGCTGATAATAGCTCACCTTAACTGATCACTCTCCTTGTAGTGTATATGGTAACACCCATTGTTTCATGTTGTGTGTGTGTGTGTGTGTGTGTGTGTGTGTGTGTGTGTGTGTGTGTGTGTGTGTGTATATATATATCTTCCTACTGTATTTTCCACTACATGCATCCGATGAAGTGGGCTGTAGCCCACGAAAGCTTATGCTCAAATAAATGTGTTAGTCTCTAAGGCCTTGGCTACACTTACCCGGTAGTTCGGCGGCGAGCGATCGAACTTCTGGGTTCGACTTATCGCGTCTAGTCTGGACGCGATAAGTCGAACCAGGAAGTGCTCGCCGTCGACTGCGGTACTCCAGCTCGGCGAGAGGAGTACCGCGGAGTCGACGGGGGAGCCTGCCTGCCGAGTGTGGACCAAGGTAAGTTCGAACTAAGGTACTTCGAACTTCAGCTACGTTATTCACGTAGCTGAAGTTCCGTACCTTAGTTCGAATTAGGGGGTTAGTGTAGACCTGGCCTAAGGTGTCACAAGTACTCCTGATCTTTTGGCGGATACAGAGTAACACGGCTGCTACTCTGACACATGAAAGTGTTTCCACAGGCAGGAATGTGACATCTTGGTGAATGGGGAAAGAGGAATCCTCTCTAAAAACAAAATACTGCACCTTGAAAATGTAGTTTTGCCCTATTTTAGAGCTGGATAACCCAACCCTGGTAAATATCAGGTTTGTCACCCAATTATTGGACCCAGAATGGGTGGATGGGTGTGCACAACTCCTTCCATAGCTCTTTTCATCCATGTAAGAATGTCCCACAGCGCTGCCAGACACAACGTAGCACTGAACCACTTAAAGGCTCAATATAACAGAAGATGGAATTTAAAAAGCCAAAGAAAATGAGAGCTTAAAAAGGAGATACACAAAAACAAATGCCGGAGGACTTGAGCCAAGAGACAGCATAGCAAAAGCTAACCGATTACACACAACGTGCTGAATTGATCTATTGGATGTGTGGGACGCTCTTCAAATAGACAAGAAGTCTAAGAATCTATACAGTGGAAAGTGAAGAAGGGACTGTGGGTGCCTGGACCAAGACCACCACCAAGACCACCACCAGTTGAGAGGAGAAGTTGTATCGACAGAGCGCCCAAGGTGAGGGTGGGGGTGCTCTGAGGTACTGTCAGAACAGGCACATTAGATTCAAAGAGTTTGGCAGTGTCCCGGTATGCTGGGGGACCCTGACTCTTTTGCATAATAAAGACAAGCAACAAAGTGCATAGTTAACCTGCTGTGAAAGTGCCAACAAAACACAGTTTCAGATCTTGAATCCAAAAAACTAAGTATTCAACCCAACTGCAAGTTCCTAAATACAATTGCATGAGGCAGCCACTTCCAGTGAACAGCTGTGTCTAGTAAGTAGTTGTGATGAAACAGTTTTGACAGAGATTGTTGTGTGTGCGTGTGTAACAGAGCCAGTGAAATATTAAAAATATAAGGCACCATAGACCTTATGAAACAACTTAGGGCTTGTCATCTTATGTGGGTATGAGAAACATCTACAAAGTCAGGACTTTTCCTCTGTGTCTCTTCTTAGCTGACAGTTTAGGGTCTTCATGTGATAAACTGTTTAGGTCTTTGTAGTAAAACAAGACAAGTTTCAAATTGTAAGATGGAATGCAGTTTAACATTCTCAGAATTACCATTATATGGGATGCTCCAAGAAGGATCTGAAGAAAGCATTTTTCTTCCATTAAACTATCATGATTGTGAACATTGATCCTGATTGCCTTTATGTGATTTAAGCATCTCCTAAATTCATGCTCTGGTGTTGTATGGAAGTAAAAGATACAGGACATCTAGTGATTAATAGATTCAATAATAATTATTAGAATATATTATTAAAGGTTATATAATTCACCAATCTAAACTAGAAGACGATCAATTGCCAAGGATATTAAAGCAATGATTAGTATATTATGATCACAGTAGCCTTCAAAACAGACAAACTGCACAGTAGTGCGGTGAAAGCTGCATTATGAAAGGTTACAGAACAGCTGCAAAGTTTCCTACAAAACACATTTGTTCTAGATGCAAGCTTGCGAATCTGGCTGATCCTGAAGAGTTGATCAGAGATTTATAGAAGAGATTTATGGTGACTGAAAATAATTCTCTGAATTCTGGATATAAAACAGAGAAAAGCAGCACTGCAATGAATGCAAGAATAAAGTCCCGAATGTCTTACAGTGACTTTATGACAGGGATATTAATTATTATTATGTTGTTGTTGTTGAGCCTGAGCAAGGCTTGCATGTCTTTGAAATTAATAACTTATAAAAATGGGAGTGCAACTTGTCATAAGAATTAAAGTTATGGCTCACAAGCCCCAGGAGATTCTACACATGAGGGACGGAACCGAACAGGTTATGGAAATGGGAAGCACAGGGAGCTCTGAAAATATTCACTGTGGAACATTTTTAAAAGTACAGTGTAGTGAGTAAACCTGATGCAAGGAAGGTGGCTCTTCTGCAAAGCGGAGGTGCAGCACAGCTGGGACTTTATCCTCATCAGTCATTGTCCATTAGGCGAGCAATTAAACCCTACTTGATGCTTACTTTACCGATTGTGTTCACAATTGCCTGGAACAAATAGACCGTTGGCAATTTGCAAGTAACGTATTTAAAAATAAAGAATGTTGTCTATGAATTTTAAAACGAATGTATCCAGGACACTGTGTTAGCACAGAACCTCAGAATCAAAGGCAAATGCCAGAATATGGAATTTAGACCAACATTTTGAAACATCTATTTATGCACCATGTCCAAGACTTAGGAGGTGTCAAGACGGGGAAGGGGCGGGATTGCAGAAGAATATGTAGGTATACAGATAAATAAGTCATTAGGATAATGGAATATGTTATTGTTTATTATTATAATTGCTGATATAGCATCACAGGAATAAAAGGCAGTTGATATAGAAGAAGACAATGTCCTTGCCCTATGAAATTAGACAAACAACAGAATGAAATCTGGACAGCAAGGAGGAGACAGTGCTGATTTGGGGACAGCTATTTCTCAAGGCTTGTCTACCTGGGGACACCCAGCAAAATTCATCTGAATTAACTAAAGGTGTGAATTTGAAGTGGATGAGTTAAACTGCATTAAACCCGTGTGAACACCGTCTTCCAGAATTAAAGTGGCCTAATTTGGTTTAGTTTATTTCACAAGTGAATAATTCACAACTAAAACAAAATTAAAAGGTCCCGATTTTTAGCTGTTTGTCCCGCGTCCCGACCGATCTCTGGTCAGTATGCAATTTGTCCTGATATTTTGCTCCGCCGGCAGCACTCGGCTTTTTTTTTTTTTTTTTTTTTGCGCGCCCTCCTCCCCGGTGTCCCAATATTTTCTTCATCTCATCTGGTCACCCTACTGGCCAACAAAGGGGACATGAGGGGATGACTTTAGGAGACTGCATTCCATGCCAAAGCCACAGGGACTGCTCCCCAGGAGGATGTGTTCAGAGGAAAAACTGACTCCCTCAGAATGACTGTGTAGGCTCCACTCAAGCTCTGAAGCCCATGGGTAACCCTCTGCCAGCCAAAATGGATGAAAAAGCATGTTTGAACACAAGGCAACTTGCTCTTTCTTGCTAGACAATGGGACATATATAGGCAAATCTAAAGCTTCTGTGTTCAGGTGGTGAGATTTAGGCAGTGGCAACATTCACATCATCAGGAAAAGGACCTTGTTTTATCAAATGAAGACTAAACAGAGGCAGAGGAAGCCACAGCATCAGGCACAGTTAAAAATTGCAGAGTTCTGCACTGCTACCTCCATCACGCAGCAGCAGTATGGGGCCAGGAGACGACTGGAATAAGTGCCCCAGGACCACTGCCACTGGACTGCAACCTGGCACAGGAGAAACCGCTAGGATGCATCATCCTAAATCATCATTTCGCTCATCAGGCTAGTCACTGAGTAGACCAGTGGGATTGACTCATCACAGTGAGTATGTCTGTGGGAAAACAAGACATTTCCATAACAAATATCAGCCAGCCAATATCAGATCAGGCCTTATTTGACTTTGTCTAATATTCTTTTTAGTGTCACACACCTTATTTTGATTTACTATTTGGGCTGTTTGCACCTTGCAGTACTGTGCTCTGCGACAACAGAAAGTAATCTCCTAGGACACAAAGGCCAGGCCAGGCCACTGAACCATGCATCTGCCAACACTCAACTCTGCAAAGTAAATACCATGTGGGCTGTCTCAGGATGGCGGCCCCCAGCATTTCAGGGGCGGCAGACAGGCAAGCAGCCACCTCCTGAAGGGAAGCGGAGGGAGAGAAAAAAGGGAAATGTTGCATGGCAAGAGCAGCTGACCTCTTTCCTCTACTTCGCAACATGAAGGGCTCTGGAAATCCGGCCAGTTACACAGGGACAGCTCTGTATTACTAATAAGCAGATTATTGTTTGGTAACTTGAAGTAGCCGTGAGCAGGAGACGGAGCCTCGGATCTGGCTGGTGTAGGTTCATGCAGCATGTGGGGGAAGAGACGGTTGGCAGCTTTCTTGAGTTTTACTAAATAGTCCTTTTTGAATATTATGGGCCTGATTGTCCATTGTCTTACTCCCGTTTATGTCTCAACAGCTGTCACCAGTGGATTTACACCAATGTAAAAAAAATGGTGTCAGAGCACCCTTGAGCTGTATTTCTTTCTGTGCAATGGACAATGTTTGGCAAATCTTTTCCTTTTTGCTCCCCCCTTCTCCCACCCATAGATGCAGCGTTCAGTGTGAGATAAGGGGGAAGTCAGAATAAAACCCTCATAAATTCACTGTGAGCCCGTCCGGTCCATTGACTGGGAAGACAGCGAACGTAGTAGTGCCAGGCCAGGCTGTGTGCATGCCTCACTTGCTCTCCAGTGAGTAGCAGGCACTCTGTGTGTCCTTTTTATGTTATTACCTTTTAAAATGTTTAACCCAATTCATGGCATTAAAAACATTGGAAAATATTTCCATTTAAATGCAAAACAGATGTGATATGTGAATATAGCTAAATAAATGTTTTCTCCCCAGGTAAACACAGTAGGGGACAGTTGCTCATTTTAGCTCCCCACATTCCCATCAAATGTTTGCAAGTCACTGCTTACGGGTCTTTAAATTACGTTGGTGGTTCTATCGCTTAAAGCAGCAATTGGCTTCTGAGCTCCAACAGGGCAGGTTCTGGTAAAAAGTTTATAGGACTCCTACACTTATCCTGGGAACAAAGAGAGAAACCATACAACAAACATGCATCAATCTTTCATCTGTTCTGGAGGGACAGCAGTGGCAAAGAACCCTCCACTGAAATACATAGTCATTCATGAAATATTCATCTCCCCAGCAGGAATGAAAGGAAAAGCAGCAGAACTTACACCTTGAAAATCCTGCCAAGATATCAATGAGCAGTTTAAAATCCACAGCAAGAAGAAACAAAAACAGAGATGCCTTAATGAACCATCTATCAAAAAGAGAGCAATGAACCAGAGCTAGAACAGAGAAACAGCTATTTTCATCCAGCCAGAGTTCCCATCCTTCTCCAAACTGGGAGTACCCTGGACCCTCACCCCTCTAGCCATGATCTCCCTCCCCCGCATTTAGCAAACTGGGAAGGGCAGGGTAGTCATAAACCCCAACTGTTTGTTAGGAATCACAACACCCCAATCCCCACGTTAAGAACCCATGTCACATTGTACGACTGGAAAAAAGCATTCAGAGTAAGCCAAAAGATGGTCAAGGAAGTATTCTGCCAGAGTAGAACCACATGAAACTCTTGCCTCGTCTCTGAGCTTCACACGCAGTCCAGAACTCTGCCACGAGACAGCCAACAAGCTCTGCCGATGCCAAGTGCCTGTTTCTTCGCAGAACAATGCAGAGGCCTGCATTAGTGGGCTCACCTTTACTAAAGTTCACAGATTGTCAAGGACTCGTCCTGGCATTCTCTATGCCTCCAACACTTCCTAGCAAACTGAACAAAGGAGTTCAAATGGCTTGGAGTGCAATGGGCTGGACTAAATACACAAGGCTGCTGTGTGTGCACAGCAATGCCAATCCAACCCAGCTGCAAGAATTGCTTGCTGGAAAGCTTCCCCCATAGCATGTCCTGTCAGTGGAGAGTGAAACAGGCAGTCCTCATGCACAGATAACTCCCACTGGCTGGACAAGCGATCAAAGTTGGGCAGAGGACAACATCTGTGGTTTCATCCACTCACATTGAGAAGTGCTGGCTCCCCTGAATTTTGCTAAACAGGGGTTCCTGAACATCTGCAGCCATGTCATAAATTTGTCATGAGCTGACTGAGTCACTGGAGGAGAGTGGCTTTGACTGGCAGCAGCAAAGACCAATATAGCATGAATGACATCTGATACACTGTGCAATCAGGGTCTCCCCAATTATCTGAGGCTAGGCTAGGCAGCTTTCGCTGTTCTCCAGGACACCAAATCGGATGCTCAGCAGCATTGCCGTAGAATAAAACCGTGTTCTGATTTTGTAAACTCACCTGCTTCTCCTTGAAGAACTCCAGGGGTTTACTCTGTAAAGATGGATACTTGGGCTCCAAATGGCTCAATGTTCCCTCCTCCTTACCACTGCACGCACCCCTCGGAATCCGGGGCCAGCTACCCCAACATCTCCTTTGATGGGTCCTGGTTGCTGACTAGCATCCCGGGGTGTGCTTTGGTCAGAGAGTCTGCCAGAGAGGGACACTGCACAATAAGCATGGGCAACGTGTAATGGAGGCTGGGGGGCAGTGGCGGATTTAGGGGGGCCCGGAAAAATCTCCCCGGATGTGGCCCAGGGGCTGAGAAGCCACAGCGGGGGCACAGAGCTTTCCGGTTTCGGGGCCATGGGGAGGCGTGAGTGGGGGCAGGGCCTCGGGGGAAGAGGCGGTATGGGGCAGAACAGGAGCGTAGCCTCGGCCAGGAGAGGCTGGACAAGGGAAGCTTCATCCACTGCCCATGAATGCAAGCAGCAGATCCACTGAAGAGGGAAGAACAGGTCGGAAAGGGGGGTGACCTAGTTCCATGGAAGCACACACTGTAACCCAATGAACTCCCCCTAGAAGGCAAAGCCGGAGAGCGAGGGGCAGCTGCCAACAGGTCTCACCAGGGCAGGGAGACAAAACAAAATGCCAGTGCCAAGCTGCAGTAAAACGGAAAATTCCACGACAGAAATGCTGAAAGCCTTGGCCTCTTGAAAGTGCCAAACTCTGGCCACAGAATAGCAGAGTCCATAGGGATTAACTGAGATGAATGGCGTCATTCACGTCCCCAGAACACGTGTTTCAGGGTGTCTGCAGATTTGGGCAGAACAGCTGCATCGGTTACATTTGGTTCATGTTTCCAAGGGTCTCTCTGCAACCACAAGGGCTAATGAGACACTTAAAAAAAGGGTCAGAAAGGGAGAAAAATGAAGAATGATTGCAGCCCCCAGGAGGTTGAGAACCCCTGCGATGTGGCAATGTATTATCATAATAGTAAATGTACAGAGTGTTCTGGTGTAGGCTACCATGTGACTATTCCTTAAACACCTGAAATGCATGCTGAAATACTACACTAATGTGTCACATCTGACCTACAGCACCTAAACTGGAGCGCATTGACAGGCTTCTGTGCCATAGTTAATCTATGGAAATGGAAAAGATCTACTGGGTTATCTACTCCATCTTCCTGGGATACAGGATTGCTGCCTTTGGTGTCTCCTCCGATCATAGGTGCTGGAACCAGAGATGCTAGGTGGAGGGGGCTGCCGCACTCCCTGGCATGAAGTGGTTCTATCACATACAGGGTTTACAGTTTGGCTCAGTGGCTCTCCGCACCCCCACTATACACATTGTTCCTGCACCCCTGCCTCCTGTGCTTTGTCCAGCCTACTTTTAAAGAGCCCTACACATGGGTTGTGGAATAGTGATCTTCACCCTAACAGACCTCACTGTTGGGCTATATTTCTTTATATTCAGCCTACAATTTCCCTTCCTTCCCTTCAATCTAGTATGCGTACCTGTGTCCTCTCGGGTCACCTCAAACAATTCCTCTGTGGTGGTTCAAATTAGTAGACTGGAGTTTATAAACTTCCCTTAGCATTCCCTTGCCAAATGGAGCAAAGCAGAGGGGGTGGGAGAACGGCAAAGGACTGTAACAAATGGGAACGTGGGTGTGGCAGATGATGCTTTTGGGGAAAGTGCCACTGCTTTTTGACCTCCCATTTCAAACGCTGTTTTTCCATCCTTAGATCAGCCTTACAGGCAACTGAGGTAGACAGGGCTACTGTATTCCTGAGGGAGTGGTCCATAACATGCAGCCACGTATTGGCCTATTCAGTTATAACTTCACAAAAGAAAATACGAATAATGGAAACAAAGGCTCATATTTCCCAGCCCTCGTGGCGACACCAATCTGGAGTCTCTCAGCTGCACATCAGCTCCACGTCAACATAACAGAAATGTAAAAGGATGCCTCCTTTATATGTAAAATTTGGACATTTCACTATTTTGCTCAGTAGACTAGAAAGAAAGAAAGAACTTCTCAGTGATAATGTGTTTATCCTCTCCAGCAATATGGGGCACTAGGCTCTGAGCACCCATCAAACTGTTTCGCTGCTCTGCCGTCACTGGCACGATCAGTGGCCTTTTCTCAAAATATAAAGCTCTAACTGGCGCTGTGTAACTTGAAAGCAAGCTGCATATAGTTGGTTAATTTCTACAAAATAGTTTCATCCTTGACATCTCTCCTGGAGGCTGGTCACCTTTCTTCTGCAAACATTATGAAATGTGTAATATTTATCTGGTGCCTTAATGAGAAAAATGTGACTGATATTTTAATGTTTTCCTAGATAACATCAAAAGACTTGAGAATCAATAAAGCCTTATCACCCGTGGAGCATTTGATCCAATTAAACACACTATTGTGTCTGACATCAGAGAGACTTACAACTGTCACAACTCTTAGCATATCAAATGAAAGTTAATTTCCAACTGCATTACTCTGAATGTGCAGCTTCTTGGGAATATGAAGAATTAATCAGGGGGAGGACGGAGTATTGAGAGACCCACATTCAGCCATGGAAGATGCTGTGATTTTTTAAAAGATCAGATTTAAAAAGCGCACAAACCACCAGCAGCCTTGTTACTACAGCAAGTTTTTTAGATTGCAAGCTCTTCAGGGAAGAGATTGTCTTTGTTGTGGGTTTGTAAAGTGCCTAGTGCAATGGGACCTGGCCCATGACTGGGTTCCTAGGCACTACAGTAACACACACAACAGTAATGCTGACCGCAGACAAAGCTCAATATCTGGATTAGTTCCGTAGTGTTCAGTTTCCAATAGATCCAAATTCTGAAATCCAAAGAACAGAGAAGCGTGCTGCGACTGCCATCCACGTTTCTTGCAAGTCTCCCCTTTGCTACCACCACACCAGACCCACCGTTGGGCTGTTATCAGTGTTAGTCACACCCGGTGAAATGCACCACCGCGCAGGAAGTCAGCACAAGGCTAGGGCCCTCTATACAGGGCTGAATTTCACCCTTTGAGAGAGTTTATTATCTGTGCTGCAGAGCGAATTTAAGTCAGATGGACAGACGCAGATTGGCTTAAGATTCAGCTTAATAACTTCCATAGCTCTAGAGCTTGACTGCGGCACAATAAGACAGGTATTTTCCCATTCTTTCTTCTAATGACAGTATCATTTTCTAGGGAATGCGCTGTTATGAAGCAGAGAGGGGCTTTGGTCTGTATCTCCCAAGTCCCTTGCTTTGATTCTGTTTGGATGGATAAATACAAAAAATTAGCCCCTTTCTTGCTGCCTTGACTCCAGAACTCTCAGAGGCTTGGGGAAGGATCCAAGTTGGTTTAGAAAGTTGCTCTGTTTGTGGGGCACTAAGAGAAGCTATCCTACAAATGGTAGTCAAGTCCCTCCTGGCTCAAGTGCTAGAATGCTTTAGGAGAAAACACAGTTAATTCCATAATTCCTTAAATCTGAGCGGACGCAAGGGCCCCTTTAAGGAAACAGTGAAAGACGGTTATAACGTATAACCGCAGCAGAGTGTGCGTATGAACAGCGTGTGTTTCTGTGAAATACACAACCTACTGGGTTAGCAAATTATTTCTCATTCCACACAAAGATAAAGTCTGTTTATTACATACACCAAACGCTGTTCTTCAGCATAAAAATCAGCCTCTGAGTCAGCTCTTCATCTTCTGACAAACAGTTTGTTATACAAATCAATTTGTATTCACATCATCTGAATAGCAGGCCCTCCATTATGCACAGTTCCCTTCAATCAAAGTTTCCTTACTGTGTTCCTGACATACAAACAGTTATGGTGTTGCAAAACTCTATTCCCAACTCAAGATACTGTGTGCATGTTTACAAAGCAACTAGAGTACAATGTAATTTACAGATAGAGATACTATCTTTACGGTAAATGTTACACTTTCTAAACCATTCATTGCATAAAAGCCCGTTTATCCACATTTCTGACACAACACACGCCTTAGAATGGAATCTGTGCGTCCTGATCACTCTTCGCTAATCATAGGAGAATGGAGAATAACTCAGATGCTTGGCTGCAATCATCAGCATTCAAATTTCAGAGCCAGATTTCTTGGAATAAAAACATTGCAAATAAATAACCTCAATAAAAGTGTTTTGGTTTTTTTAATCATCCGTGTTTTGCAGGTCATTAGGATGCAACAAGCAGCCGCAGCCACTCTCCCTGTATGATACGTTTCTGATGCACACAATATATTGGTAAAGTGAGAGAATATCATTAAAGGTTAATTATGAGCAACTTAAAGGTTATTTTTGCATATCTCACCTCCTGGACAAAAGCTGCTTCTTCATTACCATACTAGAATATAAATTAAACTGTAAAGAATTTAAAATGCCACAAAGTCTTTAATTTTATTAGCATGTTAAATACCATGAACAAATACGAGTTTTCTTGGTCCTCCTGCAATTTTCAGACTTTCCCTGGAGAAAAGCTTTTCTCTGTAAACTCGGTTTCAGAGTAGCAGCCGTGTTAGTCTGTATCCGCAAAAAGAACAGGAGTACTTGTGGCACCTTAGAGACTAACAAATTTATTAGAGCATAAGCTTTCGTGGACTACAGCCCACTTCTTCGGATGCTGGGCTGTAGTCCACGAAAGCTTCTGCTCTAATAAATTTGTTAGTCTCTAAGGTGCCACAAGTACTCCTGTTCTTTCTGTAAACTCGATGAGTTTCCAATATTGGGAAAGAGAAACCCTCTCCTCGGTTTTTCATATGCTCCCATTTCTTTATTATTTGTTTTAATCCAAGAGCATTAACTCTTTTTAGGCATTTAGAGATCTAGTTCCAGCAGTCATGTTTCACCACAACCATCATTCAGAATATAAGGAGAAGTCTCCTCACATTCATCTCTTCATTCTCACCAGGTCAGAAACAGCCAATGTCTTATTCAGCTGAGCTCTATTGAATCCCTGATAACTAGGGCCCTACTAAATTCACAGCCATGAAAAGTGGGTCACAGATGGTGAAATCTGGTCTCCCACCGTGAAATCTGGTCTTTTGTATGCTATACAGATTTTGCAGGGGACACCAGCCTCTCTCAAGTTGGGGGTCCTGACCCAAAAGGGAGTTGTAGGGAAATCACGATAATTTTAGGGGTGTCATACTATTGCCACTCTTACTTCTGCATGGATTTCAGAGCATGAAGCATGGGCATGAGCATGGGCATGAAGAGAGCGGCAGCTGTGGGCTGGGGACCCAGCTCTGAAGGCAGTGCCCTGCCAGTAGCAGCGCAGAAGTAAGAGTGGCAATGCCATACCATGCCATTCTTACTTCTGCGCTGCTGCTGGTGGCAGATCTGCCCAGGGCTGCCCAGAGGATTCAGGGAGCCAGGGGTCTTTGGTGGCGGGGGCCCCCTGCCGCCAAATTGCCGCTGAAGACCCGGAGCAGAAGAAGCTCTGGGGGCCCGGACCCCGTGAGAGTTTTCCAGGGCCCCCGGAGCGAGTGAAGGACCCCGCTCCAGGGGCCCCAAAAAACTCTCATGGGGGCCCCTGCGGGCCCTGGGGCAAATTGCCTCACTTGCCCCTCCCCCCCCCGGGCGGCCCTGGCTCTGCCTTCAGAGCTGGGCTTCTGGCCAGCAGCTGCCGCTCTCCAGCTGCTCAGCCCTGAAGGCAGCGCCGCCACCAGCAGCAGCACAGAAGTCAGGGTAGCAGTACTGCAACCCCCGCACACAATAACCTTGTGACGACCCCCCCAACTCCTTTTGAGGTCAGGACCCCTAAAATTACAACACCATGAAATTTCAGATTTAAATAGCTGAAAGAATGAAATTTACTATTATAAAAATCCTATGACCGTGAAATTGACCAAAATGGACCATGAATTTGGTAGGGCCCTACTGATAACACACACATCATACACAGCAGCCTTTGAATCTTGCCAAGTTCTTTCCCCCATATTATTTGATCTATGGAGAATCAGAACCAGTCCAAGTTCTGAATTTCAATTTTGTCCAAATGCAACAGTATAATTTTTTCATTGACATCTATTGATGGGAGAGCTTACCAAGCCTCAGTGAAAGCAGACACCAGTTTACTGAATAATTAATTGGTACATGTTGTTAGATAATCTCTTTTTCTGATGATTCCACATTTTCTAGGGTTCTCCATTTCCAAAGGAAGGATGGGGTTGAAACTGCAGAGCTGCTTGCTACAGATAATATTGACAGGCTGCCGCGCCCATCCGCACCAGCATGGTGTCTGGGCTCCGTCTTGCTGCCTATGTGCAGAGGCAGACAGGGACTAAGGACGTTGTTGTTGGGAGTGGGCTGCAAAGAAGCACAAGAACATGAGCCTCCATGGCCTGGTATCCTGGAGGATTTCAAATAAGGAGGACAGCAGGTTGGACCAGTCAGCTCGTCCCTCTTCTAAACGTAATGACCCAGCCATGCCCATCAATGGCTGCCTGGGTTTTTTGGGATACAACCCCCCCCCCCCCACTTGCTCCCACTGAAGAAGTCATCAGGTAGGGGAGACAACATGAGGCCCAACCCTTATGTTTTCCTCTGGGATAAAGTGTGTCTGTATCTGCAATATTCGGAAAACAGGATGGGTGAAGTTAATATTCTGTTTCTGAACAGTAAAAGCAGACTCATGAGCAGCTGTACCCATTAACTGGTATGAAAAGCAGAGTGAACTGCCTTACACAGCACTTCAGACAAAGACGAAAATATCCGCATTTGCACCAATTAAATCCCATCCTTTTAGGATACATAGATATCTTATTCTCCTGCTAAGTTTGCAGGTATTGTCTGTAACAATGATGCCATTCTTCTGAGTTACTAGTTAAATATTAAATAAAACAAGCTCTCCGGTAGCACAAGCTCTCACCTGCTGTCTTGCTGAATAATTCATGGCAAACATATTTGAATGAAATAGTTGAAGACAATGAACTGATCTGGGTCAGGCATCCTGACTGCTCTAGCAATTCTGCTATTAGGTCATTTTAAAACAAAAGAGATGAGCTGTTGAAAGGATTAATTATTGGCTTTTCAACTCTTCTGGACCACGGTGGCTAAAAATCATTACAAATCAATGGCTATTAAACCATCTCAGTACAGTTTATCCTCTTCAAGGGGAAAAAAAGACCTGGAAATACAAAACAATATGAAAAAAGGGTCAAGATCTTAAAAGTTAAGATGAGCAGTGCCGTATGAAGCAGGGATGGTGTCAAGCACTATCCCAAGTACAAAAGAAATTGACTGCACACGTATTTCCTGAGCTAAACACAGATATGCAGTTTGTGTCGTTTCATAAAATAAAAACAAAAATTCTAGCAGCACAAGCAGAAAAGCAGCTTTTACAGCCTATGTAGGTGATAGGGCAAGAACAGATCTGAGGAAAAGCTGACGACCCCAACCCCTTTAACACGTTAGGTGTAGGAGAAAATACGGCTCTTTATAGCCCTAGCTAATGTATTTAAGAGGCTTTAGTTAGTTTCCAACAATATTTTGATGAGCAATAACCAGAGCAGGACTTTGGATACAAAGCTACACATTTTAACCTCTCTGCTTCCTTCTCACCCCTTCCTAGATCTCTCCCCTCTATGCCACCATGTGCCCTTACAAAACCACACATGCTAAATTCCTTGCACAATGAACTCTATTTTCTTGCTGCTTAGGAAAGTCACTAAGGGGAAAACCACCCATGTTGTAAAAGATACAAAAAGAAAGGACTCAGCACAATGCAGCAAATGAAGAGTTTAAAAGCAGATTTTCTCAGCAACTGATGGAGAGTGAGAAACTCACAATCGGCATCTCTGTCCATGTGTAGAAGAACTTCTCATTAAGAGTAAGAGGGAGCCCTCTTCTGAATAATACATTAGGTGTCACTCTTCTCTTAGGATTTTTTAGAGTGGTAACACTTGCATCATTCCTGGCCACTGCATAACTGTGAAGGTCTTAATAAATCAACTCAAATACCTGGCTATATGTTTGGGGATCCCCGCTCTATGAGCAAAGTTTGGGACCACATTATACTGCACCTCAGTGACAAACACAAAACAGCTGTGTGAATGCAATGCAAAGGTGGAACTTAGAACTGATTGGGAGTTTTCCATCAGGAAATTCACTTCCTGCAAAATTTAAATTTTCTGTAGGAAAATTTCAGTTCTTCCTTGGAAAATCATTTGCAGTTCTGCAGCTCCCCCTCCCCCCCCCCCCCCCCGACATACACTTCCCGGCATCCTGCTAAGCAAGCTGTTGGGGAGCCCAGGAAGCATATTTCACTTAGAAAACAGCGAAACGTCCCAGCTGGAAGCAAGTTTTGATGTTTCCAAAATATTGCAGAAATTTAGATCCAGGTAAAATTTCAAGTTTTTGTTTTTTTATCCCAATTTGGGATAGAAAATTTTCCCAAAATCTCAAAAATGTTCACAGAACTGAAATGCCATTTTCCAGCCAGCTATAGGGGAAATAGCAAGCATTCAAATGTCAGGAAATTCCAAAAGTTGTTTCCATGATAGTTGACTCAGGAGCCCCCAATGCTGGCCAGTAAATTAGTGCAGAATGCCACTGGCTTTTTATTACGTGGGCCTATGTGCCAAGAGTGCTTTATACTAATGCTTTGTGGCCTGTCCTGGCTGCCAACTGGTCTCTGGAATTTAAAGTGGTAATTTGGCTGCATATAGACCTGCCTACAGGGTCTGAGACCTTCCTGCCTGGGAAGCCACCCCTCACCCTGTGCCATACTGCTCCAGCTGCAATCAGTGGAAGCAGCCAAGTTAAGAGCCCCCAAATTAATAAATTGAGAGGGCCACTGGCAGGGTGTTTTGCATGAAGGACCCTGTGCACTGTAATTGTTACGTGATTAGCTCTGCTGTGCATTGAGCTTTTCACAATAAAAAAAGATTTAAAAAATAAACAAAGTATAAACCACACTTTTTTTTTATTATTTAAAAATAATCAACTCAGCTAATTGAGAAAATTTCAACATATCCCCAGTGCAATAAAATACAAGTTCTTCAGCACAGACTGCACTAGAGAGCTGTGCTTGCAAGGTAATGACCTTAACACTGTAAATTAATTCTAAAGCACAATTGTTTTCAATCTTCATTTAAAACCAACCTTAGTTAATCTTGCTTTTAATGATATAGGAAATGGAAATTCCCATAATAAAATAAGTTATGAATATTTATTACCCTATTTTTACCTGAAAATTGAATAATTCATCAATTAACTTTACTATTAATTATTCAATACAAAATTAATATACTGCAAAATTCTAACATTTTAGAACCCCATGGCACTTTCTGATAAAAACTAATAGCAGAAATATAATGTGATTATGTAATATGTATGTATGGGGTAGTGTAACCACACACACACACACACACACACACACACACACACACAGTAGCATCTCTGGCTAAAGTTGCTTTCTTGCCTTCCCTCTAAATATAGGAACAGACTTGGGAGCCAGGGACTATGTACGCTGGATGAGCCGCATTCCTCCCCTAGGGAATTTGGCTGCCTGTCTCCCGGGGCAGCCTACAGACATTTCAAAAATTCATAAACTCACAACTAAGGAAGTTCCAAGACACAAAATGTTCATTAAGCTAGAATGAAGGTCAAGGGAAAAAAAATAGGACTTCAATCAAAACCAACCTTAAATACTCAGAAAATTGAGAGATTAAGTTAGACTGAATTAAATCCAAATATTTGAAATAGGGACATTGAGTTAGAGGACTCATCCTTAGCTCTGTCCTCATAGCAATGCTCAGAAAAACCAGAAACCCTGAGACAGCCCTATCAATCGGTATCAACGAGCTTCATCTCTTTAGTAACCAGTAAAGTGAGAGTCCCACTTTCTTAGTCCTATAGCAGTTGTGCAGATTCCTGTCCTCTTTGAATATTTTTCTGTGGCTTCTACATGCTGTAATGTTATAAATTATTAGTCCTACAAATCACTTAATGAGGGCCATTGTTTCCCACTTTTCTTTGAGATTCCAACAATTATCCACGTGCCACAGTGTCAGAACTAGCACATCTGCAAAGAGAAATCAAAGCCCTTACAGGAAAAGAGACGATGGCTAGACAGCAACAGAGCACTAGAGATGTGTGGGCACAGAGCCAGTTAGAAAGCCAATGTTCTGCCATGCACACACAGGCTGGACAAGTACAGTTAGTGTCTTCTCCACCTTCGAGACAAGAGCAGCTACAGACTACAGCTTCCTTCAAGCCATTATGAAAACAAAGATGCCAAAGGAAAGATGGGCCTTCTGAAAGTCCTAGGCCCAATAATAAACACCTTACAAAGAGCGTGTGGAAGAAAGGAAGGAAGAGGAGGAGATGGGAGCCTTGCATTGCTACAGAGAGAGAAAAAATCAATGTTGTTTGGGAGGTTAGAGTTATGGTAGTTCCTTAAACTCTGGATTTCCCTACTTTCAAATGATAGGTTTATTTTAAAATGTAACCTTGTCTCTTAGGAAATGAAGTGTCTAGTGACTGTTTTCTTAACTACCATGTTCTTCCCCTTACTTTACTTACTTGCAGCAAAATTCTATGTCTGGGATAACATATAGGGACAGTGGGAGTCTTGCCTGGGAGAGGACTGCAAGGTTTTCCTGTGAGAACACGCTCAATGCAGCAGCATCTGCTAATCACCATCTTTCACATGTTCAGGGTGCACTCGGCTGTCCCCTGCCCCTCAGCTTGGAGGTTCTGGCTTCGCTGTGGGTTAGGAGCCCAGCTGGCCTCTGTTGAGGAGCACAATGCAAGGCTCCTTTCTCCAGCTCCCCAACCCCTTGAGTGCCCATGCAATGCTCAGGTCCTGCCTAGCCCACCCAACGCAGGACAGCTGCTATTTCACCATGGTGTCGTCACTCGTGGGGGGAATAATCCATTTCACATTGCTTTGTGCGTTTGTGCCTAGAGGCAGTTTTGTTGAAAAGGAAACTATGACATTGTCTTGCCCTGCTACCTCTCAATCTTATCGGGGGCTAGTACCTTCCTCTTCAGCCTTGGCACAAGCCCGTAGTCTACACATGGAATTGAATTTCACAGCAAACCTGAAAGCTCCAGAGTCTGCAAAATAACTGGGGGAGGGGAGGAGAGAAACAATGACTCTAAAGTGTTTTAAATCATGAAAAGTGATTTCAAACCAGTCTCTGTCATACACAATCCCTATGGCTTGCTTTGGCTACTGGCGTCACCAGAGAAACGCAGAGTTAAACTAGGCCCTTCCGAGGCTTTGTCTACACTGACAATTGAACAACAAAAGAGATTAAACCCCTCCCCCCCCCCACACACACACACCACACACTCCCGAAAGACAAAAGTTTTGCCAACAACACGCGCCGGTGTGAACAGCGCTTTGTCGGCAGGAGCGCTTTCCTGCCAACAAAGCTAACTCGACTCATTGGGGGTGGAAGTTTGTCGGCAGGAGAGATAACAAACAGCAACTACATTGCGTGACTTTTAGCGGCACGGCTGTAGCAACACGACGGTTTTGCTAAAAGCTGCGTAGTGTAGACATAGCCTGAGACTCCCATCTGAATAACGCAGGAAGAAGAAGTGCTATTTATTTTCCCACTTCCTGGCTGAGAATTTGATTAGGGCTTTGGCTTGAATTCTCTTGAAAACTGGATCACATCAAATTAGCTCACAGATCAACAGTAACACAATTCCTTCAAACCCCAATAAGCATTGCAAAACCCAATCTCTCTGGCCCAGTCAACTCCTTAAGAGGTCATCCCCCAACCAAAATGCAAAGCCACTTGTAACAGTGCTAGCCCCCCCACCATGTGACCTTGTCTAACTGCAACCCATGCAGTGTGAAACACAGACACACACAGATCAGGGATTTTGTTCCTTTGGTAGATTGTGGACAGTGCTGTATCTCAGGGACAGCTCATCCAGTTGGTATGGCAATTATTCACCTTAAAGACCATCTCTCACTCAGGCCCTGAGCCCCTTTTATTCCAGTTCCCTACTGTATCCCTCATTTTCAGGCCTCTTCTCATGCAGTTCCTGATGCCTGAATATCCTCACTGATCCTCAATGGCACATTTCCTCCATAACCTCCTTCATAAACCTCCCAAAAGCTCTCTCCTTCCTGCTTTCCCTCCAAAAATGACATTTTGCATAAGACTCCCTTTCCCAATGTTCTATTTCCCTGCATTGGGTCTTTCATGTAAAGCAAAATTCAAAGGGCTGGCATGGGGCCTATGCACCACTTAAATCCCACAGAAACCCTGGAATTTCACCTTTAGATTATAAACACTTACGGGCAGGGATCATGGCTCCATGTTCTCTGTACAGCTCTGTGCACTATATATAAGTGTGAAATAAAAATTCAGCCCTCAACTACTTCTGAACAGTCGGAAATTATAAATTGTTCATGTGCGCATGCATGTACGTGAGAAATGCACATTCTCCATTTCCAACAACACTTTACAAACCAGACCAGGCCTTATTTAATGTATTTATTTGTTATGAACTGAGTTTTGCAAACTTTTTGATTTATGAGGTCAGAATTTATCAATAGGAAACACTACACACTCTACTGTCCTTGTCTATTAAATGAAAAGCTATGCTTGTTTTCCTAACCCAGCAGAGGGAAATTAAAATGCTAAAAATAAACCAGCAGGTAGCAGAAGTAAAACTAAATTACCACAAATAGATAGCGACACTGTATGTAAATTGCTATTGATTTGTATGAGTACATTGTAACTGAACATTTTTAGTTTCAGAAATATTAATCACTGCCAAGTCTCACTGCCTAGAAATGCCAGACGCCACCTTCCTGGGCTGAGAATCTCCAACTGGGATTTCCCCCTTCCTTTCCCCCCCCCCCCCCCACTTTCATTAGTGCAGAGTACAGCTCACCACAGCACCAACCATTTATAAGGAAATGCTTTAAAAAAAAAAACAGCTATTTTTGTGAGTACCAGAGCCAAAGCACAATTGTTTTGCATTATCTCTGAGCCTGCCCTGCCCACCACACTCCCAGTCACATCCCAGTATCAGAATGTCTTTCAAGTGGTAGTAATGAAAATAAGACTTGGGATGGCGAGATGCCACACAAAGAGGGCAAAGAAAAATGGGGGGGAGGCAATTTTCCAACTTGCAGGGCATTAATGGAACACTCAGCTCCCAAATGGGATGTTTACATCGGTAATTCAGCAAGTAACTGACTGTTGTAGGTGCCTACAATGTTAAGTGTCCATATATGAGACATTCACATCTTCTAAAGGTGCTTAGATTTAGAAATCAGGGCGTGTCTGTCTGGAATTGTGCCTCAGTCAAGCAGTTTGGTGTCTACTATTTCTTTGCAATCCAGCTGTGTGACTGTGCGCTCTCTGGGCTTGCTGACAAGGGGGTGAAGCAACATTTAGGAGCTAATGAGTGAAATCTCCACTCAGGAACAGGACTGTGAGGCGCTGAAAGAACTACACAAGAATGCAAATCCCACTACAGCCATTTCCTTCAGGATTACCAGAGTCTCCGCAAGGGAAATCCTCAACATGACAGTCAGCAGAGCTAGCAAAAGGAAGTGCCTTTAATTCAGGAAGAATAGGCTGGGGTTCGAAGACCCCTCCTTTCTAGCCTTCAGTCATTATGCTTCTGCATGCTAGGAATTTAAATATCTAGAGAGACACAAAGAGGCTTTTCAAGGAGGCAGATTGTTTCTAGAGGAAGGAATGCCCCTCTTAATTCCGGATCAATGTCTTTGATCATAGCAAACACACCAAGGTGCAATGATAAGGCATGCGTGGCCAATGAGTAAGAAAAGTAGGTTTGTGTAGACCCGGGACATCTACATCGAGCACATCTCCGGCCACCGCCAATACCGAGAGTGAGCCGGGGAGACCTCGTGCACCCCCCCCCCCGCTGGACCCTATCCCCTGATCCCTGAACCCACCAAACCTAGCTGAATCCCGCCACATGAGGGTCACCCCATCCCCATTACCCAGCCCGCTTACTTATACCCATGACTGTCTCTACTTCCCGTATGGGTGTTAGACCCTCACCGCTTATCGACTGTTTCCTGATCCCGCCCACCGGTTACCCACCCCTCATTGGGGACATAGCAGTCTGTATATACTATGTGTGCTGCCCAGCCCCAAAACACCAACATACCCCTATACTCTGTATGTTACCCCCAATGACCAATAACTGACGCTTCAAATTTTCTGTATTGTTTATTTTTTAAATACTCAGGGGGGAAAAAATATTCAAAGCACAGCCACTTCCAATGAGACTTGGCATTAGCGGAGTTTCAGCAGCCTGCTTGTTTAAATCATACATTCTCTCTCACGGGCTAGAGGGGCAGCAAGAAACCCAACTCCCGCAGAAGTGAAATGGCCAAGCATACACTGTGTAACTGAAAAGCAGACTTTGCCAGATCTTTTAAACTGGCTCTGAAATTAATTTTCAGCTTTTGCTACAATGACATATTCTCAGACTGCCAAAGCAATCACTTGGAATTGGAATATGGAGCCATTCAGGCAGGCTTGAGACTTGACCAATGATTGTAGGTTTTATGTCATAACAAGAATTTGCAAGACATACCAACAAAATCCTCTAACATTGTACTATGTAACCAGGATATGACCGTATTAACTGCACAGCAGGCCCCTAATGCAGCACAACAAAAAGATCACCCATAATTGTCAAGAGTGGCTGTATTCCCAGAGTAGTTGGTGTAAGTTTTTCTACAATTACTGGTTTCAGAGTAGCAGCCGTGTTAGTCTGTATCCGCAAAAAGAACAGGAGTACTTGTGGCACCTTAGAGACTTGTGCCACAAGTACTCCTGTTCTTTTTGCGGATACAGACTAACACGGCTGCTACTCTGAAACCTGTCATTATGCAAGGCACTGCATTTAGCCGTATGGAGTGGAAATCCATCAACCTCATGAAAACACTCGTACAGATACAGACAGACATCATCTTCCTTTCCAAATGCAAGCAGATGGACATCTTACCAAAAGGACTAAAGGTAAAAAAATCCATTACAATCTACATATCACACAGACTATGCTGAGAGACTGTGTCACACACTCTTAGGGTACATCTACACTACAGCGGGGAGTCGATTTAAGATACGCAAATTCAGCTACGTGAATAGCGTAGCTGAATTCGACGTATTGCAGCCGACTTACCCCGTTGTGAGGACGGCGGCAAAATCGACTTCTGCCGCTTTTTGTCGGCGGCGCTTACTACCACCTCCGCTGGTGGAGTTAGAGCGCCGATTTGGGGATCGATTGTCGCGTCCCAACGGGACGCGATAAATCGATCCCCGAGAGGTCGATTTCTACCCGCCGATTCAGGCGGGTAGTATAGACCAGACCTCAGTCTCTAAGGTGCCACAAGTACTCCTGTTCTTTCTACAATTACTCTTACTCCCATTCTCTTCTCTGCACCAAATGTTTGAGGAATGTGTTTATTGAAGGGCTTCTCTACACAGGGACACTCGGGAAAATTAATCCAAATTTATTAAAGGTGAGAATCTAAAGTGGATTCATCACATTGCATTAAAACCCTGTGTGGACACACACATTCAGAATTAAAGCGGTCTTAATTTGGTTAAACTAGGAAGACATTTGCAGGATCCCAGTATTAGATGCGCTGTAATGACTAATTTCATTCTGTATCACCTGTTTTATCTCTGTAGCCCATTGTAACACCTAGGCCTGAATTTGCAGAAATACTCTAGGTTTCATTCATGACCACTGTCCATGCGGAGTTCTGGAGGTACCTAACAGCATATCTGAACACATGGATCAGCACAGGATCGGTCATATTGTCTTTGAAAAATTAATTAGTGTTACAAGTTAAGGACAGTGTTAAGTACAAATGTTACCGGCAGTTAAAACAGGTCTACCTGAAATCATCCTCTCAGCAGTCCTCACCTGTCAGGCAGCTAGTTCCGTCAGGAAACTCTAATTTGATATAACTTGATTTTTCTAATTTATGTGACCACAATCCATTCAAACATGCCCAGTGATCTGCTGACTAACACCCGCTGTTCAGAGTTTCACTTAATTCACAAGAGGGAGGCGACTCAGAGCTAAGGTTTCTTGAGGAATCTGTATTTTATATTGTTGTGCTGAAAAGTTGATGCACATTTTTCAAAGCCTGGCCACATCTAGGACTTAAAAGTCTGAGATAAAGACAAATGGAGATACCTGTACTCTGAAAATCCTGTTCTTGTAAGCTTAGGTCAGACTCCTTTTTCTGTTTAATCACTTCAATTGATTTTTATATTATAAAAAACATAAAATAAGTAATATCATCAAGCAAAGAAAAAGTGGTTAACATAATGCTACAAAATGTAGCATGAAAGAGATAAATAACCCTGCATCAAAGCACAGATGTAGATGGTAAAATCTATATTTATCACTTGCAAGAAGAGACACTATTTAATTCTCAATAATCAAATTGTAGTCCTTATAGAGAAACTGATCTAGTGGACTGAACAGCTAACTCCAGTGCACGGAGCATGGGTCTGCAACTCCTGCAATTCTAATCCCCACTCTACCAATGTCCCATTGGTTTGAGCCTGTGGTAAGTCATTTAACCGCTCTGTGCCTCAGTTTCCTCATGCTGGAAACAAGGGTAATACTAAGAGCTGGTTGGGAACTTTTGAACTACACTTTTTTTATGGAATCATATCAGTTCTGGGTTGAGGAAAGTTTTGTTAGGATGAAATTTGTGGTCAAAATCAGGGAGAGAAAGAGACTGTCTGAGAACTGTCAACAGCCTAGTGGTCAGGCAGATGCACAGTCGAGTCACTGGTCTAAATCAGACAGAGCAAAGACTTGAACTTCGATCTCTCACATGAGCACCCAGACCACGAGGCTATAAAGTCAGTCTTTTACACACACACTCTTCCCCATTCCTTCCCCCTATCTCCCTACCCCCCATTGGAGCTGTTCTGATTTGTATAAATAGTCATTGGGCCATGGGGGAGAGAGAGATTGACTCTTATAATCTGGTTGTAGGGGCACTTACCTGGGCTGTAGGAGACCCAAGTTCAAGTTCTTGCGCCAAATCAGGAAGAGCTACTGGTTTCATTAGGAAGGTTTCGCAGGCGAAGCATGGGACCCCTGGTCAACAACCGAGACTCACCCCAGAACAACCAATAGCCCAGTAGCTAGGGCAATCACCAGGGACGTGAGAGATTTGAAGCCGGTGATGTTATGAGGGTTAAAGTTTTTAACGTGCTTTGAAAATGAAAAAATCAGCAGTTATAGAATGTATTGAGGGAGAAACCAAGATTGTTTGTGTCTGGAAAATCCATTGTGCCACTGAAAACCAGGGTGCCTTTCACAATGAAAATAATTTTATTCCATTTCCTATGGGAATGTTTAGTAATTTTCCATGATTTGCATTTAAATCTTGAAGCATCAAAGATTTTATTAGTGCTACATTACTGTCGAACTTTATTAATTCTCACTAATGACTAGAAGACCCATTGTGGATTAGTTGGCAAATTAACAAGTAAGCAAGCAAATATGATTACAAGAAAACATCAAGGTTACTACATCACCAAATGTACTTTGTTAATTTATGTTTATACATTGTTTAGTTTTAACTAATTAGTTATAATAATCTCCAGTATGTTTATTAGCATATTTTGCAAAAATAACAGTCTTCTTTCTACAAAACCAAATAAGTACAGTGCTGTCCAACATTTAATCTTTATTGAGCACTAGAAAGTCACTTTACTAGGAGATTTGTGAAATTCATAGATTCATACGTTCAAAAAAAAAATCAGGTGTGTCTGACACTTTGGAAGTTTTCTCATTGCTTCTTCGGTCATTATGATTCTGTTAATAGACGTGCATAAGGCACTTTCTTACCCATAGATTACAGAGATAGTATACAAACATTAGGATATCCATGCGCACCATTTCTTTGTAAACATGGGAACTCAGTTGTTCTAATTTATTAATACCCTTATTATAGGGTAATTCAGTGAATTATTAAATGGAAAATATTAAGCCATGTTGAAATTCCAGGCATGTAGATACTGCCTGAAACCCAGAGCCACTCCCTCTTCGGCCAGCCTGTATATTAGTGCAGTAGAATTATTTCTTCCCAGGCCAATCCTCATTCAACACATTTCAGCCAGAGCAATCGCCCCAGCCATGAAAGAAGCGTTAGGTTTCCATTATAAACACGTCCTTCGTTCTAGTGTCAGACAGCAGAGCTGTGCTACCCCGTGAAAAGGACAAACTGGCACAGCACCTTCCTAAGTCATTCACATGCATATTTCAAATTACCTCTGCACATTCCCTTCTGAACAGACAACATTAGCTGAAGCCAACTCTGCAAAGGGTCTCATCTCTGCCATTCACAACATCCCATTACTGACCTTTCAGGATGAATATTAGTTTGCAATTAGCTCTTGTCATGTGACATTATTGTATTGTAATGAAATATTGTCATCAATATTCAACACACAAGGGCTTAACCCTATGATCTTGAACTCCAGCCTTCAGTTACACCACTGAACATGACACATCATGGCCAAGGACCTGCAGAGGACACCAAGTTACTCTCTTCTTGATGCACACATGACTCAGCCTGCAGTTTGGAACCTGCACTCCACACTTCTCATAGGGAAAATATCCAACAGACAACTTTTTGTGGACAGAAAACTACTTTTGCAGAAGAGTCACTCCCAGCCCCTTTCCCTATACAGTTATTACCACCAGACTGTTGTCTCCGACTAAAGAAACATTATAGCACCTGTCACGGAGTATTGGGGAACTCAGGGCCCTGCACCCCCGGCTTCCTGCGATTCACCATGACTCTCAGCCAGCCAGTAAAGCAGAAGGTTTATTTGGATGACAGGAATACAGTCCAAGACAGGTGTTGCAGGCACAGACAACAGGGCCCCCTTCAGTTAGGTCCAGCTTGGGGTCCCAGGGCATCCCAGCCCCCCGCTTTGGGAGGTCAGAGCCATCTCTGCCTCCCAGCCATCTCTCCAGCCCGCTTCCAACCCTCTGCCTTCAGCGACCCCTCCCACAGCCTTTGTTCAGTTTCCTGGGCCAAGGTGTCACCTGGCCTCCACCCCTTCCTGGGTTCTCATGTTACACGCTCAGGTATTCTCCTTCGGGCCGTCTCCCATCCCCCAATGCAGACTATCCTAGCCACACTCCCCTGTCAGCATTCACAGACCACAGTAAGAACAGTCCCAGTTCGTCACAGCACCCCATTACTGAATCACAAACAGCCGGCTCCCAAGCCCCTCTTTACAATTAGGATGCAATAAGGACTATTTGTGTTGTTAGACCATCAGAAAGCAGCACAGACAAGGGTCAACCCCTTCCTGAAACTTACATACCCAACATCTCTATGAGCGCCGACGACAGCGATTCATTTCCATAGCGATTCCTCAGCTCACACTATGTATCATTTTATTAAGAAACTCTAAGTGTCAGTTGTGCAATTCATTTTTATTAATTTCTAAGATGAAATTAGCAGCACCTGCAGCAGCAAACGAAGAATGGGGAATGTTCCGGTTCAGTGCTGGATCGATGTCATTAATTCTTTAATACCAAGAGGCCTGTTTGTATGAACTCAGCATTTAACTGCACCAATTAATTTCAATATTAAAAAAATTTCAAAATGAACTCAACAACTAATTTAAAAAGGTCCTTGAACAGCAGTTGCAACTTTCCTCCTCATGGGACATTATGCTTTCAAGTATAAATACACAGGAGCAGGATATTGTAATATTAATAAGAAAATTGCTATTTTCATGCATTGCCTTTAGCAAACTAAACAAACCCTTAAAGTCTTAAAAACATTTCTACAAACACATGCATATTTCTGATGTATTTAATGGTGCTGTATATATCCCGACTCTGCTTAATATGCTTTCTGACCACTCAACAGGCTGAGTTGACAAAGCATAAAGAGACGTCTTTTTGCATTAATTCTATAACTCAAGCTCCTAGGTCAGAAAACAGCTTTTCCAAATGCAATCGTTTTACCTATTGATCTGAAGCCAATGGGTGGAATGACACAAACTGTTTACACAGCCCCAAGAAAAAGGTGACAGCACCCAGAGACTGCAGATTGAGATGCCTGTCACTAGTGATAAAATATAGACCCCCAGCTAGGCTGGAGAGGTGTGTGTGACACTCTGCACCCCAGGGGAGCACCCTGTAACCCCCATATTCATCATTCATAATTGTGATATTGCAACTAAAGCATGCCATGTAAGGAACATGGAAAAGATTATGATCTGCTGAAACCCACTGTTCCATCTAAATATGTATCATTAATACATATGAAGTTATGAGATTTGTGTTGTTTGGTTGTCACTAAAATATGCTGTGGGTTTGGAAAGTGCCCAGGTACTAGCTCCCCCAAAGACAATAGCAAGGAAAGTAACCAACGCCCAATCGGGTGTCAACCAACCATCAACAGCCATTGTCCAGCAAGGGAGCTACAATGCAATGACTCACCTGCACAAGGTCACACCAGGGGAATTGTTCAATCCAGCCTGGAGACTCAGCAATACCCACCAGATGTGCTTGGACTTGTGTTCTCCAAGCACATGGACTGAGGGTATAAAACAGAATACAGTGGCCCCATGCTTGGCCTTTTCTCCTGCCCTCATCGATGCTGCAAGCAACAAGGACACTCAGAAGACTGAAGACTCCAACAGAGGAGACTGGCCCAGGTTTCAAAGGTGAAACATGTGTCCTATGAACTTCAATATCCAGTGGGGTGAGAAAAACTGCTTAATCTAGATGTTGCCCAGTCTAATAGGGTTGAGAGTTTAGACTGTGTGCTTATATTTTGGTAACCATTCTACTTTTTGCCCCTCACTTATAATCACTTAAAATCTATCCTTTGTAATCAGTAAACTTGTTTTACTGTTTATCTTTACCATGAATTGCTTAGTAAATTTACTCAGGTTTAGGCTGGTGTATATCCACTTTCCATTGATGAAGTGGTGAACCAATTAATAAACTTGCATTGCTTAAGAAAGGGTCTTGAGCAGTGCAAGACGGTATATTATTATTTTATTCCTGAGGTACAAGGCTGGTAGGGTTTGGCTGGTGCCTTTCTCTGTGTGATTCATGAGTGGCTCTTGGAACATTCATGCACTCTAGCTGGGTGTGGGGCTCCACATGCAGTTGTACTGAGTGGTAACAGCACCTGGAGGGGTTTGCTGCTTGTCACTAGCAAAGCATTGTGAGAGACAGCCCAGGCTGGAGAGTTAAGAGCACAGAGGTCCCACAGTCCCAGGCTGCACCCCAGGGATCCTATCACAGTGTGCACCTAAAGTTCCTTGAAAGCAAGAACCTGAACTATCAACCATTGTAGTAATACATTTGAGTCTGGTGGAACTGGGTGTATCACCTGTAAAAGCAATAACATATGAAATCTCTCACCTCTCAATCCTAACGCACACCCCATTTTGATAACTATTAATGAAGAACTTGTTTAATAATGTAAGAGGATGTTAAGGCAGCTTGAATGCTAGAGAAATGGGGGTGGGGAATGTCCTAAGTTTAACAGAAGTTGTTTTCTAACTTCCCAAAGAAAGCCACCCTTCTCTTTTCTTTAACTGCTCTTCTACCATCCTCCTTTGTCTAAATCTTCCCCTCAGCTGTGAGCTATTAAACATTCAGCAAGTTAATTTGTACTATTTGTTACGGTCAATAACCATTCTTGTATCTTACTATAATTTCTGCCCCTACTAATTACAAAGGAATATGATGCCAAACCAAGCAACAAATGATCAAAGATTCATCTTGTGCTGTGTCTGCTGTACCTCGCTCTGCATTTGCATTTCTTGGGGACATCCCCAATTGGAGATGGAAAAGGTACTCTCTGGCTTTACAGTACCCTCTTGTCTGCATTAAGCATTGTCCGACTGCTCTCCAGGCAGTTGTTAGCACATTGAACTGCAGAGGCCAGAAGTAGGAAAGCCTCACTTCCAGCTACTCTGGCCTCCTCCCAGGAAAAGCACTAGAGCTTCTTGTATTATTTTGGGGCAGGTCTTGCCTGAACTACAACATTGATAGTTCATTATTCCTCCAAAAATGTGTTCTCACACCAGTGATCCAACAGCCTAGTTGTGAACAGGTGTGAAAATGCACTGGGTTTCTCCCAACTACACAGCAAGAAAAACAGAACTTCAGATGCCTGCTGAGCTAACCCTCTTTTGACTAATAAACCCTTGCTCCATTCATTGTTAATGAGAAAGATGCTGTAATTTAGAAACTAAAAATGTGGTTTTAGATAACACCCCAGAACTTTATACACTCTCTGTAAGCACAAGTTCCTTTTCTTGTTTTCAGTCGCAAGTAGTGTAACTTCATGTCTCAACATAATAAAATGATCATCAGGATTCCACCACAGGAAAACATCTGCAGTCTTTAATTTATTGTCTCAGTTCCCAGCGGGTTGCAGAAGTTAAACATTTATGGCAGTTAGAAGAATACATGACATTTACTGCTTAATAAACTGCAAACATGCCTGTTAATTTGGCTTATTGGGATCTCCTTGCCGCCAGACACTTAACCCCAACAAGAAACATGCCAAAATACAAACAAACTTAGAGTCTGCATTTTAAACAGGAAAAGTGAAAAGGAATTTTTTTTTTTTTTTTTTAGTTTCTGGCTAACAGATTAGTGACAGTAGGGAGCATTGTCAAGATAAATAGCCTACAACCTTCACTCAACAAAGCCTTTTAAATGCATTTATCTGAAAGGATACAATTAAATGTTAAATCATCAGGTTAAAACTTTTACCTGTCAAGATTGCAGGTGGTCTGTTTTTAATCAATCTGATTTCATTCAATAAAACACTCATTAAGTCAATTAATGAGACTTCAGTGTCACAAGCTATCAAGCATGACTTGGAGTTTTCACTTTGTGCCCAATGAATTGATTAGCAAGTCAAGTCATCAGTGAAAATAAATCAATGTACATTTTCACAAGCTGCAATATTAGCAATGTTACCTTGTTTTAGGGGAAGTCGTTAGCCATTCTTCATGCTTTTCAAATGTTATTAAATAAGCTGCAATTTCCTGAAAAAGAAAAATGTGCAAAAAAGAATTAACTTGCATAGTAGTTTTGGAGACTTGAAAGTTTCACAGAACAGAACTTCTCTAAATCTGCTCCACCCTGAAGTAGGATACTTTCGATCCCGCCTTTGCTGCTAAATCCTGGACTTTAAATCCAGTTTGACACGTCTTCTGTGTACCACTTGGCATGCTATAATGATGAAAGCCTTTGGCTGGAAAGGGCAAGTCTATAGTGAGGACCAAAATATTTCAGTCCTTAAACAGAAAACATGAGAAATGGCTTCCTACCCCAAATACCATTCATTTAACAACAGAAGCAGGCAACAGGTCTTCACTTAGTCACAGTCACAACCTTCTCTGTTAGGAAGGCCTCTGCCAGAGACAGAGCCATCTTTTAAGTCTTTCATCCAGGCAGGAGAAGTTATATTTTGCCAGCTTGGATTCTAAGACCCAAGCCCCCAAAGCCAAACTGTGTAAAGATTAAAAGGAAAAAGGAGAAATACATTAACCTTTCCCTACACAGAGAAAGCTCTGATAACTTCATCTACTGTGCAGCTCCTCTGAGCTAAGTCAGAAAGCTAAGGGCACGATGGTGAAAACATGGGCACCCGAAGGTAAATTAAATATTTATACACACAACATCACTGCAGATAGAATTATGGATTTATTAATAATTTCCATGAAAAGCCAGTGGGTGACATCACCATAAGTCATTGCTCCCACTTGCAGGCATGATACGGCCCATTACTTCCAGATGAGAACTGATTTGCTCACAGGAAATTGGCAGAGTCTGTAAGTTAAATTAAGATGGTGCTGGTATATGTGTTTCATAAACTTCAAATTACTACAAAACACCAAATCAACTTCCTTAAGCCTGATAAAAAGCTGCTGAATAGGAATGATGATCAGTTTTCAATTAGAAGACGCAAAGCACCGCACCAGAGTTGGAGTTATGCACACGTGCATTGTATGGAGAGGAAGACACTAGACTGAGCTCACAGCATCTCCACATAGCCCTGGATTAGTCACTCCCCACCTTCAGATGTGACGTACCAGACCATTCCTCTCCTGGTTTGTCAGAACATAGGAATTGCCGTATTGGATCAGACCAGGGTCCATCAATGCAGCGGAAGGTGTAAGAAACCCCCTAGTGGACAATTATGCAATATCCTGCCTGTAGAAGACGTTTCTTCATAACCTTGTCTGTTAGTAGATGGTTTACGTCTTGGAAATAGGTTTTATCTTAGTACGCCTGATACAATTTTGGATCATCTCATTGTCTTATAAGTATTTAATCCTTTTTAGAATCTTGCTTAACTCTTGAATTCTATATCCTGTGACAGAGTTCAACAGGTTGATTATGCGATGTGTAAAATCTCCTTTTATTATTTTTAAATCTGTTGCTCACAAAATGCAGGCTGTTCTTGCCATTGGTCAGGTGACTGAGCAGGGAAGATATTAAGATGATTGAGGAGGGGAAGAAGTGTTTCTGGGCAGCCCTTTAGAGGGAGCAGGTTCACAGCCTCAGCTCAGAGGATGCTACAGACTAAAGCAAGGAATGAAGCATTCTGTGAGGGAATATGCTGGGCAACACTTCATCCTTCATTATTTACAACTGTAGCGTACTGGCAGTAGCAATACTAGAGTGAACATTAGAACTGCTGCGTGTGTAGACTCATTACGGGGACCTGCATGTGGCCAGACAACCCTCCAGAAAGAGCCTGTCATGCTCTAACCCAGTACAAAAGCCTCTCCTCAGCAAGTATTACTCCAGCAGAAGAGACTGCAGAAGTCCCGTTCATTTGGCTTTCACCCAGACAGAGCACGTCCCACCCTAAGCACACCACACCAGGATGCACATTCCAGTGCCTGCCCATCACTGCCACCCTCAACAGATAGTATAACTCCTCATATATCAGTGTCATTAAACCATCCAGAGAACAATCCAGCCACTGTGGAACAATTCCATCCTAAAGAGGCAAGCACTCTACTAGATTTGTACAAATCTCTCTAATCGGTGATTGCTCCTGAGCTAAAAGTAGAAGATGGCAGAACTCCCATTTCCCACATACTGGCTGTAGCACTCTGCCTCTGGGCATATGTCAAAATTATGTCTGAATATCTAAGACCGTCTAGACTCCTACAGACAGACAAGATGGGTGAGGTAATATCTTTTATTGGACCAACTTCTGTTGGTGAAAGAGACAGTCTTTCAAGCTACCCAGAGCTCTTCTTCAGGCCTGGGAAAGGTACTCAGGGTATCACAGCAAAATACAAGGTGGAACAGATTGTTTAGCATAAGTAGTTAACACATATTTCAAGAGACCATTCAAGGTCTGTTGGGAACCAGCACATCCCACATTACCGTTGTAAAAATTTCCAAGAACTTGAGAGAGAAAAACACAAACTGCTCCAACGCAGGAGGTTCTGCATGAAAGCAGCTTTGCTTTGGCATTTCTTCCCCAGTGTCTCATGTCTATAGCCTCTACCCCACACTATTTGTATTAGAACTGTTTAATAATTATAATTTGCATAGAATTGTGTGCAATGTTATTCCCAATGCGTAGAATAGAAACAGGACCATTGTTGGCTACACTCATGATTTTACAGCAAGTCTTGCAATATTTTGGTGTGTTTCTTAAAGCCCCAGCTCTTGGAATCATGTGAATGAGAGAGAATCTTAGCATTCATTTAAAATAGAAGAAGAATATTCTAGCCCACATGCTTGGGTTTGAAATGCTGCAGGACACAAAAAAAGAGAGAAACTATGTCTGGCAGGGAGGCTGGGTGTGAGGGAGGATCCAACCTCTCTCAGCTGTGAGCTCCTGCCCAACCACCAGCAGGTGCGGAGACTACCAAACATGGAGCCCCGTCTGGGTTGGGACTGTAATGGGGGTTTATAGAGCAGCAATGACTCAGATTAGCAGAGGGCTAGTGAGGTGGCTAGTGAAAGGGCTAGTGAGGTGACTGAGCAGGGAAGATGTTAAGATGATTTACACATTTCAAGGCACATTTCAAACAGGAAAGGGAAAAGGGCATGGTGTTGGAATGGGGCTAATGGGGTTCGCTCTGATGAATGTGCTCTCCCTCGGCACAGCTTTATAGGCCAGATATAACTCCTAAGGGTCAATCTTCCGATTGGGGTGGTGCAGAAGGGTTACATGACTCACCCCGGACAGACCAAAGCTTAGAATCCAGGAGATACTTGCGTCCTGGACTCAGGCCACGTCTCTCTCTCACAACCCTCAGAATATATTTCTTATTCACACAAATTAAACCTGTTTCCCCAAACAGATTTGCAGTGCAGGATACTGCACATCCCAATGCATGAACAGCTTCAGGAATAAGTCTGAGTAGCTGCTGGACTGAGGGTCAGGAGAACTGCGTTCTGCTCCCAGCTCCAAAACTGACTTGCTGTGTCACTTTGGGCAAGTCGTCTTTCTTCATCTGTGAATTGGGAGTAACACCACCACATGCCTGTTTCTGAAGAACAATTTGAGATATGTGGACCAAAAGCACTATCTGTATGAGGTATTGTTATATGGGATCCCAGTCAGAGCCTCTCATTCTACAGCAGCCACTGGTTGCTTAAAGCGGGCGTCCATTTCAGCTTGGTGAGATGGAAGCATGGGCACTGGCAACAGGGCAAGGAAGTCCAGCTGTCATTTTTAGCATGTCACTTGTGCTATCAATAGTCAAAGAGAAAAACAGCAGCACCCAGACAAGAGCTGTCCCTAATATTGACATTGCAGGGCACACTCCCCTCAAAGTAACCCACAGGATTCTCTGATTGTTAGCACTGGCCTCCTTCCCAAGTAACAAACCCAGCTCAAACATACTTCATAGTGTCTGGGAAACCGATAGGGCTGGTGTGTAAAGTGAGCTAGAATGAACAAGGCAAAATAACATGAAGGCAAAGACACTTTATCTTTGCATCATTTAATCTCCACGGCTTGGATTCAAATCCCAACCAGCCACAAGAACATTTTTATTTTAGCTTTTTGTTATAAATTATGTCAATGCCTCCCTGCTTGCTGATTGATAGGCTGCGCTGCATGAGAAACTGTTTAATTCAGCACAGAGCTGTATCCTGGGTATAACTACCGTACCGGTAAAGGCTCAAACCACTCAATTCAGGTCAGGCTGCAGAAAAAGCTGCAGATGTCTTTTCAGAGATATTCTAATGATCACTGCTGTTCCTGCCAGCCCAATACAGGATGTGCTTCAACAAGTTTAGAGGGATATTTTTTACTCCTGTTTCTTTAAATTATATTGGCAGCATTAAGAAAGGGACTGATGATGATTCACACAGAATGAAGACGTGACCAGCACATGCAGGTTCATAAATCCCCACTCTGCCTGGAGCCGAGTGAGGAGAAATCTAACCAAACCACAAGAGCGAAGGTCAGGCTGTGTTACCTGCCATAAATCCAGCCGGCCACTAGGTGTCAAGCTGGCTCTACCACAAACACACCCAGGAGAACATTTCCTTGTGGGTAAATAAGGGGAGTCTTAAAGATAGTTGCTCTGAAGTAACAAGAACTCTCTCACGACTCCCTGCCTTTCCCAGCTAGGCCTGGCGGTGCCTGGCTGCTCCTGAGCCCCAAGTGACCTGTCTTCGCTTTCCATCTCCCTTCCTCGAGCTCCTGGGTCTTCTGTTCACTGCACGGGTGCAGCATCACCTGCTGCACAGCCATCAGCCCGGTCAGGTCGCTGATCACTCCCTTAGGGGTGAGACAACTGCAAATAGGAACTGGCTGCCTGAGTCACCAACCCCAGCCTGGACGGAGAGCTTCGCATTTAGGGGCTGCCTAGACATTCTCTGGCCTCACATCAGGGCGTAACTCTGTACAGCGTTCAGAGATACAGGACACTACTTGAAACATGCTGGAGTCTGGAGTCTCCTCCTGGCTGTGACCCAGCCACGCTACTACCACCGTGTCTGCCTCCCACAGCCACATTCTGCTCTGCCTGCCGCATGGAGAATCCACAGCTCGTGCAGCCATTCTGGACCCCAAACACATGCGGTCTTCAAAACCCACACACTTCCTGGCTCAGCTTCCCACGGTGTCTTTGGTCTCACATAAGCACCTCATGGGGGCCACAGATTAAAAACACTTACAGAAGGCACGACTGGTACGCTGTTAACAGCAGCCTCTACAGTGATCCTTTTGATTCCCATCGTCTGGAGCTGCTTTCAATGGAAAAAAAAGAGGGCGGCTGCCACTTACTAATTACAACAGTTCAATATGACAGAAGCGGCATCAAAAATTAGTATTTAAAAAGGGCCTTTGCATAGGAACAAATGTGACAGCGAAGACAATTTTTCATGGATATACACAGCGCAAGTATTACAGCTTTTCACGGGCTGGATGCAAGCACCGGGTTCTCTCAAATGGTGCCTCTAGGTCTCACCATGCCTGCGCTAGTCCGATGACCGTCTCAGCTGCACGATGACAGAATTGCACATGAAAATGTATGAAATAACCTCAACTATTTACAGAACAGTGAGACGCAAGGCTCGACTGTGACAAGTAAAAAGCTGGAAATCCCATTAAGGATTTGTCTTAAAGTCGCACAAACCGGGAAGGTCATAAGCACAACTCCCATGGAAAAGGAGAGGATTCACAGTATAGTATTTGCATAATTAGGTTGTCCAAAAATACCACACAAAAATAAAATATTCCCCCCTGGAATCCAGCTTTGGCAACATGAAGTGTTAGCAAGTGTGCGACCAGTAATGTTCTCTCATTAATGACCCATATTCAGGGCAACATGTTGACCTACGCACCCAGCCAATCCAGCTGCTCCTATTTTTCTTGGCAAACTATTCAGCACTAGACAATGTGAAAATGAAATGTTGTTTAAGCAAAGTTTGACCCCAAATCCATTAGAGTCAGTGTAAGGCAGGGGCAGCCATATTCTCCAACTTTGCTTTAGCGCAAAGCCACTGTGAAAATCTGCTGTAGCCAACTCTGCCTACAGTTCACAATGATACAGCTTCCAATGCCGTCTTGTGCCCAGTGCTTAATTTGTAATGACAGAAGTGCCGGGGCTGAAGCAAATTTTTTTACTTTCATAACTGATGCGGCAGGCCCAGAGGGGCCGGGGCTCTGAACCGCCGGGCCCAGAGGAGCCGGGCAGCCCTGGCACAAATAAAACACTGCTTGTGCCAACACAACCACTCTAGTATGCTCTTGTGCAGGTACTTTTCTGCCTCACAGGGAAGTTGGAAGAATAAACTATTTATTACATTAAGTACTTAGCTGTGGTAGTGATGACCAGCATTGGGAACCTTATACGTAAATGTGGAGCTCATTATGTAAGTTTCACACCAAAAGTGAGCTGTTCAGTCCGTCCAATGTTCCCTAGAGAGCCTGCAATCCAACATAGCGTGGGGTAACGTCCCTCTGGCACCCCATCCACAAGGATGCACTCAGAAGTGTTTACTGCTGCAGCTCTATGTCAATTGATAATCTCTCTCTAAAAACAAACAACTAAGTCTCCGTCAGCTCTAGGTGTTTCTTCTCAGGGAGATTTGGATAGCAGTAGCTAGACAGAAAAGGTCAGTAAAGCCGGATTGAATGTTGTATTGCCTCAAATTAGACTCAAACATTTGTAGTTTATTCTCCAGTGCTTTTGTAATAAAAGTGTCTACGGTCTATACAATCCAGAATATTATGTACACACAAAAATAGGTCTTTCGACCATGAGATGATAAAAAAAAGAGGTCTTTATGAGAGTTCTATATAAGGATTTTATCTGTATGGTACCAAAGCTAAGGGGGGAAAAAAAACAATGCTCTCCAACCAGCTGGCCCAAGCATCTGCTAGAGCCACAAAACGCAATTATATTACTCCCAAACGAGACGTAAAAATATCTTGTTTCCAATACTCTTGGTTTTAAGACTCATACTTAATGTCCTTTGAGTATTTCAGTGGTGCCAGATCTCTCTGTGTTAGGTACTTTATTAGAGTTGTGTGAATGTCATATTAATGACTTCTAACTAACATGTTTACACTACAAATAAATTCTCCCAGAATCCATTGCATGACTCATTTTACAAACAATTATTGGCCTGCATTTTTAAAACAATTACTATTGCAGTAGATTTGAGCAATGCCATTCATACATGAATAAGGGAAGAAGGCTGTGCTGAGGTCCTGAATATGCCCCCTCGTTATTTCTGATCGGATGCCATTTAAAATGCAGTGTCAAAATAATGTCGTGCAACCCCCCCAGAATCTAATTCCTGGAACAGCTACACTGGACACAGTCTTGGAGTAAGCAACAAATGCTGCACTTTTACCAACCAATCAAATCAGATGAATAAGTGAAACAAGCACAAGTTCTAAAACTCTGACAATGTGCAACTAAACGAAGATGGAAGTTAGGTCTACACTGCAATTAGACACCCATGTAGGGTGACCAGATGTCCCGATTTTGGGGACTCTCTCTTATATAGGCTCCTATTATCCCTCCCCTACTCCCGTCCCGATTTTTCACACTTGCTGTCTGGTCACCCTACACCTGTGGCTGGTGTGGGCAAGCTGACTTGTGTTTACAGGACTCAGGCTAAGGGGTGGGGAGGGGAGAGTTGAAAAAAATCAGTGCAAAAATTAACTTCACAGTTTTCTGGATAAATAAAAATCATGGGCTAGGACGATAGAAAAAAAAGCAATAAATGGAGAAAGTAAGTAAAAGCAGCTTAATGCTGTGGTTTATTTCATGACCTGTATGTTCACATGCCTGTGTCTCTTCCACTACATTGCCTTGCTTCAAGAGTCTCTCATTTACACTTAGACTAATTTATTATTAACATAAGCACATCTACCTAACAGAAGGTGTTGAATTTTCCTAACACTCAGTATATTCATGTACTTGAGTGGTCTAAAATTTGCCTGGGGGAAAAAAAAAAAACAGTAAAAACTGAATAATAGTTTTTGTAAAACCTAGTATCAGAGGGGTAGCCGTGTTAGTCTGAATCTGTAAAAAGAACGATGAAGATGTGAGGTTCTTACCCACGAAAGCTTATGCTCCCAATACTTCTGTTAGTCTTAAAGGTGCCACAGGACCCACTGTTACTTTGTAAAACCCAGGAAATTTTAGGTAAAAATTAGTAAAAACTGAAAACAAGAGGGTTTAAAGCAGGTTATAGTGCGCACCCAATCCTACGCTCGGATGGAAAGCAAGCCCTAGAATGGAACGGAGCGACCAGCACTGGAGGAGGAAGGCAGAGCTTCTGGAATCTGGTTTCATTGTCTGTTCTAGTACAGAACCCTAAAGCAGCTATTGGCAGATGGTTTGTACATGCAGGCATTTAAGGAAACAAATGCCTTCATATAGAGATGGATCAAGCTGGTTTGAACTCTAGATCCCTCCAAAGGAGGTGTGCTCAGTGGATCACAGATAGGTTTAGGATTTTGCCTAGGGCAAGTTGCCCAGAGGTGATGCTGCCATAAAGCAGTCCTTGTAGGTATGAGGACATCAGAGGTTAGAGGCGGGAGCCCTTGTGGCAAACCAGTGTCAACAAACTCAGCTTGGGGAGGTGGAATGGAGGAGCTAATGGGTCTGAAGTCCTACCCTGAGCTACCCATCAGCCTACCTGAATATTGCATATTTAATATCTTCCCTCTCCTCACAACTGATACCTGCGAAAACAACTACGGGTCTAAAATTTTAACATTAAAAAGGTAAAAACCACTGTACCACCACCTCTACACTGGTGTCCTGGGCTTGCTCAGTGCATCTCAGCAGACCCAATGCTGAATGGATTTTAAAATGTACATTATTCTTATCCTTGCATAAAAATACCTGCCTACCCAGGCAAACAGCAATTTTTAAACAGATTAAAAATGGGCACGTACATTTAGCATGCAGAAGGTGTACTGAGGACTGTGCTGGAACCGCAAGCTATCACTTGGAGTGTGTGGAGGGTTTCCTGGTCGCTTGCAGGCTATGACGCTTCGTAACGAAGTGTCGGGGAATGGGAACAGTAAGCTGGGAGAGGGAATAGCCTTTATTGGACAGAGAAAAGGTTTTGAGCCACACAGAGCTCTTCTTCAGGAACTGAGACCTGCGTGGCTCGAAAACTTGTCTCTCTCCCTCCAACAGAAGTTGGTCCCATAAAAGATATTACCCCACCCACCTTGTGTCTCTAATACCCTGGGACCGACACTACATACAACGATGGGAGTGGAAGCAGTATGTCCCACCCAAACAAGATTTCACACAACACAGTTTTTTCAGTTCGGGTGTGGTTTGCTCTTCACCATGTTAGAAGTGGGAGATGCAAATTGGTTTTATAAACAAGAGGCTTGCTTCCCCCTTACTATGGAGAAGTCAGGCATCTCTTCATAATCTAGAATCCATTACATGGTTTTCTTGCAGACTGAAGTCCACAGGTATGCAATGAATTTCTGAAAGCCGCTCATGGGGATGGATCCTGCCATCAGACAAGCGTGCTGCAGAACTGTGGCCAAACAAGTGTGTCTTTTCAGCATGGTCACTCAGACCCCCTTGGAGCATTTTTCCCCACTGTGAGAATATGAAAGACAAAAGCTCAATTAAGGCTCAGAGGGATAGATCTTTAGACAATTCTAAAAGTATAATTCAATTCTTATAAGAGGATAAAGGAAGGATTCACATCAACTAGGATAGGAGTTCTCTGGGGCTTTCTGCTTAACAACATATTAGAGGCTGATTTCCCTCATCCAGAGGAAATACCTTTGGAGAACAAGGAAAATCTATCTCACAAAACTGGACAAATTAAAGTCTCTACAATGGAGAGACAATCAAGTCTCCATGCTGCACTTCATGCACTAACTAAAGCCTCCACAGTTACAAAGACTTATGCATTAGGAGGATGTAAACTGCAAAAAAAGGGGTAACAAAACAGGACTTGCGCAAAGCATAGAAAAGGCACCTGTCCCAGAACGCTCATCTTTATAACCAAGAGGAGTAGATCAGAATGTAGCCACTTCATAAAGCCCACTTGAAACTGCAAGGAAAAAAGCAGCAACATAAAGCTATTTTGAAACTGGATTCTGTACTTTCATCATGGAAGCATCAGCTAAGATAGGTTGTTAGTTGGCTGGCTGGTTTGGAAACAGACTACTGGAAAAACAAGACCAAGGGCCAAAGTGGCTCCCATCAATGTGGTTCTCTCAAAAATACCACTAGGCTCCTCAAAGCAATCACTTCATCCCCAATGCAGCCCAATTTTCTAGGCAATCTATGGCCTGACTTTTCGCTAATTTGAATGGAGCATCGATTTACAGTGCCAGGACAAACCTCAGTCCGGAGGCGAAGAGATTAATGAGGACTACCCAAATGGTCTCTCTTACACACACACACACACACACACAGGTGTGTGTGAACTAATCCCCCAGAGTGCATTAAAATAACATAATTACTGCACAAACAGAAAATGTTTCACAACTTAAAAAAAACCCACAACAGCAGAGCAGACAGTGCCCATGCCCTTGCCACAGCTGAGGGGTGCCACATGACTCCTGACCCTGTGTTGGCGGTGCACAGGATGGAAGTGTTTTACTATCCAAAAACATACCTATCAAGGAGTTACTAAGTCATATCAAATGCCATGGTCTAGTCCAATATAAATTCCATAACTTCTCCCACCTAATCTAACTGAATCTATTTCACTTTCTCCACATGCATCCACAGCCTGATACCTAAAATCTTCACACAGCCAGATATCACTTCATCACAGCGCATTTCAGCAATGATATCGTTCATAATTTTATGATGTGGCAAGGGTATCTTCAGCAATATTATGTATGCATGTCACAAAGGAAAGATCAACACACACAGGATTACCATTAAACCTAACTCGTGTACTAGTTTGTAAATGTATCAGAGGGGTAGCCGTGTTAGTCTGGATCTGTAAAAAGCAACAGAGAGTCCTGTGGCACCTTTAGGACTAACAGATGTATTGGAGCTTAAGCTTTCGTGGGTGAATGCCCACTTCGTCGGATGCAATTTGTAAATGTTTCCTATTGTATTTACAAAGAGCATTTTCAGTTATTTAATGCAGCTAACATAACAACCACAAACGAAATTCAAATATGAAATAGAAAATCAAAGTAACATTTCGTTTAAGGAGAGTCTCTCAACCAAAGAGCCCAGGAGTCGTTCTATGCAAACGACTCTACATTATGTAGAAGAGAAACAAGCAAAGATTCATATTACAGTTTGACACCTACGTGCCAACTTCTGTCACTACATCAGTAACAAGAAGCTGGGAAAGCTCTTGTCTACAACCTAACAAATTGTAGAACTCGAAGAAATCAGTGATTCAGTGATGTTCAGCAGTACTTGGAGTGAACGCTTACAGCACAAAGCCAACCAAAAAGAGGAGTGCCCTGACGAACTGCATTGTTGGAATCAGTGAAACATGCAGAGTCAGCGCAACTGGCACAGCGGCAGAAAACTTGAGGCTAAACTCTAATGTAGATACACCAAACACTCTTTCTATTACATCCCATGGTATTTGTGGTGGGGAGCAAAACAACAAAGCACAAATATATTTAAGAATAAACATCCCCCTACCAATGCACATGCAAGTCATCTCATGCATAAGCCATACAGCACCAGTGCCCACACTGCATCATATGCCAGCAGAGGAGAAAAACATCTGGCCCATGTGAGTAGTGACCCTTAGTCTGCTGTTAATTGGCTTACATGAAAGGAGATGGTGGGTCTGAACCCAGTTCCCAGTAATACACATATCTACATAACAAAAACCCACCAGCACAACTGCCACTATCTGGCCTCCTGCAGCTGGCATTCAGCAGACTGATCAGGGACTCTGAACTCCCTTGTCACTCCTTGGAGACATCCTAGGGGCATATTGACAGATGTGGTGTGTATCGCTGCTGCCCATGCAGTGGATCTGTGTTCTGTGAATAAAGACAGGCCTCCAGTTACCAGGACTGTTATTAAACACATCCCCTGTTTTACTGTGCATTGAGTGACAAGTAAAACAAACTCAGGTGTGATTTAACTAAAGAACTCTAGCTGCACAAGCAGCCGGCAGATGTGTTAGAATCATTTGCTGGCACTAAAAGAGACTCCAAACAGTCTACAATGAAAAGAGATCTCACAGCCCAGAAACTCAGCCACTAGCAAAGAAACACATTTTTTAAAAAGCCCTCTCTCAACTTTACATCATCACCCCACCTCCAATAAGACTAATAAAAACAGAGAGAAAATTTGAACATTAATACATCCAAGATACAAACAAACAGAAGCCATTGATCAAAAGCTCATATCTCCTCTCCCAGCTGACAGCTCACTGGCTCCTTCATACCCCAGAATGGAATCCCATTATCTACAAAAGAAACTAAATTCCAAAAGCAGATACCCAAACAAAAGGAATGTCAAAGGAAGTCCCATAAGATAAAGGCTCCACCCTCCAAGCCTTTGCAAACAGACCAATCCCACCAATTAGAAATATTGTTAAACAAAGAGCCTGAGGAGTCAATGTTTTAGATGCGATTACACAAAACACTGCAGGCAAAACACAGACATGCCAGGCCAGGGGCTCCTTGGTAGCGTCTCAGGCTGCAGCAGCTGCTTAAAGGAAAATGTTTGAGCCATTTTGGGATCCTTATTCGCTGACCGTGCAACTCAGCTATGGGCAGAGAATCTGCACAAGGCCTGTGCATCGCTTAAACTAGAGTCTGAAAGCCTTGTGCAGGGCCCTGCTCACAAGCCCCTAAAAACCTAGCAGCCCCCCAGAAACAGACAGACAATTTGAAGGCACACAATTAGCACTGGGGTAAAGTATTAACTGAACTTCTCTTGCAGCCAGACCGAACCACTTTTTTCTAAAGCAGGTAGATACCTCAGCCTTCAGGGCAAGGCAGACTGCCAATATTCCAGACAAGGTGGGTGGGAAAACATTTCCCACGATCACTCCCAAAATGCTGCTATTCCCTGTGCCTGGCAGGGGAGCTGGACCCAGTTCCACACATCCCCAGCCCACAGTCAGCTATCCAAATCCTCCAGCCAGTCATTATAAAAAGGGACCTACAAAGATATTTAACTTCTTTTTCCTTCCTTCCAACAGCAGCCAGTCAATAAAAGATACGAGTGTGAAAGTATGTTAGTATGGCACTGGGAGATCCATGCCTGCTCCTTGAAACAGTCAATCAAAGAAATCTTGCTGAGTAGCTTTTGATGCAATATATATTATATCAAACACATATAAAGGGATTTTGCTCTTCAAAGGTTACTATAAAGAGAATCAATGTTATGAGAGAGAAATTTATGTTCTTTTTGTCACATTGGAAAGAAACATACACCAAAGAGGGGAAAAAACTAACTGCTTAAAGTGATTAATAGCCACAAAAGACTCCAGAGGCTTAGCTGTTTCCATTCTAAACCCCCCTTTTACAGGGGGCTTTAACTCACATTCAGCCAGAAGCCGGCACTGTTGCAGGTCAACTCCACTACAATTTCTTTACATTATTTATTAAAATCAGTGCTGTTTTTATCATTCAGAAATTGAAAAAAAAATCCTAAATTCTGGATAGTTTAGTAAAGCCATTTCTGATCAGGGTTAGCTTTTGCATATGGTCAGTCTTTAAAATGGACTAATCATTTCTGGCAGCTTGGAAAGAAACATTATTTTGGAGGCAAAACAATAGCTGGGTTTGCAGGCTAGCTGCAGAACATACATAGTGTCTGGCCTCACAGCTTTCAGTTCATCCACTGGAGATGCTTAGCTTTACATTAAAAAAAAAAAAAAAATCTTTGTAGGCATCCAGGCTAGATCATATGCTTGCTGGAGCACACTCTTACTACACAAAACTCCATTGTTTCAGTAGGAGTTTGAACAGAAAGAAATGTCCATTGTATCATGGGCAACATCTTCAGATGATACATGCCATTTGCAGGTAGGCTTCAGAGAACTGTAGGTAGGATATTTACTCTGCTAAATGCAATAGATTTCAATTGGATTTTGTTTTGGAACTGTGATGCTGATCTCAAAAGGGGCCCTGGAGCATTACAATATTCATGCAAGTACCTAATACAGTCTGCAAATCAGAACGGTTAGTTGACACTGTACCAGATCTAATGGAGCTACAAGCAGGGAGTCATCAGCAGAAAGCTGGTGGTGGGTTTCACCCTAAATGTTTAACACCAAATAAATCAATAAAAATTAAAAAAAGTCATAATTATGCAGAGGGCCTGACTGAAACCAACAAAATCACCCAGAACAGCAAAGGCTTTTGCCTCAGGCCAGCCAGCACAGGACTGTTCCTTACAAAGCTTCCTAGCCTTCTCCTGAATGATTTTACTTTTTGTTTTCTGACCACAGAACTGTCTGTCTGCAAGAGGTGAATTATAAATGAACCCAATCATATTTACTAGTGCTTTCTCTGGCACAGTTTTAAGTGTCCCAAGTAATAAGATGACCACTTCTTAGCACATATGACCATTAGGAGATTTTTCCTATTATTTAACTTAAAAATTTACATTTTCTTAATTCCTTAGCAATTACTCCTAGCTAAACCTTTTGACAATCCTATTTACACAGTGGCAGCTTTAACAATGAATTTCCTAGCTTTCCTTATGGCTTTTAGTCAGGTGTTAATTTTTATCATAGTTGGTGTTTTTGTATTTTGATTCTGATGTAAAACAAACAAATGGATATTAACCTTCCGTACCAAGCGCTGCACGATGGGTCTTTAGCCAAGGGTATAATGGCAAAGTTGTAAACAACACAAGTATAAAGGAGAGCAGATTTCCTAGCGGAATAATTGATCCAATCAGACTGAACATAAATAATGCTTGAAAAGCATCACTGGCTGCAGATACCATGTTCAGCTCTTTGAGCTAAAGAAATGTGCTGGCAGACCCTGCTTGGAGATGGTGGTAACAGACCCACTGGACATGGAATTTTTCTGCATTCTGATTATTGGATTAGATGCTCTTGTAATTTATGACACAAGGCAACTCAGTGTTTCCACCTCCCTCCTTTTCTTGCTTCTTTATAATCTGTTCCTATTACATTGACATCTTCTCAATGGTTTTCTTATATATAATCTTTTGTCCTTCTCTTTTCCATCTTCCACCAAGTGGTGTCCAGTCAAGAGCTTGTCTAGGACTATCTCTTTTTTAATCTGTACATGTCCAGTCACTTCAGCCATCTCCCTCAATCATTGTCTCTACAGCCTGTTGGTCAGTCTTTTGAAACACATCGGCAATATTTACTTTAGTGGACACCAAGTATTCTCCGCAAGCATCTCTCATGGAAGGCATTAAGTATCCTGTCATGGGCTTCTAGCATTGGCCAGGTTTCAGAAGCATATAACTATGTGGGCATCACAATAACGTGGTTCACTTTATCGTGGTTCTTGTGCGAATCTTGGCATTTTTCAAAATATTTGACAGTCTCGAAAAAGCTCCACCTGTCTTTTTAATTCTTGCTTTCATCTCCTTAGGAAGTTGGGCATCAGCACTGGTTGTGCTTCCCAGATATACAGACTTGTTAACTATGCTTCATCATCAATCGCATCTGCATCCTCACTGCAGATCTTTCTTTCAGCGATCATGACTTATTTTCTTTTGGCTGATTTTTAATCCTACTTCGTGGTTACTTTGGCAACCTCACATTTGACGTCTGTGGTCCCAGAAAAGATGCCTGTGAAGTCCTTGGTGTAATGAGGCACTGCTGTGGACACAGTAGCCTCTCACCCTTCAGCAAGAAAATGCTTAGAGATGATTATACAGCAAGGGTGAACTCACAACGCTTCCAGAAACAGACTGGCTCTCCTAGGTGCAGGAATCAGCTACACAGAATGGGAACAGTAAAGCACATCCCTCCTCACCACACACAGAAACTCTCCCACAAGGCTTTGACCAAGACCAGGGGAAATCTGTGAGCAAATGCTCAAATACTAGGGGATGAGGACAAGGGGAGGCAAGGAAGATGATGGAGGCGTTTCCTCTCCCAAATAGATCTGCCCCAGACTGGCTCAGCCTTCCCAACCTGTGCCCCCGAAGATGCAAGGTCGGAGTGCACAACACCATAGAGGTCACTCTGCCACCTACTTTGTGTCCTCTCCCATGCAGTGGCAGGGGGCAACACAACCTGACCAGTACCTTCTCTTACCTGCCAGCTTTGTCTGTCTTCCTCTCCTCCTGGGGCATTTAGGAATCTAGAAGCGTTTCTCAGACCCCCGCAGTTCTATTCAGGGCCAGAGATGGAACCTGTTTCTAATTCTAGAGCCTTTTGGGTTCTTGACTATCTAATTCCTGACTTTGAGGCCTTCCCTTCCCCAATGGCACCTGAGTGTAGCAGGCCTGAGAGCTGGGGGTGATACAAGGAAAGCAAGATTCTCCTCCTGTACGGTGCAGAGAGGTCTGGGACAGATAAGACTAGTGTCAGGAGTTAATAAGCTTAATAATCAGTTCCCAAGGGAGTCTTTGCAGGTAGATCAGTCTCTATTCTCTGCTACCCCTCTTCCCGACCAGCCTAAGTTCACTTACTGTGGCTTAGCTCTTGGGTGCTCACTTTGTCTCTCTCTCTGATCAGGAAGGAATGGCTACCGGGGATCTGCCATGACAGTAAGAGCCTTGCCTGAGTGAGAGAAGCAGACAAGCTAAACAACCTTGCAGGAGGATTTCACAGGTCACAACAGTTGTGGACTTGCAAGGTGTGGTGCGTCACCCTGGGTGTTTGTAGCTGTGATCTCTACCTCTGAGCAGTGCTGCAGTTCCTGATGGATAAGCCAGCGCTGGGAGAAGGCAAACATTTGAATGCACAGTACCAAGGTTAGGAGACTGGAATTACAAGTGTGTAGCTAGGTGAGCACTGTGTTCAGAAGGCAGCTTGGCCCCAGTTCTGTGAATTTTCTACTTTCTATAATTACCTAACCTCTTCTCCATCACACTGGAAAAAAATCTCAGCAAGCAACAGACTTCAATTCCTGTAGCATAACACGGGTGCTGAGTTACTGCACCCACTGCTGCTTTGAAGACAGTGCAGACACCAGAAACAAAATGGAACTAACTTCAGAGAAAACCAGGGCAACGTATACAGCCCTGAGGGCTACAGCCAAAATTCTCCTTATGCAGCTTCACAACTCCTGGGAACGAACAGACCCAAATCAACGTAGGGACTGAGCTGAAGAGGTAGAAGGCAGGAAAATGTCATTTTTCAGTCCATTGCTCTGGCTAGGAAAGTGCCATTTGTTCTTTTAGGATTTCCACTGAGAGCGCGCGCGCACTGTTCTGTAGCAATGGGACATTAATATGGCTGCATTGCACATTCATCAGGCACAACAGTACTGCTGTACATAAGAACAGCCATACTGGGTCAGACCAATGCACCATCTAGTCCAGTATCCTGTCGTTCAACAGTGACCAGCGCCAGGTACGTCAGAAGTCATGAACAGAACAGGGCAATCATCCAGTGATACATCCCCGGTCATCCAGTCCCAGCTTGTGGCACACCCAGAGACAAGGGCTGTGACTCTGACCATCTTGGCTAATAGCCATTGATGGATCTATCCTCCAGGAACTTACCTAATTCTTTTTTTAACCCAGTTACACCTTTGGCCTTCACAACATCCCCTAGCAATGAGTTCCATAGGTTGACTGTGCATTGAGAGAAGTAGCACTTCCTTATGTTTGTTTTAAACCTTCTGCCTATTAAGTTCATTGGGTGGCCACTGATTCTTGTGATATCTTATTCACTTTCTCCAAACCAGTCATGATTTTATAGACCTCTATTGTCGCCCCCCTGAGTCATCTCTTTTCTAAGATGAACAGTCCCAGTCCTGTTACTCTCTCCTCATATGGAAGCTGTTCCATATCCCTCATCATTTTTGTTGCCCTTCTCTGTACTTCTTCAGTACTTTATCTTTTATGAGATGGGGTGACCAGAACTGCATGCAGTATTCAAGGTGTGGGCATACCACAGATTTATATAGTGGCATTCTGATAGATAATAAAAACAGAAAATCTCTTTCCTAATGGTTCCTAACATTTGCTCACTTTTTTGACTTCTGCTGCATGAGTGGATGTTTTCAAAGAACTAGTCAGGCCAACTACAAGATCTTTTTCTTGAGTGGTAACAACTAATTTAAGACCTCCTCATTTTGTATGTAGAGTTGGGATTATGTTTCCTAATGTGCATTTCTTTGGATTTTCTTGCCTAGTCACCCAGTTTTGTGAGATCTCTTTGTAGCTCTTCGCAGTCAGCTTTGGACTTAACCATCTTGAGTAATTTTGTATCATCCGCAAACTTTGCTGCCTTACTTTTCACCCCCTTTTCCAGATGATTTATGAATATGTTGAACAACACTAGTCCCAGTATAGATCTTCACAGGACCCCGCTATTTACCTCTCTCAATTCTGAAAACTGACCATTTATTCCTAAGCTTTGTTTTCAATCTTTTAACCATTTACTGATCTATGAAAAGACCATCCCTCTTATCCCATGACTGCTTACTTTGCATAAGAGCCTTTGGTGAGGGACATTGTCAAAGGCTTTCTGAAAGTCCAAGTACACTATATCCACTGGATCACCCTTGTCCACATGTTTGTTGACACCCTCAAAGAATTCTAGTAGACTAGTGAGGCATGATTTCCCTTTACAAAAGTCATGTTGACTCTTCTCCAACATATTGTGTTTCTGTGTCTCTAATAATTCTGCTCTTTACTATAGTCATAGGCTCTGACTCCGTGGGCGCTCCAGGCCTGGAACACCCATGGAAAAAAATTAGCGGGTGCTTAGCACCCACCAGCAACCAATTCCCTCCTCTCCCCCAGTGCCGCCCCTCTGCCAGCGGCCCTGCTGATCAACTCCTCCCCCACCTTCCCAGAGCCTCCCACCCGCTGCAATCAGCTGTTTTGCGGTGTGCAGGAGGCTCTGGGAGGAACGGGGACAGAACATGCTCGGGGAGAAGGCGGAACTGGGCGGGAAGAGGTGGGGCGAGGATGGGGACTTGGAAGAAGGGGTGGGGCAGGGGCACAGCCTGGGGTGGAGCGGGCGTGTTGAACACCTCCTGGGCCCGGAGGAAGCCAGCACCTATGACTATCGTTTCAACCAATTTGCTGGTACTGAAGTTAGGTTTACAAACCTGTAATTGCCAAGGAAGCTATGGGAAAGCAGGGGCTGCTGAATACAAAAGCTGGCCTGGGGTTCTGTGGGGTAGGGATAACACAACAGTTCAGGAGTTAGCCTAAGTCACAACTGGAAATGTTTGGAAACCTGTGGCCCTATTTGTGCCCATCACATACATGCCACATCATTCAGCACTATTAAGGCAGCATGGGATGTGCCTGCTCAAGAGAGGCCCAGGGCTGGAACAGGAGGAGCTGCTGCAGGATCAAAATACACAGGCAGAGGGAGGGCAGGGTGTTTCTCTCCTAGGAGAGGGAGTGGGAAACAGGAGTTCTCCAAGGACCAGTATGAAGGTGCACTTGTCAAAGCTATCACAGCACCTCCCTGCCCTAGGGATGAGTCAGCTACAGTCAGCACTATCGCCTCCTTTTTTGCACAGACCAAAATTTCCAAATATGACTGGCCTAAAGTCAGGCTCCCAAATCCATCTTTAGGCGGGTAAGTAGAAGAGGCCTGATTTTTAGAAGTGCTGAACACCCACAAGTCCGGTGGAAGCAGGGACCGGCAGGCATTCAGCACCTTCGAAAATCAAGTCACTTTTATTAAGTTACTTCTTGATCCATCATTTGGCCTAATTTTATGGATCCAATTGCCCCAATGCACTAAATTCACACGTTTAACAAAAACTCTTTTCTTAGGCTGTGTTAGTTTAGAAATCCAAGAATCTCAGAGAAATCTGGAGGGGCCTGACAGAAAAGGCAAGATACTGAGGTTGAACTGTAACATTTGGGTTTAATGGCTGGTGATTAACGGACTTTTTAGAAATGTATAAACCAGCCTGTGTTCAGTTTTGCAGCATGAGCATTGCTACTAATGAATGTGCAGTATTCATAAGCTGCTCTGCAAAGTACATCACCGCATGAAACTAGCCCCATTTATGTAAAAAAATGAAATAGATTTATCACTACTTGAAACACAAAGTCATTGAAATAATAATTAAAAAACAAAACAAGCATAGTAGAAGTTCTGTGATAATATAAACTGCACGTTAATGTGTATTAATTCCCCTAATGATTTACTGTATATGTCCTACAGGGTCAAATCAATGTCTTCACAAAAAATTCAATTAAATCCTATTCATTGTATCTTTCTAGTGAGTCTATTGTTTGCTTTTGTCTCCTATCAAACCATTTGTCAGTTGCTCTTTGCCCAAGATTACAAACAAAAGGCAGCATGTCACCATCAAGGTCAGAAGAGAAAGACCCAAATCCTGCAAAATCCAGCTTTCTGCATTCATGCTCCCTGCTTAATTGCAAAGTGTATGAAGAAAGAAGGGCCCCAAAGTCTCCAAACACCTGACTAATAGCAAATGAACAATCTCCTCTCTTCCACACTCAGCTGTCCCTTCCTAAACCTGTTTCTCCATCTGGTGTATTTGGTGAGTTCCTCCAAAGACTAAACAAGTTTCTGCCACACTGGGCTTTGGCCTGAGGCATTACTTGTCCCTTTTTAAACTCTTTGGCCCACACAACACACTCCTTCTAAAATCTCAAAGAAACATTACAAGAAGAGTTTTGAATCAACTACAAACTGCCATCAGCAGAAAACAATCCCCCAAATCTTAATTGTTACAGTCAGTTAAAAAAAAAGGGGGGGGGGGAGAGAGGGAACTTGGAGAGAACATATCAATGCCCTCCCTGAAGGAAGTGTTAATAACCATGGTCAGTCCAAACTGTGACTGTAATAGGCCTTTAAAGCATCAGCCCAACATGGCTGCAGTAGCAAGGGCAAATTGGATACTAGCCTGTATCAGCAGAAGGATTGAACACACAGACGAGCACATGGGGACCTTGTTTGAATCCCACTCCCCATGTTCTGTCTGGTCCTATGCACTGTCCCATGAGGAGACTGTTGCCTTGGATATGAGGCAAATGCCAGGATCAAAGCTGTGACTGAAGGTGTCAGGCTGCTGATCTCTGGAAGAAGAAGAGACTTTGAGGTGAGCTAAGAAGGTCCATGAAGTGGGAAGAGATTCACTTTTCATAGTAGGGAGGCGGCCAGTAAACTGGGGAGTCAGAGCACAAGTTATTCAGGTCTTCCTCTGTGTCTGTGCAGCACCCAGCACACCAGGGCCCTGACCTCATCCAGAGGCCACAGGCAGCACCATCCTACAAGTCACAACAAGCTCAGAGTCAAGCAAATAGGGCTACAAGTGGAACTCTGGCAGGACACAAAGGGTGAGAACATTATGGAGCAGGTTACTAGGGAAGGCAATTAAAGCAAAGAGTCTTCAGAGACTTCAATTTGAGAGAGAGTGATGTTTACAGATCAGACAAACATATCAGGAAATGGGTTAAGCTTCAAGGGCCAGAATTCTGGGCCAGATCAGCCACGCAGAGGCCACATGGACTCCCAGGAGAAGTCGAAGCTTCATGAAATGAATGGAAAGCTGCTCCTGGAACCATTCAGTACAAGAGTCACTCACTCACACCCAAAGTCTGAAGAAAGGCTACTTAGTTCCTTAACCAGGTATGTTTCCGGTAGACAGAGAAGTCTTCCAGACGTTATATTTCAGTTTTAAGCACGTAGCTGAGAGCAGGGCCGGCTCCAGCTTTTTTGCCACCCCAAGCAGCGAAGAAAAAAAATTAAAAAATAAAGCCGCGATCAGCGGACTTTGGCAGCAGCTCTACCGCGCTGCTTCATTCTTCAGCGGCAATTCGGCGGACGGTCCTTCCCTCCGAGAGGGACTCGCCGCTGAATTGCCACCAAAGACCCAGACCTGCCGCCCCTTTCCATTGGCCGCCCCAAGCACCTGCTTCCTGCGCTGGTGCCTGGAACCGGCCCTGGCTGAGAGGCCAAAAAGTGAATAGGCCAGAGAAATGTGCTATAGCAGGGGTTCTCAATCTTTTTTCTAAGCCCCCCAACACGCTATAAAAACTCCACAGTGCACCTGTGCCACAACTGTTTTTCTGCATACAAAAGCCAGGGCCAGCATTATGGGGTAGCAAGCAGGACAACTGCCTGGGGTTCAAAACCATAGGGGTCCCCACAAAGCTAAGTTGCTCAGGCTTCGGCTTTCTGCCCTGGGCTCAAGCGAGTCTAACGCCAGCCCTGCTTGGTGGACCACCTGAAACCTGCTCATGGCCCCCCAGGATTGAGAACTGCTGATCAGCAGTTCTCAACCAGGGGTACATGCATCCCTGGGGTACACAGGGGTTTTCCAGCGGGTACATCAACTCATCTAGATATTTGCCTAGTTTTACAACAGGCTACATAGAAAGCACTTGCAAAGTAAGGACAAAACTAAAATTGCATACAAACAAAATGAGAAAGTAAGGAATTTTTCAGTAACAGTGTACTGTGACATTTTGGATTTTTAGGTCGGATTTTTGTAAGCAAGTAGTTTTTAAGTGAGGTGAAACTTGGGGGGTACGCACGACAAATCAGGGTTCAGTTTTCTGGAAAGGTTGAGAGCCACTGATCTAGATTATGCTGAATCAGTGACCTGTCCTCTTCATTATTTGCTGCTGCCCCAGGTTTTGTCACGTGCAGACTTCATCAGTGATGATTTTATGTTTTCTTGTGCAGAACCTGTACTTTAAATTAAGCACTAGGCGCTTTGCTGAACCAGGATGGACTAATGCCTAAATGCATTACTGAAGCAGGGACCTAGAGTGGATGATGAAGTTATGATGTGTCAGGGAATCCAGGGCAGATTCATGTCTTGCTTGTGTAGCGTGTGGCACCCGGTCGACTGTGCAAGTGATGGTGCCATTGGTAGCCTCTTCAGCAGTGCTTCCTGGTTTGTATGAAGTGATCAAGCTATCTCGTTAGCTGTGCTTTAACACTGGCACATACAGTAACCAACAAGCATATTCAGCAAATTTATCTTAGCAAACTATTTCCTGAGAGGAACTGATACACGTACACACTGAATTTTGAATGCATGAAATGAGGGCAAAATGGCAAATGACTAACCCCGAGCTGCTCCCAACTGGGCTCAGAAAACACCTGCCTCTATAAGCCCTGAATTCCCGGCTTTAATGGCTAATGGAAATACAGTAATAGTAGCAGGAGTTATGTTGAGCTGTGTTCAGCCATATATACACAATCCTTGTAGCTGTCAGAACCCATCACTGGGAGACTTGAGATTAAAGGGAACAATTTATTACAAGTTGTTGTAATGTCGTCTCTGCCTCATTATTCTCTTGGGTTTTCTTGCTTGTTATTTAACAAGTAAAAAAAAAAAAAAATCTGAATGTAATGCTGGTGAAAGGTGCCAGACTGACAGGCCTAGGGAACGATGTCTTTGATTGACCCAGAGTTCTCCGTGAGGCAGAGCTAGCGCAGCATCTGGGCAAGCTCTGCCGGAGTCATTCCTTGCCAAGATGCCATATACACGCGTATTGACTACTGAGAGCTGGTATTGGATCTCACCTTGCTCTTGCTTGCCCTTACTTCCCTCACTAGTCTTGTATTGAGCATACTGTCAGCTGAAACATGAAGTTATAATGTGATCAGATAATTTCAAGGTGCCAGATAAGGATGCCAGCCTAGGAGGTTACAATGGCAAAAGAACTAGAACCACAAACTAGGACTATGTGACTGCAGCCTGTTGGCTGTTTTTTTACACATTTAATAATAGCAAAACACCCAGAGTTGAACAAGAGGACCTGCTCTAACATTCCATGGATTAGTTACTGAAAATATGCGACGTTTCCTGGAAGCAGCAGCTGCAACGCTGCATTCTCTGGGAATATCAAATAAGGGATCAGGAAGCTAGACTTCACTACTCTGATATTGTGCTACCTATTTGCCAACAAAGTAAGAAGAGCAAATAAGAAATGAATTTAAAGCAAGTCGAGTGAAGCCAAATCTTTACTCGTGTTACATTTTGCAACATCCTTTAGAACACGTTTTACTAATAAAATGGAGCGACTAAAACCAGAGAGTTTGGATCCACCTTGAGTTAAAAACTCACGATGAACAGCATAAGGTAGTTTTGCTCTTCACTCTGTGACTTATTGCACCTCTGACAGCACAAACAGAATGGGCAGACAACGAACGTGATGGACTGCCCCCCTCCGGTTTCCAATAGCATTACAGTGCCTCCTAGACAGACACAGTACATAGCAAACGAGGTCTTAATTCTCAGATTATGTGGAGCTCAGTCCTGCACCTGTTGAAGTCAGTCAATTGAAGCCAGGAAGAAACCCAACCATGTTCTCAGCTCATCAGAGCACAGCTGTTTGGTCTGCTCAAGTCCCATTATGGGGAATATATTTCCTTCTGAATAAATACATTTTCCTTCCTCTTGCATCAATGAAGGGATACCGGATGTTTGACAGGGATGAAAGGAACCTTCCACAGTTCCAGGTAGATTGCGGACTTCATCCTACTCAGAGTTACAAGGACTGGCAGTGGATAAGCTATTTTAGAAAGGCCATGAGAAGCCTACAAATCTGCCTAGAGTCCCCCTGTGGGCAGGGAGATGATCTCCAAAGCTAAACGCTGCCCCAAGGGTGACCTAGGAATAGAGCTCTCAGTGTAGGCATTTATGGTGTAACCATCAGCATAATATCCTGCTCCTGCCATCAGATGAAACAGACCACCCCAAAATTGAGAGTGGTTATTGAAGAACATTCAGGAGAGCAGCAGAGCAGGGCAACATGGTTTCAGATTCCAGACAGGATACATCGGACACCAATTAGTCTCAAGAATGAAATTGCCATATTCAGATCAATGTTGGAGGCACAAGAGAATGAGAAGTGCTTCTGTGAATATGCTTCGGGAGCACCCACGGCTACGTACACTCTGGGATGAGCTAATGTTACATGTCAGCTTTGGTTTACACACAAATATCGATGTGAGCATTGAGACTGTCACCTGTAGAGACAACAAGGCTGCAAATGCAGAAGCATGATTTGACAGAGCAAGGAAGCAATAGTTCTTCTCTGTACAGCTCTGGTGTGGGCTAAGATATGGAGTCCAGGGGTTCTGGGCATGAAGAAATATTAAACTCTTCATACAGTAGGGCCAATTCCCCTCCCATTGACACCAGCATAAATCAAGAGTAGCTCCATTAAAGTTAGAGGAGTCACACAGTGTAAGTGAGAGGACAAACAGCCGTAGTACATACACCTCGGCTACGAGAAAACTGAAGGGAGGACAAAAGCTGTCTGCAAATACCTGAGAAACCAACACCAAGCAGGGAGAAGAAATGTATTTGAGAGCAGCAGGAAAAGGGCTAAAGGGAAGTAGTGCCAAGACTAAAGGGTGAAAACACAAAGGGGATATTTAAAGTAGATATCAAGGAAAACTCCCTGGACAGGGAGATCCAGGAGATGGTGGAATAATTATCCTAGGGAAGAGATACAAGACATTGGCAGGGAGTCAGACTGGATGATCCATTCAGCAGAGCAAGCATTTCTAAATGAGAGTGAACATAACATAAGAACGGCCATACTGGGTCAGACCAAAGGTCCATCCAGCCAGTATCCTGTCTGCCGACAGTGACCAATGCCAGGTGCCCCAGATGAAGTCAACCTAATAGATGATGACCAAGTGATCTCTCTCCTGCCATCCATCTCCATCCTCTGACAAACAGAGGCTAGGGATACCATTCCTTATCCATCCTGGCTAATAGCCATTCATGGACTTAACCTCCATGAATTTATCCAGTTCTCTTTTAAACCCTGTTATAGCCCTAGCCTTCACAACCTCCTCATGCAAGGAGTTCCACAAGTTGACTGTGCACTGAGTGAGTTTGTTTTAAACCTGCCTCCCATTAATTTCATTTGGTGGCCCCTAGTTCTTATATTATGGAACAAGTAAATAACTTTTCCTTATTTACTTTCTCCACACCACTCATGATTTTCTATACCTCTATCATATCCCCCCTTAGTCTCCTCTTTTCCAAGCTGAAAAGTCCTAGCTTCTTTAATCTCCTCATATGGGATCCATTCCAAACCCCTAATCATTTTAGTTGCCCTTCTCTGAACTTTTTCTAATGCCAGCATATTTTTTTTGAGATGAGGAGACCACATCTGTACGCAGTATTCAAGATATGGGCATACCATGGATTTATATAAGGGCAATAAGATATTCTCCGTCTTATTCTCTATCCCTTTTTAATTATTCCTAACATCCTGTTTGCTTTTTTGACGGCTGCTGCACACTGCGTGGAGGTCTTCAGAGAACTATCCACGATGACTCCAAGGTCTATTTCCTGATTAGTTGTAGCTAAATTAGCCCCCATCACATTATATGTATAGTTGTCTGGTTATTTGTTTTGAATCCATTTTAGCCACCATCTGATATTGCATCTGAGTCCAGCCAGTGCAGCGTTGCCATACCAGCCTTCAGCCCTGCATGGCCACAGAGAAACAGGCCAGGCACCTGAGTAACAACACACTAGAAAGTGGAAAGTATTATACCAAAACACTTCAGGAACTTCATGTTGCTAATGAAACATTAGCACCAGAGCTTCCAAAGCCCTTTGATACAGCTCCCCCATGATAGGCTCTGTGCCTCTGCTGTGCCCTGAGTCTATAACTGGTGCCATGATATATGGCAGACACGAAGGCCAACACTGGATGTTCACCAAAACTACTGCGAAACAATGATTTTAATGTCCTTCATTGAAAAAGCTGGCTCCAGTTTGGATAGAGCTGGTGGTACAAATAAATCCCATTTTACACAAACAAGTGGTATGGTCGATTTAAGATGCAATGACTGGGGAATGTCTAAAGGTCCTTGATAAGAGGACCAGATATTCCCCGTTCTTTGAATTAGTAAAGTGTCCCTTTCTCCTGTAGCTGCAAATGCCTCTTTGTTTTCTTAATTTACAAACTCAGCTGTGCTCACTATGTACAAAATGAACACCAAGGAAGTTAGTTCCCTTTAGAGCCAGTCATGGGACATCAAGAAGAATCAGCCATGACACAAGAGGATAGCATTTGAAGGCTCTGCCCATGTGCTTTTTTTAGGGGCTTCTATCCAGATGTAGAAACTCTTTAGAGAATCCCTCGCACGAATATCCCTCCACTTCATGCCATGAGTTATCCAGAGGCTGGGCTGGTAGAATTGAACCCCCGTTACCCTGACTCTAAGTAGAGATACAATTTTTGTGATTAAATGCTTCATCAGATGCAGAAGCACAGACAGGGCTCCACCAGCTCTGGAGAACTGAGTCATTTGCGGCAAAATTCACTAACTCTCTGGTCACAGAGATGAAGCCTAAAGGGCTCTCAAATTCCATGCAGCGTGGAGTCAACCTGAATTTCAGCTCCTTTCTCCCCCAACTTCACCACATTTCTGACAGGCTCTTGCATCTCAATAAATGCTGCTTTGTTCCCGAAAAGCAACATGTATCAGGTGTTCCCATCTGGCCTCTGTTTCCTTTCACATAATATACATGCATGTCAGTTTAGATTATCTACTTTGTTCTTCTGTAATAAATTGTTAGTTTAAAAATAAGCCTGAATTCCAGACTATTAATTACCATGTGTGGAATGGAAGTGTTTCTTTGAGGATTTTACTATACTGTTTCTGATGGTTGGGATCTCTTCTAAATAAAAGAAATTAGGAACTTGGAAAGCCTCCTTCTCGGCCACCACTGTCCAGGAAGCAGACTTCCTGTATCTAGCTCCCTTCTCTTGTCGGCCTGACATTAAAATATAAATTCATGTCAGTTTTACCTGTGGTTTCCTCTTAATTCAGTTCCAGCCATTTTCATTTTCCACCTTCTTCTCTGGGGGAGTGGAGGGTTTCGTGCACTATCACAGCCACTAATATTCTGGATGTTACAAACACAAACTGATCTGAATGTCATATGATGGTAGAGTTCTCGCTATCCTGCTTAGCATCATCAGAATAAAAAATGAAATGCAATTTAATTTGATCAGCTATTTGGCCTAAAATAATCAGAAACCACAGAAAAAGATGACACTTGTTAAGCTGCAGAGAAAATGGAAAGCAGGAGAGAAGCAAATAAGGTTTCTCATTAGCCAGGAGAGAATTAGAGTCAAGTTAGTGTCAGGCTTTATGAACATCTGTCAACAACACACAGCCTTTTAAAATATAAATGCAATTTTCCCCTGTGGTTAGCAGTGCTCTTATTTAATTTTATTTTTGTCACTGTAATGTTTCCTAGCAAATTTTTTAGTCTAAACTTTGACTGTACTCTCTAAAAGGGGCAAGGAGGCAATCAATGCACCTATCTTGCAAAAAATATATAAATGTTCATTTAACTAGAAACTTGCACTGGTGACATTCTGAGCTAGAAAAGTGAGCCACTTTTGCAAGGAGGTAGCACCAACTTTAAATTTCCCTAACGTGGTATTCTGCTAAAGTAACAAAATCCAGACTATGACAACAGGATTTGGGGGGCTTTTGGGGGGAGGCAGGGAGGCATGGGGGCATTTATTTTGAAACTTTCTTCTAAAGCCTCTTTTTAGACCTTGGTGTATTAAACTAGGCTGTTCAAAGGTCAGATTTCCAATACAAAAAACTGAATGCAGTAGAAGTCAGATTTCCTCACACACATTCCTTGACATTGCACTGTGTAAGTTGATGGCCCTCAACCCAAACAAAATAATCACACACACATTAGATAGACCCTTTTTATTCCATTGCATGGTGAATGCAGGTTGGAGTTTCTAATTTGTCTCTCTCATCCACAGATTCTAGTTTCATATAAATACTCCCAAATCAAATCATGCAATTGCTAAAGCCACACATAGAGACCGGGGAAACAATAAAAACGAAGAAATATATTCTAACATTCAATCTACATTGTAGCAATAGATTCCTCTGAGAGAGATACTACAGATAGAAAGGAATAGGAGATAATACACTGAAGCAAACCACTGAACACAAACTAAGGTATTCCTGAACTCTGGAAACTGACTTGAGCAGCGCACAGACATTGCACACATTTTGGCAGTGGGGTCAATTAAGACAGGGCCCTGAATTACACAAACACTAGACCACACACTTTGCAAAGACATGTATATGAAAAGAAATGCCACCTTCAGTGGCACTAGTTAGGAAACTATTACAAGGGCTCCTGATCTTCATGCTAATGTGAAGAATGATCATCAGCTGGGGTAAGAACATTTTTCCAATGTGGGATATTTTTGCAATGAGGTTAATTACAAGTGGGTTTACATCTTCCTCCTTGTCTCCAGCTCGAGGCAGGATGCTAGCACAGATAGACCAATGGTCTGATCTGGTACCACAGAAGGTGGAATACTGAACTAGATAGACTCATGGTCCAATTTATCAATGCTAAAGCCAAGCTGCCAGACTACATGGACAAGTGATATGATCTGGTACTGTAGTAGGTAGTACTCCTGGGTTCTATTCAAGACCCCTATTTCAATGGCTTATAATTTTACTCCCAAAAACTATCATTTGGGTTGAAATTTCTCCTATTGGCTGCTGACTCCTGTTGAATTGAGATCAGGCTAAGGTGATACTCCCTGGGAAGATTTTCTCTTCCCGATTGAAGAGGAGGATGAGGGAGGAGTTCAGTAACCAACTCTGAGCTGCAGTATGGCACCAGCTAATGTATATAAAGCTTTTCAAGGTTGAAAACCACTGTATAAGGGTTATGAATTATCATTAAATGGATGTAAAGTAGTTTTTAATCAACAGCTCCATGTTAGTTACCAAATTCTTTTAAGTGTGTTGTGCGTCAATCTCCCTATTAATCAGGTACCATGCCTGCAAAACTCAGCACTGGTCAGACTGGCAGGGGCTCTGAGTGGGTCACCGCTCCTGCCCTGTATTGTAGGCTGAAATGGTTTTATTTTCTAAGCAAAGGTTAGTGAAGCTAGGAATAGTGCAGTCTGGGTTTCAGGATCTATGGACCAGGCCTCTTGCCTTTCTGTCTGTGGTAATGAAATGCTGTAAGTGAACATAAAGTTATATATCTTATTAATTTTACTTTTATGTGCAACGAAGGCCATTTCCAGGGGAGTATTGTGGCTGCTTTTCATTGCTTCCATGTCTGCGCTGACATCAGCAAGACATTTTTATATTCTATTAATTAAAATTCCCTCATTGTAATAACCACCCAAGGGAGCGTCACTCACTTGGGATGCTCCTTCCACCCAGAGCAGTCCAGGCTGCCAGATGCAGACAGAAAACACCACACTGCTCTTCCTTGCCTCTGCTACTAAACGGCACTGGAACACACGAAGCTGAATGGACAGGAAAGGGTGTGGGCAGCTGTAGCAATACAAAGCATGGAAACAATTTCCATATAAATCCTCAGCAGCGTGGCACTCACTTAACTTGGCTCCGTGCTGTCGAAAAGCCAGGGCACTGAGAGCGAAGGATGGAACCCCCTTTAGCTCACCTTGCTGCACCGCAGTAATGCGGCAATCACCCAGCATGAGGCACGGACATTTCAGCTTTGACACAAAGCACGGAGCTACAAGCGTACAGAGACACAGACTTCCCGGGTGTTGGGAATTAAAAGGGACCTTGCCAAGTTGTATAGACCCTATCTTTAGATAATTTAATAACAACATCTGCTTGGACAGGCCTTTGAGTGTTTCCTCGTCACTCCCTCATAGCCCCTGGCAAAAACAATCCCCATTTAATAAGCAATCCCAAAGCATCAGCAAGGAACCTACTCATGGCAGGCACACCCTGTGCCCAGCATCCCCTATACTCATGTGACCTGCTGACTGCCTACCCACAGAGAAGCAGGCGGGGGTCAGCACCCTGGCTGTGAAATGCTCCCAGCCCTCCACACCTCTGCTGCAAGGAACGTGCATCAGCAAGTCACTGCAGCCCGAGGGCCAAAGCACAAACTCAAACATCTGCAGAAGATGAAATACAGCAGCTAGACAGGTTTTATCATACACCTGGATTCCGTTTTACCATCATACAGAGCTACACCTCTAGGTCTGAAGACTTTTAGAATAAAGAATTATTTTGAACTAGTTGCAACACCTGATTATTTACAGACCACAGCTGAGGGGAGAGAGAAAAATCCGCTTTCAAGTCAGTTCAGTCAACATAAGAAGTCTGATTCCTACAGCGCAAAGTAAGGAAGAGATGGGGGGGGGGGCGCGCAAGGGAGCTGTTAGGTTCCTGTTGTCACTTTAAATCCTGCCTGTCACACTGCTGTAACATACTTCTGTTTGTTGTTTCCTATACCCATACCAAAATGTGTCATTTTCACACTGCAACCCCGGGGTTAACCTTTCATTTACAGCTATTTCTGTTGCAGAGTCTGCATAGACGATACATTTATTTTGGGAGTGATAAAATACCTGATCTATAGGTATTCGTATGTGAATGCCAGCGAGGGAACGGAAAACACAAGTTGTTACAATGATATAATGTGTTTATCAATATATTATATATACACACACCCACACCATGATGTGAAATACAACGATCTTTCATGAAGACAAAGACACAGCAGGTGGATGATTTTAAGACACGCTCTGTGCAGAGCGGGCATCACGCAGCAGTGACGGGGAAAGTGCTAAACACTGAAATCATGAGAGTAGTAATGACAAGAAGGCTGTGACCAGCAAGGCATGCCATGTGTACTGAAGAGCAACATAGCCAGGTGACAACAGAAAAGAGTTTGTAGTGACAAAAAACACACAAGGATGGGCCAGGCTGAGATGCCGATTGGCAAGAGCTCCTGACTAGCTGGAAGACAGACAAATCAGAAAGCCTAGCGAGCCATGGCGAAGAGATTTAGGCAGTGCACAAGCCTCTTGTGGGGCTCTGCACAAGACAAATTTAATGGTGTGCTGGGCCAAATTCATTTCTGGTGTAAGTTCTTCTAGCAAAAAGTATTGCACCAAAAATCCAAACCCCAAACAGAAACCCAAAGAGCATCCCTTCTGGTTCCTTTCCTTCAGGGACCAGGTTTCTGTTAAACAGAAAATTGTGTGTGTTGTGTCACAAAGGCTAATCTAAATCTCTATGGATTTATCAACAGCCTAGTGATTCTGAAAGTTGTTTATGTCCTCCAGGGAGACCGGAAGCTAGTTCCCTAACAATTTCAATTCAGCCAGCTTGTCTTTATATAGAAGCCAACAACGCTTTGTCATATCTGAAGAAGTTTATGATCTGCTGACTGACAATACGAAACTAGGGTAACCACAGCCATTTGTGGGGTTTCCATTTCATATTAGATTAGCAGAGATATGGCAAAGACTTTGAAACCCCCCACTATGTAATACCTAATAATAATCCTGCACCCTGAGAGAGCACTGTGAACATACAAACTGTTGAACATAAAACTAATTAACCCTCACGGCACTCCTGCGGGGGAGGTAGACACCCGCTATGGAATAACCCAGAGTTCAGTAGAGAATGGCAGTTCTTTGAACAGTCCCAGAGAACGAAGGGATACAGGTTGGTATTTACAAAAGGGCCTAAGGGAATGGGGCACTTATGCCATAGGCTTTCAAAGGAGCCTAAGGCAGATAATCCTCTATTAAATTTTGCACAGTGGTTCAAAGGCTGCCACAAAGAGAACTCAGGACTTTGCCTCCCCAGCACATGCTCCTTTCCCCACCTCCTCATGCTTCTCCTGTTCAGCGTCCATTACCCACAGCATCTGGGCTAGAACTGAGCCTCTTAGTTTAAGCTGTAGGGATGCAGGTTTTTAATTCTCACAGTTCCTCAGTTCAACACCAGGAACCATCAAGATGGCAACACAGTTTTTAAGATTTCAGTGATTATGGTTGAACAGATCACCTACAAGATCTTCACCAAGCATTCTCAAAACTATGATATCCACACAAGGAAATAAGGAAACAAATCAACAGAACCAGACGTGTACCCAGAAGCCTCCTGCTACAAGACAGGCCCAAGAAAGAAACCAACAGAACTCCACTGGCCATCACCTACAATTCTCAGCTTAAACCTCTCCAACGCATCATCAGTGATCTACAACCCATTCTGGACAATGATCCCTCACTTTCACAGACCTTGGGAGGCAGGCCAGTCCTCGCCCACAGACAACCCGCCAACCTTAAACATATTCTCACCAGCAACCACACACCGCACCATAACAACTCTAACTCAGGAACCAATCCATGCAACAAACCTCGATGCCAACTCTGCCCACATATCTACACCAGCAACACCATCACAGGACCTAACCAGATCAGCTACAACATCACCGGTTCATTCACCTGCACGTCAACCAATGTTATATATACCATCATATGCCAGCAATGCCCCTCTGCTATGTACATTGGCCAAACTGGACAGTCACTACGTAAGAGGATAAATTGACACAAGTCAGATATCAGGAATGGCAATATACAAAAACCTGTAGGAGAACACTTCAACCTCCCTGGCCACACAATAGCAGATGTAAAGGTAGCCATTTTACAGCAAAAAAACTTGAACAGTTAGCGAAAGCCTGAGCTGCAAGGACACAGACCACGTGAAACACTGACTTGGGAGACGTATCACCAGGAAACGATTGCTCACGACAACAGCCTGACCCACGCAGACAGACACACTCGGACTCAGGCCTGCAGCCCACACGTAGCCTGACCTGCAGCGCTAGACCGGCTACTAGGCACAGGCTGGTGCCCCTGACGCTCTGGGGGAAGGCACGAACCTCAGGCCTAGGAGCCAGATTGTAGACCATTTTCCTGAGCATCCCAGGAGGAGCCACAAGAAACTCTGTGCCCCCCTTTCCTTCCACCCTGCCATCCTCCAGGCCTGACGCTGCCCCCTTGTCCCAGTGAGCTGCAAAGGAGACCTCAGACCAAACCCTGGTCGCTCCTTAATCAGTCACAGACGTCCCTGGCACAAGGTAATTGTGCCCCCATGACACCAGACACACGACACAGCTTTGTTCCACCAGAGGAATCGATAATAGCAGGTTCTCACCACTGAAGTGCACGCTCTGGCTGCTGCTTTAAACCACAGGCCATTCCAGCTCACCTAGCGTAACTCACACACCGCCTGAGTGTGGGGCTCTGTTCCCATCTAGTGGCACCGAGACCACTGAGAGAGAGAGATGGAATCTCTCTACAGCCTTAGCTAAGAGCCATATGGCTTTCAGCTCACGCAGTAGCGGCTCACGCACTAAGCTCCATTGGTCGCAGGTTCAATCCTGCCCACCGATGACCAGGGTCTGTCGGTGTTACATTAGCCCCTCCAGTGAGACAGCGAGGAAGCATTTCCCCACCGAACAGAATTAACTTCACCTGCTCAACATAACTCATTCAGCATCTACAAACAGGTGAGCAGGCCCACATTTGTGCACACCCTCCTAGAGGGAATGTGTGCACTCGCTTTTGGCTCTCACTAGCGATTGGAAGAATGCTGGTTACGCCTGTGACAAAGCACGGCGTGCATGTTACCTGCCTGGCACCCACAGATCTCCATATATGCGCAGCAAGTTAGCAGCCACAGCCCCTTGCTAGCCTGTGGAATGAGAGACCAGAACTAGGGAGTGAACCTAGATCTCCTCCATCGTAGCGTAGCTCCAATAGAAGGCTCCCCAGCCCAGGGAGCCAGTGTGTCTGAGCACAGGTTGGAGCCAGATCTCCAGCACAGAGGAAAGAGGCCCTTGCAATAGACATCTAGTCTGTTTCGAATCACTCAGGCCCCAAACTCTGCAAACATTTATGTACATGCTCAACTTTGTACATGAGAAGAACTCCACAGAGCTCAATGGGATTATTGTCATCTAGAAAGCATGCGTGTGTGTGTGTGTGTGTGTGTGTGCGCGTGTTTGTGAGATCAGGGCCTTACAGATCAGTCCCGTAGGTACACAGCGCTTTCAAATAGCAATAGAAAGACTGAACACTCTCTAGTCTATGAAAATAGAGGAAGACACTGGGTATTTAGTCATCTGATCATTGGACTAACAGGCTAACTCCTCTAAGAGGTGGGGTTTGCACTCTTACCATTTCAAACTACCACCTGTTTTTTCTCCAGTTTCGGGGAGGAAAAAGAAAAGGCCTTAACGGCCAACTTTCAGCCCAGAAGGGAATTTTTATGACCAAGTTATAAAAAGGGGCTCATAACAGAATCACTGACAGACCCCTAACCATACTTGGGTGAAGGGCCCTGGTATAATAAAATCAAAGCTGTATTTCTGTGAACAAATATCAGCAGAACATTAACTCTCAGCACCAGAAAGAGAGGGTTTTAAAAACAAACCAACAAAAAAACAAATAAAGAAAAAACAGCATTAGACATTTAAGCAAACAAAGAAGGACAAGCTGGACCTGGACTACTCTGCTCAAACTTCTCTAGCCTTCAATGCTGCCTGCTGGATTTCTGACACCTCATCTGTCTAGACATCCATTCTCCAGCAAGATTACCAAACCTTGGCTCTGTGCCTACTAATCTTATGGCTCTGGTTGCTCAATGCAGCACTGGGAAGGGGACCCATTGCATTTGTCTATGTATTTTTTTTTTTTTAAGATACACAACTAGCCAAAATATTCATAGCAACTATTTTTTGTTAAACACAAAAGTTACCATTCTTGAGTTCAGAAAATCACCCAACAACAGTGTGGAAAATGACACTCACAAACGAAAGCAGCATGGAAAATTTGACCCACTCCAACCACTATTAGAACTTGGGTCTCCTGAGCACCTTAAACCACAAGCTCCTCTTTCCTTCTGGAACTCACCTGTGTCATCCTGTCGGCATTTCATAAGTAGGGGCCTTTCTGACTTCTGGGAATGCTTTTCAGACTTGTGACATTTTGGGGATGAAGTGTAGTGCCAATAAATGTGACACCGATTTTCAAATGTTTTCCATCGATTCTCCTGGCTCTCATCTAGAATTCGGGGCTGCTTTTCTTTGCTTTCACATCCATACTAAATGGCACAAATAATTTTCATTCAAATTATTCCCCTGGGTCACAGGGTTCACTCACTGTGAGCGGCGCTTCCTGCTGGCCATCCTGGGGATTAGCACTGCCAGCTTGCGCTCTTCCTGTGGTGTGGTCTTCTCCTGGCTTGTCTTGCTCTGCTGCCCCCCTGCTCACGCCCATGTCTGCAGCTTCCTCTCTGTGGCTTGGCCCTCTGGCCAGGTCACTGAAGTCCTCCGGTTCCAGAGAATTCACATTCTTCCCAGGCCTGCTGGCTGGCTGGCATCTCCAATGCCCTTGCCACTCCCCAGTGGTTGGCAGGGGAACCCAGGCCCATTCTCTACACTGTGTTCCAGCCCAGGGACCCTCGAACAAAGAGCCACAGTCCCTGTACAGTCCTACCTCTTGCTGCTGTTTCCCTGGGCTTCCCCCTCTGCGTTTGCCAGCCTCCCATTCCCATTGTCGAGCCTTTCCCAGCACCAGCAGCCCAGCTCTTTGTGGCCAGCTAACTGGTGTTCTACAGGCCCTGCATGTTCCTGCACAGGTGAGCCTGTCCTTAATTATCTGCCTTTAACTTAAATGTCCCCTGCTTGCAGCCTAATTAGTTGATTGGGCCCTCCTGGCCAAATTCAGCTCTTGCAAGTCTAGTGTGGGGAGTGCATGCCCTCACACCCGGTGATGTCATAAACTAAAGGAGAGTTCCTTTCTTGATAAACAAACCCTGAAAATCAGACAGTGAAACTCAGGCACACAGCTCACTCCTTGCCAAATTACACAAATTTCTCTAGAAATTACATTATTCTGCAACAAATCCAATACTTCACAAAGCACAGAATGGAGCTCGGTTCCTGATTGCTTAAGTCTAGCAATACACATTTCCTGTAATTTTTTTCCTAATCAGAAACTAACAGCAGATTTACAATTAATTTTGGTTGCTTTAAATGGTTAAGATCCTTAGCATTTGAAAACAAGCTGCAAAGCTTTTATTTGCAAAGAGAAAAGAGGCTGTTTTCCTTAGCAGGTAACTTCTGACAAATGGCACAAAATGGAGGGGAAAGAACATTAAAAAAAGATGAATAGAGATCCTGGCTGGCAGTAATAAAATTTCAAATCATGCAATTCAATGTTGCATCATTTCACAATGTACAGAAAGCTGCTGCCAAATAAAGATTCTCTCTCTTTCTTCTTATTTCTTTCTATAACCCAGCAGAGGAACTCAACAGCCCTACTTTCCTTTTCTTTCCATCTACAAATACCCCAAACCAGGATATTTGCCTATCAAAGATCTTAGCTGCTGCTGTTTTATATATGACCACATACTAATGTGGGATTCATTTTAATTTTCCCTATAAATCTGAGAGCAATGAAACATTATAGCAGAATGTTATTTCATTTGGTTTGGTAATGCAAGGTACCTGAAAGTCAGCATTCAAATTACTGAATTCCCTTCCCCATTGTGACTGAATTAAAGACAAAAATAAATGTATTTTTCTAATTGAGTAAGGGTACACCAACTAATCTTCTACCTAATTAGATGGAAGCTAGATTTTATTATCAATATCTGAAGCTAACTCTAATTGAATCATTTACAGTCATTGCTGTACTGAGACTCACTCCATTCCCTAGAAGAGAAAGACAGCAATGATTGGTCTGCATGTAGCATTTTACAAGAGCTCTGTTATTTGTCTTTATTCCCTGTGTCAGAAACTTACACTAGCCCCAGTTTCCTTATCCCCTTGGGTGGAAAAAAAGGATAATTATAAAATATAAAACCTGTGCTTAATTCCCTCTCATACACATAATCTTTCAGGAATTAATGGGAGTTTCAGCTCCATAAAAATTACAGAGCTGTTTGGAAAATGGTGATCAATAACCTACCAGCAGGGTCAGTGTTGGTAGCTGAAGTCCAGTGTCAATGCATAAAGGTCTTTTCTAAAAGCATTTAGCACTGGTAAAAGGTGCCTGATTGATAGAACTGGTGCCCTCTGTGTAGCTTCAGCACTGACACTGGCTCTGCTCTGCAGGCTTCCCCAAACACCTCCCTGACAAGGAGAGCCCAAGGCTAATCAGAGAGGAACAGGTCATTCCCCATGGCCTAATTCAGACCTAGATCTCTCCACCGAGACAGTCAGCTGGGGCCAGTTAATTATATCAGTGGTGGAGTTCTGTCCTGCCCCGCTAGGAATGGGAGAGTCGACACAGCAGTGTTTAGGCACTTAAATTAGTAGGACAGACAGACACAGGCCACCAGATAACTACGGTCATGCTCCCGATGGCTATCAGACAGCAATGACTTTCAGATACTATTGAACTGGGCAAATCTGAACCAGTCACCTAGAGGAGGAAAGGCTCCACGTTCCATTCTTAGCCCCTTTAACAATCAGCCAGTCTAGCTTCTGTGTAAGACCCTTCCAAGGATTTATTATTTAGATGCCACTTTCTGAAAGCACACAGAACAGCAAATGACAAATATTCTGGTTTCCCAGGGTCTCCGTTGCTGCTAATCCTCTATGGAGAGAGGGCAGAGAAAGAATCATAGGAAAAGAAACCCAACGCCCTTGAGAGAAATATGGTATCCAAGAGCATGTCTGAGACATGCTGATCTCGGAGACTTGGCCAGCCAGGCAAGGGGAGAATAGAAATGGGAGCTTTTACATTATTAATTTGGTACTTTTTTTCATGACACAAAAACGTATTTATTTCTAGGCCTGAAAACATCCATTAGAGGCTCAAACCAAAGCTGTTGGCCTATTAGCCTAGTGGATAAAGTATCTGTCTCTGTCCAAAATGTTCTTTATTATTTTCCCTTTTTCTCCCTTGTTTTACGAGGGATAAATCAAATGACCTACTGGTCTATTAACAGCTACCAATTCATTCACTAAGTCTTGCCCAATAGAAAATAGATTCCCAATCCCTTCACATTTAAATCTCCCAAAAGAGGCATACTCATGGCACTGAGACTACTAGCTGGCTCCAAATAAGAATAAATGAAAAATGTATTTGGTCTTAGAGATATAGGTTTCATTCCTTCCATTTACGCAACAAGACAAGAGTCTAGATTTCAAATGGCAGGATGTTTTCATTAATAACAATGTCTTATTAATCATCTGTTAAAGGTCTGTGCTCTTAATTTAACAGGAAAAACTGACTAGATTACTCTTACAGTTTCAATTAAAATAACATGATGTCTTCAAACTGATACCTTAATTAGACATTATAAAATGACATTTAGAAATCCTAAGTTCTGATGAAATCATCTGACTGTGAAGAAGTTTCACAATAATGTCATTGCATCAAGTACTCCTAAAATTAATATTCCTTAAGTTCTGACTGTTGAGAAGTTACAGGGCCTGGGGGTTTTCTATTTAAAAACTCAGATGTTGCTTACAGCCTATGTGCATTTCTTATAAGAACAAAATAAAAAAACAAAGTAAATCCAATAGCCAGTACTGGTGAATGTACACAAGAAAACTAATAACCTCAAACACACTACAATACCCCACAAAGAAAACCTGAGTAAACAGGCCTTGCAATATATGCCATGAATGTAAAAAAAACAAACAAAAAATGTAGCCTCAATACAAATACAAGACAAGACAAATGATAGATCCCAAAAGCTTAGCATGAACACTTGGACTTCATCCTCTGTAGACCTTGCTGCAGCTCTAGACATAACTAATAGTATGAACCAAAGGCTTGTGAACCAGCGTTGGCCTGGCCTTGGCAAAATAACAGCACACTAGGTATCGGCAAACCAAGTCAGCACATTCCTGGCTGGAGAGGATGGTACAACACCCAGTGTTCTCAAGTAACTATGTGAACACGTTCTTAGGAGATGGTACAGCAACACACCGACCTTGAAGATAGGGAGGGAATGACAGGGTAATGGATATGGATGTTTTGTTCGAACTAGCAGGTACAAGGAGAAGGCTGGTAACTAGCAATGTCTGGAGCATAATACGTACCTTGTTTGTATCTATGTATGAAAGGAGAAATTATAGAAGGGGTAACTTCGCACTCACTGAGGGGACCACATCCTGGTGTGCAGACCAAATGGGTCCCTTGTTGCGGGCATACCAGATATCCTGTTTTTAAAGGGACAGTCCCGTTTTCTGGGACTTTTTCTTATATAGGCACCTATTACCCCCCACTCCCAGTCCCGTTTTTTCACAGTTGCTATCTGATAACATTATCGGGGCGCTAGGACCGTGCTTTGTCGACAATGAACCTTGCCAAGCGCCTTCGGCACCAAACCAAGCCTGTGATCTCTCTTTATGCGTAACGTCGAGGTCGGCTGAATCAGCAAGCTGTGTCCTCTGCTCATGCAGCTATCACCAGAGCGCCAAGAACAGCAGCACTGAGCAGTTGTAACAACATTCCTCAGCACTTCACAACACGCACAACCAGCAGGAGCCCAGCGCAGCCTTCACACCACTCGCAGGCCTGAATCCTGACAGGAAGGGCCCTAAACATGAGGTCTCTAGACCTTGCCAGAGTGACAGAGACGCTCTATAAAATCAGAAGATGAGAGAGAGGATGGTGATTGGGCAGCTTCCTGACGACCCTTTTCCAGAGCTGCAAACATCTATTTCAAGGACAGAAGGGACCATTATGATCACCCAGACCAGCATATCCCAAAGTGTGCAGCATGTCCCCGCCCACAAGAGCATGGACAAGCTAGAGGTAAGGGGCACATAACAGTGATGGTGCAGATTTCCCTAGGGATGCCCTGCTTACATTGTGGGACCGATGGTCTAGTCTGACCTCCTGCATAACACAGGCAATAGACTGCACCCAGAGATTCTTGCTTCTAGCCCGAGCACCTGTGGTGGAATTAGAGCATATTCTTTAGAAAAAGATCCAGCATTGATTTAAAGACTCCAAATAATAGAGAATTTACCACCTCTCTTTCCAATTGTTAATTATGTTCATGGTTTTAAAATTTGCATCTTATTTCCTCTTTGAACTTTGCTTACTTCAATTTCCAGTCACTGGTTCTTGTTTAAAAAATTCTCATTGTCTATTATCCTCTTGGCCATAGATTGAACTTTTTCTAACAACTTCCTCGCTCTCAATAAACAAACCCACCACACTCCTTAACATGAACCCTGCTGGAACCCAGTCCTGCCCTCTCTCCCTGGAACACACATACTGCTTTTAACAACCACTTCCTCCAGGCCACTTCATGGCCAGGGGCGGCTCCAGGCACCAGCACAGCAAGCGCATGCCTGGGATGGCAAGCCGCGGGGTGCGGCCTGCCGGTCCCTGTGAGGGTGGCAATCAGGCGGCCTTCGGCAGCATGTCTGCGGGAGGTTCACCAGTCCCACAGTTTCGGCGGCAATTTGGCGGCGGGTATGCCGAAGCCGTGGGACCGGCAGATCACCCGCAGAAACGCCGCCAAATCCGCGTGACCACGGACCGTCCGCAGGCCTGACGCCGAAGGCCACCTGACTGCCGTGCTTGGGGCGGCAAAAAACATAGAGCCGCCCTGTTCATGGCATTAGCATTGTCAAGAATCACCAACTGCCTGCATCGCCTCTCCAGTTCCCCACGAGAAGGAAGAAGCAGTCACACACAATGGTGACAACAGGGAAAGAGGCAGATACAGAACTCCAATATCCCCCTACCAAGCTGCTGCAGAGTAAGCCCTGGTCTGCACTTAAAATTTAGATTGACAAAGCAATATCACTCAGGAGCCTGACCAAAAAAAAAAAAAAAAGTCACACCCGAGCACTGTAATTAAGCCAACCGAACCTCCAATGGAGATGCAGCCAGGCTGACCGAAGAATTCATCTGTGACCTAGCTACTGCTACTTAGAGAGGTGGATTAACCACAGCAATGGAAAATCCCGTTCCATCAATGCAGGAAACAACTATGCTCTGGTGCTCCAACAGCAGAGCTGCATCTGTGCCACGGGAGCACCCGTAGCATAGACATGCCCTACCTAGATTGCGCTAAAGCCAGGGAAAGGCTTGGCTTCGCGAGAAACTCCACCTGCTCAACGTTCTTCCCCGCTGGCACAGAAAAGTTCCGGAACAGCAGGCTGGCTATCATATACCTTACCTCGGGGAAGCACAACTGCATTTTAAAAAATAAATTCAAACATAAAATTCAGAATTAATGATTCCATTATAAATGTTTCAAAGAGCCTTGCTGGGACAGGGCTTCTGACCTTCTGCCGATGGGCTTTCCTCAGACCTGGCTAAATCATTTTTAAAAATCACACTTTAAGCTGAACTTGTTATTAAAAGCCTATTTGGGGAGGCTAAATCACTAAAAGGAAAACGTTGATGTTACGCCACCAAATTTCCTAAAGCCCAGTTCCGAGTTGGAACTATGCTAACAAGACTTTCTTTTAGGTCAGCATAGTGGTCACTGCTTAAAACTATGTTTAGCCCCTATCATTAGGGTGACCATCCTGATTTTGAGCTGTTTGTCCTGCGTCCCGACCAATCTCTGGTCAGGAGATATTTTGCGCCGCCGGGTTTGTTTGTTTGCTCAGCCAGCCGGCAGCACTTTTTTTTTTGTCCCTCCTCCCCCCTGGTGTCCCAATATTTTCTTCATCTCATCTGGTCACCCTACCAATCATTCTATCCCAAACATTTATAATGTAGGAAGGGGAAAATGAACTGCTCTGCTCCTGGAACTGGAGATGGTGGAAAGTCACTGGATGAAAGGCATAACTGATTTGCACTAAAAACACAAGAAAATGTGGGGAGAAATTAAACTGCAAAATCAAGAATGACTTTAACGATTCACTAATATGATGTTATTAGTGCAGAATGTTAGGAGCTTTTAAAAGTAGGGGGGGAACCTACATAAAACTTCAAAGAAAAAGTAGGTATGGAGTGCAAATCTCCATCAACGACATGTAACAATCTATAGAACCTTTGGGCCAGTGTACAGTGACAGAAAACGTCCTCCTCCACTCCCCCCAAACTGCCTGCGAACTGGACAACTCCTCAAACTGAGGATCACTGAAGGCATTTACTTCTACTGCATGACTCACCATGCACCCAGGAGTGCTGTTCTCTCAGGATAACTCACTTTCTCTCATGTTGTGACAATATTACAGAAATTCAGGTCTAAAATACCTTACTAGAGGAAATTCAGCTACCAACATGGAATTTGAGAGTCAGCATTTCCGGCAATTTCTGACATTTGTATAATGACCCACAAAGAGTTTGTTACAGCTCCAGTAAGTTGCAACAGAACAAAACAGAGAACAGCTGAAAGACACCACAATTAACCAAGCTCTGTTCGGCAATGTTTAACCATACGGTAACAAACCCCAGAGTTACAAACACCTCAGGAATGGAGGTTATTCATAATTCTGAACAAAACGTTAAGGTTGTTCTTTCAAAAGTTTACAACTGAACATTGACTTGATACAGCTCTGAAACTTTACTGTGAAGAAGAAAAATGCTGCTTTCCCTGTATTTTTTGAGTAGTTTACGTTCTGTATTTCCTCTCTTTTTTGTCTCTGCTGCTGCCTGATTACATACTTCTGGTTCCAAATGAGGTGTGTGGTTGACTGGTCAATTTGTAACTGAGGTTCTACTGTATACTAAATTTTGTAAAATATACACCCACTTAAATTAACTGCTTGCACCCACAGAGCCAAGTATTACACCTGATCCTAGACAAGCGCTCACACCTACCAATGGTCCCATTGAACGGAGGGGACTACGCAACTGCATATTTACTCACATCCTTAAGTGTTTTCAACATCACGTCCTACATAAGCCAATATCCAGTGGGATTTGCATGGTTTTTAGCTTTACATTTAAACAAAGTCCTAAACTGAAGGATATTCAGTAACATAATGCTTTGAGGGATACATGATTTAGATAATGGCATAGAGAGCACACTTATAAAGTTTGTGGACGATACCAAGCTGGGAGGGGTTGCAAGTGCTTTGGAGGAAAGGATTAAAATTCAAAATGATCTGGACAAACTGGAGAAATGGTCTGAAGTAAATAGGATGAAATTCAATAAGGACAAATGCAAAGTACTCCAATCAGTTGCACACATACAAAATGGGAAATGACTGCCTAGGAAGGAGTATTGCAGAAAGGGATCTGGGGGTCACAGTGGATGACAAAGTAAATATGAGTCAACAGTGTAACACTGTTGCAAAACAAATGAACATCATTCTGGGCTGTATTAGCAGGAGTGTTTTAGGCAAGACACGAGAAGTAATTCTTCCACTCTACTTCGCGCTGATTAGGCCTCAACTGGAGTATTGTGTCCAGTTCTGGGTGCCACATTTCAGGAAAGATGTGGACAAACTGGAGAAAGTCAAGAGCAGAGCAACAAAAATGATTCAAGGTCTAGAAAACATGACCTATGAGGAAGATAGAAAAAATTGGGTTTGTTTAGTCTGGAAAAGAGAAGACAGAGGGGACATGAGAACAGTTTTCAAATACATAAAAGGTTGTTAAAAGAAGGAGGGGAAAAACGTGTTCTTCTTAACCTCTGAGGATACAACAAGAAGCAATGGGCTTAAATTGCAGCAAGGGAGGTTTAGGTTGGACATTAGGAAAAACTTCCTAATTGTCAGGGTGGTTAAGCACTGGAATAAATTGCCTAGGGAGATTGTGGAATCTCCATCTTTGGAGATTTTTAAGAGCTGGTTGGACAAACACCTGTCAGGGATGGTCTAGATAATACTTAGTCCTGCCATGAGTGCAGGGGACTGGACTAGATGACCTCTTGAGGTCCTTCCAGTCCTATGATTCTATACTGCTGATTCTTCATTCAAAGTCTCTGGGAGTTGTCCACAAATCATCACATGAAAACAGTCTGATGCGCTACAGACATCCCCTATTGTGAATATTAAAAAATACAAAAAAAGAATTCTAAATCATTTCCTCACATGCTGCATGTTGTTAGTGTTTGAGCTACAAACGAGGCCTCCATTGCTAGTTTAGAAGAGCAGCTTAATCACTACAAAATATTCTAAACATGCAAAAGAGAAAAAAAATAATTCAATAAGGGATGCTAATTAATGTACATACATTCACAATAGTTAGTAAAAATAAATCAATTCTTTTACATAACTCAAACTAGAATAATTAATCAATCTAAAACTACCAAAGAGTCTCTCTGCACTTTGGAGACTCAATAGGCAAACACTGTAAAGAGACTCCAGTCTGCTATAGACTGCTAAAAAAATAAACAAGAGTATTTCATTTTCTACAACATTCCTTTCTACGTAAACATTTTATCAATGACCTGGAAGAAAACATAAAATCATCACTGATAAAGTTGGCAGATGACACAAAAGTTGGGGGCATGGTAAATAATGAAGGCAGGTCACTGAAACAGAGCAAATCTGGATCCCTTGGTAAACTGATCACCAGTAAACAGTATGTATTTTAATATGGCTAAAATAAAATGTACACATCTAGCAACAAAGAATGGAGGCCATACTTACAGGATGGGGGACTTGATCCTGTGAAGCAGAGACTCTGAAAAAGATTTGGGGTGGATAATTAGCTGAACATGAGCTCCTAAATGTAATGTTGTGGCCAAAAGAGCTAATGCGATCCTGGGATGTATAAACAGGAGACTCTCAAGTAGGAGTGGAGAAATTCTTTTCCCTCTGTATTTGGAACTAGTGCAGCCACTGCTGGAATACTGTGTCCAGTTCTGGTGCCCACAATTCAAGAAAGATGTTAATGAATTGGAGCAGGTTCAGAGAAGAGCCATGAGAATGATTAAAGGATTAGAAAACCTGCTTTATGGTGACAGACTCAAAGAGGTCAATCTATTTAGCTTAACAAAGAGAAGGTTAAGGGGTGACTTGATTATGGTCTATAATTATCTACTTGGAGAACAAATATTTAATAATGGGCTCTTCAATCTAGCAGAGAAAGGAATAACACAATCCAATGACTGGAAGTTGAAGCTAGACAAATTCAGAATGGAAATAAGGTATACATTTTTGACAATGATTGTAATTAACCATTTGCACAGTTTAACAAGGGTCTTGGTAGAGTCTCTATCATTGGCAATTTTTATATCAAGATCGGATGTTTTTCTGAGAGATCTGCTCTAGGGATTATTTTGGAGAAATTCTCTGGCCTGTATTACACAGGAGGTCAGACTAGATGATCACAGTGGACCCATCAGGCCTTGGAATCCATGAACTCTTCATCATTAATTCTGTCAAAAATGAAAGTGTTTTTCATTGTTCATTTTTCAAGGGGAATCAGATGTGAATATGTTTGTGTCAACAACTTCACTGTGGCAAATACCTTGATTTTTGGACTAGAATAGTTTATTTTATTAAGAGGTTTAATTCATTTTACTTTTTCCCCCCAACACACCTATCATAGTCATTGATAGGCCTAATAACTTAGAGCCATGATGCATAACCCAGCTATACAGTAAATCCATTCTCCTACTCAAGCAATTACATTCTACTTTCCTAAATTCCTCCTGACATATCATCCGACATGGGATTCTTCTTCACTTCCTGACCTATACTGCTGCCTACTGCCATATGTACTGCTGCTTTCCACCTCACAGGTGACCACTTCCTGCATTATCAGTTTGTGAAGCATGGAAAGCACTTTAGCATCCTTGAGGAAGAATGCTAGAGAAATGTAAAACTTATTTATCATCATTCAAGGATCCCACTTCTGTAGGACTTACACCCCATCTACAGTCAATTTTGGCATACTTTACACAGAGAAATTTTGCAATTCCTCTTTTCAGTTACATTTTCCATAAATCATTATGCATTAACATAGGTTTCTAGGCATAACAAGACTCTCCACTGCTATGTAGAAAAAGCATGAAATTCATAAAGGTCCTCCCTTAGCCTTTAGCCTTTATTCAATAAAAACGAATGAGTTTTGCCTGAGAAAGGGCTGCATGCCTGGGCCCAGAGCAAACATGAAAAAGGAACTTTGGCCAACTGAAATGAGGTAGTTACCAAACAATGCATGGGAAAATTACACATTCATGAACGTTTCCTGGGCCATATTATTTAGCTCTGCAAATCAACCATCCCAGAGAGTGGGAAACTTTTGTACTTGGGTCTTCTGTAGGTCTGTTGAACATGCTGGGACCTTCACAGAAGAACCAAAAGCCACAATCTTGAAATCAGATTCACATGGGCAGAACCCAGAGCCCACGAAGAGCCGAGAATCAGGCCCTAACATAGTAACTGCGTAACACATTGGGACCATGCCAGAAGACCTCCTACCCCATTTTTAATTACAAGCTCTATGAGTACAATTATTTTTAATGCTAACTCACAGTTTGATACCAAGAAAAACACAGTAAAGTAGGTTTTAATTATTTGTTGCACATAAAGCAGAAATACAAATAACTGCAAAATAGAAAGTACAAAAGTAAAATTGTAATTCTGAAATTCAGTTTAATTTTCATTTTTTTCTGTAGGTCTCCTGCATCCCTGCTCAGTTGTTAAGGGAGTGAGGCCATGTCACTAAGCACCTTTTAGCCACTACCTTATATATTTGTCTTTTTCAATCAAGGAATCAGAACTGAGCATTTAGCCTTTTTGGCTTAAAATTTTTTTAAATATACAGTGAAGTTAATTTAAGTTGGAACACCAGTAACTGAAGCAATACTGCAAGAAGTTTCTGCGTTATTAATTTAATCTTTTTTTCCTACTTTACTCAGGTTTAAGTACCACATCATCAGCAAATGCTCTGAGTTTAACTTTTTTTCTATCAAAAATCTAAATTGGAAGCATTCAAAGTCACTTGATTTACATTTTTTAATGGAAAGCAAGAGTTGGTAACAGGTGAGGAAGTGCTTAATGCTAAACCCATATCAACAGCACAATCCAATAGCAGATATTAGAGAAAATCTACAGAGAGGAAAACCTGAAAATCTATTTACATTAACTTCTGTCAATATGAATAGGCACAGCCTTTTGTGAAAGGCAATTTCATATCTAGAATCGAAGACTTTGCTCCCATAATGTTCAAATTTGTTATTCATATCTCCACCTCAGAAAGCCCTTTTCATTAATAAAATAATAATAACAATAAGCACATCAATGGTCTCAGATTTAAAGAGATGTGGGATTACTATTTATAGGAAACTACTGTACACATTTCCAAGTAAGTTTTATACATAAATTTACTTAAAATCAAATAGATATCTATTTAAACCAGTTCTAAGTATTATAGCAAGGCCTGGCTGGACATTCCTTGAACAGCCAAAATTCCCATTGGGGTCACATGGTCTGATTCTCATTCACACCAGTGTGCAACTATAATTTACTTCCATCTTAAGGCTCCTTTGCCATGCTAGTGTTGTGCTGTGGCCTTAGTGTAAATCAGAATCAGGCCCACAGAGCACAACAGAATTAAGTCAGGGAGGCCAGGATAGGTCTACACTTACCTCCGGGTCCGGCGGTAAGCAATCGATCTTCTGGGATCCATTTATCGTGTCTTGTCTAGACGCAATAAATCGATCCCGGAAGTGCTCGCCATCGACGCCGGTACTCCAGCTCGGCGAGAGGAGTACACGGCATCGACGGGGGAGCCTGCCTGCCGCATCTGGACCCGCGGTAAGTTCGAACTAAGGTACTTCGTACCTTAGTTCGAAGTGGGGGGTTAGTGTGGACCAGGCCCAAGATGCAAGTTTTGGCTGCAGGATTTGACCATTAGTCACACAGGTAACACTGTAAAGCCCTTATCTTTCAAACACTTACGCATGCATGTAAATTTCACCTGTGTAGTCCCACTGACTTCAATGGGAGACTAGTTACACAACTGCTTTTGTATTTGAGAGACTGGGGCCTAAAACTCAAAGGTAATCCATCAGACACTGCAGAAATTGAGATTAGTATTCTAACAACACTGACTTAACCAAACAGTGCATGTATGTGAATGTATGTTTGTGTATGTACACACACACACACACACTGCAATAATTATACACACATACATACACCCCCACGCACATACACTTAGGTGTGTATTATGTACACATATGCATATATTATTAGGGGCAAAGGTCCTCCAGGGTCTCTCTTTAACCCCCTCACAAAACCTGATTCTTCCACTGATGCGCCTTGCAGCAGATTTATATGTATAGTTTAATAACACTTGGTAGGAAACTCTTGGTGTCTGGAAATGTGGGGATTGACTATGCTCTGGGAAACATTAGGTTTTGTTATTGCTATTTTACAGTCTGCTGCTGAGAATAGTTGGCTAAGAAACTGCAGAATTTTCCTCTTTTTGAATTTCAAAGAATAAAATTTATACATTAAACCATTGCTAATGTAAGACTGAGCAACATTTCCTGTAGATCGCTGTTCTCGTGTTTGTTCTGCCAACAGCTGAAACAGCCCTCTAGAGGCACAGGAAATATATTCACCTTTCTCCAAGATCCATCTGTCCCAAAACCATCTTCCATGTATAACACAAGCAAGTGGCTTCAAATTAGTCACATCAAGATACCGTGGGGTAGTGGTAATTATCTTTTTTTAATTGCTAATTTCATAATCTTAAATTACAGCTCAGCAGTACTGTGGTATTTTAAAATCTGAAGCTGTAAGAGGCCTATAGATTAGGTTTTAAATCTCAAAAAAAACTTTGAGAGGTAGCCACGTTAGTCTATATCAGCAAAAAGAACGAGGAGTACTTGTGGCACCTTAGAGACTAACACATTTATTTGGCATAAGCTTTCATGGGCTTGGTTTTAGCCCGCGAAAGCTTATGCCCAATAAATGTGTTAGTTTCTAAGGTGCCACAAGTACTCCTCGTTCTTTTTGCAAAAAAAACTTTGCTTCCTTTAGCAAAAAAACTCTGTCTTGAGGAGAAAAGACCAGGAACGAACAGGACAACCATAAGGAATTTCCAACAGGCACCTGCTGAGACATTCCAGGCAAAGCACCCCCCACCTCCCTTGAGGGTCAAGTCCCTACACTGGCTCCCCAGCCAATACCGGACCAAGCAATCCTAGCTGCTACCTGACTGGGTGTGTCTCCCATTTTGAGCGTGTACTTGCTAAGGTCGTTGAAGTCACAAACCTCGCTACACGCTTTCTCATGCAGTGGGCCCACCTCTGGTTCATTATTGATGAATGAATTTGCAGCCAAGCTGAGGTCACACTGAGATCTGGTGTTCTGATCCTGATGTAGGTAGAGAAGAAATTGATTTCTCTGCCAAAGGGAGTGCTGCACCACACCTTGTGGCCTGTTTGGGAGAGAGAACAATCCAGCTATTTCTGCAGTGCAGAGAGCTTAGCTCTCTGCTTCTGCTATCAAAACACAACACCGCCCAGACATAAGATGGCAGGAATGGAAGGTCAGAATAGGAGTCGAAGCTAGGAAACATAACTTATGTGCAGACAATCTTCTCTCCTCCATATCCATGCTAAAGAAGGGACTACAGCCAATCCAGATCCCAGAGGGTTGGAAGAAAGCTGACAGCTTCATACAGAATAAAGGGAAAGGTTATGAGCACTGTAACAAAATCCATATGGCTTGCGTCTGCATGTGCCCAGAGAGGTTCCATCAACAGAGCTGTTGGGAAGCTACAATCAGGCTAAGAGAACATTTAAGGAACAGAACAAGCTAGAAGACAATCCATGGCTCAGGTGAAAGATCTAAAACTAAATAATAAATAAAGCTAGAATCCTGCCATTAGGAGCGACTCAGACCTGCAGTATGACTGCCAAAATTGTCCTTTTCGGCATTATGCTGGGAACCAGGATTTCTCTATTTTTACCAGTTTTTATTAAATTACCATCATAGTATTTAATTCTTGGGATGAACACAACAATAGTGTAATATAATGAAAATATCACTTGCTTACCCTGATAGGTTGGGATCTGAGTTACTACAGAGAATTCTTTCTTGGGTGTCTGGCTGGTGAGTTTTGCCCACATGCTCAGGGTTTAGCTGATCGCCATATTTGGGGTTGGGAAGGAATTTTCCTCCAGGGCAGATTGGCAGAGGCCCTGGGGGTTTTTCGCCTTCCTCTGCAGCGTGGGGCACGGGTCACTTGCTGGAGGATACTCTGCACCTTGAAGTCTTTAAACCACAAGTTGAGGACTTCAACAGCTCAGACATAGGTTAGGGGTTTGTTACAGGAGTGGGTGGGTGAGATTCTGTGGCCTGTGTTGTGCAGGAGGTCAGACTAGAAGATCAAAATGGTCCCTTCTGACCTTAAAGTCTATGAGTCTAATGCCAAATACAGATGGAAAATAACCTCTCTGCTCCTACTCTTGAGTCCCCTGTTTATGCGTCCCAGGTTGCATGCTACTGAACATGGCATCACACTGGGAGTTCGTGTTCAGCTGATTATCCACAACCACCCCCCAAATCTTTTTCAGTCACTGCTTCCCAGGATAGAGTCCCCCATTCTGTAAGTAGGGCTGCATTCTTTGTTCCTAGATGTATACATTTACATGTAGCCATATTAAAATGCATATTGTTTGCTTGAGCCTAGCTTACCAAGCAAGTCAGAGCATTCTGTATAAGTGACCTGTCCTCGTCATTATTTACCTTTCCCCCAATCTTTGTTGCACCTGCAAACCTTATCAGAGATCATTTATACGTTGTCTTCCAGGTCATTGATAAAAATCTTAAATAACATCAGGCCAAAAAGAGATCCTTGCAGGACCTGGCTAGAAACGCACCCACTAGATGATTCCCCTTTAAAATAAAATTTTGGGACTAGGTAACCAGCTCTTAAATCATTTAATGTGTGCCATGCTAATTTTATATCATTCTAGCTTTTTAATCAAATGTTATTCAGTACCAAGTCAAATGACTTCCAGAAGTGTAAGTATATTACATCATCTACACTATTACCTTTATCAAGCAAATTTGTAATCTAATAAAAAAAAATCAAATTACTTTGACAGGATCTATTTTCCACAAAACCATGTTGATAGGTATTAATTATATTACCCTCCTTTAATTCTTTACTAACTAATTCTATATCAGCTACTCCATATCTTGCCCAGGATCAATGTCAAACAGATAGGCCTATAATAAGCTAGGTCATCTTGTTTACCCTTTTTAAATATTGGCACAAGATTAGTTTTCTTCCACTTTTCTGGAATTTCCCCAGTGCTCCAAGACTTATTTTAAAAAATCAACATTAATTGTCCAGTGTGCACCTCAGCCAGCTCTTCTAAAACTCTTGGGTGCAAGTTATATGGACCTGCTGATTTTAAAATGTCTAACTTTAGTAGCTGTTGTTTAACATCCTTCTGAGATGCTAGTGGAATGGAAAGAGTGTTATCATATGATATAGCTACATCATTGTTTTTCCCCCCAAATACAGAACAGAACTATTTATTGAACACTTTCATCTTTTCTGCATTATTATTGATAATTCTATCATTTCCATCTTTTAATGGGTCAATGCCACTGTCAGGAAACTTTTTGGTCCTATTGTACTTGAAAAACTCCTTATTTTCCTTCAACTTTGCTGGCCATAGATTTCTCCTTATGTCCCTTTGCTTCCCTTATCAATTTTCTACAGTTCCTAACTTCTGATTTATATTTGTTGCTATCAGTTTATTCTTTCTTCCATTGGCTATCTATTTTTTATAGCTGCCTTCACTTTCCCTCTAAACCAGGTCTCTTTTAAAACCAATACAGCCTTCTTCCTTGAAAGTATGCTTCTGGGCAAAGTTAATGTTGTCATTTTCTTCCTCACATGATCACTTGGAGAAAGCTTTCTCATTTTAGTGCTCCTAGCAAGGACTTTGTTTCCCACTGCCCCCTGCAAAAGGAGAAATCAGAGGAAGGGGACCAGAGCCATCAGGTACTGTTTCATATTACATTGCAGTGCTGGTTCAAAATAAAGCACTGGCTAGAAAAGAAGGCTTCAACTCATCAATGCAATGTTCAACAGAGCCTTCTTGCTGGGTGTAGGTGTCAAAGGGTTTGGGGGAGGAATCAGGAGATAAAGATGCATTTGTGCTGAGTATTTTTTTTTTTTAAATACTCATTTCTGTGTTGTCAACAGGGTCAAATCCCCATTCATCTGGACTGCAACTTTCCAGTTCTCTAGGATACCAATATCAGCGTGTCTAGTCCAACTCACCCTGGCTTCCCGCTAGTCTGGCTCCAAATAAAAGGCTAGTTCTTTGTACTGATTTCATATGATTTGAAAATATCAATGCTTTCTCAATTTGCATTTATCGATAAGGAGACACCAACAAACCTTTCCACCAAAGAATTATACAAGGATCATTAAGAGGAAAATGTCCATGGTAATTGTTCCTTTCTGCATATTTTTCACTGCAATATTCTCTAACACAATAATGTTCCATATTTCTGCAGAACTGTCTTTTCAGCATGTTTTCACATTATGCTTAATTTTATAAGAGTTTTTCAGTCCCACATAACGACACAGTTCAATGCAAAATCAGATATAAATCTAGCTTAAGAGACTCTCAACAGGAATTCATTTTAAACGGTAAATGTTAAAAGATTCTGTCTGTGATTTATGTTTTCTTTTTTTTATTTCAAAGAGGGAATTAAAATGCTTCTTAAAAGAAAGATGCACATTAAATCATGACAGAAACTACGTTAGAGTGATGATGCTGGTCTGACTCGAAGCCACAAAGAAAGGAAATTCAGAGACAGGGCTGAAATATATGCTTTCCCTGCCGTCTTGCATCCAGGTATTACAGAGCTATCCTGCACTGACTTCAGAGGGACTTATGCACATGATCCCTATTATAATTAGTGTGTGATGATATTTATTGGAGTGTCTGTGTTGCATGCCCACCCAGGTGATGACCAAATACAGTATCTCTCAAACTCCAAATCCCGCTGTTTATTTGTCAAGCAGTAAGAATCACTTTAAGTTATTGGCTAATGGATTAATTTCTCTTTTGTTTTTGTATAGAATATTTTAAAAAATAGATGCTCTCTCTGGGACGTATGAACTTTGCAAAAACTCCAAAACCACTATTTAAAGGGTTTTTAGACTATTTTTAAAAGGGTATTACAGTATGCTCCTGGTCGATGTAATGGATCGGAGGGACCCATTATAATCCATTGTATACGCACATATCAGAGGGGTAGCCGCGTTAGTCTGGATCTGTACAAGCAGTAAAGAGTCCTGTGGCACCTTATAGACTAACAGACGTATTGGAGCATGAGCTTTCGTTGGATGCATGTAGTGGAAATTTCCAAAGGCAGGTATAAATATGCAAGCAAGAGTGAGTCAGGCTAGAGATAACGAGGTTAGTTCAATCAGGGAGGATGAGGCCCTCTTCTAGCAGTTGAGATGTGAACACCAAGGGAGGAGAAACTGCTTTTGTAGCTGGCTAGCCATTCACAGTCTTTGTTTAATCCTGAGCTGATGGTGTCAAATTTGCAGATGAACTGAAGCTCAGCAGTTTCTCTTTGAAGTCTGGTCCTGAAGTTTTTTTGCTGTAAGATGGCTATCTTTAAATCTGCTAGTGTGTGTCCAGGGAGGTTGAAGTGTTCTCCTACAGGTTTTTGTATATTGCCATTCCTGATATCTGATTTGTGTCCATTTATCCTTTTACGTACGTTCTTCAATTAGCGGCTGTGGTAATTAACATCCAAACATACCCACCAAAAGTTCCCTATGGACATTGTAATAACATTTAAGGTCTTCTGCTGCCATTTTTCTTGATCATGAAACTATGTGACTAAAACAGAAAACAAACAAGTATACTATCTTTTCCGAACATCCCTCCAATTAATCCAAATAAATCTCAGCCAATACCTGATGTGTCAGTGAGATAGTATCAACAATCTAAAAGGTCTTCTTACCTAAAAGATTATAAATGATTCCATTACAAAACCAATTAAGAAATAAATCTTGAGTCTAGTAGACAGAGGACTAGGCAGCTAGTGACCAAAGAGAACAAAGTCTAGAAATACATTCAGTTTCCCTGTTCCTCCTGAAAGAAAGCTGTATTCAGTTCAGCTTACAGGGGGCATGGAGGTGGTAGCCACAAAATGAGAGACTCTGGTAAAGAACTAGCTATTTAGAATTGATGCAAAAGAAGAAATTCCCCATGAAAAGTAGGATTAGGATGAAGCAGCTAGTCTAGACGTCCTGTGATAATGTTTGCACTTTACAGCTCAAAAAACAAGAAAATGTCTGTTTGTTATTGAATTAGCTGGACTTCCATTGTCCATTATTCTGGAAAGAGGGAAATGGCTGAAACCTTTGCATGATGTAGCAAAGCTTTCAGCCCTGATAGCCTTTTTCCTGATTTTTTGCTTTACAGTCAATGCATATTTAAGATGAGACTGCAGGATGTGATGATATTCTGGTGATCAATGTTAAAGCACCTACTGTTTCTTTCCGCCTGACAAATCACACCACTGTGCCACAATCTTTTCAAACTATGACATGTGACTAGAACTGATTCTTATGTCTTCCTTCTCCCCCTCCCAATTCCTTTCTACGCCTCCCTCCCCTTCCTGCAGGTAATAAATACATTTCTCCTGAGATCTGACACATGAAAAGTTATAAGTTTTTGTTACACTGTCTCTGGACAAACAGGATCCTCAGATTGCCAGTTGATGTAAATATGCATCAGGATAGGCTAGAAAAAGATACAGAAATGAGAGTAAAGAATAAAAACATTAAATGGAAACTAAAATAGAATCTGGCATCTATTGATCTCCAAGTCATTGGAAAAAATACAACTAACGTTTAATTTGTCATTTTTCTCCAGACCTAGTGGCCCTCTAAGAATGTTTTCAGGCTGTTACATTGATTACAAATATTTAAATACCACATGTGTATTGTTATTGATCTTCAAAGCAACATTTTAATGCTAATGTTCACAACGTTAACAAGTATCCTAGCAGTTATAGTAGTGGGGTGCCTGGTTTGCTTTTTTAATTGTTATTGAGTTCCATCCATATTGCTGTAAAGTGCCTAGCAGTCTTAGCAACGGAAGTCCTCTATGTAGATGTAGAACGGGTATAGCACAGGCAGTGGTAATGACACGGCCCCCATCACCAGACTATCCATGCATCTGCCATGCAATTAAAACAGAAATAATGCTAAATCTTTGCCCTACGTTTTCCCCTTTTTTAATTTCAGTTACACACACACACACACACACCCGTCGCAAACACGCAGTTTCATTGTGTCCTCCCCTGAGACACTAAACGTGTTCACCTCTGAGTCTTTCCATCCAAGTCCATCTCTCCAGCCCCCGGGGAACTGTGATGACTTTTCGGTATCTTTCTGCTATGTGGTGCCCCATAGTGAAAGCAACACACCATAACTAGATAGAGAGGGGTTTACCCCTGCTGGGATGGGATGCCAGTGTACATGCAGCTCAAAGCTTCATTGTCCTCTGTTGCCTCCAAGCATATTACACCCCCGGCGCTGCACTATTGCCCCTCAGTCCGTTTCAGCATCACTACTTCACAGCTCTCTGCCTCCCATGAAGAATGGGTGCTTTGGATTATTTTTCCTCAGCTGAATTTTTTAGCGGATTCTTATTTAATTGGCTGCCTACGTTTCTTAATTCTCTAGGGCTCCTCACATTTCCCTTGTCTCAGCGGTGTTCACAACTCATCCTGATTTCATATCCTCTGTGGGAATTTTACTAAGGTGCAATTTAATCTTTCTTTCAGATCACTAGAGAAGATGTTAAAGTAAGATTACAGCCTAACACTGATCTCTGCTGTATACCACCAGACACCTTCCTACAACTCGACACATTGCTGTTTCTACTGGTTATGGCCTTTAGTCAACATATACTGAATATATTTTGAAGAAAAGTTGCAAAGGACATGTTTAATAAGTAAGAACACATTATTTCTGGTACCCTGTGGCAAAAGGATATATTTGAGCTCCAGTCTATATTATTTCATGTCCCAGATACAATCCAGCAAATCAGATTGTAAATTCAGCTGTTTGGCTCTCTTTCTTCATTTTAAATCACCATGGCTCATTAAGTTTTTCCTCCATATTTTACTTGTGATCACCGTTCCTTATCTGAGGTTTAGAAAGAAAAACCCTCCCAAAAATTAAGCTTGAAGCTGATTGCAGGCTTCTGAGTCCCACCCAGTGCTGTTAGATTGTGGTTTACAATTCCTGCATCTGTACGCCAATTTAATCTAGTAAATCAGTGAATTTTTAGCAGCAATGGCAACTATAGGTCAAGTCTCTGGAAATAGCCAACAAATGCTGATTAATGTACAGGACTGGTTCCTGTGCAACCCATTATGCACACAGCTGCAATAAAACTGTCCTCTCGTTACAATTTTGTTCAGCACATAAAAGTGAAAATATTTCTGGCCTATGTAAGTAGCAGGCTGTGAATATTAAAACAGCCCTGTATTATTAATCCAGTACCATTAGTCTTAGGTAGTCACAGTGGAACTGACCCTGTAGAAGGAATTCTTCTTGCCATCCATTTTTATTCAGAATTACCCACACTGAAAACTCACCCACCACCTGTGAATTATTTTATTTTAGAAAGGAAAATAAACAATATAAAACCCAGAAGAACTTCAGGGATCCATAAATTCTTTGCAAGTTATTTTCAGAGCTCTGAGATATGATTCATATTTCACTTACCAGGAAAGATTTTTGCTACCCTTACTTCTAAGAAGAAGGTACAAGAACTTAAGGAACTTAAAGATCTTTCCAATTCTGAGCATCGTTAGGCAAGCAAACCTTTAAAATGAACTGCCCAAGGCTTCCTGGACTTGCCTTCCAAGGAGGGTTAACCAAAGAGGATGCCTAAAGTACTAAATTTCTGGAAGGAAAAAACTGCTGCATGAAAGAGTTAGGTTTAAAATAGTCAGCTGGAGATTGCGATGGGTGTAGAAGCCCTTCAAGGCTAACCAGGCAAATCCCCACAGGCCACAACCTCCAATTACTATGGTGGGACTAATCCCCACATACTTTACCAAAAGAACTGTGCTTATACAGGACAGTGGTGGGGGCTCAGAAAGCAAGCTACAGCTCCCACAGAATATGAAGATTTCAGGGTAATCTTCCAAGTTTGCAAGAATCCTTTGGAAACCAAGACTGGGATGAATTGAGTATCTAAAGAAACAGAATTTCTTTTCGCTCCTCCCTGCCTTTGTTCCATCAATAAGATTAGTGTCTACTGACTGCTAATGCAAAGCTTACTATGATATAATATTTAGGACTTTCAATATATATATAAAAAACACCTGGCCTCTTCATTCATTCCTTACTAAGAGTTTGGGGATGTGGACAGATGTCTCCTGCAGACGAGGATGTAACCGTCTGTCACTGGCGATCTAAAACAAATTTTTAGTTCATTTCTCCAGAACTGAAACAAACCTGCCCACGGTGATACCATCCTCATTCCTAAGCAGTATGACCTGGTTGCTGCTTCTCTCTGGGACAAGAATTCATTTTAGTCTGGCGTCCTAATGGGGGCATTGCTTCAATGTCTCTTTCCCCAGGGCTGGCTTGCTGACTGCCCCTGTTCCAACAGGATGCCCCAACACACCTGACACAGGGGGCTGAGTTATTGGGTAAGTGTCTGGGTAAATTAACCCAGCATTTTCTTGGCTATGTCTTGTTTTGTACTGCCAGGACATTTCACAGCTAGAGAATAACTGCAAGCCATGTTTTCAGCTACCTCGTGTTTTATTAAACAGTGTAGTAAGGGCTGATAGAACAAATGTTTTCCAAAAGTTAAGCACTACATACTATTTCATGGTTCTTTATATTTTTAAATGGTAGATGTTGGGTACTGTCAGAAAACACATCTAAACATCTGTCCACTGATGCTTCTGGCAACATACAAAAGTACAAGCATGCTGATGGTTCCAGCGTTGAGAGACTTCACAGGATCAGGTGATCGGTTCCAGTTCAGTAGGGACCCAGCTCCATCCTGTGAAATACCACTGTCACATTTTTCATTGTCAGAGCAGTGCTGGAACACCATTCATCATTACCATTTTCAAAACTACCCACGTAAATTTCAGAGCTATTCAATTTGGCCTGGGATTTATTGCCCTGAAAGGATTCTGCAGGAGGGCTGGTTGGCTGTGCGATGTGTTGTTGTTAGTCTCATGCAGCATTGTTTATTAGCTCAATGTACAAAACGAACTTTCGAATGAAGGATGCCAATGCATTTCTTGCTAACTATAGAGAAGAGTTCAATGAGAGATGTAGCGACTCTGCAGCATGGCCACAATCACCCCCAATCACCCGCCTGGGGAGTGCCAGGCTGTTCACAGCAAAGCAGGAGGCCAGGACTGGCTAGCAAGCACAAACACATAGCTGTGGGAAACAGCCCGCAGCTTACCCACAGCCTGGCTCACGTTCCGCAAGTGACAAATGAGGGAGGGAGAGTCTGGTGGCACAATTCCCCAGCAACCACGGCAAGGCCGGCAGCACAGCATTCCCAGCAACCCAGTGCTGACAACTCTTCCAATTTTCATCATGACTCTTGTGAGGTTGGGGGGTTCACTTGAAGCCCCGGCTCCTGGAGTTGAGTAATCACCTGATTTTCAGCTTCCACTAAAAAAGATAGCAAGTTTCCTGCCCACGTGGTTACGGAGCAAAGCTTGAAAATGTTCAGCCCAAAGACTCAAAAGCCAGAAGGCAAAGACAGATCCAGAACTTACTAGGATGTATACGTCACATTCAGCCCAGGTGCCCAGCACACCTTTGCCAGTCAGGAGCTCCCTCCCCTCCACTGATACTGCTTCCTGCTCGGTCACAGCAGGGTCAGGGGACCTTCTGCCATTTCCTGCTCCAATTCCACTAGGCAGTGTGGCTCCCCCTTCCCAAAAGCTCCGTGTACACCGCAGGCACAGGGGGCAATTAGGATACATTTTCTACTAGTGACCTAGTAGACGATTTCTTGAGGGCTTATTTTTAAGGCACTGGCACAAGTGCACACCCTCCCCCCTTTCTTCCTCACAATGTCATATACCGAGACACTCGCTCGTGCGCACACACACACAGCTTTATTATATGTGATAGGAAAAGTTATAATTAAACCTGTTTGCAAATATACATAAATGAGTGTGGGAAGAAGTCCTGCCACCAAAATACCATCCTTACTGAAACTCAAGCATCATTACACGTTTTCTTAGTCACATTTAAGCAATAATATTTTAAAGTATAAACTCAATTATAAGCACTGGCTTTCACCCAGCCCATTCATATATCTGTCCTTAGAAGGCCTCATTCTGATGGTTCTTTGTGCTTAGTTCATTGAATTTTAACCTTTAAGCTCTTGGTGTTTGAAAAACCCTTTTTAGCAGCTCTTTGTCCTAATTGGTTCCAATTTAAAGCCTTGATCCTGGAATGAATTGCTTTCGAATTCAAACAATGTATTTTCAACAACAACAAAATTGCCTGTTATAAAAGCAAAGTGTTTTTACGGGTAATATTGACATTAACGTGCTGTCAAAACACAGCTATCAAAAAATACAAACCAAAAAACCTTGTTTTAGCCTACGCCATATCCACTCCCCGAAGAAGGCCATTGAATACCCATTAAAGTAACACTCCTCAGTCTGTTTCATGCACAAATTACTTCTTTAATGCCAGTTTTATTCATTATTTAAAATACATAAAATCATTTTTATACTTTGTTTAACAATGGGGGGGAATTTAAAATCTCTTCTGTAAAATATATGAGAACAGCCATTTCTGCTCAAAAGGGAACTCACTGTGGTAAACAAATCCAGTAAATTTTCTTTGGTAAATACCATCTTACTGATAGAAATTATATACTCCTGCAGATTCCTTGATGGTCACATTTAGCAGGTGCATATAACCTGAATGCTGGTGACTACCTGTGAAATTCTGTGGGTCGTACAGTAACTTCACACAGCATCTCCAGTTTTATCAGAACGTCAAGGTCTGCGATGAAATCTCACATTCTCTGATCAAGATTCCAGTTTATTCAATAGAATAGAGCACATTACCATGAGATTTTGCAGTTACTGTCAAATTGCTTCTTGTCGCCACTACCAGCAACTACCCAAACACTATGTGGCCTTCACCTAGTAATTAAACAATGCAAAGAGCTCATATTGAACTGGTTCACATTAAAATATAACATTAAAAGGGAAGTATAGCATGTAGGGAAGCATCAAAATCCTCTGAGGGTAATGCCCAACCAAAACGTTTTTCTCTATTCTTGAAACTTTGGTTCCCCAAGAGTGAAAATGTTTGGTATCAAGAGAAAGAATATTTTCATGAAAGTTTGGCGGTTTAAACTCCTTCTATCCCTGAGAAGAGTCATCTGTCTTTTGCATAAGGATGACATCAATTTAGTACACAATACACCCTCTAGTAGCCAATATACCCTAACAGTGGGGTTTCAACATTGCATACTAAGTCCTATGTTGTTTAATATATTTATTAATGATCTGGAAATGGGGGGCAGTGAGGGGCAAAATTTAGGGAGGACATCGTTATTTAGATTAGACAGGACCCCCAGAGAGGAAATTCTGAGAGATTTAAACAAGCTTAGTGAAAGGGCAACATGATGGCAATTGAAATTGTCAATAAATGCAGAGTAATGCACATTGGAGGGAAAACTGTAAATGACTCATACACCTTAACGGTTCTAAATGAACTGTATCAGCGCAGGAAAGGGACCTGGACATCATTGTAGACAGCTCAATGGAGACCTTGGCTTAACGTGCAGCTGCAGTCAAAAAAGCAAAGATGATGTTAAGATGGATAAAGAATGGGATGGTCACCTAATATCGAGACTATAATGCCTTCATACAAGTCAGTGGTTTGGCCTCAACTGGATACTCTGTCAAAAAGGATATTGCAGAACTAGAGGTGATCAAAAAAGAGAGATCAGAACGATCCAAGTTCTGGGGGGAAAAACTCCCCCAGGAAGAGAGATTGGGAAGGCTGGGATTGTTCATCTCATGAAAGAGACAAGTAATGAGAGGACATCATTAAAGTATATAAAAAGAATAAATGGAATAGAGAAGATGGATCACGAACTTCTGTTCTCCCTGTCTCGTAGCACAAGACCAAGGGAACACCCAATGAAATTAAAAGTGAGAAATTCAAAACTGATTAAAGAAAATATTTTTCATGCAATGTATAATTAGACTGTGGAACTCACTGCCACAGGAATGCCTCAAGGCCAAAAACATTAGAGTCAGAGAAGGGACTGGGCAACTCTATGGATATCAGGACTATCCAGAGTTACTGTAACAATTCTGTAGAAGGGATATTAAACCTCATGCATCAGGGCTTAAGCCAATCTCTGTTAGACACCAGGATGGGATTTAGTAGGGGGCACAGCTTATCCTACAGCTGCCCACTGCAGAGTTCTTTCTCCTTCCTCTGAAGCACCTGGGACCCGGCACTGCTGGAAATGGGACACTGAACTAAATGGAACCTCAGGTCTGATTCAGTCTGGCAATTCCTGTGACTAGTGCAGATTCTATTCTTGGTTACTGCAGTTAATTTTTTGGTTTAAATTCTAAGGTGCCACAAGTACTCCTGTTCTTTTTGCGGATACAGACTAACACGGCTGCTACTCTGAAACATAGAATCAGAGTGTTTCAGATTCCTTCTTGAACAACATTAAGCTATAAATTACAGTCCCTGCTGCAGAAAAGCTTGGAGGCATTTAACCATTTTAACATTTTTCTCCTTTACATTTTTCTGCTCTCCCAGTCTGGTATAAAAACCATTATTCAGAGTCAAGGTGAGAGTTAAAAGGAGAGAGTCCATTCTACACCCTATGTGCTTAATACAATAATGCATTTACCTTTCCTACTCATTTCTTAGGACAGAGGGATGCTTGTGGTTGAGGAAGTACAAGTGCCAAACATGTTGTGAGTTGCAATGGCAATGATCTATGGCGTTGGATCAAAACTTAGATCTAGTTATTGCGGATAAAATGGCACAGTAAGTGATGTTAATATTTTTAACCTCAAGGAGGTTAAAGTAAGTGCATGGGAGCCAGTAACCAATTCCAGATGATTTTTGTCCAATCAGGAGAACCATAAACAAGCCAAGATCTGAATTCTTTATGAGGAGTTCCAGGATAATATGTCACAGCTTTCAGAAGAATAAAAAGATACATACCAAACTTCAAGAGATAGAAAACAGTGTCAGTTACTGGGAAATCATTTTAAAAACAGATTTCATTTTCTCCCTGGGATTCTTTTAATTTCACTAGACAGTTTGCCGAATGCTGGCCACTTACACAAAAGAGAAAAGAGATTTAATAAATTACTAAAATGCACTTCACTTAGGGAAAATTAACTGAAAATCCCATATTAATTGAGCATAATTGAGAATTCAACCTTGCCACTGTTTTGATTATGAACTGCAATTTATAGGTAAAGACAAACAAGCAACTGCCCCCTCCCGCAGTTGCCTGCTGAGAACAAATTGCATGGTCACCTAATGCCTTTTAATGTTCTCGCTATTTGTATGAAGAAAATATCAAGTTTTAGCTCTTATTTTTGCTCTCTTAACCCGTCCCCAATTTACTCTATAATTGTTCTACAGAAATGCTAGCTAAGGGGTCTCTGCTTTCTGGGATACAGTATGCAAACTCAGCACCCATTAGTGCTGCTAATATGGGTTATAAGGCTCAGAGCAACAAGGGAACAGACCCCTTAATATTTATGCACTATAGAACTGTTCATTTTTAGAGAAAACATCTCATACAAAGTATCATAAAATGAGACAGACACAGAGAGCAATTTCCAGAGGGAAGAAGGGGGAAGTGAACGGGGAAGAATGTTTCCTCAATGGGGAAAATGAAGAAGAGCCCTAAAGAATCGTATTCCTGCTGTAGAATTCGATAGGATGGCTAAAAATCAGACCTGACAGAAAGGGTCTCTGTGGAAGTTTATGGGACAGATCATCAGCTGATATAAATCGATGTAGCTCCATTCACTTCAGTGGAGCTAGGCTGATGTACACCAACTGAGGATCTGGCCCTACAGGTTTTTGGAGTAGTATCTATAGAACCCCATTTGTTTATGGTTTATGAAATTGTCACAAGATGGCAGACTCCCAGACCTGACAAAGCTCCTCTCTTGAGTCATCCTGATGTCAGATGCCTGAAGTCTGTTTAAAATGATCGATGTGTGATTAGATTTCAACAGAGGCTACAGTCAAAGTTAGGACCAACTCATGTTAGCTGATGGATCTTGTTAGTTCCAACTAGGAATCAAAAGAAGGGTTGCGTATCTCCCTGGACAGAATGACCTAGGGTCAGTGGTGCTGGAACCAGGGGTGCCGGGGGTGCTGCCACCACCCCTGGACTTGAAGTAGTAATAACAAACACCAAATGCATGGTTTCCATCATCAGGACCCACTCTATAAAAATTGTTCCAGCCCCCCTGACTAGGGTCTGACACAGAGAGATCGAGCAGACAAAATGCTCAGAGTCAAGCTCAGGGAGAAGGCTTATGCCACGGTTTATGTTCAATTATTGTGGACATTACCAGTTAAAGCCAAACCCCAGGAGAAGAGCAAGTTTGGCCTGTGTACAACATGTGGATGTTCTTTTCAGAGCAGGGTGGGGATGACATCTGCTTGCCTAATTCTCCAGGGCTTGTCCATAAGGAGTGCGTAGGACTGAGTGCTTCGGGAACATAGACTTGCAACCTGTTTCAGGGCACTGGGCCATCAAAGCCAGCCCCCTCCCTGGGATAGTGGCCAGTTGGCTTATGCCCTGGAGCAGGAAGGGTTAAGATCACTCACAAAACATACTAATGTTTTAAATGTTCCATGCAGCCAGGAGGGGACTGTAAGGAGAAGTGATAGTGTAGGGGAGCTCATCAGAGGGAGCATCACCATGAGGAAGGCTGGGGAGAGCACGAGGAGTGGGAGGCACATCAGTTGTTGGCTGGTTTTAGTAGGAAGATTTTTAGACAGGATTTGAAGAGGGAGATCGGCAGGTTCTTTGAAAAGGAGGGAGAATTCCAAACAGAGAGTGTCCCTGACTGTGGAGGAAGAGAAGCAGCATCAGCTGGCAGGGAGCAGATGGCCTTTCTGTGGTACAAGTCCATGAAGCATTTTCAGTTGGATTCCGAGTTGGATAGCCAGCCGGTATAAGGGCCGGCAGAGGAAAAGGAAGCTTGCATAGCTGAGAGAACCCCTTGCTGCCCCCTGACACACCTGCTGAATGAAATTCAAGGCCTGCCTCTGGGCAAAAGCCTTCCCATAATTACAGCCCGCAGCTCCACACTGACATCAAGTTAATGAAATATTCCAGCAGCACTACCACTAACGATGCGTGCTCCTTCCGGGAAGAGACCAGGCTACAGAACGCAGACCTATGGATTGTTTGCTGCTTTACATAACATTGCCGGTACTCAGTCACCACTGTGACAGGTGCCTCAGAAACAGATATGCTATATTATAGGGCAGTGCTAGCGTTCTAGAGAAGGGGGCACTCTAGCTGCAGCATTCTGGATTCTGTCAAGTTTGGAGAGTCGGGATTTAGGAGACAGGAAATGATCGATGTGTTATTAAAAGATTTCAACAGAGGCTACAGTCAAAGTTAGGACCAACTCTGACAATATGCTAGAGATGGGGATAGGTGACTTACAGAGATAGGAAATGAGAGAGGAAAAGGAAAATTTGGGACCAAGGAGGACTTCACAACATCTGACTTTTTTGCTGTCCTGTTTGCCTTCCAGTGAGTGACAGCCACCGCCATCCCAATGTGCTACAGGGCAGTTATCAGCATGAGTGATACACAAGCCTGTACATATGCATATCTACATACAACACTGAGTCATTGTGCTGATCAATTCTGCCTTTTATACATTATATAACAGCACAGTGGAAGTAACACAATAAAACAGACCTCTAGCTTTTGGAGCTGCGTCCTAGTGTACGTACAGTAGAACTCAGGTTGGATTTATTTTGTTCCCCGAGCAGTTTTCAGGAGCACTAGGTTTGTGAACCAGCCCTGCTGTGTTGTGCTTTGTCACTGAAAGAGCCTAAAGGACGCAGAGCAAAATGAGTTCACATGACTTCAGGGCATTGGGATTTCCACAAAAGGAGAGCCTGTCTCCAAAATGTACACGGCTGAGTGAACTGCAAAACACCCTCCAGCCTCCAAAGCTATTTATAATATCATCACACCAACCACACACTGTTCTTTGCAGCTTTCACAAGGACTAGTTGAAGGATCAATTCCAATTCAGATTTCCATATGTGCAGAGGTGAGGCAGGTTGCGGGAACCCTTCAGGAATTTTTCTGTTCTATTACAGCTGAGCAGATTGAAATACTCCGTGAGACAGGCTGCAGCAGCAAGGAAAGCACTCTGTTCATCCCTGTGGCTCCTCCTCGTGGGACTCCACTCCAGAGTCACTGGGCCAACATGCTGCTTGAATCCCCTCGACACCCCGGGAACAGGCTTTATTTTAAAAGCTGTATTTTAAAGGAAGAGTTGATACCCTCTTGATTTCCACATTCAAGCAGCAGCAAGCACTCCTTTCAAAGCTCTGTCAAAATTTGGCTCTTAGTGAAATCTTTATGATTGTCTGCACTTTTCCCTTTATGAGACTACTTAATGTGAAGATTTACACACCCTGGTGGGCAGAGGCCTTTTGGATTTCAGAACACATATTTACTTTGAAATATGTAAACTCCTGGAAGTGCCCCCCTCTCATCTTATGTGGTCAAACAACAGGTACCGAGCTCACCAGAGGATGTGTAGGAAAGATGTGTAGTTTGCAGCTTCACACATCTGCCAGCAAGACAGGCTATATTACAGCAGTTGCTTAGACACCCCATGAAAAGCACTTCCAATGTCACCACAAACATTGCAATGCAGAAAGCAGCCCATCTTTGTCAAGTCAAACACACACAGATGGACAACACACTCACAGAAAGCATTGATCCTGTTTCCTTGCACCCTCCCAAACACTCCTCCTCACTCCAGAGTTAGCACTGTGACAAAACCCAATACACAGGCAGTGACTTGTCCTCCCGAGTCAGAAAGGAGCAACCAGCTATTATCTCGGGTGATGGTCTTGGCCCCAAGTTATGGAAACAAACACCATACCTTGGATGCCAAGACCAGAATCCCATCTCCCTGTCTAAAGGTGGATTTTCAGCCCCTCAAAAACATACTCCCTCACACTGCCCTTTGCATCAGTATCTGCTTCCTTATACCTGGCCTCCTACATGGCTTGATACTATGGACATCGGTCACAGAATTTCACACACAATCCATCAGAGGTAAAGGGCCTTTTTTGGCCTCCATCTCAATGTACATCTTTCCTCTGTGCCTTTGCCTAAGAAGATTTATTTTCAAGCATTCCCTGGTAGTGAACCTCCCCCCAATACCAGACACCTACAACAGCCAGGAGACTAAGGCAGCAATGCAGACTGCCCAGTTTAAAGGGCTTTTCTGCCATTGGGGCCGGGGTACAGCATCTCCCCACCTCTAACACATACTTTGTGCAAAGGACACTGTAAAATCCAAACGCTGATCAATCCAGGTGTGGCTCAGTGCATTAACAGGCCTTTTCACTGGCCAGTGTCTTAGTCCGAATATTTGGTCACAAGCTCAGCTCGGGTTGGGAGATAAATCAAACGCACTGTAGAGTGCTGCTGTAGCAAGGCCCAGGGCTCCCGATTACGCGCCAGAAAAGGAGCTACTCGGAGCCATCTCATCTCTGCAGCAGGCTTTAAGAAAACCCTAATCAAGCAGGGTACGTAGGGGAGCTCAGAGCTGCTCTCCTCTTCGGTTCCCAGCAGGATTTGCTGGACGGAGGCAATTCTGATACCCTGCAAGGATTAACCACACCGCACAGCTGACACTGACAGCATACTCAACGACACAAACAGATGACGTCCTGGGTTCTGCTTTCCGAGGCCCTTCCACATAAAGGGAGAGAAAAGAGCCACAGAAACCACATATAGGACATCAAGGAAATTTCTGCCAATAACCTCTATGGATTAATTCCCATATCCCAAAGGTAATGGTGCTCCGAGGCCTTGGGCTTGGGCAGTGCTACACACTACAAGCACCCCCAAGTCTGGATTTCTCCCTCATTGTGCTGGAGCTAGGAATTTTCCTGGCCAAATGTACACACTGACAAAGTAAAATAAAAACAGTCACACACAAAACCCTAAATCGGATGTGCTCTAATTAAATTGTAGTGACCTTTCATAGTGATTTGTATGGTAATTAAGAGAAGCAGAAATGAACTCTTCTGAGGGAAGGTCTAGAGTCCCTACTCTCCCATAGACATTACTCATTCCATTCCAGACCATCACACGCCCACTGGACACAGCTGTTCCCAATGGCCCCAGGTTCCAGGCCATGAGAATTACACATTGCAGTGGTTATTATTAATTGACCATCACCCCAATGCATCATGCCTGGTTAACCATTGATTCTGCTTGTGCAGTGGGCCCCATCCTTATGAAAACTCACCTCCCAAAGTATCCTGAGACAAGAGGCCCTGGAAATGGAAATCAGCTCCCTTCCCACAATATATTGTATAGTGCATGGAAGCCTCTTCTCTTCAGATTTACACTGAACAATTTATATTTATTTCTCCCAGTTTTATCCTTCAATTCCAGTGCTACATTTGTTATACCTTGTATTCTGTCATTTAATGTATGCAGATTATGTTAAATATTTCATTCATTAAATAGCTTGAATTATTATTGAATTGTACCTTAAGCTGTGCAAAAAGTTAATTTTTTTTCACTTATTCAGTAATGTGAAATAACTGCCTTAAATGAATATTTTACGGTTTGTGCTAGACAGAACATTTATTAGCAATTCTATCCCTTTTAGAGTTATTCGTTTAAGTGGGCTCCAATGTATTATGAAATTTAAATTATCAAGATGGAATGATTATTTTTTAAAAGTTGGGTATGATTCAGTTCCAGCAGCAGAGAGCCAGAGAATCTTCCGAAGGGCCAGGCATAAATCAGCCAGGAGAGTATTTATTACATAGACAGGAGTTCAAAAACTGTTTTTGGTGCAGATATATGTTTGAGCACATCCAGAATCTGCATTAAATCCATCAGGTAACAGAGCAGCAGGCAAAGTGGGGAGTGGTAACATTCCCTCGCCTCTGGTTTGGGTTTCTTTCAGTGTCTGTATTCTCGGGTTCTGCATTAATAAAGCTGTCAGTGTTTATTGTTCCACCTTCCCCCAACTCTGGATTTTGAGGGCACGAACAAGGATTTGGAGGGAATTAACAAGGATTTTTAAAAACCAGTGAAGATGACTGGGGCAATTCTAACTCTCCTAGACACCTGGCACTTACCTAACGAGCTGTACAGAATGCCAGGCTGCTATGGAGGAGAAGAAAAGATATGGGAAGTGCAGGACAGCGCTCACCTCTTCAGCACATGTGATAAAGTGGCCCAGGCACGTCTGCTATTTCAATGGAGCCTCGTTCTAATACCTGTAACTACAGACTAAATGCTGCTCTCACCAATGTGAGGTCTGAAACATCTCTGCATTCACTGGGAGGTGAAGGTTATGTCAAGTGTGTTTCAATGAAGAATAAAGGCTCTTTCCATTGAAAGAAATGGGATGTCATAGTAACAGGAAAATCTGTGGGGATTGTCCAAGGCTACCTATTGTCCCTTTATTGATTTGCACTGTGTGATGGGAGGCTGGGAGCTGAACCCTATTTACAGGTGTAGCACGGAATTAATTGCCAACAGACTGCACAGAAAGCAGAGGGCCTTGTTTGCAGGGACTGAGTTTGTTCACTTGCATTGCTCCTGGAGCTAGGGTTAGCTAGTGGAGGAAGTCTCCCCAAGTTAGTATCTCCACGGGGCTGGAATGCTTTCCTATCTCTAGCTTTTCAGGAGAGCAGCTAGCTCCTGTCTTTAATGTGCATTCGCGGCACGGACCCACTCGTGCCGTCCCTTGGGTAATGGGGATACTCTCTCCTGCTCAGCACTGACTGGCACAACCGCATTCGCACGTGCAATAAATGGCATGACAGACCCACTGCACCTCTCACGTGTACGAATGAGCTGGCTCTGGAAATGTGCAGAGCACAAGACTGGCCCCTGCCTGAAAGATTTAATTGGAAAGCTATAAACTTGTGAAACTTGCCTTCCAATCTCATCTCCTCCTCCCAGGCCCAGCTTGATTCCTTAAAGACAAAATCATCACCAGCTGGGTGGGACTCTGATACTGAATCATCCATGTACACACACCACATTCACCACCTCAGCATCCAAGCACCTCCTCCCCTGAAACCATCCCTATTCCCTTTCCCGCTGCTCCCCTCCTTTAGTCCCATCTCCAAATCAGACATCTGCCTTCTCCTCTCCAGCACCAATCTTACAACCTTCATCCTCCCTTTTGATTCCCTCCTTTCCCCTCATTGCTCCTCTCTCTGCATTGAAACATTCCCCTCCCCAAAATCCTCAATTGCGAGAAAGAAAATTCACTTGTTGGCATGAAAAGAAACAATTGAGCTGGATTCATGCAGCTGTTTAGCATTGTATATTCACTGTAACCCCTCATCTTCCCAACCCCCAGCTGCACCACAGGTTTATTGTGTCCTAAATCTAAGTTAGACTGCTAGCTCCTCTAAGGAGGGACTTGTCATTTCTCTTTGCCACACACACCTAAGTAATTATAACAGCAACTCTGTAGTTTATATAAATGTAAAACATCTCTGACGAGAAGCATAGGCTTTTGGCAAACCACCTGGTAGTAGCATCAAAAGGATACAAGTTCCATCGTTAACCTGTCCCGCCCCACCCCAGGGATTTACACAGATTGGCGGCTTCTGAAAACCAAGACTGGCAGACTGGGGCTAAGTACAGGAGCAATTGTCAATATAGCCTCTTTTCTTTTCTTTTTTTCCCCTAACTAATCCATTTTTGCTATTAACTAAAACAATAGAATGTCATCTTATGTGATTCCTTTGGAAATTAATCTATTTTATGCTCCCCAATTACAAGAATCTCTAACTTTCAATTTAATTTTATTTTTGGCCTTTAAGTTAAGGGAAAGCAATGGGGAAAAAAAAATTTGAGAGCTTTTTTGTGTTCTCGTAATTTAGAGGTAGCTTAGCTTTTTAAAATAAAAAAGTCCATAACATGCCCCAAGTCCTTTGGGAATTTAATAAAATAATAAATAATAAATAATAATAATAATAATAATTTGAAATGACAGGGCTTTAATGTCTGAGAATTGCTCCCTCCTGTGCATACTGTTATCATCCATTGCCTCAGCAAGATGTGTTTTAGTAAATGGTGTAATTACAGAGGAAGCTCGAGTTATTTTCAGCATCACCCTGAGATAATGCTGCAGCACCCTCACTGGGTACCACAAGGTCATTACTGTTCTGAATGAAGGGAACAGGTGCTGGGTGACGCATCAGTACAGTCTGGCAGCTCTTACTCCCAAGGAAAGTAACATGGGTTATCACCAGGCATTTTTACATGCAAGAACACCATGCTGTTATGGGGTGTCAAATATACTCTTAAAGCTGTGGAAATGTGTGATCACGTGGTGGATCCAGAGCGCTAGATAGAGAACTTCATATTAAATATAATGTACTGAAGTCTAGAGAAAGCCCAACAAACAACTGCCTCTAAAGGTTAGGCAGAAAGACCTGTATCCTGTCTCAGGTTCACCAGTAACATAAATCCAGAGCTATGTAGAACCATAATCTCACTCCTGAGGTCAGTGAAAATATGCATTAAGGCTGGGATAAAAAAAGGGGTTCTCAAACTGGGGGTCATGACCTTTCAGGGGGTCACAAGGTTATTACATGGTAAGTCGCAAGCTGTCAGCCTCCACCCCCAAACCCCACTTCGCCTCCAGCATTTATAATAGGGTTAAATATAAACAATGTGTTTTCAATTTATAAGGGGCGGTTTCACACTCATAGGCCTTGGCTACACTTACCAGCTAGTTCGACGGCTGGAAATCGAAGTTCTGGGTTCGACTTATCGCGTCTAGTCTGGACGCGATAAGTCGAACCCGGAAGTGCTTGCCGTCGACTGCGGTACTCCAGCTCGGCGAGAGGAGTACCGCGGAGTCGACGGGGGAGCCTGCCTGCCGAGTGTGGACCAAGGTAAGTTCGAACTAAGGTACTTCGACTTCAGCTACGTTATTCACGTAGCTGAAGTTGCGTACCTTAGTTCGAATTAGGGGGGTGGTGTAGACCAAGCCTTAGGCTTCCTGTGCGAAAGGGGTCACCAAAACAAAAGTTTGAGAATCACTGGATTAGAAGAACTACAGTCCTGTATCTCCACAAATAGCCAAAGGGGTCCAATGCCGGAGGCATGTCAGAGAATGACGACAGGCAATACGCAGCCAAGTGACAGCACGTTTGGCTATTTGTGACTAGGGTGACCAGATGTCCCAATTTTATAAGGACAGTCCCAATTTTGGGGTCTTTTTCTTATATAGGCTCCTATTACGCCCCCCCCCATCCCAATTTTTCACATTTGCTGTCTGGTCACCCTATTTGTGAGGCAATCCTCCTGCAGTAGCGAGGCGCTCCAGTTATAGTTGTTTGGGAGAGGGAAGGGAAGGCCGGCCCAGCAGATAGAGAACACGGGTGAGGGACTCCATTCTGTTCAGTCCACACACAGACTCACACAGTCACTCACTCTCCCCCCAGCACCCGGGGCAAGAATCCCCCTTCCCTCATGTTTGCTCTCGCCAAGGTTTCAAATGGCCTCGGCCTGCTGAAGCCTTTGGGCCTAGAATCCAGCCTCATCCTCCCCAAAACACCACAGCATTTCACGCTTCTGATTTCTCCTCCTCCACCAGCTCCAAAGGCAGCTCCTTCTCCTTGACAATCCTCCTACCCTGCTCCTTCCACACCTCCTGTTAGCGACTCTTCCTCCACTCACAGCTCTGCCCTTGGCTGCCGCTGCCGCCTCCTCCGTCTCTGCAGGCTGTCTCTGAACCTCACCCCCTGCACGGATTCAGCTATTCTCTCTCTGCTGGTGACTCACAAACCTACTTCTCCCCACTCTTGCATCACAGTGGCACTCTCTGAGGTCTCTCTTTGGATGCAGCCATTGTCAACTCAAATTTACCATCACTAAACCCAAGCTCCTGGGCTCCTGTACTATTGATAACTCTATTGATCAGCCTGTAACCCGGGGGCCATCTTAGACTCTTCAGCCGCCTCTGATACCCAGCCCCTGTCCTTCTCCACAATAAATCCGTCATTCTTCCCTTCCTCTCTGCCCACACAGCCAACATGCTTATCCACACTCGGATCATCCCCCATCTTGACTACAGCAGCCACACTGCCCCCTTCAGACCAATAAGACACAGCCACAAAAACGGTCTTCCTCTTCCATTGATCTGTCTGTGTCACTCCCACTTTTCTGAGTCCCTCCACTGGCTCACCCTTCTCCATGGGAACAAGCATCTTCTCATCTTCAAGGCTCTGCACAAAATCTGACCTACGAAGCTCCTATTGACTCCAGTGGGATCAGGATCTTGTAATCAGGATGCCTTGTAATTAGAATAAATGGCAAATCCTGGGCAGGGATTTTTTTTTAAATAAACGTGTCACATCTGAGAGTTCAGAGAAATCATTGTTCAAACACCGTGGACTGTCTAGATAGGAAACCAAATTTATGAAAATGAATTGTCCACTTCAATACAAAGTGTGAAACTAAAGATAATGGACTAAATATAGACAAATATGCATTTCAAACACATGTAGCGTGTGCACCACACAAACAATCTGCATACAAGGCTGAGTATATGCACACATCATATCTAATACACACACATGCAATTCCTTGCTTACCTCCAGCAGAAATGGAAGTCATGAGTCTCTTTCCAAAGGAAAACAGTCAGCTTTTAACAAATATTGGTTTCTCTAAAGCTGTAAGGAGCCTCTGCGAGTTGTCAGAGGAGAGGATCGGGAGACTAAGAAGAAAACCAGTAAGCTATTGAACTCCATGCTGATTCTCAAACATGTGTTCATCCAAGATGATGGCATGTTAGTCATCTGTACATTACATTAATATGCAAGAGACGCAGGGCGAGAGTGCAATTTCTTCACCCATTTTAACCACTCTGTGACAGTTAAATATATATAAATGTGTGAACTTCCAAAGTTAAAGTAGTTATCACCCATTGAAAATAAATATCACTTGAATGACAGCATCAGCATCCAAATAAAGTCCCTGGTCAGTGACCCAGGAAACTTGGCTCCCTTCTAACCATGGAAATATCTACCAAAATGAAGTGGTTTACTGCCTCACTGATGAGCAATAACAGAGCAGGTACCTTTAACCACGAGTTCTCATAAATCTTGTCTGGGAAAAAACCTTTCAATTTCCAACAGAAATATGCAAAACAGACTCCACACTGTAAATCTTCCTTTTCGGCTCTAAGGAGATAAGTAGGACCTATTAACCTTCCATGTTATTTTCAACTTCATTATTTGAGCTGACACGACAAGAGAGAGCAGTGACGGCTCTTTTTGGCAGAGTGCATGTAAATCGCTTTCTCAAAGGAAATTACTTCTCCAGGCTGAATGTTATTAATCTAAATTCTCCGTTAGTCAAATTGTTGCCCATAATAAATATGGAACAGGTTGTGATACTTATCTCCTATGGCATTCCATTCCAGCTGCATCTTTTTTCTCCCCTTATCCCTGTTTGAAACTGTCCTTTCGAGAGATCTATGTGAACACCTTGTATTTAAGGCTTAGCGCTCATATGCACTACAGCTGGGCAAGTCTGTCTATCCCGCTATCACTTTGAGTCCACGAAAGCCCACTAAAGCTCTACAAGGATTTGCAATCTTCTGAAGCAGGCAGTGCTGATAGGGGTGCCCTGGGAGACTTGAGGAGCGTCTGTCTCAGTAACCGCTGCCTCCCACCTCAGATTGTTGTGCTATTGAAATCAATTAACTTTTCCCGTGAACACATCTATATTAACTGGTTCCCCATGGGCATGCTCCAGCCCCCTTCGTCAGCCCAATATCAGGGGGGCTGCTGCAGCAGTTGATACAGTAGAATTGATGCAGAACAAGACTAGGCTTCTTTTTTTTAGTCAGATGCCCCTGAGAAGTCCTCAGGAGCAGTCTCGAGAGCACTACTGCGTGGCTCCAAGCCCACGTGATGCACTCCAGCTTGAAGGGATGGAATTGCACAGGCCTTGCACATTTTGACATGAACCAATTTGGGGAGTCCCTTATAGGTCTACACTGCCCGCCTGAATCGGCGGGTAGAAATCGATCTCTCGGGGATCGAATTATCGCGTCTCGTCGGGACGCGACAATCGATCCCCGAATCGACACTCTTACTCCACCAGCGGAGGTGGGAGTAAGCGCCGTCGACGGGGAGCCGCGGAGGTCGATTTTGCCACCTTCCTCACAGCGGGGTAAGTCGGCTCCGATAGGTCGAATTCAGCTACGCTATTCACGTAGCTGAATTTGCGTATATTAAATCGGACCCCCCCCCCCCCCCGTAGTGAAGACCTGCCCTAAAAAAAAGGATTACATCATTTCTAGGTGGCATGGCTGTGCTGGCATAACCCTCTAGCGCAAACACAGTTTAGAGAGATGAAAGGGGTTTTTCCATTGTGGTAGGAAAACCACTTCCCCAAGTGATGGTAGCCAGGTTGACGGAAACATTCTTCTGCTGACCTAGTTGCAGCTGCACAGAAAGTTAGATGGGCATAGCTACCTCGCTCAGGGATGGGGATTTTTCACACCCCTGCGCAATGTAGCTATGTCAACCTACATTTTAAGTATAGACCAAGCCTAATAGTCCACAACACTCCAGCAATACCATCCTCTGCTGCAGCATTCCTGCTGTATTCTTTGATTAAGCCTCCACCCTGTCCCATTACCAAACTAATGGTACAAAGGCAATACCACCTATTACTGATGAGAATAGAAGGCTCAAGGGTGTAAGATACAGTAGAACCAACTTCCCTGAGGCAGTTTTCTTATAGGCTGCAGTGAAGTCAAGTAGTTCCTCTCAGGGCCAAATGCAGGTGGGGAGCTATTTTAATGATGCTGAATACTGAACTGAAGTGTTGAATCAATGCAATGTTTCCTGCAGTCCAAGGAATGGGTTCCTCTCTCTATACCCTTATTTGCAATCTGTGTTCCAAGAGACAGATGCCAGAATATGGTTACATATCTTCAATATTCACTTATGTTGAATATGATGCACTGGGAAATAGCCCCGACCTGGAAACTCACTCGTTCGGATTAATACAGGACTTACTCACACACACACACACAGAGTGTAGTGAATGTGACTCTGTATTGTATGTAAATTAAGCAGCAATCACATACATTTGTTCATGAACATTGGCCCATAGGCTCATACGAAGAAGAGAGTTATAGAAACTGGGCTATGACGAGGTGTCCCCTCTTACTGAATAGGAGAGTGGAGAAGCCATGGGAACACGTGAGCCAGGCTAAAACATTCACCTGTCTGAAGACCAGGAGGTGCAGCATGCAGGAGGCCATCTTGGCCAACTACTAGAAGGGCATTCAAAGTGTGATCATCTAAACCGGAGAGCTCAGTGTTAGGCAGGCAGACACACAGGAAATATTGCTCCTAGAGGAGCAGCTGAGCTCCCCACCCCCCAAGTGTCGAAGGGGGGGGGGAGGGGGGAGGTGTTCTGAGCCTCTCCAAGCTGGATCCTGGAGTGTTTTGAGACTCTTCTGCCCTTTTGACTTTCTGTAACACTATGTTCACATTACAGAAATCTGTGCATTGGCTGCTTTATTTTTCAAAGCTTCCCACAAGCTCATCATGAAAACCTCCCAAGTTAGTCTGCGAGGATCAAAGAGGCCAGTGCTTCAGAGCAGGTATCCATCCTCTTGTCTATTGCCATTATCGGAAACAGTCAAAAGAACAAACCTTGTGAAACTGACTCAGCAGAAACTGCAATACAGCCTCCCCCTTCACTTCCCCCAGGTCTCTGAATTGATTCACATTCAATAGTCTGGACTAGCATTGAGGGGCTAGGCCTTAAGAGATTACGGACCACATTTTCAAAGGGGTCTGTTATCCCAGCAACTCACTTTCGAACCTGCATTACTCTGAGCTCAATCACACTCTGCTGGATACTTAAATTCTGTCATCTACCCTGCAATCAATTGCACTCCCAATTCTGCACAAAGCAGAGGCTGTTTTGGTTTAATTTGTATTACTCTAGATTCAAAATACAAAACAGTTCGAAATGAAGGAAAAGGAAGAATTGGTCTGGAGAAACATCCTTTTTGAGAACATTATTAATCATCACATTTTGGAGTTCAAATTCTTTTTTTGTCAAATAAGTCCTGATGCTTAAATGTAAATTGCTTGTAGAGCAAAAGCTGACTCCTCAGTACAGAGACATAGGGAGAAAATTTATATTACAGACCCAATTCATTTCAAATTGCATGCCTCATTTGTGTGGGTTTCCGCATAGTTAAAGCGGCAAACGTTCTGAAACCATTTTTTAGAGTTCACATTCTTTCCAATATATATTAATGTAACTAGAGAACTTTTCATGTAACGAGAGAAGTGTAGGTTAAGCACCAGGGGATGGAAAATACATAAAGGGGCTGAGCAGAGCCAGGGAGGTGCAGCTAAAAACTGGAAATTCTACATATTTAGCAAAATCTTTAAGGATTTATAATTTCAGGGAATTTTTATTTGCACTCTATTCTTACACTTCATTGAAAGAACCAGCTTATCACCAATAAAGATTTTCATTAAAAACACTCAGAAAACACCTGTGTTTTTATTCTCCTTCCATAAAAATACACAATTCCTTCTGCTTAAATAAACTGTATTGTAATGGCTGAGATATAAACATGTCTGTGGTTACAACCACACAGAAAAGTATTTTCTATGCATTTGGGGCCTGATCCTGCCATCAATGAGAGTGGCGCATATGCAGCATATTGAATCATAGAATATCAGGGTTGGAAGGGACCTCAGGAGGTATCTAAGTCCAACCCCCTGCTCAAAGCAGGACCAATCCCCAGCTAAATCATTCCAGCCAGGGCTTTGTCAAGCCGGGCCTTAAAAACCTCCAAGGAAGGAGATTCCACCACCTCCCTAGGTAACCCATTCCCGTGCTTCACCACCCTCCTAGTGAAGAACTTTTTCCTAATATCCAAACTAAACGTCCCCCACTGCAACTTGAGACCATTACTCCTTGTTCTGTCATCTGCTACCACTGAGAACAATCTAGATCCATCCTCTTTGGAACCCCCTTTCAGGTAGTTGAAAGCAGCTATCAAATCCCCCCTCACTCTTCTCTTCTGCAGACTAAACAATCCCAGTTCCCTCAGCCTCTCCTCATAAGTCATGTGCTCCAGCCCCCTAAACATTTTTGTTGCCCTCCGCTGGATTCTTTCCAATTTTCCCACATCCTTCTTGTAGTGTGGGGCCAAAACTGGACACAGTACTCCAGATGAGGCCTCACCAATGCAGAATAAAGGGGAATGAATACATACCTCGATCTGCTGGCAATGCCCCTACTTATACAGCCCAAAATGCCGTTAGCCTTCTAGGCAACAAGGGCACACTGTCGACTCATATCCAGCTTCTCGTCCACTGTAACCCCTAGGTCCTTTTCTGCAGAACTGCTGCCTAGCCATTCGGTTCCCAGTCTGTAGCAGTGCATGGGATTCTTCCGTCCTAAGTGCAGGACTCTGCACTTGTCCTTGTTGAACCTCATCAGGTTTCTTTTGGCCCAATCCTCTAATTTGTCTAGGTTCCTCTGTATCCTATCCCTACCCTCCAGCGTATCTACCACTCCTCCAAGTTTAGCGTCATCTGCAAACTTGCTGAGGGTGCAATCCACGCCATCCTCCAGATCATTAATGAAGATATTGAACAAAACCGGCCCCAGGACCGACCCTTGGGGCACTCCGCTTGAAACCGGCTGCCAGCTAGACATTGCAGGTTTGAACCCCGCTAGGTAACATATGTGAGCACACAGCCTCATTTGTAGCATGTGTATGCGCAAAAGGCTTGTGGCATTATTTACGTGAAACAGACATTTATTTCAACCTGCTTCCTTCCCTCTTCCCAGCAATAGGCTACAACAAGTCTTAGTCTCTCACACAGACGACTGCAAAGCGCTGTTTTGTGTCTTCTGGTTTTTTCCAGGGTAATTGAAAAAAGTTTAGAATCTATTCTGGGTGCTGTTCATTAAATGAATTTCCATCTGTGTCTCCACCGCCTAAGAAGTATTACTTTGTACAATACTTGGGTTTTTATTGTATATAAGTCAGATTGTTAATTTGCAGCATGCAGCACTGAAAGGATCATTTCAATGGGAACTGATTATGTGTAATGAAAATGGCGCATTTCTGATGCACTTTTAACACTTGATGGATACAATATGTGCTGCACTGTGTGAGCACCAGCTTGTCAAAGCATTTCAGTGCCATGGCCATTCAACATGCTGCACATTACACACACACAAAGCGAGGAGGAGCTGTATATTGTCCCATTAGTGCCTAGCTTTTGTTTTTAAGAAATAAGGAGCCCACAATGCAGTAAGATGCTCAGGCCGCTGGGGAAATACTAAAGCCGAACTGAGGTGATGGATAACCACAGAAACCACGTACTGCAAGTTACACTCCAACACCACGAGCTTGACTCGGGTTATACAAGCAGACACTACACGGAGAACACAGACGAGGAGCAGAGCAGTAATTTGGTTCTCTGGTGGCCAAGCGGGTGTATAATTTCACTCACTCTCTTCCATGATTTCATCCAGGTGTGGGTTGGATGCATTGAGGGACTTGGCTGGTTTTAATTGGAAAGACTGACACAGAGAGGCCTTCATGGCAGCCAGGTGATGGGACTGGACATGCAGTATCCACGGCTTCCACAGAAGCTGGGTAGTTCTAGAAGGGATGAGTGGAGCTTGGTGGGGAGGCAGGTTTCACTGCACTGTGTTGTAACTGGCTGAAATCCCGACTCTTGCCCTCCAGGGACTGATAAATGACACAGACAATTCATCTTTTCATTCAGTCCAGGCACCGGGTCTGCACTGAGATGCAACGTCACCTCCCACAGAGGGGACAGCAGGCCCAGAGCACGTACTTAGAACAGGCCATCTGAGCCCTGCATTTCACAAGACACATCCCCTGTGCCTCCACCTTGCCCTTGAATCTCGGCAGTGACAGCGCCTTGGCCACATACCTCCCTGGGGACTCTGTTAAGTGAACAACTGCTCTGACTGTAACCATGTGTAGGAATCATTTATCAATTTCAGGAAACTACGGGTGAGTGATTTCAAAATCACTCTTCTCCCCATTGCTCCTGCCCATGAGTGCGTACAAATGAGCAAGTCCGAAAGTGATATCCCAGCAGACAGAACCTGTCACTGTTGTTTATGCTTCATGTATCCACCAGGCTCTGGCTCAAATGCCCGCCACCCAGCCGTTGCTTATCCTAAAACCTCAAAGATCCCCTTAGTAGTGTCATTAATACCTAAGTGACTAGCACCTTCTGCAAAAGTGTCATTCTTTGAATGGGTCTGTTCCTTCAGCTAATACATAGAGCTTCTCATCCTCGGCCTTACCGCCTGCCCTCAGTAACCCCAGCCCCTGTGCGAACAAAGAGGCACACAAGGGGATCCATGCAATTTGCTGCAGAGTGGCATTTCGTGGGAGTGAGCTACAGTCCTAGATAGAGCACTGCATGCTGGGACCTACAGTCACCAGGGACTGCACTTCTCTGTGAAAGATTGGGAGGGCACTGAGGCACACCTGACAGGCAGGTAACATTTTGGATGCCATCCCTTTCCCAGTGACCGCACACACACTTCTTTTTTTTTTAATCATAGAATATCAGGGTTGGAAGGGACCTCAGGAGGTATCTAGTCCAACCCCCTGCTCAAAGCAGGACCAACCCCCAACTAAATCATCCCAGCCAGGGCTTTGTCAAGCCAGGCCTTAAAAATCTCTAAGGAAGGAGATTCCACCACCTCCCTAGGTAACCCATTCCAGTGCTTCACCACCCTCCTAGTGAAAAAGTTTTTCCTAATATCCAACCTAAACCTCCCCCACTGCAACTTGAGACCATTACTCCTTGTTCTGTCATCTGCTACCACTGAGAACAGTCTAGATCCATCCTCTTTGGAACCCCCCTTCAGGTAGTTGAAAGCAGCTATCAAATCCCCCCTCATTCTTCTCTTCTGCAGACTAAACAATCCCAGTTCCCTCAGCCTCTCCTCATAAGTCATGTGCTCCAGCCCCCTAATCATTTTGTTGCCCTCCGCTGGACTCTTTCTAATTTTTCCACATCCTTCTTGTAGAGTGGGGCCCAAAACTGGACACAGTACTCCAGATGAGGCCTCACCAATGTCGAATAGAGAGGAATGATCACGTCCCTCGATCTGCTGGCAATGTCCCTACTTATACAGCCTAAAATACAGTTAGCCTTCTTAGCAACAAGGGCACACTGTTGACTCATATCCAGCTTAGGGTGACCAGATATCCCGATTTTATAGGGACAGTCCTGATTTTTGGGTCTTTTTCTTATATAGGCTTCTATTACCCTCTACCCCTCATCCTGATTTTTCACATTTGCTGTCTGGTCACCCTAACCCAGCTTCTTGTCCACTGTAATCCCCAGGTCCTTTTCTGCAGAACTGCTGCCTAGCCATTCGGTCCCTAGTCTGTAGCAGTGCATGGGATTCTGCACTTGTCCTTGTTGAACCTCATCAGATTTATTTTGGCCCAATCCTCTAATTTGTCTAGGTTCCTCTGTATCCTATCCTTACCCCCCAGTGTATCTACCACTTGTCCCGGTTTAGTGTTATCTGCAAACTTGCTGAGGGTGCAATCCACACCATCCTCCAGATCATTAATAAAGATATTGAACAAAACTGGCCCCAGGACCGACTCTTGGGGCACTCCACTTGATACCAGCTGCCAACTTGACATGGAGCCACTGATCACTACCCGTTGAGCCTGGCGATCTAGCCAGCTTTCTATCCACCTTATAGTCCATTCATCCAGCCCATACTTCTTTAACTTGCTAGCAAGAATACTGTGGAAGACCATATCGAAAGCTTTGCTAAAGTCAAGGAACAACACGTCCACTGCTTTCCCCTCATCCACAGAGCCAGTTATTTCATCATAGAAGGCAATTAGGTTGGTCAGGCATGACTTGCCCTTGGTGAATCCATGCTGACTGTTCCTGATCACTTTCCTCTCCTCTAAGTGCTTCAGAATTGATTCCTTGAGGACCTGCTCCATGATTTTTCCAGGAACTGAGGTGAGGCTGACTGGCCTGTAGTTCCCCAGATCTTACTCCTTCCCTTTTTTAAAGATGGACACTACATTAGCCTTTTTCCAGTCATCCGGGACCTCCCCTGATCGCCAGGAGTTTTCAAAAATAATGGCCAATGTAATGAAACAACCCCCCACCCCACCAGGTACCATAACAAGAATCTGCGTCAGAGCCCTTAAACCTGGGGACCCATTTCTGAGCTACATTCTACTGGGCTGTCAGGTCTCTCACACCCCAAAGGGAAAACCACATGGCTCCATAACGTCTCTCCACAGAACAAGAGTGTCACATGAGCTCTCACTAGCTCCATTCCTGAGCCATCAGTCCCTTTTGTATATTTTATCATATTCCACAGGAATTCCATTCCCAAAGGCCATAACTTTCTAACTTGGGAGCCTAAAGGTCTGACACTTCAACCCATAGGCATCTAAACAAGGGACAGAGCTGATGATCACCCACAGTCCCCACTACAGTCGAGAGTACCTCTGAAAATTAGCCACTTGTTTGGGTGCCTCAGTATGGTTTTAGATAGGGTGACCAGATGTCCCGATTTTATAGAGACAGTCCCGATATTTGGAGCTTTTTCTTACATAGGCATCTATTACCCTCCACCCCCGTCCCGATTTTTCACACTTGCCATCTGATCACCCTAGTTTTAGATGCCAAATTTTAGGCTCTTAAAGCTACAGCAAAGTCCCCCTCTCTAATAGCAAACTTGAACTGCTCTGCACAGTGTGCTCTGTTAGCAAGGGTTTCTTTAAACAACTCAACCAAGTTATGTCAGCTTGGACGGAATACATCTTTGGAAACAACCACCTCATGCAAATCGATGTCTAAATCCAAATCTGCCACACAAGGCACCAGAGAGAAAATTTCCACTTTGGCTACCAGCAATTCATGGTTTTTAACACTGAAGCCAAAAGTAACTCTTCACTAACCAGCCTTTGGCTCTTTGAGCTGCTAACACAGGTTGGCAAATATCAATAGCATAAATGCAAGAGAGCCTTCTGCCAAGATTAGCTAACCACCGCCATGCACAAAGCACACCTCCTACTTTGCTCTTAATGTCTTTAGAGAAGAGATTACTCTCTTTCCTGAACAGATTCCCTGCTCTGAATGAAAAAACATTTAGTTCAGAAAGAGTTAATCCACTAGCAGTCATAGGTTAGGGGAAGATTAAGCTTCACCACATACACAGAGGTATAGAGAGCATTCAGAGCATTATAAATCCACGGGTACAGAAGGCCCTTTTCCTCATTTGTTAGTCAGCGATGTGTGAAAATGTTAATGAAGGGAGCTATAATCTATGAGAATTTCACTATTAAAATTTAGTTCACGTCTGAAGGCTTCTGCTTACGCGCAGCCCATTGTACATCAATCCTTCCACTGTGCTACTAATAATAGACGTAATTGCCTTACTCTGTCTAGCCACCTTCACCCCGGCAATTCCAGATTTGCTGGAACTGTTATTGTAGAAATTATTTTCATTCTATTAACTTGGAGTTTTATTATATGTATTCCTAAAAGAAAATAAATGCAGAGAGATTGTAAGTGTATATCTGCTCCCCTATGGAAGTATTTCTTAAACATAATAGAATGACAAAAAGCACTGAAGTAAGGTGATATGGCACCTTCTTTTATTGAAAATCTAAATTAGGTTTACATTAGAAGCTGCATAAAGCAGTTCCCTTCCCCTCCACAATGATATGTTTTGTTCACCAACTGCCTTAATGTGCATCCTATTTTGAAACACTCTCAATTGTGTTTTGGGGTAAGGAGTTGTACAGATAACACAGAGGAGGTATTAGTAACTATGTTTCAGATGCTGCCGTATTGCTTAACTTTGGGATGCTGCTTGAAACAATCATCTTTTCTCTCATCCATTCATCAACATTTACTTTTCTCTGAAAGTAACAGCAGAATTTCTATTAACCAGTTATGGCTCAAGTAAATCTTTTCGGGTTAATATTAATGAACTGAAAAGGTTCCTGCACACTTTCTATTTACAGACAGGACACCTGGGCTAGAATTGAGCAACTGGCTCTGATTTAAAGTAGGAAAATCCCTAGTCTTGGCAGATGTTTCTGGGAATCAGAATCAGGGAAACCTGATTCTTCTTCCTATTATTCAGCAATGTGGAGCTTTACTGTGTGTTAGGGTTCTGGACATTCAAATGATTGATGCAAACTAATGTGCCAGGGAAATTAAACCCTATGAATCAGCTCTCAAATTGGAAACCGCGATTTTCTTAAGACTTCAGCTTTTCGTGAAGATTATTTTAAAGCCCTTTTATCCACTAAACATTCAGGACCAACCATTTGCTTCCTGAATGTTGGTTTTCATAATTATTAGGCCTAATAATAACATTCTAGCTCTATTTAAATTTATCACATCCCCCCACCCCCGCCACATACACCCTCCCCACACATAAATTATAATTATAAAAATAGAAGGCAAAATCCTCTCTAATGAGATCAGTTCCATCTCCATTGAGTCACTGGATACACCCGTGTATTTATAGGGGTATATTGATGGAAACAGACCAAGGATGTACGATAAAGAGAGGAGACGTGCCCCCAGCAAATATTGACCCGTCTCATCTAACGAGGTTATTAGCTTCAGACTCCTGAGCAAATGCATGTGACTGAGGCCAAGAAATAAACTCCGATTGGGTCTGTCTACACTGCAATTAAACACCCGCGGCCGCCCCAGTCAGCTGACTCGGGCTCGCAGGGCTCCGGCTGGAGCCCGGGCTCTGGGATGCCCTGGGTAGGGAGGATCTCAGATCCGGGACTCCAGCCCAAGCTCACATGGCCACACGGCAATTTTATAGCCCCGTAGCCTGAGGGCTTGTCTATACCAGCACTTTTGTCGGTATAACTTACGTTGCTGGGGTGTGAAAAAACCATCCCCTGAGCAACGTAAGTTACAGAATTGCCCGAGTGGACAGCGCTATGGTAGTGGGAGAGCTGCTCCCGCCACTCGTGGGGGTGGTTTTATTATGTCGATGGGAGAGCCCTCCCCCTTTGGCAGAGAGCAGCTACCCAAGCTATCGTACAGCAACGCACTGCACTGGTACAGCTGTGCCCGTCAGCTCTCCGGTGCAGACATGGCCTGAGACAGCGGAGTCATATCCTGTGTGTCTTGGCAGGAGACCTCTGAGTTCAGCTCTGATTACACTCACCCTCAGCCTGTCAGCCTACCCATGCAGCCCCCTTATTTACAAGGGAACTTTCCCACACAGATTCCTACATTCTAAGACCAGAGACCACTGTGATCATCTAGTCCGACCTCCTGTATAACACAGGCCAGAGAACTTCCTGAAATAATCCCTAGAAGAGATTTTTCAGAAAAACACCCAAACTTGATTTTAAAATGGTCAGTGCTGGGGAATCCACCACGACTTTGGTAAGCTGTTCCCAGCCCAGCCGACAGCCATTCCAGGCCCCGGAGCAGAACAGTCAATGGGCCCCGACGCATGCACAAGCCGCGGACATTCGGGCAGTGCTGAGTCTGCGCTGGCTGGTGCCCAGCGAGCTGCCAGCTGCACTGCCGGGCGCGTCTTCTGGCACAGCCGGGGCTTCCACATGCCTGCCTGGTAGGGTTGCCAGCTGTCGAATTGCACAAGCCCAAAGAGCCTTGCCCTGCCCCCTGCCCTGCCCCTTCCCCAAGGACCCCCTGCTCACTCCATCCCCCTCCCTCTGTCGCTCACTCTCCCCCACCCTCACTCACTTTCACCAGGCTGGGGCAAGGAGTTTGGGTGTGGGAGGGTGGGAGGGCTCTGGGAGGGAGTTTGGGTGCAGGCTCTAGGCTGGGGCAGGGCGTTGGGGTGGAGGAAGGGTCAGGGGGTCGGACGGCTCCCGAAAGCGACCAGCACACCCCTCTAGCAGCAGCTCCTAGGCAGGGGGCCCAAGGGGTCTCTGCATGCCGCTGCCCACAGGCGCTGCCCCCGCAGCTCCCACTGGCCACCGTTTCCAGCCAATGGGAGCTGCGGAGTTGGCGCTCAGGACAGGGGCAGTGCATGTTGCCCGTGCCCCTGGGCAATTACCCCCTTTGCCCACCCTGTCGGAGGGCCTGGCTGTTCCAATTCTTAATGACTCTCACTGTTTAAAATGTGCACCTTATTTCCAGTCTGAATTTGTCTAACTTCAACTTCCAGCCATTGGATCATGTTGTACCTTTCTATGCTAGATTGAAGAGCCCATTATTAAATATTTGTTCCCCATTAAGTAATTATAGACTGTAATCAAGTCACCCCTTACCCTTCTCTTCGTTAAGCCAAATGGTGGACTCAAAGAGCTCAATCTATTATAATGCGTGTTTTCTAATTCTTTAATCATTCTTACCGCTTTTCTCCGAACCTCTTTCAATTTATCAGCGTTATTCTTAAATTGTGGCCACCAGAATGGGACACACTATTCTGGCAGCTGTTGCACCAGTGCCAAAAAAAGAAGTAAAATAACCTCTCTGCACCTACTCAAGACTGACCTGTTTATGCATCTCAGGATCGCATTAGCTCTTTTGGCCACAGCCTCACACTGGGAGCTCACACTCAGCTCATTCTCCACCACAACCCCCAAATGTTTTTCAGTCCCTGCTTCCTAGGATAGCTCCCCTATGGCCTCTATTCTTTGTTCCCACATGCATAGATTTACGTTTAGCCTATTAAAACACATATTGTTTGTTTGTGCCCAGTTTACCAAGTGATCTGGATTGCTCAGAATCAGTGACCCGACCTTCATTATTTATCACTCCCCCAATTCTGTGAAATCTGAAACCTTTATCAGAGGTGATTGTCTTCCAGGCCACTGATAAAGATGTTAAAGAGATTTGCCAAGAACAAATCCCTGAGTGAACCCACTGGAAACAGACCCACTCAGTGATGATTCCTCATTTACAGTTCCATTTTGAGCCAGTATTTAATCCATTTAATGTGTGCCATGTTAATTTTATATTGTTCATTTCCCCACCAATAAACAAACTCTGCCCCTCACGCATGCCATCAGTTCTGACCGACCCCGCCAAACACACACATCATTTGAAGCTTAACTTCCCACCCCAAGTAATCGCTGAAGGCTGCAGGACAGACAAGAGACTCAAGGCCTCCCAGCTTCTCCTCTCCACCAGTGTTAGAATTATAAACCCAAATGCTCGACATTATGGATGGATGCATAACTTTGCAGAGCCTGCAAGCTCTCCTGGCTCCTCCATGGCTCTTCTGAAAAGTGCCGTGGGATTGTTAGTGCTCAAGGCCTTGGGTTTCCTTACAACAGAAACCATTTCGACCCACTGCTCAGTACTAGAGCTAGCCAAACATATTCTGACAGGGCATTTTCCACTAGAAATGCAATTTCTTCAAAAAAAAAAACCTTCTGTGGGAATGTGTCAATCTGATTAAATTTGATTGACAAACATTGCAAAAGAAAGTATTTTAATAGCACTGCAGGGGTCCATTTTCACATTTGGGGAACGGACGGTTTTGATTTTTCATTTAGAAAAATTGTTTAAATAAAACAATTATTTAAAAATGTTTTAAAATGTTGTAACATTTTAAAAGTCTAAATCAAAGTGAAATGACCCAAGATCATTTTTAATTGTTTTGTGGGAAATTTTGAAAATCTGCTTTCATGCCAATTCAGAACAAAATCAAATTTTCAAATCATGGAACTGGCAGTGAAATGAAGTTCCGGCCCTGCACAGCTCTACTCAGTCCAGATTTAGAAGCAAGAGCGTCACTTGCTGAATCACCACTGCCACTTTCTGCAACATCTGAGTTTTCACTGGAGGTTTCCCATCCATACTCTAATTAGGGCTAACTCTGCTTAGATGTGACAAACTCACAGCCCCTCCATCCAAGCAGATAAAGTATCAGAGAAAAACCCAGTCCTCAAAGATAGCAAAGCTCTGGCACCTTCAGAAAGACAGGAAAGTAAAAGAGAATACTGTTATGAGGTAAAGTATCAGAGGGTTACTGTTAGTCTGAATCTGTAAAAAGCAACAGAGACTTAAAGGTGCCACAGGACCCTAACAGAAGTATTGGGAGCATAAGCTTTCGTGGGTAAGAACCTCACTTGCATCTGAAGAAGTGAGGTTCTTACCCATGAAAGCTTATGCTCCCAATACTTCTGTTAGTCTTAAAGGTGCCACAGGACCCTCGGTTGCTGTTATGAGGTAGTGATCTGAACTGTAATAGAGAGCAGACTCCAAATCAGTAGCAGTCAATAGGCGGCCTGTGATCCAAATCCAGACCACCAGATGCTTTTGAACAAACACCAAAATCTTTTTATTTACTTATTATCATCATCATCATTACTGTGAGTTTTTAAAATATTTTCTCTGGCGTCTGAACCTCGACTATACCTTGACCAAGAAATTTGGATCTTGACAAAATATAATTGACTATCTCTGCTCCACATCCTCCATGGCTAACCACATGGCCTTGAACTCCACTTCCCAGCCGAGCCTGAGCTTGCAGATGGACAGATTCTCCCCAACTCATACCTGCCCTGCAACACTTCAGCCCTCTCCCTGCAACACTCCAGCCCTCTCCTCTCTTTTTATACTAGGAAAAGCATCATGGAACGTACAGCAGACCAATAACTTCTGAGGTGCTGATGAGAATAGACGTGTTGCACTCAGACAAAAAGTACCAGAGCATGATGCACATGCTGCTAGGAGTAGCTCAGCAATACACACCATACAGTGCCAGCTGCAGGGATGACAACACTATCCTAATACAATTTGCACTCAAAACAGAAACATATCATGGTAGAAAATGCGTGAGGAACAGCAGCAGCAGCAATATGTCAACAGCAACCTCAGACAAAGAACACACATTTCTGTTTTGGCACAGAAGTGAAGGAGAAAGGAAAAATACTATAAAAACCAAGACATGCTCTCAAAAAATTACACCACTATCACAGCCTCGTGATTTTTAATTTTCCTCTAATTTCAGGACTGCAGCACGGATATAAAAATTCCTATAAGTGTTTTAGGGAAGATGGTAATGGTCCTATACTAAAATAATTCAACCAACACTATAATTTTAGTACCACTATCAAAATGAAATAATGGCTGTTTACTATGTTACACCTTTCAAATGACCTTCATTTGAATACAAATTATGGCTTGAAATTCTAAAGGCTGCTTTATTTCAGCAAGCAGCACAATGAGGATGTTTACCCAGGGTTTGCTCTTCCATTAGATTTCTCAGCATAACCACACACATCAAATGGATTTCTTTCTTGGGAGCTGCTGGAGACTCACTTGAAGCCCCACTATAGATCTGAATGGTTCTGTCCACTAAAACAAAGAAACAGAAGGTGATGGCGCTCTCGGTTGGAGGCCAGGCAGATCAAAGTTAATGTATATTGCCCGAGTGAAAGTCCTTCACTACTCCAGGCTATCGGAAGGCTCGGCAAATTGAGGAAGCTTTCCAATAGAAAGGAATAAAGTTCTAAGCGATAGCTACAAGCAGGGCACAGTGATGGGCAGCATAGCACATTCCATGCTAAAAACCTCTGCTGGGCTCTTCAATTAGGACAGCATGAGCTCTGGCTTTCCTTCTCCATTTAGAGAGGACATTTTATCTGGCAATATTCTAGCCCTAAATATTGGGGCTGTTTCTGTTCGTCTCTCTCTTGGACAGGGTGAATGATGAACATTGTTTTGCTGCTGTTTCAGCTCGGGGAAGGAATGTGATGTATGTAACATGAACACAGCTACTTAGAACATGAGGTTGAAGAAACAAGAGAGAAAACCCTGAACAGGATTAGTGAGACAGAACCCACGCATGTGGCTTATTTTAATTTCTGCAAAGACCCTTTTCCCGCTCACAGAGCACCCTGCAGTGCAGCGAGGGAAGCACGGTGGGGGCTGTGTGATAGGAAATGGCCCCAGAGAACCTGGGATTTTCTCTTTCCTACGTCAGACTCTATGTTGGAGAAAGCTCCGTGTCCAGGGGACGGGAAGGCAGCTTGGGTCAGGCGCTGGTCTCAAGCCTCATCTACACCTGCAGGTCACTTTCCCGGAACCCTCTCAGCCCTGAGCTGCCAGCTACTAGGGTAGAGCCTGTTTTGAGATGGATGCTGGAGAGGACAGTTCAAAGACCAAAGAAATATTCCAAGACTCGGGAATACTCGCCTGGACACAATCACTTACTACCAGGATAACAAATGGTCTCTCTTGCTCCTACAATTATTTTCTAGATTCAATCCCTGCCCATCCCACACCGTGGGCTTCTGGGCCACTCTATGCACAGAATGAAGGTTTCCTCTCTAAACACCTGCAAATGAAACCTCTGATGCAAGAGGCATTGCACAGTACCAGCCGCCCTCCTCCCCCGCCCCCATCCATTTGCTCCCCCACTTTAATCCTCCACCCCAGTTACCAAGAGCTGCTCTGCTTCTGCTGAGCTCAGACGCAGAGGTGCAGCCCTGAGAAGCTTAGGGGATCTGGGCCTCAGTGTGCACAGGTGGGAGGGCTGAAACGGAGGCTAATGTGGAGCCCTGGCTACGGCCTTGTTAACTCAGGCTCTGACCTGAGTGTTGCCCCGAACTCAGCCCCTGTCCACCCACAACGCCCTCTGGCTGAGTTTGGTTGTGCTTTCGACTTCAGCTACCTGGCTCATGCTGGGGCACAGTCTGAAGCCCGAGTGGTGTTTACACTCGGGCTGGTGACCCATCCACTTTGCAGTGAAAACCCAGGCTACCCCACTTACGTGCCGATAGTCCTCTAGTGCCATGGGCATCTTAGAGACCCACAAGGGGGAACGCAGCCACTTGGATCTGGCCTTGCCGTGTGGCTGCACACACCTGGGCGCTGATAACCCGAGTTGACTCAGCAGTGAAGACACATCTGAACCCAAGTTCCAGCCATTCGGCTTGCACTCAGCCTTTCATGTTTGAGGGTCCCAGGCCAGGCACAGACAGGCGTGGCGGGGCGCAGTTCAGCAACGAAAGGCTATGCCAAAGAAGTGTCCTGTACAGGAGAGAGTCAGCACAGGCGCCCGGAGGTCCTCCAAGTACAGGGTGCAGCACCCAGGACTGTGCAGCGTTGCTAGGCGAGACCAGGGAACTGCGAGGCAGAGCTGGTGGCTGACAGGGCATGAGCAGCAGGGTAAGGCAATGTCTAGGCAGGAGCAGAGCTAAGAGAGGATGTGGAGTTAGAGTCAGATGTGGAAGCTGATGCTGAGACTCGAGGAGCAGCAGCCCACATGAAACAGTGGGGAGCGAAGACTATTTTGGCTGCAAGCACACTGGAGAGGTATTATCCTGGCCATTCGCAATCGTGATCATAAGTGGGACCCGCACTGCACCGAGGTGCTGGGGTGCTTGTAAGCAAAAAAGTGGCCAAGGCCCAAAATCCTGCCCCTCCTCTGCAGCTTTGACCCAGGGCAGTTAGTAATAGTTCCAGCTACACACAAGAGAGGCAGGTGTTTGTGGCCTATGCAGAGGCAGTTTTGCTCTGGGCTGGCCTCCCGCCTTTCCCCTCCTGCGCAGGGGCCTTGGAGTCCACAACGTCAGGGCAGGCACAAAGCCATGATGCCGGCCTTTTGGCAATTCTTCTGCAGCTAGGGAACGTACCAGCTGCAGGGGCTCCTACAGCAATGAGGCTACAGTGGCAGCACCGGAGAGAAATCCCCAGCATGCAGCCCAGCAGGACTCCACAAGTGCGTGAGGATGGGATATTGCAGCCCCTGGAATATGCTTTTGCAGCCTTGCCTTAACCATGCACTCTCTCCTTGTGCTAGCTGGCCCACACAGGCAGCTGCTGCCCACTTCCATCTGACTTACTCAGCAGGCCCAGAGCCGTAGGCATTTACATTCAGGACACTTGGTTGGGAACGCCAACGACTCCTCCAAGACTCTCAGCAATGTCACTCAGCTAATCAGCTGTCGAAATATTTCCACCGTGTCTCCTTGGAGAATCAGTGCATCATCTTCATCCTCACAATACACTTTATCTTGAAGGAGGCCCTAAATTCATGCACAGAGAATCCTCCTTCCCCATGTCACATACCTACAAATCCTGGTTCAGGCTGCAAGCCCTTGTCTGTTGACAGCTATCGCTGTCAGTGTCTCTGTCTAAAGGTTAGAGCTTGTTTGAATAAATCAGCAAGAGCAGATGCCACAGTACAAGATAATGCATTCAGCTGCAAAGAAACCTGAAAATAGAGAAATTAAGGAAATCTTAATGAATTTAAATTCCTCATTTATCTGCCTTTAATATTCCATCTAATCACTGTTTAGGAATTTTATGTTGAAGGCAAAAGAATGTCAGTATCATTCAATGAAAAGGAAGTCATTCCTTTTCTGAATTCTAACCACTGCTCTATGCCAAACAAAGACAGGAACGAAGATTATGGGATCATTTAAAACTGGACTAAACAAAACTCTAGAAGATCTATTGTAGGGACTGCCACAGTTCAGGCCTGGTCAGCAGGGAATGGACTGTATGGCTTATTCCAGCTCATAATTCCAGGATTCTAGACAAGACAAAGAATTAAGAGGAATTAAAAAGAATGAAATGAGGAAACTACATCAGTTTAATACACCATGGGCCACTGACTCAGTTTCGTAATGGGGAGATATTATGCATTAGTAAGACGAACGCATTCTTCCTTCAATATCTGAATGCTGCATTGACCTGCTCTAACCTGCACAGGAAACCTTGCCTTCTGTGGGTGTTTTATGTATGGGGGAGTGACAGCCCAGCATAGTGCAGGTTACAAGAACTGCAGGTGAGGGGATGGGGCAAAGAGCCTACTCCCCAGCAGGAAGCTATTGGAAAGAACTTTACAGGCTGATAAAGAGAATAAACGTTTAACTTTTAACAAATACACACACACACTTTAACGACAATGATTTCTATTTCTTAGAGCCTGTTTGTAAGCATCATAACGAAAAACTGAATTACCTTGAGCAACATTCATGTAATCCAAAATAAACACTCCAATCAATGTGTAGCTTTAGACAGCATTTAGCAGCCTTCATATGCATTTACTAAATATATAAAATGGGAGATGGAGCAGAATGCTTTGAAGACTTTGGGGAAAAAACCATCAGGGTGTTATTTCTCATGTTCCAGGTTTTCATTTGGATAAAACAGCTGCCTCTTTTCAGGCTTTTGCTTCAAGCTGGAGGAAGAAACATGAAGATCTCTGAAGCTTGAAGGGTTTTTCCCCTGAAACTAAAAACTTTTAGTAACAAAGAGACCAAAAATTATTTTACGTGGGATGTAATTAATCAATGGAACTACTACCACAAGATATCATTAAGGCCAAGAGCTCTGTAGTTGGAGTCTTTAAATCAAGATACGAGGACTTAGTAACTCAGCCAGAGGTTATGGGCGTATGACCGGATGAGTGGGTGAGGTTCTGTGGCCTGCAATGTGCAGGAGGTCAGACTAGATGACCATGATGGTCCCTTCTGGCCTGAACATCTCGGAGTTTATGATCTTAGCAGGATTCACAAAAGGATCCAAATTAATGTGGATAATGTGAATATCCACAGTTATAGCAGATAGGATAAAAAACATTTAAAAGGCTTTAACCCCTTCCTGTTTCAGTGCTTAAACCAAGGGTGGGCAAATTTTTTGGGGTTGGGGTGCAGGAGGGGTGCAGGAGGAGTTCGGGGTATAGGCTCCAGCCTGGTGCCGCTTACCTGGAGCAGCTCGGGGTGGCAGCAGTGCAAAGTGGGGCAAAGTGCCTGCCCTGGCCCTGCACCGCTCCCAGAAGCGGCCAGCACCACATCCCTGCGGCCCCTGGGGGAGGGGGAGCAGAGGGCTCCGCACGCTGCCCTTGCCTGCGGGTACCTCCCCCGAAGCTCCCATTGGCTGCGGTTCCCCATTCCCAGCCAGTGGGAGCTGCGGGGGGCAGTGCCTGCAGGCAAGGGCAGTGCACGGAGCCCTCTGCCCCTCCTCCCCCAGGGGCCACAGGGACATGGTACCGTCCGCTTCTGGGAGTGGCGCCATGGGGTGGCAATGCCGCGGGCCAAATCCAAAGCCCTAACCCAACCACCACCTAACTGACAAAACTGGCGTTAGGAAGAAATCTGCCATTGACAGATTATTTCAAAATTATCCATCACAGGATTTCCTGCACTTCCCTGTGAAACATCTGGTGTTGGCCACTGTCAGAGGTGCGATATTGGACTAGATGGATCACTGGTCTGATGATATATGGCAGTTCTCATATTTCCTAACACAGGGGTTCTCGGCAATGCCCGTAGCCCTTACCAACCGACTGAATAAAAGTCTGAGCTCAGATTTTTTTTAACACAAATTTGTGCCCATTTGTTAGTATCTGTCAGAGCAGCCTTTCAAGTTGTTTCATTATTGTGCTGGGAATCTTAAAAGAAAAGGTATCAAGTAATTGTTAATGAAACAACAAATAAGCCTGTGTATCCCAACCCAAAACTGTGTTTCAAACAGAGACAGACAGCAATGTTTGATCTTTGCGCTTTTAAAGATTGTTTGTAAGTGAAAAGGCTTTCTGTAAAATGAAGCTTCCTGCTAGGCATCAGAAGTTGTATTACAAACTGCTTCTCTCCTTGGGACAGGCCTGAGGACAATGTGATTGCAAGGACATCCTTTCCTAGAAGCTAGAAGAAATTCACATTTATTTGTTGTCCTACAGTTCCCAGAAAACAAGAACACATCAGGAGAGGGGAACATACAGGATACAGCAATAAACACTTTCTGCTCTGAAAGCATCATTTGCTAATGTTTTTACGAGACTCTTCCAAAGATTCTAGACTGTGAAAAGCCCAGTTCAGGGCCATTGTAATACAATATGCAACAACTGCCAGTAATTAAGGGCAGCTGACTAACCAGGGTTGTGTTGCACTCTGAGAATACCGGACACTGCCACACTGACCTGAGATTTCCAAACAAGCTGATGTTGGGGGGTGGAAGACGGGGACAAAAGAAAGCCGAAGTCCATACAAAAGTGACTGCTTTTGCCATTAGGAGGTCAGATACCATGGTGACAAGTGGCTTAAAACTATTTACTGTAGATACTGTCAGTATTTGCCAACAGTTACAAGAGTGGTCTGGGAGAGTCAGATGCTGCTCTATTCAGAATAGGAGAAACCAGTGATAACTGTGATCGGTTAGTGTTGGTTTTAGTGGCATCTACGATAACTTCACCTCCCCCTCCCTCAAGCAGCTCCTTCCCTCACCAAATAATAGAATCTACAAAAATTGCACGTAAAATGTTTCCAGCTCATCAAAGCTATATTTCAGAGAGGACGGACCTTCTCCTGCTTCATGTGAGCACAGCATCTTGGGGGAAATGGGAAACGCAGAGGGCATTGTGCCTTTGAAAGCTGCGACAGTGGTTTCCTTTCTACTTTCTAGTGAAAAGATTCATTTTTAAAACTTCCCTCTTGTGCTAACCTGTTGATTCTGAGAGGGACTCAGGGATGAGTGCAAGCAGCAATTGCCGTCTGCTAAGTTCCATATCAGAACGCTACTTAGATCACCAACGTAAACGCAGTAAACGCAACGCTTGTCCCTCCCAGCATAGACAAGGCCTTGTTAGAACACTCATCAAACTCCACTGCCTAACACACACGCAGGAAAAACGGTGTCTGTGAAAATGTCAATAGCCCCGGCCCTTCAAACACAAAAGGGGCCACTCTATATGTTTTTGCTGGAGAATTAATGAAAACAATGTAGAAAGGCATTTAACAACAATTTTCAGATCTTGCGTCAAACCAGCAAAAAAGGCGACGAGCCCAATTATGGTTTCTTTGTAGTTTGCTTTTGAATACCTTATAATAGTGAGGGCCAGCCTCATGCCTACCATCTAGCTAGAAAGCTAGTATCTTAAGGATCAAGTGGCTTTTGAGACACCCCTAAAGTAATAGTAAAATTACTGTAATTGCTCTATTTACAAATCTGAGCGATATTAAAATTCCTTTAAAATTCCATTTTCATTTCTAATTAAAGTTGCTACAAAGTAAAAGCAATCTGGCTGCATGGCACACGCTGTACTTTCACTGCCTTGTATAACGAGAGTGCTACAAAAGGAAAATTTCAACACTCCAAAAATGTGGAGTGTCTATAAATACTCCCACCCCAAGACACCTACATGTAATTACTCACAAAGAGTGAGGAGGAGGCAAGCAGAAAAAACCCACATTATGTGCTTTTCTTCTCCAGGAGACACTCTCACTAGTTCTATTAATTACTTTCAAGGTCTTCTCTCCCTCTCTTTTTTTAACCCTTTGACACTCCCCAGAACGATAAGTGTTACAGGAGCATGGTGACTACATAACCATCTGACCCAAGAGAAATGTGAAAAGCTAGTGGAAATATTCAGAGGGGAACAGAAAAGAAACCATAGGGCTCTTTATCAAAAACCAGTCTCCTCTGCATGTAAAAAGCTGTTCAAGAACAATCTCCAGCAAGTGAAGAAGAAAATATAAATCAAGGTTCACAACAAAGAAGAGAGCATCATCAAATGCAGGAAATCACTGAAAACATTAGGCACAGAAGCCTGGGCCTACTTCATCAGGGACACGAGCCCCATAGGCTATGTCTACATGGGGATAAAAGCCCTGCAGCTGGCTCACGTCAGCTGACTCGGGCTTGTGGGGCTCAGCTCTGGGGCTGAAAAAAGGCTGCGCAGATGTTTGGGCTCAGGCTGGAGCCTGATCTCTGGGACCCTGTGAGGGGGAAGAGTCCCAGAGCTCAGAGTCCTGCCTGAGCCTGAATGTCGGCTAGCTCCGTGGCCCAAGTCAGCTGATCTGGGCCAGCCACGGGGCTTTTATCCCTGTGTAGATGCACCCCTAGACAGCAACCAGCCTTCAGGAAGTGACATGAAGTTGCCATTCATCAAAAGGTGTCTCTCAGGGACACCCAGTCAGGGAGCTAGCAGAGGTGCTAGGAAAAAAGGGGAGTGAAACTGCTTCACACAAACGGAGAGCCTGGATGCTTGAATGAGGAAAAAAATTCTGTATGAAATAAAGAGAATTGTCTGAAAAGCATGTTGTGGAAATCAGGTGGATCCCAAGGAGGCCTAACCCAAGTGAGCTCACATCAATCCATCTCCAAGAATGTTCTATTATTGAGGAATAGTGCACAATGGGGTGGGCTCTTTCCATTCAGTTTTATGGCTGATGCCAAGAAGATCACTCCCACCCTCCAAGTGCACCCAGGATTGAAAGAACCAACTTTCCCATATTGCATTTGAGAAACTGTGGGAACACACAGAGTGTCAGGTCATCTAACTACAAGCTCATTAACAGGTCACTCTTTAAAACTTCTTATAGATTCCGTCCTCCATTTTAACCAGACCCAGCCATCTCCCCATTGTCAGACATGAAAGCTGAAGTCTTTGGAACGCGCATACCTCTGCTTCAATCGCCTTCTGTGTTAACTCACTCCATAACTACTCACCTTGTGAAGACCATGACCGAGAGAGGCGGTTTGTGCCCCTTGGCATGCAGGTATTCTGTCCAGATTCCCCACTGGCTTTCCAGTTTCCACACTAGGTTCCTTGTCTCCTTCCCCCAGGGTGTCAAATTTCTCTCCATCCCATTTCTTAATTTTGAAGTTCCTGTCATCTCCCCTCATCTCCCCTCGAAGTCACCTCCTTCCCAACAGGAATAAGCCCATACCAGTGATGCCACAGACAATGCTTCACCTCGCATTACTACCCTGGCACCGGAGGCACAGCAGAATATCATACTTGTGTAGGAAAGTGTCCCACTGTCATAGGCCAAGAATGATGGAAATTTGCTTTAATTTGTAACTTAAAAAAAAAAAAGAGCAATGATTGGTGGTTACAGCCGAACTCTGAAGGCCAACGGCAAGGTCCCTGGGGTGCAGACACTTCCAACAGGACACTGATGGCTACGCACAGACTGAATGACAGGCCCGTCACTCATTCCTGGCACAGGGGCAATGGAATCAATATGAAATTTGCTTTCATAAGGAATACAAGTTTTAAATGCATCTCTGGGAATAATGCAAATACCATAAAAGTTAAGACAGTGTCCAATCAAGAGACATAGGGGATGATCGTTCAGGGTTTGTTTTAATTTAGCGAGAAAGACCGAGGAACACTTGGCATAGACGTAGCTCCTTCAATATGAAGAAAGTGCTATTTGCCTCTACAGCTTCTTTGACTCCACTTCCGAGAGTGCTGATGTAACGTTCCTGCGCCTGAGCCCGGGCGGGCAAGTGACTGCGCTGCTCCCGTGGCCTGTGGGGACTGCTTGTTCTGATCAGAGGATGACAGTCTCCTAGCAGGTCTGCAAGACCTCGTGAGCTCTGTTCTTTTGACACACAACTGCACAGCAGGGTCCCAGCCTCTCAGAGAGGATTCATAAATGGGCAAAGCCTGAAACATCTCACCAAATAATGACAAAGCATAAATTCAGGGGAATAGCATGACAGTTCTTATTCCACTCCCTGTAGTCTGCAGTGGATGGAAGGAGGGAACTGGACTGTTCCCTCAGGATGCTGCCTGGGCCAATCAAGAGACCATCAGGGAGCACTTCAAAGATCAGTTTCTTGGGTACATAAAAAGAAATGTAAATGATTGTGTGTGAGCTTCTGTTCGTGGTTGCACTACTGCATTATGCATGACTCCAGACTGCTCCAAAGAGGAACAAACTGCACAGCCTTCCATTAGCGGTTTGCAGATTTATGCTAAGCTTTGGAATTTATTGGTGTTATTTAGGTTAATGTAGAAGTATTTTGCATATTTAGAATACAACATTTGTTACTAACAGTGATGTAATGTCTTGATGTTACAAATCAACCCGGGTTTCTGTAAGGTTTGCATAGTCACATTATGGAGATGACAAGTTACAGCACCTGGGCACTTAGTTGGGTTAAGTTCATTGATGTACCTTGGTCAGGTTCACATTCTGTATGTGGATGATGCCCATCTCATGGATTAACATAATTAGAATCAAGTGAGTGGAAAGTGACGACAGAAATGTGCCCTATGCTCCCTCTTTTATGAAAACACACTGTCAAAGTGAGTGTTCTGTCCCTCTCCTCTGCTTGGAGAACTGCTTACCCCTCTGAGCAGCTAAAGCTAACAAGAGTCACTCCTTACACTTTCTGCCGTGAGGCTGAAGATGCTGGGTTCAAACCCGACTGGCAGACACTGCACAGAAATGACATCTCAGCAACTCCTCCAGCGTTGGCTGCCAAGGTGGGGACGCAGAAGAGAGGCTAGGAATATGAGTGAAGGATGCTGCCTCTCTGATTACACTTTTATGCTAACATCATGGCTGAGATAGACCTGTCAAAACTAAAGCTAAACCTGGAGTAATATCCCTCTGCAAATGACACAGGCTGACTTCCTTCCTGACCCTCACTCTGGGAGGGCTTCTGCACTTCTGGGGAGTGTTAGTGTCAGACGTGCCACTGATTTGGGGCCAGGAGGCTTTCTTTCCATGCACCCGAGTTCACCTCAACAGGCAGCTGGGCCTCAAGAGATCTGCCCTCACACAGGCATTGGCTCGGCATACTCCCACCTGGGCTTTTCCCAGCACATGCTCCATTGACTCTTGCTCCGTGGATCTTCCTCTCCTCCTTATTCTCTACAAAAATTCACTTCTTTCTATTGGCCTCTTGCCCCACCCAGGACGCCCACACCTGCTCGCTTTCCAGACTCCATCCCTCACAGTTAATACATTCACTTCAAAACAATTCCCTAACAAGTCATCAAGTGCAGAACACTAAGTAATTCTCCCGACTCTTCTCATCCCTACCCTTTTGCCCTTTCTTAAATAACACCACTGCTGTGTGCTGATTGCATGCAGGAAACTGAGCCTTTGCTGAAAAGCATGAAGGGGTTTACTAGGTAATGCTATTTTTATGTATAATTTCAGTTAAAAAACAGCTCCTTAAGGAAAGACAGTAGAGGATGAGGGAGCACCTTCCCTTCTGTTCTCACTATAGCTGGCTTATTTACCCTACAAAGAGGCTGTCACTCAAAGAGGCTGTTTTGAAGCCTACATTTGTGTCTGGCATTTGGCAGGAATACTTTCAAAACAATTTTGATTTAATTGTGACAGTCAATTATTCATCTGCCTAAAATATTTTGTGAGCGTGGAACAGCTGAACTATAAACAATTTTACTAGGGGATCCTGAAATAACGTGATTCTCCTTCATGATGACATTGTTGAGAAATAAATGTGTTTTAAACAAAGGATGTTTTATATAACATCTGAAAACAAGACAAATTCATCATTAAAAATTAATTTTAGAAAATTACGAAGTCTTGCTAATGGACCCTGTGTTAGAGCCTCACACATTATTTCTAAGGCTGAACTGAGCAAGGGCATTTAAAACCCATTTTATTGTATTTAATCAAAAATTGAAAAGATAGAGATAAATATCACTGGACGTTCACTTTTCTGCTTAGCACAAATTCACAGCAGAACTACAAATGTATTCAGATCTGAAATCCATGTTAGCTATGAAGAGAACCCACTGCATTGAATGGTCTTGTCAACTTGTCACAAACTCTCCTCTTTTCACTTTGAATCCCTTCATTTGCTTTATTTTTAATATATTTTGTTACTTAATAAAATGTTACTTTTACTTGTCACATATACACTGGAGGCTCAGTCCTGCCATCACTTCCACGAGATGCACAGCACCTTGCAAATGCACAGCACACCAAATAAAAAAAACACCCAATTCAAGTTTCTCCCTTTTTGCCTCCAAAGCCCAGCCCGTTTGTGCTCTTTGATCCCCATATGCAGTCCTAGGCCACTACCTTTACTCTGCAACCTATTTTTGACAGTTATTAAAATAAAAACCAGCCTTTAATATAAACACATCTAGGAGAGAGAGTGCTATAACACACATGTATCCAAAGCTGATACATACACTTGATTACAGTTAGCATTAAATTTCTGATCAGACTAGAGCGTCTGTGTATGTGGTAGGCCCTCGGAACCCTACATGGGGCGTTATTCTGTCCCAGACTCCAACAGCAACATGTACAAAGGTAATACCGTATATTCAAAATCTAAATTAAATGTGACCATTTACATTGTAACTAACCAGAACAGGTTAGTTGAATATTGGGAAAGCTCTTTATAGGTAACTAGGGCAAGTTTCCCAGTTGTGTCATGCTGCCACCAGCACAGGTATCAAGCAGAAAATGGCTTTGAACTAACTGCGAGAATGAAATGCTTTTTGTTGTCAGATCAGGGGGTTTCACGGTTGTCAGGACTCACTCGTAAATTAGCCAATTTTTTATTTTTTAAACAGGATCAGAGCACAGCACCTTTTATCCTGGAATTCCCCTTCACCCCACATTTGCAGTAAAGCTTCTCCATCTCTTGGGTAGCCACTCTATACACAGAGAATCGGCAAGGTCTATACAATGGTCAGCATATTTATGACCTTTAGAAGAATTACAAAATTCATCATCTTGGCCTAATAATTTATTCTCTTTTGAAAAAAAAATCTTTTGGGGTTTTAAATTAGCCATGCGCAAATCTATCTGAAATAGAAATAGAAGATAGTTGTGCAGAAGCATAAAGAAAAGCTATCCCTTGGAAGTATTTCTTCCTGCTACACCTGGGGTTCCATGGAGTTCATTGTGTTGAACAATATGTGCTTAATATGCAATAAATGATAATTATATTAGGGTTTGCTCAACCACTAGAAAGGATAAACCAAAGGACAAAGGGCAAAATCCCTTTTGTGTGTTTCTAAACTTCAGCACTTTCTGTGCAATCTCACATTCTAACTGCCCACCTCAGGGGCATGTCCCGACAAGTAGCCCAAAACAATAGAACTAGCTTTGAAAACCAATTCACACTGGCATTTTAAAATTAGGTTTGAAAAGTAAAATACAATATAGGTAAATCATCATGTTAGCTTCTGTAGCACTGTTTCAAACAGCAGTTCTTCCCATCACTTCTCAGCCTAGAAACTTGTTACCCATCTTTAAGAAGCCAGATTTGCAGACACTGTATGGCAGATGGGTGAGCTAAATTCATTTGTCAAATAATGGGCCTGTATGCACACATACACACACACACATACACACACACACAAAGTTTTGATGTTAAACCAAAATTAATGCAATCCTGACAGCTCTCTGCACTTCATTTCAGGCAACAGAACACTGGCCTCCAACAAGGTTTGCAAGTTTTCTCTCATCAAAACATATGAGGCGATTGCCTAGTCATGCTTCTCTCTATGGGCATTGACCTACCTGTGGAGAAATAGAGAACAAACAAACAAAACATAATGCCAAACAAAAAGTAATTACCAAATGAATAGTAATATTTTCTTCTTGCAAATTATGGGTAATTCACTATGTGACAAATAACTGCTCCCTGGAAATAAACACCAGAAACTCTTCAAGGCTTAGAAAACAAGAGCCATTTGGATGCACAGAGCTGTGATGAATGGGTTTAACTCTTGGTCCTTTACAGACATCTCCCTCTATTCCCAAAGAGCAGTTGTAGCAGAATCCAAGCCCTGAGACATGCAAGAACTCTTCCCTTCAGCAGTGCCACCTGACCCATGGGCAAATTCCAGCAGAGGTTAGTTACCATACGCATCAAGCGCTGGAGCCATCTCTGGGCCTGCCCTGTGAATGGGCTGATTTGGATTTACTGACTGCCTTCCCTAACCCAGCATTCCCATGAGTAGTTTGAACATTTCTGTATGTCTTAGCAGCATCTTGTCAGACCTGTGGTGAGGGTTTGGATGGGAGCCCTTTACATTATAAAGAAATGTCCATGTGAGCTGCCCGTTAGGACACAATGTGGTGTGATGGAGTCAGGAGGGAAATATCATGCCAATTCTTTGCTATGTAAAATAAAAAGCTAAATAAGCCTGCAGCGAGATTCCCATGCACAATGCAATTTGTTGCCAGTTTGTTTCCCGCACAGGAAGGGAGAGAGACTTCTGAGTCCCCTGCGAGCCTCTCACAAGGTGAAGCATTTCATGTGTCAAGTCCAAGGTAATACCCTTATTATGGGATCTGTGGGATGGGTCCCCAGGCAACTCTTGCAGCTGCACAGCCAGTGGAACGGGAGACATTTAAATATTGCTTCGCTCCTGCAGACAAGCTCACCAGTGCAAGGCAGGTGAAACTGCAGGTCACACACGGTCGTCTTTTTTGGGCAATTCTGATTTCTCCAGGCATGTACTTCAGGTTTTAAAGGTCATGTTCCCTGTCAGAGGAAAATCTTTCTACATGACTTTCTATAGAGAGAGTCTCCATTTAGAGGCATTTAAAACAGATGCAGGCAACCCCCAAAAAGAAGAGTTTATAGGTCACACAGAAACCCTCTTGTAAATCACACTCCCTTTCTACAGTGACAAACTCAGGAAAGGCCAATAGACCTTCTGCTTAGAATCACAGCAACAGCTCGGACATGGGGCCAGGCTGTGCGCACCTTCCTGCTATCTCCCTTTGCATCCCAATCTGGAGGCCCCGGCATTCCCTGGGGCCAGCATAGGAGGTCTGACTCATCCAATGAATAAGAGGGTCATGGCTGAGGCATACTGACAATGCGTTATGGGGACGCGTGTACTGCAGCTGCCTTTACCATGCTTGTTCTGTGGAGAAAGACAAACTCTGGGTGCCAGGGCTCAGCCCAGCACCTTTCACCAGAGCGCCATCCACAGCCTGTATTATTCTTTATAAAGAAACATCCAGTGAAGATCCAAGAGAGATTTTTCCCTTGAAGGAAGACTGAGGAATGGAGGGAACCCTCAGGACTCCAACAGGATAGGTAGGATTCAGGTAAATAACCATACTAAAGACTAATTACCAGTCACCTTTTAAAATACTTCCTTGTTTTCCAATTAAAAGGGGAATAAAGTATCTAACTCAGACAACCTAAATCCAATAATCACAAATTGTTACCTACCTCCATTTTAAAATAACTTAAATCAACAGCACAACCCACAGGCGATTTTATAAGAATTAAAACCTGATTTTACTTACACACACACACACACACACACCTCAAATACTCATGCTAAGATACTTACTGATGGAGGCATTCAGAATCATGAATGGTACAGAAGAGGTTAATAGAGCACTCCTATTTACCTTCTCTTGCAACACAAGAACAAGGAGACATACAACAAACTGAAAATCAATAAATTTGATGCTGATAAATCATTTTTACAATGCATAGTTATCCTGTGGAACTCATTGCTACAAGATATCACTGAAACCAAGAGCTTAAATGGATTCTAGAGGGCTGAGTCATAAGGATAATGAGAACAGCCACAATTACATTAGATAGCATTTTATTCTCTAAGGGATATAACCACTCCTGCTTCAGGCTATAAGACAAACTCTATTTGATGGGTTTAGGAAGAACCATCTCCTTTGGAAAGGTTATTTCTTAATAGTCCAACACTGGGTTTCCGCAATCTTCTCTGAAACATCTGATACTAGCCAGTGCCAGGAGGAGAACACTAGACTAGATGGACCCAGGTCTGATCTGATTTGGCAATTCTTCATCGGTTCCTACACACACAAACTGCACTAGGAAGTGGAGTACACCATATGGTCCATTACAAGAACTATTTTGCCTCTCTCACTACCAGTGGCACATTTGCCCTCTGTTACAGACAAGTATGCTGCAGCCGAATCAATCTCTGAGGCTTCTTGATTCCTTCACCTCCATCTGTTAACGGACTCCAGATTTATTATTACCTTTTGTGTAAGAAGCACTGGCATAGTGCTTTCCTGCACCCAATCCCCCAATCTATAAATTGTCCTGTCCTCTTGCTTTCATGTCCTTTGAAGTGTTAAGAATTTACTTGGATCAATTTTATCAATCTGCTTGAAATGTTAAAAACGTGAAAGAGGTCATCACAATATCGTCTCTTTTCCAAGGAGAATAAACCCAACTCACCCAATCTCTCTCAATCGTTTAAGTCCATGACACTGCAGGTCATTCTAGTTATTCTGTGCTGCAGCTGTCAAAAGCAAATGCAACATTTCCCCCCCAAATTATATTCTATTTCTAACAGGAAAATCTGAACTGATCATTCTGCACAGGCGCCTGCAGGATCCCAGACGGCTAGAAGTTCAGCCCCAGTATGCAAACTGTTAGCATTTATCTGTAACTTGCAAATAAGCTTTTCAAACAAAGCTTCTCCTAAACTGTAAGTTCCATTCTTTAAATAGCATCACACAGCCAGTACCACGGGTCACCCAGGTTGATAAATTCGGGGCTGCCCCATGTTGGATGATTCAGCACTAAAATAAAAGGAAAAACAAAATCAACTGGAGTGCAAACTAGCTGGAGGAGACAAAACCCCATGAATAGAGGCAGGCCAGCATACCTATCCGTTGTGCCATAGAAAGTGTCAGCCCAGCAGACATGAACAGGAGGCTCTCCCCCAGCAAAAAAGGAACCTGTGTGTAGGTTGGGAAGGCTTTTTCCTAGCTGAGTGACACAGCCTTTCCTTTTCAGATGCCGGAATGCCATGTAGAATAGAGATTTGTCTCCACTTCCTCTGCAAGTCACTTCTGTCTGCCAGGCTACACCCATAAGCATATTTGCTGGAGTAACTGACAGGGCACCAAGGGCTCTGAGCTGAAGAGGAGATGGCACAAGGCTTCTAACCATGAGCTGGAAGATATGTAAACAATTTGCACGTGAGACATCCTGGGAAATTCTATAGGGTGAGAATTCTCTTTGCCACCCAGAAAAATGCCAATCTGTCCAGCTCCCAAGTCCTGAGGAGCCTTATTTCTCTCATAGAGCTTCAGCATGCAGTGACCCCGGAGGACGCTACAGAGGTTACGTCCTTGCAGTAGGATTCTCACGAGGCATGAAGCCCACCCAGGCAGTAAGCAATCCCTAATGTCCCTTTTACCCGTTTAAGGTCAGTCACACAGCACGGGGAGCACACAGGGGGGAATTAAGCTGACTGTTTGCACTTTTACTCTCCAGCCCAGGATGGCACCAAGATGCCTCTCAGAGATGGGTTCTCTCTGTGCTTTGTGTTCGCTGCTTCCATGGAGAAATCTTCACCACCTTGGCTTTGCCGTTGCTATGCAATGAGCTCCTGCATCTTACGGGTTGATCATGTGAGGAGAGAAAGGTCACATTCCCAGGACAAACACAAACCAACCAACAGCTCCATCTTGCTTACACTTGTTTTCACTTTTTCACCTTGTACCCCAAGATGAAGGCAGCTCTGAACCCTCTCACCTGCAGGGATGTTTCAATAGGAGCTAGAACACCCGTTGTTGTGAATTAAAATCTGTTGCTTTCATTACACATCTGAAAATGCATTTTCAATTGAATTTAATATAGATCATAGTTAATTTTGTATCACAAGAAATGATTTCAGTGTTCCCGGAGTATGCAGAGAAGGGTGAGGCTGACTTAGTGATAGCACTGACAGCAAAACCTGTCAGCCCTGAAATCTGCACTTCCCGACTAACAATTTCTCCCCAAACCTCTATTCAGTTTTAGGTCTGTACTCACAGGCGACAGGCACTTACTAGGCAGAACTCACGGCAAATGTAAGGAGATTTTGTACAGGCTGGAACAGTCAAAACACCAAACAAACAGACACACACACACAGTCCTTTTTATATCACTGTGGTCATGGTATGGATTTCAATCAGTGGCGAATCCATTCAGATAATTAGTTCTAGACCCTCAATGCTTATCACTGGCTCTGCATCTCCTTCCATGTCAAATTCACACTCCTTGGCTTCACCTTCAAGACTCTGCACACCGCTGCTCCTGCTCTCTCCTCAGCAGGTCTGCTGCACCTCCGCGCAGGCCAGGCACTCTGCTGAATCCACTTCCCTTCTTGCCCCTTTGCAATTTTTCTCGCAGACTGGCCCCTAAGCCTGAAATGTAATCCCTGCAGCCTCCTGCTCATTCCCATCCCTCCTCCGACAGCTACCTTCTACCCACCTCTCCCTCACTGTCCCTCAGCCCCAGACCAACGCCCTGTGCATTACAAATAAAAGTCACTTCATGTTGCGTGAACTTCTCCCGCCTTGCCCAAAGTCACCTTCCCCTGCAACATGTCAGTTCTTATCCCACTCGGACTGTAAGCTCTGTGGGGCAGATATTGGGTCTTTATTCCCCTGTACGGCACACCACAAAGCTATGCCACTGTATTCGGATGGGAACTAGAGTCCCAGGGCCCTGAGAGCACAGGTGGAATATCCAGGGGATAAATATCAGAAACGATGGGAACCTTCAGATATAGACGTTTAATTGTAACATGCCAGGGTGGCTCCAGAGGTGAGGACAGTCACAGGGACTCCCAGCCACAGACGCAGTCTCCACTCTGCTCGCCTGGGAAACTGGTGCCGATGGAACATGAGAATCCTGGTGCAAGAGCCAGCTGCAGGAATGGGACTCAGTCATCTTTTGGCACCTTGTGGGGGGAGGGACCAGGCGATGCTCAGTGATACTTACCAGATACTCTTTTGTAGCAGAGAAGAGCAATCCAGCTAATGGTCCAGGCAGGCATTACTGATTAGGGCCATCAGCAGGGCCGGCTCCAGGCACCAGCTTCTCAAGCAGGTGCTTGGGGCGGCCGCTCCGGAGAGGGGCGGCATGTCCAGGTATTCGGCGGCAATTCGGCGGACGGTCCCTCACTCCGCCTGGGAGCGAAGGACCTCCCGTCGAATTACCGCCGCAGATCGCGATCGCGGCTTTTTTGTTTTGTTTTGGCTGCTTGGAGCCGGCCCTGGCCATCAGCATGAGGCTGTAGGACGGGAACAGCAGGTTTCGGTCTCTGAGTGACCAACTCTTCCTGATGTTAGTTAAGTTGCACGTTACCCCACGAGCAGTCCCAACGAAATCACTGGGACCATTCCAGAGCAAGGCAGTCTTCAGTATGCGCATCTGGCACTTCAGTCAGTGACTGCCTGACTTCTCTGAAATTACAACTTCACTGAAAACATCTGCCCACCCATACAGGCTACAAACCACAGGGCTCAAGTGGGACTCCAGTGATGCACAGGCCTCGTGCGCACCACCTGCCTGGGGCTGAAATGCACCTATAAGAGCAAAATACCAGCAACATTCACAACCTGCATGTTATATCATGTAACCCATTCTCCAATAAGATCCGAAGCAGCCGCTCTGCATCAAATCTAGCTGCAAAACCAGCCTCGTTTGGGAATAAATCCTACAAAATGTCCATTATCAGACAATCAGAATGAATCTCAGGTATAGTAGAAACATTCAGATATGAAGATCAAGTAAACATCAGTTTGTTCATCTTGTAGTTTAAAAAGAATTAACACACTTTCAGAACTCTAAAGAATTGCTGATGTTATTTCTGAATTCTTGACAGCCAGGACGATGTCAAAATATTCAAGGTCAAGAGACCAGCATGGTTCTAGGCAATCTGTACCTCTTAAAACAGTGACAAATATGTTATTTAATTTTAATGAGCTTTTTTGCATCTCAAATCTAATTACAGCATTATCAAGTACTGCTTTGAACTGCAGGTGGCTTCTCATTACTTGTGCTAAGCCTGCCACAAGCATTTTTCGTGAATACTAATAACTGCTTAATTTTACTATAATTATTTTAAAACTCTCATACACAGAATATGCTACATTCAAAATCTTTAAGGGGTTAATAATGTTGCAATGTTGTTTAATTAACACAAATAAAAACTATATTTGGCCACCTGGCCCCTCCATTTTGACTGGCAAAACACCGAAAAAAAACCTGTTAGGGCACAACACAGAATCATGTATTCCAAGGCCAGAAGGAACAATTGTGATCAACTCGTCTGACCTCCTGTATAGCACGGCCAGAGAACTTCCCCAAAACAATCCCTAGAGCAGAGCTTTTAGCAAAACATCCAATCCTGATTTAAAAATTGTCAGTGATGGAGAATCCACCATGACACTTTGTAAGTTGTTCCCCTGGTTAATTACCTGGTTAAAAATTTACACTATATTTCCAGTCTGAATTTGTTCCAGGCGTTGCTTCAAGCCAACATGCTTCAAGGAGACATTTAAGAAATCTATTTTGTTGTTAGCTTATGCACTACTTCTAATGACCAAAGTTTTGCCGAAGTTCATAGAGAACAGTGCAGTTAACAGATTTTCTGGGTGACAGATGCACTGTCATGGGACAGCAGTTTAAGATTCCTGTGCAATACTCATAATTCTGGGGTGCAAACAGGTCAGTGCGCAGACGGTGAGCAGCAGGAGAAAGGTACAAAGGTAGAGCAATCTGATGAATGTCCAGATGTGTGTCCTGTGTGCCATGGGACTCTGTGCCCTTCAGGTACTGAAACTTTTGGGAATATTTTGAAATTGAAAATCTAATTGGCTGGCTCCCTGCAGACAGATGCATGCATTGTGGGAGCCTTGCACTTTGCTTTTATTTTGCAAACTGCAAGGATAAGATGGTCTCTCTGGTAACTCAGTTTTTAGGAGGGGGAGAGGGAGCGGTAAAGGTGGCAAGTGTTGCATGAAAGAATTATCGCATCTCTACGCACACACCTTCTATTTCATTATGACCTAAGTGGATTATCTCCAAACACAGAGGTATACTTTTTTTGAGTTATGCTCACATAAATTAGCATGCTGCCCACAATCAGGTTGCTCTGAGGGGAAGTCTGGAACAATATATTGGGATATGCACAGAACTTCGCCTCTTCAAGAGCAGACAGCAGGGCTGATTTCAGGGGCAGTATTTTTCTCCATGTGAACAGTCCCAATATTTACAGCATCGCTTATTTCCTGAAGAAGTGCCCGAGTCCTACTAATAACAAACCTTACAAAGTCAAAGCCAATATGACAGCAGAGGAGCACGGTGTGCTTTGGGGTTGCATATGCAAGGAGATCACTTGCTCTTTTCTGGCTATGTCTACACTACCACATATGTCGGTATAACTTATGCTCCTCCAGGGTGTGAGAAAAAACACCCCCCCGTCCAAGCAATGTATGTTACACTGACCTAAGTGCTGGTGTGGACAGCGCTCCATCAGGAGAGCTTCTCCCACTACCAGAGCTATCGCTGCTTGTTTGGGGTGGATTAATTAAGTCCACGCAAGAGCTCTCTCCCTTCAGCTTAGAGCAGCTATACTACAGCGCTCACATCAGTACAGCTGTAAGCTCTCTAGTGTAGCCACAGCCTCTGTATGATTGCGAGATGGCACCTAGGATCCTGTGTTATAATAAAGCTACTTTGCCTTCCATCCAAGTCCAACACAGAATTATAGAAAGGCAGGGCTGGAAGGGCCCTCGAGAGGTCATCAAGTCCAGCCATCTGCGCTGTGGCAGGAGCGAGTAAACCCAGACCATCCCTGACAGGTGTTTGTCCAACCTGGTCTTAAAAACCTCCAATGATGGGGATTCCACAACCTCCCTTGGAGCCTGTTCCAGTACTTCTCTACCCTTATCATTAGAAATTATTCTCCTAATATCTAACCTAAATCTCCCTAGCTGCAGATTAAGCTGATGACTTCTTGTCCTACATGCTTTACCAAAGTCATTTTAGCTTCATATTATACTGACCTCACAACTATCATCTCCCAGTTTTAATACTAAGGGACTGAGGTTAAATCACTTGCCCAAGGTGACACAGGTAGTCTGAGGAAATCTGCCACTTTTTTGCTTCAGACTGATCTGCCAGGCCCCAATCTGCTACCAGATTCTGAGCCCCTCCCACATGCTTAGTGGCACTACTTGATTCAGCAAAACTCTGGGTGGTGCAAGGCACTGCCAGACATGAGGAAGAGGAGAATCAGTGTCTGGCCTTCTATACAGAAAACGCAAATAAAAGTTATTTGATTTGCTATTGTAACTTCTAATAGCATATACAATAAAATACATTTTGAAATTAAAAATCCAAATGTTTTGTTCTCGGGAGGTCAAAATATTTTTTTTCAAAATGGAATTTGGTCAAAATAGACATTGTGACAAATCAACATTTTCTGACTGAAAAACACTGTCAGTTTTTTTTTTTCTTAAACTAGCACCAGGTGTTTGATTTCTTCACTCCACAAAGTGTAAACGATGCTGGGATTACTGTTAAAATTGCTTTTGTTTAGACTGTTGTCGGGAGGCTGCCCAGAATGAAATGTTGTCTTCATATTGGAAAACTTCTATCTTCTTTTAAGCTGTTTTGTGAACAAGAACTCTATGCAAATAGTAATGAGGCCCTAGCACTAACTTTACCTCTTTACAGCATGAAAATGCAGAGAAATGGATTTCTAAAAAAATTCAATCACCAGCCATTATGGGCCCAATCCTGTGCACTCTTATGCATGTGAGTAGCTTGCTGCAGGACTTTAGTAGAGCTTCTCAAAGCATTTGTATCAGTTTTTAACAATTTTATGAAAACTTCAAATTACCGTCATTTAATTTAGTCATGAAATATTGCTTTTAAAATCTAATCAGAGTTTAAAATGTAGCATAACCAATTAACTATAAACTGCTCTTTTTAATTAAAAATAAATATGAAGCATTTAAAACTCACATTTCTAGAGCTTTATTACTTTCCCTTTCACCTTAGCTTCTGGCGATTAAACTAAACCATTGCCCACTTCAGAGTTTGCATCAGCATAAATCCACTTTATATCTATATATCTATATCTCCCTCTGCATCAATAGTGACTTTGTGATTAGAGTTTGGCTTCCCTCAAAGAGAAGATTACAGTGAAGTGGGAAAGGATCCCTGATGCTTGTCAAATGGATGCTCTGGTGCCAGTTGTCCCACAACAAAAGCGAGAAAGTTAATGGCCCAACACTGAGCCCTTTGTTTTTATAAGAGAACAAGTGGTTTATGACAAAGAACAAAGTTTCTTTTTTATGAGGCTATTCTTGGTGCTCCTTCACCAAGCCCATTAAGTCTAGTTATCTCTTACAAAACACGGCCACACAGGTACCATTTCCACAGACAAGTTCATTTAAGAGAATTTATGGCCTAATTGTGCAGCTGTTGCCTTCCCAGTCAGTTCTAAGAGATTGTTACACAAGCACTGTCATAATTTAGTCATGTTTTCATTTCACGACTATACTGTAATTACTGTGAACAGCAAACAGTAAACAAAAAAGTAAATATGACACAGCCGAAGATGGTGCTAACAAATAATGAATCAAACAATTGTCGGGAACAAGTGCATTCATCAGAAGTTCTGCCTGTTAGTACAGTAAAGTCGCAGCACGACAATGGGAAACTTCAGCCCCCTGCCAGGGGCTGTGGCTACTAATTACATTTGCCCCCTGAAATATCTGATTCGGGGGAATGACATTTCCTTCCCAAACTCTAGGTCTGCATAGATGGAACACGAGGCACTGCTCAACCCTCCCCATCCCTCTGTACGGGGTAGATTTCAGCCCTGGTGAAGGGGATACAGGCACATTCAGGTGATAACTGCACAGTCTGTGTGACCCATACTGTGCCCTGGTCTACACTATGAGTTTAGGTCGACTTTAGCAGGGTTAAATCGAATTAAGCCTGGACACGTCCACACGATGAAGCCCGTTCTTTCGACTTAAAGGGCCCTTTAAACCGGTTTCATTACTCCACCTCCGACGAGGGGATTAGCGCTAAAATTGGCCTTTGCGGGTCGGATTTGGGGTAGTGTGGATGGAATTCGACGTTATTGGCCTCCGGGAGCTATCCCACAGTGCTTCATTGTGACCGCTCTGTGAGCACTCTCAACTCAGATGCACTGACCAGGTAGACAGGAAAAGCCCCACGAACTTTTGAATTTCATTTTCTGTTTGCCCAGCATAGATTCATAGATTCATAGATTCTAGGACTGGAAGGGACCTCGAGAGGTCATCGAGTCCAGTCCCCTGCCCGCATGGCAGGACCAAATATTGTCTAGACCATCCCTGATAGACATTTATCTAACCTACTCTTAAATATCTCCAGAGATGGAGATTCCACAACCTCCCTAGGCAATTTATTCCAGTGTTTAACCACCCTGACAGTTAGGAACTTTTTCCTAATGTCCAACCTAGACCTCCCTTGCTGCAGTTTAAACCCATTACTTCTGGTTCTATCCTTAGAGGCTAAGGTGAACAAGTTTTCTCCCTCCTCCTTATGACACCCTTTTAAATACCTGAAAACTGCTATCATGTCCCCTCTCAGTCTTCTCTTTTCCAAACTAAACAAACCCAATTCTTTCAGCCTTCCTTCATAGGTCATGTTCTCAAGACCTTTAATCATTCTTGTTGCTCTTCTCTGGACCCTTTCCAATTTCTCCACATCTTTTTTAAAATGCAGTGCCCAGAACTGGACACAATACTCCAGCTGAGGCCTAACCAGAGCAGAGTAGAGCGGAAGAATGACTTCTCGTGTCTTGCTCACAACACACCTGTTAATACATCCCAGAATCAGGTTTGCTTTTTTTGCAACAGCATCACACTGTTGACTCATATTTAGCTTGTGGTCCACTATAACCCCTAGATCCCTTTCTGCCGTACTCCTTCCTAGACAGTCTCTTCCCATTCTGTATGTGTGAAACTGATTTTTCCTTCCTAAGTGGAGCACTTTGCATTTGTCTTTGTTAAACTTCATCCTGTTTACCTCAGCCCATTTCTCCAATTTGTCCAGATCATTTTGAATTATGACCCTGTCCTCCAAAGCAGTTGCAATCCCTCCCAGTTTGGTATCATCCGCAAACTTAATAAGCGTACTTTCTATGCTACAGCCCTTGTGTAACCAACAGCCCTCCTCCCCATGTCCCATTGCCTCCTCACCCAGACGCCCAAGAACATGGTGGGGGGCATCCGGCCACCCAGTCACTCCACCCCAGATGATTGCCCGAGCATCGGAAGGCTGGCCTTCAATAAGTGTTAAAGTTTTAAAGTTTTAAACTGCAGTGTGTCCTTTTCCTTCCCTCCTCCCCCACCCCTCTCGGGCTACCTTGGCAATTATCCCCCTAGTTGTGTGATGAATTAATAAAGAATGCATGAATGTGAAGTAACAATGACTTTATTGCCTCTGCAAGCGGTGCTCGAAGGGGGGAGGGGAGGGTGGGGTGGTTGGTTTACAGGGAAGTAGAGTGAACCGGGTGGGGGGGGGCGGAGGGTTCATCAAGGAGAAACAAACAGAAGTTTCACACCGTAGCCTGGCCAGTCACAAAACTCGTTTTCAAAGCTTCTCTGATGCGCACCGCGCCCTGCTGTACTCTTCTAACCGCCCTGGTGTCTGGCTGCGCGTAATCAGCTGACAGGCGATTTGCCTCAACCTCCCACCCCGCCATAAATGTCTCCCCCTTACTCTCACAGATATTGTGGAGTGCAAAGCAAGCAGCAATAACAATGGGGATATTCTTTTCGCTGAGGTCTGAGCGAGTCAGTAAGCTGCGCCAGCATGCTTTTAAACGTCCAAATGCACATTCCACCACCGTTCGCCACTTGCTCAGCCTGTATTTGAACAGGTCCTGACTCCTGTCCAGGCTGCCTGTGTATGGCTTCATGAGCCATGGCATTAAGGGGTAGGCTGGGTCCCCAAGGATCACGATAGGCATTTCAACATCCCCAACGGTTATTTTCTGGTCCGGGAAGAAAGTCCCTTCCTCCAGCTTTCGAAACAGACCAGAGTGCCTGAAGACACGAGCATCATGTACCTTTCCCGGCCATCCCACGTTGATGTTGGTGAAACGTCCCTTGTGATCCACCAGGGTTTGCAGCAGCATTGAAAAGTACCCCTTGCGGTTTATGTACTTGGTGGCTTGGTGCTCCGGTGCCAAGATAGGGATATGGGTTCCGTCTATCGCCCCACCACAGTTTGGGAATCCCATTGCAGCAAAGCCATCCACTATGGCCTGCACGTTTCCCAGAGTCACTACCCTTGATATCAGTAGGTCTTTGATTGCCCTGGCAACTTGGATCACAGCAGCCCCCACAGTAGATTCGCCCACTCCGAACTGATTCCCGACTGACTGGTAGCTGTCTGGCGCTGTGAGCTTCCACAGGGCTATCGCCACTCGCTTCCCAACTGTGAGGGCTGCTCTCATCCTGGTATTCTGGTGCTTCAGGGCAGGGGAAAGCAAGTCACAAAGTTCCATGAAAGTGCCCTTACGCATGCGAAAGTTTCGCAGCCACTGGGAATCGTCCCAGACCTGCAACACGATGTGGTCCCACTAGTCAGTGCTTGTTTCCCGGGCCCAGAATCGGCATTCCACAGCATGAACCTGCCCCAGTGACACCATGATTTGCACATTGCTGGGGCCCAAATCTTGTGTGAGGGCTGTGTCCATGTCAATTTCTTCATCACTCTCGTCGCCGCGCTGCAATCGCCTCATCGGCTGGTCCTGGTTTTGCTTTGGCATGTCCTGGCTCTGCATATACTCCAGGACAATGCGCGTGGTGTTCATACTGTTCATAATTGCCGCGGTGATCTGAGTGGGCTCCATGATCCCAGTGCTATGGCGTCTGGTCTGAAAAAAGGCGTGAAACTGACGGAGGGAGGGAGGGGCAACTGACGACATGGCGTACAGGTACAGGGAATTAAAATCAACAAAGGTGGCTGTGCATCAGGGAGAAACACAAACAACTGTCACACAGAATGGCCCCCCCAAAGATTGAACTCAAAACCCTGGGTTTAGCAGGCCGTTGATTTCACGGAGGGAGGGGGAAGCAAATGAATACATCTATTTTTTAGATCTTAAGCTGGCAGCAGACGGTGCAGCATGACTGATAGCCCTCGGCATCTTCTGGGTGCTTGGCAGAAGATACTGTACTACGACTGCTAGCCATCATCGTCAAGATGGTTCAATAGGACTGCCGGCAGGACTGAGTCTCCAGGAGACAAAGCATGTCTGCCCAGGTGCCTCTGATTGAACTGGAATACGACGATGACGGATATCAATCTTAATACACCATCTACTGCCAAAAGGCCAGGGGCTGCTGCTGTGTAGCAATGCAGCCCCACATCTGCCAGCACCCAGATCACCGATGACGGCTACCAGTCATACTGCACCGTCTACTGCCAAAAGGCAATTAGCTGCTGCTGTGTAGCAATGCAGTACCACGTCTGCCGGCACCCAGAGGACATATGGTGACGGTGAGCTGAGCGGACTCCATGCTTGGCGTGGTATGTTGTCTGCACAGGTAACCCAGGTAAAAAGGCGCGAATCGATTGTCTGCCATTGCTCTGATGGAGGGGGAGGGGCCTGATGGCATGTACCCAGACCCCCCGCAACACTGTTTTGCATCATCAGGCATTGGGATCTCAACCCAGAATTCCAATGGGCAGCGGAGACGGTGGGAACTGTGGGATAGCTACCCACAGTGCAACGCTCTGGAAGTTGACGCTAGCCTTGGTACTGTGGACGCGGTCCGCCAGCTTCATGCACTTAGAGCATTTTATGTGGGAACTGTATAAAACCGATATCTATAAAAACGGCTTCTATAAATTCGACCTAATTTCGTAGTGTAGACATACCCTGTGTCTTTTAGAAGAATGGGTTATGGGAGAGTGGCTGTCCCAAGGGAACAGAGCACTTTGCCCGTAGCTCACCAGAGCTAATGCAGCTCGGAGAGTAGCACGCACAAGTTGTTCCTAGCTGATGGCTGCAAGGCCAATGTGAAATCAGTTGGTGGATCTCAGTCCAGTTCCTATTGGACTTGTGTACACAGCACAAAGCGGCCATCATCACTGGCTCCTGTTGACAATCTGAGGAGAAGCCAAGAGCTGAATGGATCACAGAAACTGAACAGGCCTGTCCCTGGAGCAACTACCCCTCCAGGTCAGCATTCAGGCACGTAGGCCAGGCAGGGCAAGCAAGTTTGCATTTGTGCTGCCTACGCTCTGCCTGTCCTGGAGCTGAAAGGAAGCGCTCATCAGCCTAGCACCTTCCTCTAGCAGCAAAGCCACTGACGCATTTCCAAAGCAACACCAAACCGCACCGATATGAATTTGCTCTGTTTAAAATCTCAGATGTTGTTTTCTCGCAAGAGTAGAGGGACCTGGGTGCTTTGGGGTTTTTTTATACTAGCCATTGAGATAAAATAATGTGGCATCTTGACAGAGTATCTCTGGAAGAGGAAACAGCCAAATCACTATTGCAACAGCTTTCAATTACAGCAAATCAGACACACTGCGCAGACTCTGGTCTTTGGGGGCAGTTTTCACAGGGAGCAGCCTCCATTTCTGGGGAGGTGGGGAGGCAATCCATGCCTGTGGTGTGGCACAGAGCAGAGTGTTTCAATTTGGCTGTGACTGACACAGTTATTAGAGATCCAGGTTCTTCCACTTGTACCCCCAATGTCTTTTGTGGATGCAAAAAACAATCAAACCTGGACTGCATGTATGAATGCCTGCTGAAAGGTCCGCTGGGTCTGAGCCCCTGGAAATGTCGTTTTTATCACGGAATGATGGAAATGTAGGGCTGGAAGTGGCCTCAAGAAGTCACGAAGACCAGCCCCCTGCACTGTGGCAGGACCAAGTAAACCTAGACCATCCCCAATAGGTGTTTGTCCAAAAAACCTCTGGTGATGGGGATTCTACAACCTCCCTTGGAAGCCTGTTCCAGAAGTTAACCAGCCTTATCTCACTGTGGCTACCCACTCTTCTACAGAAGCCTCGAATCCACAGCAGGGCCTCCCTCCTCTTTCACAGACTTTCCAAAGACCTTCATTCAAGCAGAACTTTCAATCCTAATTGTTTCATTATAGTTTTATCTGGGCTCCTTCCCACCTCCAGCTAAAACCTGTCATCTCAATGGAATGTTTCATGGCTCCTTAGGTGCTGTGGTTTCTAAGCTATTCTATTCTCTAGTGGCTATGTATATTCTGCAATTCCCCCTTGTAGCTCCAGTCCAGTAAGCACAGTTCAAGCATGATGCACATACACCATACACACCTGCAGGCACTGGTTGTTCTGAACCTCAAATTAATATTCATATCCAATTGGGCTGGAGCTCAGAGGACGAATCCAGAAGAGCTACATTTTATCAGGGCAAACTACGGGACAGTGATAAACACCCCTCCCCTCTACCAAGTCTCCCTGTGCTCAGGAGTTGCAGAAAATCTTTAGACTCGACTTTGCATGACGACTTTCCATTACTGAACTGCTGGAAATATTTCCCCAATTGCAACCTGCTGGTACATTTCCCATGGGAACCTTCCCAAGGGCAGCCATTTTGGAATTACATTAAAACCACAATACACCTACATTTCACAAATAGATTCTTTGATGCTGACTAATAAGAATTGCTTGCTGCTAACCATCTCCTCACCTATCAAACATACTACCCTGGGGCAGGGCACATGCAGAAGTAGTACAACAGGAGGAATGTGTAATTCTCTGTGACAAGATATTGACCCGTGTGTCTGTCTTTGAGTGGAAGTTAATTTTGCTTGTCTGTTTACTGTCTTTACATGTATGTATCAGTTGTTGTACTTTGTCAGTTGTAGTGAAGCTCATTATAGGTTGTTTCTGTTCACAGTCTACGGCTGTAATATTGGGACATAATAGAATGTTCCCTTGGTATTCGGGAATGACTCAGTACAACACCATCAAGACCCCGTTGTTATAGGACAGAATCACACCTGCAGCTATTCCCCAGTTACTGGAAAGGTACATATTAGTCATTTTAAAATTGTAATATTTTACTAAAAATAAAGCCCCTCTGGTATCTCCCAAGAAGAGAGAAACCTCCCTTTTCCAACAGCCCGTCCCCCCACCTGCTCCAACTTCAGGGCAAAGAGGAAAGCCTGTCTAGGGGAAAGTTGCTATTACTGCATCACAGGGGGGCTCCGGGGCCCCAACAAAGTGGAAGCCTGTCACAGATTCAGTCAGTTTGCGCACCTCCCTCCCCCCCAACCCCCGCTGCCCACCAGACTGTTGGGAGTGGACCCAAACCTCTGGATCCCAGGTGACCGTCTGTTTTCAGCAAGGGAGGCAGGATCGCCAGCCTCCTGCATCTCCTACATGGTGGCTTGCTTCTCCCTCAGTCTCTTCCCCACTTTCCATTTCCGTCCTTGGCTAGTCTGACCCCGTCCTTCTTCCTACCCACACTTCCTGTGTTTGTGCCCCAAGTTCCCTTGTGTGATGTTGAGTCTTTTTATATATCCCCACCAACGCTTGGCTTTCTTCGCTGGGTGTTTTGATGGCTTTCCACTGCTCTCCTTTCACCCCCTCTTTCCAGACAGAAGAGGAAGTAACTTTTCCTAGCTTGAGCAGCCCCCCCTTAGTAGACCTATTGTCCATTCCCAGCACCACATTTAACTTTCATATTCCCCGTCGTGCCTGGTCTGGGGAAGACACGACACGGTCGTGCCGGCTCATGGTAGATACACATTCAGAGGCTTTCCATTATACAGCAATTTCATGATACAATCTCACATCATCAACCAGAATTCACGAGTTGTACAGACAGAGCTCCAAAATCATCACAGGGCCCTGCTGTGCCAGGCACTTTGAAGACTATAGTAAAAGGTCATCTCTGCTTCAAGACCTTACAGTCTTAGCTGAAGAAAAGATAGAGCAGGTGGGTGAAGGGAAAAAAATGGGAGTGAGGGAACAGTAATACAAGCATGTTGTTTCATAGACAAAAAACAAACGCCTTTCTTTCTCAATGAAAGGTTTCAGAGTAGCAGCCGTGTTAGTCTGTATCCGCAAAAAGAAGAACAGGAGGACTTGTGGCACCTTAGAGACTAACAAATTTAAATTTGTTAGTCTCTAAGGTGCCACAAGTCCTCCTGTTCTTCTTTTTTCTTTCTCAGGTGCAGACACCTTATCTTCCTCCCCCAGACTTGTCCAATTTTTGTATTATTATTATTTTAAATTTTCAGGCATCTCCCTTGCACTAGTCACCCTAGTATCAGAGCGCCTATCCCATACGAATGGACTTCTCCTCATCTCCCTTCTGGATGGTAAGTGAGCGTTTATAGCCTGTCTCAGAGCCTTCACTGGTGGGATCTGAATTTCTGTCTGACAAATGTAACAAAAGTATTGTCTGGTTTACTTAAAAGAAGCTAAAACGTAACGTTTGTTCAGCAGTTACCACAGTCTAGTGCACAACGCTGTGCTGCAAGGGGAGATGGATGCTGACAGGAAAGGAGCACTTTTCAGTTCATATGCAAGTTTTGTAGAGTCTAATGATTGAAAAAAGGAATAAATTAAACAAAACAAATCAGATTATATTGTTTCAATGTTTCTAAGATGGTTTGCCTCTCCTTGGCTCTGACAATACAGTAGCCTATGAAGAGCTCTCACCTAGGAAAGAAAAGAAGAATATCCTTTCAGAACATGCAGATCAAAAAGTATCAGCATCTAAACATAGTCAGAGTGCAGTTGTTTAAAGTCATCCACAACTCTGAACAATGGTGGTAACCATGCAAAACAGAGCACAACAAAAAAAGTACATAATGGTGTTTTATCCAATCCCGTTACTGAGATTCCTCCAATCATTCCTCTGGGCCCACAAGTAGCCAGCTGTCCCTGCTGACAAGGACACACAACTAGAGACACAAAAATCAGAGGATAAACATCCCCAACAATTGAATTTTTAAGTACATGCATTCTTATTAAAATTATATGTTTTGAAAAGGGCCATGTGTGAATTACTGTAAGCTCCAGACAGCAGCAGTGAATTATGCAACAACCTGCATACGATATGTGCACTAGCTTTACTGTCAATGAAAAACAGCATTTGTCCCTCCGCAATTTCCACAGACAAGATACTTCTGCTATCTAGGAGTTACAGAGTCTTATCAATCCCTTCACATTACCAGTCCCCAACACAGTCATTCATAGCCATGAGCTTCCCACAGGAAAATAACTCCTGTCCCCAAAAGGTTAAAAAAGTATCAGCATAGCAGCGGGTCTTGATAGTCCTTTTGCCTAGGACTTCCACCACCCAACAGCAGCAGCAATAGCAGGAAATCCGCACTCAATATTATTTAGGGTTGGCTAAATAGAGATGGTAGTAGAACTAATTTTTGATAGCACTCTCTGCAGGGGCTTGTCTACGCTGGAAAAGTTGCACTGGTTTCACACAATTGATCTAACTAAACTGGTGCAAATCCCTAATGTACATGCATTTAGCTGATTTAACCCTCACTTACATTGATTTAGGTTAATTTGGATTTACATTAAGATAACCTGATATAAACAGGGTCCAACTGGTTTAAGTGCATATAGTTTGGGAGTTTGCACCTGTTTAACTAAAGCAGTTTAGTTGAATAGGTTAAAGTTGAACAGGTTAAAATTTTCTAAAGTAAATCAGCCCTAAGACAGGCCAGTTTACCATCACTTAAAACCATGTGTTGCCTAGTGCAGGATTGCACCGTTTGTGCCACTGCTGTGGATTTCTGAGTAGGATGAACAGCACCGTATGTGGAGATGTCGGCTTTCCAGGTGCTGGAAGAGTCAGTGTGATACACGGTTGCTTGATTCTGGGTGTTCAGCCCATATCCAAGCACCCACCATCTCTCTCCCTGCTGGTTAGAAAAAATAATGAGACTGAGTGCGCCCGCAGGTCAGGCTTTCCCAGATCCCTCTGTTTTTAAGGATATCTTGATCAGATTTTCTAGGTGCTTTTCCAGGGTCTATTTCAAAGGACAGAATGAAATCCTGGCTCCATTTCAGTCAAAGGAACTTCCGCCAGTGACTTCAGCAGGTCTAGGATTTCACCCAGAAGCTCGCGAGGTTGCTGAAGCTTGTCAGTTGTTCATAAGAGGGAATGAAAACAGACCAAGTGTCTGGGAGCTGGGGAACAAGGGCTCTGACTGGGCAAGTCTGATCTCTGGTGAGAAGCAGAACCATTTCCCACAACTGGCGTATACAGCACCCCCCCACAGTGAGCTCTGAAATGCCCCAGTTGACTAGTCAGAACAAACATAACAGCAGCCAGACTGGGTCAAACCAATGGTCCATCTTGCCCAGTATCCGATCTTCAACCTTGGCTAGTACCAGCACTTCAGGGAGAAGTGAATAGAACAGGGCAGTCAGAGTGATCCACCCCCATTTTCCCCTCCCGATTTCTGGCAGTCAGAGGTTTAGGGTTCCCCAGAGAATGGGGTTGTGTTCTTGACCATCTTGGCTAATAGCCATCGACAGATGAATCCTCCATGAACTCAACTAGTTCTTTTTTAAACTCAGTTATACTTTTGGCTTTCACAACATCCCCTGGCAATGAGTTCCACAGGTTAATTGTGTGAGGAAGTACTACTTCATGATTGTATTAAACCTGCTGTCAATTAATTTCACCAGGAGATCCCTGGTTTTTGTATTGTGGGAAAGGGTAAATAATACTCTGTTCACTTTTTCCACAATAGTCATGATTTTATAGACCTCTATCATATCCTCCATCGTTTCTTCTCTACACTTAATTATTTTAGTCTCTCCTCAGATGGAAACCATTCCATACCTTTAATCACCTTTGTTGACATTCTCTGAACTTTTTTCCAGTCCCACTATATCCTTTTCAAGATTGGGTGACCAGAACTGGACACAGTATTCAAGGTGTGGGGGCACCATGGATTTTGTATATAGTGGCATTATATTATTTTATGTTTTATTATTTATCCCTTTCCTAATAGTTTCTAACATTCTGTTAGCCTTTTTGATAACTGCTGAGCATTGCGCTGATTCCAAGATCTTTCTTCCCACCCTTTGTTTCCAATCTTTTAACCAGTCACTGATCTGTGAGAGGATCTTCTCTCTTATCCCATGACTACTTAGTTTCATTAAGAGCCTTTGGTGAGGGACCTTGTCAAAGGCTTTCTGAAAATCCACATACACTATATCCACTGGATCACCCTTATGCACATGCTTGTTGACACCCTTCAAGAATTTTAATAGATTAGCGAGGCATGATTTCCCTTTTCAAAGGCCACGTTAACTCTTCCTCAACACATCGTGTTCATCTACGTATCTGATAATTCCATTCTTTACTATAGTTTCTACTAGTTTGTCCAGTACTGAAGTTAGAGTCACCAGCCTGTAACTCCAGGATTACCTCTGGAGTCCTTTTACATTAGCTACCTTCCATTCATCTGGTCCACAGGCTTGTTCCAGCGATGTGTTACATACCACAGTTAGCAGTTCTCCAATTTCACAGTTGTTGCAACACACTTCAAATACAGCATTTGTTTTGGCTGCCTGGCCCCTGCATTGCTCGGCTGAGCGCCTCCCCAGCAGTCAGTGAGAGAGGGCTGTAGTACTTTAAACAAGACAGAGAAGTGGATGGATGTCAAATGAACTTGCCTGGGCTCAAACAATGCAAGGTTCAAATACCTTCTGGCTTTGGAAAGCAAAGCAGTTTCTTTTATGGAGCTAGTTGGCAAAACCAGTTCTATTATCCTCTCAAGAGCTGGCTAATAGGCTGCAAGAGCCATCATTGCTTCAAGACAAATTAATGGCCTTGCAAAACTGTTTAAAATTTATTTGGCTTCTGCACTGGCACATCACAAATTAGAAGAGGTACTTCACTCTGAATAAGCACATCCACCAACTACCCTGCCCTGCTCCCTCCCCAAGCAGACCCTGCACACATGGCTGTATCAGTGCCTCAAGTTCTTTTTCAGGTCTTTTCATGGCTTCCCAGATGTTTCACCCTTTCCCTTTGTGTCACTTTTTCCAACTTAAAATTCTCTTTTCAGTTCTTGCCTGTTTCATCCTGAGCTGGCAGCAGCCACCAGGCAGGACTGGGGTCATTGGAGTGCAACGGTGCACTGCAGGCGTATGGATGGACACAGGAGCGATCAATGGCTCAGGACTGTGCAGTCATTGATCACTTGGAATACATTAATGCACCATCACACACTCTCTTTGGGTCTTCCCGTTTCTCATCGCCCCCATGACTTTGCAGAAATCAAGCACAAGTCAAAACAAGGACTGTGACATCAGCCTAACTATACTGCTTTCCTGCTAGGGAAAACTTGATTTTTAAAACTGATCCCTGGAAGCTCCTGAAACCACCATGATATGTATTGACCCTAGTGCAAGAAAGCAAGAAGATTTGCTGAGCTGAGGAAGGATAAAGACAAAAAGACTCCACTGAGCAGAAGGGAATGTGTCGTTGCCTCTTTGGCAGTATTCCTCCAGCGGTGCAACAGTGATTTTATTGTGCAATCCTGTATTTTAATAGTCAATTGAGGGGACTTAAAATTCAGCTTTGCACATTAAAATCTCTACTGCAGAAATACTAACAAGAGCCGCAGTCTTCAGAAAGCAGCACTCACTTAGATGGGAAGCAGTTTTATAGCGAACAGAGACACCGAAGTCACCTTTCTCACTCCCTTCAACAAGGCTGCCATCCCTCTCTCCTCTCGAGCATTGGGTCTCAGCACTTCCACTGCCGCTGTGAACGCCTGCTGGATGCAGCAAGGCACTTGAGTCTCAGCTATGGGAGAGAGCCCTAGGAACAAGCTCTCTCAGGCTCCGTGTTGTAAGATGGAGTCACCCATTATCGGAGAGAGGCAAATTCTGCAGTTACTAAACGTGTTTTGCTAAACGACTGATTGTAGGAGTTGACCTGCAGTATCTAAAGCTGGTCCGTTCCTCAGGCAAAGTGCCCGAGCTCCTGACACCAGGGTACACTGGATATTGTATTTGAGGAACAGGAGTTTCTTGGCAGTATATATTTTTAAATGGGATATTTTTAAATTTGCAAAAGTATTGCAAGGTTCTAAGTAGCATTTAAATTGTTGAATGGCAGAAGCCTTTCAAATATTCAGCACCCTATACAGGAAATCCTCTCTGCACTGTCAGCTCTGAGTTACCACACACTCCCCCGAGCGATCACACACAGTCACATGGGAATTCTTTGCCAATACTGAGATTAGCTGCTACTCTTGGTGTGGACACCAGTAGAGGTTTGCTTTTTAACAGCTAAACTGCAGATGAAATTTAAAACAAGTCAGTTCCACAGCTCCCCTCTCTTCTGGCTTGGATGACATGCATGCAGGAGCAAAGGGCTCTTCTTCACAGAACACGTATAATATAATAAATGTAACAATAAAAATATTGACAGGTTTCAGAGTAGCAGCCGTGTTAGTCTGTATTCGCAAAAAAGAACAGGAGTACTTGTGGCACCTTAGAGACTAACAAATTTATTAGAGCATAAGCTTTCGTGGACTACAGCCCACTTCTTCGGATGCATATGCTCCTGTTCTTTTTAATAAAAATATTCCTGCTCAAGTGTTCCATTATTACAGTAACTGTTCATGGAATGTTTTCCGTCCCCAAGCACCCTGAGCACAAATGCCTGTAAAACAGCCGCTGACAGAAACCAGCGATTCAGCCAGACTGGAGAATGTGCTACAAAGTTTCAAGGATGAAGCAGGGCAGGAGAGAAAGGAAGAGTTCAGGAGTGTTTTAATGCTCAGTACAGATCGCATGATACCCTCAGCCCTCTGGCACCAAGGGAAATCGCACAGCCTTCAACTTAACCATGATAAAGAACATTCCTATCAATCTAATATTGCCAAAAATGCAATAATAGCTAAAGGGGCTTTGCCAGCCTTGGGCTTGTCTCACCAACTGCACTTGTGTCCTAAGCAACAGTTTGATACTCCCTGACCACTTCTTCTATCCTCTTTCCATACAAGCACAATCACCTTTTATCCTAAGACTAGCGCAGTCCCCTTAATATTCTCCATGCAGAGGAACCCGCAGCACAGGACACAATGTATGCGGATGGAGCGCGCTCACAAAATGAGTGGGTATTAGAAAATGGATAAAAGCAAAATGGCATACGAGGGCCTTGTATCTTAATACAGAAATAGAGCTGTAAATGTCAATTGGCTACATCATGCAGGGATCCTTACCTGAGATGGCATAAATTATTACTTTCAGCTTCCTTTATAAAGCAATAAATGTCACATCTACAAATGTAACTTCCTGCCTAAAAACAGCAATTTTCTAATAGAGTCTCAATATTTCTGGGGGCACACAGGACAAACTGGATTTCTGGGAGTGAATGTCACTCACAACCAGTGGCTCGTGAAAGCCAGTCAAAAACTGGACCAGGTTCAAAATTTCTGCAGGTTTTTTTTAAACTTAAAATGTCTTTGCTGAAGTAAAGGTATTTTATTTAATATTGCCAGTTAAACTGTTCCTTTTAATTATACATGTTCTGCATTATAATTATGGCCCTACCAAATTCATGGCCATGAAAAACTCTCCACGGACCATGAAATCTGGTCTCCCACCGTGAAATCTGTATAGTATAGGGTAAAAGCACACAAAAGATCAGATTTCATGGGGGAGACCAGCGTTTCTCAAACTGGGGGTCCTGACCCAAACGGGAGCTGCAAGGGGGTCACAAGGTTATTTTAGGGGGGTCGTGATATTGCCAGGGCCGACTCCAAGCACCAGCGCAGGAAGCAGGTGCTTGGGGCGGCCAATAGAAAGGGGCGGCAAAAAAGCTGGAGCCTGCCCTGGATATTGCAACCCTTACTTCTGCACTGCCTTCAGTGGAAGCGGGAGAGTGGCGGCTGGTGGCTGGAGAGAGGCGGCTGGTGGCTGGAGGCCAACTCTGAAGGCAGCGCACCCCACCAGCAGCAGCACAGAAGTAAGGGTGGCAATACCATATCATGCCACCCTTACTTCTGCACTGCTGCCTTCAGAGCTGGGCGGCCGGAAAGCGGTAGCTGCTGACTGAGGGCCCAGTTCTGCAGGCAGCAGCGCAGAAGTAAGGGTGGCAATACCATACCATGCCATCCTTACTTCTACACTGCTGCTGGTGACGGCGCTGCCTTCAGAGCTGGGCTCCCAGCCAGCAGCCACTGCTCTACAGCTGCCGAGCTCTGAAGGCAGCGCCGCCACCAGCAGCAGCACAGAAGTCAGGGTTGCAGTACTGTAACCCCCTATCAATAACCTTGCGACCCCTTCACAACACCTTTCTGGGTCAGGACCCCTACAATTACAACACCGTGAAATTTCAGATTTAAATAGCTGAAATCATGAAGTTTACTATTTTAAAAATCCTATGACCGTGAAATTGACCTAAATGGACCGTGAATTTCGTAGGGCCCTAATTATAATATAAACAGAACTTTCCTACAGTCCTGCAGATTTCCCACTGGAGAATTTCCTATCATTTAGACTACGATGTGAACAATCAGTTTAGCATATTTAAATTAATAATAAATTTTAAAGATAAAATGGGTAACCGGATTAGTCATAGCGACCGGATTAGTCATAGCTATCTCTGAAATGACAGAAGTTTAGATGTGAACAATGTATCTTTGTTTAGCAGAAGCCCTCTTCTTGTGCTCTTTTGAAGAACGTCCTGTCTTTGACTGCATTATCTAAACAAAACTGTGTAGATAACCCAACAGGGATAGCAAGATAAACACATACATCATCAGAGGAACAACAGAACACACATGATGGATTTAGAGCTACAGGAATTCCTCTTTTCTTTCTCTGAAGTTTACCATATTCTCCTACCGTTGATTTCTCTGTCATGCCAGACCCTCTCCCTCGCGCGCACACACAAGGTGGATATGTAGATAGAAACACACAATTCTGTACCATATCGGTAGATAGTAGATACCCTTGATAGATTGGGTGTATACCATATTCACTGACAAACGCCATGTAGCTCTTCTTGGAGAGACCATTTGTTTCTATAAATAAGGGTAAAATCTTTGTTTTTCAAGCTGCAAATGGTAATTGTTATAAAGATTTAAAATAATCACTATTGTGAGGCATCTGTGTAGCTTTGGGAAGCAGTGTATTGAGAGGGGGATACATATGCAAAGGCAGCAGGGTCTGGTGGCCTGAGCACAGGAGTGGGATCCAGGATTTCTAAGGTCTAATCCCAGCACTGCTGCTAGTTTTCACCGGCAGCCTGGGTTAAGGAAGTAAAGTCCCTGTGTCCCTTCCCGTTTGCTCATGTTCTGCATTTGTTGCCTAGTCAGCCCCGTAGCTTTCCTCCTACTGGGGCAGTTTTTACAGACTGCTCAGGCCCAAGACATGGTCCAAGCAAGTTAGATGCCCAAGTCCCATTGAAATTCAGTGGGAACCAGGTGTACCTTTAACCTCCATTAACTCCTTGCCAATCCCGTCCCAAGGCTCCCGGGAAGGTGGAAGAAGCAACAGTCAGGGCTGTCACTGGGGATCTGGCAGACAAGACACCAGGCTTCAGCTCCCGTGCCAAGCTGGTTGCCACTCGCGAGAGTGAGAAGCCTTGATGCACATTCACGGTGCTGGGCTATTGATACTGAACGCCAAGTTGCAGAGCAAAGCCAGGCTCCCAGGCACAGTGCACACGTCAAGGCAACAGCCACGCACCTGTGGCTCTGAAGTCAGTCCCTTCCCCTCCACATGTGGCTGGGGATGGTGTTCGGCCCATTAGGAAGTGAGTAATTTCCAACAGCCTCTGCTAACTTGCTAGTTTGCCAGTAGGAAAGGTTAGGACAGGGGGTTGTTAATTACAGCAGTGGCCGCTCACAGAGCGGAGACAGGATCCCTGCCCTGAAGATCAGCTCTGGTAGCAGCTGGGCAGGCGGATGGAGGAACAGAGCGGCAGCACCAAGACAGATGGGCTATTCTGCAAAGGCGAGGGCAGCGGACGGGGGAGCAAAGGCTTTTAAAGTCATAAACAAGAGAAGAATGTTTTAATGGGCCAGTACCCCAGATGTCACAGAATGGGGGGGCCTTGTGGCGGGATTGGAAGGCTGTGGCCTCACAGACCAGTTTGGGGAGAACATTCACACAACGGGAACAGCATGGAAGAGGCACCCAGAGGGCTGTGGAAGAAGAGGATGGTCAGTCTGTTGCGGATGCGGGGGGAGGAGCGTGTGATAAGAATGGCTGAATTGGGACATTCAAGGCCTTTATCTTCCAAGAGCGTCCTCACCCCCAATCTCTCTCGCCCAGGCATCAGACACTGAAGTGCCACTCGCTGCCTTTGAAAGTAGCATGCAGGGAGCAAGACAGAGACAACAACATTTGGCCCTTAACTACCAGACCCAGCTGTCTCACCACCCCTCCATCTTCTCCAGCCAGTCCCATCCTGCCACTTTTCCCCTTGCATGCCTACCACAGCACCAGCTATTACTGCATACAAGTCACACTGCATTATTTCCCTGTTAGTGCCGGCTCCGGCACCCCACATCACCACTGCTGGGGACCCCGGCCCTACTTTGTAATTATCTCATTCCCCAATTCCCCACTGCCGGACTCTCCTCTCAGATGCCCACACTGGTGCTTCTCTCCCACCTGCAGGCCTCCATACGAGAGCCGTTCAGTTCTGGACCCCAGAATCTCTTCCTGAAGGGATTCAGAACCTACGTTTGCTCCTGTGTTATTGCCTCTTATTGTTTTTACTTGCAGATTACTCGCCCCCGGAGAGAGGATGAGGAACAAACCACATTTGACAGGTGTGGGCCACGTCACTTAGGCCCAGATTTAGGTGTTGCTGAGCATATTTTAAAAAAGTGATTTAGGCACATAGGAATGGAATTTAGGCTATTACGTGACTAAATCACTTTTAAAAATAAGACAGGCTCCTAAATCATGTAGGCATTGCAATGCTGGGCACAATTGTTAATACCTGTAAAACTCTGGGTTCTAATACTCAACTGGAAGGTGCTAGACTTTGGTCATGACAGCAGTATAAGAACCAATACAGACAGGAATAGGACAGAATAGTATGGACGCTGTGCTTGGCTATGTAAAAAACATATTGGGAAGCCTGGAGTGGCTCACCACCTGCTCCCATGGACAGATATTGCAGCCCAAGCCCAGAACTGTCTTAAGTCACCTGGGACAGGTGAAATCTCTACGCTACGCGGTTTCCTTTGTGAGCTGGGTTCTTTGTATGTCACATATTTTGTTGGCTCATCCCTGACAAGCTTCCAAGAATTGGTGTTTTTTAAAAGGAGGATTTTAAATGGAGGTTTCCAGCTCCACCGGGCAAATCATGAGGCAGAAAAAAAAAAATAGGCTCAAAACCATGAGAATTAAAACAAAACCAATCACACTTCTGGCAAACGCTAAGTAGCAAGTGACCCTCCCCTTCAGTGTGTGAGAAAATCCAATGTGAAATATACCCATATATCTCTCTCTCTCTCTCTCTCATACACACACCCCCACACCCCCACACACAAAACAGGCCAGGATGGGAGGAGACACACCCTAGAGCCATCCTTTGCCAATCCCAGACATCCCCTTGGAGTTGGGGTTGCCAACTTTCTAATCACACAAAACACTCTTTCCGTACCCCCTTCCCTGAGGCTCCACCCCTGCCCCAAGACCCTGCCCCCCACTCACTCCATCCCCCCACTTCCCTTTGTCGCTCACTCTCCCCCACAATCACTTGCTCATTTTCACCAGGCTGGGGCAGGGGGTTGAGGTACGCTCTGTGAAGGAGTTTGGGTGCAGGAGGAAGCTCGGGCAGGGGGTGGGGTGTGGGCTCTGGGAGGTAGTTTGGGTGCTGGAGGGGGCTCACAGCTGGGGCAGGAGGTTAGAGTGCAGCATGTGGGAGGGGATTTGGGGTGCAGGCTCCAGGCAGCACTTACCTCAGGTGGCTCCCAGAAGCATGACATGTCCCTCAACTCCGAGGCGTAGGTGTGCCAGGCAGCTCTGTGCGGTATGCACTGCCTCTGCCCGCAGGCGCCGCCCCCCCAGCTCTCATTGGCCATGGTTCCTGGCCAATGGGAGCTGCAGATCCGGCACTTGGAATGGGGGCAGCGCGCAGAATAGCCCTGGCTGTGCCTCAGCCTAGGAGGCGCTTCCAGGGAGCTGCGCAGAGCCAGGTAGGGAGCCTGCCAGCCCTGCTGCACCGCCAACTGGACTTTTAACGGCCTGGTCAGCAGTGCTGACTGGAGCCACCAGCGTCCCTTTTTCGACCGGGGGTTCCAGTCGAAAGCTGCACACCTGGCAACCGTAGCCTTGGACACAGTCTGCAAGCTCACTTCCCAACCCAACGAGCAGTGTCTCTAACTACCCTGAGCACTTTTCCTCCTCCTGTGCCAGCAGTCGAAGTGGGTGGGAAATGGAAAACACTAGCTGATAGTTTACAATTTTTTCCATGTCTCGAATCAGGCCAAAAAGTCAAAATCTCAAAAATATTTGTGAACCAAAAACCCCATTTTTTCCCTTTCAAGTCAACTGAAACATTCCATTTTCACTATGACCTTTTAAAAACCCTTTTCCCAGGCTAATTAGCTTACATTTAGAAACAAGAAGTCATTTCAAATCAGAAAAGACAATTTTTTCCTTTTGAAAATGTCAAAATAAAACCCAACAGATTTGAAACTTTTTTCAACTTTTTTTTTGAGTTGGGGAATTCGTTGAACCCGTCCCTGTGTCGTGAACAGTTTTGGTTTCCACAAATGGGCATTTTTCAGTGGAAAACATTAGTCAAAAAACTCCTTCCCAGCTCTAGCCATGGTCACATCTCGCCCAAGTGGGCAGCGGAGGTATCCCAGCTACACTCTTGCAAAGACATGCATCCCATGTACATTTCTGTGCCTTCATTTAAAGTGTTTTCTTGCTCCTATAATTTTTTTCCTTTTTCTTTTTTTATCTGGGTGTTTAGTAGCTGCTTGAGCAGCTTGCTCATTCCAGGAAATTGTTTGGGAGAGTCGTAACGGCTATTGAATTCAGTAACAGCAACAGAAGTACAATCACTGTCAGAAATGGGTCTAACCAGCTATTAAACAGCACATTGGATCTGATGCAATATAAAATGCATCCCCCATATCTTATGAAATCTGTTCAAAGTGGTTTTGAAAGTGAGAGAGAGACTGGATTCTTTCTAACGTGCTGTGTCAGAAACCTTGGCAAAGTTACCTGAACGCCTCCCTGACCTGAGCTGGTTACTAAGAATCAGCTGCCTACAGTGCATTCACAGGCTCCGCGTGTTCGACAGAACCACAAGACAGGGAGCCAGAACGGCCGCATCAGCGCTAAAGGCGCATATTTGCCAGGCTAACCTCTTCCTCAATGACTAAGTTCAAAGGACACGCAACTGCTCTGGAAAGATTCTTGTAGCTGCCGATACATTAGGGATAATTCATCAGTGGTTTAATTTCTTTTTAATGTTAAATTGAGATGTTTGATTTCCATTAACACATAACCGACACAGGCCATATAATAACTGCAAAATATATTACACATATAAAACATACTAAACTTGCACAGTATGGTATGTAGTTTTGTATTAAAACATAAAATGCTTAATAAAAATTAATGTGGGAGGAATGTGTAGCTATCTTCATTTGAAATTAGACATGAATGCCTTCTGCTGTAGTTCCTCTGATGAACCCGTAATGATGTGTTTCATCTTTTCTGACCTTGATACAATCTGTAATTCTGTTTATGAAATGTCTGCTCCTCTTTTAACAACTGTAACCAATTATTACCATATGATTGTTTAATTATATTTGCCTGCACTTCATAACTACTGCTGTTGGTGTTATCCTAACGTCATTGTGAGCCAAGATAAAAGGGGATATGCTACAGACCCGTTTATGCGCGAAACCGCTTAAAGCACGGTAGCACCATGCCTCTCAGTGCTACCTATTTTACACGCAAGACTTGTTAACATGTGGTACTTGACAATTGTCCAGCCCATCCTCCAGCTGAATCACTGGTATCAAGGGATGGAAAAATTTTAGTGCTATACCTCCCATTCAACACAACATCAAAAATTCAACCTTTAGACCAGGGCATTATTCAGAATTTTAAAAACAATTATCAACGGGAGCTGATTTCGACAATTGTGTCATGCACGTCTTCAGGCATTTCCAAATTCCTGAAACAGTTAAACATGAAGGAAATTATTTGTTTAGTTAAAAAAGCTTGGGACGGGTAAAACAAAAGTCCCTTGAAAACTGCTGGATGAAGGCTCTCGGTGATGCCTTTTCTGTCAAAGACAGCTCAGACTTGGAAAACTCCAGCAGACTTTGAAGGATTTTCGGAAGAAGACGTCCTACAAACACACACGCAGACAAAAGAGGATAAAGGTAAACTTCTCTTTCAAATGCGAAAAGGTTTTAGTTTGGATGCATCGCTGGAAATCATTACCAAGTGGCTGGAGATGGATGAAGATTGCCTGACTTCAGAATTTCTGTCCGAGGAAGAAATATTAACGGACTGCGAGGCTATGTCGGACCGCAAAAGTGATGGCGAGAATTCTAATAAGGCAGGCCTAAATGACAATGACGACGATGTCGTTGAAAAGGTAAAAATTTCGCCCACAGAAGCCCTTAGTGCTGTAGAAACTGTTGTAAGATTTATGGAGGAGCAAAATGCAGAAAATATCGAAATAATTCATCTGTGGCGAATGACAGACTTCAGAAGAAAGAAAAAAAATGCACGCCAGAAAGAGCAGAAAATAACGGCGTTTTTTTCTAAGTGACACTTTTTTCAGCATGGCCCTCTTAACCCATGGTCTGTTAATGCGCGGTCGTGACGGCTTGACTCCCGACATCCGTGAGTAAACGGGTCTGTACTGAATATCCAGAGATAATTATAACTGGATATTTAGTTAGTCGTCTTTGATGGACCAAGGCCCATGAGACAATGGAAGAAGGTGTGGGAGGAGCTAGCGTTAATAGCTATAAACAGCTTCTCCAGTGAATACTGAGCTGATAGAAACACGAGGTTACAATTCAGGGTGCTGAATGTGACAGAGGCTGAAAGTGAAAGTCCCATTTCCCTCCGCTGAACACAAGGCTTAAGAGGAAAGGGATCCCTTCTCTCACTTGTTGCTTTGTCAGCAGCTGTGAGACCACATTAGAGTTATTTACAAGGAATTACCGCCAGTGTGCTTGGCCCTGACTGCAGCAGGATACAGAAGACAGTCCCTACTTCCCTGGGGCCTGTAAGATAAATAGACTGATAACATGAGATGTGCCCAGGAGGACACACTGTCTGATTAGCATATTTTTGGTGATGGATGGGCGACACTTTTGTTGACCTGGGTCAGTGGCTTTGTAGAAGGGAAAGCAGGGAGGAGGTGCAGTGAGGAGAAATTTGAAAAACGAGATGGGCACCCGGCACCCTGGGATGGGGGTAGGGGAGTTCCAGGCATACGAGTGCGCAAGGAAGGAAGCACAAAGACAAGAAATGGGTAAGAAGATGCACAGAAGAGGAGTGCGAATACTACATTAATGGGTTTAATACGAAATGCATCCCAGAAATCTGCACACAGCTGAATAACCAATGAGAAGGGCTAGAGAACCAGAGGCACAGCACAATGGAGAAGAGACATTTCCTGGGGAGACTACTGGGTTTCCTTTGCCTCTCCATTTCAGTGATACCCAGAGGTTGCTCCAGATGGCAGCATGGCACAGGGGCCTTTTCATCCGCTTTGGTGAAAATCCAGCAAAGTCACAAAGGAGCTGGGCTGGGAGCACTGAGGAGAAGCAGAAAGAGAGAGACAAATTTTGTAAAACTGGCTGGACAAGTCCAGGGAAGACAACCTGGCCTGGAGCCTAGAATGAGCACAGAGCCATGAGGAATGGCAGGGTGACTCTTCTTCATGCATGCAAGGCAGTGGCAGCAGTATTCTGCACTTGAATACTGGGGGAGGCCCAGGAGATGGGTGTCGGAACTGCCAAGATTAGAGATGAAGCCATGGAGGAGGATTTCAGCAGGCTGGGCTGTAACAAAGGAAGTCAGTGGAGACAATGACAATCAGGCTTGCAGACATTCTGTACAGTAGGTGAAGGGGGAGTGTGGTGGGGCGACTGCCCCACACCCAGAGAGAGTGGGCTGCGGCAGGCCTAGGCGCCTGCGTAGACGCACGGCCAATCAGGAAAGGGCTTACTGGGAGCCAATCAGGAGGCAGAATGGGGCCAGCCAATCAGGGCCCGGCTTAGCCATATAAAAGACTGCCCAGAGCAACAGCAGTCAGTCTGTCCCAGGCCTTCAGAGGGGAAGGTCTGTCTCCAGAGCTGGGAGGCCAGCACCACGGACAGCGCAGTGCAGGCCAGCCTGAGAGAGTGGGAGAAGGCCCTACTCCATAGCCTGCCAGGCGGCAGGCCGGGGAGGAGGAGGCCTAGCGTAGAGAAGGGCTGTTGGGGAAGCGGTCCAGAGGGATAGTCAGAGGAGGAAGGAGAAGGAAGACAGCGAGACTGTTGCCCGAGGGCCTCTGGACTGGGACTCAGAGTAGTGGGTGGGCCTGAGTCCCCCCCCCCTTTTCCCCCCTTTGTGTGCTGTGTTGCCCTACGCACAGCCAGCGGCCGCAGGGAGCGGCCAGCCAGAGCCACGCCAGGTCCCGGACTGTGAGGATCAGGCTCGAAGGTGTGGGGCTGTTGTTTACCCCCCACCCGGAAGGTGGTGAATGGACAAAGGGGACACTGTTGGAGGACAGTGTCCCAGAAGAGGACGCAGACGTCGGGAGCAGCGCAAGTCCGTGCACCCCACAAAGGTGAGACGACAGGCGAGACGCCACCCAAAGAGGGCGCTCTACTGGCTCAAACTAATTCCCCGAGACGACCAGGAGGAGGCACCGCAGCGGTGAGCTACCGACCCTGTCTCAGGGAGGAAAAGGGGGCCTCAGAGCCAAGGATGGTGATGATGATGCCTGAGGAGTAGGAATTTTCTGTACTATTTTTATGAATGGCATGCGTGGCAGTGACTCACTTGACTATGGATTCCTACCCTTGGGCTCAACAGAGTGAAAATGTTCCTGGGGCAGAGGAGACATGCAGTGTGTGTTACGCAACTGTCTCTGGTGGGTCATTACAGGACTGGCTGAAACCAACCTCTATCAATGGAGAAACTGAACGAACAATTAACACCTAACAATGGGAAACTCTGGCAGGCAAAGCAGACTACTTCCGCATGGCTCTGCAGGAGGTGGAGAATGAGCTCAGAAGTGTCAGGAGGCTGGGATAAGAGTTGGCTTTTGGAGACACTCGGTAGCTCTCCCCTGGGACTGATGGAGAGAAGGAAAGAGCCAAAAGGGATTCCATTGGCACAGGGAGTGGGAGGGAACTAACACAGAATTCATCAAGCAGGGCTTAATTCATAATGAAAGAAGTGCCGGGGCGCTGAACTGGCACAAATTAAGCACTGCCATCAGGGGTTTCATTTTAGCAAGGAGGTGCTCCCTAAGGTTTTCTATAGTAGGCTTGATCCCATTCCCATTGAGGTCAGTGGCAAACTTCTGTGAACTACACATTAGGCTCAACACTTATTAGCACTTGTCATTGAAAAGATTTATTGTCATATTAGCTTGGTAGTTTTGAGAAGGCTGGAGTGCCTTGGTCTCCTGGAATGCTGTCCTTGGCATGGATGGTCACCTGCCAATAACCACATGACTCACTCCAGATCATTCCTCAAAAGCTTTGCAGGGCAGCACCTCTATTCTAAGGCGCCTGGAAAGGTTATTTACAGTGCTGAGGGCTACATGTTGAGCAGCCGCACGTTCAGCCATCATCTAGAAAAGCAAGTCTGAGTACAAATGCTGTGAAACGAGGCCAAACTGTTCTAAAGCACAGCACCTAACCCCAGGGTCTGATTTTCAGAGTCAATTTGAAATGCAGGTGCTCAGTACCTCTGAAAATCAGGCCAGATTTGGATACTTGTAAGCCTGTGGCTAATTCACTGGCCCATGCACCACAGAATGCTCTCCAGCCACAGGATCCCAGTCCCTTTTCTTCAGGACTTGTGATTTATTAATAATAAATCACAGGTTCAATCTATCAGTCAGTCATGCTCCTTCCCTCTGACCCAGGCTGTTCTGCAGGGGCCTTTCTACCCTTTCCAAAGCTACACTCCACAAGCCGTCTGCCTGGGAGTCCAGCCCAGGAGTCTCTCTCCACTCCCTTCTCAACTGCGCTCAGCGGCCATCTGTCTGCAAGTCACATACAAACTGGGTTCTTCTCCCTGCTCCTAGGACTCCTTCAGGAGCTCACCTGCAGGTCTTACAACTCCACTGAACTACACACTGGCCTTTATGGCAGCCACGTGATCCTCAAATTCTCTCCTAATCCCTGGACTCAGAGCATCAGCTGGGCGGCAGCTGATTAGACACAGGTGGGTCTGGGTCCAATTCCCCTAAAGGACTAATCACCCTCTGACAGGGTCTAATTATGCATTTACGTGTCTAAATTTTAGACACCCCATGTCTGAAAATTCTGCTCTGTGCCACATTTTTCTCCATATAGAACTTTGCAACATTCTCTTGCCAGTTATCCAAAACCAAAATTCCTAGGTGAGTTATTGCCTCAATCCCAACATTAGCCTCTGCAAAGCAATATAATCCTATTGTGTTTGTAAGATGAATGCGTACAATGGGAACTGGCCACTCTGATAAGGGTAACTTCAAGGGAATCATCATTAGGCTTTGTCTATTTTTGATAGGAAGTATTTTTGTTACAAATTGCATAACTTTAAGCTACTGTAAACCAATCCAACTCAAACGGAGTTTTACAGGGATAGTCTCAGAATGGCAAAATCAGGGATTATGAGATTCTACAAAAGGCTGCCCCCAAAGAGGAATATTTTTCATTCCTAGGATTTGGGAATTTATTTAAAAGATATTTGCAAGCAAAGAACTAAGAAGAAAATGCGACTCTTTGGAGGCTGACCTCTAGGAAAGCGAGCTGGCCTCCCAAAGGCATTTTACTGATCCATTGATCACTATCATCATATCCAATAGCAACAGAACTGCCATACCCCTCAGAAAAACCCAACTCCACACCAGGAAATGTGTCCCAAATTGAAGTTGGCAAAATCAGACAGACAGCCTGGGCTGTATGTGCAGGAATGAGAAGTATATTTATTTGGGCTTAGAGGGGACATGTTAAATCTTATTTCTTGTAAATGTTTTGCTCACAAAGCAGGAAGTTGCTACGAAGTCAAATGGATTAGTCAATCAAGGCGAGTGAACATAATACAAATCTGCATTTGTTCAGCTGCTTCTTAAGAGTTCACCATTTTCTTTCTCCCACAAGTCAATTTACTCAGGGAGATCAGGCTCTTCTCCCGATAAGCACATTGACTTTAAAATAAAATGTGTGCCAACAGCTGCAGCACTGAGACTGAAGCAGACAGAGATGTGGCAGTGAATGATAATTAAATACATTTTCTTCATCCGTCATTTTTTTACTGCAGGTGCCAGCGTAATAAATCTAGGCTTGACTCTTTTGTCAGCTGGCAGTGAACACATTTTAACGCGAAATCTCAGGGGATGAATTAAGAGTCACTTGGCCTTGTAAAGGAGGGAGGGTTTTACTTCTAACCTGCCAAGTGGGCAACTCCTAGCTTATTGGTTTCATAATATTTTATTATTTTGATGATACGTATAGGTGATGCTATATTTCAATTCACTACCGTACACTGACTGGTACCCAGACATTTCCACCATCCTTTGCAAATAAATATTTTTCATAAACCTTTGAGATTTTGCAACTTTTATTTTTTTAAGCAAGTAGCCACTTGTGTACTTTACACAAGTTAGATTTAATCTCTTTGTACTTCTTTCATTCATGGATCCCAGGCACAGTTGACAAACATGACGGAGGAATATTTTGAGAGAAGGGATGGAACAGGTATGTTCAAGTTCACAGGGCCATTTCTGAGGTTGGGAAATTAGACCCACAATTGCTCAGTGGCATTAGCTTTGTCAGCTTGACAAATTAAACCTTATTATTTGTATTGTGGTAGTGCCTACAGCCCCACTGTTCTAGGCACTGTACACACACGCACCCCACGCACCGGGTCCTGCTTCAAAGAACTTACAATCCAGGAGAAGCCGTGCAGAGGGAATGCTGTACAATCCTTGCCTGTTTCAGGAGACAGATGCATCCTTGCTTTAAGTTCTGATTCTAGTTCAACCACCACCGAGACAGCAATACCAGAGTAATTTATTTTTATTGTTGCCAATTCACGTGGCCAGCACCACACTCAATTTGAATAACTACCATCTGGCGGTAGCAACTGAACCAACCTCTAGAAAGAAGATTCACAATAACCTTTTCCTTAGAACAACTTAACTGGTGGACAGGACCTACAAGACCATTGGTCACTTCACTGCCTTTCATTTTGGTCACGTGCTTATGCTCACACCATTACATCTGTGTTACTTTTAGATTTTTAAAAACTGAATACAACAGCGTAAAATTAAAATAGCACATGTTCTAATTAGACAGTACAGGCTTAAAGCAAGTTAGTTTGCTTCAGTATGTTTTAACCTCCTACATTCTTACATTCCTTTTTCTCAAATAATAGCATAAGATTTCCTCACATATCTTTACTTGTGAATACTTCAGACTAAAGCAGAGGCAGTAGAAAACAGCTAAGAAAGAAATTTAAATTTCAAACAGAGGCCAATGGCAGTGAAGCTTAGCAAACTCCCCGTTTTGTACACATCACATTTCAAAGGAAGTGAGTAATACAGGAGGCAAAGAACATACAGATCTCAATTCGTAAAAGGCCAAATTCAATCTCTTACATATGGGGATATACCTATGTTATAGAACTGGAAGAGACCTTGAAAGGTCATTGAGTCCAGTCCCCTGCCTTCACTAGCAGGACCAAGTACTGTCCCTGACAGATTCCCCCCGCATCATTCCTAAATGGCCCCCTTGAAAGCTGAACTCACAACTCTGAGTTTAGCAGACCAATGCTCAAACCATTGAGCTATCCCTCCCTTCACTTAGGAGCCCCCAAGCTCAAGAATAGTCAATATTTTCATGGTGCACCCTTTCCCCCACCCAAATGAAAGCATTCTGTAGCGATATAAAACTGGTAGCAAAGCATTTTGTTATGCTTCAGGTTAGTAACACTAGCCAGAAGCAACTCCAAAGACTGCTTAACAGCACACTGTATTCATAATTCATGGTATCATGAATTAGGCAGACTGGTGTTTGTTCCCCAGGGGCAATGCTAGTCTGGATCATTGTGATAGTGGCCTGTTCATTAGCACAAGCTCTGGAAGCTACTCTTCTGCCCTGAGAGCCCTCAGTAAACTTTTTTATTAATTAATATTATGTTAATTATGATGGGTGGTGCCTGAAGGCCACAGTCAGGATCAAAATCCGATTGTGCTCAATGCCATAACAGACAGAGAGAGAGTCCCCTCCCCAAAATGCTGGGGTGGGATTTTCAAAAGCACAAGTCCCACTGACTTCTCATGGGATGGAACGTCTGTAAATTCCACCCTTTGACAACAGACAATACGGAAAGAATCAGAAATTAGATTACAACCATGTTCAAATGATTTTCCAGGTAAGTAGGGTTATCCTCTCTGGCCAAAACAGCTAATGGAGATACTATACCAACAAGCCAAACAAAAGCCAAACAAAACCTTATCAAATGATAAACCCTTGAAAAAATGGCTGTGTCAGCTCAAAACAAGTAACTTCATCTATAAAAGGCTTAATTTTCTGGAGTGAAACAAACACTAATATGCAGTTTCAAACCAAGATTAGTTACTTCGTACACACTTAATTTTAAGATCTTTAGAAGAGAGAGAAACTAACGTGTTCTTGAATAAATGTTGTAATCTCACATTGATCTCATTTTTTTATTCTGCAATTTACTACTGAAAAGTAATGAATAAGGATTTCTTCACAAACACAGCCAAAGAGCTGATTTTAACAACATTTGCTACTTTAAAAATGGGCCTGAATTTTTTTCAGTGGTAAACACTAGCAATTATTCAATGTTTACCTAAAAAGCACAGTTTAGCTGATTAACCCCATGTTCCCACTGCAAACTGTAAGAAGTATCTCGGTAAAAATTAAATTATTTTAAGGTAAAATATCCAGGAAAATTTAGTAAGAGATGATCAGATTCAATTACATGTTCTTTGTAAAGCAGTACTCACATTATCTATTGCAGTACCACAGATAAATTCATTTGGCTGGCAGTTTATGTTCTCTCTCTACTATTAGGTGAGCTATTTGTGACTGGAGATGGGTTGTCTCTGATCTAGCCTTTTGTCTGAACCTGCAGAACAGAGTTCATAGTCTTTGCAATGACATTGATGTGATGTGACAAATGCAGCATCATGGTCAAGTCTGAGCAAGTTTGTAATCACCTGTACTTCTATCATGGCCAAATGTCTCAAGAAAAATTCTGAAAAACAAATGAGGTGTACGTAGTAGTGTTTAGATCTGGAAATTTTCCCCAATATGAAAAAAAATACAATAAAGCTGTGCCCGCTTTGTAGCAGGTAACTATACGCCTTCCTATTCTTATTGTTATATCAACAATATGTAGGTCAGTAGTTCTCAACCAGGGGTCCGGAGCAGGTTTCCTTGGTGCATGGACTGGGACTTCTGCTGTGTACAAAACACTGCTGAGCAAACTGTCTGCTAAACCCAGCAGCATGTAAAGCAATAAAAGAACCATTCCAACTTGCTCAAGTTTATGTTTTACCATTGTTGACCACCATGTTGTACTGGGTAAAATTACAGCATGACAAAGACAATAATGAAGTTATTTATCTCCTAACCAAACTTCTGGCTTTTGACCTCTGCTGCACACAGGAGGTCCCTCTTTTCTCCGCAGGATTGTATAGAGAGCACCGCACATTCCAAGCTTCCTGGTGAGTAATTAAAAAAGAGATTGTCAACAGAATAGACTATTGTCTCAGGGTAATGGTCTCCTGATGCCAGGTAAATGCCATTTTGAAGCCAGGGCATTTTTCAGATATAAACATTGCAGGAAAACCAAAGCATTTATTTGCAATTGGGAGACATTCATCCTGTAACAATGTTCTGTTCCAATGACTTTTTTCTATTACAGCAAATGATTAATGATGTAAGCTTTGTCACTGTTTGTGATGAATGCTGGTACAGGAAAGTTGCAGTTGTGAGTGTTATTTTAAAATGCTGAATTTTTATTGGCTTAGAGAATGGACGCATTCTGTGCCTCAGCCATGCATAATTTAGAAACAAAATACAGTATTTTTATGAATAAGCCAGTCACTGATTGGCTTGGCAATTTTTCACTGGTCAGTCAGTAAGGGAAATTCATCTAGCAGTGGGATTGGTTGACACCAATTTCATCTGGAAAAATTATGTGTAGAAGCTTTGTTCACAAGTGTAATTGTGACTGGTGCCTATAAAGACCTTTCTGGAAAAAAACACCCACCCAAGTGGAGCAGGCTTTGATTTCATCACAACTTCGCTTAAAAAAGAGAAAACAAAACCAATGCAAAAAAAATTATATTTTATATATACATGCACACAAATTCAAAAATTAAATTAATTACAACAACTACAAGTCAGAAAATTAAATGTAATAAGTTTTTAATATGCCCATAAATCAAATCATTGTAGATCAAACCCATAGTGCATCAGCAGCATCATTTCCCTTCAGATATACGTAAATTGTTCATCATTCATATTATGGAAAATGGTAAATGGGAAAGTCTTACAGTAACTCCTCTCCTTTCTCAGTTGAACTAGGTTCCTGGCATCTCATATCTTAATTTGATCATCTTCATTAGCATCCTTTCTTGGAAAATATAAAAATTCAATCTAAAGGATACTTGAGCAAAAAGAAAAAAAAAACACCCCAAAGATAAAGCAGTGCTTATTTTTCTACTCATGATTTTTGAGAATATGAATTAAGCTTACCCCTAAAATATATCTGAATTTATTCAATTCTGCAGATAACTATTAATTTGAAAGAAATCACAGACACAGATAATGCACTGCAATTCTATCTCCCCACTCTAAGAAATGACCAGAGAGGACTGCAGTCCACGGTGAACCAGAGGGCTAGTTTCATGAAGTAGATGGTTTGTAAGCCACAATTTAGGTAGTGAACAGGAACCACACCTTTATGTACAGAGCAGAGCCCACTGTCAAGGCCTAAATGATAATGGAAAAAGTGGGATGGATCCAGTCAAGTGGCCAAGTGTTTATCAACATCACCTGCCATTTAACTGCATCTATAGAGGGCCAGGAACAATGTAACTTGGTGTTACAGATGGATTACCAACTTGGTTCTGAGTGTAACAATTTTAAGCATTCGTGTATTAAACAGTTAATATTAAGACCAACAAAAATTCATTTCCCATTTTAGTGTTTACACCCTTTAAATACTTAAACTGTTACTCCCCATCTCTCACCCCAGGCATAGCTCAGACAAGCCGTGCAAAGCACTGTTTAGCTCTTTCTTCAGTATCTTTGTTGCTATTCCCTGAACTTCCTCCAGTTGGTTTAAATCCTACCTGTACTGAGATGTGAGAAGTATTCTGGCAAGTCACACCAGAACTGTAGAAAAGGGAAAAGTTACCACTCGGCCCTGTGATAGCACACCTCCCTTTACAAAACAGGATACATTTTAAAGTGTTCCTAGCATGAAATTAATTTAAATTCTACGTGCATGACAGACTGTTAAACTCTCTTGGGTAATTTTTTGCTTCGGTTTGGTTTTTGGTGCAAATTAGTTAAGGAACATACATGTTAAAAGTCAAACGATATAAGTAGGTCTTTACCCAATAGGCCTAAGCAGCTGAAAAGCTCTGAATAGGCACTTTATAAGCCTCCATTAAAGTTTTTAAAAACAGTATCTTCAGAAAGTTTAATTGACTTTAACTTTGTCATGAAAGAGAAATTCTAATGTGGAAGCTTTTGTTTGAGTCACATTGGCCTTGCCTCTGAATTCTCCAGCCTCTCTCATTTCATAACCTGTTCCTCATCAATGCTCTTTTGTATCTGTACCACAGAGGAGCTTTTTGAGGCAGACCTACTGTACCTCCTCATGGGAACTAAAGGCGGGCTCATAAATTCATATCAAACGCCAGTTGGAGCTAGACAAACTGTTTCAGAAGAGTGGGCAGAAGGAGCTTGGTTTTGCCGACAGCCAGGTATTGTGCTTAGCAGAAGCAGGATAACCACACTCCCTGGACAAGTGTGCACTGAGCAGTTTTAAATGGACCAGTACCGGAAGACAGGAATGTACCTGTGTACCCCAGTAAGAACCACCACCCAGGTAGTACCCAGATCCTGCAATATGTCCTGGAACACAAAAAGTCTCCTTGCAGAGTTCAGCCCACCAGCAAGTGCTGTACATACCTGAACCTGAGCAAGAGCAAGCACTTAGTTTACCACAGAGATGATCTAAGTCTGGGGAACACCCCAATAAAACAAATGGCAGGGAACACGACAAAGCCCACCTTTTCCATCCATGTCTTCTCCAAGGCTGTTGAGGAGGAAGTGGGCAGAGGTGGACATATTTATGTGCTGATTATGTGACATTTACTCAGAGCATTGAATAGGTGCCTAGAGTTGGATTTTTAAAATCCAAGTGAATAATAATATAATAGATAAAAAGCATTTTATCTTGCCAATAGTTCACTAGTACACAAGTGAAATGAGACTATGAAGCTTAAGTGTCCAAGCACAAATAAAGTGCAGCAAGACCTTTGTGTAGCACAGAGCCAAGTACAGCAACTACTGGCTGAAGCATTACCTTTGTTGGACAAGCAGACCATCGCCATGCAGAGCTTTGAAAACTAGTCTAGGATGCAGGCAGCAACTAGAGACCAATAGGAGCAGAATATGGGTCTAAGGCACATGTGTCAAACTCAAGGCCCGCGGGCCACATCCGGCCCGCCATACAATTATATCCGGCCCGCGAAATCGTTTTATATATCTGTTTTTAATGGCCCTGTGATATGAGCCCCAATAACACACACTACAAATCCCATGATGCAGTGCAATTGCCGCCAACGGCAAGCCGCGGTTCAAGTTCGCGGTCTGTTGATGTATACAACGCTAATATCAAATCAAAGCTAGACCCCAACAATGGCCAAGAGAAAAATTGATTCTGAAAACCGAGGCTTTCAAAGCCGGTGGGAGAATGAGTATATGTTTACTGAAATTGCAGGTAAACCAGTGTGTCTCCTTTGCGGGAGTAATATCGCTGTAATGAAGGAGTATAACCTAAGACGGCACTACGAGACGAAACATGAGAACAAATTCAAAAACCTGAGCGCAGGACAGAAGCTACAAAAGGTAGAGGAGTTGAAGAAGAATTTGACATCCCAGCAGACGTTTTTCACCAAAGCAAAATCACAAAGTGAAGCTGCTGTGAAAGCAAGTTTCATTGTGGCCGAAGAGATCGCCAAATCAGGACGGCCGTTTACCGAGGGGGAATTCGTAAAGAATTGTATGATGAAAGTGTGCGACGTCCTTTGTCCAGATAAAACGCGAGCGTTTGCAAATGTAAGCCTCAGCAGAAACACTGTTGCTAATTGGGTTTGTGAGATGGCGACTGATTTGAAAACACAGTTGATTGAAAGAGCAAAAGATTTTGTTGCATACTCCCTTGCCGTGGATGAAACTACTGACGCGACTGACACTGCACAGCTGGCGATATTTATCCGTGGTGTGGATTCCAATTTGTGCGTAACAGAGGAAATACTGGACATTAAATCGATGCACGGGACAACGAAAGGAGAAGACATCTTTGGAAATGTATTTCAAAGTGTAACCGACATGAAACTGCCGTGGGAAAAACTAGTTGGACTTACAACAGATGGCGCACCTGCTATGTGTGGTGAAAAAAATGGACTGGTGGGAAGGATGCGCTCAAAGATGCGGGAGGAGAACTGTGCCGGTGAGTTGACAGTGTATCACTGCATCATACACCAGGAATCGCTGAGTGCTAAAGTCCTAAAAATGGATCATGTGATGAACACTGTAACACAAACCGTCAACTTCATCAGAGCCCACGGTTTAAATCACTGCCAATTCCAGTCTTTTCTGCGGGAAATAGATAGCGAGTTTGGCGATATGCCATATCATACGGAGGTCTGGTGGCTAAGTCGGGGAAAAGTTCTCAAAAGACACTTTGAGCTGCGAGAGGAAATCTGCCAGTTCATGGACAGTAAGGGGAAAGACTGCACAGTTCTGCGGGATGAAAAGTGGAAATGTGAGTTGGCGTTCCTGGCTGACATAACGTCGCATCTTAGCGCTTTAAACCTTCAACTCCAGGGACGGGAGCACATAATAACCGATATGCATGATGCAGTGAAGGCATTTCAAGTGAAGCTGCGCTTATGGGAGACACAAATGCACCAATGCAACTTGTCTCACTTTCCCTGTTGCCAAGTAATACGGAACCAAGAAAGTGCCACAGTTTTCCCAAATGCCACCTTTGCTGAAAAACTCAGCGCGCTGCGCACTGAGTTCGCACGGCGCTTCAGTGACTTTGAGGCACAGAAAAGTAACTTCGAGCTGCTTCGCAACCCATTTGCAGTCGATGTGGAAACCGCACCTGTAGAAATGCAGATGGAGCTGATAGAACTGCAATGTAACGGGACACTGAAGGCAAAGTACGACACTGCGGGGCCAGCACAGTTCACTCGCTTCATTCCTGAAGCGATGCCGCAGCTCCGCCAACATGCGGCTCGAATCCTGTCCATGTTTGGCAGCACATATCTGTGCGAGCAGCTGTTCTCTGTGATGAAAATTAACAAAACGTCACACAGGAGTCGCCTCACTGATGAACACATGTAATCGATCCTGAGAATCTTCACAACACAGAACCTAACCCCAAACATAAACGAACTTGTTGCAAAGAAAAGACTCCAAGTATCAGGCTCTGACTAAATAGGACAAGAAAATGGAATGTTATGATTTGTTATGATTATACTTTTGCTTTAAATTCAATTTTTTATTTATATTTTCAGATTTTTTAATATTCCAGCATGTACAGATTTTGAATGTATTGTATTGACAGGATATTTTTTTATGAAGAGCAAAATATTTTAAGTTGAAATGTATTTATTTTGGAATGATATCCTGTATTTTGGTTCATATTAATGGTTAAAAAACATAAATATTTAGTCTGTTAAATAAATGGTTATACTGTTCGGCCCGCGAGTTTTGAGTTTTGGCCCCCTGTGCAATTGAGTTTGACACCCCTGGTCTAAGGGGTATAAAATAGAGATCACCAGATAAAACCCTGTAGAGAAGAATCACAACTCAGTTGGCCAATGTGCCAGACACCACACCACAGCAGGACTCCTGTATTTGGGTAATAATGTTATTTGCTTCTAATCCAAGCAACGTAAGGTACAAACATACTACAGTGAGGGCTTTGCAAACAATCAATTACTTGCCAAGAACAAATGAGCTGAAACAAGAGATGCAAAAAAACCAAACAAAAAGCACAAAAAAGCACACAACCAATACTTGTAAATAATCAACCCTGTATTCTGTGCTTATCCCAAATGCTTCTCAGGCCACAGACAAAAGGTGGGATACTGTATCAGTGTCACAGCAAAACAGAACATGTATGGCTGGGCCTTTGAAAGGGATTCTGGGGTCAGGCGTTCAGCTTCCACTGAAAGTGAATTAAGTTGAGTCAATTGAAGAGGAGTTGGAATTGACTGCATCAGACTGGCAAGAAAAGATCTCATTTTAAGACCGCATTAGTGTCACCTCTACAGCCATTTTTAAATATTGGCGTTACATTAGCTATCTTCCAGTCATTGGGTGCAGAAGCCGATTTAAAGGACAGGTTACAAACCATAGTTAGTAGTTCCGCAATTTCACATTTGAGTTCTTTCAGAACTCTTGGATGAATGCCATCTGGTCCCGGTGACTTGTTAATGTTAAGTTTATCAATTAATTCCAAAACCTCCTCTAGCGACACCTCAATCTGTGACAATTCCTCAGATTTGTCACCTACAAAAGCCGGCTCAGGTTTGGGAATCTCCCTAACATCCTCAGCCGTGAAGAGTGAAGCAACGAATTCATTTAGTTTCTCCGCAATGACTTCATCATCTTTAAGTGCTCCTTTTGTATCTCAATCGTCCAAGGGCCCCACTGGTTGTTTAGCAGGATTCCTGCTTCTGATGTACTTAAAAACATTTTGTTATTACCTTTGGAGTTTTTGGCTAGTTGTTCTTCAAACTCCTTTTTGGTTTTTCTTATTACATTTTTACACTTAATTTGGCAGTGTTTATGCTCCTTTCTGTTTACCTCACTAGGTATGTCAGTATGAGATAGGACATCTTCCCTTTCACAGATGTATCCTCCCTTACAGATGCCACTTCTATTTCTCAGAAACACAATGGTGAACCCCAAAACAATTGCTATTGTGGTGTACTTTTCACTGTCTTTTGCTTTAAACCCCCAGGTATGTACCTGTTGGCCAACCGGAAGAGCTTCCTCATCCCTATGGACCCAAAATCAGGAGTTAACCTACACACTGCAATAGGAAAAGTTTGAGGGAAAACCCCTGTGTATTAGCAACATGTTAACCTGAGCTATGGGTGGAGCCATTATGTCATCTTTTAGACTATTGGCTTATTGTGCTAATCTTGTCTTGCTGCTAGAACCTATCCAGGGGCGTGGGAACTCCCACCCCCTTGCTTCTCTCCGCCCACAAGTACCCTATAGAATCTATGTAATCAATTGCTTAGCAGTGTCTCACTGAGCCTAATAAGCAAAGGGACACTCCGCCAGCGCTGTGCATAATAAATCCTTGTGCTTGACTTTACACAGTGTCCATTTCTTCAGTTTGAGGTGCTTTGTGATCTAACATTTTTCATCAGTAAGGTGCCCAGATAGCAATTGTGAAAAATTGGGACAGAGGGTGGAGGGTAATAGGCGCCTGTATAAAACAAAGCCTTGAATATTGGGACCGTGCCTGTAAAATCGGGACATCTGGTCTCCCTATTCACCAGCAATCTGAATCATACCTTGTCCTTTTACAGCCAGGAATTCAGCCATCCAAGTAAACAAAGGCACTGGAAAGGAGAGGAATATCCCTTTGCCTCCAGATTACTGCTTAAAATCCCACCCTGGTTGGTAATGGCTGCAAACTGCCGCCAGTTGGGTGTCTGATATGAAATGAATTGGAGGGAACCCAGTCCAGTTCCTAGTGAGCAAGTGTCCACAACAACAAATAAATAATGGGTATTGGCCCCCTTGTGGACAATCCCAGGGAAGACACATGGGACTGAAATATTCTTTCACCCTCTTGAGCAGGTACCTCCAACATCAGGCTAGAAGCGTCTTAGCGTGCGATATTAAGGAAGGTTGCTTTGCCCCTGTGTGTACTGGCCATAAGGATAGTTGAACCAGTACCAGAACGATTTCACCTTAATTTTTTATTTTAATTAAAAAGATGGCAGTTTTGCACAGGTGCTGACTGGGCAAGTATAAATTAAACGCAGCCTCTCCATTCTCTGTCACTTTCATAACAGAATGATTACCATTTATGGTGACACTGAGTATAATAGCAACAAGGATGAATCCTTTTACTTGTTAAACATCTAATATACCATGTTACCTTTTGCTTCATTATAGGCAGAGTAGTTATGATGAAAATGCTGTTTGCAGGAAAATAAAAAAGCCTATTCCCTAATTTGTGTTGCACATACAGCTCCTAAATACCAGTGAAATTTGAGTTGGTAAAATTGGGAATCAATAAAAGTAGGATATGAAAAGTCTTATTAAAAAAGGTGCCCTTATTAAATATTCCACTCTAGTTTATGACCCTGTTTGCAGTGCTATGTAAACACAGATACTGTGAGATGGATTGAGGGGACAGGATGACCTTCTTGACAGTGACATGCTGTAGAAGAATGCAGAGGATTCCGATAGAATAATTTTTTTACAGCTCAAATATAAATCATACAAAATTCCTATTTCATTCATAAAAAACACATTTCAGATCCTGTTTTTTTGTTTTAAGCAGCTGCTTGATTCTCCAAAGAGGAGTTTTAAAACGTGTCAAAACAGATTAGCAGCCTAGGCGCCACCAGGAAAAACATTCCAGGAGCCAAGGAACAGTCTGTGTGTGATTTGTCATTTCTGTCTTTGAGCTAAATCTTTTCTATTTTGGCAATTGAAAAGACCCGTGATCTGATCCTCAGCTGCTGTCAATCAGCACTATTTAATGGAGCTACGCTGCTTGACACCAGCCGAGGATCTGTCCTCAAGACGCTAATAAAAATAGCTCCTCAGCAAAACTATCAGCAGTTGTAATGCTTTGTGACATGGGCAGTTTATAGAATGGAGGAGGATCTTGCAAGTCCCTCATGACTTCTGTTAGCCAGCTAGATAATTCCAGACTTGTATCTGTGTAGTTCAGGTTATCTTTAAGAAATGTGAGGCTGCCACAATGAAAAGAATAAAACACCAGACACCCTGAACAGTCACTGCTACGAGGTTTTTTTCAAAAGAGAAAAAACTGAACTCCAAATTATTGTTTTTGTTGATTGATAAACTGTAATAGAGTTGCAGATGGTGTCATTTGTGAAAAAAAAGCTCAAGATTATTCACTAAAACACATCTATGAACAACAACAAAGGGACTACCTTACTTACCAGCAAGTTGATTATTCTGAGATTTTTTTTACTCGTTCTATTTCTGTTATGCTCTGTGGAAAAACTCCAGATAAAAAGGAAGGCTAAAAACCATGCAAACCTACCAAGAACCTTTAATCATTTATACGTTTTCTGTTGGGGAAAAAAAATGACTACGCACGGCTTTAGTTTATACAAAAGCCCACCCCAGCCTTCAGAAGAGATTGTGGTCACTTGAGCACAAAGGGTGAATCCATAAAGTTATGGCACATTATAGTTACGGCTCATAAGTTCTGTGTACAATAAACCTCTATTTATTTCAAACTCCCTCTTCTCCCAACCTCAGCTCTGTGCCCCAGAGTTTAAAACAAACAAACAACATTGAACAGAAGATATTGATCTCCCTAAAGCATCCGAGATCCACAGGATTGCCCTGTATGCTGGAGTATCGGGAAGGAGAGACTTTTTTAATGACTAATTTAAGATTCTAAAATGCGGATGATGCATGTGACAGGGAAAGGTGTATCTGCGCCTCGTACATGGAGAGATTTTCCTCCTAGAACGGACATGCAGCCAAAATAAAAAGCAAGTGGACGAGAGTACAGCTGGATTCCTGAGGAGTTCAGGACTATCTTTTAAGACCAGTAGACTGCGTTATCCGAAGAGATGGCAAACCAGGCATTTTCCTACGACGTATGATTCTATCTTCTTAATCCCACTGCCCTTCAGAGAGGCCGAGAGCTGAAATCCTTACCATTACACATTGATCTACACACCTGTGGTTATTATTGTGCTTTACCAAATTATGCTTTGATCTGATATCTTTTAATTACATTGAAATTGATTAAGTAGTTTTAGCAATGACTTCTCAATATTTGTGCTTTCTTAAGGAGGTTGAATGCTGCTAAATTAAATATTGCGCACTTATCTGTCAATAAAAGCTTACTGTGAAAAATAACAGGGAGCAGAGTCTCAACACAGTAATATCAATGAACTTTGATGCAAGCTACTGGGAAAACACATGGGCAGCACTAGCATCTAAGTATGGCACATAACCTCAACCATTAACCCCTGCTTTATGGGGTTTCATTTCACTCTGGCCTGAATGTCTGCATGAGAATCGCTTTTCTTTCAGGCATAATTCCCAACCACATAAAAATCCATTCAATATTTTTAAAGAAACAAAAACACAATGTTTAACACTTGTTTTGTGCAACTGCTGTGTTCTTATAACTTGAAACCTTACTGGTCCTAAGACACAATATGAACAATTGAAAGAAAGAAATAAGAATGGACATATAAATATCTGCTTCTCTCTCATATTTTCTTTAGTAGCAATACAATGTTACGTTAATTTGATCCATACTGTAGATTGTTACAATAAATGGGTTTAAATTAATAAAAGTCCTCTAAGCAGATAAAGTCTAGCTAAACAATAATCCCAAGATTTTAAATATTTACTTGAGATGTCTGAACAGCTTCGGTGGGAGGGGGGAAATGTCTAAAATGCATATGTTTATTTACCTGAGATTTGAACAGCTCTGGGCAAATAAAGTATGTTTTATTATGCTTCCTAAGAGATTTTATTTTTGTTGAAGGAGGAAACACTGAGTACCATTTGAATTTTTTTAATTAAATGCAAAAACCTTTCAAATATTTATGTCACAAACTGAGGAAATGCAGGAAACACAAAGAAAAGGGCCCTTTGTCCCTAGTTCAGGATACTGAGCTCTTCTATTTTAAATAATCATCTTGTTTTACCTACCTTCATTTAAATACATCAATTAAAAATGCGTAACTTTTTAATTTATATGACAAAGATTACTGGCAAGGTTATTACACTGCCTACAGTAACTTCGCCTAACCTCATTTTCTGTATCAGTGGGGTAGAACAAGTCTAAAATGGAACAATTTTATTTTGTTGTGTGTACTGCACCCTACAGCTACTTGTCATTTTATTTACGGTCAAAAAAGGATTTCTGTCTGTTATGGTGGGAATAATGAAAAACAGGCAGAAAATCACAGTTTCCGAATTTTTCCTTTCTTCAATGGACAATCCAACAAATTAGCAACAGTAAAAGAAATACAAAGATGCTTAGTGTTTAAAACTAGAAAGCAAATTATTAGGAGAAAAAATTGCTCTGATTCCATGTGCTGCATGTTACTGAAGTCAAAACGGTAGCACAATTCTTTGAACACAGTACTGTACTTAGATTACAGAGCAGAAAAGCCTGTTTCCTAGGTCAAGGACAGGACAGGATTAGTTACAAAACAGGCACCATACATGGTTTATCAGCAGACAGGAAAGTCCTGAAATGCTCTCTAACTACCCAAGCGCCCACAAGCATGGCTCAACAAGCAGAGGAGACAGGGTGGGTATTATTCTTTTATATCCTACCCTGAGACACTAATGGGTTCTGCAGCCCTTCTTCTTAACTGGGGGCTGGATTATCTGAGCTGCAGATAGATGTCACTAGGGAATATAACCTGCAGGGAAGGGGTAGCTCTTCCTGTCTTCTTCCTCACCGCCAGGAGGATCTTCCACATTCTTTACGTTTTATCCCTCACCTCTCAAATACCTCTCTCTAACCAAGGAGAATTGGACTGTTCTCCCTTCAGAGGCATCATCGCTGCTCCTTAACAACAGTGGGGTTGGCTGGAAGGAATTCCTATTGCGGGAAATGAAGTTTCACTTGGAATAAGCATTAGAGTGGAGATTTTCAACTCTGACCAAGGGAATTAGTCACACCATTTCTATAAATTTCAACAGAAGTTGTGGCTAAATCCACTAGCTGGCTTCGAAAATCTCAACCTACAGGATTATTCTTCTCCTGTGGAGGAAGAAATGTAAATATAGGATGAGAAAATAAAATCCCAGCGTCCATCCCAACCAGATCACCGATTAAAGTGACGAATAACACATTCTTACAAGCTCAGACTGCATATGCCAAACAGAAGGAGTGCTCTAAAACTCTCCATAGTTGAGTAACTATGACAAAATTGGACAGATTGGTCCAAATATCTCCCTGCTATAACTCCATTGAATTACACTGGCATTCAATTGATTCATAATGTTTAGATGTTACTCAGTTTAACACGCATGTTTGTGTTTATTTGCTCAGGAAGAGCTCTAGATTATGATGACACAAATGTCAGTGAGTTTTCCACGTGCCAGAGTACTTTGGTTGCTTTCTAGTGCCATTTTCGTCCACAAAGCTTTATGATTTGATCATTAGGAAATTTTGATTGCTGTGACAGCTTTGGAGACTAAATTATTCTTTTCACACAAGAGGAAACTGGCTATTTCTTTTTTACCCTGTAAAGGTCTATATTATATTACTGACAAAACATGAACACACACATCCATGTGCACTCCACCAAGAGAAAGCTATTCTTCAGTATCTCTACTCCAACCACTAGCTATTTATTTATGAGGAACCCCCAGCAATGTGACCCCTCCTCTGCACTGAAAGGCAATAAACTTTTAATTTCACAAGTAATTTTTCACAAATATTTCACCTCGGTTTGTAATTTAATTTTTAATGGACTTCAGGAAGTTGGACTGTTTAAAAGCATTTCACAGCATAAAGAGTTCCATAAAAAGGGTCAATGATAGGTAATGGTCAGTGCAACAACAGGAGACACACAATTGGGTTTGAGATTTTAAAAAAACCAAAACACTTTCATACAGTGACATTACTAACTTCACAAAGTGTATTATTCAAGTACTGAAGTACACAGGAATAAAAGGAAAACTCACTGTTAAATGCTTGACAAGAGCTTTAGTTTAAAAATGTATTTCTCTGATTTTTTCATCTCATTGCCTTATGTAATTTTCCTGTTGCCTGCCAGAACACCTACTATTGGAGTAGTTACATTCAGTAGTGGACCTTTTTGCTAATAAGCATGGGGATGTGGTTATTTATAACTCCAGATCTGCTAAGGCCAGTGCTTATACATAATTTTTCTGAAGAGCAGCAGAGGCAGTTTTTAAGAGAATTAACTGTCCAAACACTACAGTACAGCTATATCAAAGGTATGAGAGTGATACCGTAAGTCACACCAATTCTTACAATTTTATTTTGGGCCCCATGGGGAGCTGTGCTACTGCAAATATCTAGCTTATTTTTTGGACTACAACAATAATATATTTGCCTGAGAAAGTGATTCAAAATATTAATGAAAGCAGCAATTTATCCGAAATTGTTTGTACACAAGCAGTGAACTGCTGGGAAGCATGTGCCTATCAGAACAACATTACAAACTACTGCATAATAGCTGAGCTTTGAAAACCAGCCACCCCATTCATTCCAGAGGGGAGTGAGCTGTGCATGTGATTTCTAGAATGCCATCAGGGAAATTTTAGCAGGTACATACATTTACTGTTACTTTTAATGGCTTCTTAACATGAAGAATCAAGTGAAGACAAAACACTTGGCCCTAATGCAACGTCCCTGCTCCCAGCCTTCTCGGGCACAAGCCTATGCTAAGGTGAAGGCCTTGCATTGGATTTTTCAAAATGCTCAAGTGACTTGGAAGCAGAACTTCAACTGACTTTAATTACAGCTTGCGCTCTTAAGTCACTTAGGTACTTTTGGAAATCCCACACGTATTCCATTTTAGAAGGGGTTTGGGATCCAAAAAGTACCTCCAAATTGTGAGCCTCTTGACGAAAAGATGAGCAAGCTCCCTGCATATGGCGGGGAGAAAATCTTTCCCCACTACAGCCTCTTGATTCTCCATGCACTGCAGCAGCATCTCATCTCATCCAGATTAAGCTTCAGGTTAGTTTGCTCACCCGCAAGGGACTGTCTCAGCCAAACACTGGGAACGCAAGGACCTAGCTCCATTCCGGCCTGATGAAAATGAGAAATCTATGACCCATTCACGTACTGCTCACATCTCCACCAAAAGCCCAGACGCCTCGCTATAGGCCCACACAGAGACCCCAGAACCACGCAATACTTCACAAGACGTCCCTCACGGCCAGAGGAGTGATCACGCCAGCCGTGCTCTGGGATCCCCCAGTCAAGAATGAGCAAAACTAAACAAGAGCAACATCAGCCACTCTAGTTGGGTTCCATGTATGCACCAGCCGGGTCTCCCGAGTACAAGCCAAAGTCTTCCCCACTAGACCATCTTCTCTCTGTGTGCTGGCTCCTTTTTCCTGTCATTGCTCCAGCAGCGAATCTCACATTCTTTTCTTCATAATAACCACAGATAGGGGGTGGGAGGGGAGTTGTTTCTCTCTCACACAAAATGGCTAACTGTCCTTTCCCTTTTAACCTGTGCCCTTTTTGGTACCCAGACAGAAGGGCAATTTATCTAAGGCTGGTCCTCTCTGATCTAACATCCGTGCTGCCAGACCAACTCAGAACATGAAGAGCAATATCTATGACAGTTTAATTCAATATAGATTATACAAAACAAATGTATTTTATGGTATAAGAGAGGAAAATACCTATAGAAAATAAGAGATTATTAAGCACATTCCAGTGTGTATATGGCTCATTATTGTCACCAGCCAGAGAGACGAAGAGTCCCCTCTACAGAAGGAAAAGTTCCTCACTCCTTTGCCCAGAGTCTTGGGGTATGTCTACACTACTCGCCGGATCGGTAGCGATCGATCTATCAGGTATCGATTTATTGCGTGTAGTGTAGACATGATAACTCAATCCCCGATTGCTCTCCCGTTGACTGCTGAACTGCAGCTCGGTGAGAGGCAGAAGCAAAGTTGACGGGGGAGCCGCAGCCATTGACCCCGCGCTGTGAGGATGCGAGGTAAGTCGAACTAAGATATGTCGACTTCAGCTACGCTATTCTCATAGCTGAAGTTGCGTATCTTAGATCGATCCGCGCCCCCCCCCCCCCCCCGTGTAATCCCAATCCCCATTCTGCTTTGCAGCTGTTCTGCTTACCCAACCTTGACTCCAGGACTATGCGCTTCTTAGGGCTAGATTCTGACTCCATGTCTGTGCAAAAGAGTAAAGAAGAGTCAGAACCGCCCTTACCTGCGCAGGGGCTAACCCAGAACTTAGGTCCAGGGACATAAGAGCAATGAGGGCTATTCATTTGTTGACTCCTTTGCTGGCGCGGGTGGTCCGGGAGGAGAGGGAAATGGGTGGAGCCTTTGCTCCCCCACTTCCAACTCAGTATATGGGGGAACATTTAATTAACTTCTGGTTCAGGCTAGTGGTAAGCTACCAACCTTTCAGGAGCAGGGAGGAATTGCCTCAATGTGAGGTCTCAGAGGCACAGAACCTCCCAAGGCTACTCCTTGCTGCAGTTGAAACATCAGCCCTCAAGCCAAAATCTAGCTCCTCAGTGTTTTTCTGTCTCTACTGCACCACCCTAGAAGCAATTGCTTCTAAATTAACATGTAAATAAATGAATGTTGCTTACAGTTCAGTGAGTGACTGGGGCTTTCCCCACTATTTTAGATTAACAAAATACAAAATTAATCGTCATTGAAGGCCCCATTTTCTGCACACAGTGTGGTGCTGCAATCTCACTAGGAGTGTGGATAAGATTCCCCAATAGCTTGCTGAACAAGATGCCATTAAATCACATTGTCAGCTGCTGCCACTAGCCAGTCAGGAGCATTATTTCTGTCATTTTCCAATAAGACAGGACATGGCTGGCTGGGCGGGTGCTGATTCTAAGGCTCAGTGTGCCCAGAGATCAGATGATCTGTCAAGAGTCAGTACATGTTTTGGGGAAACAGGAAGAAATAAGCTCATAGGATCATTTCAGCTACTATAGAAGCATATGTGACCAGAAAGGTGGGTGGTAGTCACCATGCCTCTAGCAGGGGCCCACTGTAGGTGTGCAGAGTCTGCATGCAAAGGGACTACAGAGCCAAGGAACTAGGAGCATTTAGACCTAACCTATCCAAGGTGATGAGTGAGTTTGGGTGCCCAAGCGGAGAGAACACCTCTGAGAATCAGTTGGGCACCTCGTAATCATGTCACTTCATAACTGAGGCTTAAAGTAATTAGACCTCATTTGGAGTATGTCTTTGATTCCCCTTTCGTCTGCACTCTGAACAAGCAGATATGGGCCAGGAATAGCTGGGCTGCCCAAGTACATGCTGTGGAATTTCAAGATCCATTGGCAAAGGGAAATGGATTAATCAACACACACCACTTGCAAGAACATACCAGATTGGGGAGTGAAGGCGGAGGTGTTTTCCAGTGGGAAAAGGACAAAGTATTAAAAATCTAGTGTGGTGAAAAGTAACAAGGGCAGAGAAAGTCATATGGAAACAGATGCAGTCTTTGGTGGGTCATTTAAATTTTGCCTGCAGGGTACATTTACAGCATCCTCAGCAAGGATAAAGAGCCCAATCACTTTACCTTAAGTCAGTAAAAGAGGATTCAGGCACGTGGGTGGGAGGTATATTTGGAAAGAATCAATAGAACAGCAACATCAGAAAGATTCATTACCCAAAGATTTGCAGCTGCTTGTAGACCCAGTGGGAAGAGGACAGTTTAAAGGTTCCTGTTGTTGTGACTGACCTAAAAAATTGGAGGAAAGTGAGGACTGCAATAAGTTTCTGCCCTACAGATTTAGATCCCAAGGTGCAGAATTTTGTTTCAACCCAGATGGCCAGAGGCCTGTTGAATTTGATAGCTGGGGAGCAGGAGCATGCAGCATGGTACACTGCTACAGGAGAGACTCGAACTAGAAGCCTCATGGTCCCAGCACAGCAACTCCACTGCATGAGCTCTGAAGAGACGGCCTCGCTAAGCCAGTAATAGCTGTGCTATGCTTACTCCATCTACAGGAGCTCTCATATTTTAGGAGCCCATTGGCACAGCAACTTCTAGGGCACTTCTGCCTAGCTCGTGACTGAGAACAGAGTTATGCATATGCAGTATGGTAAGCAGGTGTGTTTTGTTTTTAAATGAAGGTAAGCAGGTCCACGTGGGTAAGACACAAGAGAAAGGAATCCGATGGGAAGAATTGAGACAGTGATTCCAGGAGAGGAGAATAATAGAAATATTGTGCTGGAAGGGACCTCAAGAAGTCACCAAGTCCAGCCTCCGGCGCTGCAGCAGGACCAAGTAAACCTAGACCAGCCCTGACCCGTGTTTGTCTAACCTGTTTTTTGAAACTTCCAACGATGGGGATTTCACAACCTCCCTTGGAATCAATTCCAGACCTTAGCTACTCTTATAATTAGAAAGTTTTCCCTAATATCTAACCTAAACCTCCATTGCTGCAAATTAAGCCCATTATTTCTTGTCCTATCTTCAGTGGACATGGAGAACAATTGATCACTGTCCTCTTTATAACAGCCCTTAACATATTTAAAGACTTATCAGATCCCCCCTCAATCTTCTTTTCTTAAAACTAAACATGCCCCTCCCCCCCCTTTTTTTAACCTTTCCTCATTTAATCTTTCTAAAACCTTTAATCATTTCTGCTGCTCTCCTCTGGACCCTCCAATTTGTGCACAGCTTTCCTAAAGTCTGCTGCCCAGAACTAGACACAGCACTCCAGCTGAGGCCTCACCAGTGCTGAGTACAGCAGGACAATTACCTCCCTAGTCTGACACACAACACTCCTGTTAATACACCCCAGAATATTAGCCTTTTTTCCCCAGCTGCATCACATGATTGAGTTATATTCAGTTTGTGATCTAGTATACCCCATGGATCCTTTTCAGCAGTACTACCATCTCACCAGTTATTCCCAATTCTGTAGTTGGGCATTTGATTTTTCCTTAAGTGAAGTACTTTGCACTTGTCTTTATTGAACTTTATCTTGCTGAATTCACATCAATTCCCCAATTTGTTGAGGTCATTTTGTGTTCTAATCCTGTCCTCCAAAGGGCTTGGAACCCCTCCCAGCTTGGTGTCATCTGCAAATGTTATAAGCATACCACTTCATTATCTAAGTCACATTTTTAATCCATTCAGGTTTTTGAGAGATGATTAGCAAAGGCAGGTTTCATGGGATTTTTTCTAAACTGCATTGCTAAAAACAAAGCCACAGGAAAGAACAGTTCCTATCTGGAGTCCATCTGTAAAAAGCAAAATGTAATACTAAACCATTAACATTACACAGTTAACTACGCTACAGAAGCCCTGGGCTCCAATGCTGGTCTCTAGTTTCAGATGTTTGATTCTGCTAGGAAAAGTTTTAGCTCAAAGACATTTTTTTAATTAAGAGGCACATGGGCATAATATACATTTAAGTCAGAGGAAAGCAACAATGTATCATAAAACAATTTATCTTTTTGGCTTTCTTAGCATTATGCATTACATTTGATTTGCATTTAATAAAATATATTCTGGTATTTGTTTTGTAAAGCAGAGGGGGAAAAAAGCCATCTATCCACGGATGCCCTGTAATGTAATGATATTTCAGCTTCTTGTGCATTAGGGGACACATCAATGAGAAATCTGGAATGCTTTACATTGCAATTAGAAGCAGGCTAAGTAATAAAGAATTAAAAAGGCCTGCATCCTGCCTACGCTACAGCTTCATCCATGCTACACACCTACTAAACAGAGACAAAATCTTCTAGTGTAGATAGAGCCTAAAAGATGGGCACAGAGAAGACAGAATGCACCAAAAGAAAGTGTAATCTAGGCCCAGATTACATTAACTTTCTGCATGCGAGTAGCTCCTTGTGTTCTCTTTTATCTGTTGCAAGAATGGAAAGGTAGCATTTGATGATGATGGGAGTTAGCATGTGAGAGGCTCACAGAAGCAGTGCGCTTTCAGAAGTGATTCAAATGAGAAAGGGGCACAGGCCTGGAGCACTCGGTGTATACAGGTTGACATGGTAGAAGGTAGAGAGACCAGAGTGAAAAAAAGGAGATCCCTAGTCTGCAATCCTGCAAACGTTTGTGCAGTACTCACCTAATCAAAAGGTAAGCAAATGCATTAAGTATTTGCAGGATCGGGGCCTTAGTTCCAAGTGGGACAAAAAGTAGCAAGTGCTAATCTGTCCCAAAAAACACTCAGACAAACCCATCCTCTAGACTTTTACTACAGAATGCACAAAAACAGGCAGAGTGTCTGTGTGGTGAATGCAACTTGTAAGACTAATGAGCTATTTATAGCACACAAGCACTTACATAATTAGATCTCAACAACTTACAGTGCAAGCCTGTACATAGCAACATCATAATCTATCCAGATATGATCACCTGCATTCATATAATAGTTTTAAATGTTTGAAAGCTAATACGTAAATTAAAACCAAGGATTACATTTACTGTATCTGAGCCTTAAGAAAATGAACTGTAGTACTGTTCTGTACTAATGAGAAAAGCCTTGCACACACACACACACACACACACACACACACAAAAATTAGGTATTTTCTCCCAGGTCATTGTATTTAAAGCATTTAGCTTTTGTGATTTTGAAGGCCACTCCTTTACAAAGTATATTTGCGACCTTTGGGACTCAGCATAGGTATTGGTGTTTCCACAATGTATGTGACATGGTTCTAGAACCATGAAGCACCACTTAAAATTAACTGTAGGTTACACAATTCCAAGTGGTTTACCACAAGGAAATTACTTACGTTATTTTAAATTTCTGTAAACTGTTAACTGTATGTACCCACACAATTGTGTTACCATTTTAAATCAAAATAACACTTCCTGATTTGCAGTCATTCTGACTGGACATAGAAACTGTAGGTTGTAGCTATTAAATAGGATGAAGTTGACGAATGCATATCTCAAGATTATTTTTTCACATTAAAATCCAGATCTGAATTGCCAGTTTTGAGGTTAAAGTAAAAAAGAAAACTTAGAGAGAGATCCAGATAACTTTCCAATGCATTAGTGCTTAAAAATAAAAGTTCTTTTGAACTTGTTCCTGATAGATGCTTTTAGTAATTTCTATGAAAATATTTGGGGGGGGGGTGTACTCCTGTTTACATGCATTTGTATGGTTAGACTAGAGATGTAATTTCAATACCTAGTGCAGATTCCAGAGCCTCTCTGCTTTTTCAAAAATAGCCTGGGTCAGTTTTAACAATTCTCTTCCCACTTTGAAGAACCCTGTTCAGGTCACCACAAAATGGTGTCTTTTCAACATTAAGTCATTTTTAACTTTGAAGTACAATGTCGAAATCTGGAATAATTTTAATTCCATTTTACTTTAACCTCCTACCCCAACCCCAAAGTGCAGTTTCAGCTGCACAATGAGCAAGAGTGGATACTAATCAGATACCCATGTGGTCACTCCTGCCTCTGATTCATGGTCTCTTGTATTCCCCTAGCTATAGGATGTCGTGTCCTTTATTTTCATTGCAGCGTACCAGAATGACTGAAGAGGTTTTCATTTTCACTAGTATCACTCTCCATTAGCACCCTGCAACACTTTGTAGCTAGTATGACACATTTCATATCCCATAACACAGCGGCACATACAGAGGAGGTTACTATGGAGCATACCTGCTTTCCAGTATTTGTCTTTATTTAGCTTCCTCGGTGTCTTAAACAACAGTCTTGAAAGCAGGACTGCACTTCAAAACAAATCAACAGAAACTTGCCCCTAGCTTTCTTCTGAGCAAGCTGTTGCAAGGGCTTATCTTGTTATTAGGACTTTCTATCCTTGCTTCTTGCTTTCCCTTCACTGGATTTTTCTGCCTCTTACCTACACTGAGTGGGATTTAACAAGACCCACCTGGCAAGACAGCCTGGGTGAATCAGTAGAGTAACTTTCTGCACCTGCACACAGTTTCGGATTCTCCTAGTCCCTTTAAAAGCAAGGCCACAGTTTAGGAGCTCTTCCTCACAAGGCCAAGAGCCTTTTCCCAGTGACGCTCCTTCTGTTTTGTTTCTTGCTCATTGTTCATTCAGCTGCCCTAAAAAGTGTCCCCCTCTCCCAGGAGCACATCCTAATTGAGAACACACTGTAAATGCTTCAGAAGCAGATTGCAGTTTTCCTTGTGCTTCCAAGCTACAAAACTTGACTTTCATTTGATCATCTAGACAGTTCATATAAACAATAAAAAGCTATAGTATTAGCACTCCTGATGTGCAATTGACACAAGGAATCTCTTCCCAGCTTGAAAAGATTTCTATTTATACTTGCCCTGGACTTTCTCCTCAGTAATTTATAACCTAGCATGCTAGTTTTCTTAACAATATTTGCTTCCTGTAGAATTACAATGGGCCATATTCTTAGACTGTGTACATTAGTACATTAGAAATTAGTAAATTAGAAGACAATAGACTCATAGACTTTAAGGTCAGAAGGGACCATTATGATCATCTGGTCTGACCCCCTGCATGCTGCAGGCCACAAAACCCTTCCCTGGACTCTGCCGTTGAAGTCCCCAATCCTGTGTTTCAGTAACTTCAATCGGCAGAGACCCTCCTGCTAGTGATCCCTGCCCCATGCTGCGGAGGAAGGCGAAAAACCTCCAGAGGCTCAGCCAATCTACCCTGGAGGAAAATTCCTTCCCGACCCCAAATATGGCGATCAGTAAGACCCCGAGCATGTAGGCAAGAGTCTCTAGCCTGACCCCTGTTGGCCATTGTACTATTTACTTACCATTGCTTGGTTTTCCTTGGCTACTATGTTTTACCATTAAACCATTCCCTCCATAAATTTATCTAACTTTATCTAACAGTCTATACAAACTGAAGATGTGATCCAATATTGCTGAAGTTTCACAGACAGGTTTAGATTCCTAATCTCAGAACTGCTTCACTGCCTCAAACAGGAAGCAAAATGTCCCCTCCATTTGTTTTTACAAGGAAAGCAACAGGTCTAGTGGCTATCACAGTGAATCTATGGGATTTAGTCAAAACTCTAAAACTGACTCACTGGGTGGGCTTGGATGTGTCCTCCATCCGTAACATGAGGATTTACCCCACCCCTTCGTAAAGCAGTTAGAAATAGTTTGATAAAAAGCTCTACATAAATGTAAATTAACACCCTGTGAAAATTTCTCTGTGTAAGGCAGAGCTAGGATTATATTAAATGTTACTGCAGAGAAAATTATTTATTCAGTGATGGAAGAGGGCACGGGGCTTACACACCAATGAAAAATTGACAAAATCCTTGGAAAAAGAGCTCAGAACTCAGATTAGACATTGAGTTTGGTGTGTGCCTATCGCTAACCTGTGGCAGGACAATGGAGCCCGAGTAGGGTGACCAGACAGTAAGTGTGAAAAATCGGGACGGGGGTGGGGGTAATAGGAGCCTATATAAGAAAAAGACCCAAAAATCAGGACTGTCCCTATAAAATTGGGACATCACCCTAAGCCCGCGTGGAGTGAGTGCTTGCACTGCTTGTGACTGTGTTGTCAGGGAGCTGACCACTGGCAGGCACACACAAGACTTCCTCACACTAAGGGCAGGTGGTAGTAAGGTGCCTGACTTTCCTGGGTTGCCCTAAGAAGCGACAAAATATCCCTGGCCAGTTCGCTGGCACACCAGCAGCACAATCAAGTTCACTTCACCAGCCATATGCTAGCTCTAGAGATCAAGATGTTTTCATGGAGTTGGGACCTTCCAAAGAGAGAAGAGGGTTACGCTGAGCAATCCACTTTTGCTATCACCTCCAACTAAAATCAATACAGATCTATAAAAGCAGTTCCACTCTCACAGCTCCATAACCAGAATTTGTCAGCGTTGCTTTTTTTAATGGGGGGGGAGGGGAAGGGAGTTAAGTGTCCATAGGTCTCAAGAAACAAACGCAGCTGATAAATTCAAAAGGGAACCCTCCATCCATTCCATGGGGCTGAAATACAACACTTTACAAGTTCATCAGAAAAGGAAATGGGCAGCAGTTTTAATTTCCAAAAAAAAACATCTCTATTGGAAAAGGGACTAGTGCTTCAAACCTTATCTTCCAAGCTACAAACGGTTTTAATTAGAACATTCATATAATCTCTAAATGCAAACCTTTGCAAGGAACTGTGACTAAAACTGTAGGCACTAGTCATAAAATTTCAGCAAATGCTTTATTTAAACAATGTTAATAGGGTTATCCCCCAATTCCTCAAAGTCACTGGCGTGTAGAGAAAGGAGAAACGCCTTGCTGATAACAATGAAAAAAAAAGAGAAAGACGACACTGCACAACACAGCATTTGGTATTCTTTCCAGGTAAGGTATATCCAACTCCTTATGTGCCCACATAAAGACTTAACTGGACCTTTTGCTTAGTTACCATGGGATTACCTTTCCTTCTCCCCCCCCAAAAAAATCAGATTCCAGAATCACTGGGAGCCAGATGTTTTTAGAAATAAGGTAGTAATATTCGGCAGTCTGAAGCAAGAATGTTAGAGAGTTTAATCCTACAGACTTGAAAGTAAGATAAACAGTACGAATCCAAAACTGAAAAATCAATGCAGCCAAACAGAGAACAGAAATGATTCAGACATGAATGATCCAAATACTTTGGGGGCTAGAGTCTCATTATTCCTCTGTTTGTATGCAAGGGAACGACAAAGAATGGAAAGGTACAGCCTCACCTATACCTAAGTGTCAATTTATAAATCAATTAATGATTTGTAAAGTTTGTAATTTGTGCCACTTAATCTCTTCTAAGTAGTGGTTTACGTTTCCAGTTAACTACACTATAGCCAGTGCAGGCTGCTATGTGGGCTCAGTGGAATTCTAAATATACCTCCCTTTTCAATCAGAGGCATAAGGGAGCTTCTCATTTCTGGAGCCTGGCCCTCTTATCAGCTTTCTCAAAATTCACTTTACTCACCCAATCACACACACATTAATTGTAAAAAAATGGGTTACACTCTACACCCTCTAAACACTACCTGCTGATCTCACAGGGCTGTGAGGATACGGAGCAGTAAAAGATTATAAAGTAACGTTATACTCAACAGCAGAAATGCACTTTTCAACCTGTGCTTTAGCACCACTGCAGCGCTCTGAGGCCTATGATACGGTGTGTGCTGAGATCATGCCCCGTGGTCACTAACCTTCCAGAGACATTCACATTAGAACATATATATGCCACACACACAGCATAAGTTGCCGGCTGTTATACAGTTATCTTTTGACCTCTGGCATGAAATAACTTGACTCATTGCCTGTAAACAAATGATCATTTGTCCTCCCTTTTTATAGACTTCAGCAGCAATGAACTTCAGCAGGGTGCGTAACCCATGTCAGAACTGCATGGGGTCTTTCCCTAGGCCCTGATTTGTTTGGATGCATTTCCCCAGGTCTGTGACTCCATGTCTATACTGCTCATCATCACAGTAGCTGAGCAGCTACAATCCCCACCTCACTGCCAATCTCATAATAAAACCACACGATTCAATTTCCTCTCTCCTGCCCTGAGACAATCAGCTGGATTTATTTTCTCATATGATAATTCCCTTGTCTCTCTCTTTCTCCCCCTCATTGTAATTTTTGTTGTGGCTGTGGAAAAGCAAACTGAAGATATGAGTGTTACATGTTAATCTGAAAGCACTGCAATACATGGCCATTCTAGCCTTCTTCAGAATAGAATTCCAGAGGCCTATGATCTACTGATTTCTTAAGACGCTAATAGGCCTAGTAGTCTGTCTTCTGATGGTGGAAACATATAAAACACTGCAAATGATACTAGCCTCAGATAAAACTTTTCTGAATGTTCTGGAATTAAAACAAAGATGGAGGGTGCCTCCTGTAACTCTGCAGTCCATGCTGTTAGGGCATGAGCTGCATATAATGCATGCATGGCCAGCTAAGCAGCAGAGTAATCAAAAACATTTTTGAGTGCCCCATCCATCTTCTTATCCACTGGGTCTCTAGGGCAAAACTGCCTTCTAGAAGGAGCAAAGATTTGCTGGAGCCTGAGCAACCTGATGGATCTACTTGTACAGAGAAACAGAGAATGTTGTACTGTAGGTAATGTATATAAAACTTTGCCATCTTAGCAGGAAAAGAAAATCTGGCTTCCTTAATTCCCAGCGCAACTGCAAAGACGGTACAGTGAAGTGAATTGGCAGAATTCCTCTCCAGTATTATTTCACAGGCCACTGATAGTTCTCCCCACCGCTCCCCCCCCCCCTTTTTTTTTTTAAGAAAAAAAAACTAGCTTTGGAGCAATAGAGAAATTTTGCCCTACAAGCCTGATCCTCTGCAATTGTATTACCTTGAGCTGTGATCTCGTATCAAGAGCTCATAAACTAAATAAGGTCAAGCCTGTTCCAACACTTGATGGAGCTCTGCCAGGAAAACCTGGATGCTCCACGAAGAGATGCCCATGCCTCACTGCAGAAGGTGGCATTCTTCCCCTGAAGTTAGTACTAAACCAGTGTCCCAGTACAGTATTCAGAAGCAAACAGAGGCACTGATCATGACTAATCATTTAAAATCCAATGGCACTTTGGCGGGTGGGGGAGAGAGAACAGTTTTACCTATCCATATGGCACCTAAAAGCCCTGTTTTTTTACCCATTACAGTATTTCAGTTTCACCTTTCACCAGGCCTTATATTGCAATCTGAGCTTGATCACTGCTTAAAATATTATACAAGTTATACCTGTAAATGTGAACTGTCATTTCTATTTAAAACGTATTCCTATTTTTGAATGTATATGCTGAAATGCTTAAAATAGCTAGCCCATCAATAAAGCTTTATTTAAATAAAGGCATGTTCTCACTTTATTGTAAATGTTCTTGTGGATTAAATAAAGGTTCAGCTGCAGCCAAAGTAAGTTAAACATTTACTTTCTATTAAAACATCTAAATCATATGATTAAAAACCTGTTTTACATTTAACACAAAGGAACATTCAAATCAGCACAGTGGCAGCTTAACTGGTATTTAATGCCAAGGAGTTCTCATGTTGAGAGGTAATCAATTTATGGAGGGAGGGATTTCTTTAAACTCCTCAAAAGGGGAAAAAACACATTTGAACAAATCTTTTAATTATAATATTTTCCAAAAAACTCCTTCTAAAGCTTTTTCCTGCCAAGTTTAATAGGCTTTCTCTAAGAGACAGCTCTTGCCCCAGATTTACTGGTAAAATATTTTTATACTGTTTCTACTTAGTGTTTTGCTTGTTAATTTTAGATGGTTTTTCATTTTTATTTTATTTAAGAGGATAGCGGGGAGTTGTGTACCACAGGTAAAGGTTCTATATAGATGAGGTAAAGGTTCTAACGACAGTTTAAGTACTGTGTTAAATGTCACCCAGGCAATGTGAACGTTTTTCTGTACAGAGAATGAGTTTAAATTATTAATGTCGATACACACAGTGCTACCAAAAGGTAACTGGTTATTTCTGAGCAGAAATTCACTGTGGAGTAGATGCAGCTTCCAATTTTACATAATCATATAATCCAACCCATTTATCTCTAACAGGCTGTAATTAACTTAAAATTCATAAATATAGGTAAAGTGTTTGATTTTCATTATATATTTCCTTTAATAAGACAAACCTCACACATCAGTATTTGGCAACAAAGAGTCCTGTGGCACCTTATAGACTAACAGACGTATTGGAGCATAAGCTTTTGTGGGTGAATACCCACTTCGTCAGACGCATGGGACGAAGTGGGTATTCACCCACGAAAGCTTATGCTCCAATAAGTCTGTTAGTCTATAAGGTGCCACAGGACGCTTTGTTGCTTTTTACAGATCCAGACTAACACGGCTACCCCTCTGATACTTGACATCAGTATTTGTCACCATCCTTTCACATTATTGATTAAGTAAACCTCATGGTTATTCGGCCCACCAAAAGGTTCAAGTTGTACAGTTTAAAAGTGAGTGACAACAACCTCTCCCCACCACAATATAATGTAAACCTTATCTGCTGGATGTGGACTTTTATCCAAAAATGTCATACAGAAAATGATTTAAAGAAACAGCATGTGCATCCATACTAACAAGAACATTGGTGAGTTCTCCCTGGGAATTACATGGGATGTACAAGGATTTTAGTTGCCAAGTTTAAGAGAGATGTGTTCTTATTTAATGACTACTAGATTAAAAAACAAGACAGAATAATCATGAAGCTCTGTCAGTTTATATAATGGTTATTCAATTAAATAGCCAGAACATGTATCCTTTGAAAAAAAAAGAAAAAAAAAATTAGTTTCAATCTTTACATTTATGTTTGAGCAGTCTTCCAGATTAACCTCTATTTTGGTTTTAATTCTTTGATTTTTTTAATGAGCAAAAAAACTGAAAATCACCAGAATTATGAAGTGCTCAGTAAAAGATGTCCTAGTTGAGCCTAACATATTATGCTTTGTTTTGAGAAAGAATCAGATAGAATCCATCTGTTAGACCCAGTGCCCTGACAAATAACACACACTAACAGAATGTAACGGGTTCTGTCCCAGAGAGACGAGATTTTTATTTAAATACGTGGTTTTTTTAAAATCCTATCTAAAATTAAATGTGAAATTATGACAATATATGTTAAGGCTTAAACTTCTATTATAACATTTCAATTAAGTACAAAAATATTAAGTCGTACATGTTTACTGCTACGTCTTAAAGATAGTCAAACCACTGAACTGATAGAAGACACCTAAGAACCAGTTGAAGTGCTAAACCAGCTTTTGATAGCAGAAACCTCTTCTATAGGTGCAGAGAGAATATTTTCTTCAGTATGAATGTCTTCTTTAGATTGAGACAGCAGAGAAGTACCAGATTTACTACTGTTACGATTTAACAGCTCGACTCCTTTAACTCAAGTGGCTGAGGTCTATACCGCACTGAAGGTCTTGGTCCTGGGTTTAAAACTCACCAAAGAACCAGATAGGAGATTGTAAGAGCCCAACATGGTTCCTTTATACCTCAGATGCTTAAGACAGACTTTTTCTAACAGGAGTATGGAATACAATGGGAGAATCTATCAAATTCCCCTATAGTGGCTGGTTCATTAGAGGATAACAACCTACTATTGCTAGCTAATGAAGCTTCTACTTCCGTTCAAATGGTAGAGACTTATGTATAATACTTTAATATCCCTGTCATCACACTATTTGAAGTATTTCTTTCCAACTCCCACCAGCAAAGAGCTTAAGTTCTTATGTGATTTTATTAAAAAGGGGGACAAGTCAGTTTAAAAAAAAAAAATTAAAAGAATTTTCAAGTATTACACATCTACTTCTCCCATGCTGTTCACAATTCAACTGTTAATACTGAAACAAGACTAAACAATAAAACCAAATGTAAAGAAGTAATTGGTAATAAATCTAAAGTAAATGCAATGAACTAAAACTTGAAGAACCGAGCAATTCTCTTATCCCGATGCAAAATGCCCACTGATTTTCAAATACTTGAGGATTTTGTGCATCAAAACACCTGGCAGAAATAAAAAAAAAGTTGCAAAATCATTTTCTTATTATATTTTCATGAGTTGCAGAAATGAAATTAGACTAAAATTGTGAAATTTTCATTTTGCTGTTCATGCAAATAAAATTCTGTAGGTGTGCATATTTTATATTTTTACTACTAGATAACTCCTTAAGAGCTTAATCATAATAAATACAGTACCTAGTGCTTCTTGGTGTTAGTGTCTTTAGGGGGCAAACTGTGTTTAAAAAAAAAAAAGACAAATCAGTAAAGTATGACATCAGTAATATTCAAAGTTGGATTCTGAGAGGTCCTAATCCATGGTTTTACTTCAACTAATGTCAATACTGCTGCACTCTTATCTAGCAGTCTCTTACAGAAGAGAATATTAATTTGTTCCTTGAAGACTACACTGGTTTCCATTTGTTTTCAGGTGCATTTAAGGTGCTGGTTTCGATTTAAAATTCCATTACAACCTGGGTCCTTGCTATCTTAAGAAGGACCACAAGGAGAAAGCCTAACAATGCAACTGACGTAGGTTATAGCATTTCACAAATAGATCCTAGATTTGTATACCTGGAACATGGTCTTCTCTGTAGAGGAATATCTACTCTGAAATTCACCTCCAGTGTATTGGTCAGACAAAATTCACTTGTTGAGCTTTATAGTGTCTTTGCAGCATGACTGAAGGTGTAGCACAAGGAGCTTTGGGATTCTGTGGTGGTAAGAGGAGGTCATCCTTTGAACATTTTCATTAATTGACAATGTGCCAGCTTACATTGTTCTACCCTGGGAAATTATCTATGGCTTTGGAAGCTATGATAGGTACTTCAAAAATGGAGGGAAAACACTGATAAAACAGGGTTAGTGTGGGTAGGCAACTGACCTGCTGCACTCACACAACTATGCCAGTCCATCTTACTACGGACCTGCCACAGTCATTCTTCCAGTTTCTCTTTGATTAACAGAAAATACTGCCTCTTCAGGTACTTCTATAACCCTCATCACTATAACTTCTGCCAATCTAGGCGTAAAGATGTCTAGTAGGAACTACATGAGACTACTTTGTGGCTGTTTATTTGTGATTTAAACAAGGTTTATACTCAGGTCCCTTGAAATTAAATGACAATGTTATTTAAGCCATTTGTTCTCCCCACTTCACTCTCCAAATGGAAGGACAGCCTCAACAAAAAGTGCTACACGTTTATTTTGCATTCTCAACAATAGAAATTCTGAAGATGTACAAGATTGATTGTATCTGCTAAAAATCAATCAAAAATAAGATGCACAAGGTTGATTTTAGCAGATATAATCAATCAAAAATAAATTGTCACATGAGGATCTCAGATTATACATATGACAAGTTCAATTCAAGTGTGAAAATGGAATTAAAAATTACCTCTCTCTGGTGTTGGTAAGTGTTTTCGTTTTATTATAAAGATACTATCAAAACCTTCCTTTATGAAGTTCAAAAATTTATTACAGAAGTAAAACTATAAGTGTAATTTTAATTTCTGATTGCATTTTCCATTTGTCATTCATATACAGCCCCACATATTTTAATTAGAATTGAAAGAAAATAAGGCAACCTGCCCTATGAGTAAGCTTTCTTTGTTAAGCTATGCTTATTGGGCTTTTCATGTAAATACAATAGCCCAAAAAGAAACATTAAACTTAAGACAGAATAATAGCACTAAAGTGAGACAGCAGATAGTGAACTCTTTGGCTCTCACTCAACCCCATCTTATTTTAACAGTCAGATCAGACCTCTTAATACAGGATAATCTTAATGAACAGCCAAGTGCTCCTCCCTCATGGAGGAAATCTTCAACAAATAGGACAAAAGAAAAGATGTACTAATCAAGAGGCACCACTAGCTTGCCTGTTAAGTTGGATATGGGTGAGGACATGACTGAAATCAACAAGAGTCATTCCAGTACTGGGAATTAAAGTTTATGGAAAGTGATCGTGTGGGGATAAGAGGCGGGGAAGTACAAAAAGATTTAACTCTAAAATGTGAAGTCTATTCAGAAGAATCCAGAGGGGTAAGAAACAACCTGTGGGAACTCCAATGGGGCAACAGAACAGAACACATTTACTGCTGCTATCATGTCATAGAATTCATGTTCAAAGGATTGCTTTTCACGGTGTGGTAGCCTCTCATCTTGAACTGCTATTACACACCACTCATTATCATCACTGTCAGAAACTACAGCAGCATCTGTGGAAGCAGCAGCATTTTCTGGATGAGAAATCTCCATATTTACCTTAAAGAATATCAATTCTTCTTCCAACATTCAGCCTTGCTTGGAGGTTAGTAAAAGCATTCCCGGCTTACACAGGAAATGTGTTTTAACAAATGCTGAAAAGGAGGGCATCTTAAATACTTAACAGGAAAAAAAATTACCTACTTAGTCACTGTAGTTTTTCCAAGCAGAAGGAAAACAGATCTGCACTTTTACACCGGCATGCCCGCTGGATCAAGAACCCTCAGGAAAACCAGCACTGTTTGAGCATGTATGCTTTTCTCTCATGACACCACATGTTTGAAGGGACTCCATGTTATACAAGCAGCACTGGCCCCAATCTCACTTCAGTTCATTTCCAGTGATCAGAACCTACTCTATAGACTCCAAAGTGGGGAAAGAACAGGGGAGGGTGGGGTGGATCTATGCTGTCAAACTACTCAGAGCTACAATTACTACATTAATAACCTTTCCTTCTCCTTCAAATAATCACAACATAAAGGACACTTGGGAGATAAATTAGCAGTAACAACCCCAGAAAAGATGGGTCTGTGGAAAACTATAAATACAAGGGTTGCAGAACTGCTCTCAAATTGGGCATCAGATATGAAAGCCAAATCACAAGTAATGCTGTGTCGAATGTATGCACTCCAAGTAGAAGTCATGCTATTTGAGTGACTGAAGTATATCTAGGTCAAATAGCAGAGGCTGCTCACAGAACGTGTCCTTCACTCACAGACACATCCAAAACATCACCACCAGTTAGTATACAAAATGTGGTCCCTTTACACAATTTCTGCTAAGAGACTATGCACTTCTTGGCTCTGGAATGACTAAGGCTACCATGGGGAGAAAAGGGGGAAAATAGGATGGGTCCTCTGTTTTCTGAGAGGGATGTGGAGGACCTGAAGTTCTCTTCTGGAGTTTAACCACCATTCCCATTTCAACTCATAATACTAGGATTGTAAAAAGACACAGGAATAAGTGTTAAAACTGAGGAAATATAATGCAGTAGACTTTATTACTACTTCAAAGTGCAGTTCTATTCTGAAAAATGATTAAAACCATCAATGCATCTGAAGAAGTGGTTTTTTACCCACGAAAACTTATGCCCAAGTAAATCTGTTAGTCTTTAAAGTGCTACCGGACTCCTCGTTGTATTTGTGGATACAGACTAACACGTCTACCACTCTGATAAAATCATTAAGGGATTCTATTTTTGTGTCTCAATGATCATACCTATTCTACAGGTTAAAATATTTTTATTTTCTAACTACCATCTCTGCCAATCCAACCTGTACTCTGAGAATGGAGATGAGTTTTTTCAACATTTTTAGTGATGGAGGTGAAACATATTTAAGGTAATGCGGTTGAACACACACATAACTAATTGGATTTTAAGTAAATAATTCTGTTGATGGACAAAGAATTGAATCCATCTCAGTCACTCTGGGCTGTATTGGCTCTTCAATGCCTTCAGGAATAAAGAGCAGTAAAACTATTTCTTCTCTGAAGTAAATAGGTAAAATGGAATACAGATATGGAGAATATCTGTAACACAGTGACACCTTTGCAGGTTCACTTTTCAGATTTGAAAATGCTGTAATGGTTTTAGCATCTTTGGTGGTTCTCATGATTGCTGCTGAAAATGCAGACCGATTTCAGCAATAGTTTAGACTTGCTTTTCTTCACAGGCCAAATGGACAAAAGCAGAGAGTTTGGAGGGCCAAGTTTGCAAGAGCTCAAACAGCTCACTTCAACCCTAATTTTAATTATGAACTTTTATAGGTATCAACAAACCTCAGAGACGACCTAAGTACATTTCAGTGTTCAATTAGCAGCTTCGGCTGTGTGCAATTAAAACTTCAGCATTAAATGCTGGAGAATAAAATAATGAGACACTTAAAAAATAATAATCTGTGCTTCAGAGGACCATGTTTAGTACAGATTTCATATGATAATTTATAAGACAGAAACAGATTCCTACTAAAAGCCATTGCTAGTATCCACAGTTAATGCAAAATTGCTTTAAATATCAGCATCTTGGGGGGAGGGAGGAGAGTACTGTGGCTTTAGGATGTTCATATAATACTGACGCCTCTAGTACTGATAATTCTGAACTCTGTCAGATCATAATATCACAATTGCATCACTAGATTAAACAGGTAACTGTTTAAATAGCTGGCCTTTATATCTGGGATGAGAAACCAAAACCTTAATCATATCCCAACTTACTAACTACTTGTTTTTATATTACCGCAGAAGTGAAAGGAAAAAAAAACTCCAGAATAAATGAAATATTAAAAATGGTATACATTGTTTATTATTTTATGTTCCTTAAAATAATATTTTAAATGTTCTCACAATGGCATTTTAAACTATTAAAATGTTAGTAGGATAGAAAGAAAACAGCAGACGAAATGCAGAGAAATTCCTACTGATACTGATAACTACTGAGGAAGTGCAAGTTAACATTTAAGTACAAAAACAACAAAATAATAAGTTAGTTTTAAGACTTCTAAGAACATGGGTAGAAAAAGTAATGCACTATACAAAAAACATGCACACAGTTAAACTTAAAGAAAATGAAAACAATGAGATTTTTACACTTTATTTTTACAACTGAAATGAATTTTAATACAAAAATGAAGCCAGCATTATATAACTTTATAAATAAAATGAACATTTATATATTTGGGGAAGTCAAAGAATGTTACAATTTAAGATGATGAAATGTTACAGCTTGCACACAAAAATTAAAAAATGAAATTAAATAAAAAATGAAATGGTTACCAAGGTAATGCAGGTCAAGGGATCAAAGGTGAAGGGTCACACATTATTAAAAAGAAATCCAAAAGGACGTCTGCATCAAGATCTCTGCAAAACAAAGGAGCTACAGTAAGTAAAACTAATACCTTTCATGGAATCAAATCAAAGTTATTGAAAATAGCCTCTTTCCAAACTGAATACAGTAAACCGTGTGATGTTTGAACGTGTAGTAACCTTTACGTTGCTAGTAAGCTCCATTTTTACTCTTTAACGCCACTGCCTTTTTTCCCCTCCTAAAGTGGCTTATATACAAACCTTTCCATTCAAAGAAATATTTAAGAAGGTTTTTGCTCCTAAACTTACAAATTGTTCTTCTTAAAAGTCAGGAAAACTAAATCAACACAGGTAGGCCAACTTATGATCCCACTGTTTGATCTATGACACAAAGTCAAAGAAAGCAGCAATTATAATCATACTGATAACAATGTTGATCAGGGAACCCATTATTTAAAAACAGGTAACTGTCAAATGGGTTTTGATACAAGTATGTTTAAAATCCTTTTTCAGTGTAAAAATGATTCCCTTATTTTTAGAGTTTTCTTTGTTCAGCATAAATACAGAAATATTGTAGTTATTGACACATACATACAAGAAATACTAAAATCATAATGTATCAGTTAACACTACAATAAAATAGTCCTTTAAATGTGATTTGCAAGACAAAATCCTTTCCCACTAGAATTTCAAGTAATGGAAGCTATAAAGAATCTTTGGTATGCACTCTCAAGCAACAAGCAGTAATTTGGTCAATTCTCTTACTGAAATTATGCAGAAATGATAAGTTTACATCATGCCTTAAAAGCAAAACAGCAACTTTACAGGATTATATTCGTGTTTTTCTTCCACTATATTTTTTTCATTTCCTACAGTAAGAAGTTTCAAGAGGTTTTCATTTCTTTGAGATAAATAATTTAAATTTGGAACAAGTCTAGGTCAAGAAATGCAACCAAAATTTACACAATTTTAGCTAAAACAAGCTAGGGACAGCTGACCACCAATGATACAAAACAATTCAGTTTAAAGTTAATGTTCTACAGCAATTATTTAATTCTCTCTGCAACTGTGCCACAAAAAATGTATTTTTAAACATGAGTTCTCTTACCATAGTGAAAAATCAGCTGGAGAAAGTGTCAAATTCTAGATTACTATCATACTGTTCATTAGCACCAGATTTAGCCAGTTGGTACTAAAGTAATCCCTTATAACTAAATAGTTTCAAATAAACTCCTTCATGATCAAAATTTAACCACCTCTTTTCCAATTTTCCATGTTAAAGTTAATTCTATACAAACCCTCTGTTTCAATTCACATTTGATTTTCTCTTGTTAAAATATAATCCAGAACTATTTGTACATTAAAACAGACCAAGGCCAAAATGTATTTTATGAGAAGGGCACAAAAGGAGATCCTGCTAGCTTAAAGCAACCAATGAAGAAAAACTGTATGACAGTAAAACTGATGCTTTCCTCAAACTAGGCTTTAATAAAGTAACTTGCCGTTTCATGCATTGGAAACAAATCGGTTGGTAGCTTAAGGCTGCATTTCTGAGAAACAAGAGGTGTTTTTTTTGTTTTGTTTTGCATAGCTCTTGGAATGGGAATGTAAACCACCATTTCATTTCTACTGGAATGCTCATCTCATATTGAATCTATCATATATGTATTCACTGCTACGAGGCATGCAAGCAATTTTAAACGTTCTAGAAAGAATCAATACCCCATCACAATGCCAGTATAAGCCATACAATCTTTTAGAGGCAATGTTATTTATAGCGTTCTAGTCTTTGCAGTGAGGTAAAAACCCAGGTAAGTAGCATAAGCATGATAAAGTTTCTGACTCATCTCAGTAAATGTGCTATCATTGTGAGAAAAAAAACTGAACACTTCAGATGAAGTACTATGATTAAATGTATTTGGATATGTAATATTCCCCAGTTGCTCATAGATTCCAAACAAAAAGTATAAATTAAATTTATACGACAAAATTTTAAGGGGGGCAGTTAACATCACAATGAACAGTCTGCTATGGATATTTTTGTGAAGCAACGTACACACAATTTAAAATGATAATTGGTATCTTTGTTATTTGATTCACCTGCCATTTAATAAGAAATGGTTGATTAATCAGCATTTATTTTAAACTGAAAGATTTTAAGACAATCCATCTTCTTGAGAATGAAATGACATTCTGAAGCAGTAAGCCAGAAACAAGTATTTAACTTGAAAATAGTTTAGCAGTTAAAAACGGATAGACTTGACCGCCATAGAAGCTACCCTCTAGGCCAGAGGTTCCCAAAGTGGGCGATACCGCCCCCTGGGGGGCGCTGGAACGATCCAGGGGGGCAGTAGTAGCCTCGGGTGCAATTGGGGGGCGTTGAATAAAAATAAGGGGGCGGTGGAAGCATAAAGAAACAAGAGAATATAAGAAAATTTTGAAAAACCGTTCGTACATGTTTCATCTGTTGTGTAACAGAGTTAAAGTTGTACTGATTACTTTATTTTCCAAATAAATTCACAAATTATAACCAATCAGGTGTCAAATCCGCCAACAGCTCTTAACAAGCAAGTGTTGGCAGGCGAGCGTGTCGCGCATTGTCGGGAAGTCCAGCATGCATCGGCAGGAATATGTGCGTGTAATGACTCGTTTACAATATGATACTATAAATAGGCGACATGTATGAAATCTAATTTAGATTGTTTCTGAGTTGTGTAAAAAGCAGTTAACAATCGTGCAATAAGTATTTAAAATTTTTTATTCATATTCAATACCTTCGATCTTTACGGATTACGGATCACATACAAAGCAAATTGTATTATTGTTGTTTCAATAAAACAGCAATTTACACGTGAGTATTTTTATACATTTTCTTACATATCTACCGTACGTTTCTGTGTCTCTAATAATAAAATTGTAGCAGGCTTGTGTCGGTACAGTACTATTTGAAGTGTACAGTCAATATATTTATCATATTTTTTATTACAATATTAACAAAAACGGGAATGAAATCGTAAAAAAACTGTTAATAGTTAACATTTATTTATATCTATCGAATCATCTGTGTTAATTGGTAAATAAGGCGTGTGTTAATAAGGAACAATTATTTAAATAAGGGCAAACTAAATTAAAACTATTAACTGATTTTTAATTGCATATTATTTTTTAAATTAATTATTTCTTGATAAAGTTCGTTTGATATTTGACAATTTAATATCAAATACATATATCTAATGCTGAGCAAAGAACAAAACCTAGTTTATTAGTTTCATTAGTATTTTAGTTTGGTTGTCTTTTGCCGTCTTACGCAAAAACCACTGTATACCTGATGTTGTGGGTGATATTCTAATAACACATCTTTCTTTACTATATTGTAGGACGTAGGTAGAAATATAGATACATAAAAGAATGCAAATTTGTCACTGCATCTTTCTGTTTGTTCGCTTAAAGAAGGTAGATTTCCAGGGGGGCGCTGAGTAATTTTTTTCTGAAAAGGGGGGCGCTGAGTAATTTTTTTTCTGAAAAGGGGGCGGTAGTCCAAATAAGTTTGGGAACCTCTGCTCTAGGCAGTGGTTCTCAACCAGGAGTACGCATACCCTTGGGGGTATGCAGAGGTCTTCCAGGGAGTACATCAACTCATCTAGATATTTGCCAAGCTTAACAATAGGCTATATAGAAAGCACTAGTGAAGTTAGTACATTATATGGTAAAAATGAGAACGTGAGAAATTTCTCAGTAATAGTGTGCGATGACACTTTCATATTTTTATGTCTGATTTTGTAAGCAAGTAGGTTTTGAGTGAGGTGAAGCTTGGGGTACACAAGACAAATCAGACTCCTCAGATACAGCAGTCTGGAACGGTTGAGAACCACTACTCCAAACCAGTAATTTTCAATCTTTTTCCATTTGTGGACCTCTAAAGCATTTCAAATGGAGGTGTGAACCCCTTTGGAAATCTTAGACATCGTCTATGGACCCCCCAGGGTCCGTGGACCACAGGCTGAAAACCATTGCTCTAAACACATTTAGATGGCACTATTTCTTAATGAGATCAGTGCAATAAGTTTTCAAAGGTGCAAAATATATTCAGATAGCTATGAATTGTTAGCGTAAATTTTAAGGACAATTTTTTCACTGAACTTCCAGGTTCAGATACTGATTATTCAAATTCAAACATGTCAGTTTCTAATATGGATCAGAAATTCCCAAATCCCTACATTTAAACATTTAAAAAAACCCTCCAACATTTTCAAAATAAGTTCTTTTAGAAAAGTTTGAAGCAAAATGTTTCTGAATGTAAAAAAATCTTTAGGCAATGTTTAGTTTGTTTTTCAACCAGCTATTCTCAACTCTATATGCATCAGTGAAATTGACAAGACTCATTTAAAGTTCACAAATATGCTTGATAACACTATCAGCTTTGGTGGGGGAGAAGTGCTTCAAATGTCCTTTGTACCAATGTGTGGATAGCAGGAATCTGTGATCAAAACCCCAAGTAGGGTCCAGTGATAATGCCTAGTAGGGATTCCCAGCATCTTCCCCACTCCAAAGAGCCAGCACAGGACACCAGGCTCCTCATGCTGGTGTTGCCTGTCAATCTCACTAGTGACCCTTTTTCTCTCTCTCCTGAGCACTATCATGCTCCATATCAGGCCATGGCTGACAGGCATATTTCTCTAGCTAGCAGGTGTCCAGTTATATTTTCAAGTCCTGTCTTAGTAATACAACCAAGATAGCTGACCAATCACATTTGTTTCTCACGTGCATGTCCAAAGAAGACAGCTGATATGGCAATTCTGCTTCATCCCAATACCCAGTCCACCACTTTTTCATATTAATAAAAAAAGAGAAAAAGGGAAAGAGGCTGAAATGCTATCAGATGGCATTGATTTTACCTACATGGTCATGAGCAGTAGTCACAAGGCCAGATCATGTATTCCTTTCAAACTAGAACCGGTAGGCCTAGCCTGAACTTGCTTTTATAGCCTGTAATTAGAAAATTCAACATAAACACTCCATACGGTAAGATTCTAAAATCAATCATTCCCCACAAGAAAATGTACTTGCACATCAACTTTAAGGACTTGCACATAGGCATTCCTTAGGCATTTTTAACTGATTTCAATTTTATAAATGTATTTCTTATATATATATATATACATATATATACACACACACACGTGTACACGTTTTTGGAAATAACATGAAAATTTCACCAAAAATTGTTTCCTAGCCAGCAGCAGTTTCCTTGTATAAAAATAGCTGATAGGACTAGACAGCAGAGTGAATTAATACCCTAGCTTTTCCCTTCTGAAAGATGCTAGTTTCAACTCATGGCTTGACTCAAAGATTAAAATTACTCTTGTAGTTGTGTTTTGTCAGCTTTTAGTTGAATGCAGAGGGGAGGTGGTTGTTACCCAAATAATGATTAATTATTTCAAGATATAATGTTGCCATACAGAAAAACTAGGTTTGAAAGCAGCTTGAGAAGTCTTGGGTTAACAGAGAGGAGAAATCTTCCAAGGCAGCACACTCCGTCCTGAGTTCTGCTATTAGAAAGGAGTGTGATATTACCTCACCTATCTTGTCTATCTTAGCAATATTAGTCAGACATTTATTTTGATTTGTATACTTATTCCATAAAAAGGAGGATCTGGGTGCTCCCTGACACATTTAAAACATACAATTAATTATACATATAGATTACTCTAAGAACCCCCTTTCTCTCATACGTAACATTTAACCCAGCAGCTGAAAACGTATTTTAGATCTTTACGATCTCCCACCAGTCCTCGCAATCCCTCACAGCTAAGGGAAGACAGAAGGGTCTTTCCAGATGCCCTGAAAGTCAATAAACTGGAAGCGGGGAGGAAGAGGGAGAGGAGGAGAGAGAAATAAGTGAGTTTCAAAGTGAGGGGTTCTCCCAGAGAATGCCCTACCAGCTGGCCCATCTTATAGAAGTGGAGGTCCATCTCAGGAACTGCTGCTGATCATAGTAATATGTTCACAAAGCCTTAAGAGGAGAAGACTTATTTTGGTTCACTTCTTCATGTCTGATCAAGGAATACAATTACATGATGTATCAGACTACTGGCATGCAGAACTCTATAATGGTTAGTGCAAGGGGAAGCCTGAATGGAGAAGCCTGAGCCCCGCCAAAGAGAAAGCTCTCAGCAATGAGCACATTTAAAAAAAAAAAAAAAAAAAAAGATTTATTGAAAAAGCCAAACCACATTCCTTATTTGGCCCACACAGCTGACAAATGAAGTTAAAGAAAATTCAAAGCCATTTTTGAGTTAGCACAGAAGTATTTGAAAATTTTAACTAGCAAAAAAAATAGCTTCAGAAAAAACTGTTAGCCTTTCATTAGCCTATTCTGTTCTTCATAAAATGTAACATTTTCAGGATTCATTCCTCTTCTCCAATATACCACTACTCCCAAAATATACCACCAAAAGAGAGCACATAATCAAAGAAAAAAGCATTTAATATTTCAGTATTTTTAATGTGTAAACCCATTCTTTGAAGTGTGCGAAAACTGCTAGGGTGCATTAATTTAACTTGAATATTACAATAAATATCTCGCTGATCCACAGGGACAAAAGCGGTAATAACTACTATTACATCATATACTTGGGCCTCTGACATGCACAGCACTCAACACAGCATTAATGTGCAATGTGAGTTGTACTTTGCATTGCATTTTACAAGGAAAATGTTTTCCAACAAAGTCTCCTTTTGCAAGGGACTAGTATATATAAGCACAGATGAATTGGTTCACTTACAAAACGTAATAGCCTCAGTTTTTATTAATTTGACAAGTGATCAAAATCCTGTCTTTTCAATCTCTCACACTCAGTGACTATTTTACATGGAAAATATCAAGGGGGAAAAACAAATACTTGGAAAAATGAAACAACTAAAGTTGAAAAAAGGCATAAAAAGTATGTAATTACAGCCCTGCTGAGGCAGATCTTTTGTGACTCTAGGGTAAAACAAAGCTTTAAAATCCACTTGCTCAGGGCAAATGAATTTCTGGATGGGAGAGTGAGCAAAACAGCAGGCTGCAGAGCTTCTTACTCAACATGACCATCACCTGATAGCAAAGCAGCCTCTTTGTTGAGGATATTGCTCCCTTCCCAAGCCCCTGAACGTCTCTTGTCAGTGCATAAATCCTAATATTCAACTCACAAAAACATGGCATGTGCAGAGGGGGTGAGGGTGGGATTTGAAGTGGAGGTCCCACTTACGAACAGATGGCTATTTTCCAGCAAGAGGTGGGCTGCAGAGTGAAGAAACTGTGAGCAAATGGAGATGGGTCGATGTGAGGAATGGATGTGTGGTGAGGACACAGAGGGAGACATTAAAAAGAATTGAAATAGGACTAGAGACCCACATCTCTCTCCTGTGCTACATCAGAGAAAATGAAAATGAATTTTCTGGATAGAAGTCAGCATTTGGTATTGCAGGCACAGCATGCTGAAGAATCTAAGAGGACAGTACAGAACGGGGAAGAAAACTGGCAGCATATGATCTCCAGAAGAAGAAAGCGGAGAAGCTCATGTACCCCCAATGCAGATAGAGGTAAGAAACTGTTTTCAGGCTCTCTGCACAGGTACTATGGTGGAGAATGGTTTGGAAGAGTCATCTGAGGGAAGAGATCAGAAGGAGACTGGAAGGCATGGGATGCAGGTTGCACAACCACCACTCCCAAGAGGAGGAGATGGATGGCGGTGGTCAGGGACTCCCTCCTAAAGGGAACAGAGTCATCCATCTGCCGTCCAGACCGGGAAACTCAAAATGTGCTGCTTGCCTGGAGCTAGAATTCAGGATGTGACAAAATGTCTGCTGAGACTGATCAAGCTCTCGGACCACTACCCATTCCTACTTCTCTATGTGGGCACCAATGATTCTGCCAAGAATAACCTTGAGCGGGTCACTGCAGACTATGTGGCTCTGGGAAGAAGGATGAAGGAGTTTGAGGCGCAAGTCATGTTCTTGTCCATCCTCCCAGTTGAAGGAAAAGGCCCAGGTAGGGACCATCGACTTGCGGAGGTAAATGCGTGGTTACGCAGGTGGTGTCGGAGAGAGGGCTTTGGATTCTTTGACCATGGGATGTGGTTCCAAGAAGGATTGCAAGGAAGAGATGGGATCCACCTAACGAAGAGAGGGAAGAGCATCTTCGTAGGCAGGCTTGCTAAACTAGCAAGGAGGGCTTTAAACTAGGTTCACCGGGGGATGGTGACCTAAGCCCACAGGTAAGTGGGGAAGTGGGATACCAGGAGGAAACACAAGGAGCAGGGTGAAACAGGGGAGGTCTCCTGATTCATACTGAGAAAGTAGGGAATCGGCTAGTTATCTTAGGTGCCTGTACATGAACGCAAGAACCCTGGGAAACAAGCGGGAAGAATTGGAAGTCCTGGCACAGTCAAGGAACTATGATGTGATTGGAGTAACAGAGACTTGGTGGAGTAACTCAGATGACTGGAACAATGTCATGGGTGGGTATAAACTGTTCAGGAAGCACAGGTGGGGGAGAAAAGAGGGAGGAGTTGCACTGTATGTAAGGGAGCAGTACAATTGCTCAGAGCTCCAATATGAAACTGGAGAAAAGCCTGTTGAGAATCTTTGGGTTAAGTTTAGAGGTGAGAGCAACAAGGGTGATGTCGTGTTGGGCATCTGCTATAGACCATCAGACCAGGAGGATAAGGTAGACGAGGCTTTCTTCGGACAACTAACAGAAGTTTCCAGATCACAGGCCCTGGTTCTCATGGGGGACTTCAATCACCCTGACATCTGCTGGGAGAGCAATACAGCAGTGCACAGACAATCCAGGAAGTTTTTGGAGTGTGTTGGGGACAACTTCCTGATGTAAGTGCTGAAGGAACTAACGAGGGGCCGAGCTCCTCTTGACCTGCTGCTCACAAACAGGGAAGGCTTGGTAGGGGAGGCAGGAGTGAGTAGCAACATGGGCAGCAGTGACCATGAGATAGTTGAGTTCAGAATCATGGCAAAAAGAAGAAAGGAGAGCAGCAGAAATAGGACCCTGGACTTCTGAAAAGCAGACTTTGACTCCTTCAGGGAACAGATGGGCAGGATCCCCCAGGAGGCTAATATGAGGGGGAAAGGTCTCCAGGAGAGCTGGCTGTATTTTAAAGAAGCCTTTTTGAGGGTGCAGGAACAAACCATCCCGACGTGCAGAAAGAATAGCAAATATGGCAGGCAACCAGCTTGGCTTAACAGAGAAATCTTTGGTGAGCTTGAACACAAAAAGAAGGCTTAAAAAGAAGTGGAAACTTGGACAGAGTATAAAAATATTGCTTGAGCATGCAAGGATGTAATCAGGAAGGCCAAAGCACAATTGGAGTTGCAGCTAGCAAGGGATGTGAAGGGTAACAAAAAGGGTTTCTACAGGTATGTTAGCAACAAGGTGGTGGTGAAAGATAGGGAAAGTGTGGGACCCTTACTGAATGGGGGAAGCAACCTAGTGACAAATGATGTGGAAAAGGCTGAAGTAATCAATGCTTTTTTTACCTCAATCTTCACAAACAAGGTCAGCTCCCAGACTGCTACGCTGGGCAGCACAGTATGGGGAGGGGGTGAGCAGCCCTCAGTGGTTAAAGAACAGGCTAAGGACTATTTAGAAAAAATGGACATGCACAAGTCCATGGGGCCAGATCTAATGCATCGAAGGGTGTTGAGGGAGTTAGCTGATGTGATTGCAGGGCCATTGGCCATTATCTTTGAAAACTCGTGGAGATCTGGAGAGATCCCGGACGATTGGAAAAAGGCAAATATAGTGCCCATCTTTAAAAAAGGGAAGAAGGAAAATCTGGGGAACTACAGACTGGTCAGCCTCATCTCAGTTCCCACTTTATATTATTATTACAAATATTTGAACTGTAAAAAATGATAAAAGAAGTAGTATTTCAGTTCACCTCATACAAGTACTGTAGTGCAATCTCTTTATCATGAAAGTGCAACTTACAAATGTAGGGTTCTTTATTACATAACTGCACTCAAAAACAAAACAATGTAAAACTTTATAGCCTACAAGTCCACTCAGTCTTACTTCTTGTTCAGCCAATCGCTAAGACAAATAAGTTTGTTTACATTTACGGGAGATAATGCTGCCCACTTTTTATTTACAATGTCACCAGAAAGTGAGAACAGGCATTTGTATGGCACTTTTGTAGCCAGCATTGCTAGGTATTTATGTGCCAGATATGCTAAACATTCATATACCCCTTCATACTTCAGCTGCCATTCCAGAGGACATGCTTCCATGCTGGTAACGCTTGTTAAAAAAATAATGCATTAATTAAATTTGTGACTCAACTCCTTGGGAGAGAATTGTATGTCTCATGCTCTGTTTTACCGCATTCTGCCATATATTTCAGTAGTTTCAGATGACGACTCAGAACATGTTGTTCATTTTAAAAACACTTTCGCTGCAGATTTGACAAACACAAAGAAGGTACCAATGTGCGATTTCTAAAGATAGCTACAGCATTCGACCCAAGGTTTAAGAATCTGAAGTGCCTTCCAAAATCTGAGAGGGATGAGGTGTGGAGCATGCTTTCAGAAGTCTTAAAAGAGCAACACTCCGATAAAGAAACTACAGAACCCGAACCACCCAAAATCAGCCTTCTGCTGGTGGCATCTGACTCAGATTATGAAAATGAACATGCGTCAGTCTGTTATCGAGCAGAACCCATCATCAGCATGGACACACGTTCTCTAGAATGGTGGATGAAGCATGAAGAGACATATGACTCTTTAGCGCATTTGGCATGTAAATATCTTGCGACACCGGTTGCAACAGTGCCACGTGAACGCCTGTTCTCACTTTCAGGTGACATTGTGAACAAGAAGCAGGCAGCATTATCTCCTTCAAATGTAAACAAACTTGTTTGTCTGAGCGATTGGTTGAACAAGAAATAGGACTGAGTGGACTTGAAGGCTCTGAAGTTTTAGATTTTTTTATTTTTGATTGCAGTTATTTTTTGTACATACTTCTACATTAGTAAGTTCTACTTTCATGATAAAGAGATTGCACTACATCCAAAAATATTTAAATAAATGGTATTCTATTATTGTTTAATTGCACGATTAATCACGATTTTTTTAATCGTTTGACAGCCCTAGCTGTAAGGTTAAAAAGAATACTGATTTCTAATCAAAGGCCTGTGTTGGCATTCTCTTGGAGACCTCTTTCCACTTGGCTTCCCAAATACTCAGTTCGACTCCAGACTTTATCACTCAGGTATTTTTATTTGACTTACAGCAAAGCTACAGACTCAAACACAGTGGGTGGAGGCAGGGTATAACACAAATCCAAAGCTACAGAGAAAAACCTCTTCCTTTATATACATTTACACATTACATTGCTTTATACATTTTGGGACTGGTCTGATTACTTTGTAGGAACCAATCCCCATGCAGCACAGTTTGTCTATACATGATTTAGGCTTTGTCTACACTGGCAAGTGAAAGACAAAACTTTTGTCGTTCAGAGGTGTTAAAAAAAATACACCCCCACCCCGAAAGACAAACGTTTTGTCGACGAAAAGCACTGGTGTGAATAGCACTTTGTAGGCAGGTATGCTCTCCTGCCAACAGCGCTAACGCCACTCGTTGGGGATGGAAGTTTTTGTTGGCAGGAGAGTTCTCTCAAACCAACAAACAGTACTCTAAGGTGCCACAAGTACTCCTCGTTCTTTTTGCTGATACAGACTAACACGGCTACCACTCTGAAACCAGTGGCTACACTGTGTGCCTTTTAGCAGCACGGTTGTAGTGGCACAGCCATGTCGCTAAAATCTGCGTAGTGTAGACATAGCCTTACTCTTTACCTCATCTTATGTTCCAGGCTTATTTGTTCATTATAAAAGGTTCCCTTGATGTTCCCACTTATCTTAGCTAGTTGAGACATTCTGTCTCTTAGCTTACTGGGGCATTTACCTATCTTAGTTAGCACAGACATTGTTTCCAGGCTGCTGATCTACTTACCTCCCTAATCCAGTCTCCCAAGAAATGAGGCCTCCCCCAAGCCCAGTGACTCATGTCAAGCCAGGTCTACACCCTCAAGTCACAACATCCTGTTCTGTTGACATTAATGTTGATGATTTTGTGGGTTTTCAAAGTTTCGGGCACTTTGCAAAGTGACTTCCTTCCCCAATACTAGCTGTTTCCCCTGAACATTGTCTTCCAAGTGCAGAGACAGAACTGACTTCTAGAGACAGTGTTCATGACTATCAACTTCTAAGATACTGAATGGCATCCACATGTAACAAAAGAGATGGTAACAGAGATTTTATTGAGCAAAGCCTGACTCTTGTCTTGGGGATTCAGGTGTGTGTCCAGAGCTATATGTGCTCTGAATTACAAATAAGGAAGGTTGCTTTGCCCACGCACAACTTATTAATGAACTTTCAATTTTTTCGTTGTTGATATTTTTAGATGAGGTTATGGTCATGATAATAAAAAGATATACATCTTCCTAATCTTTTGGAAAGAAAGTCTCCTTCTATAGGCAGTACCGTCTCTTCAGCTCTTGCTGATACATAGCGATCTTAACAACTTATAAGGTTTCGGTCTCTCTTTGAAAAACAACAAACAAACAACAATGTATTCCTTAAAGAAGGAGAAGCCTTAAAGAAGGCTACTATAAGAATTAAAGCACCCACTGGCTGGCTACAAGCCAGCTTTCACTCTTGCAATGATATAAAAGCTAGCCAAGGAGCAGACAGACAGCAGAGGAGGTTATCAAAGGGAAAGGAACTCCTGGACCACAGGAGCCTGACTCAGGTTGATGGAGGACTGGAATCTGATATTTAATGTAAACTACTAGGAAGCTGGTTAAAAATACTGCTGGACTGGAGGGGAACAGGAGCCTTTGAGACAGAAACAGTCGTCTTGTAAAGACCAAGTCTCATGCCCAGGGGAAAAGGGGGTAATTTATGTAATATGAGTATAAGTTATAATGGTAACTAAAACCAGGAAACTGGCAGACGGAAATGTTTTCATTAATGCTGACAATCCTTTCAAGGATACACATTCACATCTGAAGAAACAGCAGCCATATATCTCCATCAGACTCTACACTCCTTTGTAAAATGAATGGCAGAAAGTTTACATCATCATCATCAAGCTGGTACACAGAACTGACAAATACCAGGCACCACCAACACTGCTTCATTTGCATGAAAATAGCTATCTGCAAGTTTCAGCTTTAAATTTCAAACGCATAAAAATTACCTTTGGAGAAATTATTTTTTAAAAGTGATTTTTAACCTGTCTCCCTTTAAAGAGACTAAATACTATTAACTTGGCACTGATCAGATGTCATCACAATGAATCATAAATAATCAATGAGTTATTTATAATCCTGCATATTAGAACAAGGACAGCAATTTATTCTTTCCAACTCTAAGTCTGCAGATTCATTCATTTTAAATATGAAAGGAGCATATAATGCACCTCTGCAAATTAACTTTTTATAGTTGTGCAAGAATTCAAGAGACAAATAGAGTAAAGGCCCAATACTGCAAAACTTTATCATCCAAGTCATTCTTTTTTTTGCAATTTTCTAATCCCATTAAAACCAATGGAACTACATATAGGTACATTTGAAGGAATGGGCTAAATTTTTAGCTTCTCCAGGACCTACTAATACCTACTGATGTAGGAAGCTTTATTCTCAGACCTGGTCTACCCTGGGAGAATCGATCTAAGTTATGCAACTTCAGGTACGTGAATAACGTAGCTGAAGTCAACGTACTTAGACCTACTCACCGTGGTGTCTTCACTGCAATGAGTCGACTGCTGCTGCTCCCCCGTCAACTCTGCCTGCGCCTATCGCGGCGCTGGAGTACAGGAGTCGACGGGAGAGCGCTCATGGGTCGATTTATCGCGTCTAGTCTAAATGCGATAAATCGATCCCTGTTGGATCGATTGCTGCCCGCCGATCCGGCGGGTAGTATAGACATACCCTCAGACTGCTACAGAAAGGGAGTTCAAAGAGCCAGAGTTTTTCATTTAGTGTACAACCATTTTAGCTGAATTTTAGCAAAACAAGTTCTTCGTGCATTTACAAAATGGTAATGACACGCCCCCCCTCGCTGCTTTTTTTTTTTTAAGATAGTTATTTTGGTGGAACATCATTCTTTTGCCCAAGAACACTTGTACACTTGTCGGCTTTATCAATTTATTCAGAAAATGGATTAACTACTTGGTAAATTATGTACAACAGCATCTCAATGTATGTTAGTAACTAGACTTTCATAAGAGAAATACCTAATACAAAAGAAAGGCCAAATGAATACTCTCTCACAAATCTGGATATCAATTCCATTTTAAATTAACTGTTGGAAAGAAAACATTTCCATACACTTCCATTAATTGTAAGTTGCTATTGAAAACTGCAAAATATAATTAAGGGGTAGATTCAGACTGAAAAAATAAGCACCTTAATGAATGTATGCATATACTTACACTTTATATGTTTGCTCAAAGACTGAATGAGACTTTTGGCAAGAGATCTTGTCACTACATTCAAGCAAACAAGCTTCTGTAATTTGAAATGTATTTTCTCTGTATCATTTTAGATATAGTTCACTAAAGTCACAAGACATTCTATTTCTAAGGTATAACTTAGGTTGATAAGGTGATTTCTGTTCTATCTGAAGCAATGTCTACTTCAAAGAAGTATCCTTTAGCATCTTAAAAACTTATCAAGGAAGCAAAGTACAGGAAAACTATTCTGATTTTGTGAATAAAACTGGTGATGTCAACCAGTTTACGAAGTGGAGAAATTCTAATGTATTATGTTGTCATTTAATTTTTTAGCCTGTGTGTTGTAATATAAAGAGAATTTCCTATTTCAGATACCTGACTGAATTATTTGTAACCTCTCTCTTTTGAGGCCTGCCCTTTGACATTGCTAAACCTGATCTTTTCCATTTTTACCAGTAGGAGAAAACTTTTCAAGACTATTAGACCAATGAGAAATATTTACTGTGTAACAGTTAAAAAAAACAACAACCCTACATTCCAGAGGTATCTTGCTCACATATTACTAGTAAACTAAGCCTGTTAATTGACCATACCATATCACAGAAGAGATTAATTTTTTTCTGTACATTTTATTAGGGGTTCTTCAGTTGTAAAATGTCATCCTGTCCTATCTGAAAAAAAAACAAAAAAAAAAACAGGCTAGCTGATTTTCAAGGTATGCTGCAATGATCCATATGTTTTGCCTTTCCTTTGAGGTGAGATAAAGTCAGAAGTACTGGATACAGTGCTAGGGTTCAGAGTAGCAGCCGTGTTAGTCTGTATCCGCAAAAAGAACAGGAGTACGTGTGGCACTTGTTCCACTCTATATGCATCCGAAGAAGTGGGCTGTAGTCCACGAAAGCTTATGCTCTAATAAATTTGTTAGTCTCTAAGGTGCCACAAATACTCCTGTTCTTAGTGCTAGGGTGTTATTCATCTTTAGAGATGCTAGCTGTAGAAAGGGTGAGCTGGCAAATTTATAGTTGATTTTGCAATTTTAAATTGGCAGAGCACTTCAGCCTCAGTATGGTGTTTTTTATTGTTCTAAAAACAAAATATTATTGAATCTTAGACATTCTATTCTTTGCTGTGAACTCTGTCTCTAACGCAAAATAACGAGAGCAAATACTTTTAAGTACAGTGTGATAAGTGCACAAAAGGTAATTTCATTGGTTAAAATGGACTTGCTCAAGAACTGGGGGGATTACAATATCTAAGACAAGGTAGTTTCTAAATAATGCTCAATTTGGTCACATGATTCCAATATCTTAGCTGCACACAACTACAAAAACAATCTGTTTTCAAAGTAATTTCACCATACAATAATCATCATGGTCATATGCTAATAAAGGGGAGGATAAGAAAAATTTCCTATCAAATCCTTAGTTCAAAGAGAGCATTATAAAACACCAGTTATTATTGCTTTTATTTGTTTCAAGATAATCAAGAGAGACAATGTTTTAATTGTTTGAAATCAGCGAGCCAGCTCTGGATATTTGCTAATTTTGTAAACATGACAGAAATATACAGCAGGGCCATTAGTGGAAAATTTTGTATGGCATATATTTAGAAGAACATAGAATAATTTCAATACAACCTCCTGTAAGTAACCAACTTTTGTCAGTTCCTTGATAGGATTTACTCTAATGAAGGTGGAGCAGGTTTTACACCATCTTGGGATTGGGGGGGGGGGGGGGGGGGAACGGTGTTGTGAGTTAGGAAGCTGTCTAATAAGGCTGATCTTTTGTAGTTTCACTGTACTCACATGGTTTGCCACAAGACTGTCAGTTTTCAGAAGCAATGAGAAGCATTACAAAGTCAGCCATTAAGCTGCACAGAAAGATGCTCAGAAGGAGAATATCTAGAAGAAACCTCCAATTCATTCATGAAGGGCAACTCTCACACATGTAGGGTAAATGGAAATAAACCTTTGCTTGGTATAATTTTCAGATCATAAGTCTTCCGCTGTCCTATTTCCCCTCTGATGAATTTCAGGGAAGATGCTATCCAAGAGATTCCAATACCCTGTGGCATGTAAAGGAAGTTTTGTTCCTACCATGTAGACCAATTTTTGCAAGGGGGTTCACAAATCCAAAATATGGGCTCTTCTTGTCAATGTGATAGTTCCGCTCAAGTCCAGCTTTATACCTAGCTCTTCCCTTAACAGAACAGGCTAACTGCCTTTGCAACTACCACCTAAAACACACAATAGAACAAGCTTCTGGATTGCTGGGACCCTTGTAGAAGACCCATTTACAAGGTAGGAATGAAATTCCTCTCTCTCCTAGGAACATGGGCTATGAGTAACTGAATCACAAAATCACGCATGATAGGCACATGTGAAAAGGAGAAATAGGTTGACGTGGTCTACAGTTCTAGAATGTAATGGACAAAGTCAAGAAAGCACTTAATGACACATTATAACAATGTGAGTATGTATGGATTGTGGATCACTCCGCAGCCTGAAAAAGCTTCCCATTCCATCCAGGGGTAGGAAATACCCTTGTAGAATGAAACAGGAGGCTAAATGAGCATGGCAGCCTTTCATCTACATATGCTTCTCTAATGCACAATGGTATCAATTTGGCTATGACTGAACAGGAGACCTTCTGATCTTTTTACGTCTTTTAGAGACAGAATCTGTCTCTAATTAAGCAGACAGAATGTGATGTTCCTAATTACATCCAAAGTGTGTCTTGACAAGTTTTGGGATATAAAGGGCCAATAAATTTAAGTTCGCTTTAAGGAAACTTGATAGTGAAGATGGAAATCTCTGTCCATGGTCTAATATTCTTAAGACAGAAGGATTAAGAAGCAAGAGCAAGTGGCTGAAAAGAACTTGAGTCTGTGAAGGACCAGATAAAGTCTCCAAAAGGAAACCAGCCACAGTCTAGCAAATAGGCTCCTGGGCATTCAAACTTTACTGACTTTAAAACTTCTACAAAGCCTTACTCTGCCACATAGTAGTTGCTTCAGGTCACTGGAGCAGAGAAATGTTGGAAAGCTGGTTTCTGCTCCATTTCTCGTGGTTGCAGAATTCTGTCCAAAAGGGTTTGAAAAGGGGGCTACTTCCAATAGACAAGCTCTTGCCCTAAGAGCAATCATTTGGCAAATAAGGATGTCCATTAAGCATTATCTTTTGATAGCCAGTTTTATTTACTCACATTCTCTAAGAAGCCCTGATATTTTAAATAATTTCTTTAAGTGCAGTTTTGCAGAACACAGAATTAGCCCCCAAGATAAGTGGTCTGCGATTTAAGGAAGGAGTGTTTATGTGGTTGATGCTTGATATGATCAAATGTTTGAGATCCAACTACTTCATAGATTATGGATAACAAATCTCTTGCTTGCCTTGACCATTCCAAGTAACTTAAGTATGGGAGAAGATGTGGATTAATATGAGAACTGAAAGCTGGATAAGAAACTCGTTAAATTGGAGACAACTGCACAATGGTTCATGCTGAAAGGTAACCTCCCTCCAGCCTAAGGCCTTGGCTACACTTACCCGCTAGTTCGGCAGCTGGCAATCGAACTTCTGGGTTCGACTTATCGCGTCTAGTCTGGACGCGATAAGTCAAACCCGGAAGTGCTCGCCGTCGACTGCGGTACTCCAGCTCGGCGAGAGGAGTACTGCGGAGTCGACGGGGGAGCCTGCCTGCCGAGTGTGGACCAAGGTAAGTTCGAACTAAGGTACTTCGACTTCAGCTACGTTATTCACGTAGCTGAAGTTGCGTACCTTAGTTCGAATTAGGGGGGTAGTGTAGACCAAGCCTAAGAGTTCATCAGTGGAGTTCCTCAGGGATCAATCTTAGAGCCAATCTTACTTAACATTTTTATTAATGACCTTGGCACAAAAAGTGAGAGTGGGCTAACAAATTCTGCAGATGATACCAAGTTGGGTGATACTGCCAATATGGAGGAGGACTGGAATATCATACCAGATCTGAACAACCTTGAAAACTGGAGTAATAGGAATGGGATGACACTTAATTGTGCAAAGTGCAAGGTCATGCACTTAGGGACAAGGAACAAGAACCTCTGCTATAAACTAGGGACTTATGAGTTGGAAGCAACAGAGGATTGTAAAGATCTGGGTGTACTGGTTGATCACAGGATGACTATAAGATGCCAATGTGATGTGGCCATGAAAAAGACTAATGAAATCTTAGGATGCATCAGGCGAGACATTTCCAGTAGAGACAGGGAAGTGTTAGTACTATTATACAAGGCACTGGTGAGATCTCATCAGGAATACTGTGTGTAATTCTAGTCTCCCATATTTAAGAAAGATGAATTCAAACTGGAACAGGTGCAGATAAAGAGTATTAGGATGATCAGAAGAATGGAAAACTGACCTTATGAGAGGAAACTCAAGGGGCTTGGCTTGTTTAGCCTAATCAAACCCAGGCTGAGGGGCAAGATAATTGCTCTCTATAAATACATCAGAGGGAGAGGAATTATTTAAGTTAAGCACCAATGTTGGCACAAGAAAAAAATGGCTATAAACTGGCCATCAACAAGTTTAGGCTTGAAAATAGATGAAGGTTTCTAATTGCTGACTGAAGTTCTAGAACAGCCTTCCAAGGGGAGTAGTAGGGGCAAAAAACCTAACTAGCTTGAAGATAGAACTTGATAATTTTATTGAGGGGATGGTATGATGAAAGTGCCTACAGAAAGTAGCTGATCTGAGACTGCTAAAAGCAAATATCCCTAATGGCCAGTGATGGGCCACTAGATGGGGAAGGCAGAGTTATTACAGAGAATTCTTCCCCAGGAGCCTGGCTGTTGGGTCTTGCCAAAATGCCCAGGGTCCAACTGACTGCCATATTTGTGGTAGGGAATGAATTTTCCCCCAGGTCAAATTAGCAGAGTTCCTGTGGGGTTTTTTGCCTTCCTCTGCAGAATGGGGCATGGGTCACTTGCAGATTTAAACCAGTGTAAATCTGGAAACAGATTCTCTGTTACTTGACATCTTTAAACCATGATTTGAGGACTTCAGAATCCCAGCCAGAGGACAGGGGTCTACTACAGGAGTAGGTAGGCAAGGTTCTGTAGCCTGCAATGTACAAAAGGTCAGACTAGATCAGGGATTGGCAACCTTTGGCACGCGGCTTGCCAGGGTAAGCATCCTGGTGGGCTGGGCCAATTTGTTTATCTGCCGTGTCCACAGGTTCGGCCGATCGCGGCTCCCACTGGCCACGGTTCGCCGCTCCAGGTCAATGGGGGCTGCGGGAAGTGGCGGCCAGCACATGCCTTGGCCCACACCATTTCCCGCAGCCCCCATTGGCCTGGAGCAGCGAACCGTGGCCAGTGGGAGCCGCGATCAGCCAAACCTGTGGACAGGGCAGGTAAACAAACCGGCCCGGCCCACCAGGGTGCTTACCCTGGTGGGCCGCGGGCCAAAGGTTGCCGGTCCCTGGACTAGATGATTATGATAATCCCTTCTGGCCTCAAAGTCTACGACAAGAAAGATTACAAAACTAGCTAGACTTCCCCCGATAAATGGGAAATAATGTCATTCAGACTCAGATTCCTGCAATGCAGTTTGCCATGAAAAACAGAAAATGCTAACAGAGTTATCTTTAAAAGTATCTTCAGTTTTGTCTAAAAACAAACAAACAAACAAAACCAAACCACACAAACCCTGGGATTGTAATTAACTTTCTTCAATTAATATGCAGGATAATTCCCTTTGAAGACTTCCTAGTTGAAGCCTAGCCCACAGGTGCAAATCAGGGGGGAAATGCTTATTTTTTCTTACTTCAATGCTCTACCATACATGCATAAAGATTTGTTGGAGATTTTTTCAACATTTACTACAGTACTGTTTTATGCAGTTCTCTAGTAAATAGACACAGTTTATTTTGGTAATATGGTTCCTTTATTATTAGACAAAGATGCCTAGAGAATTGTTTTGATATTCAATTGTAGTGACATACTGCTTCTTCTCCCCCCACCACATTCTGACTTGTTAAGGGGAAGGCGCCAAAATATAGCTTAATGTCTTAAATAATATACATCATAACTAACAAGGTTAGCTATTCACGGTCAGCACATATTGTGAGGTTGGACTAGGGGGAGGGGCAGTCACACCGCTGGAAAGTTATGGCAGCCACTGGCTAATGGTGACCTCCTTTGTTGGGGAAACAGCCATTAGTTAATTCCCAGCACTTCCTTCAAGCACTGAGATAGGCTAGCAGACAAGGTGCCTGCTTATAAAGGAACAGCTCTCTATTGCTACAAAATTCCTCCCTCCCTGCTCCATTTTGGGGGGGGGGGGGGATATTTCATTGAATGTGGTTATCAATTTCCTGGCATTCTGTATGTACATGGCTGGTTGCTGTACGTTAGATTAGGATAGGGTATGGCATTTACAGTCACTGTGGAGAGGGGTGTGGGCACAGTTGGACTTGGAAGCAATTGTGGGGTTGACATTGCATAGGTACCTCAGAACGTTGAGGTTAAGGCATGGGCATGCATTGCAATTGGTTTGTTTTCATTTCACATAACAACTAGAGAAGCTGGGGAATTTTCCATCTGACTGATTTTTTCAGAATCCTGCAAATTTCAACTTTCACTCTAGAAAAATCAAAATTAAATATTTAGTATTGATTTGGTTCAACCTGAATTGTAACATTTCATTTTGTTTAACTGACCTGAAACATTTTGTTTCTAATGAGTCCAACAAAAAAATTAAACTTCATTTCCCATCAGTATGCTGCCTTATGGGAGTTGTAGTTTGAGCCTAAATTCCTCTCTGGGTTGAGCTCCCTTGAGGACTACATCGCCCATAATGCCATGTGAATTTCCCTCTGACTAAACTTGGCATGGTCCATCACAGGAGTCATATGACTATGGATGTACCACAAGAGACAAGTATCAGAGGGGTAGCCGTGTTAGTCTGAATCTGTAAAAAGCAACCGAGGATCCTGTGGCACCTTTAAGACTAACAGAAGTATTGGGAGCATAAGCTTTCGTGGGTAAGAACCTCACTTCTTCAGATGCAAGTAATGGAAATCTCCAGAGGCAGGTATAAATCAGTATGGAGATAACGAGGTCAGTTCAATCAGGGAGGGTGAGGTGCTCTGCTAGCAGTTGAGGTGTGAACACCAAGGGAGGAGAAACTGCTTCTGTAGTTGGAAAGCCATACCTCCAGACCAGTGGCACCGCTATGGGCACCCACATGGCCCCACAATATGCCAACATTTTTATGGCTGACCTGGAACGCTTCCTCAGCTCTCGTCCACTCATGCCCCTTCTCTACCTACGCTACATTGATGACATCTTCATCATCTGGACCCATGGGAAGGAGACCCTGGAAGAATTCCACCATGATTTCAACAGCTTCCACCCCACCATCAACCTCAGCCTGGACCAATCTACACGGGAGGTCCACTTCCTAGACACCACCGTACAAATAAGCGATGGCCACATTAACACCACCCTATACCGAAAACCCACCGACCGCTACGCCTACCTTCATGCCTCCAGCTTCCACCCCGGTCACACCACACGATCCATCGTCTACAGCCAAGCACTGAGGTACAATCGCATCTGCTCCAACCCCTCAGACAGAGAGCAACACCTACAACATCTTCACCAAGCATTCTCAAAACTACAATACCCACACAAGGAAATAAAGAAACAAATCAACAGAGCCAGACGTGTACCCAGAAGCCTCCTGCTACAAGACAGGCCCAAAAAAGAAACCAATAGAACTCCACTGGCCATCACCTACAGTCCTCAGCTTAAACTTCTCCAACACATCATCAGTGATCTACAACCCATCCTGGACAATGATCCCTCACTTTCACAGACCTTGGGAGGCAGGCCAGTCCTCACCCACAGACAACCCGCCAACCTTAAGCATATTCTCACCAGCAACCACGCACCGCACCATAACTCTAACTCAGGAACCAACCCATGCAACAAACCTCGATGCCAACTCTGCCCACATATCTACACCAGCAATACCATCACAGGACCTAACCAGATCAGCTACATCATCACCGGCTCATTCACCTGCACGTCCACCAATGTTATATATGCCATCATATGCCAGCAATACCCCTCTGCTATGTACACTGGCCAAACTGGACAGTCACTACGCAAGAGGATAAATGGACACAAGTCAGATATCAGGAATGGCAATATACAAAAACCTGTAGGAGAACACTTCAACCTCCCTGGCCACACAATAGCAGATGTAAAGGTAGCCATTTTACAGCAAAAAAACTTCAGGACCAGACTCCAAAGAGAAACTGCTGAGCTCCAGTTCATTTGCAAATTTGACACCATCAGATCAGGATTAAACAAAGACTGTGAATGGCTTTCCAACTACAGAAGCAGTTTCTCCTCCCTTGGTGTTCACACCTCAACTGCTAGCAGAGCACCTCACCCTCCCTGATTGAACTAACCTCGTTATCTCCATACTGATTTATACCTGCCTCTGGAGATTTCCATTACTTGCATCTGAAGAAGTGAGGTTCTTACCCACGAAAGCTTATGCTCCCAATACTTCTGTTAGTCTTAAAGGTGCCACAGGACCCTCTGTTGCTTTCCACAAGAGACAGTCCACACAGGGGGCCTAGCCCATGAGGAAAAATGGGATTATCAGGTTCCCAAACAACAATGCACAACAATTGAAAAATGCAATTTAATACTGAACTGACACAAAATGACATTTCAAGTCATTGTACCACCATTTCAATTTCAGCAATGTTGAAATGTTTCATTTCAATCAAAAATGTCAAAACACTAGTATTTCCAAAACAGAATTTTTTTGCAATTACAACTTTTCATCCCAACATGGGATGAAAACAAATGCTGAAATGTCAGTATTTCCCATGGGATGGAAATTCAGAATTTTGCTCAGCTCTAGCTGCAACTCTGTCAGTTGGTCCCTTCCCTCAATGTAAATTAGTGGGTACAGAAAGGTGGTTGTTACCACAACTTCTGACTTTTGGAGTTGGTGGGTAACACTCCTGTTACAATTTTGACAGCAATCCAGCTTCACCAGAAAAAGGGGTTGGATTTGCAGAGAGACGTAATGACTTTGTGAGATCTGGTAGTTTCCTTATGCAGTGCTTTGCATGGGGCTGTGGCTTGCTCAGGCCTGGGGCAAGACTGGTAGGCACTGGAAATATGGGGATGCTCCAAATCTGAGCATCAAAACAGGGGGAGGCAGTTGACAGCTTAGAATCAGCCTCTGTTCTACCTGTTACTTGGCCAGGACATGTTTCTTTTAGAATACACATAAATCTTCAATAGAGTTGCAGCCACTTGGGGGGGGTGGGGGGAGGGGAGAGGAAAGAAGCAGGGATTTGTCTCCACCCTCGCTTTCTCCTACCACTCACGAGCTAAAAATATATCAGCAAATGTTTCTATTGTCATAAATTTCAAGTTATATGTCAATTCATATAGACAAATTAAGTCTTGTATAACTTACTTACCATTGTAACAGCAATTAAGAATCCTACTTTTGGGATCTTCTAAACTGCATTATTTTCTGAATGTCTTTTTTTTTTAACCTGTGGATGATTTATGGAACAGGATACTACTGTATAATAGTAATTATGACTAAGGCTCCGTGTTTGTCACGGATTCCGTGACTTTCCATGACCTCCGTGACCTCTGCAGCAGCCTGGTGCAGCTGGTCTGGGAGCCGCCTGAGCAGCTCTGGCAGCCTCTGAGCCAGTCTCGGGCCCCCCCACTCTCCAGCAGCAGGAGTTCTTTCCCTCGGTCTTTCCCTTCTCAGAAACTGCATCCCATTTCTTGTCTCTTTTCCATTCCCCAGGTACACTGGGATCCTATTTTGAGTCTCCTCTTTCAATGGGCTTGGCTTCACTAGAAAATTAACATGTTTGAACATAACTGTGAAGACTAAAGTTACGTGACACAATGTTGGGCAATACTGACCAGTTAATTCAGACCAGGGCAAACTGTGTTCAGCATCATGTGAGCTAACAATCACAACTGACATGATGCTGAACAGGATTTGACCTGGAGTACACTGACTGGACAGTCAATACATACCTCAACTGGTAAGTGACAGCTTTCAGTGGCCATCTTCAGAGTTGTGGTAATTCATGAAGCACCTGAACACTGGGATGAAAGGACTGGACATAAGCTGAGGTTCTTTACCATGCAGGAAGGAAAAGGTTAAATATGAGAGGTACTGATGGATTTTGTTAGGAAATTGAGGGAATCTATTTCTATGGGGGAAATTTAGTATTCTCTACTGTCAAATTGGTTTGGCATTCAAAAAATTAACTTCAGGAGTTTATAGCACAGTGTCTTTGGTATTACTTAAAGAAAGATGCACATATGTACTTGTAAATATCACTGTTTCTTGAACACATGGCCAATCTATGGCTCTGATGTCGCTTGAAGAAGATAAATCTCTCTGTGGTGCATTCAACTACGAAGACAGCTTCAAGAGAGCTGTTTCTGTGATTAACAGCAGGTATCCCCAGCTTCTGTCAACCTAATGAGCTCTGCTAGGAAGAGACAGGAAGACACTCTACATGCCAAGAGGCACAGCATCCCTGGGTACTGATATTTTAGAAGCCACTTCTTCCTCGTAATGCTACACTGGACCTCAGTAGATTACTTGATTCAATAAGAAGTTAGAGTTTGGAATACTTTACACAGGGCTGTCAATTAATGCAGTTAACTCAAGCAATTAACTCAAACAAATTAACTCAATTAAAAAAATTAATCGCGATTAATCGCAGTTTTAATTGCATTGTTAAACAGAATACCCATTTAAATTTATTATAAATATTTTTGGATGTTTTTCTACATTTTCAAATATATTGATGTCAATTATTCGTATGCTAAACATTCGTATGCCCCTTCATGCTTCGGTCACCATTCCAGAGGACATGCTCCCATGCTGATGAAGCATGAAGGGTCATACAAATGTTTAGCATATTTGGCACATAAATACCTTGCAAAGCTGGCTACAACAGTACCATTCAAATGCCTGTTCTCACTTTCAGGTGACACTCTAAATAAGAAACAGGCAGTATTATCTCCTGTGAATGTAAACAAACTTGTTTGTCTTAAGGCAGGTCTTCACTACGAGGGGGAGGGGGGGGGTCGATTTAAGATACGCATTAGACCTATCGGAGCCGACTTACCCCGCTGTGAGGACGGTGGCAAAATCGACCTCCGCGGCTCCCCGTTGACGGCGCTTACTCCCACCTCCGCTGGTGGAGTAAGAGCGTCGATTCGGGGATCGATTGTCGCGTCCCGAGACGCGATAATTCGATCCCCGAGAGATCGATTTCTACCCGCCGATTCAGGCGGGTAGTGTAGACCTAGCCTTAGCAATTGGCTGAACAAGAAGTAGGACTGTGTGGGCTTGTCAACACTGAAGTTTTACATCGTTTTATTTTTTAATGCAGTTATGTAAAAAAAATAATTTCTACATTTGTAAGTTGCGCTTTCATGACAAAGACTGCACTACAGTACTTGTAAGAGGGGAACTGAAAAATACTATTCCTTTTGTTTATCTTTTACAGTGCAAATATTTGTAATAAAAAATATAAAGTGAGCACTGTACACTTTATATTCTGTGTTGTAATTCAAATCAATATATTTGAAAATGTAGAAAACATCCAAAAATATTTAAAGGCTATTTTATTATTGTTTAGTGCAATTAAATTGGCAATTTATCATGATTTTTTTTAATCTCATCATTAATTTTTGTAACCGTGTGACAGTCCTAACTTTACATGATAAACCAAACTTTAAAAACCATAAGACTAGACTGAATACAATGCAAGTTATACTTAATATGTCTTGGATGTTATCAAATGCCATTTTATATGCCTTTACCGCATAGGCAATAAGCAATTAGTCAAAGAAATATTCTCATTGTTCTCAGGAGATTTCAGAGCTGATTTAGTTTGTGTAGTCAAAATACTCCAGCCCTGTAAGTACTGGCTGTTGTACAACTATGTAAAAGGTTTTATAACACTAGCCATCTTGCTGTTTCCACAAACTACACATAACAAGGAACAATCTGAATTACTTCATGCTTTTCATTAAGTTTGAGTTAAAAGGCATAATTGAGTTGTATCGAAGACAGTAAAAAATACCTAGGGTTACCATATTTCAGCAAGCAAAAAAAGAGGACGGGAGGAGCCCCGCTCTAGCCCTGCCCCTCCCACTTCCCACCCCCCTCAGAACCCCCAACCCTCCCCCCGCTCCTTGTCCCCTGACTGACCCCTCCTGGGACTCCTGCCCCTAACTGCCCCCCAGGACTCCATCCCTACCTAAGCCTCCCTGCCTCTTGTCCCCTGACTGCCCCCTCCTGAGACCCTCCCTGCATCCTAACTGGCCCCCTAGGACCCTACCCCCTACCTGTCCCTTGACTACCCCAACCCTTATCCACACCCCCAGACAGAGACCTGGGACTCCCACGCCCCATCCAGCCACTCCCCACCCCCTGACAGCCCCCCCCAGAACTCCCGACCCATCTAAACCCCTCTGCTCCCTGTCCCGACTGCTCCGATCCCTCTCCCCTGCCCCCTGACAGCCCCCCCCAGAACTCCCAAACACCCCCCCCCGCTCCTTGTCCCCTGACCACCCCTCCTGGGACCCCTGCTCTTAACTGCCCTCCAGAACCCCACCCCCTACCTAAGCCTCCCTGTTCCTTGTCCCCTAACTGCCCCCTCCTGAGGCCCCCCCGGACCCTACCCCCTACCTGTACCCTGACTGCCCAAAACCTTATCCACCCCCCCCCAGAAAGCCCGCCCCGAACTCCCGACCCCCCCCCCCCCGCTCCCTGTCTCTTGATTGCCCCCTCCAGAACCTCCCTGCCCCTTCTCCGACCCCCTGGCCCCCTTACCCTGCCGCTCAGACCAGCGTGTTGGGGAGGAGGAGCAGGGGGAGGAGCTCCAGACTGCCGGTGCGAACGGCCGGCTGGTGATCTGCGAATGCAGGGAGGGAGTGCTCTCAGCTGCAGGGGAGAGGAGGGGCTCTCTGTGGCTGTCGGAGCCCCATGTAAATGGCACCATCCGGCCGACTGCGCCCTGTTAGCCGCACGCGCTCTGCATGGGGGGGGGGATAGTTACAATGGGATAGATTCGGTCGCTCCCACTCATCTTGACTGTACCTAACTCTGAAAGTAGTTATGTGTAGCACTGTGGTTATAGCTAAGGTTTAGTGAGAGTTGGCCTACATGTATTTTTGTTTATTAAAACACAGACATTACAAATATCAAGTCTACATTAGATCTGCATTAGATCTGTGTTTAATCTGATGCATATTAATCGGGGCTTTCTTTTTTCCAATTCCCCAAACAACTTTTCTATGGATTTTCCATACCTATATATTTATTGTGAACCAGAAAATGTAGCTTAAAAGCATTTAAAATCTCTTAGCAAATTATGTAGCAACAGGTGATTTGACTCATATAACGAAATATTACAAAACACAAGACACTAATTCAGAAAGACCTACAAAAATAAGCAGCTGAAAGCTGACTAATCAAAGACTGGCACAACATTCACAGGATTTTGGCTTTAACAGATGGTTATGCGGAGTAGGTGGTCACGAGTACTCTTATTTTTCAGGGTCAGGAAGTACCCTAGGAATCTCAAATTAAAAACAGAACAAAATGGTCTTTGTCCCGAAAAACTCACAATTTAAACAGGCAACCATTTTTAGTAACTTCTTAGAGGCCAAAACACAACTACAAAAGTTGCTTAACACCATCAATTAATACTCTTGGTACACTCTGAAGATGCATCCGAAGTAGTGGGTATTCACCCACGAAAGCTTATGCTCCAATACGTCTGTTAGTCTATAAGGTGCCACAGGACTCTTTGCTGCTCTGAAGATATTGTCTCCCAGATTACCTGGTTTTAAGAATTCAATAATTCTTTCTCACTTTCTATACATAAATAAATGCTCAAAATATAACCACAGTTTAAGTTTTACACTAATTCATATCCATTCCAAACTGACAAATGCATTAAAAGAACAGCAAAGTAATTCTGAATTGAATATGTTGAAGAAAAATGATGTTAAGTATCATAACTACATCTATCTAGCTATCAAGGAAACAAAAATCTATTCTTTCAAATGTATTCTTAAAAGTCCTCTGGGCCAACTGAAAAATTAAATGGTAAATGTTTCTCAATTGAGCTATGATATCTTGACACGCAAATGATGTGTTTTGAATGTTGTGGAAAAACTTCTTGAAGAAAGATCAGGAATCATTTTATGTTATTCACAAACAGAAAACTGCCCTGAGCTGGTGCGAGAACTGGTGCTCAGAGTTATTTTAATCCATAGTCCTAGGAGCATCTCCTGAACGCTGCTGTTCCTGTGGAAGGAGGAGGAGTTTCTAGGTCAACCATTTTGGAAATAAATATACTCCAAAACAGGACTTCAGGTAAAATTTCAGACTATCACAACTTTAACCCTCCTTTTCTGATTTCTTCCAGACTTCTCAAAAAAGTTATCAAAGGATGACACAATGTGTGAAGTTTCAGGATTTTATTGTATGAAAAAATTGGTCTTATAATGGGAAATAGCTTCAGGTTTAGTTGTGGAGAGACTATCTTTCCAGAACAAGCACATCTACAAAAACATCAGTTTGAAGGGGAAAACATTGCCTCTTTGTATAGTAAAAACAAGAGGAACAGAAATTCTACTTCACAAATATTAATAGTCAAAAACAATGCTATTCAAATCCAGTTTCACACAATCATTTTCTGAAAAATAGTTATGATGTTGGGCTTAACTGAGAATTCATATGAAATCCCACTTTTACCATCCCAAACAGCAATGTATATACAGTGTCTCAGTATCTCAAAAATGTAAAGCCATAATTAAGTGGGTTGGCTAAAGTGATGATTTTACAATCTCTAGTAAAAAAAAATTAGAATTTACAAGGAACACTTTCTTCACCATGAAATATAAGAACACCATGAAGTTGATTTAAAAATAGATGAGATTTTGATAAGCAAATATATTTCCATTATTTTAGTTAAAACTGAATCATCTGAAATCAAATCTCAATAAAAAATTTTAAGCATTTTAAAATGCCCCACTTCTCTAACTGCTTATTGCATTTTTTGCAAAACCCCAGTTTTTAAAAAACCTATGTACTGAATATTAAATAGCTGAGAAACTGTGTTTTGCTCTTTAAAATTAAGTTAAATATCCCCAAAGTAGTTTTGCAGGAGTACAAAAAATACAGTTACAGAGTCAGGAGAAGATAATCTACAATAGACTAAAGTAATCTTTGGTTGTGTCAAGTACTTGTCAATTCACAATGTTCTCTCAATAACAATTTTATACAATGATATGGAATCAAGGTTTGGTGACAGAATCAGTTAATCTTAAACAAGAAATATAATAATGTCGAAGTTTACTTAATTCAGAATAAGAACCACAGTCATGGAGAAAGGGACAGGATCCCCACTTTCACTGTTTTCATATCCTACTGATTTTATTATTCACAGTATATAATTTTTGTGCATCTACACCAATATTTAAGACTGTGTTCTGCTGAAGAAAATTTAATGCTGCTAAACTTAGTTTAGGCAGAAGATTCTCTTCTCTTGGTACAAAGGCCAGGCCACTATGACCACCCATAAAGGTCAACCCTTTAAATACATTCACAGATAAATTGAAAGCAGTACAATATACACTGAAATTAATGGAAACCACGAGCCTTAATCCAAGGGCAGAATTAGTCTCTTGGCCGCTGCCAGTGAATCTCATCCTTACATCACTTGTGATGGTCTACAGTAATAACTTTTCAGAGGTAACAAAGGTACAGATGACAGTGTCAAGGTCCACATCCAAAAGACTAAGCTAAACTGATTCTCCACAGACAATGTAGTGCTGAGAAGATCATCATAATCACTTACAGTAATTGTAGCTAAAATTAATTTTATTGGCAAATTGTTTAAGACATACTTGCATCAATTATACCACGACAAGTACTATTAAAAGATTTGAACACAGCTCCCAACAGTGACTGACACATACCCCACATTCAGAGGATACTCTCAATCTCTTCTCCTAGCCTATTACACCTTGTGAGCACCAGAAAGGCAAATCATATTCCACACACCTTCTAGTTCACCCCATATTCAATCATTTCCCCCTCAAACTTGACTACTGGGTAATTTTACCCAGAATTCCTATAACTATAGATGCTATCTGCATGAGATATTATAATTAAAGTTTACAATTTATGTGCATAAATGACAGCATTATGTGAAGATTTTTGTGATAGTCTTGTATGAATGACGTGACACGAAAAAACAAAGTTTACACTTTTTAATGGCTTTGTCATCCAGAGAAGTGTCTGAAATCACCAAGCTCATTCAAGATAAAATACTGCTCTATTGTTCCGGCCATGTTAAGAGTTGTACTTGCCTAAATATTTCTCTAAAACCAGCATCTTTTAAAACCATAGGAATTGCTACTAATTCATGCTTTGTTGCAAATATAAATGCTATCACAGAAGAAAGTCAATTAAAAAAGAAAAACCTAATGACTAAGTTGCAAATTACAGCCCAATTCATGTGAGACAACACATATGTAAGCATGATACTGAGCACTGCTCTAGAAATTTTTAAATTTTTGATGGCAATTAAAAAATAAAAACCCTGACCTAATTAATCTCATTACAATATTTTGTAAATTGCAACTTGCAAGATCAAATTTAGATTTGAGACAAAAAGCGATAACATGTTTCCAACTCTGCTCAACAGATTTTTACAAATTACGATTTTTGTTTTTGTGCTTGAGTGATCACCTGCTGTCATGTACATTTTGTCGGTACATTTTTAGTTAAAACCTTTTGAAATCTGATACAAATAATTGATTACAGTGAGTCAAATTTTAATTATGGTATCCACTAAAATATTTGGGTTTTTTTCCCCACAACTTATTATTTCTTATAAAACAACTTTCCATAAATATGACAGGTATTATTTGAATAAACAATTCATATCTAAAACTATATTGAGGGTACTAAGATATAACTTGCACCCTTACTACCTAAGAGATTCAATAGGCAATGGTTTACACACAAACAGACTGCACTTTAAGTTTCAATTTGTACCCCTAAACAACTGAATATTAATGGAATGAGTACATTTCTTGTCTTGACAACAACCACAAAAATCCTGTTATGGTTAACAAGAGTTACACAGGCACAATCAGAGAATCACCTCCTGCTTTCTTTTTAGAACTGGACTGCAGGTCTGAAATACTTTATTAGTTGCATCCTCTGCTCTTAAGGGTTTCTCAGTAGTTGCTAAGCTAGCTAAGTCTCAAATCCATTTTGCAAGGAGGAATAAGTATTGCTTTACTGCTAGGAAGTCTATCATTATCCATTTTAACAGTAATTTCGCATTTTCAAAACAATAGTGTTTAGTACAGTACCAAAGCCATATCTTCATTAAGTCCTGACAACAGTAAGAACATTTAAATCAGACACATGTCGAGTTTAACTACGCCTTTGAGAAACACTGCAACATATACAAACAGAACAGACTCCTACCAAATTAGTCAGCATGCTCATTCTGTCTTTTTGAAACTAGCACAGTTCAAAGCTCATTAAATAACAGAAGTGTCTCAGAAAGTCAGTCAGCTTCTGTTAGATACCAAAGGTCATGGGTTTCCATATTAACAATTTCACCTACAATATTTCCTGAGTTTTCTTGAGCAAGAAAACAGCCAATAAGCACCAAGAAAAGTGCTATCAAAAGAAAAAAAATTAGCTACCTCATTAGTGTTCCAGCGGTGCCTCTCTTTTGGTAAACTTGAACATTTCGGTAGACATTCAAGCAGCTTCTTCGGTAAAAAGATTTTTACATGACTGCCATTGCTGTTCCCATGATCATCTAGAAGGAAAAGAATACATATGATGCATCTAACATGAGGGGGGAAATTGTTATAGTAAAATCAAATTAACAAGACCTGAAAAATCCACTAGCCTACTTGCCACTGAGGAGCAGGTAGCTTTCCATGGCAAGTGGCAGTAGGAAAACCAATTAACTTTGGGAGAATTTAAGATTTCATTTTAAAAGCCATCAAATATCTATCCCTTATGATCACAAAAGGTAACGTTCTGAATGCCAACTGAATATAAACTGAAGCAATGCCAGCTTTCTAAGGCCTGGTATCCATTAGAATTGTGGCAATATAGTAATGTTGCTTGGGGTATCATTTCTGGCAACATTTTTATAGCAGCAAAAACTGCTTTTGCTGGTATAGTGAGAGAAACAAGATGCAGAGCTTGAAAGCTTGTCTCTTTCACCAACATAAATTGGTCCAATAAAAGATATTATCTCAACACATGCATCTGATGAAGTGGGTATTCACCCACGAAAGCTTATGCTCTAATACATCTGTTAGTCTATAAGGTGCCACAGGAATCTTTGTCGCTATCTCAAACAGTCTTTCTAATATCCTCGGACTGACGTGGCTTCAACTACACTGCATATTTGCTGGTATAGATTATTTCACTCAGGGAAGTTATATAAGCCATACTGGAAAAAGCACTTTTTTGCCAGTATAAACTGCATCTACACTGGGAGGATTTGCCAGTTTGGTTTTCTGGCAAACCTCTTCTAGTAGATACCTGGCCTAAATCTGCAGACATCCCAAGTATCTCTTCAGCTATTGAAACAGCTTTGCCAAGCTGCAGCAGAGTAAAAATTCAGTCTTGTCAACTTCCACTAGCTATTGAGATCTCTGTGAGAAGTAGATCTGACCACAGTCAGATCAGTTTCATTCTTCAGCCACTTGGGAAAGCACACACAGTTCCTTAGGGCAGGTCTACACTACCGCTTAAGTCGATCTAACTTACATAGCTCAGGGCTGTGAAAAAATACCCTCCCCCCCCCCCCCCCCCGAGCGATGCAGGTTACAGCAATCTATGCGCAGGTCCACACTGGTGCTACTTCAGCAGGAGATGTGATCCCGTCGGCAGATTGTATCTTCACCAGACACACTACAGCAGCGCAGCTGACGTAGTGCTTCTAGTGCAGACCTGGCCTCAGAGTATCTAGAGGGCTGGCAGTGGGGGTAGAGTGATGGAAAGTCTTGCCCCATGCATTAGTCAGGTGACTGCAGAATGGGAAAAGGGGTGAGGGTGAGACAAAAATTAACCTTTCTCCAGTAACCACAAGGGTTGGGTGTTCAAATTTATTAGCAAAATTCATGGCAACACTCTAGTAGAAATCCCGGTACTATTAACATTTTCATGATTATCTATTTTCAATAGCATCTAAAGGCTCCAATAAGGATCCAAACTCATTTGTGCTGCACATTGTGTACACAATGCAAGAGTCTGTCTTTAGATTGTCTTTAAGTTTGAGACTAACAGGGGAGCAGGATACTGCATCAGTCAAGTGCTCTGGACAATAACAGGCACAAGTTCTGTTAGTTCTAGCTCACCCCACCCACTTCTCTTCTAGATGGTGTACAGAGTGAGAATAGTCAAAATATGTATAATTTTATATATTTTATGTATGTTTTTATATACTGTATGTACCTTTTAAACAAACATCAACTTCCCAACAGGCTTTGGCTCATAAGTATATGGTCAATTTTTCAGACCCCACGTTTATAAAATACTAGATTTGTGTTTCAAATATCAGTCCATTTTATTTTCATAACATAGAAGCCAACATGATGTTAGAAGACATTTTCAAAGTGTTTATAGAGGTTCTCAATTATTTTTCAATCACATACCCACTCAACATTTTTGTACGTTTTTAATCTCTGAGGCCACCCCCACACAATAGCTGAAAAGATACTCACGCTGCCCTTGCGCAACCCCCCACCCCCACCCCGCCGAGACTCACTTCCTCCAGGAGGTCCTCAGACACTAACCTGCATGTTCGTTGTAGCATTGTGACCCCATGAGCAGTACTGTGAACTGGCACATAGTGTTGCATCATCACTCACCCAAATTTGGGCCAACTAACTAGACCTCCCGAGTCCCCACCAATAGAAAGTTACACACACACGGCTGAGAACCTATGGTATAGTAATGTACAGCTACAGTAACCAATAACAAGGAAAATGAGAAATACAGGATTAGGAGGATTTTAAAATCACTTTGGAAAGCAGAACCTGGGTGCAAGCTAGTAGCTGAATAGCCCAAGTATTTTTAAGGCTTGATTGTGCTCTCTTATGTGAAGTACAACAATATGCATCCTGTTAGATCAACTGCTCATGCAAGCACAGCAGATTATTTTATACGATATGCAGTGATGCGTGTGACAGACACGAGCTGTTCTGTAATAGTTTATGACTACTGCATGTTGGCCAGTTATTGGGATGTTTACTACATAACTATAGCGGGTTAAATCAACAGGACTTTTGGGAAAACAAGCAGGAAGGAGGAAATGACTCAAGCTAGTAAACAATTTAGAGTGGTTAAAAGACAATGCCTGAGCTGATTCTACCTCATGACTCCAGTCAAGGTGCAAAACCTGTTTTGCCACACAGGGCAGTGCTGGGAACTGAGAATAAAAGAACTCAGACTGAATAAAAAGACACTCTTTTCCAGAGGGAGATTAATTGCTGTCAGGAAATTGTTCAGGCTGACACCCAAGATCATCTGTCTCTCAAATTAGACCATCACAGGATGGTAGGGCTTTAGGTAAGAGACATGCATGTAGATAGAGAGAAAAGGATTTTAAAACTATGCTATTTTCCGATTGTTAAGATTAAACAATTCTTTGATGCAAGGCTGTCTGGTAGGGTTGCCAACTCTGATTGAAGCTATTCCAGGAGATTCTCCCTCCTCCCCCCTGTGACGACAATGTCATTTTCTCTAAATATCCTATTTAAATATCCTCCCGGATTGCTTTCAATAGTCGCCGGGAGATCAATGCCAATTCCGGGACACTCCAGGCCAATCCTGGAGGGTTGGTAACCCTACTATCTGGTCATTATACTAAACACTGGTCATAGACTCTCAAAGGGAAGAACTGCAGGTGTCAAATCCCGTTAGCCCTGCTGAGTAGGCACAGTCAATACACAGTGTACCGGGGCCAATGCAAGAGTGGGAAAACAGAAATTCCAGCTCTGAGAGAGCTGAAGGCATAAGGCCAGATACCTGAGAGGGTGCAGTCAGAGAGACCAAAGAAGACAGAGTGTGCAACTAGGCCTGCAATCAGGACAAAGTGCAACTGAGAGAGCAAACTAGATCCACTGGATCTTTTGATTTTAATTAGATCTCATGATCAACTCCACAATAAACGTCTACTCTAATGGGTTGTATTCATGCCATTAGCAACCATGTACATAAACTGCTGATCTCCAGGAGTAACACAGCAGCTCTTATGGCCCTTTCAGGGTAACATATTTGAGTGCAACTCTTAGCATAAATATGGGTTTCACTTTGGGTTTTGCTCTTTTCTACAAGAAATTGGATGGTACTGGTTCATGCTGTAATGTCAAAGCCAAAACAGGAAAGAATTTTCCCAGTCTGATATTATTCCAGGATCCAGTACTTGCTATCCTATGTCTTCTGCGATCTTATTTAATGCAGTTTTCTGTACAAATTCACTTGTACCAATTTCCTTGGAAAAGGATATAGCCAAAATTATTGGAATTATTAAGAACCTACAAAATATAAAATGAGAGAATAAATTCTTTAAATACTTGAAGTTTTCCTTGGTGAACAACCAATCTCGCAAGACTGAAAAAAGTTTCTGGTGAAACTGACTTCTGTAAATAGTGATCTGAGAGGGGCAAAGTTTGGCAGGGTACTAATTCAACTTGCTGCTTTGGAACTATGCAACGACTAGGTACAAATACTTGATAGGCCTCAGATCCTAACACTTCCAATCCACATACTTAAAAACAAAGTGTTTCTCCTCATATTATACTCTGTAACTGGAGATCAGATGGGGCCTACCAACTATGCACCCCCCAGATTTAAATTAAAAGGGGTCTTGGTGACAGGGCACTTTCAGACCAGGGCCCTTGACTCTACAGGCACACTGCAGAGCTAAAGCTTATTTTCACATGTTTTTGTTTGAAGGAATATTAGAAAGGGTCTAAAGTTAATTCTCCTTTTCAGTAATGGGGTAAGAGAAAAAGTCAGAATCTATTTGATAAGCCAGGCTCTAAAATTGCTTTTTTGAATATTGCATATGTACTGGGTGATCTGATAAGCACGCTTTAAACCAAAATAAAGTTTAAGAACAACTAATAATTCGGTACACATTCACAACTCCAAAAATGGCTAAAGCCAACCTTAAAACCACCCAGCCAGACCATTTCAAAGTAATCAGCAGCATGGAAGAAGTAGCTGCCATCCTGCTTTACTACACTGAGTACTAATGAAAAATCCATCTCAGGGTAGGGCCTAAAAATGGTCCAACCATCCAAATAATAATACTGTTGCATGAGATGACACCCAGAGTTGATGACCTCCAAAGCAGATTTAATCTTGTTGAATGGTAAGTTTGACCAAATGACACTGAAGAAACAAAAAATAGTGTGTTACTTTAATGATACGTACATGCTTCCCCACCCTCTCCTAAGCTCAATATTCATTTGCTAAATGAGCTCACCTTTTAGCATTCTCCACTCCTATTACCTTAGTATTTATTATCCTGTGATCTAAAGAAAACACTTTTTTAAGCCATCAAGATGCCTCACAGTAGCAGAAGCTAGACAGCAGTTCTAAGCATAGCAAATGCCACATAATGAAAAAATTCTTCGCATCTGATTGATAATGGAAATCTCACCCATTCAACTTTGACAAGAACTGTGATGAAGTTAACATGAAACTGATGGCAAAAGGCATTCTGTGCCACACAGAGTAAGCTCCTATAATAAGATTAAAGTGGTTTGTTATCCCATAAATACAATGGAAAACTTGCCCTAGCAGATCATGTTTCTTTTCTGAATAAGATGTACCTACTATGATAATAGCAAAAGGGGGAAAAAAACAACAACAAACAAACAAACAAACAAAAGCTTTTCCTTGTGATAATCTCCCTCTAAATTCTATGGGGTATATCCACCCCTTGAGATACTAATTGACAAACAAAAATCAAAGTCACATGCACAAGTACTGAAAATTAAGGCCTTGAACCTATAAATGCTTAAGCAGGTATGTAACTTTACCTACAGGAATAGTCCTATTAACTTCAATGGGACTATTCATGTACTTAAAGTTAAATATGTGCATAAGCGTTTGCAGTATCAGGAACAAAAATTGTATCTGTACTACAAACTTGGTGACATAAAATATTTGTCACTTCAAAACAAAATTTCTTCAGCATTAACAATACATTAACAAAGTTAGTCACTTGTTTTAAAAATATACATAGGCCAAAAGTCTCAAAAAATAGGAGCCTCAAGTTAGATTTCCTAAACTCATATTTAGGTACATATGGGTGGGATTTTCAAAAGGATGTAATGGGACTTGTGCTCCTAAATCACTTGACTTCAATCTGCAAATCCTGAGAAGTATATCCCCTACTTGAAGCATTTCAGCTTTCATGACTTGTGAAAGTTCAATGTATATCAGAAGGTGATACTGGTTGCAAAATCAGCACAGGCAATTTGCTTATCACTTTTGTTTGAATACGTGCAGTTGTCTTTTTCAGTACAGAAGAGCATTTTAAGAGTGAAATGTCTTACTAGGAAAAAAAATCTATGTAAAATCTGAAACTCTACTAACAATTAGTAAATTAAACAAATGAGTACAAAACCATAGCAATTTAAGAGTATAAAATGGGAAGTAAAGAACTAAGAATTGACTGGGGAAAACACTGTTGCAGAGACGCCCAAGAAAAATAGAGTCAGGTCTGGCAGGAAAGAACAGGAAATGCTGGGAATGAGCTGAGTGACTGGTGGATCTTGCCCACATTCTCAGAGTCTAACTGATCACCATATGAGTAGTCGGGAAGGAATTTTCCTCCAAGTCAGATTGGCAGAGACCCTGGTGGTTTTTCACTTCCTCTGCAGCATGGGGCATGGGTCACTTGCAGGTTTAAACTAGTGTAAATGGTGAATTCTCTGTAACTTTAAACCATGATTTGAGGACTTTAGTAACTCAGCCAAAGATTAGGGATCTACCACATGAGTGAGTGGGTGAGGTTCTGTGGTCTGCAACGTCCAGGTGTCAGACTAGATGATCACGATGGTCCATTCTGACTTTAGTAAGTGTATCTGAGAAAGAATATACATTGCAATTTTAAACCTAACCAGTGTCCCTTAAGTGTCTTGCCACAATGTCAGATCATGTTAGTATTAGAGTCAAGTGAGTCTAATATTTATTTAATTTTCTTTCTTGATATAGGAATTAGATACAGTGCTCCTGTCAGATAATTTCTAAGTTATCTTAAAAAAATATATATATATAGTTTTCAGTTGCCTCAGTAGCCCCTGGAATCATGGTTAAAGATCCCCCTCCCCAAAACCTGAAATGGCGCCCCTATGGGCCAGCACAGAATTTGCCCCCATGCACAGCCCCATTGGCTTGACTGGAGGTGCCCCCCGTCCAAATATACAAGTCAAACTACGCTATTAGTACTCTGAGAAGAGGGGACTGGAAAGGGGAGAGTTTGGGACAAGGCCTTTCAGCTACAGGCCAGGTAATTCAAAGAGTTATTTTTGACATAAAGGTAAGTCACAGATTATTTTCTAGCCCAAAGTACATTTTGAAGTAAAAAAAAAATACAATCCGATTACTTGCTGCAGCAACAAAATTTGGTTTAATTTCAAAAGGACAATGTCCTCTTTCTAATACTATGTTACAACCATGCAGTTGCAAATTAGCTAATGCTGTCACAGCTAGGCAGTTTAATTTGTGAAATGCATGAAAGCAGAAAACATGTTACTTTGTCCATAGGAAGTTCCTATTTCCAGACCTCTTCATAAAATGAAATATGAGATCCAACAGTTTGCCACCTCATTTAACAAAATTTACCACATTCACTAAACATCATTTCAGTTTTACAGATTTTTAAAATACTCTATAATTTGCAGAAAACATCCTTAACTTGGGCTCAAAATATATTTACACCCATGAAGTATAAGACTTTTAGAAAGGAAATTGCAAAATATCGAAAGATGTGGTGAATGTGGAGCGGATATTTTATATAGCAATTCTGATCTGTAATAATTACCGCACGTGACCTGATTAGCAAGATAGTCACTGTATAGCTACATTGGGCTTTCTGTACAAATGTATTGGTTTAGCTTAATAGGGAGCTGTTGGAAAAACAAACAGAAAGGCAACTCAATAGCTCTAAATAAGAGTCTCCCAACAAACCTTTGGGGACAATTACAAGACAATGGCTTAGTGAAGATGCTATTTCTAGGCCCCAGCCAAAGCCAAAGCCACAATTGTTTTTCCAAGCCTGGGAGCCTAGTAATGGACTCTGAATGGGTAAAAGGTCTCTCTAGAGAGGGAGTAGGGGCAGTTGTCAATTTGTTGAGGAAACAGACTGATACGGACACAGAGACATGTCCTGCAATAGTGTCTGAATCAGCTGGGGCCCTTCCCCAAGTTTCCAGGGGGATGATAAGCCTTAGGTAAAACAGGAATAATTATAGACTGTTATTTTCTCTGAAATGCTTTAATATTAAACTAACAATACTTTGCTTTAAGAAAGCCTTTTGGTCACTGGATGCCACTGGTTATAGCTCCTGAGGAACAGAACTGCAGGTTCTGAAGTCAGATCTACCGATGTAACCAGTTAGTAGCAGAGTATTGCAGCCCAATGCCTGGTCTGAGAATAGGAGAATCACACTATTCCTACCCAAAAGAGGTGATTGCCTGCAGGCCTGAATGGGGGTGCACTCAGGGAGAGCAGAAGGGGTTAGAGGTGCAACTAGCCCAATAACTGACAGAAAGATCTCAACAATTCATATAGAAAGCTAGATTTATTACAGTGCTTACTGACTGGTCCACTGAATACACTGTAGCTAGACAAATTTATGCAGGGTAAAAAACCTTGTACTTTATTATGACAAAGTAGATTTGGAATCTGGGACAGATGATGGTATCACAAAGGGAATTGAAGCTTAAAGAGTTGTGGAGATCACCATTGTGACTCAAGTTTCCTTTCAGGCAAAGCTGCAGAAGAAACTGATTTTTATGCTTGATACAGCCACTCAATTTATGGGTGCCAGATTCACCAGACTACAGCAATCTCCATTCACATATGATCAATATTATCTCTCCACACAATGGTCTATTGATAAAAGGCAAAATTAACTTTTCTACCTATAAAATTTTGATTTCTTCTAGTATGTATCCACACTCAATTAAAGAATATTTCTGTTCAACCTAGGAGAAGGATGCCAGAGCTCAGTGAAATGAACAGAAAAAGGCTAGTGTGAAGCGATCAATCCCTTGTTGTCCAGTCCAACCATCTGGCAGTCAGAGGCTATGGGGCATCCAGAGCATGGGTTTGTACCTGGACCATCTTGGCTAATAGCCATTGATGAACCTATCCTCCAAAAACTTATCCAATTCTTTTTAAAATCTACTTATAGTTTTGGCCTTCACAACATCCCCTGCAAACAAGTTCCACATGTTGACTCTGTGTTGTGTGAAGTAGTACTTCCTTTTGCATTTTAAACCTGCTGCCTATTAATTTCATTGGGTGACCCTGGTTCTTGTGTTATGTGAAGGAATAAATAACACTTCCCTATTCACTTTCTCCACTCCATTCAAGATTTTATAGACCTCTATCATAACCCCCTTTAGTCAGCTTTTTCCAAGCTCAATAGTCCCAGTCTTTTTAGTCACTCTCTCATACGAGAGTAAGAACAGCCATACTGAGTCAGACCAAAGGTCCATCTAGCCCAGTATCCTGTCTTCCGACAGTGGCCAATGCCAGGTGCCCCAGAGGGAATGATCAGAACAGGTAATGATCAAGTGATCCATCCCATGTCACTCATTCCCAGCTTCTGGCAAACAGAGGCTAGGGACACGATCCTTGACTATCCTGGCTAACAGCCATTGATGGATCTATCCTCTATGAATTTATCTAGGTTTTTTGAACCCTGTTATAGTCTTGTTCTTCACAACATCCTCTGGCAAGGAGTTCCACATGTTGACTGTGTTGTATGAAAAAAATACTTCCTTTTGTTTGTTTTAAACCTGCTGCCTATTAATTTCATTTGGTTACCCCTAGTTCTTCTGTTATGAGAAGAAGTAAATAACACTTCCTTATTTACTTTCTCCACAACAGTCATGATTTTATAGACCTCTATATGGAAGCTGTACCGTACCCATAATCATTTTTGTTTCCCTTCTCTGTACCTTTTCCATTTCTAATATATTTTTAAGATGGGGCAACCAGAACTGCATGCAGTACTCAATGTGCAACCATACCATGAAATTATAGAGTGGCATTATGATATTTACTGCCTTATTATCTACCCCTTGCCTAACAATTTCTAAGATGGTTAGTTTTTTTGACTGCCACTGCACATTAAAAAGCAACAGAGGATCCTGTGGCACCTTAGAGACTAACAGAAGTATTGGGAGCATAAGCTTTCGTGGATAAGAACCTCACTTCTTCAGATGCAAGTCAGATGCCTTGCATCTGAAGAAGCGAGGTTCTTACCCACGAAAGCTTATGCTCCCAATACTTCTGTTAGTCTCTAAGGTGCCACAGGACCCTCTGTTGCTTTTTATAGATTCAGACTAACACGGCTACCCCTCTGATGCTGCACATTAAGTGGATGTCTTCAGAGAACTATCCATAATGACTCCAATATCTCTTCTTGAGTGGTAACAACTAATTTAGACCCCATCACTTTTGTATGTATAATTGGGATTATGTTTTCCAATATGCGTTAAATGCATTATTTTGCATTTATCAACACTGAATTTCATCTGCCATTTTGTTGCCCAGTCATCCAGTTTTATGAGATCCCTTTGTAATTCTTTGCAGTCTGCTTTGGACTACAAGACATGAGTGTATCTAATTAATTAAGCCTAGGTTCTAGAATGAGTATTATGATTTTATTTTATATAACCATATATTTCCAAATTTTCTACTTGCTATTACTTGAAACTCTGTGCTCTATTAAATAAATTTATACTTGATTTCACTATAAATATACCTCAGAGTAGGTTAAGTGGAGTAGTGACCTCAGGTGGAACTGGTAAGACTGGCTGTACTGTTTCTTTCAGAGCAATGGATCTGTGAATACAGCAAGTGCCCAGTGGATCAGGGGCTGGACAATCCGAGGAGATGCTCGGAGGGTCCAAGGGTTGGTGTGTGCCTATTGCTAACCTGTAAAGAGAGAACAGTGCCTGCATAGGCCTAGAGGGGAATGCTTGTATTGCCCGTAGCCAATGGAGTTGGGGAGCTGACCCCTGGCAAGCACAGGCAAGGCTTCCTCATACTAAGGGGAGATGGTAGTGCACTGCCTCACTCTCAGTCCCCCTGAGGAGCATCACATCTACCATGTCTGACATTAGAGCTCTGCACTGGGACTAGGGTCCCGGAGGACCCATTGCCAGAATAGCAGGAGCGGGATTAAAGAAGGGTCCCCCGCAGAGCTCTATCTGACATGACATTTGACTAGTTTATATGCAAGTAGATGAAGTCACATATTGTTACTGTTTTAGATTTTGTACCTCTGATCTCCCTCAATATTGTGCATTCACTATCCTGATTCAGAAACTGGTACTTATACCCTATCAGATTTTTATTCTTATGATTTGAAATTTATAACTAAAGATTCTACTGCATGATCCTCTTCTCTTAGAATCTTCAAAATATTTTAAGTACAATGTTACTTCCCCATATTTATGACCTGATCTGTTCTTCCTCTACAATTTACACCCAGGTATTATAGCCTTCCACTGACACACTGCTTTGTGTCATTTCACCACGTTTCAGAATTCTTGCATTAAATAATAATTAAATTGTATAATATTTAATAATTGCTACTGAAGGAAATGCCTACTGGATAGAGCACCAGACTGGGACTCAGGAGACCTGGGTTCTTTCCAGGCTCTGCCACTGCCTGCTGGTGACCTTGGGCAAATTACTTAACCTCTCTGGGTCTCAGTTTCTCCAGCTGTAAAATGGAGATAATGACGATAACCTCTTTTGTGAAGTGCATTGAAAACTACTGATGAAAAGTGCTATATAAAATGTAGGTATTTTTTAAAAAACTGCCTGGCTACCAAATATTCTAAATTCTCCCACTGAAATATCAATAGATGATTCATCTTTTCCAAAATAAAACCATAACCCTATAAATAAGGGATATAAATCAGGGACTGAGTGGAACAATAATATAGTTTTTGGACTAAATCACAAATATGCAATTTCTAATTAACTTGATTTATATACATACACTATACCCAATTAACATACTTCAACAAAATGTGATTTTTCTAAAAGTTAGAGGAATGTGTCTCAATAATACCCAAAGTTCAGGCTTAATTTCTAGCACAATAGGTGCATCCTAGAGAGGATAATTTACTTCTTGTAGGACTGAAAATTCCTCCACAGTTTAAAAGTAAATAAAGTCACAATACCACCATGCCACTAACACTCAGCACTAGCAAACATCAGTACAGTAGAACCTCAGAGTTACGAACACCTTGCGAATGGAAGTTGTTTGTAACTCTACAATGTTTCTTACTCTGAACAAAACGTTATGGCTGTTCTTTCAAAAGTTTACAAATGAACATTGACTTAATACAGCTTTGAAACTTTACTTTGGAGAAGAAAAATGCTGCTTTTAACCATCTTAATTTAAACAAAACAAGCACAGAAACAATTTCCTTGCCTTGTCAATTTTTTTTTAAACTTTCCCTTAATTTTTTTAGTAGTTTACATTTAACACAATACTGTACAGTGCTTGCCTTTTGGGGTGAGGGGTGTCTTTGCTGCTACCTGATTACGTACTTCTGGTTCCAAATGCTCTGTTCATACTTCTGGTGTTCATAACGCTGAGGTTCTACTGTACTACTACACCTGTGCATAAGCACATTGCGATAGCAATAAAGCACCACATTAAGAACATAAGAATATAAGAACAACCATACTTGGTCGGACAAAAGGTCCATCTAGCCCAGTATCCTGTCTTCTGCAAGTGGCCAATCCAGATGCCTCAGAGGGAATAAACAGAACAGGTAATCAAGTGATCCATCCCCTATCGCCCATTCCCAGCTTCTGGCAAACAGAGGCCAGGGACACCATCCCTGCCCATCCTGGCTAATAGCCATTGATGGACCTATCCTCCATGAACTTATTTAGTTCTTTTCTGAACCCTGTTATAGTCTCGGTCTTCACAACTTCCTCTGGCAAGGATTCCACAGGTTGACTGTGCATTGTGTGAAAAAATACTTCCTTTTGTTTGTTTTAAACCTGCTGCCTAGTAATTTCATTTGGTGACCCCTAGTTTGTGTGTTATGAGAAGGAGTAAATAACACTTCCTTATTTACTTTCTCCACACCATGATTTTATAGACCTATATCATATCCGCCCTTAGTCATCTCTTTTCCAAGCTGAAAAGTCCCAGTTTTATTAATCTCTCCTCATAAGGCAGCCATTCCATATCCCTAATAATTTTTGTTGCCCTTTTCTGAACTTTTTCCCAAGTCCAATATATGTTTTTTGAGATGGGGCAACCACATCTGCACGCAGTATTCAAGATGTGGGCGTACCATGGATTTATATAGAGGCAATATATTTTCTGTCTTATTATTAATCCCTTTCTTAATGATTCCCAACACTCGGTTCGCTTTTTTGACTGCCACTGCACATTAAGTGGATGTTTTCAGAGAACTTAGAGAATTTTTTCACTTCAAGGTCCCAGAAACAAAGGCAAGGTTTTCATCTCGAGACCAAAAGACCAAAAACATCAAGACACTTGATCATGGCCTTGGATAGACCAAGAGACTACCTACACTTGACCAGAGCTCGGAGACTCCAAGATCTCTTTCTTGAGTGGTAACAGTTAATTTAGACCCCCATCATTTTATATGTATAACTGGGATTATGTTTTCCAATGTGCATTACTTTACATTTATCAACATTGAATTTCATCTGCCATTTTGTTGGCCAGTCACCCAGTTTTGTAAGATCCTTTTGTAGATCTTCACAGTCTGCTTGGGACTTAGCTATCTTGAGTAGTTTTGTATCATCTGCAAATGTTGCCACCTCACTGTTTACCCCTTTTTCCAGATCACTTATGTTGAATAGGACTTGTCCCAGTACAGACCCCTGGGGGACACCGCTATTTACCTCTCTCCATTCCTACCCTTTGTTTCCTATCTTTTAACCAGTTACCAATCCATGAGAGGACCTTCTCTCTTATCCCATGACAGCTTACTTTGCTTAAGAGCAGTGGTTCTCTAACTTTTGTACTGGTGTCCCCTTTCACATGGCAAGCCTCTGAGTGCAACCCCCCTTATAAATTAAAAACACTTTTTTTATATATTTAACACCATTATAAATGCTGGAGTCAAAGCGGGACTTGGGGTGGAAGCTCACAGCTTGTGACCCCCTGGTCACTCCCTGAGAGGTCCCAACCCCCAATTTGAGAAACCTTGCTTAAGAGCCTTTTGTGAGGGACCTTGTCAAAGGCTTTCTGAAAATCTAAGTACACTATATCCACTGGATCCCCCTTGTCCACATGCTTGTTGACCCTCTCTAGTAGAATGGTGAGGTATGATTTCCCTTTACAAAAACCATAGAATCAGAACTGGAAGGGACCTTGAGAGGTCATCTAGTCCAGTCCCCTGCACTCATGACAGGACTAAGTATTATCTAGACCAGGGGTTCTCAAACTGGGGGTAGGGACCCCCCCAGGGGGTCATGAGGTTATTACATGGGAGGTCATGAGCTGTCAGCCTCCAACCCAAACCCTGCTTTGCCTCCAGCATTTATAATAGTATTAAATATATTTTAAAGTATTTTTAACATGTAAGGGGGAGTTGCACTCAGAGGCTTGCTATGTGAAAGGGGTCACCAGTACAAAAGTTTGAGAACCACTGATCTAGATCATCCCTGACAGGTGTTTGTCTAACCTGCTCTTAAAAATCTCCAACGATGGAGATTCCACAACCTCCCTAGGCAATTTATTCCAGACTTAACCACCCTGAAGGTTAGGAAGTTTTTCCTAATGTCCAACCTAAACTTCCCTTGCTGCAATTTAAGCCCATTGCTTCTTGACCTAGCCTATCAAGAACAATTTTTCTCCCTCCTCCTTGTAACAACCTTTTACGTAGTTGAAAACTATTATGTCCTGTCTCAGTCTTCTCTTTTCTAGAGAAAACAAACCCATTTTTTTCCAGTCTTCCCTCATAGGTCATGTTTTCTAGACTTTTAATAATTTTTGTTGCTTTTCTCTGGACTTTCTTCAATTTCTCCACATCTTTCCTGAAATGTGGCACCCAGAACTGGACACAATTCTCCAGTTGAGGCCTAATCAGTGTGGAATAGAGCGGAAGAATTACTTCTTGTGTCTTGCGTACAACACTCCTGCTAATACATCCCAGAATGATGTTCACTTCTTTTGGGGGGGGGGGGGGAATAGTGTTATACTGTCAGGGCTGGCACTTCCACTAGGGCGGCAGGATTTGGGGGATGGCATTTTGCCATCCTTGGCGGAAATTTGGCAACGGGGGGTCCTTCCACTCCGGGTCTTTGGCGGAAATTCGGTGGCGGGTCCTTCACTCGCTCCAGGACCCGCCGCCAAAGTGCCCCGAAGATGCGGAGCAGAAGGACCCCGCTGCCAAATGCTCAGAGGAGGAGCGCTGCCTCCCACGGTGGCAAAAACCCTGGCACCGCTCCTATATACTGTTGACTCATATTTAGCTTGTGGTCCACTGTAACCCCCAGATCCCTTTCCGCAGTACTCCCATTAGGCAGTCATTTCTCATTTTGTATGTGTGCAATTGACTGTTGACTTTTCCCCAACGAATTATGTTCATCTAGGTGTCTGACAATTTTGTTCTTTACTATAGTTTCAACCATTTTACATGGTACTGACATCAGGTTTACTGGCCTGTAATTGTCAGGATCACCTCTGGAGCCCTTTTTAAAAAGTGGCATCACATTAGCTATCCTCCAGTTATTTGGTACAGAAGCTGATTTAAATGATAGGTTACACACTACAGTTAGTAGTTCTGCAATTTCACATTTGAGTTCCTTCACAATTCTTGGGTGAAAACCATCCGGTCCTGGTGACTTATTACTGTTTAGTTTATCAATTTGTTCCAAAATCTCAATGACACCTTGAGCTGGGATAGTTCCTCAGATTTGTCACCTAAAAAGAATGGCTCAGGTTTGGAATTTCCCTCACATCCTCAGCCGTGAAGACCGATGCAAAGAATTAATTTTGTTTCTCTGCAATGGCCTTATCGTCCTTGAGTGCTCCTTTAGCATCTCGATCTTCCAGTGGCCCCACTGGATGTTTAGTAGGCTTCCCGCTTCTGATGTACTTAAAAAAATTTTTTGCTATTACTTTTTAAGTCTTTGGCTAGCTATTATTCAAATTATTTTTTGGCCTTCCTAATTATATTTTTACATGTCATTTGCCAGAGTTTATGCTCCTTTCTATTTTCCTCACTAGGATTTAACTTCCACTTTTTAATGGATGCCTTTTTGTCTCTCATTGCTTCTTTTATTTTGTTGTTTAGCCACAGTGGCACTTTTTTGGTTCTCTTACTGTTTTTTAATTTGAGGTATACATTTAAGTTGAGCTACGATTATGGTGTTTTTTAAAAGTTTCCACGCAGCTTACAGGGATTTCACTTTTGGCGCTGTACCTTTTAATTTGTTTAACCTACCTCCTCATTTTTGTGCAGTCTCCCTTTCTGAAATTAAATGCTACAAGTGTTTGGCTGCTGTGGTGTTTTCCCTGCCACAGAGATGTTAAATTTAATTATATTATGGATTACCAAGCGATCCAGCTATAATCACTTCTTGGACCAGATCTTGTGCTCCATTTAGGATTAAATCAAGAATTGCCTCTCCTCTTGTGGGCTCCAGGACCAGCTGCTTCAAGAAGCAGTCAATTAAGGTGTCAAGAAACTTTATCTCTGCATCCCATCCTGAGGTAAAAAAAATATATTTTTCCCCCCCTGCTGGTCCCCCACCCTGTATACAAAGATATTTGGAGGAGCTGCTGTTTTCTCCACCCTTTATCAGAGCTATATGAAGACTTATGAAGCACCCCCCGAGATCAGCTCTTGCTGTTGGGGGCTATCCCATGGATCACTGGGTCTCAGGTTGCTGCTGCCAGCATTCAGTGTTATCATACCTAGTTTCTCAGGAGCATTGTAGCACCAGAATTCTAGTGCTGACAGCTAGCTAAAAGGTAGCACCAAAAAAATGCACCTCTGTTGCACCTGAAGAAAGTCAGATATGTAAAATACTTTTAGTCATAACGTACTATTTTAAATTGCATAACAACTTTTAATGGCAGCAACACAGAACTGTACTGTTATTAAAAAGTGTCAGACTCATGATGGATTAATATTCGAGGAAAACATAGTGAAGAGTAGTGACTAACTGCTCAGGCAAATATTTTTCATTCACTTACAATCAAATATGTTGGCATTGCAAACTTTCTAACAAAATTTTTTTGCTGTTCTAATTTAAAACTCAAATACCAGACAATTTATTAAATATGAAATTGCTACTGATACATTCAACACTTCTATACTGCTTTACATCTTCAAAATACTTCACAAATGTTAACTCAAGCGAAACACCACCAGTATGAAGCAAGCATATATCCCCCTTTTTACAGATTAGCAAATGAGACACAAGTAAGTGATCATCAGCCCAAATTCAGAGTTCATGGCAGGGAGAGAATTCCCAGAGTGAGGGTTAAGCTTCACCAGACAATCTTGCCCCATACAGCATGTGTTCATATTGTCTTCATATTTTTTCCAGTCAGGGATATGATTTTTTACTCCAGCCAACCCTCCCAGTATTAGATGCAGTTATACTGACAAAGTTTTTTTGCCGCCTAGTATAGACCTGGCCACAGCTCAAAAACCTTTCTAAGACACAAACAGTCTTTATAGAAAACTAAGAAAATATACTAAAATAAAACAGCCTACAAGTTCTTGTTATGATTCAATAAGAAAATCAGACATTTGAATTCTATAAACAATCTTCGTTCAAAAAAATTTGTTAGGTGAGACAAAAGCCCAAGTGAAACTAATATGAAGTTCATAGAAAGTTCTGTATTAATTATACACTGTAAACCCTTTGCAATTTTATGGGCTTGTTCATGCTCCTTGCACTTCATCCTCCCAAGGGAGGCAACATGGACCATAAAACTTTAAAGCACACAATAGCAAATCACAATGAGCCTCTCTCCTACTATTCCCCCTCCCCCCCCAACACATCTTTTTTACTGTTCTTAAATTGTCTGTGATCCAGAAGGTGGATATGGAACTCTAGACAATTTAACTGCCAGAGTTTTATCAGTGCAATGTGTAATTTCAGAATACAAAAATGGGTGGATGTGTGTTGATCAACTCCTGATTTGCCTACGGTTCTATACCATACAAACAAACAGGATAAGCCTATAAAACTCACAAATATATCAGTTTTATAAACCTGATTTTCAACTGGTAATAAATAAAGATCAGTTTCCAAACTGCACCTCAGCATGAAGGCAAAAGGAGTGAAAATTTTGCAAACAGGCTGTTTAACATATATCAAAAATTGAACATTGCAATAAAATTTAATCACCATATTTGTGTACTTAAATGTATGTAAAGAGCATCCAGATTTTTGGATGGGTATCTTTAGAATAAAACTGAAATAAAGAGATAACCTTATTTATCTAGAAAGTGATTCTTGCAGAAGTTTCCATCAGTGTAACAGTACCTAGGTATATGGGAAGGTAAATCTAACTATTGCTGTTTGAAGTAATTAGCAGTTGTTGACATATTAATCACTTAAAATTAATATTTCATATCTCTTCACAAGAAAAATAACCCATAAAGTCTGTTAATGTTTTCATGTGTTGGGACCACGATAACATTCAGAGATTTTCAGAGGATTTCCTACAGTATTTAGGAGCACAAATCCCATTGATGCTCAGTTGGACGTGTGGTTCTAAATCCTTCAGGATCTTCTGAAAACCCCACCCCACCTTAAAAAATAAGCTCACCTTAAAAACTGAATCTTTGAGCATTTGACACTGATTTTCCAAAAAATGACTATAAAAAGAGTGAAAAACTTTTCAACATGACTTCATTTAATCACAGTAAATTTATATAATTTACCCGAATTTTAATAATTTGGATTAGTTTAGACTCAAATCTCAAATCTGTGAATTCCCTATAAGCCCAAATAATTGTGAAGTCCTGAGATAAATCAAAACAAAATTATTGGACACAAATCTATCACACTGATTATGTTAATATCTAATTCTGTATGTCGTTATTTCTGAAAACTCAGTATAATTGTTTCAAATTGCTAAACTTCCATGGTAACCAATTTGATCAGTAACTTGGTATCAAATAATACAATTAAAACAGCACTTATCAGCTTTATGTTTAGCTCCTTGAACCATAAGGTTATTGTTTAAATTTGAAACAGGTGACAGGGTTCTTAAACATAATCACAAATTATTGCATACAAAAATAAAAAACACGTGCAGAGCTGAATAACTGCTGTAATAACTGTGTCTGCCTTTAACACACTGAAGGGCTGGGGAACAGAAAAGAAATACACTATTTATAAAACAGATTGAAAAAAAGGGTTTATTTGACTGCATACATATGTTGGATGTCATGTTGATGCAACGGTTTCTATATTTAAACCACATCCATCAAAGAAATAGCCCCTTATAAAAAGCAAACTGGCCTCTAACATCAAGGTTACCTTTTCTGAGCAAACTATTTTCAGATCTATTCCAGATAACCTAACCACCTAACATCAAGATATTTCACAGTATTAGTATTTCGCAAGGTAAAAAGATATAATCATATAAAAAGGCATAGTAAGTTCATATATTTAAACTTGCTTTTTTTAGCTATTTTACTTATTTTTAACTTTTGCAGGATATGTACTGCTAATAAATGTAACTGATAACCCTGGACACCAACATATAGGCTTAAAAAGTCTACTTGCTAAATCACCCAGGACAAGTAGGAAGCTTTCCAGGGTGAATACCATCAGGATCTCCAGAAACTAAGCGTTTATTTTTAAACAATTAAATCTGTAGTCCTTATGATTGCAAAGATAATGTTCCAAACATGAACGAGTGTAACTGATGTAACACTGCCTTCTTAAGTCTGCAGACAAACTGTTCCAGTACCTCTGCTGCTGCTCCGTTTTCCTATGCTGTGGTAAAGCCAAAACTAACCAAATTTCTGTACAAAACCTGGTGAAGCAGTGAAATTCACAACAATCATTGTGCCAGAAATGTACTTGATGCTTTAAAGACATGTATCAAGATAAGGTCTCTGCCCTAAAAGAACACAATCTTAATAGACAAAAAATTAGGCAAAGAATTTGGCAAATATTTACCATTTGTAAATAAGTGTGCAAAGGAAAACGATGGCACAGATGTGTTTGGCATGTGTTAGGTTTGTGTTTTGTTTTTCCCCCAAGTAAGCTCACCTACTATACGAACGAATAATTACATTAAACTATTTTGATAATTTCAAATCAGTTCCAAAATAAGCCTTTTATTTAATTTTTTCCAGCTATTTTAAATCTTTCACAGTCTGGAATCCACACTGGTGGGTCACTGTGATTTAAATGGAATTATACTGAAATGGAATTGTCTCAGAGAAAAGACACACTGGACAGCTGCTAACCCACAAATGAATTTTGGCAAATCCTCACATCCTGCCTGGCTAAAGGGATCTAATTTGCAAGTTACTTCTTAGGTAGAAAGTACACAAATCCTTGTGCTGTCTGGCTACTGTCCTCATAAGGACAGTGCCATATTCTGACAAAAATGCTACTTCTGTTTCTCAAGCCCTTGATCTGTTATCCCATTCAACCACTTCTCTCAAATATCCTGCCCTAGAGGAAGGTTAAGCCACAAACACATAATAGATAAGCCCTGTTTACAAAGAATTGCAGTGGTTTAACTTCAATCGGTTTAAAAGCAAATTTAGCTGAAGTGAAGTACAGCAAACATACATGTATACATTCATATCAATTTAACTTGCATCTGTGAATTATGGATATAAACTGATCCATACACAAAGCTGCACCAGTTTAACTAAATTATTTATTTATTTTTTAAATCCCACCTTTAGTTAAACCACCCCCTAACTTTAAATTACATTATTTTAGATACTATCTCAATTTTAACAACAACAGCTTGATTACTGGTCAGGTTATTATACCCTCTCCAAATTCAGTTTTCCATTAACTTCAGAACAGGAAAATACTGAAGCATTTAAAACAACATAAAATTATTCATGAGTGAAGCTACCAATCCTTCCCCTAAGCAGCAGAGGGAGTCAGTGTTCCGAAATATGGGGAATAAAAGCCACAGACAAGAGAAGATAAAGAGCATATTACAGTGTAATCAGAAGAATTCGCAATGCTCCCTATGAATTGGACAAACACCTTTAACACAAAGTTGGTTTCCTAAAAAACACTCCAGCCTCTGAGTTTATTTAGCCCAGCATATAGTTATCTCAAATATAAGGACACAGTCAAGTTATCTAATTAATTCCATCAAGTTCTAACATCATAATTTGTCACCAGAATTCCCTAAAGGAATTAGTTCCTTGAAAGTCACTGCAACCTTTGTATTAAAGCTATGCAAAGTCCAGAACATGCTCCAGAACCCAGACAACTAAGACTACAGTTACTACCTTCCATGTGTCCTATCCCTGAAATGAATAATGACCTAGAAGTTGAAAGTACATTACATGGATTTTTAAATGGCTCTGAAGATGAAGAAACAGCAAAACACCATTGAAAAAAATATTGCAAAGCAAGTTAGTAAGATTGAAAGCAGGGGTAAAAAAACAACATGATGGACAAATAAAAATAATACTTAAGCAAAAAAAAAAAGAAATCCAAAGAGTCAGTGGAAAGGAAAAACCTGAAAAGCAATAATGCTAAAAACAGACCTCTAGATAATAGTGGACAGCAAACTAAACACATGTGAAAAGCAATAAAGCAACAAAAAATGCCAATAAAATTTGGATTTAGACACACAGAAAACACAGAGCAGAGGAGATACGAGAGTCTACAAATAAATCTGACAAGGGTTCACAAAACTGGGTGACTGGGCAACAAAATGGCAGATGAAATTCAATGTTGATAAATGCAAAATAATGCACATTGGAAAACATAATCCCAAATCTACATACAAAATAATGGACTCTAAATTAGCTGTTACCACTCAAGTAAGAGATCTTGGACTCATTGTAGATAGTTCTCTGAAAACATCTGCTCAATGTACAGCAGCAGTCAAAAAAGCTAACAAAATGTTAGGAACCATTAGGAAAGGGATAGATAAGACAGTAAATATCAGAACTCCAATATATAAATCCATTAGATGCTCACATCTTGAATACTGTGCGCAGTTCTGGTAACTGCATCTTTAAAAAAAGACATTAGAATTGGAAAAGATACAGAGAAGGGCAACAAAAATGAACAAAGATACAGAACAGCTTCCTTATGAGGAGAGATTATAAAGAATGGGACTTTTCAGCTTGGAAAAGAGACAACAAAAGGGGAATAGAATAGAGGTCTATAAAATCATGAATGGTATGGACAAAGTGAACAAGAAACATTATTTACACCTTCACATAACAAGAACTAGGGGGCACCCAATGAAATTAATAGGCAGCTAGTTTAAAAGAAACAAAAGTACTACTTCACACAATGTATGGTCAACTTGTGGAACTCATTGCCAGATGATGTTGTGAAGGTCAAAAGTATAACTGGATTCTAAAAAGAATGAGATAAGTTCACGGAAGATAGGTCCATCAATGGCTATTAGCCAAGATGGTCAGGGATGCAACTCCCTGCTCTAGGTGTCCATAGCCTTTGACTGCCCAGAAGCTGGGAGTAAGACAACAGGGGATGGATCACTCAGTGATTGCCCTGTTCTATTTCATTCCCTCTGAAGCACCTGGCATTGGTCACTGATGGAAGACAGGATATTGGGCAAGATGGACCATTGGTCTGACCCAGTATGGCCATTTTTATGTTTTTATTATGCTAATAAGTATTGTCTGACTGTTATTTCTTGTGTTCCATCTGTCTGTAGTGTCCACTCTTGTCTCATCTTCAGCTTGAATTTAAAACTCTGAGGCAGGGACCATCTTTTTATGATGTGTTTTCATAGGGCCTACCACAACAGAATTCTGATCAATGATAGAGGCCCCAAGACACTACTGTAACACAAAATAAATAATATCATCTCTTCACAAAGCGTTAGAATAACCGCATCTGGAATAATATTCTCTCTTCTGGGCACTCTTGACCAATAAAATAGCTCACTAGAAGGAGAGTTCAGAGAAGAATGACAAAAGTTATCAGGACGATGGAAGGAATGACTTGTGAAGATTAAAAGAACTAAATATGTATATTTTACTTAAGTGACAACTGTAGAAGAGCCAGGAGCCTACAAATAGCTAAAAGGTGTTAAAACCAAGGAGGAGACGACATTATTTAGGAAAGATACATAACTAGGAATAATGGGGTAAAACAAATAGGATGAATTGTATAAATATACTTTAATATTCCAATAGTATGTACATCTACTAAGCTGCTGTAGTACAGGTAATTATCCAAAAATCTCAAAGCATTTACAGAAAATAAAGTCAGTCAGTCCTTACACTCTGGCAAGGAAGGGAACCATTAACTTATTTTACAGATGAGGAAATTGAAGCACACACAGGGTAAAAGAGCACTGGAAGATTTTTTTTCAAAAATATTTTTAACCTTTTCTAAAACAAATTATTTTTTAAGAGTGTTAAGAGGTTAACAGTCTATAGTAATAGATTTTAACTATTTGGCACTCACTACCAACTTGAATAAAGAAAATGGGCTAATCAACTACTCTTTTAGGGTTCCACACAACACAAAATGCAAAACATGCTGCCAGCATCTCAGTTAAATTGGTTTCATTTGGTTTTAAAAATTCATGGAAACATTTCTATTAGTCTTAGGCTTTGCAAAACCTAATCTCTACAAAAACCAAAATGCGTTTTTTCCTTTTGTCACTCAGGAAAATCTATTCTCATAACTCCAAGTCCTATACTGTAATCGCTAGTCAATAATTCCTCTGTGAACAAACAGAGAGAGACTCCAGATTCAGCAATCTGAATGGAGAATCCATCAGGAGAGAAAGGTGTAGTTATCCATTCGAGGACAAGAAGGTGAAAGGCATCAACTCCCCATTAATAAACACAGTGTTGCTTTTGATCTTCCAATGCCACAGGCTTTCCCCAATAAACCCTTAGCTTATGCATACTGAGTTGGGAGAGGAGTGGTTTCTCAAGCAGTGCTTCATTGCAAATACTCCTACAGTTCTGTTCCTGAAGAGCATAATCTCAATAGGCATCCCTACATGTTTTAAATTTAGTGCAGATGCACAACAAGGAGGATGAAGAAAAGGAAAAGAAGGAGAAGAAAAAAGAAAACAAGATGAGTGAGGCAGAGTTGAGAAAAAAACAACAAAGAAAATAAAATATATTGAACAGAAGGCACTCTTAATTTAAACAGAAAAACACTGAAAACAAAAGACTGACTGAAATTACCTGTAGCCACAATATTTCACAAAGTATTCTGTGACATCCAGGGTAATTTCTTGCAATATCTGTGAAAAACCTTACTGAATTAAGTTCAAGTAGCTTTGGAATCCATTGTATAAAAAATGGAAAGTTTATGTATCAAGGAATTGTATTTGACTTCCACTGGGGGAGATATGACCAAGGTAAACACTGGGAAGTGTTATGAGCTTCAAAGGAACATCTGAAACAAAATGTGACACACAAGAATGTACTTATGGAAAGTTAAGTGGGTTTCCTGGGACATCTCTAGGGGAGGAGTAGGCAAATGTATTCTCCCCCTCTGGTTATGCAAGTCAGCCTTTTGAACCTTCAGCTTGAGGAGGGGATCTTGGTCTGGTGATCACCTGTTTCATGAGGAAAAGATCAAAGGCCCAAACTGCATAAACGAAAGAATGCACAGTTCAAGAGGGTTCTTCTGAACAGGTGTTATAAACTTGTGACCTCAAAAACAAAACAAAAAAAAGCACTACAACACCCCACTTGGTGTGGTTTGAAGGACTGAATCCTACGAGAGCCCTTGTTTGGGTTTGGATGATCTCTGGTAAGCTTAATATGTTTTCTCTAATACTTTCACCTTAAAAATAAATGTCCTTGCTTAGAAAAGGCTGTGTGGTAACTTTTAACTATGGGCAACTGTGGGCAATTTATATAGTTTATAGTCTCTAAGGTGAAGGCAAAGCAGGCCTGCTTATGGAGTCTGACTCTCTGGGAAATTCACAGTGTAGACAGGGAACTGTGGAGCCTGGAAAATCCCCAGGAAGGAGGGAGAGATGAAGGTCTCCACCCAAGAGAGGTCAAGAGTTTCAGATCTCAAAGGGATAAATTTCAAAATAAAACTTTTTAACTACTATTGTTGAAAGTTACATGTAGAAGTACTATAAAACCAAGGTCTGAGAAAAAACATTAATTTTTAGTGTATTTTATGCATTTGAGAACACTCTGTAAATACAGTAAAGCCTCAGTTATGAACACTTCTGAACAAAACATTATGGCTGTTCTTTCAAAAGTTTACAACTGAACATTGACTTAGTACAGCTTTGAAACTTTACTATGCAGAAGAAAAATGCTGCTTTCCCTTTATTTTTTTAGTAATTTACATTTAACAGTACTGTACTGTGTTTGTTTTTTTGGGGAGGTCTCTGCTGCTGCCTGATTGTGAACTTCCAGTTCCAAATGAAGTGTCTGGTTGACTGGTCAGTTCATAACACTGACGTTCATAACTGTGAGATTCTATTTAGTCAGTTTTTCTGGTACAATCAGCAGATCTGTTTCCCCTATTGTTTGGGTGGTCTTTCATACAGTAGTAGGGGAAAGAAAAACATTTTTAACATAAAAAAAGATGACTGTAAAACCACAAACATTGAATGGAGAACTCAAGGGCAGATGCAGAACCTGAAACTACTTTTAACTCCTTTTTTAAATAGACTAAATTTTAAGTTGATGTTCTCCCTTAAAGCAAAAACTGATTAAATCTGCTCTATTCACAGTATCTCAAAAATCTAACTACAATATAAAGTCACTCAACAAGAGCCATATTTAAAACTAACAGCCTGAAGTGACTGAGAAGCACATATATTAAGTTAATGCTTCTCTAACACTTAGCAGGTCAAAAGGAAAATAGGAAAGCTTCAGTTATAAGAAGAACCTAGCAGGGTTTTTTTCCCCCCCCAATGCAATTCTCACTTACGAGACTAAGGCTATGTCTATACTAGCACTTTTGTTAGAATAACTTATGTCGCTTAGGGGTGTGAAAAAAACCACACCCCTGAGCGACAAGTTACACTGACAGAAGCACCGGTGTGGTCAGCGCTTTTTCACTGGGAGACAGTCTCCCACTCAAAGCTACCGCCACTCGTTGGGCTGTAACTGGAGAGCTCTCTCCCATCAGCACGAACAATCTTACAGCGGCACGGGAGCGGGACAACCGTGCAGCTGTAAGCTCTCTACTGTAGACATGGCCTAACTTTAATTTTGTATGGGGTGAGAGGAATTGTCCCCATACGGAAATTCTAATTGTCTTCCATATTTTGGAAAAGGTGGAATGACTTCACTTCCTGGATTGTAAATCACATGATTAATAAGCCTGAAAGGGAAGGGGACAGAAGAGAGAAGAAAAGAAGTTCAGTTTCTACATTAGAATTTTATCTGAATTTCAAAGTAAGTATTAAACTGTAAACTGAAATTCAAATAAAACTGAGGTAAAGAGTGAACTGAGCTGACTGCTCAACTCTACTCCTTCAGAACATCAGTGTAATGTTAAGTAAAGATGGCAATCTTGTGAATTAAGTGAAAACACACACAAAAGTCCATCAAAGTCAGCAGCCTAGCATTCATGAACAATTATTCAATAAACTAGGTTTGTTTAAGAAGTAAAACATTGTGTCATACTTTCAAGGACAGGAGTGAACTAAGTATTTTGTAACCTAACATTACAGTGAACAAAATCTTATTTTGTTTTCAAAATTTACAAAAAGCATCCACCATAGTCTTTAAACACAGAATAATACTCTGAAATTTTAACTAACCTATTGACCAGTATTAACACTGGAAGACTGACTATTTACCACACTGGTTGCCCTCCTCCCAGTCCACCTGTGAGAGGCATGAGAAAAGAGACAAGCCTTACACCAGCCCTAAAGCTCTGAGAGACCAGCTACAGAGGACTAGCAGTAAAACCAAGTTCCACAGCACAGGACCATGCACCGATGACACCCTGGCTAGCCTCCAGCCCACAATCATTAAATTAATTGTGATAATCAACAGATCTTCCAGAAGAACAGATATTTATAATATTTTCATGACAACTGACTCAAAACCAGTTCTGTCCAGCAACCGCAGTAATTGTTATCCCATGATCCAATCTCAACGCCAACAGGTCAGACAGATTCATGTGTTCATCACTTAAAAAGCATTAACAAAGATTAAAAATAGGTATTTGAAATATATTTTTAATAATGTAATCACAATATGATCTTGTAGCCTGCAAAATTACCATATATACTCGTTCAGAAGCCGATTTTTTTTTTAGTAAAAAAGGAAAGCACCAGAGAAGGGGGTCGGCTTATGAACAGGTATAGAGAGGGAGAGATGGGACACAGCCCCTCCCCACAACAGAGGCAACACAGTCAGCAGAGCCAGAAGGGAAGAGACGGGGCCAGTCTCCCTCCACTTCTGGCCCTGCTGCTCTCCCCGCAGCCTCCAAAGCAGCTGCAGCTCTGGGGCTAGCAGGCTGCGGCCGCACTACCTGGCCCCGCCTGCTGGAGTACGCTGCGGCTGTGCCGCTTGGTCCCGCCTGCTGGAGCACGCTGCAGCCGCACTGCCCGGCCCCACCTGCCAGAGCAGGCTGTGGCCGCACTGCCCAGCCTGCCGGAGCAGCTCCGGCCAGGGACGAGACATCCTCACCTGGCCCGCCCCACCTAAGGTGGGAAGCGATGGGGTCATGTGGGGGGTGGTCACAGGGGTTACTCCCCTGACCCCCAGCTTCTCCCCCCCCCCAAAAAAAAATTTCTCCACCAGTTGCTGTCCCGGCCCATCAGGGTAAGCAGCTGGCACGCTGGGACACTTTGTTTACTTAGGTTTACCTCTGTGCCTGCGGTTGCTCCAGGTAAACAAACCGTCTCGGCCCGCTAGCGCCTTATCCGGATGGCCCTGGAGCCAAAGTTTGCCGACCCCTGAATGATAGGATCAGCTTATGAATGGGTCATAAAAAATTTCCATTTTTACTTATCCATCTTGGGGGGGGAGGGGTTGGCTTATAAACGAACCACAATCATCTGTATCCACCTGCTAACAACATTGCTGATTCTGATTTCCCCTATATTCTTTCTTTGTTTTCATGTTTTAATATAAATATTAGGTTGCATAGTAAATATTTCAAAAGCCAAAACCCTTTGACTGCTGCAGCCACTCTCCTAAACATTCATTTAGCTGGCAGTAAGGGAAGTAACAGTATTCTAAGAGTTACTTAGTCTAGTATAACATCTCCATCACAATCATATTTACTGATCCTGCCCGAATTAATAGCTATAAAAATCAATAATCACCACCTTGATAATATAACTGAACTGGGACAAGGAGTAAGAATACTAGTTTAATAACAGGCCAGATAAATTTAACACATAGACACTGTTCTACTGCATTTTGGATATGCCAATTTCCTCAACTATTCAGAAGAATAAACCAAATAGAAAGAAACATATCTGTTTTGCTGTCAGTTCTCTGTTCATGTGTTTTTTTTTTTTTTTTTTTTTTTAAAGTGAATTCAGTGCTGGTTGAAGGTGCCATGTTAACATCCTGGAGACTCAAGTTCTCCATTTAACAATAGGAGAGATACAGCACAGGAAGCAGTTGTAATATGTTATTATTTATTATTTGTATTACCAAAGCACCTAGTGAATTCTGATCACACCCTTCCAGCGTACTTCAATCCTGCCCCAGAAACAATACATCTATGAGTGAGAGGTTTCTTCAGTTTCCACGCCAAGGCAACCAGTGTCTCTTTTACTAACAAGCATGTCCATGGTGATGGTTTTGCAGATGTGGACAACTGTACACTTCCAAATGGCTATTAGATGATAACATTCTTTCACTATTAATCTGAGCTAATTACACATCAGTCCCATTCTTACTATCAGTCTCAAGGGAAAACTGAATGAGAAGAGGTCTGTGGAATGAATTGCCCTCTGATCTTCACAGGAGGGTCCCTTTCAAGTTAGCACGGTGTGGAGAAGCTTGTAATACTGATGCTGTACTAGTGCTGTGGTACAGAAATGGAACTCAGTCACTAGGGCTGTTAACAGAGCTTATTTCAGACACAACTAATTCAATATATATAATTAAAAATAATTTTAAAGGTTAAAGAAGGGAGTAAGACTTGTGTTCTATACTCAGGCTACCAGCACCACTGCTGTAATACTTGTCTTCATACAACTGTGTTTTTAAATGGCTCACATTTAAACTTTTGAAAGGCAGAGTTTAAATTTCAGGCATTTAAAAAATGAACATTTCATACCTTGACTTCTTAAAAATGTATTACAGAAGTAGGTCAACTCACTGAATTACAATGTACAGTTGCTGTTAGAAGTACACACAGAAATTGTTGACTGAGAATCATCTGGGTTTCTGGAATGAACTTCTCAGTCCACCTTAAATTAGATATACTCAGATATAGGAGTTAACCAACATAATATAGACTAAAGTAAGGCATTCATTTTCAACATCAAAATCGAAAAGTTCAAATATGGGACATGAAAGAGGATATTTACAATAGCTCTTACGCAGTAGTAAGTTACAAGAATGAGTGACCTTGTGGGACATTCATCTCAACCGAAGAGATTTTAACAGCCTATAGGAAATTAAAGAAGATACCTGTACTAAACATAATAAAAAGTCACACTAGACAGACAAGATGAAAACCCAATTCATACCAGCAGCTTTAAGATTAATGACTATTAACCTATATGAAATCACTAAACCTATTACATACTTTCAATACTAAAACCAGGGTATGTGGGGAAAATGTTACTACACGCCCACACAAAATCTTGAAGGGAAAGGGGACAAATGAATTAAAATTACTAAACAGAAAATTCTAATATTCAAGTGAAGATATAGAGTCTGACTCTCCTCTCGTTTACATCAGTTTTACATTGTTTAGATTTTATTATTTCAGTGGACTTAATCATCTACACCAATGTAAGTGAGAAAAGAATAAAGCCCAGTCTATTCTAGATCACAGCACACCAGACAGAAGTAATGAATTCAGGAGCATCAAAAAAAGATTAATGAAAGATTAAGCTAACAACATACTCTTATTCATTTTACCTATTATGTAATTTAATATTTATGTTGCAGTAGTATATTGAGGCTCCGTTGTGCCAGGTACTGCACACACAAATAGCAAAAAGATAGTAATCCAAGCTACAGTAGCATATAAGGAAAAAATATTCCAGAAGACACACATTAAGTTAGCTAAGATTTATTGAAAGAGATAAAGACAACTTTCCTCAGGGAAAAGGGAGCACTAAAGAGTCAGAAGTGATGAAGTAAAGAGTATTTACCACTGTCTCCTCAAGGTAGACTTGAACACAAAGCATATACTTTGTCCATAGCCTCAAATTAGCAGGGTTTATGAAATTATTTTAATATTTATTATCAGGTATTAATTTAAAGTTAGATACAGTAAATGTAATGCTTTATATTACACGTTGGAAGAAAGCTGTAACCTGTTATTTCCTGTAATGGTAAATCAACTATTTTTCTCTTCCCTCCCCTGCAAAATGGAGGCCCCTACCTGGATTACCATTCATTGTTCTGTCACAGAAGAACAGTAGTATATCTGTACAGCTCCTAGCACAATCAGCCCTAATCTTCTTGATGTCTTTGGTTCCTACAATATTAAATAATAAATTATACCGCATACTGCTTTAGCACCACAATTTGTTTTCCTTCTCTGGGCACTGTGGATGAATTACATTACAATTTGGTGTCAAATATGTCATGAAACTGTTTTTGACAAACGTATGCAATGAAAAAAACCAGGGAAAAAAACAACTGCTCACATGAATTTACTTCGAGCTGTCTCTTTAAGGCTTTTTTATGTAAGGTGTTCACATTCTACACCTAACATAAGAATGGCCATGCTGGGTCAGACCAAGGGTCCATCTAGCCCAGTATCCTGACTTCTGACAGTGGCCAATGCCAGGTGCTTCAGAAGGAATGAACAGAACAGGGAATCATCAAGTGATCCATCCCCTATTGCCAGAAGCTGGGAAGGGGTAAACAGAAGCTAGGGACACCATCCCTGCCCATCCTGGCTGATAGCCATTGATGGGTCTATCCGCCACGAATTTATCTAGAAACACAGCACCAACTTCACAAAGCCTGTTCCCAGCTTGATCCCAACTTCCAACTTGTATTTCTCAACATTTTAAATTACTATACATCAAAAAAATCACTTTTGATTTAGAACTCAAATCCTGGCAATCACATATGCATATGTAAATCACAGTAGGGGGAAGTGCATTCCACCATTCAAAAGTAATAAATGGTTATTTTTCTACAATGTAAAAGCAGCATGTTAAACTCAAGAATTTTGCCAATAAACATTTTTAAAAGAAGATCTTATTAAGTTAAAATGCAAATACACCACCTTTATCTGTAAATCTAAAGTGTTTCAAAAAAAGATTATCTAGCACTTCTACTACAAATATCTTAGACGGTACATCACTACCCCCTTGTGGATATGCAATAAAAAAATCCTTATCTTGGATCTTCTGTTTTTCAACAATGTATTATATAGGACAACTTTGAGCTAAAGAGTTGTATGCTTTAACTCTTTCCTTCATATGTAAAATATACTGTGCGTTTTTTCTAAAATAATTTCAAAAAGCAACTCTAAGTATGAAGTTAACTACTATTTTATGTTATCCACATAACTTTCAATCTCTTTTGGAGTATCCAATAGCAAAATTAAGTTGTCTTTGTATAAATCTACAACCTAAAAAATGTGAGAATACAGAAATATTGTATTATTGAACCCTTATTTATTTTCTCTCAAAATAGGATTTCTCTATTTCAGGGGGGTATAACTGTCATGTCTCTCCCTATGCCCAATATATTTCCCCTCCTACTCTGTGGATTCACACTCTTTGCCCACTTCTTTTCATCACCCCCTATTGGCTTGCTCTAATAATAAAACAACAGAAGCTCTAAACCTGAAAGGACAGACAATCCCTCCAAAGGGCTGGAACTTTGACAGCATACCTTTTCACTAGCACCTTTCACAAAATAGTTAAACTGTTCCAATACCTAAAAATGTAATTATCTATTTGGCATCCCCAAAAACCATGTTATCTTTCCTAATTAACCAAAAGAGTGACATATTTATTTGATTTCTATGTATTGACTTTACCATCATTGTTTAAACAGTGCTGGGGAAAAGCATGTAGCCTACTCCTCAGGGTGTGTAGTCAGCATGCTCTCCTTTCATCACGGGGCTTTACTTAGGAATGGTCTATGCACGCAACTCATTATGCGAGTTATTGGAGGAGAATGTGCATTTTTATTCTTAGTTGCTTGTGCTGGAAAGGAGAGTGCACATGGCAATCTCCTGCTATGGAGTGAGGTGTATTAAGAACATATTAAAAGTTTAGAAAGGTTTCATGCACCCCCAACTCATGTGCATATGTATACATAAGTAACAACATACACAGAGAGTGTATATTCAGTACAGAGAACATATTCACCCTCTCAGCACTCATATAGGCACTTCTAATTGCAGTACTTCTGGGGACAAGAGTGGCTGCAAGTGATGGTGTCCCTTCCCCCTAGGGGTGGATACAATGTGTGTGGGGGGTGGGGAGAATGTGCATGTATTTGCGTAAGGGGAGATGCACCACTTTTCACATGGGAGGATCCTCCTACAGTTGCTCTTTTCATTCCACTGGGTAACCATCATCATTCAGTGAGAAAAGAGTGTATAATCTGCTGAGTCCTCCCCATGGACTATGCAACATAGGGACAGCATCTGCCTCCTACATCCCATGAGCAGCACACACCCTGCCCTCTCCCACGAGATGAGCACAATTATTGCTATGCATATTATGATAGCTCCCAGATGTCCCAACTGGGATCAGGACCACATTATGAGAAGCAAAGCACAAATAGATAGTTGTCCCTGCTCTGAAGAACTTGTAACTCATGACAGGAGTACACGTCCTGACCCATCCCCATATGGCGATCAGCTTTTTCCTAAAAATGCGTGCACATGCCATGACCATTTCTTTATATGCGCAAATTGTAATTGGCCTGCCCTCCACATTGTGGAGAACTGACCACATCATACTTGGCCAACCCCTTGAGGGCCAAAATGCTCTACCTTGCCTACAGAGGGGTGTAATGAGTGTGCACATACATTGTCAATTGGTGTGATTGGAAGGAAAGTTCCAAATGCTATAGTGTACCATTCCCATCAGCAGATACTACCAAGCACAAACATGCTCAGATTATTTAGTATTTATATTAGAGTAGCAGCTTAATTAGAGCCCCACTGTGACCGGTACCGAAAAGAGTAAAAACACAGTTCCCACCCCAAGGTGTACAATAAAAGGTAAAACAACACAAGATTCAACACACAATGGCAAGGAGCAGGGAAGAGCAGAAGAGGAAAACAGCAACAATAAAACACATTAATATAAGCCAGTTATGTGCATAAATAGGCAGACTTGAATTGGTTAATTTTAATAAATAATTAAAACATAAATAAGTCCCTCCCCCAAACAGGAGGGTGTACATATGCATGACCTGCCCTTTGCCACAGGTGCGTGCACACAAAAGCATGCCCTGTATTTGCCCCAAATGGAGAGCACATGTATGCCCAGCCCTTCCCATTTACAGGGGTATGTACATGTGCACATTCTCTTTTGCACCTGAAACAGGAGCTGTGCCTCCCATATCCTCCCCTTCCTACATGGGTCTCATATATATTGCCTGTCATCTTCTCACACAGGGCTGGGAGCAAATGTTGCCCTGCACTCCCCCCACTGTGGGGCTTAGGATGACCCATGGTGGTGGAACCTGCATCCTATACCTATACCTTTTCACGTGGTGAAGTGAGGAAGTTCATTTTGTATGGCCATCCCCTCCCTCACACTGAAGTGGTATACATGCCCTGTCCAGGGCTGGTGGACACATGCTTTCCCAAGAATCTCTCCTCAGAGAAGAGGGTAGGGAATGTACATTATTATTGTTTCTTAGACAAAGATTTCCCCCATGGTAGGGGAACGGGGGTGAGGATGCAGCTGGGGTATCCACAGCCCATCCTCCGCTGTATGGTGAAGGGGTGGGGAATTGAGTGCCCATGGCCTGCCCTTGCCCATATGGCAGAAAGGAAGGGGTGCCTGCAGCCTGCCCTCCCCCCATGGTGAAGAATAGATGAAGTGGGGATGGGGTTCCTACGGCCCACCCATGGCACGGGAAGAGAGTGGGAGATGGGGTGCCCGTGGCCTGCCCCCCCCATGGCACAGAGAGGGGGAATGGGGGACGGGGTGCCTGTGACCCCCCCCATTGGGCGGAGGGAGGAAGTGGGGGACGGGGTGCCCGTGGCCAGCCCCCCGCTCCTATGGGGCAGAGTGGGGGACGGGGTGCCTGTGGCGGGCCCCCCCCATGGCGTTCAGGGGGGCAGTGGGGGACGGGGTGCCAATGGCGCCCCACCCCCATGGCCCGCAGGGGGGCAGTGGGGGACGGGGTGCCCGTGGCGGGCCCCCCCATCCATGGCGCGCAGGGGGGCAGTGGGGGACGGGGTGCCCGTGGCCGGCCCCCCCCCATGGCGCGCAGGGGGACAGTGGGGGACGGGGTGCCCGTGGCCGGCCCCCCCCCATGGCGCGCAGGGGGTGCCCGTGGCCGGCCCCCCCCCCATGGCGCGCAGGGGGTGCCCGTGGCCGGCCCCCCCCCCATGGCGCGCAGGGGGTGCCCGTGGCCGGCCCCCCCCCCATGGCGCGCAGGGGGTGCCCGTGGCCGGCCCCCCCCCCATGGCGCGCAGGGGGTGCCCGTGGCCGGCCCCCCCCCCCATGGCGCGCAGGGGGGCAGTGGGAGACGGGGTGCCCGTGGCCGGCCCCCCCCCATGGCGCGCAGGGGGGCAGTGGGGGACGGGGTGCCCGTGGCCGGCCCCCCCCCATGGCGCGCAGGGGGGCAGTGGGGGACGGGGTGCCCGTGGCCGGCCCCCCCCCATGGCGCGCAGGGGGGCAGTGGGGGACGGGGTGCCCGTGGCCGGCCCCCCCCCATGGCGCGCAGGGGGGCAGTGGGGGACGGGGTGCCCGTGGCCGGCCCCCCCCCATGGCGCGCAGGGGGGCAGTGGGGGACGGGGTGCCCGTGGCCGGCCCCCCCCCATGGCGCGCAGGGGGGCAGTGGGGGACGGGGAGCCCGTGGCGGCCCCCCCCCATGGCGCGCAGGGGGGCTGTGGGGGACGGGGTGCCCGTGGCGGCCCCCCCCCCATGGCGCGCAGGGGGGCTGTGGGGGACGGGGTGCCCGTGGCAGGCCCCCCCCCATGGCGCGCAGGGGGGCTGTGGGGGACGGGGTGCCCGTGGCGGGACCCCCCCACATGGCGCGCAGGGGGGCTGTGGGGGACGGGGTGCCCGTGGCGGGACCCCCCCACATGGCGCGCAGGGGGGCAGTGGGGGACGGGGTGCCCGTGGCCGGCCCCCCCCCCATGGCGCGCAGGGGGGCAGTGGGGGACGGGGAGCCCGTGGCAGGCCCCCCCCCATGGCGCGCAGGGGGGCTGTGGGGGACGGGGTGCCCGTGGCGCCCCCCCCATGGCGCGCAGGGGGGCAATGGGGGACGGGGAGCCCGTGGCGGGCCCCCCCCCATGGCGCGCAGGGGGGCAGTGGGGGACGGGGAGCCCGTGGCCGGCCCCCCCCCATGGCGCGCAGGGGGGCTGTGGGGGACGGGGTGCCCGTGGCGGCCCCCCCCCCCATGGCGCGCAGGGGGGCTGTGGGGGACGGGGTGCCCGTGGCAGGCCCCCCCCCATGGCGCGCAGGGGGGCTGTGGGGGACGGGGTGCCCGTGGCGCCCCCCCCATGGCGCGCAGGGGGGCAATGGGGGACGGGGTGCCCGTGGCCGGCCCCCCCCCATGGCGCGCAGGGGGGCTGTGGGGGACGGGGTGCCCGTGGCGGCCCCCCCCCGGCGCAGGTGAGGTCCGGGGCCGGCCGGGTGCCCGTGGTGGGCGGTGGGGGATGGGTGCTCCCGGGCCAATGGCGGAGGTGGGGGATGGGGTGCCCTTCCCTCACCAGTAGCACCGAGGTGGGTGTCCCCGTGACTCGCTCCCCTGACGGCAGAGGCCGGTACCCTGCCCCGCCCCGCGGGGGCGCCCGTCGCGGCCGAACTGGGCCGCGCCCCCCTCCGCCCGGCACCGCTAAACTTTCTGGCGCGGGGCTGCGCGGCCCGGCCGCGGGGTCGGGAGCTGCCCTGCGGATGCGCCCCGTTCCCCGGCCGGGCTGAGGGGACGGGCCCGGCCCCGCCGCGCTCTCACCTTCCGGCTTGTTTTCGGCAGCCATTTCCCCTCCGCGCGCCACATCCTCCTCCGCCTCCTCGCGACCGGGATCCAGGCGCGCGCCACCGCCTCCTCCCGCTGCCGCCGCCGCCGCCGGGCCGGCCACACCGCGCGCACCGCACCCACCCCGGGCCGCCCATTGGGAGAGCCTCCAAACTGACACTTCCTACAGCCAATCACCGACAACAGGAGGCGGCCATTTGAGAGAAAGGACCCTACTGACAGCCCGCAAAACCAATCAGGGAGGAGAAACACTGCACTGACACATTCTACAGCCACTCACCAGTCATAGGGAGGACCTGAAGAGGGCAAGAGGGCATTAACTGACAGTTCCCATAACCAATCAGACAGTGGAATCGTTTCATTGACAGCTCTATTAGCCATTCACGAGGAAAAGAAAGCGGGCTTTGATGGGGGGACACAAAACCCTGACAGCTCTGCCAGCCAACGGAAAATGAATAACGCTAAACTGACAGACTCTGTAGCCAATCAATGAGTCTAGACGGGCGAGACAGGTGACAGCTGTCACTCGGCCTTCTGCTCCGTCTATTGGCTCCAACAGGCAGACCCCGCCTTCTCCTCGCGTAACCCTAAACAAAGGCTCTGATTGGCGAGTCCAATAGGCGCGCTGGTTGGGCTGGCGGAGGCGCTGCCCCGGGTTTGGTGTTTCGCAGGCCGGGCCCAGCAGGCGGGTCGGGGCTCGGCTCCAGCCGGCTCAGGGTTACTCAGGCTCGCTTGGGGCCGCGCTGACGGGAGGCGTCAGAGGGGAGCTGGGCTCGCGGACCGGGCGCGGGAGAGGAACAAAATGGCTGCTGAGGTTGGAGGGGGCTCGGTGCCTTGGGAACGCGGGGTCTGTCTTAGCGTGACTGCCCCGCAGAGCCCCGGGGGCGCTGAAAATGGCTCCGTGCGCAGCCGCCTAACAAAACCGTAGGCGCGGAAGGGCCTGGCGCAGTCATGTCGGCCAGTGCCCTGCTCTCAGGGCAGGACTAAGCATTATCTAGACCAGCAGTTTGCAAACTGTGGGTCAGGACCCCAAAGTGGGTTGTGACCCCATTGTGCAAGCCCAGGATGGGCCTTACGCTTGCTGGGGCCGCCCTGGTTGGTGGGACTCAGGTTATAGGCCCTGGGGCTTCGACTTTGCACACACACATCCCTGCCCCAACCCAAGGCAGTGGGGCTTGGGCTTCGACCCCCTACCCAGCATGGTGGGGCTTGGGTGAGCTCAGCCTGGGGTCATGTAGTAATCTGTTAAAAGTGGGTTGTGGTGCAATGAAGTTTGAGAAGCACTGATCTAGACCGTCCCTGACAGGTGTGTGTCTAACCTGCTCTTAAAAACCGCCAGAGATGGAGATTCTACAACCTCCCTAGACAATTTATTCCAGTGCTTACCCACCCTCACAGGAAGTTTTTCCGAATGTCCAACCTAAATCTCCCTTACTGCAATTTAAGCCCATTGCTTCTTGTCCTATCCTCACAGGTTAGGGAGAATAATTCTCCCCCCCCCTCCCCTATAACAACCTTTTATGTACTTGAAAACAGTTAGCATGTGCCTTCTCAATCTTCTGTTCTTCAGACTAAACAAACCTAATTTTTTCATGGGTCATGTTTTCTAGACCTTTAATCGTTATTGTTCCTTTTCTCTGGACTTTCACTAATTTATCCACATCTTTCCTGAAATGTGACACCTGGAACTGGACACAATACTCCAGTTGAGGCCTAATCAGCGCAGAGTAGAGCAGAAGAATTACTTCTCGTGTCTTGCTTACAGCACTCCTGCTAATACAGCCCAGAATGATGTTTGCCTTTTTGGCAGCAAGAATACTATAATGCCACTATAGAAATGCATGAAATGCCCACACCTGGAATATCACTGCAGTTTCGGCCACCCTGTTTCAAAAAGGATATAGTGGAACTGGAAAAGATACAGAGAAGGGTAACAAAGATGTTCAAAGGTATGGAGCAGCTTCCATAGGAAGAGAGAGAAAGAAGATCGGAGATGTTCAGCTTGTAAAGGAGATGAGTAAGAGGGGAATAGGATAAAGGTATATGAAGTTGTGATGTGGAAAAAGTGAATAGATAAGTGATATTTACCCTTCCCCCCCAATACAAAAACCTGGGATCACCTGATAGCAATTAATAGGCAGCAGGTTTAATACAAACAAGAGAAAGTCCTTTTGTACAAAACTAACCTGTTGAACTTACTGCCAGTGGGTGTTATGAAGGCCAGAAATATAACTGGGTTTAAAAAAAAAACTAGATAAGCTCATGGAGGATTGGTCCATCAGTGGCCATTAGCAAAGATAGTCAGGGATACAATCCCATTCTCAAGGCCACCCTAAACCTATACAGACGCCCCCCGACTTACGCAATCGTTCCGTTCTGGAAAGCCTTGCATAACTCCTCGGTCCTGCTAGTGAAGGCAGGGGGCTGGACTCGATGACCTTTCAGGGTCCCTTCCAGTTCTCTCTCTCTCGCTATATATATATATATAAAAACTCAAATTTTGCATAAGTCAGAAACATATAGCTGTACATTATGCAACAATTTCCGCAACTCGAAAATCCTATTTCTGGCTTATGGAACTTTTTCCGTAAGTGTGAATTTGTGTAAATCGGGTCTTGCTTAACCTGGGAACAGGAGTGGAACACAAGCATGGATCACTCCATAATTGCTCTCTTCTGTATAGTCTCCATGAAGCTCTGGTATAGGTGACTGTCAGAAACCGGAGACAGGGCTAGATATATCATTGTCTGACCCATGACAGCAGCCTCTTATGTTCTTACGTTAATCATATCCACAGGACATTGCCTCAGTCAGTGCACAGGGTGAACAGTGCTCTCTGAATGGAAGTTGCTCAGTATTCATTTTCATTCACTAGCATTCAGCGTGTGGCCCCTGCCTAATTTACTACAATTAAACCCTGCGTCGCATATAGGATTATTAATTTCCTCATGAGCTTTTCTCGTCATGGACGCTCATCTGCATTGTAGCTTAATGCTTCACACATAAATTACTTTATCTTTGCTAAACGTCTCTGAGGTAAATTGTTATCTCCGCTTTACAGATGGAGAACTGATGCACATCCCTTTTATGGCCCAACCTGTAAAGGATGTGCTGTAATTTTGGGTGCTGAATTTGAGAAATCTAGGACTTTTTTTTTTTTTTTTTTTTAGTGCTTGGCATTTTTATAGCTCTGTACATATTCAAAGCACAACTTCCATTGACTTCAGCTGCAGCTCTGAGTCTTGAGCAATTCAGTAAACCAAGCTTTAGGTGCCTCAAGTTGGGCACCCAGAAAATGAAGAACACACCATTAGCAGTTACTGTGACAAGTTTGGTTTAAGTGATTTGCCCAGTATCACATAGGAAATCTGTGGCAGAGGCATGGATTGAATCCAGTTCTGCAGCATGGACTTTAATTGCCGCAACCATGAGACCATTCTTTCTCTTCCTGCAGTCCCCCTGTCTCTTTCACGTCATGTATTTTAACTTCTACAGCAGATAACAGCCTTTCATTCACTATAAAATCTCAGGTTTCAGAGTAGCAGCCGTGTTAGTCTGTATCCGCAAAAAGAACAGGAGTACTTGTGGCACCTTAGAGACTAACAAGTACTCCTGTTCTTCCATTTCAAACAGTTGACAAGAAAGTGTGAGTAACAGTAGGGGGAAAATTAACATGGGGAAATAGTTTTAGTTTGTATAATGATCTCTCTCTATTACATGAGCTAATGAAGTACTTGGTAGCAGTAATAGGTTGTTCTCCTTTATGCGGATCAGCCACTAGATAGGAAGAACTATTTTGCCAGTGGGTTTCATAGCTATTTGATAGATAATAGAGAAGTGCACAGATGCAGGAATCAGGCTTGGAAGGATTAGATCTTTATCTGTAAATTTTGGTAAACATCATTGTGATGCTGGGAGATCAGGTGCCAGCTCATACCAAGGCTGCCCGCCTCATGGAACACTGACAAATGTATAGCTGGAAACCAGTCTGACTTAACTGTGGGTAGGTATACTTAAAATAGATATTAGTGTTATAAGAATGTGTTTAGACTTTATGGAATGCTCATAGGATGCTGCAGTGTATTAATCCCACTTATATCTGTATTCCATTGTATGAAGTTACATTGAGCGTTTGTATTGTAAAACTCTGTAATTGTGTAACTCACCAAACAGGAAAAGGAGCATTAATTAAGGTAACATGCTCCTCCTGCATGCAAGATGGCCCATTGAAAGCAAATGAGGCATTGTGTAGCATCAAAGGACAGGGAGCTTGTTGATGGCATTCCTCACTCCTTCCAGGAAGGGGAAGCCTGCCCGTGAACTCATCCCATCACCCAGTGGCCCTGGAACATTTTTAATAATGGGGGTGCTGAAAACCAGCACTCTTACCCCTTTCCACATCCTTCCCCCTCGCCCCCCCAAGATGGGGCTGGGAGCAGGGCCGTGTCTCCGGGAGTGGAGGACACGGGTAAGGGGGCCGAAGCTGGGACCACAAGTGGGGGTGGGGCCAGCAGCTGGGAGCCCGTGTGGGAGGGCACGAGCAGAGCCTGGGGGTGGGGCTGGCAGCTGGGACCCCACATGCAGGGCTGGGAGCAGAGCCCTGTGTAAAACCTGGGGGTGCTGTAGCACCTCCTACTCCCCATGCCTATGCCATCACCGATCAGCTTGGATGGGTCGGGGAGAATAAAAATCCCTTAGAAGAAGAAACTAGAAGGTCTCTTTATGCTGTCTGGACTTTGCTGGACAAAGATTCCTAAACATAAGCAGAAGATCCCCATGCTGCTTGGCATGAGTCAGCGCTACAGGACATATAGAGCTGCTTATTATAGAAGCTTTTATTACCCTTTTCAATCAAAGATTGAAACTCATTTTTGTGTGTATGTTTCCTGTTTTAACCTTGAAAATAACTTATTTCTTAGTTACTAAATCTTTAGTTAATTTATTACAGGATTAGTTACAGGTGTTGTATCTGGTTTGAGATCTGAGTAGAAATGACCTGGGGTAAAGTAACCTAAATATTGATGTGATTTTTGGTGTAAGTGACCATCTATCATATAGACCACCTCACCTGGGGGCAAGATATATTGGAATGCTCAAGGGGACTGTCTGTGACTACATGGTAAGACCATTATAGTGCTTTAGGAATTCACACTTGTTACTGTGTTGGTGAAATCTAATTATAGAACCTACAACCAGTTTGGGGTTTCTGCCATGCTTTTTGATAGTCTGCCCTGATGTTGGTAGTCATGGTTGTGAGCCACTCCAGACAGTGTGACAATCAGTTTCACCACACACACACACACACACAAACTAATGAAAAAAATATTTCCATCAATAATAATCATCAAAATTTACAGATAAAGTAAGAAAAATGCTGTTTCAGAACTTATTAATGTTTGATTTAAGGATACTTACTTTGTATATTTTGACATGTGATATTGGCAATTTGTGCTTTAACAGTTATACGGCTTTATCTTTTTGAATCTCCATGTCTACTGTTATTAAATACATATTGTATGACACCTCCCACTGACTGACCCACCCATAATTTCGTGCAACTGTGAAAATTTAAACAAGTAAAAACAGAAAAAAGCTTAAAAACAAACATTGATATCTGTCAAATTATAAAACAATAAAAATACAAAGTCCAGTGGCCCCTAATGGCAGCCAGCAGCCCTGCAACCCCAATTCTGCAGAGAAAACATGAAATTCTGTGCAGAACATTAATTCCGCACAAATTCTGCATTGCGCAATGGTGCAGAATTCCCCCAGGAGTACCTACAGGACTACACTGCAAGGCAATCTGCCTGAGAGGCATTTACACGGAAGGCTAGATCCTCAAAGGGCCCTAGGTGTTGCAATGGTCAGCTTTCAGTGCCTAACTTTTAGGTACCTTGGCATCCAGTGGAATCCACAGCCCTGAGTTAGGTGCCTCGGCTCCCTATACAGTGCAAGGGGAGAGTTAGGTTCCTAAGAATACATCTACAAAAGCCAGCCTGCTAAGCAGGGAGCCACCTCTGGGGACAAGAGTGGCTGCAAGTGATGGTGTCCCTTCCCCCATGAAGGGGGTACATGGTTTGAACCAGTTTCATTTGAGTGACAACTGAAAGGACGTGAAGGGGTGCTGTGTGAAATATACCTGCAGGGTCATGAAGGGGTGTGCTGGAAGGCAGTCATAAATAGATACAATGCTAGAAAACAGAGAAATCTAATGCAGAATGAATCCCTTATAGCTGATGCACAACAAGCTCAAATTCCCCCTCCATTTCTTCTTCAGCCCTACTCAACCAGTCAGCCATCTGGATGGGAACAAAGGGAAGATGGTGGACCTGAATCCATTAAACAATAAAGACAAACCGTTCTACCTTGAGCAATTTGGGGATGAATTTGTATCCAGAGTTAGGGTAGATCTTTATCATCTGGCTATGCAAGACAAGGGTTGAATATGAGTACTGATGGATCTTAATTCCTCATTAGTTCTCTTTTATGAGACTGGAAGGGCATTATACTCTACTACTGATCTTGAATTGTAGGAAGCATAAAAATATTTTTCTTAAGCCATGAAACCCTATTTTCTCGCTAGTGGAGTCCATCTGCTTTGAATTTCTTGTAGTAAGTTGGACTGGGCACAGCATGCAGCTTGAAGAAGCACTGCTAACATGGCATGGACTTTAACAGACTACTCTAATTTGTCAACATTTGCTCATGGAGAAAGCAAAGCTCCCCCTTAGAGAAGTCTTATTTTGTAGGGTATTTATTAATGACAAGAAAAAGAAGTCAGTTTCCTGACCCCTTCTTTCAGATTCTTTTAAACTTAGTTGGATTAATCATTCAGTATGTCTGAGATTTTTCAGACTAAGGCTGAACCTGCCTTGCAGTAACAGTCTTCAAGATGGGACATTAAGAACTCCAGTTTTGACAGAATCAAATCATAATCTAACTTGAAGAAAACAGTTTTAAAAAAAAGAGTAAAAGGAATTTTGTCTACTCTGATTATTGGATGGAAAAAATGCTCTTTTCCTTTCACATTTATCCTTTTCTTTTCTTCTTAACACCTATTTCTTAGGGTCTGATCTAAAGCCCAATGAAGTCAATAGGAAAGTCTTTTAATTTATTTCAGTAGGCTTTGGATCAGTCCCTTCTGCCAGTTTTACTGCATTTTTTACACTGCTTTATTTCCCCTTTTATCTAATAAAAGTGTGTGTAGGTTTTTACTCAATAGAGAGAGCTCTGAACTACTTGTAGGAAAGCATGTTTTATGTTTTGTTTAGAAGTGTACACACATTGATACTGGAAATTACTTGTATCTAAAGAGTAAATTATTCTTACAAGTCAGATTTTTTCTGCATTGTTTTCTGTAATTTTTTAAAATAAATATTAAAGGCATTGTTTTGGGAGTTCCAGTGGAGTGCATGCAATTCGACCTGCTTCTGTTCACTCATTAGCTTAACAAAAATTCTTGTATAGTTACATTATATCTGTAAGTCATTCCGAGGCAAGAGGATTCCATGTTAAACTTGGTATTTAAGATTTAATGTAAGGAAAGTTTTCAGCAGTTTATTTGCATCTCTTCAGCTTTGTGGTGCCTTATCCAAGAACTTTGCCAATTACACTTTTTTTCTGTAGAGGGGATTGTCAGTCTCGAGATATATAATTCCACCCCAATTTGGCACTTTACTCTTTCTCTCCACCCTAAAATGCATACACTTGATATCCTTACTTTTGGCAAAGGGAAGGATGTTCAGCTTCCTTCTAAAGCTATCGCTACTGCTTCTCACATGTTCCGAAGAGTGTCTGTAGAGCTATGCCTGGTATCCTCTACAGCAGACTATGCCTCTGAATATCCAAGGTCAAAGAGCAGATTTCTATATTTGGGCATTGCAAGTTATACCTCCATTTAGGTGCAAAGTGGTCTAAGGATCAATTTTTGGTCCAGCTCCCTAGAATTGATGTTAGGGAACTTTTGCTATTAGAATCTCTCCAGAAACAAAGTAAATTGTTCTGTCCTTTTAAAAAGGGGAAGATACATTGGCAGAGCTAGGTATTATTTGCCTGACTGAGTTTTCTCTCCATCTCCGTCAAAGCTTGAACAGTACTGGCACTTCTGCCTTCTCAAGCAGAGCTCAGTGTAACTGGACCACATCTAATGCCTATACAATGCAAATGAAGATTGAAACGGTTGTTTCCTTCTAGGTGTGTGACTAAATGCTCAAAAGGGATATTTTTCCTTAGATCCTCAGGAGGATGGAACTTCTTTAAAAGGACCTGTTGGTTTGTTTTCAGTGATGACTGAGTCAACCTTTGAACAGAACACTAAAGCTGGGAACGGTAGTGATGAGTGTCTTCCTCTAAAACAAAGAAGAGTATTCTGCAATGTGACCTATGCAATGTGTTCTGAATGCGACATGAACATAGGTTTTCACCAGAGTCACAAATACAATGCCAACAAATGATTTATTTTCTTGTAACTTATTTTGCAATGAGATAAAACAGCTATTGCTTGAATTTAAATAATTTGCTATCCAGTGACTTTTATCATTTAAAAAGAATCCGGTCAAGTTTCTGCCCCGTAGCTTCACAATCGTCACATTTCTAAATACAATTATATATTCAGGTATGTTTTAAGGCAAGACCCTGTGTGTATGGATATTAAGGGATTTGACTTTGTCTTAGCCTTATGGGGCAGCTATGTGAATACCTATCTGAAGCTGCAAAGAATTAAGAACTCTGATGTGTCAGAAGCTCCTACTACCACCAGATGAGTAATACAGATTTTGGGGTGGGAGCGATGTAATATCTGTTCCCCTTGTAAAACTTTTTGAGCAAAGTGAAGTATGAAAAGGTTCTTACAGTACTTTCTTCATTATCATGCCATGTTAGATGTGGCACTAGCTTGGTTAATGTGATGATTTGGCACAATTAGTTATATACAGAAGTGAAAAGCTGTAGAGAATGCATTCAAACATCCTGCTATAGATATTCAGCAAACCACACATGTACAGTTGATATGGCAAGCATCAAAAATCAAAATGATTTATGCAGTTTTAATGGCTACACTGACAATGTGGAAGCCTTTTTCTTTTGTATTGTGTGTGCCAAGTTCTCAGCTGATTTAAAACTAAGGATGCCAAATGTTCTTAAAAATAATTTAAAAAGTGAACAGTCACTTAATTTTAAAAATGATATGATTACAATAAAACTATATGTAACATTTTATTTTTCCCTTTAAATGAATCAATACTAGCCTTTTCATCTGGATATAGAGTAAAAGAGTTAACCAAACGCTGTAAATGTATAAATCCATGGTGGCTTTTTTTGAAACAATATTACATTTCATGGTACTTTAAAAGTGCATTTTCTGTGTGTATTTAATCACATTTCCCAACTTTAGCAAGACAGAGTGAATACACAACTAAACATGTTTCCTCTCTAGGGCTCCCTACAGGTGTATACTCTGCATATGGCTCTGTCATGCAAATAACTTAAATATCATAAAGCCTGAAATTGTCTTGTAGGAGTTGGAAAAGTATATAAATTACCAGGAACTAAAACTATGGGGTTGATCCCCTATTGAAGGGGATTATATCCTACTTTTTCAAGAGGAAGAACTCTGTAATCTATCATTTGGGTTTTTTCCATCCCTACTGTGATCCTATATAGCAAGGACAACCAGTGCAATTTCCCTTGCCTTCAGTGGAGCCAAATCTGACTCAATGCTCCTGAGCCTACATCATTAAACAAAAGACTTTGGACTGGAGGACAAATTATTTCACTGTGTAGCCTGTCCTGTGGGTTTCATCAGGATTTCAACTGGTAGCCTCAATACTAAACATTTAGTTTGGAGCACAAAGAAAAATGCTGCTGGCATATAGCTGATGGAAGCAGTGGTACTGAATGAACAGCTCCCTGTTTATGCAAGAAAACCAAGGGATAGTAGAAAAATCTAGTAGAGCTTGTTTATTCAATCCCAGTCTAAGACATGAATTTAAACTCTGTAATGTAATCAACCTCTTCCTTATGTTGGAAAAATGAGATTCTCTGCAACTCTTCTATCTCAACATGTATAAGTTAATGTTTTACTGTTTTCTGCAGGTTAGTTTGAGTCAGATCTCCAAGAGCATTTGAATTAAACACTCATGGAAAAGTACCTGTAAGCAAAATGTTCAAAACTCAATATATAACACCTAAAGTTAAGCTCCTAAATCTTTATTTAGGCATCTAAACTACTGTCCTTATTTTGAACATCTGCAGTTCCTATTGATTATAGTGAGAGCCAGGATTACTCAGCACCTCTGAAAAATGAGGCTACCTTCTATTTAGGTGCCTAAATATGGATTAGGTACCCAGGTTTAAAAATTTTGGCCTCAGACACTGAAAAGAGAAGAATGGAGGAAAAGAAGGGAGAAGAAAGTTAAGAACAGAAGGAAAAATGGAAGGGGAGGGAAGAGTACAAATGGGATAGAAGAGGCAAGAAAAAAGCAGTGTAGACTCACATATTATAACCCAAAACCATAGTGCAAAAGAACTGACATACAACACTTTCTTGCCCTGCCCTCTAGATTTATCTTGACAAAAGAACCTCCTCAATGGTAGTTTAGCCTTGTAGTTCAGATTTGCCTGTTACCTATTCTATAGACATAGGCAGTACTTGAACTTAATTGACAAATAATATAATTCCTGTGTTTAAACTAGGAACTGTTGTTACTGTTATTACATCACAGCAGTGCCTAAATGCCCCCAACCAAGATGGGGGCCCCATTGTTTCAGAAATACACACTAAGAGCCATTGCTCTGAAGACGTTTCAGTAAAAATATATAAAACAGCTGATGGGGGAGGGAAATGTAGTATTATCCCCATTGTACAGATGGGGATCTGAGGCACAGAGACTAAATCACTTGCCCAAGGTCACACAGGGAGTCTGTGGTGAAGGACTGAACCCAAATCTCCCGAGTCCCAACACAGTGTATTAAACATAAGACCACCCTTCTCCATCAGTTCACACAGGCAGTGTTTTTTTGTAAATCAAACTGAACTTGTTAGATATTTTTCTTCAACAAGGAGAACAGAGATATCCTCCTACTGTGTGGATGTGGATTTGTCTAAAACTGTCCTAAGCATTACAATTATTATTTCTCTCGTGATGTCAGAGCAGGGAGGCTTGTATTGACAAAAATGCAGAAATAGTAACGCTCCATGGCTGGAATTGCCCAAAGGGTATGCTAGTTTTCCCCTAAAGATCTTTCCCAAAATGAATGGAACACTACAGCTCTTTATTTTAAACTGGAAGAAGTCAATCCCATGTTCTTAACAGTACAGTGAAATTAACATGTAATATAAAAAAGCTAAGAAGGCAAGAGAACCTTATTACTCTTGTCAAAAATAAAATTTGCTGCTGATCTTCAGTTGCTAAGACAGGCACATCAATTATTTATGGATACAGTGTGTTAAATATTAAATATTTCAGGCTGGGACAGTGTAAAGGTAAAACCAGAAGTGTGAACTTGTTAAAATCATAAAAGTGGTTTTGTGGGCATGGACAAAATACACCTACATGGACTACCTTTCTTTATTGAACTATAAATTGAAAAAAAAATCCTTATGAACTGTCATTTTTAGTGTTTACGTGATGTGCACTCGCTATAGTTAACATTTATCTAAAGGGCTGTTTCTGTCACGAAAACAATGCACCATATCTTCTAAAATATAATTTAGCATAACTTTAGCTTAATATTTACACAAATATGATGTCCTTCACTTTAGCATTGTTTACTTTGATGCAAAACTTGATATGCACATTTGTAAAATTTGATCTGAATGACCATACCTTTCTCTTTCATGTGGTGCTAAAAAAAGCAATTCCATACAATACTCAGCAACATTTCAGCATCCTCCAAGAGCTAGTCACACTACTAATTCATCTCCACTAACCACAAACACCTGTTTAAAATAATTTCTATTGACTTCATGGATTGGGAGATGGTCTCATGCTTACCATGTGCGCTTAAAGATAAGAATTATGCACAAAATTAGTTATTTTAAACTGATAATAGAATTATTAAAATTAGAATTAACTTTTATATTTATAATGACTCTTTTCAACTTCTGTTGCTGGTTACACAGAGGAACCTGTGACCAAGTGTTATAATTTAAACTTGTATAATACCTTTTCCTGTCCAAGCATTTTTAAAAGCTTTATAATAAAATTAACAGTTAATCCATCTGGAGAATTAATCATAATCAGTTAAAAGCATCAGAATGTACATAGGTCTTAATCACAGACACTAGGAGGGGATTTCATTCCTGATTCCACACAACCAGAGAAGGCATCCTAGCTAGATCAGGACCTGATTAAATTCCCACTGAAGTTAACAGAAAGATTTTCATTGATTTAAATAAGAGTTTAGTTGGACATAAACCACTGTCTAAAGGGACATATTTCAGGACTGATGCTGTGAGGTCTGTCTGTGAACCCAACTGATGACCAGTAGTGTCAGGAGTTATAACCCGTGGAACTTTCTTAATTTGTCTTTGAAAAATCAGCATAAGCCCCTATGGTGAATCCTGTCAGAATGTGATTGGGTTCATATCTTCAAACATGCTGGCACCCATCAAAATCCAAATGGCTGTGTTTTCTATCAGTTACAGACTTCTAACAGGGTGAGTTAAATAAATACCAGTAGATAAGGTACTTAAATTATCTCTGCATTACAATTACTCAGCATGATTCTGTTCATGGCAATGCAATATCAGACAGTAACTTTGTTAGTCAGGTTAATCATCAGAAATTCCAGGTACAGAATCAAAAAGGATTTAAAGGGTGAGGGGAGTCAATTTTTTAAAACATTACATCCTATTATCTGTAATATTCTTTGAAATCTGGAACTAACATGTTTTTCCTGGTTCATTTGGTCACTGGTTTGCTTAGCAAACACTGCTTTCTTTCCTGTGCTACTTAAGGACCTTGAAATTAGAGCTTTTTTGTTGAGAGAGTTATTTATCTATCACCATCATTGTGACACTTTTTCCTGAGGTTTCAGAGTGTTAGCCATGTTAGTCTGTATCAGCAAAAACAACGAGGAGTCCTTGTAGCACCTTAGAGACTAACAAATTTATTTGGGCATAAGCTTTTGTGGGCTAGAACCCACTTCATCAGATGCATGAAGTGGAAAATACAGGAGCAGGTATAAATATATGAAAGGATGGAAGTTGCCTTACCAAGTGTGAGGTCAGTCTAATGAGACAATTCACTTAACAGCAGGATACCAAGGGAGGAAAGATAACTTTTGAAGTGGGAATGAGAGTGGTCCATTTCAGACAGTTGACAAGAAGGTGTAATGACAGGTTTCAGAGTAGCAGCCGTGTTAGTCTGTATCCGCAAAAAGTACAGGAGTACTTGTGGCACCTTAGAGACTAAATAATAATAAATTTGTTAGTCTCTAAGGTGCCACAAGTACTCCTGTTCTTTTTAAGAAGGTGTAAGTAACAGTAGGGTGAAATTAGTATTGGGGAAAATAGGTTTAGGTTTTGTAATGACCCAACCACTCCCAGTCTTTATAGAGGCCTAATCTGATCGTGTCCCTACTGTTACTCACACCTTCTTGTCAACTGTCTGAAATGGACCACTCTCATTACCACTTCAAAAGTTATCTTTCCTCTCTTGGTATCCTGCTGTTAAGTGAATTGTCTCGTTAGACTGACCTGAATCAATTTAAAAAAATCCGCCTCTAGAGGACACTCCCCACTAGCTCATAATAACACTTGAACATTTGTCAAATCCAAGACCTGAACAGGCTGAGTGTCTTATTTACATAACTGATGGATTGAAAAAATTTACATAGTTTAAAAAATGTTATTTGACAACAAACCACAGGAAATACGCTCAACAGAGAGCACAATGAAAGAAATTGCAGGCTGTGAGATCACTACAGAGCTTAACCCATACAAAGTTCAGGTTAGGCTAGAACAAAGTTTGGACAACAGGGCACAACCACGTTGGTGTGTGTAGGAACAGTTGGTTAACCCTACCTGGCTTGCTCCTGTTGTTAACCTGATTCTTCTATAACTGCATTTTGTTCTAAATGAATATGCAACACTAAATGTTTTCTGCCTTGTTCATTTAAAGGACATGCATAATTTTATCTCAGCTCTTTCCCTTAGAGTCATGCAGATAATAGATTTGACTTTTTACATTGTGCAACCCCTAAAATGCATAAAAGAAAGGTTACAGTGGCATGCAGATAGAAAAGAATTTAATTAATCCCAAAGTGTGCACTTCATTGGGAAAGTATAGCACACAAGAACCCCGTGTTTACTGAACTAGATTCTTAGGGCCATTATACCTCAACCAATGACAGGATTTTTCTGAGAGTTTCATCCCTAGTGGTCATGCAGGCATTCCCATTAAAAATAAGATCTACACAGGGAACAATGACTAAGAAATGCTGAAGATGCTGTTCTCCCCTTGGCAGGAGTAATTGGTGCAATGGCATTTGGAGAAAAATGTCTGACTTCCAGTTCTGTGGATTTCTAACTTTTCTTGCTTCCGCACTGACTTCAAAAGCCCACATTTATCAAATGATTATAAATCAATCACTCATCAAGCCCCTTGGTTCTGTGTAATGGACATTGGGGCAGGAGAACCAGTTATCCACTATCCATTATGAGAAAGCTGCATTATGTCTGTCCGGCTCTCTTCAAAAAAAAAAAAAAAAAAAAAAGACTTGATCTTCACTTGTGCTAATCAGCTGCCAGTTTATGAAAGAAATGTAATTTATTTTATTTTTAGAAATAGAATGGTTGGAAACAGGTTATGAGGCAGGTATTAATATATTAGAAAGTATCTCTACAGATTCATATTTTCAAATTAGAATGTTCAGTGGCAATATTCCTATTTTATCTGCAGCAAACATGCTTAAATGGTTCATAGTAAATTTGTCAGGAGTGAACATTTGGCGCCAACACCTCAAATACTGAAGTGAAAGACTGCTTTGAGGGACTCCTCAATGTTAATGAGCAATGTCTGTAACTTCCTGGAGGAAGTACTTCCAGACTCCCTTTGTAGTAATAGAAATGTTGAGTACATTAGGGATAAGTTATTTAATAAAATATCACCTTATTCATCTATAAAGCTCCTGTGTCCATGTCTTCTTGGAACATTTTATGTCACACCAAATATTTCCAAGTTGGAGAAAGGCTAACTGCTCCTCATGTGTCTTGGCAGCAACTGTCTTGTATTTGTGATTGAGGATGAAATCTCCAGATAAGTCTTAAAACTTTGACTGACAAATAGTTTATGGAAGATGAGAGAAATCAGACTGAACATTAAGATCAAAGTATACAAATGAGTCATTCACATTTCTTTATTGTATGCTTGTGAGACACATGGGCTACATATGAGCCTAACATCCAGCACTTTGAAGAGTTTCACCTATGTCTGAGCAAGATAATTCACAACAAATGGTAACATAGAGCTACAAAATACTGAACTAGAGGCAACTAACTGATGAAAGTTTTTTTCCTTTTCTAGTTTCTACAAACAGATTGCGTCACCTACATGCTCAACAACAGACCACTGCCTAGTGCTGTGTTCTCTTGCTAACTCAAGGAAGATAAGTAGTAGCACGACAGTCAGTGAAAATAATGTATAGATTTATTTAATGCTTCCTCTAAAACTACAAGAACTGAAGACTGACAAAGTCTTGAGAAAAAGGAGGCTATTGAAAAGCAACTGTATGTGCAAAGGGTCATATATAATATCACTAGCTGGAGAATAAAAGAAACAGTAAAGAGCTTGCAACACAAAAAGCTCAAATATGCCAGAATAAGTGATTTATACAGAAGCCAAATATGGCTATATCTGAGTATTCCAAACACTGCTGACTTGACAGCACATGTCCTGATACTGGAGCTGGCAGAGCCATTGTTGATCATGGCTAGTGGCCATTGGCTGACTGACAGCAATAGCACCAAGTCTTTTCTTTAAATTCCATTTCCTGTGGCAAGAGTAGTAAAATTTCTTGAAACTATATGGAACTAATTAGCAAAATTATGCTGGATACTGAAAAACCTCCTCCTCCTTTCCCAGATACTACAGGTTATTCTAGTACTGGAATAGTAGAAGTCTTCAGGTCAAGACAGATGCCCTGGCAGAGTGTGGACTGGAATAGTGGGCACAGGGGGTGTGTGGGGGGGGGGAGGGGGGAATGGAGATTAGGACTGAGGTAAATTGGCAGAATGGTGTGGTGAAACTATACCTCTCTTTGTCTAGCCAGTACTATTGGTGCCTCATTTTTATGAGAGTTACAATTTACTTGGTTTAGTTTAAAATGCTCTAAAACTCACAAATGATTTAATGGACTCATACTGGATTTTATAAAAATAACTGAAAAAATACATCAAGGCTGTCAGTGTATATTCTGAATTTTAGCCTAATATGAACCAGCAAAGTTACGAAGTTCCCAAAATAAGGATTTATAATAAATCTCTTCTGTCACTCAATTTTTATTTTAACTGCAATTGCAATCTCAGCTCTGTTGTTACCAAATGTGGAACTGAACCAACACATAATATAGTCTAACTATGCAGTGAATTATTCAAATGATAATTTCATAAACCATTTTGAGAAGAAAATAAATTTTAAATAATAGTATTTTAAACTCTGAATGGTTACATGTCATGTGACCTAGATCAACATATATTTTTGCACTAAAATGGTGCAAGTTAATTATCTCCCGTGTATCACAAAGTACCTTAAACATAACAAGAATTACAGGACCTACTGTATGGAGCACCTAATGTGTAAGTAATTTATCAAGTGGAAACAAAATGCACTGCACTAATGCTCAGATAATACTCCTATGGAGTAGAAGAGTTTTTCTAATCAGAGTGGGGCAGTTTGTCCTGGAGCATGGGGTAAGACTGTAAATCCCTGGAGGAATAAATTTGACTAATTTTGAATGTTATGTGGAGGCTGCGGAGGTGAACACAAATGTCCAGTTTTCACCCATTACTAAATCTTAAAATCCTATGGGCTATAAATGGAACATAAGATCTGCATAACAATTAATTAATATAGGTTCCTCACTTCCAAAGCAGAATATGAGGCTGGTTTTATGATAAATTATATGGAGTCTGAAAAAGGTTCCTTGCAGCTAAATGCAGTGTTTTAATGTAGAAAGAGAGAACTGAGTTTATATTCCAGTGTTCATTTTATGGCTGTCAATCCATTCAGCTGAAATGTGCAAGACCCTTGATGGGTTTACGGGTTTATACCACACTGCAGCACAAATTGCACTTTTGTGGGAAACTACTAAATCAGCAGAGTTTCAGGTGCCAGAGGTCACCAAAAGGCCAACAATTCCCTTCCCAGATACCTTGTGTGCATATTGAGCTATTGGGTTTTTCAGACGGGCTGGTAACACCAAAGCTGAAGAAACTACCTCTGACATATTCAAAACTACACTAGCAATCTCTTTCTAGGAGAGAATTGATGCCGGAAGGAGAACTTTGAAGAGATTGTAGACTCCTCTTGTCCCTCTTCGTGCAATGCACCAGGCCATGCACTGGCTGAAAATAGTTTCACAAAGGGAAAAGTTACAGCTGGTATTAGCAGCTTAACTATGACAAGTCCCCCATTGGTGCTCTGGTTTGCAGAGGTCTATCAGTAAACTGGACCATTATTTACACATACCAACCCTTTCACCCCTCAGTCTGTCTCTCTTGCTCCTCATACCTTTTGCTTACCACAGAAATGCCCCTTTGCCCTGCACTCCTGCTGCCAAGAAGAGATGACACATAGGGTGACAGCAAGCAGATAATTATTACACACCTGGAATATTTTCAAGGAGAACTTTTGCTTTTGACTTTTGTGAGATGAAAATATTTTTCCCATAAGTAAGCATGAAAATATTCCAAGGAGGACTACATTACTAATAAGGATTTTCTTGCTTTCTATCAGTTGCCTCAGCTATTTCTGCTGCCATTGGATGCCCATTATGAAGGCCCTTCCACTATTTGGTCTTCTGCAGGTGTGATTAAATCTGTTTATTTCCTAATCCCTAAGCGGACCATCCTGCCTCAGTTATAAAGATAATTTCTCAGAATGAAATGGCAAATAAGAAATTATTCCATTGGGCATCTCAAAAGTGTTTACATAAAACATTATTTAAGAAAGAAAGAAGTGTCAGAGACATAAAAAGTAATATTTACTGCTGTTTTCAGGCCAGTTTTAACATTTTATACTGTGTGGAGCAAATACATATTACTAAGTCTGACGATGGCACAGTAGAGCAGTGCACTAACCTTTTCCCTCTGGAGGCTTCCATTGGATACAAGTGAAATGAGCTTGCTGGCCTCATCGCCTAGTTGCCTTTTTGTTCCCATCACAAAATGTCAGTAAACAATGTCATGATTGTCAGCCTACTGAGAAAAGGGCCAGGCCTGGAATTAGAAGGTGCATTGTCAGAGAAGAGAGTGAGTGAGTGTGTGTGTGTTTTGCAGATCAGGAGCGAGGGGCACCAACATGACCTACTCTGGAACTGAAGAGGGTATTTTCTGAATGAAAAACTAATTCTTCCTCATTTGGGTGGTGGCATCTCACCTGAAGAGCAGAAGAAATGCAAAAGAAATAGCTACAGTGATGTATGCATTGAGCTATGCCCCACCTGCCTGAGGAGGGAAGGTGACTACAGTGTCTGGCCAGAGGGATGGGGTAGATTAATTCTCCAGCGCTCCAAAGAGAGCTCAGTTAATTGTACCTTTTATCTTCCTTACTGCCCCTCATTCCCTCAGGAGTGCTGTCATCTCTGGCTTTGGCATCCTACCAGTCACATATGAATTCATCTTGTTTTTTCATCACTAAAATGAAAAGGTTCCATAATCTTCCATCTGCAACACAGAGGAACACAAACAGCGAAAAGAATATTTTACTTAATTTGCTTTTTCAAATTTGAAGACCATCCCTCTCTGGACTGCTGTTTTTTGCTAGTTGTGTCCTCTGCTACAGAGGCATTCAATTGAAATTCTCTGATCAGCCTCCACTATGTTGATTCCAGGCACTAACCCAATATTTACCAGCATGCAGCTGAAAATGCTGTCAACATCCTCTAAGATCTGCCTGGAAGGAGGGAGCAATCAGGGTCTGTATCTTGCACAAAGAATTGACATGTGGCATGCAAATGTCTTTACTTTTTTTTTTTTAAGTCCTGAATTTTAAAATCATACTTTATTTCTATGAGACAGAAGCAATAACATTGCTCCAGAAAAATGGACTTTACTTAAAGTTAAGACACAATTTCATATCACAGATGAACCAAATTAAAAAAAAAATAGGCCTACAAAGTGAAAATGAAAAATCAATTTGCTCAAAAAGATAACATGAAAGATTCGCAGGGGGGCTGGCAAATTTTGGAAGAAAAAAAGAGACTATATTTTATGGGAAGATATTCAATAACCATTCTATTCCCATAATTCTAGTGATGGAGGACTGTCACTGCTCCATAGACACACAGTGCATATTTCAGGATCATAGTAACAGGAAATCAATAGCATCTTTTATATGTGAAGAGACATTCTCTCCATGGACTCCTAATACCAGCAACTGGAACCAAAGAAGACCTTTACTAAAATTTGGCAGTCAGCATTAATCTTGGTGATAGGACAATGGGTAGAATATAACTCTAGATCTTTGGGTGTTTTTTTTTTTTGTAAGAAAGAACTTTGATCAAAGCTTCACCCTTCATTAAAGCCAAAGAGCCCCTAGATAATACTACATTAACAGTGTAACAATGTCTAACCCTGGCACTCTCCCTGAAAGCCCTATCCGCATACACTTCCTCTCTGGTTGATGGCTGTAATCATTAGGAGCTAGGAGCTTTATCAGGTGGTAATCTGACAGCTTTGACAAGATCAGCAGGATTTATGGGATCGTCTAGTTTTTCCCTCCATTCATCTGAAATGGAACTTAAGTTAATATTCGCAAAAATACTTTGTGCAGGGGCAATTTTCCAATGAAGAATGGGGGGGTCTAGTTGCTGAAATAATCGGCTAAACAAGGCCTCTTTTCAGACTCCAGATCACATGCTCTTACCATGTACAGAAGACCAGAGCAAATGGTTCCTCACAACTGTCCACCAGTTCAGATTAAAGTTGGATGAAGGAAGGGCAAAAACTTGTTATCTTTGGCTCTACAGCAGCAGAAAGTGGATAGACTCTGCTGAGAATCCTCTCTCCGTAGTAAGTATCAGAGGGATAGCTGTGTTAGTCTGGATCACATGTGTCTGACGAAGTGGGTATTCACCCATGAAAGCTTATGCTCCAATACATCTGTTAGTCTTAAAGGTGCCACAGGACTCTCTGTTGCTTTCTCCATAGTAAGTCAGGTCACTAAGACCATAGACTGGCACATACATGAATGCTTTTTTCCGCTTAAAATAAAAGTAATCCAAATTATGGATTTTCCAGGCATGGGTGCAGAACCCTAGTGCCTCTGAAAGCCCTACACCACCCCCCATCAGCATTCCCAGCTGGGAATCTTGCCGTCAGCAAAAAGAACTTGATGCACATTCATGGCCTCCAATATGCCTTTCTTCATGACCATTAGTAGGATGGCATTGTGCCTGCTCTCAAATTGGTCCATTTCACTTTGGATTAGAACTTTGAGAATGGGGCTGATTGCAGGAAGTTCCTCTTCTGTGACAGGATTGGCCCCATGTGATGCCTCTCTAAACAGGAGGGCTCCCTTTATCACCTTTCTTGGTTCTATCATGCTGCTCACTTCACCTGGAAAACCATCCCTTACCCTGTCCTCATCCACCACTCTTCCTCTTCTTCAGATCTCCTTAAAATCAACCACTTCATACCATCCTCCCCCTTTCATTCTCATCAGTAATTCTCTCCTTCTCCTGAATGGCTCTTCTAGGTCATGATGATTTACCTTCATTAGAATTTAATCTCTTTGGGGGAAGGGAGCATGTTTCTTTCTATGTTGCTCTAGATAAATAATGATGATATCTGTTCTTTATAAGTGGGCCATGCCTAATCCATTGAAACATACTGGCATGTACCAGCATGTAGAAAGAATCTGAAGAGTGAAGGCACTGAAGACATTGATGTCCCATGACATTTAGAAAACTGTCAGAGCTGCAGCAGAAAACTAGTAAGGCTACTTATAATATGGAATAGGAAATTAATATCCTAAACTAGGAAGGCTTTGGAGAGGCAATGTGAGGGGTATGCCATGACTGAGAAGAGTAAGGATCTACTCAGCCAGGAGTTGATTCCAGGGTTCTATTTCACTTGTTATAGCTGATGGCATCACTAACAAATCACATAGAACAGGGAGCTGCTTTCTTCATGCACCTTAAGCAGTCAGTGAGTCTGAGGCAAGAGAAACACTGTACCCTGAACTGAAGCCTTAGAACGTCAATAGAAAGGAAACAATCAAATATTTTGTTTTAAAATGTATTCATTTGTAGTTTGCAAGTCTAGTCATTTTTCCTGATAATAATTTAGGATCTTGAACAGTTTTTTGTATTAATTTGTTTAGAAAGCATCTGAATTCATCCTTTAAGCCATCAAGATCCTCTGTTCATGCATATAAAGAACGAGGGGGAAGTGTAAATAGATCTGACACAAGATGGGATGGCCTTCAGAATTTCCTGTGAGGGATCTGTCAATCTGTTGCATGCAAAACAATTTCATATAGTGGAAAGGCTCAGCTATGTAATTAGTGACAGTGTCTTTTAGCAACATGTTGGAAAGATCTGAGAGAGAGAGAACTCATAGTCACTTTCTGTCACTAACATCCCTAAGGATTGTGATTCCCCAGCCATGTTAGAAATAAAAGCACAACTGTTACTATCGGTACAGGACAAAACTCTCTGGGAAATAGGGCCCTGCAATGGCAATTCAAAACCTCAGAACTGTAGTCACTATTTTTGTTTTTTAGCACAGACCGAGTCACTCTCAAATCATACGGAAAAAATGAATCTAGTAGGTGTGCTGAGTCAGGAGACGTGTATTGCCAAATATTGGATGACTCCTCTGTAGGGAGGGAAAATGAATTAATTCTTACTGGATTTCCCCTGAAAATGTGCCTTCATGGAAAGCTTGCTCTGAGTTGAGGAACTTATTTGATTTCAAAGAAGCTTATATTTCAAAATTTCCTTCGTCAACTGCATTGGGACCAGAAGAGTTGATTTAAGACTGAACGTACCTTTTAATTGTTTTCAAGTAAGGCTTCCATGATGATAAGTCCAAAACAAAGTGGCTGAACTTTGGTGTAGGAAACCATGGCTTCATCTGCACATGAAATCATACTTTTATTAAGTTTTCTTTTAGTAGCTGTCTATCTTACAGGGCAAAGCTCTCATTCTAACATAACATACAAAAATCAAGGGACTAGTTATAGGGCACTATGCAGCCTAAAGGGAAGAAAAGCCCCTATTTTGCTTCATGGTATCCTTGTCAAAACAACAACACACACCAAATACAAAATCTGCCTGTCATTAAGTGTTATAGCCAGTCACAATTTGGTGTACAGCCCAGGGAGTCGTTCTGTTTGAATTTCATAGGCCCCTATACATTGTGACATGAATTTTTCTGTCCAGTTCAATATTTTGATGGGACTGCATGGGTGCCCTCTGGTGGTTAATTTGCCACCCAAACAGTCAGTTTGTTGTTTTGGAGACCAAACACTGTGCATGTAGATTTCTAGTGTAAATCCAGTGTAACTGTTGATTTGAATAGAATTACTCTGGATTTTCCCTGCTGCAACTAAGAACAGGATCTGGCCCTCAAATAACTCACCCATTCCTAAATTTTCCGTTGCTGTAGATCTCACACTTTCCTTTATATTGCAGTTATTCATTTCCTCACCTTGGTATTCTGTACTGATCAAAGACTTTGACTAGTAATATTATTTCATCAGTACACCAAGATCTCTCTCAAACAATTTTCGTAAGTCACACATCAGCAGTAGTTTTTGTGAAATAGAACTTGCTTCTGTTTAGAAAAGTCCTTTCAGACTCATCATGTAGTTAACCTAATGGAGAAACAATTGTCCTCTCATCAATGCATGCAGCCAACTGTATCAGGAGTAATGCTGACAAGTGACACTAAACATTCCTTTTATCTTGCATGTATCAAAGAGCCCTCTGGTGCTCTATCTATCTAGGTATGTATACAGAATGTGAGAGCCATATGGTACAGAGGTAGGACTGGATAGTTTTCCTCCTTTCCATTCTAAACTCATTTTCCAACATGTTCTGTGTCTAGGGAGCTAAAGACAGGCAGATAATGTCGTCAAGCCACCTATAATACAGATCATGCGTGGGACAACCAAGGCTGTTCTTCCTCCTTTTCTTCTCTCATCTAAAAACTATTGATTTCTGAGAGCTATGGACTGAGCACCCAAATGAGTTGTGCTCTACTGGCTTTCACCCCTCCTGCTTTTCACTCTACTCTGTTTTGCTGCTGTCATATCCACTATCTGCATGTTTTTCCACCTGCTGGCATTTTTGATTGCTTTGTTGGTAGACAATGATAACAGAAAACAACTACCTCAATTGAGAAGTGACCAGAAGGGGTAAATACATGGAGTTCAAACATCTTGTAAAAACAAAATACCACATCAAAAAATGAATGAGTGAAGTGATCGTCTCAGGAAAATGCACAGTTTAACACTACCTTAGAAGTTGTGTTATTTTGTGTCTTGCTGCTTATTTTAGAGGGACAAAATAAGCAGCTGAGTAAAACTGACATTGGGACTTGCTCCCTAATCCAACAGGGAGAGAGGTGGATTCCTCCCTATGGGCATATTTGGTTCTATAGTAAAATGAAACCCAACCTCTCTCTTTCTCTCTAGGTTTTTATACTGTATTCCTCAGCATGATATCTGAGCACCTGTTGTTACAGGTGGGCATATCTCTATTGCTCCAAAGAGGAGAATACAGAGTGAATTAAATGCACCTACACCCTTAAGTTAGACACATGTAATAGTAATAGACTAGCATTGGGCCTTTTGACCACTATCCATATTTGAAGCTAATGATATTGAATCACTCTTAAGCAGTTTTTGTAGCCATCTTGTTTCTATGTCAGTAAGCAACAGGGAGGCAGGTGGAATGGAGACTGAGATACTAATGCTGCAGCTTTCCTGGAAGCTTAGAGATTCCCTTGTGAAGATGATTTTAAAATGACCATATTCAGCAAAGTTTTCTGCCCTGTCTCACTGAGTCAGCCTGCTATCCAAGTGTGCAGAAGAAGGGAGAGCAGTCAGAAACTGATAAAAATAGCACTAAATTCCTGTCTTGACTCAATGACAAGAGAATAATAAAAAGATTATAGGTAATTTCTCTTTATGAATTATAGAGAAGGGCTTAGATTCAGCAGTGACACAGAAGAGCCTGGACAGATTGCTCAGCTGCCTCTCCCAATAATGTCACTATCATTCAAAGGGAAACAAATGACCTCCAGGATAAACTCTGAGTACAGCACAGCAGGGCTGTGAAGCTGTTAAACACAGGGGCAGTCTCCTAAATACCCAAACAGTTTCTATCCTATGAGAGCAAATGGTCTGTGTCATTTTGAATGTGAACCAGAATAAATTTACTTGTAACTTCTGCTTAAAGATAAGAGAATGTGATAATAGATTTTAGACTTTGCTTTACTGCTGTCATATAATTTTTTTTCTGACTATACCTCAATGGGGAGAATACAGCAAATCCGTAGGGCAAGGAACTGAAATATGAAGTTGAACTTTGTCAGATGTTCTGCTGTGAGGGTTTTTCTGTGTGTTACAAAACTGTATTTCCATTATTTCTCCCATCATATAATTGGCTTCTTCAAAAGGAGAGAAACAATGTCCATTTCCTCAAGATGGAAGTCTATAATAAACACATCTCAGCCCTGGACTAAGTTTATGACTGGCCTTCTATTTATCCAGTCACATTCCAAACTGCTCCAGTGCTAAACAACCTATAAAGGATAAAGAGAGCACCTACACTCCAGGAAATTTATCCTGTCTGAAAATTGCCTGAGAGGTGCCCTCATTGAAGCACAATCTGAGGTTCATCGAAAGATTTTGCCATCCTCTCATCATGCTGCTTCTAAGTGAGTGCCTGAGTCAGGTCTGATGGTATCTGGCATGTGATGTGGATAAGGGAGAGCAAAAATGGAGCATATAGCATTTTCAATGTGGAACCAGCATGACAGTGGGCAAAGCATTTATTATACTTCAGGGAACCCCCGTCTAAAAATCTGCAAGGGTACAAAAAGACTCCAGGTACAATTGGGCTAACTGCACTTACCTCCAAGAAGAAGAATGAAAGGAGAGCAGTTAAGTCATGGTAAATGTTAGATTTCTAAAGGCAGAACACAACTGCATGCTTCTGTGTCCCCAGTCAGCAGTAGACTGGAGTTAATTAATATATTAAGACTCAGTATGTATATAAAATCTTGCACTTTTCATTTTGCAGATGCTTTACAGACATTAGCTAATTACACCTCACAATATCACTGTGAGCTGGATAAGTATCATTATCCCCATTCTGCACTTAGAGAAGTGAAGTGACTTGTTAAAGGTCAGAGGAATCAGTGTCAAAGGCAGGGTTAGAACTTGGAACTATATTTTAGGTGGGCTACTAACCAGGATCATGTCTCTAATAAAAATCTCTAGCACAGGGGTGGGCAAACTACGGCCCAAGGGCCACATCTGGCCTGTGGGACTGTCCTGCCCGGCCCCCAAGCTCCTGACCTGGGAGGCTCGCCCCCGGCCCCTCCCCTGCTGTTCCCCCGCCCCCACAGCCTCAGCTCACTCCGCAACCGGCGCACTGCTCTGGGTGGTGAGCTCCTGGGGCAGCGCAACTGCAGAACCTGGCCAGCCACCGGTGCTCCAGGCAGCGCGGTAAGGGGAGCAGGGAACAGGGGGGGTTGGATAGAGGGCAGGGAGTTTGGGGTGGTGGTCGGGGGGAAACAGGGGGTTGAATGGGGGCACGGGTTCTGGGGGGCAGTCAGGAAGGAGGGGGGATTGGATGGGGCAGCAGTCGGAGCAGGCGTTCTAGGGACAGGGAGAAGGGGTGGTTGGATGGGGCAGGGGTCCCGGGGGGGCGGTCAGGAATGAGAGGAGGGGTTGGATGGGGCGGCGGGAATCCGGAGGCAGTCAGGGGACAGGGGTGTGTGGATGGGGCAGAGGTCCTAGAGGGGCAGTCAGGGAATGGGGGGGTTGGATGGGGCAGGAGATCGGGGGGGGGGGGGGAGCACGACCCCCTCCCCTAACCGACCCTCCATACAATTTACGAAAACCGATGTGGCCCTCAGGCCAGAAAGTTTGCCCCCTCCCAACCCCCCCCCCCCCCGCTCTAGCATCTTTTTTTAAAAACAGGGATCCTGGTTCAAAGTCTACATCTAATTTATTACATACACCCAAATTATCCTGTCCCATCATGAAATGTGTGAATATTGGAGTTCCTGTCCTCACTTTGGTTGTTCCAAAGTCCTATCAGGGGCAATAATCTACCTTGGACATCACATAAGCCAAAACACTTGCGATCTGCTTCAAGGAGGGCAAAGATGACTTTCCACACACTCTCTTCAGAAGGACTGAAGTGACAAGACATGGATTTCTCAGGCCTGCCAGGAAATGGCTCGAGTTTTCCAGCAGGTGTAGTACAGACGGGGGACAGCAATGGATGTTTGCTGTAGGTTTCAGAGAAACATTATAGCGCCATTAGAGACGGTTGGAGAAGTATTAACCGGGTGAGCACATCGCTCCAAACCTCTTACCCCGCTTTTCCTGACTCCCTCCCGCCCCTGGGTCATGTCCCAGACACTGACCCGCTGGACATGACAGAACGGGGGCCGGGTCATGACGTGCCCGGGGCCCCCCATGCAAGCGTGACTCGAGGCATCCACGTCCATGGCGCTTCCCCTGAACCTGCCCCGCGCCACTGAGTGACGGCGCCTCAGCCCGCGGGCTCGCGAGCGCTGACGAGGGGGTTGTGAAACACGCTGGCGGTAACGGGAGGGGCCTGAGCGGCTCGCTCCGCGGCGGGAGGAACAGGGCACCCGCCGCAGTTACCCGCCCCCGGATGAATCACCACACGGGCCGGGCGCGCGGCTCCAGCCTTTTCCCGCCCAACTCCAGACTCGCGGGCTGACGCAACGGAGCGCATGCGCGCTAGAAGTGAGCCCATTCGCTGACTTCACACGCGCACCGTCTTCTTGACATCTGCCACCACGTGATCCCTCCCGCCCGCCGGCAGCAGCGCTCCTCGCTGCGCATGTGCCTCGGCGTCGTCTCAGCGCCCGCTCGGTGAACGACACGCGTGCGCGCTGCCTCCTGATGCTCCGCCGCTCCGCCGGGGGCGCTGTGGCGCGACCTCCTCTGCCGTCCGCCCGGCTCTCTTCTGACCCTAGTCCCGCCCCAGCGCGGGGTGAGAGGTCGGCAAGATGGCGGCGGCCTTGGGGGAGGAGGCGCCGGACAACGAGGATTATTACTCGCTGCTGAACGTGCGGCGGGAGGTGAGGGCGGCGGGCCGCGCCGGGCCGGGGCGTGGCGGCACTGGTGGGGGGCGCCGGGCGGAGGGAGAGGCCTGGGGAGGGGACTGTAACCCCGGTCCCGTCTGGCCCCCACCTCTCCGGTCGGCTCCCTTGCGGGCCCCGTCAGCGGGGGCGGCGGAGTTTGTACCTGTCCGTCCGTCCCCCCCCGATACCCCGTCCCCGGGCTCCCCTCAGGGGCCTCTGCTCGCGGGGGCGGACCCGAGACCCACCCGTTTCCTGCGCTCCGTCCGGTGCAGGCTGTGACCTCCGGCGCCTGGAGGGAGCGCCCCGGGCTCCCCCGCTCTCGTCCTCCCCAAGGGAGGCGGGAAGAGACCCACTAGCCTGAGCGCCTGGCGAGCGCTGGCCAGAGAGACCGGCCCCAGCTCATTCCTAGAGCAGATAACTTAGTAAAACCTCCCGGGTTGAGTTAAACACTGTCAGGGATGGAGAATCCACATCCCCCGGCCCTTGGTAAGCTGTCCTGCTGGTTAACTACCCTCCCTGTTGTTTCCAGTTTGAATTTGTCTAGCTTCAGCTTTCAGCCATTGGTCCCGTTGTACCTTTCTTTGCTAGACTGAAGAGCTCTATTAAATATTTGTCCCCTCCTCCCATAGTGACTTAGAGACTAATCAAATCACCCCTTTACCTTATCTTTATTAAGCTAAATCAATAGTTCTCAACCTTTCCAGACTACTGTACCCCTTTCAGGAGTCTGAGTTGTCTTGTGTACCCCCAGTTTAGGGTGACCAGGTGTCCAGATTTTATAGGGACAGTCCTGATATTTGGGTCTTTTTTTTATTTTGGCTCCTGTTACTCCCACCCCATCCTGATTTTTCACACTTGCTATCTGGTCATCCTACCCCAGTTTCATCTCACTTAAAAATAACTACTTGCTTATAAAGCCAAACATAAAAGCACAAAAGTGTCACAGCACACTAGTACTGAAAAATTGCTTACTTTCTCGTTTTTATCATATACTTATAAAATAAATTGGAATATAAATCTTGTACTTTTCTGTGTATCATATATACAGCAATATAAACAAGTCATTGTCTGTTTGAAATTTTAATTTGTACTGAGTTCTCTAGTGCATTTTTATGTATCCTGTTGTAAAACAATGTGAATATCCAGATAAGTTGATGTACCTAACCCCTTGCAGACCTCTGCGTACCCCTGGTTGAGAACCACTGGGTTCTCAAATAGATTGAGCTCCTTGAATCTATCACTATATGCATGTGTTCTAATCCTTTATCATTCTGGTGGCTATTCTCTGATAATTCCTCTCCAATTTATCAACACCTTTCTTGAATTGTGAGCACCAGAACTGGACACAATAGTCTAGCTATGGCTGCAACTGTTCCCAATACAGAGGTAAAATAACCTCTACTCCTGGAGTCCTCTGTTTATGCATCCCATGATTGCATTAGCTCTTTTGGCCATAGAGTCACATTGGGAGCTCATGTTCAGCTCATTATCCACCATGACCCCAAATCTTTTTCAGAGTCACTGCTTTCCAGGATAGAGTCCCCCATTCTATAAGTATGGCCTACATTCTTTGTTCCCAGATGTGCATATTTACATTAAACCATTAAAACACATATTTCCTTGTGCCCAGCTTACCACTTATTGCACCCAGTTTATCAAGGAATCTAGATCACTCAGAATCAATGACCTTTCCTCTTCATTATTTATCCTTCCCCCAATTTTTGTGATCTGCAAACTTTAGCAGTGATGCTTTTATATTGTCTTCCAGGTCATTGAAAAAAGAGGTCACATAGCGTAGGGGCAAGAACCAATCCCTGTGGGATTTCACTGGAAACAGACTCGCTCAGTGACGATTCCCTGTTTCGTTATATTTTGAGACCTATCAGTTAACCAGTTTTTAGTCCATTTAATGAGTGTCATGTTAATTTTATACTGTTCTAGTTTTTTAATCAAAATGTGCAGTACCAAGTCAAGTCAAACACCTTACAGAATTCTGTTGCATCAACACTATTACTTTTATCGATCAAACTTGTAATTTTGTCAAAAAAAGGTATCAAGTTAGTTTGACAGGATCTGTTTTCCATAAATCCATTGTTGATTTGTATTAATTACATTACCCTTCTTTAATTCTTTATTAATCAAGTCCTGCATCTGCTGTTCCACTGTCTTGCCCAGAATCATTGTCAGGCTGCCAGGTCTTTAATTACCCGGGTCATCCCTTTTACCATTTTAAAAAATTGGCACAACATTAGCTTTCTTTCAGTCTTCTGGAACTTCCCTAGTGCTCCAAGACTTACTGGAAAAAAACATTAATGGTCCAGCAAGCTCCTCTGCCAAGTCTTGTAAAATTTTTGGATGCAAGTTGTCTGGACCTGCTGATTTAATAATGTTTAACCTTAGTAGCTGCTGGTTAACATTCTCTAGAGCAGTGGTCACCAACCTGTTGTTTGCGATTGGTTGGTCGATCCTGGGGACCCCGCCTGCTAAAGCAGGCTCTCTGCCTGCCGCGGCTCCATGCCGCTCCCCGAAGCGGCCAGCATGCCCCTGCGGCCCTGGGGGTGGGGCATGGGTCTCTATGTGCTGCTCCTGCCTGCAAGCACTGCCCTCGCAGTTCCCATTGGCTGGGAACGGGAAACTGTGACCAATGGGATCTTTGGGGTCGGTGCCGGCAGAGAGGGGCAGTGCGCAGAGCAGCCCCCCTCTCCCCCTCCCCCAGGCCTCAGTGACATGTTGACTCCTCCAGCAGCCCATCAGGGAAATCCACTAGCGGGCCCGGCCGGTTTGTTTACCTGCAGCGTCCACAGGTTGAGCCAATCGCAGCTCCCACTTGCTGCGGTTTGCTGTCCCAGGCCAATGGGGGCTGCGGGAAGCAGCGTGGGCCAAGGGACGTGCTGGCTGCCGCTTCTCACAGCTCCTATTGGCCTGGAACGGCGAACCGCGGTCAGTGGGAGCTGCGATCAACCGAACCTGCAGACGCTGCTCGTAAACAAACTGTCCCGGCTTGCCAACGGATTTCCCTGACGGGCCGTGTGCCAAGGGTTGTCGATCCCTGCCATACTCCCTCCTGCACCCCAAGCACCAGCCCTAAGCCCCCTCCCAGAGCCAGCACCCAATACCCCCTTCTGCATCCTTGCCCCAACCCTGAGCCCCCTCCCAGAGCCAGCACCCCCTCCTGCACCCCAACACTCTGCCCCAACCCAGAGCCCTCTCTTGCACCCAAACACCCTCCCAGAGCTTGCACCCCTCACACCCTCCTGCACCCCTGCCCCAGGCTCAGCCCAGAGCCCCCTCCCACACTGCGAATCCTTCGGGCCCAGCCCAGAGCCCGCACCGCCTCCCAAACCCCTGCCCCAGCCTGGTGAAAGTGAGTGAGGGTGGGGGGCAGCGAGTGACCTGGGGGGGAGGGGGGGAGTGGACGGGGCTTTGAGGAAGGTGGGGGGCGCTCAGGGAACAGGCGGGGTAGAACTTGGGTTGCCCTTAAATTCAAAAAGGTAACCTTGGGCATAAAAAGGTTGGAGACTACTGCTCTAGAGTTATGGACTAGGAAGAGTGTTATCACCATATGATGAAACTGCATGATTTGTTTTTTTTTAATACAGAACAGAAATATTTATTGAACACTTCTGCCTTTTCTGCATTATTATTGATAATTCTATCACTTCTGCCTAGTAATGGACTGATACTATTGGTGAGATTCTTTCTGTTCCTAATATAATTTAAAAACTCCTCCTTATCATCCTTCACTCTGCTGGCCATATATTTCTATTTGTGTCCCTTGATTTCCCTTATCAAATTTCTACATTTCCTAACTTCTGGTTTATACTTATTACTATCAACTTCCCCTTTCTTACATTTGTTATATATTTTTAATTTTTTTACAGCTGCCTTCACTTCTCCTTTAAATCAGGTTGGTTTTTTAACCAGCACAGCCTTTTTCCTCAATTGTGGGATTGTGGCTTTCTGGACATCTAGCAAATTCTTAAATGATTCCCAATTACACTGGTCTATAATTTTTGAGAAGTCATCTGCTCCAGAGATAAAATGTGCTATTTATTATGTATTTTGATGTGCTGAATTCAAATATGACAATTAAAACAACTGGCTACTGTTTCTTAGATATTTGTTTTGACATTTTATGTCTATGTATATTGTGTAGATAGTAGAGTTTTAATCATAAATTGTAAACCTAGGTCTTTTCATGTGTTTATGGTTGCTTTACATGATAATATTTCACCTGTCCTGTTTATGTAACACTTTAAAAATCAGCAAAAGGGTTATATAAATAAAATTTATTATGAAACAAAAGGCAAAAAACTATTATGTACATAGTTTAGTCCTATTCAGTGTCTACTCGGCACTTCTTGGCTTGTCTCTTGTATTCATTAAATGGAGCATCTCTTGTCACTGTCCAGCAATAGTCTGCAAGCATTGATGGGCTCCATTTGCCCTGATAGCGTTTCTCCATTGTTGCAATGTCCTGGTGAAATCGCTCACCGTGCTCGTCGCTCACTGCTCCACAGTTCGGTGGAAAAAAATCTAGACGAGAGTGCAAAAAATGTATCTTTAGTGACATGTTGCAACCAAGTCTTTTGTATGCCTAGAGGAGGTATTCCACCAACAACCTGTAGTTGTCTGCCTTGTTGTTTCCGAGAAAATTTATTGCCACTAACTGGAAGGCTTTCCATGCCATCTTTTCCTTGCCACGCAGTGCATGGTCAAATGCATCATCTCAAAGAAGTTCATGAATCTGAGGACCAACAAAGACACCGTCTTTTATCTTAGCTTCACTTAACCTTGGAAATTTTCCACAGAGGTACTTGAAAGCTGCTTGTGTTTTGTCAATGGCCTTGACAAAGTTCTTCATCAGACTCAGCTTGATGTGTAAGGGTGGTAACAAAATCTTCCTTGATTCAACAAGTGGTGGATGCTGAACACTTTTCCTCCCAGGCTCCAATGACTGTCGGAGTGGCCAATCTTTCTTGATGTAGTGGGAATCTCTTGCACAACTATCCCATTCGCAGAGAAAACAGCAGTACTTTGTGTATCCAGTCTGCAGACCAAGCAAGAGAGCAAAAACCTTCAAATCACCACAAAGCTGCCACTGACGTTGGTCATAGTTTATGCACCTCAAAAGTTGTTTCATGTTGTCATAGGTTTCTTTCATATGGACTGCATGACCAACTGGAATTGATGGCAAAACATTGCCATTATGCAGTAAAACAGCTTTAAGACTTGTCTTCGATGAATCAATGAACAGTCAACCTCAAGTCCCCCCCTCCACACCCAGCCCTCTGCCCTGAACCCCCCCACACCCAGCCTTCTGCCCTGAACCCCCCACCCAGCGGGTTGAGCAGGCTGGCGGCGTAAGATCAGCATTTTAATTTAATTTTAAATGAAGCTTCTTAAACATTTTGAAAACCTTGTTTACTTTACATACAACAATAGTTTAATTATATAATATACACTTAGAGACTCCGTCTAAAAAAAACGTTAAAATGTATTATTGGCACGCGAAACCTTAAATTAAAGTGAATAAATGAAGACTCGGCACACCACTTCTGAAAGGTTGCCTACCCCTGTGTTAGGACATTGATCCATAAGCAATCACGATGGTTTTCTTCCGAGTTCTCAGTGACACAGACTCCCTCTCCCTGGACTGGGCTCTTCTCTTGCTGCCTACTGTAGGGCCATGAGCACCCCAAAGCTGCCGTTGCTGGCCCCTGTCCGAGACTAGGCTAGAGGGATCCCATGTCTGATTTGTGGGGAGGAGGGTACCTGGTCTCTGCGTTAATAAGCATCTTCTTTTCCTCCGATGGAAAATCTAGACTGAACTAGATTCTGTTGCATCTAGTTCTACGCTTGGCCCAATGGAAGTCAGGTCAGCTTGCCAGTGTACATCTGGTAAATGTGCTTTTATGAATTTTAGCTCTACCCGCAAACCTAAGTAACACAGTGTGCAGTGCCCAAAAGACAGGGCTCTGGAAAGTGCTTTATTGTAAAAAGAAAGTCATGGTCTTAGAGATATTATGGCACCAAGTGCCCAAGGCCCTTCTCTCAGTAACAGGATGTGTCTTGAAACTAAAGACAGCATGTATGTACAGCATTGTAAGGTGGTATTGCATACTAAATAAAAATAATAAAGAAACAAATATTTTGAGTCTTGCCCCAAAGTATGCAACGTATTATGAGCTGCATGTTGTTGATTACAGGTCGTTTTTTTCTGCAACATGCATTTTTGTAGGAATTGCATGAATGCATTTCATCTAATTTAATTATCCAATTTGTATGTAAACTACAAATATGTTGAATCTCAATTGTATCCTTCTGTGCTAAGCAGCTGTTTCTGTAACAGTTCTAATAGCTTGTAAGAACTAATACTACCTACTCCCAGCAAAGTTCAAACAACAAACTAGGTTTCTTTTTGTAAACAATGGATCAGCAAGAACAAGCACAGCTGGAACCGATATTGCATGTTTTGTGCTATAGGTATGCTGCTCTTCTTGTTGCTATCAATTTCATAGTTAAATTTCACTTCAAGGTGATTTGGACCTTGGAGTACCCAGAAAAGTCAATTAATGATACTTCTATGGAAACTTTTATTAAAGGAACTTAATTTTAGTAACACTAACTTATGGGGTTCATGAGGTAGAGACTATCCTCATGTTAGAGCTGAGAGAACTGAAGTTGACAAAGATGAATTGTCTTGCCAAAGGTTACACAACGAATCACTTTCAGAGCTGGAAATAAGACCTGGTAGTCCTGACTCCCAACTCTCTACTCTAACCACTGAAATCCTGTCACATTTTTATTACAGTCACAGTTTTGCTACAGTTTCTAATTCTACAGTAGTTTGAAAAGATTTTTTTAAATAAGTGAATAATTAATAAGTGCCACAAGTCCTCCTGTTCTTCTTTTTGCGGATACAGACTAACACGGCTGCTACTCTGAAACCTTTGAATAATTAATTAAGTTCTTAAGGATTAAGAGTTGCACCTATGAAACTTTCTTGTTTTAGTTTACTGGTTCATTTAGTAGTAAAGATGGCCACTTTAATGTGCATAGAAAAGAGATTTTGTTCACTCTGCCTGGGATCTGTTGACTAGCTGTATTGGCAAAAAACAAAGTGCCCAAGATAAATTTTAAATTAGTTCTAAAAAAAGCTGTACATCACAGAAATTTGTATTTAGCTTTGAAACTAAGAACTTAGTGTACAGCTCTTGGTGTGAAATCAGCAGTTATTTTGTTGAAAGATTGCTAAAAAGTTAGAAGAAAAGAACAAACTCATGCTTGATTGCAATAGTTTTTGTGTGGTACAGCTGAGTGAAGAATATCTCTTCACAAATCCTAGTAATGTTTTGTCATTGAAATCTGCTGTTGGAGCAAATGCTGTTAAGGCATTAAGCATCAGTAGAAGTGTCTCCTTTCTGACACTTCATTAGCACTGTGGAAAGCTTCCGAAAAACCTCTCACTGGGTAATGTTTACTGGAAACTGCATAGTCTGTATTCAAAAATAAGCTGATGGGAAGGAGAATTTCATTGTAAAAACATGACATGCCAGGCAGGAATTTTCTTACTGCGGTTATTGGACATTTTTGTTCATATCAGTTATTTACTGCCAGCCTCTGCTGACCTGGGAGTTCAGAATGTGAAATTGGACATGCTTTCTATATGGCTCCTCAGGCTGTGTGTGCCAGGTCCACCTCTCCATAGTTTGTTTTCCTAGAAGATGAAAATAACAGTTTGTTCCTTACCAATTTTCCTCTTTCTGTTTGGCAGACATTGGTTTGCCTTCTTCCCTCCTGTGTTTCTAATTAAGCAGAAGTCAGTGTTCTGATAAACAGATATCGACATAGCCGTATATTTCAAATTAACTTCTTTCCTAAAGTATCAGGGTTTTTTTTACCCACGAAAGCTTATGCCCAAATAAATCTGTAAGTCTTTAAGGTGCCACCGGACTCCTTGTTCTTTCCTAAAGTTACTGATAACACTATAGATTATTAAAATGAAAAAAAAAAATGTAGTGCCCACAAATACACCTCTACCCTGATATAATGCTGTCCTTGGGAGCCAAAAACCTTACCGTGTTATAGGTGAAACCACATTATATCGAACTTGCTTTGATCCGCCGGAGTGCGCAGCCCCGCCCCCCCCCGAGCACTGCTTTACCACGTTATATCCGAATTCGTGTTATATTGGGTCATGTTATATTGGGGTAGAGGTGTATATTATTTGCTTTACAAGCATTTGAGACAGGTCCCTGCCTGAGAAAATTAGTGTAAGGCTCTAATGAGACGAACACTTAAGTTGCTCACATGTGCATTTGCAGGATCAGCATTTTATAACCTATAAATAGACCAGAAAGGGAGGGGGAAATGGAATGCAACATAAGATTGTTTTTCCCCATCCTGACTGAAAGTTTTTAAAAATGGTTTTCCCTTCCATGCCCTTTTCATTTTGTTTAGGTGTTTTATAACACATGCCTACTCAGCTTTTTTTTTTTTTTTTTTTTTTTTTTTTTTTTTTTTGTAACCCTTTTTCTATTTATATTTTTTTCTCAAATCTAATTTACTTATTAGCTATGCTTTCCTTGGCAGACTTTGAGGACTCATTTTGAGTCCTAAGCTACTTGAAAGTTTCTCTGTAAGACAAACCAATCAAAACTAAGCAGTATTCTAAGTTAAGGCTGTCACACCTTTCGTTACTCATGCCATTGTGTCTAGCTATTGTAGCACATACCGTAAATAAAATCCTGTGTTGTTTGAGAGCTCTTTTGATGTAGGATAATTTGTTCAGTGTGCTTTAGGGAGAAATAACCTATTTTCATTTAAAAAGAAAATGAAATAATTGTTGCAGGCCCTTAAAAATCTCCCTGTTGATTTTTTTGCTTTAGAGGGAGGCTGTGAGAAAGGATGATGTTAAAATGAAGTTAGTGGGGATGGCAGTTTCTGAATATCAAGAGCAATTTTTTTGTACTGGTGTGCATGCATAATGAAATTACAAATAATCTGTTCTTTATATTTGGCAGCAGTTTCCAGGTCTGTAGAAGAGTGGCAGCATGCTTACAGAAATAAGTAATCTGTCTTCTCTCTTACTATTTTAGTATTTTGTTTTTAAGGAAAACAAACAGGAAAAAAACACTCCATAAAAAGCAAGCTTTGTACATTATAAGTTTGGCTCTAAGAACCCTAATTTTCTTCATGTACAAGATGAAAGCTTAATTTTTACTTGTGAAATTTGCCAAGTTGTAATGTGTATAATTTGGCCAACTGTACATTGATTTGAATCTGGTGGGGGAAATCACTGAAAAATGTGAAGAAACAATGGGTATTGGTCCTGTAGGACAACTGCATCTGTATTCCCCCTCTTTGGTCTGGCAAGGAGACCCATTCTTACAAATTCCAGCTCTCCAGTTGTTGCTTCTCTTGGGTGGAGACACGTGTCTCCTTCCCTCCTGACTGGGTATTTCCAGGCTGCATAGATCTCTATCTACACTGTGAATTCCTCAGAAAAGTCAGACTGCCTAAGGAACCCTGCTTTATTTTTTTTCTTGGAGACAGGAAACAATGTAATTCCAATAGTCACGTTACTACACCTCTTTCTAAGCAAGCACATTTATTCTTAAAGTAAAAGCGTTACTGAGAAAACATTAAAACAGTAAAAGAACCTACGTGCATGCTAATGAGCTTGCCAGAGGTTCCCTCTTATGCAAACAAGAGCCCTGGCTGGTGAATAGTCCTTTAAACCCCACCCAGGGGGTTTCCTGTGGTTACCAGATCATTACATTTTTTGCTCAGCATAAGTACAACCGGGAAATCGATGCTTTACTTCTTTGTATGGTTTTGGGGTCTTTGATTTGTCCTCATGTGACAGGTGATCAGCAGATAAAAGGTTCCCACCTTGCAAAGCTTCAAAGGCTGAATTTTTGCATAACCAGAGAAGATGCATTTGCATTCTGGGAAACCTATTTAATTAGCAGTTCATTCTTGTTTTAGTTGTTGTTTAAAAGAGTCCTTTTTAAGATCAGCTCTTAAGATACTTAAATTTATTTCAATAAAGTTCAACTTAATTCAGTAAGGTTTGTCCAGGATATGGCAGGGCATTGCTAGATTTTTCACAGACCCTACAAAAACAAGCTTTGTGCTTGATAACATGTTCTTCTGCAGTGATTCGTGAAGGATATTATTCCCAAAGCTGTGCAGATGTCATTATATTAGGATATACAGGCAAAGATGTTTTTCAAGATGAAGTGCTCTGTACCAACTTCAGAGCAAAATGTGAACACAATGGTTTCAACCAAGGCTTCCCTCAATAGCCCCATCAAATCTACAATTTAAAAATAAAGGAAAATGTCAACTGATTCAGGGAAGGGGAGAAAAAGGGAGGGATCATCTTGTGTTCACTTTAATCAATTTGTGTGGCACTCAAATATTTTGGTGATCAGTGAAGTATAAGGAGACAGAGAGAAACAGATGAGCCAATAGGCCGGGAAAGTCCAGTACATGTTTCTGAGAAGGGCCAATATCAAGTGCTTCAGAGAAAGATGTAAGATGGTGTGGGTTTGTGATGGTCCTTAGTTCCTGGGGCAGTTAATTCGACAGTCTCAGACAGGCCTCTGCAGAAGTCCTGTGTCCCGCACAAATGAGCTTTACTGACTGTGTCAAAAGAGCATAGTTGTTGACCACATTTTTCATCCCACAGCTTTAAGTAGCACTGGCCCAGGCTGTGGGGTACCTTGAAGATAAGGATCAAAACCTTGAATTTGAGATCCTTGAATTTCTATGGGAAGCCAGTGTAGGGAGCAGAGGACAGGTTTGGTGGACTCATAGTAGCTTCTGTTGTTGAGGAGATGCACTGCAGCATTTTGTACTAATTAGAGTTTTCTAAGTGCTGAATACTTCCTGCCCCGATATATCACATTGCTATAGTCCTGCCGAGAAGTAACAAAGGTCACCTGCTACAATGGAATGGAGTCTCCTAGCCAACCAGCGATGATAGCAGCATCTGTGAGTAATGCTTTCTGTGAGAAAATATAGCGTCAGTGAGGAATCCAAGAGTTCTCCTAGACTATGGACCAAATTGACCAATTGTGGATATGCACCTTCAACCAAAGGTTGCAAATTCTTCAAAGGGCTTTCCTCTGCCTACCATCATCACTGGTTTTGCTCAGTTTTAGCATCCGCCAGCTGTTAATTTATCCATGAGCTGATCTTGTCCAAGCACTTGGGCAATCTTGTTGATAGTAGTGTGGTGGTATGTGGTGAAGGACAGAGTAGAGTTGTATATCATCTGGCACTTGAGTCCGTGTTGTCTGACCCAAATTGGTGTAGCTGCAAAGCTTCCTGTAAATGAATTGAGAAACTGTTGTATATTGTTCTGGTTCAGCTGGATGTGTGCTAGATATGGTTACAATGCTTGGGACAACTGGTAAAAAAAGATTGACTCTTACTGCAAGGTGCAGTACGTGCTTTGCAAGCTCAGTGTTCCCATCAGTGATTTGCAGTGCCTTTTTTCTTAGTATAAACAGGGTCTTAGAGCTCTGATCAGTTCCTGACATGTCATTTTGTATGAGCACATCAGGACTAAGGGGTTAAGAATATGAAGTGGGGAGCTACATAAATATTTGGGGACACCAAAGCCTTAAGGGCTTGATTTAGCTACATTAGAAGCTCCTCAATACACACACTATAATTGCAATAATCCTATGTTAGAATGCAGCATGCAGATGAAACTGGACTAGAGTGTTATCCAAAGGAATGCACATTGAAAGAGAGAATATTTTTAATTAATCCTTTTTGAAAATCAAAGCGCACTCATCTTACTTGTAGTCAGCTTGGTGATGGTGTGAAATGAATTTGCACTTCTATAAGGGAAACTCAATTTAGTATGGCGTAGCACCTAATCTGAAAATAATAGATGGCCACTGAACTTCACAGTCCTGATGAGAAGACTAAATCCATTCACTAGCAATTTTCTAGTATATAAACATTTAATCTATAATAGATTTAGACCCTATGAAAGTGTAACTGGATGGTTGAGACACTAAATGCATCTGTTTAATCCCCAAATAGGGGGATAATGCACCTTAATTTTGCTCAGAGTTTTATTAATAAGAATGTAACTGAAAACATCATTATTAGTGACTTATGTATCATTATAATTTGAAATGTTGTCAGTATTTCTGTAGTGGCTTCAAAGAAGTTATCATTCATGAAATATTGAATCAATGACCTTAGCTATTCACTTATGATGAAAGGCCCAATATAACATTTTATTGAACATGATATTTATGAAAAATGAAACTGCTCATTTCTATTAATCAATAGCACATTAAGCCATTTATCATTAATTTGATTTTAAAAGGTCACAGTGGAACTGGATATTCCACTCCCTTCTCATCTAGTTTCATTTTAATAATCAAGAGAGCACAAGGAGATAGCAGAAGGAAAAATCACTGCTCTTTTGGTACATTTGCTTTCTTGAGCCAGACAAGTCTAGAAGATCACCCTACTGCTGTCTGACTTGGAAATATTCATCTGAAATGGAAGAACCTGCAGAATAAATAAGTAGTTCTAACTGCTCACAAAAATAGAGTCAGTCCCATTTTACATATTATAATGAACACAGTTGTCAGGTAGAGCCTGACTTTTCATTTTCTCTTGATCACTTCTGACTTGAGAAAGGGGATTAGGTTGAAGCACAAAATGCTGTGACACCTTTGTTTGAGGTAAACAGCTATGCAAACCTGAGTCATTGAAAGGCATTAAATGTCAGTGGAATCTAGCTAAATAAATACCTTTAAAGTGTACTATAAAAATGAATTATTTTTCTTTGTGACCCTTTATTCACATGTTACTCTTTGTACCCCTTCACCATCTGACCTCTTTGATCCTTTGTTCTAGTAGAAGGGTGACCACAGTTACTAAAAGGGAACCCAACTGATGCCTGTGATGCTATTACAGCAATTGCACTCTGAAGCCATCCCTCTTCCCAGAAAGCCAACTTCCTGTCTCATGCTACACAGTATGAATAACCCAGTAATGCACTCCTGCTGTCATAATTTTGGAACTGTCTGAAATTTCATGAGTTGTGTATGGCAACCTCTGTCTCTCAGTTGCTAATTTGTTTGTGTGTTGTTGCTAAATTAATGCCAGCTATGAATAACCTGAAAAGTCCAAAGAAGTGTAGGATTACTGCAGGAAAGAGAAACAGAGGGAATAGCTACAGGGACTCTGTAGGGATCACGGACTCTCCAGTAAGATTGCTGTGAGGAGGTTTCTTGGGGAATGACAGAGAGGCAGGAATGTTTTGTTACTCCATTGATTCCTAAAGAGCTATCCAAAATCTGTCTCCACCTAATGTCATTGGAGTGGAGCCAGGCTGTATCTAAACAATCCTGCGTGGATGCAGTAAAGAAGCAAATTTTTCTTCATGGATTTAGTGGAATATTCTCATTTTATTTGTCCTTCAAATTGCTACCGGAGTAGTCTGTCTGTCTAGAGAGGATTATATGCCTTTGAGTTAGAGCATACTGTTCTTGCTACATGGGAAAGCTGCTGTCACAGTATATAGCACAGAGATATGTTTGTGGAATTTTATGCTTAACTCTCTGACCTTTGTTGTTGCGGAATGTGGAATGTCCACAGTGTTTTGTTTTGTTTTTTTTTCTAAGTTGATTTGTGTTTGATGTTTTGGAATTAAAATACAGGAGGGGTCTGGTGTGAAATCCTGAGATTTTATAATCTTTCTTCAGAGCTGGCTTTAGCTATCCCATGCCACACAAAACTGAAATGGGAATATACTGGCTTGGTCTAATTAAAATAACATATGCACACAAAGGTAATGTCTTTTGTTACTGGGTCCTGCTTTTACACCCAGCTATGCAAGCGGGTACTTTTGTGACAGCTTGGAAAACATGTCACATAAAAATTGGTGCTAATATTTTATTAACCCATGCGAAAAGCTGTATTTAAATAATAAAGTATAACTTCATTTTACTCTGTACTTAGTATAACTAAATGTGTTGGATTGTGTCTGATGGGTTCCCGTTTCAGGGCTGATTTTGATGATAATGCTTAAATAACATTGTCTGTCCTCTAAATGAATTTTGTTCCTTTTCACAGGCCTCTCAGGAAGAGCTGAAAGCTGCCTATCGCCGACTATGTATGTTGTACCATCCAGACAAGCACAGAGACCCAGAGCTCAAAACACAAGCTGAGCAACTGTTTAACCTTGTTCACCAGGCTTATGAAGGTCAGTGGAAGGCTTAGATTTGCAGAAACTGTTTTCATAGTAGATGCTGGATTTTCTGATGCTTGAATTGTGTAGTCTGGCGAAAAAGAGAGATTCCTTTGTGCTCTTTAAAGATGATGGTTAATTTTGCACTTTTCACTTGGTGCTTTGGAAAATCAGTACTTTGTTTTTGAAACTAGTATGTGTCCAAAGAATGGAAAATGAGTACATTTGAAGAGCAAGAGTTGCATTTTGAATTGGAATCCAGTTAGGGTCTTATTTTTTATAATCTCTTATTACAATTTATTTTTAATGGGTGTTTACCTGCCTAGATTGTCAGCTATGGCTAAAACGCACATTTTTACCTCCTCCTTATTCTGTGCATTACCTCATGTCGGCCAGACCTCCTGAAAGTGAATTGTATGAAAAATCATTGTGAAAAGTTTGTATGAAAGTCACTTGTACGAAAAGTGTGCAGTAGATGGTTTTTGTACCTCATACTACAGATTATCACAACACAAAATAATAACTTTGCAGTGTGTTCAGTGAATGAGGTAAGGAGTCTTACAATAAGATGTGGAGTCCTTGCCTCATTCATTGTGCAGCTTCACTAAATTTTTCACTGTGCAGTTAAGTTAGCTGTGCAGGATGCTTAGTGTGACCCTTTCTTAGCTCTGTCCTACATGAATTTAATGAGAAAATTCCATGCAAAATGTGCTGTGCATGTGTGTGTTTGCACATGTCCTAACTTGGTCAAAACAAAATACATTTTCTCTCTAGCAGAAGCACTTTTAATCGGAAAAGTGCTGTTTGCAGGTCAAATGTCAACTTTCGGTCCCTAGCCATCAGAGCTGTTTTTAAATAAATAAATAAGTTGCAAGAATGTTTTTATAATGTTGTAAGTCTAAATTTTTCAATCTCTAGTTTTGTTTAAACTTTTCAAAAAATTCACCTTGAACAGAGACCAGTGCTCGAAAACTTCAAATTGAAAGGCAAATTTAGCTGTTTCTTTGTCATAGAGTCATATACTTTAAGGTCAGAAGGGACCAGTATGATCGTCTAGTCTGACCTCTTGCACAACGCAGGCCGCAGAATCTCACCCACCCACTCCCGCAACAAACCCCTAACCTATGTCTGAGCCATTGAAGTCCTCAAATCATGGTTTAAAGACTTCAAGGTGCAGAGAATCCTTCAGCAAGTGACCCGTGCCCCACACTACAGAGGAAGGCGAAAAACACCCAGGGCCTCTGCCAATCTGCCCTGGAGGGAAATTCCTTCCCGACCCCAAATATGGTGATCAGCTAAACCCTGAGCATGTGGGCAAGACTCACCAGCCAGACACCCAGGAAAGAATTCTCTCTAGTAACTCAGATCCCACCCCATCTAACATCCCATCACGGGCTGAAGGGTCCTGAGTTTCCATTCCATTTCTGTGCATTCCCAGCATGGGTAGAGAAACCCACGCTAGGTCTACTCATACTCACATGCTAAACATAGCAGTGTGGCCATGGCAGCATGGGCAGCAGCTTGGGCTAGCCACTGGAGTATGTACCCAGGGGGTCAGGTGACTAGCTCAAGTTACCACCTGTGCTGCCACAGCTACTGCTCCGTTTACAGCACTAGCTGAAGCAGCAGGATGCATCTGTCTACCTGCACTGGGAAGCACGGTCCCAACTGCAGTGTAGATGTACCCTTGAGGTCTTCAGTTCTCTTTTTAGTGAGAATTTCCACACATTTGAAGGCCTAATTAAGGATGACATAGCAAGAGTACTTTGCACTTAACGTCTTCCCCCCCAAAGATCTCCAAGCACTGTACAAACAATGAGTTTAACTCTCTGTTAGGTAAATACTGTTGGTATTCCATGCTATCAATGGTGTAACTGAGTGTGCTGGGGTGTCCACCCCACACAAGGCCTGAAAGGATGAAGGTGGCTAGGTGCGCCAATTTACTGCCTGGGCCGCACCTAGAGGAGGAGCTAGGGACTAATTACAAGGACTAATTAAAGAGGAAGCTCAACTGGACAGGAACGTAGTATAAAGCCCAGTAGCTGAGAGTAGAAGGGGCTGCAGAGAGAGAGGCTGCAGTCACTGTGAGGGTGATACAAGGCAAGGTAGGAAGTAGAACACAGATATGGCAGTAAGGGATAGGACTGTGCAGACCTCGACTGCTTGTCATAAGGTCCCTACGCTGGGACCCGGGGTGGGGGTGGGGGGGGGGGGGCTGAGTTCTCCTACCAGTCACAGGGGAAATGGCACAGTTTAGGGGCAGTGAAAGGAAAGACTGTTATTCTCTAAAATAAAGACTTTTCACATCACAAATAAAAGCTAATTTTGTATCTCGATTCACTGTTTTTCCTAAAAATGAGATTTTAGTGGCCAGTGAAACAGTCTGAATGTTCTGGGTGATGAATGTGCATAGCTGAGACAATTGAGTCTTACCAGATTTGGATCTGCAGTCGGGGCAGATGCACTGAATCCATATCTGCAAAAGATTTGATTGAAACTGTTTCCCTCAGATTATATTCTGTTATCTGGACTTGGCTGATACAGTCTTGTAGTTGTCTGAATTATTGATAGAGATAGCTTACCACATTTTGGAGATTTGGGGAGAAGTAACTGAAATGTAAGTGAATTAGGAGCCAGTAGGATTGTTCTGTGGTAAAACTGCTGCTGCAGCAGCAAACTTGACATTCGGTGATTTAGCCTAGAGGGAAGTTAAAGCAAAACGGCGAATAAATGATTCCTTATTAAATCCCAGAGAATTAGCTGAAGAAGTTTGGTTCCTCTGTTTTCTGAATGGTCAGCGTTTCTTTCTCCCCATTAGACTTGAACGTGGGTGGAATTGTTTACAGCATCTTTTAATTAAGCCTGAGCATATATGGAAACTCTCACTTAAACAAAGCACTGAAGACCTTGAGTGGGTGATGATGGGGAATGGAAAATCAGGATCCTTCAATTAAAAAAAAAAAAAGTTGCATTTTAAATCTTGTTCTGGAAATTCAGAGAGCGCTGACATTCTGCTGTAAACAGGTCAGTTTTCTCTTTGAATTTCCTGGCTTTGTTTGTTATGTGTTGCAACCTTAAACATAAACTGTTGCTTATTCAGCATCAAATGGCTTTACAGACAAGGTTGAGGATTGCAAAAATTAAAACCCACGACCAACAACATGTGTTAGTCTTTCAGAGGGAATTATGAAAAATAGTATCTGTAACCGTGCCTCCGTGGGTCACAACTGAGAATACCAAATTCAGGACAAACTGCTGAGAAATGGGGCAGACGCATGCCAAGACTGGAGGTGGTTCTCCCATGAAATATACCAAACCAGCAACAAAAGTAAACTTCTGTCTCAGCATACTGGCTAACAAGAAGTCAGAAAAGCAGTGTCCTTGGGTATTCCAGTCCTTGTATCACCACCAAAAACACTAAACTTAATGATGAGTGGTTATTTAAAACCAATTTCATCAAACCAAAAGGTTCTTCTGATCCCAAAGGACCAGCCACGTACCCAGGTCAATATATAACTCAGATTTTACCCAAAAATCACGCTGTTGCCAATCCTTTAGTATCTAAAATCTAAAGGTTTATTCATAAAAAGAAAGAAAGGTGAGAGTTAAAATCGGTTAAAGGAATCAAATACATACAATAATTGCAAAGTTCTTGGTTCAGGTTTATAGCAGTGATGGAATAAACTGCTGGCTTAAGTCAAGTCTCTGGTTGCTTCCAAATCATTGGAAGGTTCTCAGTCCCTTGGTTAGATGCTCCCTTTAGTATAAGTCCATAGTCCAGAGGTTGGAGTAGAAAAGAGGCAAAATGGAGGGGTTTCCAGCGCCTTTTATAGATTCTGCCATGTGGAGGGAAATCCATTGTTTCAAACAAAGCCCTCAGCACAGCTAGTGGAAAATTACAGGTAAAAGATGGAGTTTGGAGTCACATGAGTGAGTCACATGTCCATGCATGACTAACTTAGTCATGGCTGGAAATTCCATTAAGAGTAGATAGGCATCTTCCATTGAGTTAAGTGTTCATTAATAGGCCACTTAATTTGAATAGTCCCTTCAAGATGTGCCGGCTAAATACTTTGTGGACGTTACCCCAGGAGCAAACTTTTGAAATCCAGGTCTATAGCTAATATTAATAACTTCAAATACAAAAATGATACATGCATATAAATAGCATAATCATATTCAGCAAATCATAACCTTCCATAGACACCTTACTTGACATAATTTGTACAAGATTTGTTGCAATTATATAACAGTGGTAGCAACAATGATCTACATGGTCATATTTTAATCAGATAACGTCACAGTATCTACGTAGGAGAGGTGACTAGCTCGCTAACCTCTCCATAGTTAAGATTGAAGCTAATTTTCCATTATAAACCTGATTAAAAAACAAAAAAACAAAAAAACTAACACTAATATCTCCCCTTAGCTTCACCAGATCCAAAACAATTCAACTGAAATCTTAGCCAAGGGTTGAACTGTTCTGGGAAGCTTGGCCTAAAGTACAGAAGGCTTTTGGAATGGATATGTGTGTGGCAGGGGAGCTAACAGATTGAATTAATTTTCTGAAGATTTTCCTATCTTTTTTGTTCACATTACTAAAATGGGTTGACCGATTCTCTTGGTGGTTTGGAGTTTTGCAGGCGTTTGAAATTATATATGCACTTTTTCACTTAAATGATAAGTGATATTAATCTGGTTAAATGGCATTTGGCAAGATGTTATGGCGCAGTGCAAATGTTATCACTTCTTCATGGCCCAGATGGGCATGGCTGTCATGGGTGGAGTAGCAGGCAGAGAACCACATGGAACTGGGTTGATCTGGTATAGTGAGTGGAAGGAAGGAAGACAAATGCTATGATGGCCTGCCCCCTAAAAATGAATGGGAGTTTAAAGAAATTCCCTGGCAAAATAGTGAATTTTTTCACTAAGTAAAGGTCCAATGAATCAATCAATCCCCCAAAAAAACCTTTCAGGAAATGTTACGGGTTTCTGAAAAAACAAGGCCTTTAAGATGGAAATTCTATTGACATAAAGGCTTTCTACAGTGTGTATCACTGTAATTCTCTGTTAAAAAAGAATCCAAAATACTCAGAAGTATGCAAATGCATCAAGATGTATTTTGTAAAAGTAATGAGGTCTTAATAATATGGGACCTTACTACAGCCCTGCCTTTACTATTAAATCTTTGCTGAGAAGTTAAAGAAAACCAGGTGGCTTTCGTCTAGTGATATTGGGTGTGTAGATAGGACAAATAGGAATTAGCTTAGGACAGCGGTTCTCAAACTTCATTGCACTGCAACCCTCTTGTGACAACAAAAATTTTGAAGGAAAGACTGAAAACTGAGTTCTGTACTCTGAGCATGTTTGGTTTTAATTTGCAGTGCTTAGTGATCCACAGACAAGAGCCATTTATGACATATATGGGAGGAGAGGACTGGAAATGGAAGGATGGGAGGTAAGAGAAATTCTTTACCTTATATCTCACAAAAGGGACTAAATCCAGCCTAATTTGAAATACTTATGATATCAGAACTATCTATTTGAAGGCACTCTTGTTCTAAAAGAGAGAGACAGAAATGACTAAACATCAGGATGGTTTTTCAAGTAATGCTTGTTTCTTCTTTTTTGAAAAGGGTACAATAAATCTGACATTCAGAGAGTTCCCTAATAGAATATTACCATGAAAAGCAACATCTTTCTGTGACAAACGTGTCATCGGTGTCTTTCCAGTCTCATGCAAATGTCTTTCACCTAAAACACTTTCACAATCAGCTAGTCTGTGAGATTAAAGATTTTATTTTTCTCAGTGAGCAGCTGTAAAGTGCTGTAAAAGAGGATTTATCCATTCCTTATCCTCCCCTTTACTAGCTTCTGCCTGGGCTCAGTTGCTCACTCCAAGCTGGTTACTATGAAATCATTGACTTCTATTCGTTGTCCCACCAGGGTTAACAGAAGCTAGCAGAGCACTGAAATACATTATTGGTTCCGTTCCACAATGAAGCTTGGAATTTGCAGCTGAAAACTTACAGCAGTGACGGTGTGTGGCACTAAGCCATTTTTTGGCCTCAGCATTGTGTGTGTCATTTCAGTTTTAGGAGCCAAATCTTCCCCTCTGTGGGTGACTGGGACAAATCTATCCAACACGCTCTGTTATTTAAGAGATGCAAGTGAAACCATTGTAATCAGATTTATACCAGTGTAGTGTGTCCATAAACAACATTGCACCAGTTTAGCGTTTAACATCAGACCAGACCTTGGTCACTATATAAACCTAAATGAGAGATTAATGGGACAGCTATTGGTGGGGGAGTCTCTGATAGCATGGCTCCACTGTAGTTTTCCATCCTTGGAGTCTGAAGGCCAAATCCCTACAAGTGGTGAGAGGAACGAACACCTTTCCCCTGCCCCCCAAGAGCAGATGCTCTTGTGCCCCTGTGACACAAAGCAACCCAGTGTTTCCACCTCTGTCTAATGCCATGTTTCTTGCTCCGTTTCAGTCTTTTTCCATGAGTGACATCTTTTTCAATGGTTATCTTATGTTATCTTTTGTCCTCCTCTTATCCTTCTTCCACTGCGTGGTGTCCAGTCAAGGGCTTGTCTAGGAATATATATATGTTTTTACAGCTCTACGACATGCCTAAACCACTTCAGTCTTCTTTCTCAAATCATTGTCTTTACAGCGTGTTGGCCTGTCCTTTGTAACACAAAAGCATTAGTTACTTTAGCCCACCAGGAGACACCAAGTATTCTCCACGGACATCTCTGATGGAATGCATCAAGTTTCCTGTTGTGGGCTTCTAGCATTTGCCAAGTTTCAGAAGCATATAACTTTGTGACTATCACAGTAACATTATATAACTTTATTGTGGTTCCCATCTTGTGTTCCGGAGTAGAGTACCGTGATACTGTCTGAATGGAGTCTTTCGCGTCCACTCATTACACTTACTCCAAGAATACTAATATCGAACAGTCATTTCTCTGACTATATGACTCAGTTTCCTACTGTCCCACATGGTTCTCATATTACAACATCCGATTTTAGTTTTGGTTTTACTGTTAGGATCTCTTGTTTCAGGTGATGAATTCCCTCACGGATTTGGTCCACCACCTTCATACCTCCATTCAAACTCATTTGTTGTCAACTCAGTGATTCCTAATGGTATTATCTCCTTCAGGCTAGCTAACTGAAACAGACGCTTGTTGTTTTGTCTGAGTTGTTTTCATAACTAACTTTTTTACGTGGACAGGTAGTTAGCCTGACTCATAATGTAGGTCCATTGTTCCTTATTCAGTATATCCAGAGCAGCCCATAACATGCATGGGGTTTCCTCATCCATCACCTGAGGTCTTAGGATGCCACAGGTGCCAGCCAAGGAAACATCATGGAGTTTCCTGTCACTCACATTGTTTTTCTCAATAGGGAGTGATCTGGCCCCAAGTTTTTAATTTCAAACTAAGTGCAAAATACAGTTTAAACTGATTAAATAGTTTAGCAACCAAAAAGAAATCCCATCTATGTCAGGGAGGTCACTTCCACACAATTCATTCTTGAGGGTTAGATTGTGTTGTTTACAGCAAGAAAATAAAGTAGTAGAAAATAAACAGCACTTCTTGAATGGGGCTCCATGCATTGCTCTGACTTCTGGCCAGGAGCCCCCTCTCTCTGTCTCCCAGGCAGCCATGCTTGTAGACCTTTCTCTGAGTACCTGTGCAAGGTGTGAGCATTAATTCCCTGTTCACTAGGGACCAGGTATTGTCCCTGTTCCCTCTTCTGTGGGGACAATATATTCCTGGCAAAATGTCACATGACTTTGTGCAACATGATGATGTAATCCCATCATAAAAAAATACACCCCACAATCAGTTCAAATAGGGAGCATGTCACAAATGAAACATGTTCCTAAAACCTTTTAAATGAATATTTATTTAACCAAATTTGTGGCAAAAAGCTGAGTGGACCAGTCAAATTCTCATATATCAGGATCTGATCTTAGTATTTCATATTAATAATATACCATGTGACAATGTCTGCACTGAAAGATAAAGCCACCTTTAGTGTATAGTACACACTAGGTATTAACTGTGAGCTGTATCAAGACTAATAGGCAGTAGATAAAATGAACCCATTACTTATACTGTAAAGAAAAATCCATCTGAAATGGAGCTTATTTTATAGAGCAAGCATCAGCAGCCTTCAAAGAATTCCTGCAGCTGGATGAATTGTTTGATATAAGTCCTGTCCCACCTGAGTAATAGCTTTCTCTCCAGGGAGGAAGTAGCATTACCTTTGAACAGCTGCCAGTGTTCTAAGTACTGTTAAACTTTTCTACCCTGCGTTTCCTTTCTGTACAGAAGGATTCTATATTCTGTGTATTTGCTGTATGAGGCATATGTTTATGTACAGTCTCTAAGTATGTGTGAGGGGAGGTGGACACCACATGTAACTTGTGCCTTTATTTAATGTCTGAGATTTGCAGGGCAATTTGAGTGAGTTCTGAACTTGGATATATTGGGACCTCCTGAACATGCCAGTTGGAATTTACTAACCAAAATAATAAAACAACCAGTTTAGAAGCATAATAGATTGTCAGGTGGGGTGTGTGGATGTGATATCCTGTGAATGTTTCTCATGTGATGGAGACATTCTGCCATTCAGTTGGTGACTCATAGCACACCCAAGGCAATGGGAGGCTTACCTTGCTACTTTGTGTATGTATAACCCCATCGCTTGAGTAGAAATCGATTTTAAGAGCCCTTTATGTCGAAGTAAATGGCTTCGTTGTGTGGACGGGTGCAGGGTTAATTCGGTTTAATGCTGCTAAATTCGACCTAAACTCGTAGTGTAGACCAGGCCTTAGAGATTAACAAATTTATTTGGGCATAAGCTTTTGTGGGCTAAAACCCCATCTGATGAAGTGAGTTTTAGCCCACGAAAGCTTATGCCCAAATAAATGTGTTAGTCTCTAAGGTGCCACAAGGACTTCTCGTTCTTTTTGCTGATACAGACTAACACGGCTGCTACTCTGAAACATGTGACACTCTGAGTACCTTGCCCACACCTGAAGAAGAGCTCAGTGTAAGCTCAAAAGCTTCTCTCTTTCGCTACAGAAGATAGTCCAATAAAATATATTACCTCAGCCACCTTGCTTCTCAGATATCTGAAATACATACATGTGTGTATATATAGAGATTTTTGTTATTTGTGTTTTATATTTTTAATTGTAATTGTAAAAAGTACTTTGGGCCAGGAATAGGTGCTTGAATAAAAACATAGTGGCTTGATTTAGCAGTGGATTACAGAAAAAAAAAATCATGTTGTAACATGAAAGGAGATCTTATCTAAAAAGGAAGTGAAAAGCATAGAGTTTTCCAAATTTCATCAGTGATTAAATTGTCTGATTGTTGGCTGGATGTTCTATTGCCTGTTAACCTTTGTTTCTTAATTCCTTTGTGCACAGGTTGTGGAGAGGAGGAGAACTCCAGCTGAAATTAGAGAAGAATTTGAGCGTTTGCAGAGAGAGAGGGAAGAAAGGAGACTTCAGCAGCGAACTAATCCCAAGGTAAAGTAGAAAACACATCTGTTCTCAGGAATGAAGCCTAAAACTGTTAGACATAATGAGGGGTTTTATGGCTAGAGGAGTGATCTGAAATTAACAGCGTCTTAGCTAACCACATTTATTGGGGTTTTTCCCACCCTTTTCTAATGCTGCAATATATAAGGGTAATGCAGGGGAAAAAGCGTTTAGCATGTGGCTTATAGTAAAGTGAATTGTTTTTAAAAGTTCTCTTCTATGGAGAATTCATTGTGCTTCTACTGGTGAGATACGTATTGAAGTAAAAATCTTTCTCGGAACCCTGAGAAAACATTCCAGACACAGGAACTTCTGAGTCCTACACAAATATTCCAAATAAGGTGAAACTCCCTAAGTTCTGTGACAGGTTTCCTCTGTCACAGGTGTGCTGAGATACACTCAAATACATCTTTGAAACTGAATGGAAGAACGACAACTGACAAATCAATTGCGTAGCAGAAATCTTCCAGTTGGAGTTTAGAGAGCAAAATAAGGTGATAAGTAACAGTCAGCATGGATTTGTCAAGAACAAATTGTGTCAAACCAACCTGATAGCTTTCTTTGACGGGGGGAAGCGGTAGATGTGGTATATTTTGACTTTAGTAAAGCTTTTGATACTGTCTCGCATGACCTTCTCATAAACAAACTAGGGAAATGCAACCTAGATGGAGCTACTATAAGGTGAGTGCATAACTGGTTGGAAAACCATTCCCAGAGAGTAGTTACCAGTGGTGCACAGTCATGCTGGAAGAGCATAACGAGTGGGGTCCCACAGGGATTAGTTCTGGGTCCGGTTCTGTTCAATATCTTCATCGATGATTTAGATAATGGCATAGAGAGTACACTTACAAAATTTGCAGATGATACCAAGCCAGGAGGGGTTGCAAGTGTTTAGGAGGATAGGATTATAATTCAAAATGATCTGGACAAACTGGAGAAATGGTCTGAAGTAAATAGAGACAAATACAAAGTACTCCACTTAGGAAGGAACAATCAGTTGCACACATACAAAATGGGAAATGAATGCCTAGGAGGGAATAATGTGGAAAGGGATCTGGGGGTCATAGTGGATCACAAGCTAAATATGAATCAACAGTATAACACTGTTGCAAAACAAATGAACATCGTTCTGGGATGTATGAGCAGGAGTGTTGTAAGCAAGACATGAGAAGTAGTTCTTTCGCTCTACTCCGTGCTGATTAGGCCTCAGCTGGAGTATTGTGTCCTGTTCTGGGTGACACATTCTAGGAAATATGTGGACAAATTGGAGAAAGTCCAGAGAAGAACAACAAAAATGATTAAAGGTCTAGAAAACATGACCTATGAGGGAAAATTGAAAAAATTGGGTTTGTTTAGTCTGGAAAAGAGAAGACTGAGAGAGGACATAACAATTTACAAGTACATAAAAGGTCGTTACAAGGAGGAGGGAGAAAAATTGTTCTTCTTAACCTCTAAGGATAGGACAAGAAGCAATGGGCTTAAATTGCAGCAAGGGAGGTTTAGGTTGGACATTAGGAAGAACTTCCTAACTGTCAGAGTGGTTAAGCACTGGAATAAATTGCCTATTTTTGGTTGTGGTTGTGGAATCTCTCCATCCTTGAAGATTTTTAAGAGCAGGTCAGACAAACACCTGTCAGGGAGGGTCTAGATCAGCGTTTCTCAAACGGGGGTACCCAAGGGTACTCCAGGGGGTCCGCAGGTCCCGCTGAGAAACTCCTCCCCCTCTCTGCCTCCCTCAACTCCTCCCCTCCCTCCGAGCACGCCGGGGAACAGGCTTCCTACTTGCCCTGGCTCCGTGCTGCTCCCGGAAGCAGCAAACACATCCCTGCTGCACCAGGGAGGCCAGAGGGTCTCCACGTGCTGCTTCCGCCCTGAGCGCTGCCCCCGCAGCTCCCATTGGCTGGGAACTGCAGCCAATGGGAGCTGTGGGGGCGGTGCCTGTGGGCAGGGGCAGCAAGCGGAGACTTCCTGCCTCCCCCCACTTAGGAGCCGCTGCCAGAGGGATGTGCCACTCGCTTCAGGAGCCGCCCGAGGGAAGCACCGCACCCCTCACTCCCAGCCCAGAGCCTGCCTCCCCCTGCATCCAAACCACCTCCCAGAGCCTGCACCACCTCCTGTACCCCAAACCCATGCCCCAGTCTGGTGAAAGTGAGTGAGGGCGGGGGAGGGAGGGGATGATGGAGTGAGCGGGGACGGGGCCTTGGAGAAGGAGCAGGGTAGGGGGGTCGCCTCAGGGAAAGGCTGGGGAAGGGGGGGCAAGGGCTGAGCGGCTGGCCCTGCGGGTCCCTGAAAATTTTAAAATAAAAATGGGAGTTCTCGGGTAGCTAAAGTTTGAGAACCACTGGTCTAGATAATACTTAGTCCTGCCATGAGTGCAGGGGACTGGACTAGATGACCTCTCGAGGTCCCTTCCAGTCCTGTGATTCTATGATAAACCTGAATATTTTGGGGATCTTGCCAGTAGCACAGTTAATGTCCATTTTGAGATAACTTTATCATACTGTTACTACAACAGCTGCTATTCAGTGCATTGTTCCTAGCTCTGGGTCTGCTTGAGCTGCAATAAACTGGTACCTAAATGACCCCCATCATAGCTGAAGCTTAGTTATTTAAATACAGTCAAGGATATAAAGTCTGGTGTTGGTAACAATGTTTTCATGGCAACATTTTGTGTGTGTGTTGTGGGGAAGTTGAAGTCAAATGTGGTGGCCATCCACTGCTTTTTCTCCTCTCCCTGCTGAGGGTAGGAGGACATTCTAGTAGTTCAGGAAGCTGATGGCCCTGATGGGTTATTGGCTTGATATCTAGCCACTCTTGGCAAGACAAGGCTGAGGAGCATAGCAGAGATTACCAGCTATTGCTGTTTAAAAGCTTCCTGAACCACATGGCATCCACTTGTTATGCAGTAAAGTAACACAATACCCAGAAGTTCAGTCTCTTGGAGCTGCATTAGCCTAATTTATGCTTGCGGTTTCCCAAACATTACTCAGTTTTTGGCTTTTAATCTAGTTTGCATAAAATAGCAGAAATCCCTATGTGCCTCTGTTTGAAACCGAGGCTGGAAATCAAGTTCTGTGAGGCTTGGGATGTAATCATGATGGTAAGCCTTAGATTTCACCCCCTCTATCCTGCTGCCCCCAGGCACACGTTGCAAACTCCTTTATTGAGAGAGAGAGAGAGAGAGAGAGAGAGAGAGAGAGAGAGAGAATTTCTCCAACTTGATAGAAATCCCTGGATGAGAAAATAACTTCCACTATATTTATAAATGCCCCTTAATTGAGAGAAACTTAGCTGTCTTCAAGCTGCAGCACTGGACAAGCTACCTTGGGATTCGCAATTGACAAACTCTGCATTAAGAAACACTGGAGTGGGTTTTGTGTTCTTGGTAGCTCGTAATGTAACAAGAAGACTGCTGCAGTGCCAACATCACCATGTTAGTGCATGTATCATAGAATATCAGGGTTGGACGGGACCTCAGGAGGTCATCTAGTCCAACCCCCTGCTCAAAGCCCCCACACAGATTTTTGCCCCAAAATGGCCCCCTCAAAGTTTGAACTCACACCCCTGGGTTTAGCAGGCCAATGCTCAAACCACTGAGCTGTCCCTCCCCCCATCCCAATGCAGTCCCAATGCACTATGATTTAACTTGCTTCTTGGGCCATCCAGCGATGTCATCAGCTGAGATTCTACACTGGTGCAACCATTGTCTTGGAGAAATGATAGTGTTTATATTACCAGGGATATGAAAATATACTTTTTAAGATGGATGTGGGTAATGTTTTGGGCTCCATCAGAGTAGTATCCCTTTAAAAGTTTCCTGTACTTGACAATTAATGCGAATTAAGGTAGCGTGTGAATTTAAAACACAATAGGTGTTTCAGATCAACTCCATGTGTAGACATCCTTATTTCAAAATAGGAAACAGAGTGGGTTAAACTAAACAGGAGCAAAGCACTCTTATGCTGGAATAAATCAGGAACAACTGTGTAGATACTGTTTATTGCATGGAAATAATCCAGTGAATGTCTAAGTGAGGAGTTACTGTAAAATGCAATACTGTTTTTTGTTTTTTTTCTGCACTTGATACTTTATATTCAACATGTTTAATGTTTTGCACTGTTATTTTCCTTCCCACTTCGTTCTATTATGAGTCTGGTGAATTAATTACACTACAATACACAACTCTTCTTCTGCACCAAAACTTTACTTTTCTTCACAATTCCGCACCTGTCATAATACTAAAATTATCCAGAGTTCCTTCCCTAATGTTCTCCTCTTCTTATGGGTACACAATGTGGCTCACACTCATCCCTCTTAATGACAGCCAGCAGAACAAATGCTGGCTTCAGTGTCTGGACACCTGGTGCTCACCGTTACTGGCCAAAGAGGCAGAGCAAACAGAATATTTTATTAAAAGTTTTATTTCTTTAAATCTTTAAAAACAGAAGAAAATATTTATACCACCAATAAGGTGCTCGGTAATTGTTGTTTATTGTCTGGTCTCTCTCTGACTTATTGCGTAATTAGAGTGGAGATCATGTAATGTAGATCTAATTCACCAGCAAAGAGAGTATTGAAAGACTTGCATGGGTCTGATTTTAAAAAAGAAGAGCACAACAAAGATTTTCACCTTTATAGATCTTTCTGTAACTTTTCATGAATGAGAGGGAAGGGAGTGAGAGCAGTGACAGGGTGTGAGGTGAGTCTAGGTGCCTGTCACTTTTTGTGGTGTCATTTCCTCTCTCTTAATATAGGCATGTGTAGGGAGAACTTGGTTTGATTTTACATTTCTCTTTTTCTAATCCATGGATTAGAATTGGCTACCCGGGGCCTGGTCTTGTGTAGTTCAACAGACAATGTAGCCTCCCACTCCACCTACCCTGATCTGATAAGTCTGCCCCAATGATAAATATGTGTGTCTTGCCTGTCGCTCGGAAAGGACATTCGAGCTAAACTCTGTCTTTGAGGCTTTAACTGAAATGATATTGCAGCTTCCATTCCTTCTTCAGCTCCCTGGCTGTAGCTTTCTCTCCTTTTTCCTCTGCAGTATAGGGACAACTAAACACTGATTGTTCTATGAAGACTAAGATTTATCTGTCGGCGTATCTCATGTTGTTGAATAGCAGTTTATGCTCTACTAATTCCCATGAGACAAAAACAGTTTTACAGTATGTAATTTAATTTTTTCTTTTGTGGCAGTTTTTCTCTGTGCCACCTGTTATCACTGGAAAATCAAATAAAAAATGGTATCCAATATACAGGAGTCTGCAAATTATTGTCAGTCCACTGAGCAATGTGTTTCTGTGCCACCAGCTCACTTTCCTGTTCTTCTCTTCCGCTCCTTCCTGCCTTCAGAAGAAATCTTTTTGCCTCTTGCATATGCGTTGGTCTCTACTGGAGCTTTCTGCTAATACATAAAGAGTAAAATGGAAGAAGTCTTCCCTTCATGGTCTTAATAAAATCAGAACTTCTGTATTAAAAAACACTGGAAATATCTCGTTTTAAACCATTGTTTTGGCTTTGAATCCCTGGTGAACTTGAGATGCTCTTCTGGAAAGCAGATAGCTCTGTTACCTCAATCTTCTCTCTCCAGCCTCAGCCTGAAATATGGGACAATCAGGAGGCAGATCAGTGAAGCTCAGTGTGGCTTCAGAGGAGCCTGCGGCAACTGCGTTTGTTTTACCGTGAATGTGGGGACCAAAGATATACTCTGAGTGGGAGCTGAGCTGAAGGGGACACAGCAATCAAAACAAACCGTGCGAAGGAACAGGAGTAACAGCCAGCAATCAGAAACAGGCCAGTTGGCTCCTTTGACCCAACCGTAACGATCTCTTACCAATGGCATTCCAACCAGAAACCGGATCAAACTAACGGAATTGGAAACATCCCTGTTGCAAATGAGGGCCGTTTGGTGCACATGGGTATTCTGAGGAGAGCGTGGAACAGGCGGGGGGTGGTTATTGCCATATAGTGCTTCTCTGTGACTTTAGGAATTGGACACTTTTTTCTGGGTGTTTCACAGTAGTTGTGAGCAATAAAAAGTAGAGCTGCAGTGTAAGCCTGAGCCTCTGTGTCCTCCGATAAAATTAGCCATCTGGGTGTTTACAGCAATTGCTTATTGGCATTCTGTGGAAATGTCTCTTCAGGCAGTGTTCCTGTGGAATTAGGTAGCACAGCTGTGATCATTTCATAAGAATGCAAGCTATTTCAAAATTTCTAACATTTTATTAGTTCTATAAAATGGTTCCAGCTAAATAAAGCATTTCTAACCAGAAACATTGAGCGATACCCATATGTAGGCAGTTTGGCAGATTTTAAGTTGGGTTATTTGCTTGTAGAGTTTTGTTTTTGCTTTTTGAGTTGTGCTGACGGGTTTGGAAAGTCAGTTTCTTGATTTGAGAGGAAATACTTCACGCTTGGAGAAAGCAAATCTCTTTATTTGCCTGTGTCTGAGAATGGAGATACTTTGAGGGTCATCCAGCTCCTGCCACCTTTTTCTTCACATGGGTCAACTTGCAGGAATGTTCTCCCTAGAGAAAGCAGCAAGAAAGAGAGGGAAGAATCTCTACTACTCTCAACCCTCTCTGAGTCGGTAGTTGTAGATCTGATTTTGTGCTGGATATAGTGAGAGGTCTGTGTTTTTATGTAGAGTCTTTGCAATGGGCATAATTAACATGTCTGAATAAATAAAAATTAAGCCATCTCTGTTTTCACTGCTCCTTCTTTTGCAGTTCTGTGGTACTGCATCTTATTAATACCCCAGCCTTCGCTGTGCTTACAATCTGGGTCACAAGCAGAGTGCCTTCGCCTTTATTTATTTATTTTTTTGGCCTCCACTGGGATCAAAATTTAGCTTTTTCTTGAGTGCATTAGCCAGCAGCTGACTTAGATACTAGTCAGATGCCCACTTCAATTTGGCTTAAAACAAAACAAATTTTGATGGGCAATTTTACAGAAAAAGAAAATAATAAAATAGTTCTAAAAGGCCTACATTAATAATTTGTAAAACAACTCTGACTGTCACACAGCTGAAAATTACAGAATATTGCATGGTGACTGTGTCCATATCAATGTGGAAAAGTACCTCATTTCTTCTCGCGCCACCATCTTAGGAGAGGTACAGCAGAAAAGACTTGCACTAAATTAGACCTTCCAAAGACATTGTATCTGAATTAGCTTTTAGATCTAAAATATCTCTTGGTTGCTACCACCGGTGTTAGCAATGGCGAACATTTGTGCCATCTAACCCTGCTTGGAGCCTTGTCTTCAGTAGTACTTCTTCCAAAGCTACCACCCCACCAGTGGGTAACAAAATTGGGAAAATGTAGTGAAAAGGGAGTTTTCCCAACCAGGCTATATAAGAATGTGATGATCAACTTGGTGAGATACAGGTGATACTGGAGTTTATTTTGATCACACTTCATTGTTTGACCAGTGTGCCAATCAGATTTGCAAGATCTTTTATTTGCATGCTTAATCGATATTTCTTGCCTTTTTTTAGACATAGATTCTGCAGCTGGGTTAATTTGTTCATTGTAATTTCATGTATTGATTATTTTAATTCCCTTTTAATCAATATACCTAAATCTGATAGTTGAATGCTGCAGCCATTTCAAAATGCTGCAGAGCACATCCTGATCCAAATCAAAGCCCCCTGATTTTATTACTCCAGTTTTAATGACCTTGCACTGTTTCCTTGTGGAATAGAGTATTATGTTTAGGGCTGTTTGGTGCTTGATTTTCTGTCTTTCAGGGTTTCTATCACCAGTTTATCTCTCTGACCTTGTAACACAGTGCCTGCCACCCAGATTACTACATTCCTACCCTCACTATTTGATTGTTTCTTGATTTTCTTCTATGACTAGCTGATCACTGATGCACTCTCTCTTTTTTGCTTTATTCATAGAACTGGCTGCCTTCCCAGTTCAGTCTTTGTGATTCCCAGGAACAGATTACATTTTACAGGAAGACTCATTATGGAAATTATTTCTTTATTGTTGTAAAGCATGTTCCTTGTAAAATTATTTAATTAAAAAGCACCACATTTTTTATAAAAAAAAATAGAGGGAATTTCACTAAAACAAAAACGTGAAAAATAGGCACATTACACTTATGCGAAAAGCCATTTCCTTTGCAATAATTAGCAATACCAGCTAAGGAAAAGTAGAACATTACTGGTGGATATTTGTGTGGGAATAAAGCTTTCTCCTAAACTGAGTTTCGCCTGTTGTATGACTGCAGTGAAGACACAATTTTTTGCTTATAATCTCAGTTGTTTTCCATAAAAATGATTGTGATATCATAAGTGGATGCTGTTTGCAGTCAGAGCTATTGTAAAGCTTTCATATATAGGAGCCATTGCAACACCTCAGTAGCAAGCATGGCAAAACCTTTTTAGATTATGAGCGCTTTGGCACAGGGTCCTTGGCATCTTTTGATTTGGAAAGCACTGCCCTAGACAATTTGTAATTTCTACAGGAAATAATAATAGTAAGATATGAGAAGAGAGAAAATAAAGGAGAGCTCCTTGCAGATGAATTCCAAAAACTGCCATCCTTCCTTTTTAGGGTGTGTCTACACAGCAGCTAGAAGGGTGCTTCCCTGTAGGGGTTAGCAGATGCGCTAGCTTTGCTTCAGCTAGTGTGCTTAAAAACAGCAGTCTGGCCGTGGCAGCGTGGAGGGTGGCACGGGCTAGCTGCCCAAGTACAAACCCACTGGACGCCCTGGGTATGTATGTGCGTGGCCCTCCCAGCTGCTGTGTAAACATACCCTTAGAGACCAAGGAGCTTTGATATAAATAATTGCATTTTCTTTCAGACATCTTTCCCTGTTTACTGTGTAAACAGATACTGGAACCAGGACCTCATGTATTCTGTGGCTGTGGAATGTATGAATCCATCCCTTGCTGCAGGATGGTGCTGTACAATCCAATCATTCATTGAAATAAACGAAAAAACAAAACATGTATAGCCCTTACGATTGTAAAGGAAACTTTCAAACATCAACTGAGTCTAAACAGAAGCAGTGATGATCTCTTGAGTCTGCAGACAGCCTGAAACAATAGCTCCGAGCAAGGTGTAACCTGCCCAGTTTATCTCTGTGGGGTGTGGACATTGACATTTTCATAATTAGATTTCAAAATTAACATTGAATTCACTAATTTGTTTGTATTATGGTAGCATCTAGTGGCCTAAACTGAGATAAGGGCCTTATTGCGCTGGGCGCTATACATAAACCTAAGAAGAGACTGTTCCTGTCCATAGACTTGACAGTCTAAATCAGGGGTCCCCAACGTGGTGCGCCCGCGTACTGGCTGGCGGACGAGCATCTGCCGAAATGCCGCCAAGAAGCAGCGTCATCCAGAGGTGTCGCCGTCGAAATGCCACCGATTTTCGGCAGCATTTCGGCGGCAACACCTATTGACGTTGCCGCTTGTTGGCGGCATTTCGGTGAATGCTCGTCCACCGCCACGGTCCTCCATGGCTCGTCGTTTGGCGCCTGACAGACGAAAAAGGTTGGGGACCACTGATCTAAATAAACAAGACCAACAAAGGGTGGGAGAAAGGAAGTATCAATATCCCAGTTTTAGAAGGGGAACGAGGCACAGAAAAAGGGGAAGATTTTTAGAGGCCCAAATGGAAGCTAGGTGTCCAATTCCCATTGATTTGCAATGGGAATTTGTGCCTTTGAAAAATCTCCCCCAAATGACTTGCCCAAGTTGACAGAGGTCATCTGTGACGGTGCTGGGACCTGAGTTCCAGCCTCCAAGACCTTCAGCACACAGGCTTATCCTGCAAACCCAAAGTGCCTCCTGCACTTCCTCAGGTGCCAAAAAGCCCTTGTTGTTCCTGTGTGAGATGTTAAAATTTCAATTTCCCCCCCTAAAAATGTCTCGAATACTGTTGTTTGTTTTCAATGTAAAAATTTGCAGCATACTGAAAATTATAAATTATGGGACAGCATACAAAATGGAATTTAATATCAAATTAAATAATTGGATACTGTTCTGACTATATTATTCATTTTCTTAGTTAATTCACTAAAAACCTCCAATTGTAGCTACACTAGGGTACCACAATGCAGGGGTCTTGCTGCAGAACGAAGATCAATCTTGCTACTGAGTGTATGGGGTCTTGAGAATAGCTGGGAATCCCAAGTGTGACCCCGGTGAAATCCCATCACCCCCATAGGGGAGGGATCATAGAGTTTGACAGATATATTTTTAATCCCCTCTTTATATGCTTTTAATGTATTCTGTACTGTAGGGGCATTAAGTGGATGGGAGATGTCTCTGTCCCCATTGGTTGGTGAGAAGCACAGCTGAGCACTGTTCAGTCAATCCATAAGGTCTCTATCAGCCGGAAGTCAGCTGCATGCTCCTCTAACCCAGTGCATTAAACACTAGGCATCAAAAACACCCCCAGCGGATTCAGAAGACCAGGGTAATTTAAATTAATCCTGCTGGTTTTGTTCTCTTGTATAAACTTGGACATCGATCTATTTAAATTAATTCTACCCGCTCTAGGCAGGAGAAGAGGTAAAACTTCCATCGGGTGTCGTGACTTAGAGGGTGTTTCTCTGCACCAAACAGACAGTGACAAGTGGGGCAGTTCTCTACATCTTTCTGGATTTCCACTAGCGGAGGGCTGAGTATAATTAAACCGATTCCTGTGGCTTTGCTGAAATGAGAGTGCTCAGGTGCATGACCCCCTGCTGGGCCCATCTAAAAGGGAGGCTGCACGGGATGGAATGTCCTGCCAAGTCATGACAAAGGTTCTGATTTTAGGTATCTATATTTTTAAATCCTGAGATGACCTAATCCTGGCTAACTGGGAGCAAGCAGCCTGGATCTTTTCAGTGTAGTAATATGTCATCCACATTATATTGGAGGATATGTCACAGTTTTCATCATAAACCCTGTTGTTGGGGGTTATAACTTGGCCATAAATATTCAATACCATTAGAAACCTGATGGGTAAGGTTTCCATTTGGGAGCAATTTTATGTTCTTAATTTGATTCTAAGAGTTCCTCTCTGCAGTCTCGCTCTATAAAATGCTTCCAGCACTGTTTGGAGTACCTGGTTTCATCTAAACTGTGGGTGAAAGGTTCTTGACTTGCCCACACAGTATGACCCCAGGAAGAGGGAAAGCAGGGGAATGGTTATAAATGGGTTTAGAAAGTAGCCTGTATTCTATAATATGCTTACGACCAGCTTTCCCAAAGCTCTGTCCTGAGTTCTCAGCCCCAGGATATGGTGAGGAGAATTGTGCTGGCTCCAACACTCAGTATATGGGGCTTTAATTTTTAATTCTACTTTCAGCCAGTTTGCAAGTGGTAGCCCGCAAATCTAGGCGAGGCTGTGGAGGGCTCTGTTAGATGCGCCATTGCATGAGACGTATCTTTTGGGAGATGGAAAGAGAGAGAGATTCTAAAATACTTTAACGCTGACTTTCAAGGAATGTTCTAACAGAAAAGCCGTCATTAAAGTCTGTTTTGTGCTCATAAGATTCAAAACCACCTATATTTATTAGAGAGACTCTCAGGTGGTCAGTCCATAATGCAGGCTGCTCGGAGGTGCTGTGCTAATAACCCCCTTTCCTACTGAATTTTTGCACTTTACAGCATGCTGCTGTGTGTGCAGATTTAACTTTGTAGTAGGGCTCATAGTTCATTCTTACTGCTCATGTGCAGCTCCCACATTTCAGAATGTTGTTTTCTCTTCTCCTATATTCTCTGAACAGGTGGCTGACGGTGAGTTGTTGGTAGCAGCGACCTCTCGCTCTCTCTCCCCTATCCGGTGGCATAGGGGGAGCTGTCATTCTTTGAGAATGTTTTTTAACAGTCCATCTGCTGCTTTGTCTGTTCTTGTATTTGAGCCAGTTTCCTTACCAAGATCTATAGGCTGTTTGAGAACGACTTGACCTACTTGGTGGTAGGGAAAATTTCTTTATGGAATCTACTACATTGGCTCATAATCCAGTGAAATGCATCTTGTGAAAGGCAAGTAGCTGAAATATGCTTCAAAAAAAAAACCCAAAAAACATTGACCGAGGGACAATTCCCCACCCCAGAATACTCCGTTAAGATGATATAAGGAGCACCTGGCTTCTTGTAATCTTCCAAAGACTTTATATGCAGTGAGACTGCTTTTGGTTTGAAACTTTAGATACTGCTGTTTTTGTTAAAGGTGAGTATTTTTACAACTACCACTGGTGTAGAAAAAGAAACCCCAAATACAAATCTGATGTCCAAAATAATACTAATGAGAAAAAAAATACAGTAATTGTCAGGAATCAGTCTTTATAGTTCATAATTAGACAAAGGTGAGGACAGGTAAGAGATACAGTAGAACCTCAGAGTTACGAACTGACCAGTCAACCACACCCCTCTTTTGGAACTGGAAATACGCGATCAGGCAGCAGCAGAGACCCCCTCTTCCCCTCCCCCCCCCCAAAAAAGGCAAATGCAATACAGTACTGTGTTAAATGTAAACTATTTTAAAAAAATAGCGGGAAAAGTTTAAAAAAAAAGATTTGACATAGTAAGGAAACTGTTTCTGTGCTTGTTTCGTTTAAATTAAGATGGTTACAAGCAGCATTTTTCTTCTGCATAGTAAAGTGTCAACGCTGTATTAAGTCAATGTTCAGTTGTAAACTTTTGAAAGAACCACCATCACGTTCTGTTCAGCGTTATGAACATTTCAAAGTTACGAACAACCTCCATTCCTGAGGTGTTCGTAACTCTGAGGTTCTGCTGTATCTATAAAAAAGCCCAAGTACTGCAGCTCCTCATCAGATTTCTTTTTCATTTATAGCTTCGCTTTTTCTTTAAAATGACCTCATAAATGATTATTATGTTACAGGTTTCAGAGCAGCAGCCGTGTTAGTCTGTATCCGCAAAAAGAACAGGAGTACTTGTGGCACCTTAGAGACTAACAAATTTATTAGAGCATAAGCTTTCGTGGACTACAGCCCACTTCTTCCGAAGAAGTACACTAAAGACCAGATTTCGTGATGGAGCCCAGATTTCACGTTCTGTGATGCATTTTTCACATGTGGGGTGCAGTATAAGACCTGTCAGTGCTGTGGGATCTTTTTACATGGTGGTAGAATGTTAACACGCTAGAGTGAATTACTTTACAAGAAGATTTTCTTTATAGTGCAAATCTACTTCAACATGAAAAATGTGCATTTTCAAGAAATGTAGGTGGAAGCAAAGCAGGATTTAAACTCTGTCGGGAGTTTGAATACCCAGCAGTCTGAATAGCAGACAGAAGTTTGAGCAAGTAAAATGTGTCTCATTTCACAAGCACCGTTCTTCAATTTATGTTTTTTTTATTTACACTTTACTTTTGCTGCTGCTGCTTTCTGTCTTCATTCACAATCCCAATTCAACAAAATACTAGTTCTTCATTGCTGAAGTTTGGTAGCTCCTTTTTTTAAAAGCATATTTAATAGAATATGAAAGTGAGTTACAAGCTGTAGCAAAACCACTCTGCTGAGGTTGGACATTGGATATGGACCATCATCCCATTCTGCAGCTATGAACAGTGCATTTGCAAAAGATGAAGTGCAGCAGAAAAGCATCAGAACAGTTGTCTATATTGCTAAAAGCAGTGCTCACATGCATACAATAGCACTTGATCAATCACTCTCTGGAATTTTGTCAAGCGTAGTTGGTACTTAAGCCTGAAATCTCTGCTTAGCTTCCTTTGGCTATTCTGTTTATTCACTTCCCAGAGGTTTGGAGCAGCAGCACAGTGCTGCAGAGCTTCCCTAGTCACCAACTCTCCGGCATTGTTTCAAAGAGCAGCACAGGGTACGAGAGGATGGAAACTTGGGAAACACGTGTAGACTTTGGAAAGCTGACGCACTCAAAGGGGACTTATCTGAGGAGCATTCCTACACAGTAGATTCTTTCCCAAGTAAAGTTTGGGAGCAAATGTCTTGTGCTACTGTAAACAAAGTAAAGCTAATTTTAATTTCATTATTTACTGTTGTTAAAGGGACACCAACTTGAAATCCAGTCAGCTTAAAAAAAATGATTTAAAAATGGTTTGGGTACTGTACCTGAGTTGTCCTGGCCATTTTTATGGTTTTACAGTCACGTTTTTCCTGTTTTTAAAATGTTTCTCTTCTTTTGCTGTGTGGAAGATCCACTCAAAAAGTAGGAATAGATTATGAATTCTCTTAGATCTTGAAATCAATAGGCTAATTTCAGTTTTGTCTTAAACCCTTCACTCAGGTTACAGTGCTGCATTGGGTTTAATTTTAGCACAACTTTTCTAAATCCCAGAAGAAGTTGATTTGATTTCCAGTAAATACAACGTATAGTGACAGAAAATAGCCTTCTTTTTGATACTCTTGGATTTTCATTCCATCAATAGACATCAGTATTTAGTTCTCAGAGCGGTCGCATAGCATCTCTCACCTTTCATCACAAATGTTTATGTAAACAGTTTGCATCACACTGTGAACATAGCGTGTGCTGCTTTAAAAAGAGATAAAAGATTAGAACCATCCTTTTTAAGTCTTGAAATGCAAACTCATAATCAGCGTTTCTCAAATGCGGCCACCAGGGGCTTTTCCTGCGCCCACAGCCTCCTGAGTGGTGATTTGGAGGGGTGGGGGGGGGGCACCAGCCCCTCCCCTGGGGCTGCCAGGAGAGGTTGGGCCCTGCCCCCTCTGGAGCCACAAATGCTGGAGGAGCAAACAGCCGGTGTGAGTTCCCCATCTTCCTGGGGGCGGTGGGGCTCAGGCTTCTGGCTTCAGCTCTGGGGTGGTGGGTGGCAGGATGTGGCCACATGACAGCAGGCTCCGACCGCAGGGCTTCGGGCTCCAGGATTTGGCTACGCAGTGGTGAGCTCCATCCCCCGGCTACAGGGCTTTGGGCTCCCAACCCCCCTCATCGCCCCTGACACCCACTGTCTCCCCAAACCCCTCACCCATTCACCCCATCACCCCTGCTGCCTCCCTACTCTCATCCCCATCCAAGGCTTAATTTGGTCCCCGACTTGACAGGGCTGAGTAAGTCTGCTGTGAGAAGTGATATTTGTATGTTTGTTAATATCATCTTTCACTGCCTCACAGCTAGGGAACAAGTCTGCTGCTGTGAAAAGTGATGTTAACAAATGTACAAATATCTCTTTTCACAGAAGCAGACTTACTAGCCAGCAAGTCTTTAAAAAAAAAAAGAAAAAGAAACAACGAAGACAAGAACATGCAAAGCACCTTAATTTGTGTTTCTATTCTGTTTAGGTCCAGTAAAGAATAGAGACAACTGAACATTATTTTTATTATTGATTCTGCAAAAAAACCAAACCCTACATAAATAAATTACTATCATTTGGACATATGTATGAAAATATGTATTTGTTTTTCCTAAAGTTAATTAAGGATTTTAGGAAAAATTGTCATAGCAGCCACCAACAACAGACTCTTAGGCCACAAAAATTTGTTGTGAGAACCCCCCTAGATGAAGGGTGAAACATACCATCTAGAGCCCTTCAAACACACTGCCATTTTCCATGCATTTCCAGTATAGATGACTCAGCAAAACAATTGAGTATCTGCATAAATTTAAAAAAGAATTTACTTCCATACACATGCTCCTGCTGTGTTTTGATTTCTGTAAACATCCAACCATTGAGTTTCTCTCTCACAAATTGACTTGGAAAGTTAATTTTAATCTCATATACTTGATGGTCTATTGGAAGTGGTATATTTCACATAAGATGGGACGCTGCTTGACATAGTAGCAGGAGAAGACTCCCAAAGCCCTTTTCCACTGAGGCAGCTATCTATGTGAGAGAGACAAGGATGGCACAATTATTTGTACGAATGCAACAGCAACCAGCCAAAAGGACTGATTCTCAGGCCGGGCCAAAGTGGCTTAGAGAGGAAAAGGTTTAACACCTCCTAAGCATATCCTAAAATGCTACCTTCTTCAAGCACTCCTATTGATTATAAGAATCAAGCTCATCCAATCAGGAAACAGAACCAATAGCATGTGACTTATATGATCAGTGGTAACCAGCTAAAATTTAGATTGTTTCAAATATTTCAGAAGAGGAGGTGAACTTCTAGCTCAGTTTCATTGAAAAGATTAATTACAAAATCAGTGGGTTGGTTTTACAAAATTGAAGAGAGACAGTCAATTCTGAGGAAATAAAAATCCCTCTTCTCTCTGAAAATGTTCTTCCTATTTCTATTATGTGTAACATCTTATTTATTTTATCTGCTGTTGTTATAAAAAACACAGTAAATACTTCAGTCTGTTGTTCAGTTTGTTTATTTTGTGCCTCTGACAATGCTTTGCCATCTCTCTGCATAATCACTCAGTTTCCTGCTTTGTTTGTGGGAGCCTTTTCATACAGCAGAAGGGTGGGAAAACACTTTAAAATGGGAAAAAAATGACGTTTTTAAGTTGTAAAACGTATATAAAGGAGTAGTAGTCCTTCAGCCTACGTACATTGAACGTATTAGTGCTAGGAACTTGTTTTGCTTTTCTCTCCCCAGGGAACGATTAGTGTTGGAATAGATGCCACTGACCTCTTTGATCGTTATGATGAAGAATATGAAGATGTGCCAGGGAGCAGCTTTCCCCAGATTGAGATTAACAAAATGCACATCTCCCAGTCCATTGAGGTAAAGTGAAATAAACACCAACCGGAGTATAAAGAAGGTTCTGAGTTAATGAGGCATAGCAGCACACAGCACCACAAAATGGAACCCTGCTGGGGGGACGGTTTCTCATCTTTATTTATGACGGGAAGGGAGGCAGTTACCTGCTTTAGGGGACTGGGGCATGGAGATTCAGTTACGGCGGGGTCATGTGTTGACACGATCGCATACGTTTTTAAGGACACACATGTCAGAGTTTTGGCTCCAGTTTGCATGCTACAAAGGCTCTGCCTCCACTGCTAGCAAGTTTCCTTATCTAGGATAGACTGGCTGCTGGGCTAAACATTTATTTCTCAAACACATTTTCAAAGCCATGTTTAAAATGTAAACACAAATTCCAAGGACAAACACTGGGCTTTGTATTTACGAATGTGCTCCAGTGTGGGTTCCATTCCCCGCCTTCCCAGGAGTCTCACAAGTACTTTCACCTTGTTACCTGAAACTGGATGTATAGAGTTGGTTGATTTGCCTGGCAGTTCCTGAAGGCTTCAGAACCCAAATCCAAAGCAAAAGGTGGTACTTCAATGATCATGAGTGGTCAAAGACTTCTGTTTCACTTCTGACCCGAGTAAAAAGGACACTGGGGCATTGGTTCAGTACTGATGAATAGGAAGAGTGCCACATGCTGAATTATCATGATTACCTGCTGCTGCACTCAGATGCTCCTTAAAGGTCTCCCAGTGAGGTATTAATCCAGTGTGACCCTGTATAACTTGTGAGATCTGACAGGATCGCAGCCCAAGGTGTAGGGTTGTAAGTATGTTTAAACAAATGTGCAAATAATGTTTGTGCTGGAAGAGTTTCCAGCACAAACATTATTTGTATGTATGCTGCACTCTTGCTTTGTAAAGTTTGACTATAGAACTTAGTCTGGTGGCCACACACAGTTCAAATGCCCAGGAACAGGAATTGAGAGAAAGGTAGCACTGTCTGGATAATTACATGTCCCTATACGCTTACAAACTATCCAATCGTGCAGTTTTGGCTATGTCCTTGCAATGTGTTCATTAGGTTTTTGTAATTGAGGTTGCTAATACCTCAGATTAATCCAATAACAATACATTTATTTTCCAGGCTCCACTGACTGCCACAGACACAGCAATACTCTCTGGCAGCCTCTCCACCCAGAATGGGAATGGAGGCGGATCAATTAACCTTGCTCTTAGACGGGTCACATCCCCCAAGGGATGGGGAGAGGTAGGAGCATCAACTGTGGGTTTTTTTTCTTCCCACCAGACTATTTCTAGCCAGTTGTATGAGTTCTTTATCCCAATTTATGCAGTAAGTTGTAAACCAAAATGAAGCTGTGCTGGAGTTTGAGAAATCTTGGTTGATTGGTTATTCAGAGCACTGGATGGCTACTCGCCTGAGACCACAGGCCAGGTTTTTGTTGCTCACATAAAGCTATAGGGAAACCAACTTGACTCCAGTCAAGTGTGATATAAATAGCTGCAAGCCCCATATTGTCCGTTATCGGCTCTCCCTCTATGAGAACAGAAGTTAAATATTACTGAGGACAATGGCTTTGATAAGAGGCATCTCTGAGCAGAGGGTGTGGCGGCAGCAGTTTCAGCTGAAGATGGCTGCATTCCTTCCTGAGCTTTCAGGGCATTTACGTGGCTTGGTTACATCCACAAGGTCAGTTTGATTAGCAGGGTCTGATTTGTTTAGTCAAGAAAATTGTTTAAATCCGCTTATCAAAGGTGAATGCACTCTCATAGAAAAAGGATAAAAGACCAAACCACTAGACCACCCTGGGGTGAACACTTTTCGCAAAATGATCACTCCACATCTGACCTCTCAATCTTCATCCTCAATGGAAACCTGCATGATACCTTCAAAAGAGGAGCCTGGGAGCTTAAATTCATATTTTGTTTGATACTAAAAATCATGGTCTTAATAAAAAGACACTGGATTTATGGCTTCTTACAACAATCTGTAACCCTTAGCCCCCTTTTTTTGTCCTGTGACTGCAGGGGTATTGGCCACTTCACTTTAAATGGTCCTTTAGAATATGTGTTTATTACTTATGCTAAACAAACTGTTCCACCTTGTATTTAGTTGTGACTCTCTGAGTAACTTTCCCAGACCTGAAGAAGAGCTCCGCGTAGCTCAAAAGCTTCTCTCTTTCACCAACAGAAGTAGATCCAGTGCAAGATATTACCTCACCCCCCCTTGTCTCTCTAATATCCTGGGACCAACATGGCTACAACAACACTGCAGCTATCAAAGATGCTGGCTGTTCTGGAGAGATAATGTCACGGTTTTATGGTAACTGCAGCTGTATTTTCCCCTCTGTGGTCCCTCAAGGACAACCATGTAAAGGTTTCTGGCTCCCCACCAGCACTTCTCCTGGTGCAGACCTGTGTGTCACTCCTTTCTGACCAGTGTTTTAAGACCGCACAGCTCACTGATGCACACTGTGATATCCCCAGCAAGCCAGACTGCTGAAAGGCCAGTGCCTGCACTTTGCTTTCCTCTGAGGGCTCTGACTAGTGTATTGGAGCAGTTACAAATGACCACTCACCTCCTTCTAACCAAGTACATTTATTTTGAAGGTAAAAGCATTACAGCAAAAGCATCTAAAAACAATCAAAGAACCTACATGCGTGCTAAACAACTTACCCCCAAGGGCACCCCCAACTCCAGCAAGGGCTCTCATAGGTGTCAGTCCTTCAAACCCAACAAGTTGTGGTTACAGGTTCATATTAGTCTTTAGATCAGCAACCAGAACCCAGACTGGGCAGCTCAGTGTTTCTTTATACAGCTTAGGATCTCTAGTATGCAGGAACAGGTAATCACCCGTTGACGGCCCTCTCCTCGGGTGTAGCTTCCAAAGGCTGAGTTTCTTTGCATAACCAGATTTGTGGCATTTGCATTAAGCACTCCCCAGGGAACCCATTTAATATGTATTGTTCCAAAAGTCCGTGCTTCTCTGGCACATTTCATTAAAGTCCTTTGAACTCTTTACAATGCCCACGTCTCTCATCTGTCACAGAGAGGTTGAGGGATTTTAGTTTATTTAATCTTCCATCTTTACAAATTCCCACCTGTACAAAATCCAAGAGTCCTTCCCGTTGCCTGTTCCAGGAGCTATGAGACCTCAAGATCCAATACCCAGTGACCTTACTCCTCTTTCCTTTTCAGAAGGTGAGTAAGACAAACTGAGACAAATCCAGAAGCTTAAATATGTTTAAAATTAGGGGAACAGACTCCAGCTTGTGGTTCTCCATAGTCCTAGAAAATCTGTGATAACCAGTACATGTAGGAATCCAAAAGCAATAGCTGTAGTGCTCAGAATGACATAAGGGTCCAGTTGTATAGGATGGCATCTTTTCATTCACATGCAGTCCCCACTCCCATCTAGCTCCATTTCCCGTGGGATTTATTTGGAAAATGAGTTTGTACTTGAAGGGTTTGTCTCTGGTCACTGAACTCTGAATCTGATGGAAAACAAATGACTGTAAATAAATGTATAATAAACCTACTTAATAGAACAAGGACTCAAGGAACAAGAACTGATTCTGGAATTTCTCCCTATTGAAAGGTAGCCAGTTTAACAACTGTTTCTGCCGATGAGACTGAACAGTGCCAAATTAACATTGAATTGCAGCCTTGAAAGTCACCCAGACTAGTAAATGAAACAGCAAGAGCATTCTACAGACTGCAATACTGTGTTGTAACAGACGTGCTGACAGGGTTTAACGTGAGACTCTCCTGAGAACTCCCTCCAGTCACCTGTGAGATCTATAAACAATGCAGTGGAACAAAATGCAAATACAAAGAAATAAGCATTGAAGCCAAGGACTTGCATCTTCAGAGGGCAGCAGCCGGTTCTTGGGTGGCATCACCTATTTCAGGGAATCCTCCTTCTTCTAGCCCCTCTTCACAAGTTTGGGAATGAGGTCCTTTGGCTGACCGCAGAAGAAAAACAAAGTTGGAATGAAAGCTGGTGACAATAGATCAGTCCCTTTAAAGAAGGTGGTTCTGCAATGGAGTGTTACCTCTTTTAGTGAACCCTTCCCTATACTAGCCCTGAGGATGTTGGTGTGTGAGGGGAACTCAGAGGTAGGTCTCCCTTCTCTGAGATGGTGCCTCCGTCAGGTTGCTCCCAAACCATCTTCACTTTCAAAGAGGCTCTTGAGCAGCTTCTGTGCACATTGCAGGGCCTGTGTTCCTGCGTCGAGATCTGGCTTAGAAAGTACAGTTTGATGGTTTTTAACACCGTTTGTGTTCCTCCCTTTTTATTGTCCCTGCAGCTGCTCTTCTAGCTGGTGGTGGCGATGTTGGAACTTGTTCTTAGTGCCACTCACTTAGGGTATGTCTGCATAGCTCCGGGCAGCAAGTCTCCCAGCCTGGGGTGATTGGCTTGGGCTTGCAGGGCTTGCACTAGGGCTCAAAAAATAGTTGTGTCGACAGTGCTTTGAAGCCCACCCTCTCAGAGCGTAAGCCACAGCTTCAAAGCACTGTCTACACGGCTATTTTTTTGAGCCCTAGTGCAAGCCCTGCAAGCCCAAGCCAATCACCCCAGGCTGGGAGACCTGTCAGTCTTATCCAGGGAGTGCCACCAGGCAGAAAACCTAGATTCAAGTAAGCAGGGGGAGCGAATAGCCGTTTCTAAACTGTCACCAGCAGAGCACCATTAGTTTAGAGATGCAGCCAGCTTCTTCTCTTGAGTGCCCAGCCTTCACGAGTCGCTATAGGAAGCACTGCGTTTTCAGGATGTTGAACTGCAAAGTGAGACCTAGATTCATAAGCAGTGTCATGGAGTTTGCTAAAGACTCTCTTAGGAACATAAGCAAATGTGTCCTGGAATTGGAGTTTCTCAAACCTAAAATGCTAATTCCAAATGCAGGTTTATGTGGTGGAAGTTAATGGCAGGTTGGGAGTCTGTGAGGGTTGCTGTAACACAAGGCACTGCATGTATGCACCCAGAAGGCAAGTTTGCAGTGTGGAGTAATGTGTGAAGCATGGAACTGGGAGACAAGACTTCTGAGCTGTTACCATGGCTCTGCGACTTACTTGCTGTGCGGCCATGGGCAATTCACTTTCTCCCCTTGGTGTAGGATTCCCTACTTGCCCTACTGGAACAATGCCTGCCTAGCTACCTCCTGGGGTGTGTCAGGATTGATTTGGTTTGTACAGCTCTAAGATGGTGAAGCGCTAGCTCTGAAGAATAATGTACACTTACTTCTCCATTTGAGAACGGGGAAGGAAAGCTGGAGGGGCAAAACTATACCAAGCTCAAGGTAATGCTGGCTTGACCAGTTTGGGTGAATCTGCGCATATATATTGTAGCGAGTTTCAATGGCCATTAACGTGGAATGCCACCCATGGCCTCTAGCAGATGCACAGTGTACGTTAGAAGTCACAAACCCTAGGGTTGGGTTGGCTGGCTTCAAATGGCATAAAGACTATGTTTTTGTTACAATTTATTTAAGATGAAGCGTACATCATGAGACTGGACCATTATCTTAAATTACACAAAAAGTTCCCAGTTTCTTGATACCTTTCCGTGCAAATTGTGCCCATATGATCTAGCTTGTAGCAATAACATTTGATGACCGAAAGTGGTTCAAAAGGAAATACCTAAGAAATATTTAATCTGGGCTACAAGATCACTGTCCTGTCTCTGAAATACCAGCTTCCTCTAGAATCCCAAGATCCATATGTTGTTTTACAGCATTTTGTCATATACTAATCCTATAATGCAGCATTAGAGACAATGATGCTGTGACTGGGGGCCCAATGAGGACCAGCTGTGGTCACTCAATTAGGGTGAACTGCAAAGAATGGAGCAGACAATCCCCATAAAGATGGCAGATTTTCCAATACTTAGATTTACTAAGCCGGCATAAAACAGCTTCTTTATTACCTTACTAGTTACTCAGAGGTCCAAACAACACAGTTCCCTTAAAGTGATCCAGCCTCAGGCTTCCATCCAGGTACCTAAGTCAAATATGATGAAGATTCCTGAACATTTTATTTAATCATATAAAAGAAAAGGCTCAAGCAACAGAGAGAGAGAATGGTTAAAAGATCAATCTACATACAGACATGAGTTCAATTAATTGAGGTTTAGATTCATAACAGAGATGGTGAACTTTGTTGTTGCAAAGAGTCCCTTTAGAATTCAGTTCAGAGGTTTGTGACCAAGTGGGAATGTTCTTAATGTTTTCCCTGAGTGCTGTTTGGGTGCCTCAGTTTCCCCTATGCATTTCTTGGGTGTCTAGGGGTGTGTGATTGTTGCAGAGCCCCAGGGGGCAGGTGTGATCCTGTCTGCACAGAGAATGGCTGACACTCTGTCTCCTGGCAACTAATGGCCTGGGCCCCTCCTCTGCAAAGGTGCCAACTAAAGGTGTTGAAGAACAAAGAGATCAGGTGATCTCCTGGCCCGGGAAAGAGACAAAGGAAGAGGAGGGTCTGGAGAATTTTCAGTTTGGAGCTGGCTGGGAAAATGGAGAGGAGGCCAGACAGACCTTCTGGCCTCCCCTGGCCCCCCCAAGAGGGACCTGACTGAGGGGGTCCTGTTGTCTGTACCTGCAAGACCTGTCTTGGACTGTGTTCCTATCGTCTAAATAAACCTTCTGTTCTACTGGCTGGCTGAGAGTCATGGTGAATCGCAGGAAGCCGGGGGTGCATGGCCTTATCTCCCCCAACTCCGTGACAAGGTTATAGACCAATGTCCAAATATCACATTCAGGACCTCAATCTTGCGACTCAGACTTCCCCTATGAAGCTTAAGCAGATCTGAGATGACAGAATCAGGACCAAGGATCTTTTATACAATTTCATGTCCTCTTGGACACGTTGGGATTTCCTCCGGAACAAAAGGTCATTAGGATGACTTTTGAAAGAGGTCCATCACCGGTACTTAGTTATAGAATTAACATAATGCAATTTTGCTTGTTCCTCAACCATTCACAGTACATTTCAAAGAGAGATGAATACCGAGATACCCCATGTTTACAAATCATTTAAATGCTAGGATGTTCTTTTGGTCTCTGAACTATCAGCCTAGACAGGGACTGTTGGTTACATTGTGGACCCTACTCATATGTATATAAATACACCAACATTATCCCTCCACATGTTTTGAGGGTTATTTATTTTGCAGGATGTTTAACCCTTCTGGCCATGCATCACAGGTGCTAAGAACTGTAAGGATGTAGGAGCAGGATTTTATAATGTACTAAGAGAATTAATGTATGATTTGATTTCATCCTGTCAGCCCCCCTTTTTGAATAGCAAAAAGCAATGACAGACCAGAACAATCCTTATGAGTGTATTGTATCTATGTTGAGGGCCTGAAGCCCCAATTTGATTAGAGGAACGTTGAGGGCCTGAAGCCCCAGTGTAAATTGTAGGCTTGATTTACAATGTATTCTGCTGAATATAAAATGCTGTCTGGATACCTGTGAAGGTTTCTGTAAGAGATTGTTTGTGTGAATGAGGAATGCATGCATCAGGAAAAGATAAGGTGTGAAAGCCATCACAAATGTCCAGATGGTCAAGAAAAAGTGAAAGACTTGGAAAGACCAGGAGCCAATCAGAAAACATCCATTGTATCCGATGTTCAACATGTTAGCAACATTGACGACCTCAGAAGTGAGGCAGGCACCCCCGAAGGTGAAACAACAAATAAGAGATAACAATGGGAAGCCGGACAATAACCATCAAATGATAACACCACGTAAGGATTAATAGTTACAGGATGACATTGCAAAATGCATAGACTCAAATGGGAATTTACAACTATAAAGCTGGGGTGTTTTGCCATGGAACTCTGGCTTCAGTCCTGCAAAGCCTCGGAGCATCGGATCGCGACCGACAAGAGCCCAGCTCCTCACTCGTGCTCCATCTAACTGGCCATTAGATTGACTCGAGCTACAACAGATTGGTAACTATGAACATCACTGGCAGGACTGTGTGTGTGTGTGTGAGATTGAAAAGCATATGCTAACTGTTGTATTTTCAATAAATGCTGCATATTTGCCTTCCTCTATAAAGATCCCGTGTGCTTTGTATGAGCATAACAAGGAGGTGTCTCTCTGAGAACCTCCAGATCAGACAGTGGCAGGGGGGTAGGAATGGGATGTGGAGTCTTCCAGCTCTCGATCACCCGTTCCCATCTGGCCTGGGTTGTAGTGATCACCATCTACCTGCTGTTCAGTGAGTTGGGGGTCTCAGTTACTGGAGTATGAAAAAATCTCTAAGCTGTAAACATCAAAATTTTAAAAAGAAAGGAGTCCTCTCCAGGCCAAACGATTGCTTGTTCTCATGTCGTTTCTGCAGTGATTGGAGCAGGCAGTGCTCTGATTATAATGCTCTGACTGTATAATTGGCAGATTTTTTTGCTATCGTCATTGAGAGTATACACATTGAGATCTTTTGTGTTCCTGAGCATAACACTAATGGAAAAGACAGATTGCTAAAGCGAACAGACATGAATGATTTATGCTATGTTGAGGTATTTAATGTGTCTATAGGGTAAGGCAATGGTAAATAGAATAGAGTGTACAACTACTGGGAAAGATGTTCCCTTCTAACTGTTTTGTATCTTATATTTAAACAGTTAGAGTTTGGAGCTGGAGACCTTCAGGGACCTCTATTTGGTCTGAAGATATTTCGTAATCTTACACCAAGATGGTAAATATAAGAAACAGCTACTACTCTATATCCCTGTTCATGAATGTTCCAGACTGACATGCCCTTTCATATTCACTTTGGATATGTTTATCACATAGAACATGGCAGTCCAAGTTTAAACCTTACAGAGGACTTTCATATGGGGGAAAACACTTAGATTTAATATTATTTTGTTGTTGGTACTGTGCATTTTAATTGTACTCTGCAGGTGTTAGCAAGGATTGCGTCCTTCCCATCTTTGGTCTAGATTTGCTCTTGTAATGAGGTCACACTGCTGGATTTATGTCCTCACAATCCATTCTATGACAGATTGTGATCTCTAAACCCAAGAGTCTGACTTTGCTCCAGAGTCAAGTGGATGAAGAAACCAGACTGGGAGGAAACTCCAAGATAGTGTTATCTTTGGTCATGGGGGGGGGGGGCGGGAGGGAAAGCTTCTTTTTCTCCACTTCTCCATACAAGCTCTTAATTTCCTTGAGTGCAGTATTTCTGTTACAATTAGTTTCATGGTTTCTGTAAAGGGAAATCGTGTCTTACTAATCTATTAGAGTTCTTTGAAGGGGTCAACAAACATGTGGACAAGGGGGATCCAGTGGACATAGTGTACTTAGATTTCCAGAAAGCCTTTGACAAGGTCCCTCACCAAAGGCTCTTAAGTAAAGTAAGTTGTCATGGGATAAAAGGGAAGGTCCTTTCATGGATTGAGAACTGGTTAAAAGACCGGGAACAAAGGGTAGGAATTAATGGTAAATTCTCAGAATGGAGAGGGGTAACTAGTGGTGTTCCCCAAGGGTCAGTCCTCGGACCAATCCTATTCAACTTATTTATAAATGATCTGGAGAAAGGGGTAAACAGTGAGGTGGCAAAGTTTGCAGATGATACTAAACTGCTCAAGATAGTTAAGACCAAAGCAGACTGTGACGAACTTCAAAAAGATCTCACAAAACTAAGTGATTGGGCAACAAAATGGCAAATGAAATTTAATGTGGATAAATGTAAAGTAATGCACATTGGAAAAAATAACCCCAACTATACATACAATATGATGGGGGCTAATTTAGCTACAACAAGTCAGGGAAAAGATCTTGGAGTCATCGTGGATAGTTCTCTGAAGATGTCCGCGCAGTGTGCAGAGGCGGTCAAAAAAGCAAACAGGATGTTAGGGATCATTAAAAAGGGGATCGAGAATAAGACTGAGAATATATTATTGCCCTTGTATAAATTGATGGTACGCCCACATCTCGAATACTGCTTACAGATGTGGTCTCCTCATCTAAAAAAAGATATACTGGCACTAGAAAAGGTTCAGAAAAGGGCAACTAAAATGATTAAGGGTTTGGAACGGGTCCCATATGAGGAGAGATTAAAGAGGCTAGGACTCTTCAGCTTGGGAAAGAGGAGACTAAGGGGGGATATGATAGAGGTATATAAAATCATGAGTGATGTAGAGAAAGTGGATAAGGAAAAGTTATTTACTTATTCCCATAATACAAGAACTAGGGGTCACCAAATGAAATTAATAGGCAGCAGGTTTAAAACAAATACAAGGAAGTTCTTCACGCAGCGCACAGTCAACTTGTGGAACTCCTTACCTGAGGAGGTTGTGAAGACTAGGACTATAACAGCGTTTAAAAGAGAACTGGATAAATTCATGGTGATTAAGTCCATTAATGGCTATTAGCAAGGATGGGTAAGGAATGGTGTCCCTAGCCTCTGTTTGTCAGAGGATGGAGATGGATGGCAGGAGAGAGATCACTTGATCATTGCCTGTTGGTCCACTCCCTCTGGGGCACCTGACATTGGCCACTGTCGGTAGACAGGATACTGGGCTAGATGGACCTTTGGTCTGAGCCAGTACGGCCTTTCTTATGTTCTTATGTTATGTTCTTATGGCAGAAAACAGGAGCTGATCCCAGTTTCAATGGAGGGAGTGAAAGATGCTTTTTCACAACTTTTATTATTCTTTTGTGACAGCAGTTATAGTTTTAGGGATTGATTGCTGAGGAGATGGTTGCTGTTCGGTTCTTCTATTTCATCTGGCGTGTGAAGTTTTGCGTCCACAGCGTCAGCTTTATTGGGATGATGTGCTATGTTGTAACCAGAAGCAGACACATTTTTTCACTTTTTGAAACAACTTTCAAAGGCAACTTCTTCCATGACTGTTTTGAGTGATGAGTAGGAATGTGCAGCTCAATAGAAAACAGCCACTTCTCAGGCAGGACTTGTAAGGGAGCCATCAGTTCTGAGAGCGTCATTTAAAAAGCTTGAATTAAATTCCTTATTTGCTTTTGTTTAAAGAGAACAACCCAGAAATAAATGAGAATATGACAAAACACATGCCTGTGACTGCGTCTCACGTCTGAACCACTGTGTTCAGTGTTGTCACCAGCAGGAGTGTTTGGAGGAAGCAGTTTGCTTATTTTCAAAGTGAACCCAAAGCCTGTGACTCGGTTCCCCTTTCCCACCTGGGAGAAGGGATAGTAGCTCAATTTGGGATACTTGAGAGAACGAGGGGTGGGTTGTTTGTTTTTTTCCCTTTGGAGGGTAAAGGAGACAGGCTGGTATTGGCATGTACAACAAGTGACACAGGCTCCCAAGAAGGGAACAAGGCTAGTATAACTAAGTCTCCTCTTAATTATCTGAAAGAGGAGGAAGGGGGAAAGTAGAACTGCTAGATGGCTTGGGTTTTTCAGAGGATGAACTTGAAGGTCAGGTAGGTTAGGAAATAGAGGCTGCTTTGTGGGATATCGTTAAGCTGTAAATTACAGGAATGGCTTACTACAAAGTGGGGAGGAGAGGGAGCGAAGCTCAGGAGATCTCTCTGTCACAAGCCTTATGATGCTGTGCAGAAATAATGCTCAGTGACATTCTCCAGACTTCTGGCCTCTGCATCCAGGGCTCTTCTGGGACTCTCACATGCAGGAGAGGTGCTGACATTAAGAAAGGAGATTAGAGAAGTAATGCAAGGTTTGCCCTTCGCCGGATAGTGATTTGCAAATGACTAGAGCCATCCTTTTGTGCAGAAAAGTACAAGCTAGATGCTGACTGCATTTTTGCATTGGAGCCTCTTTCTCATTGGTGACAGTGCCGCCTCCTTCCCTTGGAGTCCTTCTGGTTTTCAGACCTCCCATTCTCAGAGCCCATATTGTGACGTGGGCTCCTGGAGAGCTTAGTGCTGCTGCCTCTCTCACTAGTGGTGTGGAGCTGCGGGGCAGCAATAGGAGGCCTCCATAGCAGGTGATGGTGCTGCCTCTACAGAACTGTTGCGTGGTAAGGGCCAGGCAAGCCTCCGTGCCAGTTTTTGCACTCCTGTTGGGCTGGCCCTAATGTTACCACATGATTGACTGAATTGGGGGGTTACATTTGTGGCAGTTTCCTGGCAGTGCTGCCGGTGTCTAATACATGAACTGATTGCAGCTGATATTGGAGCTGACAGATAGCGAGTGTCTACAGCATGCAGCGAATGTCTCTTGAGAGTCCTGCATGCCAAAGCTCCTGGGTGACGGGGAGTTTGAGGCTGTCTAGAGAGTCTCTGTTCTTACCACTGCTGATGCTCTCCTTATTTCTTGTAGCTTCATCACCACAAACTGTGCTCTGCAGTTTTCATCCCGTGGAATCCGACCAGGCCTCACGACTGTCCTGGCGCGGAACCTAGATAAGAACACGATGGGCTATTTACAGTGGCGATGGGGCATCCAGTCAGCCATGAATACGAGTATTGTCCGGGATACCAAAACCAGCCACTTCACAGTGGCGTTGCAGGTAAGACTCAGAGGGCTGTGTGTAATGGAGAGCAAGCTCCCTCTCAATATTTGAGCTGCCTCTTATAGTGCCCATTGGAAGGTAGCTTGCCCCTTTTCCATTATAACCTCCGTCAGTAATTTAGCTAATTAGCACCTGTCTGAATTTAGTCAGTGTGATGGGTTTGTGGATTAGCCCTTCACTTTGCAGTCCCCCGCCCAGAACTGATGGCTAGTATTGTAGTAGTGAGCTGGAGGACACAGCTCATAATGTTAATGTGCTGGAGGTATGGAGAGGAGTGTGTCAGGCTTCAGCCTCCCTTGACTGGGAGACTGTTTCATTTCTTGGAGCCTAGTTTGTGCTACCTTACTCAGTCCCTTCAGCTGGCTTATGGACATAGCAGTGTTGCCACTGATTTCCATGAAGTTGGCGTTCCTTCCTCCTCGATGGGGGGGAGGGAGAGAGAGGCAGGAGCAAAAGAGCTGAAAGGGAAGTTGTCAGGTTGGTGTACCCTAAAATTTGTGTCTCTGCTCAAAACAATTTTTCCAACTTCCCTTTTGCAGAATGCACTGAAAAGCAGATGTTTGCTTTGAATTCCAGCAGCAGATTCTGCCGCTGGACTCTTGCTCCTGTATTACACATTGACAGTCTATGTCATTTCTACTCAGCAGAACACGTAACCTTCCCCTCAGCAGTCAGAGCAGCAAAACACACCGTGGCTAGGTGTCCATGGAACCAGAAATGCCTTTCTCAGCAGGAACAGCACATTTACTGAAATGTTTTGCAGAAAGAGCAAAGCACAGTTTCAGGGCTATAGACCTGTCACATTTTCTTGCTGCTCCTGTACTAGTTAGAAATGTTCCTACAGCAGCCACTTAATTCACCAGAGCCAGAAATCTAGCAGCACGTTCCTCGCAGAAATGACCAGTCGCTTAGAAATGTGCTTAGATCACCTGATGTGCTTGCTGCCTAGCCCAGTATTTCCAGGAGACACTCGAGTACAGCCTTGATTCTGCCTCTTCTGTGGAAAGCGACACTAATCTTCCTGCCATATGGAGCTACTTGGCATTCCTGAATGTACCTGCAAAGTGCTCCAAGCACTGCAATGAGTGCATCCACCCACCTGTCTGCATGCATGCGCTTTCCCAGAGTGTTGGCATGAACACTCAAGCTGCTGCTCTGATGTGATCACACTAATGTAAAGACTTTCGGGGCTGGGTGGGGAGAAGGGTGTTTCAGAATGGCCCCATTTGTCTGGGATCATATGGCAGTTATCAGTTTTGCTAACTAGTGGTGCCTGGAAATTTCCCAGGAACAGCAATGAAATGAGACCTTCAGCCAGCTGACAGTGTCCCTTCAAGGCAGCACTTCTCCAACTGTTATTCTGCAGATCACTTTGTAAGAGAGAGTCCCTCTCTTGTTCCAAAGCCCCTCTCAGCTTCGTGCTCAGCCCCAAGTAAAGGCTTCACAGAGCACAGTCTAAAATTCAGTGAGTGACACTGTGAGTACAGGTGGAGGGCAGTGACATGCAGGTGGTAGCTACTGCGGTGATGTCTACCCTGCAGAAGGGACTGGAAAGGAAATCGGTGGGAGTACTCAGCTGTGGCTTCTGATACAGCTTGTCCATGAACTCATGCCTCTCTGGTGTTTCAGCTCGGAATCCCCCACTCCTTCATGATGATCAGTTACCAGCATAAGTTTCAGGATGAGGATCAAACCCGAGTTAAAGGTTCCCTCAAGTGAGTATAAGTGGGGATGCTCCTGTGGGGCTTGCATCAGAGCGTCTGGCAAGGAAACCCCAGTCACTGCTGCTGTAGGCCTGTGTAGTTTGTGCTCTGATCCCTGTGTATTTCTTGGTGGAAGAGCTGCTTCCCTTGATGTTTAATTCTCTCTGTTAATGTGGCAAAATGAAGGGTCACGGTCTTGGGGCTTAGATGAGTCTTTGTCCTCTTCAGCTGGGGAGACTGTACCTGTATTATTTTGATATCTGTCAAGTATCAGAGGGGTAGCCATGTTAGTCTGACTCTGTAAAAAGCAACCGAGGGTCCTGTGGCACCTTTAAGACTAACAGAAGTATTGGGAGCATAAGCTTTCGTGGGTAAGAACCTCACTTGCATCTGAAGAAGCGAGGTTCTTACCCACGAAAGCTTATGCTCCCAGTACTTCTGTTAGTCTTAAAGGTGCCACAGGACCCTCGGTTGCTTTTTTTGATATCTGTGTATCGTCACCAACGACAAAGCCTGTAAGCCTTGCCAGTTTGTCACTGTACTAACTGAAAAAGGCCTCCTTCATTTAGGTCCTGTATTTACATATTTAATCACTCACTAACAAACACGTCTTTCTTGTTCCATATTGTTTCCTGTTTTCATTTGCTGATATTTCTTTGACTAGTCTGCCTGTGGCAGCTCCGCTTCAGGATGCGCATGTGCCTGTGTGCTCCTGATTGGAGACTGTCGTCAGCAGGGTTTGCACCTGCACCCCAGGAATCCTTGTGCTCCAGTGTCAGGGCATGGTGTGGGGGTATGGCCCTGCTGCCACCCCAGTTCCGTCTCAACTACCCACGGCTTGAGACAGAGCATTGCAGTGTTGGCTATAGTTAGCCATACGGCTTCTTGCATGTCTCTTACTGTTTCTTTTCGTAGTGATTTTCTTTATATATTTTACCGTTGTTTAGCACACTTTAGAATCCCCCGTTTCATGTGCCTGATCTGGGTGTTTGTTTTCTTCTTGGGCCTCAATCCATGGCTTCGAGTAATGGGTTATGCCTAAGACCCCCGGCTTCAAACCCTGCCAGACCTGCCATAGGTCTTTTTCCTGCAGTGACAGACATTCAAGCTGCGTCCACTGCCTGGGAAAAACTCACATCCCATTGAAACGTAAGATCTGCTCAGGATTTAAAAGCAAGTCTAAAATATCGAGGGAGAACAGACTAAAACTCCTGTTGATGGAGTGTTTTCTGAGACCTGCAGGGTCCGAGTCACGCCCCATACATCAGATTCAGTTGCACAGAGAGCTCTGGCCACCGTCACTGCTGTGGCGGGAAGCAAAGATGCTGGGGCCCCTTTAGAACCATCCAGACCCTAAAATAGGAGAGAACCCATTCTCCAGAATGGGATGAGAGAAGAGAAAAGTCACCTCTGGGTCCAGGCCTCAGGGGACTTCACATCCCAACATGGGTACTGCCGAGGCTCCCCACTACTGCTACCATGATCCTGGCACCGGCTAAAAAGACAACACTGCGTACTGAGAAGCTGTCTGGTAAACAACCTGAAGTGGCATTGGCATTGGCACTCAACTCGGTGCCTTTGAAGCACGAGGACTCTAAGGACAAGCTGAAATCATGGTTGGTACCAGCCAGCCAAGAAGGGTGCATGGATTGCACTTACCACCTGACTCCTGGGGGCCCCTGTCCGGAGTCCCTGGTACCGTACGGGCTTCTGTTCCATGAGGACCCGGGAGGAATCTGAGTCCCCATTGCTGAGGGGTACCTAGAGAGACTCTCTGCCAGTGCTGACTTACCTCCTGTAGTCTACTTACCCTCTGGTCTTGCCATTGACATTGGTGACTCGTCCTCCAGGACCATCTAGTTCACCAGCCTCACACAAGCTCTTTGAGGCTCTGGAGAAGGATTTCCAGCCAATACTGAGACATCCTCTAACCAGCCAAACAAGTCTTGGTCTCCAATACAGATGCCATTATTGGGTCTTCTCTGGCCCCCAGTACTGACTCGAGCACTGGCACTGGTAAGTACCACTTGCCCCACTGATGGATACGGCGATGACACCTCATCTGATTCCAAGGTGTCTATACAAGGCTCCTCTACCTACCCGTTCCAGACCCCCTCCCTTGAGGTGCACCCCGAGGAATAAGTTCCAACCCGAGATATACCTGGCCACCCTGGGATTCTGCCCCCTCCCTTACACTGCACCACAGTGGGGTTATTGGAACTTGTGGGCCTCTGATGGTGACCAGCTATCCCGGGTCCCATATTGTAAGAGGGCAAGTCAGGATCAACAACCGCCACCCTGGTTCTTGCTCCACAGGAGGATCTCACAGAGAACCAAGAGCTAACAGAGGAAGAAGAGATATTACGTTCCCACAAATTTTCCTCCTCACCAGACGACACTATTGTGCCTCCCTGCCATTTTATGATGATGATTTCAAGGCCTTTCAAGATCTTCCGAAACGGATCCCTTCCAAGAGACCTTACCAATTCCATTGGAGAAGACGAAGGATCCCCAGCATTCCCTGTTGGACATCCTCCATTTGTCTGCTTAGGGCAAAATCGCCTTGCCTGTCAATTTAATTGATGCATAGATTCAAAGGCCAGCAGGAAGGGACCATTGTGATCATTTAGTCTGACCTGTATAACGCAGGCCGTAGAACTTCCCCACAATTATTCGTAAAGCAGATTTTTTTTTAGAAAAACAGCCAATTTTGATTTTAAAATGGTCAGTGATGGAGACTCCACCATGACCCTTGGTAAATTGTTCCAGTGGTTAAATACCTTCATTGTCAAAAATGTACACCTTATTTCGGTCTGAATTTGCCTAGCCTCAACTTCCAGCCATTGGATTGTGTTAGACCTTTCTCTGCTAGATTGAAGAGCCCATTATTAAATATTTGTTCCCCATGTAGGTGCTGATAGACTGGAATTAAGTCACCACTTAACTTTTTCTTTGTTGGACTCAGAGAACTCAATCTAGATAGTTTATCGCTATACGGCATGTTTCTTATCCTTAGTCACTCTTGTGGCTCTTCTCTGAACCTGCTCCAATTTAACATCCAATTTAACACATTGAATTGTGGGCCCCAGAACTGGACACAGTATTTTTCAGCAGTAGTTGCATCAGTGCTAAAAGCAGAGGTAAAATAATCTCTCTTTTCCTACACAAGATTCCTGTTTCTACATCTCAGGATCAAATTAGCTCTTTTAGCCACTGCAGCACAATGGGACCTTGTGTCCAGCTGATTGTCCGCCGCGACTCCCTCAGTCCGTAAGTAGGGCCTACGTTCTTTGTTCTTAAATGTACACATTTACATTTAGATGTATTAAAACACACATTGCTTGCGCCTAGTTTACCAAGTGATCTAGATCGCTCTGAATCAGTGACCGGTCCTCTTCATTATTTACCACTCCCCCAATATTTGTGTCATCTGCAAACTTTATCAGTGATGGTTTTATGTTGTCTTTCAGGTCATTGATAAAAATGTTAAATAGCACAGGGACAAGAACCAATCCCTGTGGGATCCCACTGGAAACACATGAACTTGATGATGATTCCCCACTTAGTTATATTTTGAGACGTATCAGTTAGCCAGTTTTTAATCCATTTAAGGTGTGCCATGTTAATTTTATATTTTACTAGTTTTTTGATCAACATGTTGTGCGATACCAAATCAATGACTCTCTGCTGGCCGCAGCCTTTATGGCTTGGCAAATTCATGCTACCCAAGTGTAAACAGACTGAAAAAATATTGTATACTACCCAGAGGCTTGGAGTATTTTTTTTTTCTCCCACCCAACTCTCTTGTTGTCAAGGATGTTAACGAATCCACTTGTCAGGTGGGTCTTCAGTGACTCCCCAGCCAAGTCACACACAGTCCGTGTATGAAACAAACAAATCCTTTCTGGGGTTACGCAGTCCAAAAATGACTTCAATGTCCTGCAGCCCTCCCTGGGCTCAGCCTTTAACAGTCCAACAGGGCCCATCGTGGTGCCCTTTCTGTTGGCGTCAACCTGTAGCCCTCCCAAGGCTCAGGCCCCTAATTAGTCCAACTGCGGCCTATCGCAGTACCCTCTCTGCTGGTGCATCTTCCTGTAGCCCTCCCTGGACTCAGTCTTTGACCAGCACAAGAGGGCCCATCACAGTACCCTTGTGTGGTCTGGCTGGGTTGCAAGATTCTTCCTCTGGAATTGAGCAGCATCCCAAGGGCTTCTTCCCTGGGGACACCTTACCTCTCTTTGAGTCCTCAGTGACCCCAGCCTTCCCGCTGAGCCACCCCTCTTGGACTCAGTTCTCTGACCACAGCTCCCCGCGGAGTCTGTCCCAGTGCAGCCCCCTTCCCTGCCGTGCCAGAGTTCTAATCCCTTTCCTTAGGGCGTAGCCATTTCCCCCAGGGGGTGGGGGGTGCAGTCTCACCCACTGTTCCGGGTCCCAATCCAAGGATCCTTTAAGTATAGCAGCCTTATGCTGCGTCCCTTTACTAATTACTAAAGTTAAGATTTTATCACAGTTATTTTTAGTAAAAGTCAGGGACCGGTCACAGGCTTCTGTGAATTTTTGTTTATTGCCTGTGACTGGTCCCTGACTTTTACTAAAAATAACTGTGACAAAATGGGGGAATGAGAGTCGGAGTCCTGCTGTGGGAAGGGAGTGGAGGGGTCCAGCTCCCGTGGCGGCTGGGAGCTCTGGGGGCACCCCGGGGCCTGCGGCGGCTGGGAACTCCAGGGCTGGCGGCTGGGAGCAGTGAGCGTGGCAGCTTGGTGGAAAGATCCAAAAGACGTATGTGTGGGAGTTCCATTGTCACAGCCTTCTCCCACAAGGATCATCACCACAGTGCTTCCCTGCTGGGCTGGAGTGCACACTTCCAGAACTTCACAGTTCAGGACAAATGGACCAGCTGAGGAAATCCTTGTTACGCTTGCCAGCCCTTTCTTACCCACATCTGGGGGAACCCAGTCATCATAATGCTGGCCAACAGAGCAGCTGTGTATTATATCATTTGGTAAGGAGGAGAAAGATCCTTTTTTTCTGAGTCAGTAAAACGATGGAACTGGTGCATATCACACTACATACAGATCTCAGTGGAAAACCTACTACAAGGAAAACCTACCTACAGATGTGGAAATGTTTCCACTGATCTATACCTCCTCTCGAGGTGATGCACATTCTTAATTATCTGCCAGATTTAAAAATCATGGAATTATTGCTGAGCTCGGTTAAGGTTCACCTTGCTGCCATCACAACTTTTCACCCCCCTATTGAGGAGTTTTCAGTTCGTCAGACACACCTGACTGTGATGATGTTTATTAAGTGCCTGTTCAACCTTTTTCCTCCTGTCAGAAAACCCACTCCACCATGGGATCTCAGTTTAGTTCTTTATGTGCTGAAGAAGCCTCAGTTTGAACCTAAGGGGAGTTGATCCCTCCTTCCTTTGTCCTTCTGTACTTGGTTCCTCATGGCCATCACCTCAGCCAGGAAGGGTGTTGGGGAGATAGGAGCCCTGTTGGCTGACCCACTGTATACAGTGTTCTATCGTAACAAGGTGACACTACATCCACATCCTCGCTTTCTACCTAAAGTTTCTTCGGAGTTCCACATTTATCAGGAGATTCACCCGCCGGTGCTTCACCCCAAGCCTCACTCTTCAAGAGAAGAAATGAGCCACCATACACTGAATGTAAGAAGAGCTCTTGTCTTTTACCGCGACAGAACTAACCCCCTTAGGGCTTCCCCAAGGCTTTTCAGCTCTGTCATGGAATGAATAAAAGGACATCCATTCTCCACCCAAAGACTGTTGTAGGATGCTTCTTAACCTGTTACAAAGCCTTGGGGTTTTGTCCCCCTCTTAAGATGGTAGCTAATTCCACCAGGGCTCAATCTCAGAGTGGCCCAACTGAAAAACATCCTGTCTCAGACATCTGCAGGGCAGCCACCTGAGCTTTGGTGCATGTTTTTCCAGCACTGTGCTGTGCTTGCTTCCAGAGCTGACATGGCTTTTGGTGACACCGTTCTGTGATCTACACTAAATCAGCCTCCTCAGCACCACACTCAGAATCTCCTGAAGTGAGACCCCTTAGGGACGCTACTCGAAGAAGAAGGGGAGGTGACTTACTTGGTATGGTAACTGTAGTTCCTCGAGATGTGTCCCTGTGGGTGCTCCACTACCCCCACCCCTTCCCATCTGCCTTGCAGTCTTGCTAGACTTCCGTGGTTGAGAAGGAATTGGAGTGGAGGCAGTCCTTCCATTCCCTTCGCCCACCCATATATTCTTGCACCTGAGCACAAGGATATCTAGGGCGCAGGCACAGACCCGCGGACACTGCTGACAAAAATCTCTGATCACACACACCTTGAAGAACTCCAGTTATGGTACAAGGTTGGTAACCTCTCCTTTGTGATACGTGGTGAACTACAATAAACAGAATTGGATAGTAAAAGAGAAATTGGAGACACTGCTCTCGTCTTATTGTTTTCTGGTTTTGTCATTCTAGGGCAGGTTTCTTTGGGACCATAGTGGAATATGGAGCAGAGAGGAAGATTTCCAGACACAGTATTTTGGGAGCCACTGTCAGTGTTGGTGTTCCCCAGGGAGTGTCTCTGAAAATCAAGTCAGTTCAAGATTATAACTGTGATATTGGTGGCTATGACTGTAACACACATTCATGTGTCTGATGCATTCAATTGGGGCACCCAAGCAAAGGTATTTTAGGCATACTAGCAACAGGAACCCGAAGGCTGTGATGCATGTACATGCCATAAAATGGAGCAGGTTGCAGCTGCTCTCACTTTTAATAGAGGGATGTGGCCCTCTAAGCCTGCTTCTGTTGGAGGCTGAGCATTTCATTTGGCACTAGTGTGCAAGTACATTAAAAATATCTGAGGGTGCATTTTAAAAATCAAGCGTGGCAAATTACTGTAAGTGGATAGATATTTAGGTTTTTTTAAAAAAATATCTTTAATTGCATTCCAGTTACCATAGCTTTACACACAGGCAAAAATTCAGACCAACCTAGATTGCTAGAGTTAAGAATATATCAGTTTTCACTAGTTAACATGATGCAGCTTTCAAAGAGGTACTAACAGAACACTGTGTTGATAGACTATCGTGCATATTTTGATTTTGCCAGCAGAGGGCATGACAACACTGCAGAACCTATCCAAAAACAGTAAGATCGCAGTCCTGATGATGACTTCAGATCATGACAAACTTGCTAAAATAAATTTGACCATAAGCAACTGATGAACATTAATATTCTCCTTCCTGCAAGGCACATGCATGAATGTGATCCTTCTTGTGAGAGCATCCTCTGTTCCTGTGTAACCTTGAACTTTGGTTATCTCATGATGTGTACAGGGACCAGTAACTCATAGACTGTAAGGTCAGAAGGGACCATTATTATCATCTAGTCTGACCTCCCGCATGATGCGGGCCACAAAAGCTGACCCACCCACTCCTGGAATAATTCTCTCCCTTGACTCAGCTGTTGAAGTCCCCAAATCATGATTAACGTTCCTTGCCTTATTGGGTAGGAATCCAGGAAGTGATGGTGGGGAACAGTGCAGCAGTAGATTCTTTCAGGATAAGCAACTGCTCCTGATTTCCCTCTGGAAGGGGTGATTGTGTCTTTCCCCAATGATTCCTGGAACCATAAGAGATTCTCTCAAGATTTTTTTAAATAGACCCCAGAACATCGTCACAGCTCCAACCAAGTATCTCCAGAGGAGACACCTGCTCCTTAAAAGTAAGGGCTCTGCCAGGCTTCAGACGTCTCCTTTGCTGCTGTTCTGATTTAGTCTATGAGCTCTTCACCTTTGGGTTCAGAGTTCAGACTATCCCACTACCTCTGGTGGTTGCTGCAGCTGAGTTGGAGCCTACACTGTTGGCCAGCATTAGACGTATTCTGTTGTGTGCTTTAGAACTCCAAACTTGCTTTGATAAGCTGCTTTGTTCTTCTTTGTTTTAGGTTGAACAGGGCCAGCCAGACCTACTTCTTTCCTGTCCACCTGACAGATCAGCTGCTCCCCAGTGCTGTGTTCTACGCCACCGTGGGACCCCTAGTTATCTACTTTGCCATGCATAGGCTAATCATCAAACCCTACCTCAGGGCACAAAAGGAGAAGTGAGTCTGAGGTCATGTGTTTTAAATACAGAGCTGGGCTCTCCTATTCAATTGCTTTTGGAAGTAGGGTGGCAGGTTTAGGGGCATTTATCTGCGGTACAGTTGTTTTATTGGGAGTTAAAATGGGGAGCCTGAAGGATGATCGCTGTAAAGAATCTCCAATGGAGGCCTTGAAGCCAGCCTGAGTGAGTGAGGTCTGTAGGATCATTAAGGCACTGACATGGGAAAGTGCATCCTTGCACTGAATCGTATTTAATGCCTATAACTAATGTGTTGTTCAACTTCCTCATGTCAGAGAGTTGGAGAAACAAAGGGAAAGTACAGCCAGTGATGTCCAACAGAAGAAGCAGGAGGCGGAAGCTGCAGTAAGTGGTCCATTCCTCCATCCCCAGTCTTGCCTGTTAGTTTCATCCTTGGTTATATTGTTCCATACAGCATATGTCACCCACTTTGTTCTCCAGCTGTGTCCCCAGTTTCATTTGCAGAACTTATACCACCCGCAGTGTTGCCAATCCTTGCAATTTCGAGTGGTGTGATTTTTGCCAGGGCTGGAGCCAGTCTAATGATGATATGAGGAGCTCCAGTCCTCTTGGGGATTTTAGCCCTGCCTGGGGGGAAAATCCCCTCCCTGACTGGCTGCCTTCCACATTTGCCCGCCTCCTGGGGAAGAGTAGCCAATCATGACCGCTGTAGCAGCAGGCAGAGCTTTTCCACCTCCCCTCAGGACCATTCTCACAGTAGGGAAGGGGGCAGAAAGAGCCAAGAGTCTCATGGCAGCTCTGTGCCCCCCCGGTGAGCCACAGGATGTTATCTTTGCTCCTCCCTGCTCCCATCTCCTGCCCTGGAGGGGAGGGGGGGAAGAACCTGTCACTGCCCCCCAGCCCAGGAAGTAAGACTGAGTCTTTCCCTTCACCCCAGTAGCTGAGTGTGCTGCTGTCATTGGCAAGGGCAACAGAATACAGAGCCTCCCGCAAGCCACAATTGCTGGCACTCTTTAATTTCTCTGAGACACTCTACCCATGGATTGGATGATTTCCAGACATGACATGGAGCCATCCTGTGGTCCCTAACATTCCCATGCTCTGTCACCGCAACCCCAGGGCAGTTTGAGGCATTTCCCCCTTCCCTGTGTTTTTGTTCTGATCTTCATTTTCATATTTATGCGCAGGTGAGTGCTGAGACAATGCCCAGGCCCTGGTCTGCAGGTGTCTTCCTAATTCACTCATCCCTCATGAGCCTTCTCAGCTGAAGGAAACTATTCCCACTTGGGGTTCATAGCTGTTTTAAATGGAATCTGACTGCTGAATTTTGTTTTGTCCTTTGTGTTGTGGCAGGTTCGGTTAATGCAAGAATCCGTCCGGAGGATAATTGAGGCAGAGGAAGCCAGGATGGGTAAAAAGTGCAGCATGACTTACTTGTTCTGAAGGGTTTGAGGAGAGGAAGGGGGAGTGGGATCCCTATAGATGTTGGAGGGCTGGGGAGAAAAGTGGAAAATAGGTATTAAGGGTGGGCAAACTTTTTGGCCCGAGGGCCACATCTGGGTATGCAAATTGTATGGTGGGTCATGAATGCTCATGAAATTGGGGTTGGGGTGCAGGGGGGTGAGGGCTCAGGTGTGGGGCCAGAAATGACGAGTTCAGGGTGCAGGAGAGGGATCCAGGCTGGAGCAGGGGGTTGGGGTGTGGGCTTCAGCTGGAGATGCGGGCTCTGGGGTGGGGCTGGGATGAAGGATTTGGGGCGTAGAAAGTGCTCCAGGCTGGGCCTGAGCAGTTCGGAGGCTGGAGGGGGATCAGGGCTGGGGCAGAGGGTTGGGACATGGTGGGGGGGTGAAGCTCTGGCTGGGAGTGCAGGCTCTGGGGTGGGGCTGGAGATGAGGGGTTTGGGATGCAGGAGGGTGCTCCGGGCGGGGATCGAGGGGTTCAGAGGGCGGGAGGGGGATCAGAGCTAAGGAAGGGGGTTGGGGCGCGGGAGGGGCTCAGGGGTGCAGGCTCCGGGCAGCAGTTACCTCAAGCAGCTCCTGGAAGCAGCAGCGTGTTCCCCTTCTGGCTCCTACACAGAGGTGTGGCCAGGTGGCTCTGCGCGCCGCCCTGTCCACAGGTGCCGCCCCTGCAGCTCCCATTGGCTGTGGTTCCCGGCCAATGGGAGCTGCGGGGGCGGCGCTAGGGGCAGTGCGTGGAGCCCCCTGGCTGCCCCTAAACATAGGAGCTGGAGGGGGGACATGCAGCTGCTTCTGGGAGCCGTGTGGAGGCGTGGCATGCATGTGCGGAGCGGCCCCCGACCCCGCTCCCCAGCGACAGCGCGGGGAGCTGCCACTTTTATGTCCATATGGTTAACTCCAGATCTTAATGATGACTGTTAAAGTGGCAATGTGGCTCTACCTTGGGATGGCCCTGGGTGGGGAAGTGGGGTTCGGGGAATGTTGTATGTGCCTCAGTCCCTGGGGGAGGTTCACCACTCATTTGATTTGGTGTTATAGGGGGATCAGGTCAGTGCAGGAATTTTCCTTAAGTCCTAGTTGAAATACTCCTTTCGTTCCCAGGTTGGGCTTGGCCTAGCATTGTGCATGATTTTGAATTTTTTTGAGGAAAGCTCTGTATTTGCCCTTCCAACACTCTTTCTTGAAAACGGTTCCCTCTGGCAGTATGAGAAGAATGCTAGGAAGGGGGGTGGGAGGCTGATCTCTTCATTAGTTTCTCTACAGATACCTGGGGGAGCCTTTTGCCATATCTTTGTTCTTGTGTGGAATGCAGGTTTGATAATAGTGAATGCCTGGTATGGGAAGTTTGTCAATGACAATAGCAGGAAGAACGAGAAAGTGAAAGTCATAGATGTGACCGTGCCCCTGCAGTGCTTGGTGAAGGACTCTAAGCTTATCCTCACGGAGGCCTCCAAGGTATGCAATGACATGTGCTGAATTGCCTCGTGGGCGTTAACCTTTGTTGCAGGCCCTGCACATCCCAGTCCTGCACCACCTCATCCTCCCCTGGCAGAGTGCAGGCAAACAAACTAGAAGTAAACTCTAATCCAGAACAAGTGCATCCACAAAAAGAGCTGCTCTAAAGTACTCTTAAATGATAGTTTAAATAACCACCATGAACACCTAACAGAGCTGACACTTTTCCTGAATGTCCATGGCTTGTATAGGAATGGAAGGCCTCGCTCAATTATATTATCAGATATGTAATAACTACTGTAGGTCAGTGGGCGAATCAGATGCATTTAACAAATGTTGGATGTTAAAGGGACACTGTCATCTTGAAAATTACAGGTCTGAAAATTATTTACCTGCTATTATTATAAATAATGCCTAAAACCATTAGCAGAAAGATTAAAGGGAGAATTATTTTTTTATTTACTTTGAATTTACTTTACCTTGGCTGCACTTCATAGTCACTTCTGCTGATTTCCCTACACAGTCAGTTTCCCTTGTTGTTTGTGAGAGTCTCTCACTCAGCTGCAGGGGGAGAAAAATATTTAATAAAATAGGAAAATTTAATTATAAAACCAACCTTTAGGCAGATGTAATTGAAAGTGTCTTTAACTAATGTTTTACATTAATTAGTTGGTGCTGATGGTGTCCCATGTGCAGGAAACCTTCAACTCCTTTTAAAACTCCCTCTTTCTATTGTAACCTAAAAACACCAGTGGGAGAACTGTGAGAATGCTCAGTGTGTTGTTTTCGTTGTTGAAGGCTGGGCTGCCTGGGTTCTATGACCCTTGTGTGGGCGAAGAGAAGAGTTTGAAAGTGCTGTATCAGTTTCGGGGAGTTCTACATCAAGTGATGTCTGCTGACAGCGAGGCCCTTAGGATACCAAAGCAATGTAAGTAGCAAGGATTGCGTTCTCCTTCCTCCAGTCACCAAGCCCCAATTCCAGCAGAGAGGACAGGATCCCCTCAGCCCCCCCCCCACACACACACACAATTCACTGGGCTGCAGTCCATCGCAGTGTCTGGCATCAGTGATGCCTTGCTGTGGCTAGTTAGGATGTCTCAATTGTGCAAGTGCTCTTCCAGGGACAGTGGAGCCATTAAGCTTTGAGGAGTTAGCCTGTTCTGGATGTCTCTCTAACGAATAGCTGCATTGTGATTTGGCTGAAGAGTACAAGTCCTTTCTAAACCAGTCTTGGGCACCTCAGACTGTGTGCTGCCCTTTGGAGAATTCTGGTTTCTAAGTGATCAATCTCTTACTATTGATGCTTTTGTAAGTTGGTGAGAGTCTTGCATTCAGTGATTTCCTTTGCTGCTAGTAATTCTGTTCTGCAACTGACACTATGGTAAACGTTGCTGAGAGTTAGGACATCTCTATTAATAAACATGAACTGAGTCCATTTGTTCTTAACAGCTCACAGGATTGATGCGGACGGCTAATGTGGTGAGAAAGCAGGGTGTCATGTATGGTACCTGAATCAACAGAAGCTGCAAAACCTTCCTCCTGGATTCTACAAGTTTGAAACTGAAACTGAGATGTTTTTATTTTTATGATCCATATAGAAGGCGGTGTCATACCAATTATGTTAAGAGGTAACGAGAAAACCTGTTCTTACAGGTACCTCCAAGGCAATACTGCCCTGGATTGTGGCTTGGCAGCCAATAGGGAACATGACTGAGAACATGCAGTGCTCTCTGCGTGCCCATCACCTGCCTGGGAGGTGTGACGGGTAGAGCCCCAGCTGTCATGTGTCCAAGCCCTTCCTGCTGTGACTTAACTGCAGCTCATTTGTCCAGTCTCATTGTTTCCTCTCACTGTCAGCAAGATGGGAAGTGAAGGAGGACTCTTCGCTCTCCCTTTCCCTCAAGCTTACAGGGTTGGGGTTAAGTTAACTGAAAACAAATAGCTAATTTAACCCTTTCTGCTCCTACGGGGAAACTGAAGTTTGTGGCCACCTCCTAAGAATCCTCTCTATCAATCCTGTTACTGGACAGAGGATGTGCTGTTCATCCCACTTCTTTATTTAAAATGTACTTTTTGTTTAAGGACAAGTACGTTTAGAATGAAGTTCTCTGCTTTTCCTAATCACGTGGACCTTTTTCAGCATGCTTCCATCCAGCTGCCAGTAGCATTCGTTCCAAGCACTATTATTACTCCAGGTTAATTATAGATTATAACCACTGTCCATGTCAAATTAATTTTGCTCCACCTCACCCAGGACTGCATGTTGTTTTAAGTCTTTTTGGAGGGAAAAGTGAATTAGATTAACTGAATAGTTCTGTTCCTTGCTGATTCTGGTGCTGCAACTCTTCCCATCTGATTTTATGCTGGGAAAAGAGGGAAATTAAGTTGATACAACTAAACCCGACCAAAGTGTAGAGATGTGCCAAATAGGAGGAACAACTGAAAACTTCAAAACAGTGACTGCCACCAGTCTGAGGGGCTAGATTCTCTAGAATAGCCTTAGGATGCAACCCCTGCCTGTGATTTATCTTACCTCTAGAGAGGTGCACTCTTGCTCTACCAACATAGCTGAAAGCAGCAGGGCTGCTGGTAATAGCACTATTAAGTATTTGGCATCTTAGTACTTTTAGATATTTATATAAAAGGGAGAGTGGCGGCTATTACGCAGGCACTGAAATGTAGTTCTACTCTTGGCCAGTCCTGGGGGGGGGGGGGGGGGGGGGCCTTCACCATTTATATGCAAGAGATTTAGGAAGATGCGCATATGGACAGAGGCATTGTTGCTACTGATAACTACTGGAGTAAATAACTTCATGACATGCACCTTGGCCCCTTATTTCTTTAGTGTAACTGCTGTTGTGTTTACTTATGTCAGTCCTATCTCCCCCTCATAAGCGTGAAATCACATCAGGGAATTTCATTTCCAATAGTCCTTGTCCAAGAGCAGGTTTATCACAGCTATTCCAGGAAAGCTGATAATTATCTCTCCCCTCCTTGTTCCTACAATCAAGTGCTGCTTGCCAGTTTTTTTATCAGAAAAATCTCACCTTTTTATGCGTGAATAGCGCCTGTTCTAGGAATGCATTTCATTCACTACCATCTCACAGTGTTTTTTGATCTGAAGCTAAGTGTCAACTGTGCAATAAATTTTGTGTTGAATCAATTTTCAGTTGAAAACTCCCCGGTGTTTCCTTTGCTGCAGATGGATCTTCCACACATTGATTACTTCACCTTGTTTAAAGCTGGTGGAAGAGAAAACACTGTATTGTCATAATAAATCCTCTTTGAAAGCTATGGGTGGTGAGTTAGTTATATTTTTATAAATTCAAGCTTGGCCTCTTTCAAATCCTTCCTCAAGATGCACTGTGAATGGTGGTTTTTACAATAAGTTGCTATGTGATGGCTGGGCAGGATGCCAGCATCTTCAATAAAATACTCAAATGTGCATCACCTCTTCCACCTACCACCAGCTTTTCTTTTTATTATTGTATCTTAGTCTCAGATGTAAGCTCTTCTTAGGAAGGAACTGTCTCATCTGTGTTTGTAGGGGGCTTAGAACGAGGTTGCTCTGGCTACTGTAACAGAATTTCCCGTAACAGGATTGTGTGGGGATTGAGTAAAGGCTGAGATGCAAGTAGTAGTAGGTATAAAATAGCTGTAAAACATTTGCTGTTAATTATAAGAAAAAATCCCAACAGAGCAGATAAAATCCAGCCACAGAATAGAGATGAAACATTAAACAATAATTCATTAACTTTATACAAGAATAAAATCATTTACCCTCTCACTGATGTTTGCCTGATGTAAATAGCTATAATACAGTTTTTGCTGTCATGAAAATCTATTTTCATATAAATTATACTGAATGGGATGGAGAGAAAAGAGCTAGCACCATGACTTAGGCCTTGGCTACACTTACCGGCAAGTTCGACGGCTGGAAATCGAACTTCTGGGTTCGACTTATCGCGTCTAGTCTGGACGCGATAAGTCGAACCCGGAAGTGCTCGCCGTCGACTGCGGTACTCCAGCTCGCCGAGAGGAGTACCGCGGAGTCGACGGGGGAGCCTGCCTGCCGAGTGTGGACCAAGGTAAGTTTGAACTAATTCGAAATAAGGTACTTCGAACTTCAGCTACGTTATTCACGTAGCTGAAGTTGCGTACCTTAGTTCGAATTAGGGGGGGTAGTGTAGACCAAGCCTTACAGAAGTGGTCTCTGGCCCATGCAGTAGTTCTACAACTTTGGAATTACTTCACACCTCGAAAAGACAATGTCTATAGGATTTAACATTAGCTTAACTAAATGTAATTGCCAGAAAAGTTCCCAGAGTCTCTTCTCCCAGACCCGTATACACCTGGCATTCTTACTTTATTAGAAAGGCATTTAGATTACAAATGCTGAGGCAAGAAGTTCAGGTTTCGGGAATTTTTTGCATTCTATTTCTCAGCCAAGTTCCCTTTGCTAGTTCTCATTTGACCATGTGCATGCTGGGTAGTTATGATGTATGTGAACTTTAAGCTATGCTCATCAGAAACAGTAGTGAGTACGTTACTCACTCTGGCCTTGGCTACACTTACCGGCAAGTTCGACGGCTGGAAATCGAACTTCTGGGTTCGACTTATCGCGTCTAGTCTGGACGCGATAAGTCGAACCCGGAAGTGCTCGCCGTCGACTGCGGTACTCCAGCTCGCCGAGAGGAGTACCGCGGAGTCGACGGGGGAGCCTGCCTGCCGAGTGTGGACCAAGGTAAGTTTGAACTAATTCGAAATAAGGTACTTCGAACTTCAGCTACGTTATTCACGTAGCTGAAGTTGCGTACCTTAGTTCGAATTAGGGGGGGTAGTGTAGACCAAGCCTCTATAAAGTACTCTAGCCGACAGCCTGTCAAACCACAGTTCTTGCTGGTGTAGATGAGTTTTCAGAAAGTCAGGCCCTGTTCCCTCCCACCAGGCTGTCTGGCCTGGTGTTTTTGCTGCTCCTTTTTGCAGGCCTGGAGCCGCACAAACATCCTCCTCAGAGCCATGCTTTTAACCTTCAGGCGTTTTTGCAGTTTTTCATTTTCCTCTAGTGCCTGGAAAAGTTTTTGTTTTAAGGAAGCACAGTCACTGACAGCATAGTTGTGATCTGAGGTCTGAACTGGGTGGTGTCTCTGCACTGGGGGCCTGGATTGCAGCAGCCGGCCCTCCACTTCTGGTGCCTTAGTTGTGCTAACCTGAAAAGAACACAGGGAGTGAAAGTGAGGGATGCAGAGCTTGGCTGGATGGGTATTATGCAGGGAGACACTATGCAAGCTTCTTCCACAACATGACTAATGCACCTCACCCTGAGCAGCCCCCAGTCCAATCCTGGGAGTCAAGCAGAAGCTTTCCTACTAGCCATGTTACTTTGCCCTTCTCTCTCTCTGAGACTAGTGTCTCCATATTTCACAGGGGAGGTTTGCATTCTCCTCATTGTACAGTAAGAGGAAGTGATTTGCTCAACACACAGCTAGTCAGTCGCAGACCCAACAATATAATCCAGGTCTCCTGACTCCCCAGTTCCTGCTGTAACCACCAGACAATTTTTTTTCAGGCAAATTGCATGGCAGTTTTTGTAATGGACAGATATTCCCAAACTCAGCACTGAACTCTCTTCACGTGGGATCTTCTGTGTTTGAAGTCAAATCCCCAGAAACTAGCAGTGGCTGGGGTCTTACCCAATTCCCCTGAATATACTTAATGAAAATTGAATTATTCTTGAAACAAGATCAAGTCACCAAAGCTCAATGGGTGCTTGCTCTCCAGTTCTGTAGGAATCATATTAAGATTTCAAGTCAAGAGTCACAGGGCCTCTATCGCCAGTTCTTTTCTATATGAAGTAACAAAACATTCACTCATTTCTGCTTCCCTGTCTCTCTAGTGCTTCGAGCTCAGCTGTGTGTAATTGTCAAAAATGTTTGATTTTGCCTAAGATGTGAGGTAAAGTGACTAACTCTCTTACCTCTTCTCTTGGTTCCTCTGTTCTACTGGGTTGGGGCTCTTGGTGCAGAACAGTTTCTTCATCTAATCTCCTTCCATCCTCTGTCCTTGTAAAGTCCTAAAGAGACCAGGGAATTACCCAAACTCAATCAGCTCTTATTTTCAACACCACTAGTGTTACAGCTTAAAGGGATCTCTGTTCCAGGAGCCACGGTCAGTGTAAATGAGCCATATACTCCCTTTAGGCCTTCATTTTTATTTCAACATAAAGTACAAAATTACTAACTGGAATTTAAATAGAAGTGATAAGCAATTGGGACTGAAATTTTAGCTTGCTCCAATGCCATCCAGTGAAAATACTCGCTTCACACCATTTGGCATATTTAGACAAGTACACCTCCACCCCGATATAACACGATATAAAGCAGTGCTCCGGGGCTGTGCACTCCGGTGGATCAAAGCAAGTTCAATATAACGCGGTAAGATTTTTTGGCTCCCGAGGACAGCGTTCTATCGAGGTAGAGGTGTATCTACAAAAAGGGGGTATTTCAGTGAGAAGGAACCCCAAATTCTAGAGAATCACCATGTGCTGTACAGCAAAATGCAGCACTGCCTCAGGTTAAAAAAAAAAGGTGCCAAAGGCTGGAAGGGACAAATGTACCGTAGGCAATTTGGAATCCTCAGCATCATGTATTGTAGAGGGCTTGTCTCCTTCCTGATTTGCTATAGTGAGGACAAGGCCCTCAGGTTCGCGTGACATTTCTGAGAATCCCAGTGCTACTTGCTGTCCAAGTCTGACTCCCATTTGGAAGGAAACCACATACAACATTCTTGGCTCTCCAAGGAAAAAAGACCGCAATAAAAAATGATCACGCTCCTCAGGACAATGTAGTATTGTAGCCTTAAGCTTCACACAAGGTTTTAACAAAAACTTCCCCTGTTTAATGTTTGACTAAGCAGAATGGGAATAAGACTGGGTGATGTGTATACATGCATAAACTCTTTGTGGGTTAGTTCTAACTGACCTTATATAAATAATCAATTCCAGGTGAACTAGCATCTCTCTCAGACCTGGTAGGCTCTCTTCTCCCCCTTTACTTTTGAAAGGGGTAGGGCAGTTTGTAGAATAGCACTTGTCAGGTTTTTAGCTAGAACTGAGGGGGAGGGAACTTGTGGCTACTCTAGCCAAGAGTCGTAGTTTTGTCTTGTGTACTATTTGAATTGTTACAAGGAGAGTGGAACATGCTTCCGTCATCTGTCAGTATTTTAAACATGTATGGTTTGCATGAATAAATGTGTGGGAATTCACTTTGAGGGGAGGGATATTGAGCATTGGCCAGCTAAACCCAGGGATGTGAGTTCAATCCTTGAGGGGGCCACTTAAGGATCTGGGGCAAAATCAGTACTTGGTCCTGCTACTGAAGGCAGGGGGCTGGATTCGATGACCTTTCAGGGTCCCTTCCAGTTCTATGAGATAGGTATATCTCCATATATAAGAAGGAATTTGTGTTCAGGATGCCGTTTTTCAAGAACCTCTTTCATAAGGTAGAAATCGGAATATTTGTTGTTGCAGCATATTGACAAGTTGTAAGTGTAAGGAGAGCAGCTAAAGATTAATTGCTATTATTACCAGGAGCACCTAATATTTTCCCAGCACTGCCAGCAGCCCAAGTATATCAAACACACAATTAGATCTGACCACTCTGCTACTAGATATGGCATTTTTAGTACTGATTTCAGTGGGAGCAGGCTTAGGTTAATCGTGATTGGGAATTGACTTCATCATAAAAATCCATAGCAGGGAGTGGCTCCTTGACTAATGCAAGGGGCAAAGCATTTGGGACCCTGAGGAACCGCTCACATGGGATGTGAAATGAAGTGATGCCCTTTGTGGGGGAGGACAGAGCCCTGTCCGTTATGTTGTCCCCATTGTACAGAAAAAGAAGGGGGGAGCCTAGTGTCCGGTAAGCTCCCCAGTGTCATGCACAGCCCCTGCTCTACCCACTAGCTCCCACCCCTCTCCCACAACCAGGACTAGAACCCGGTGGGGTTACCAAGTCTCCAGGATTGGCCTGGCCTCCAGGAATTAATCTTTAATTAAAGATTGTCACGTGATGAAATCTCCAGGACTACAGCCTACCGAAATTGGCACCCCTAGAACTTGGCCCTGCCCGGCTCACCCTGGCGGTGCGGGGGAAGGCGAAGAGCGTGGGCACGGCGTTGGGCTTGAGGTTGGTGCGGTTGCCGAAGGCGCTGAAGCAGTCGGGCTGGAAGTGCTGCGAGCAGAGCACCGTGTGCGAGCTGGGCTGGAAATCGCCACGGCCAATGTTCCCCACCCAGCGCGCCAGCAGCTCGGGCCGGCTGAACGGGAACCTGCGGGAGACAGCGGGGTGAGGCTGGGCGGGGGGAGACCGGCCCAGGTCTCGGGGGAGGGGCCGGGCCGGCCCCGGTACCTGGGGGAGGGGGGAGGGGCCGGGACCCGGTACCTAGAGGAAGGGGAGGCGGGGGAGGGGCCGGGCCCTGGTACCTGAGGGAAGGGAGAGGAGAGGGGCCGGGGCCCGGTACCTGGAGGGGTCGGGCGGTACCTGTGGAAGGTGAGCTGCTGCCGGCAGCGGCTGCTATAGCGGTTACTGCACCGAAGCGCCGCGCACGATTTGGGCATCGCGCGTTGCCCCCAACAAAGATGGCTGCGCCCCCTCCGCGGACCCTAGGCGCCCCCTGCAGTACGCGCCTTCCGGGGCGGATTTCCCGCGCGGGGGCCAAGCGGTCTGCTTTCCCCCTCCCCCACGGGGCAGAGCGAGCGAGACTCCGCCCGGCAATGACGGCCTTTCCCAGCATGCATCGCGCCTCTCCCTTCTTTCACGCCTGCTCCCAGCGTCGCTTGACGGGTTGTGCGCAGAGCAGGCTGGGAGTTGTAGTTTGAGCAGTCGCCTGAGGGGTGGAGCGGGTCACTCGTGCTCCACCAGTTGCGCCTGGGCCGCGCCCGTGGGGAGCTGGGGGACATCGCGGAGAAACGACAGCGAGCGCCGGCTTCCCCGCCCCGCCCGTGACCCCCAGGCAGCTCAGCGCCCCCCCGCCCTGGGTCGGGCTGCCCCCGCCCCCTGCGGGGAGGGCGTCGCTTTGTGCGGGAGCTGAGGTCCCCCCGGCTTGCGGGGCTGCAGGACCCGGGCCGATAAAAAATTGCCCACTAGCTCGAGCGTCACCCCTACAATCATCAGTTGGCAGCAGTGCGGCCGCCCTACCTCTGAGCGGGCCCCTTGCCTCCCACCTTGCCCTCAGCCCATCAGCAGCAGACAAGAAAAATACAGCTGCCAAGATCATCTTCTCGTCAAGTCAGTCCTTCTTGAATCCCGAGCACCACAGCAGACACCAGCTGCTTCCCTCTCCTTTCCAACTCTGCCCCCTCCCTACTCGATAAAGAACAATATATATAAAATTGTGTATATTTGATGGCATCACTCCCCACCCTCCCTCGGTCATTTGATTTTGTATATTGCAAGCTCTGCCAGATGGATGTTTTCCATCACCTAGCCCTACTGGACACTCATTAGGGCCTCTGTCCACTATGGAAACATAATAGAATCCTAACTTCAAACCCAGGGAGGAAAAAGCAACAGAGAAAACGATCACATTAATGGATGCTTCATATTTTTAAGAAAAAAAGCACCCTTTGTTAAAATAACCACTTTTAATGAAAAAATAAAGCTCTGAATTAACTTGTAATCATACATAGATGAAAGTGATTAACTCAAAACACATGGACATGGTTGTTCCCTCTTCTACTAACATTGTAACATGCTGGGGTTGTCAGACACCATCTATTGGGGTAAATCTGCAAAGGTAACAGAACAAGAGTCAAAAGAGTTAAAAGTAATCTTGAACCTGTAAGAAACAGAGGCAGCTCACTTCACAGTTTCTTGTATTTCTCCCATAAAACAACAGGAACTTATCCTATAGTGGTCCAGTTGTACTGCAGATGTGCCATAGACACAAAGATGCCAACACTTGCATCAGGTCAAACCCTTATACAGACTATGAACAGAATCTTCTTCCAAAGCCTTGTATGTTGCAGTGAAAACAGCAACACTTGGGAACTTTGGTTATTTATCTGGCTGCAGAAGACAGCCCTATGACGCAAATCTTTGGCAAACTCCTGGTTCCATTTAGCTTCTGGTAGTGTATCATGGTTGTCTTAGATTTTAGTGGAGCTTGTTTATAAAACCAGATTTCAATTGCTGCAGCTATAAATCAAATTCATTTTATGGGCTTTTCAAACTGCACCAAGTTTTAAAATGGACAATAAAATAGTGCAGTTCGATCATAATGATAAAAAGTAATGGATCTTTTCCATCATTAGGTCCCATCCAATCAACGCCCTGGGCATTGTAGGACTATGCTATACAATCTGTTCTAGTACTCTGCGCAGCCTAGTGTTAAATGTCCAAAGGGAGTCCCTGACACTGCCAGGATGTTTTTCCTGATAAATCAGTATTCAAATAATGTGGCAGTCTGATACAAAGCATCTGCTGCATTGATTCCTGGCAGTTCTGTCTTCTTTCAGATATAAATGAACATCAGTTAGTGACTCCCGCTCATCTAATAGTCTGACAGGACAGAATGTCCATTGTTCATTAAGCATCATAGAATTTAGGAGAATTCTCTCAAGAACAAAGATCCAGTTTGTGCAATAAATACAATGTATTCTCAATTTGGTCATTTAAAAGGAAAGCGCCTACACCTTAGTGGCCTCACGTACCAGTCTTGTTTCCCTGAAGCATTCTCTAGACCAGTGACCACTGCGCTTTCTGCTCCCTAAAAGGGCAGTCACAAGATATAAACATTTTCTGGTCCCAATGCATTCCCTTATCCTCTGCAGCTCTGGATTGTTCTCTCAACTGCAGCCCACCTTGCCAGTTGCATAGGCCAGCTATCCAGGATTGGGCTGGATGCCCTAATATACAAATGGGAGCAAATTAATGTATGTGCATCCACCAGTTTAATGGTTTCCTGGGCTGGATTTGTAAATCTTTGATGAAAATGCAGGTAAACCCAGCCCCAGTACTCAGATGGGGACAGCCCAAATCCAAACTAGGCCTGTCTAAATTCCTAGATTTTAATTTATCAAGGCCCACTGTGCAGCCCAAGCTTTACTTCCAGGCTGGAGGAGGGAAGGGAATTGGTGTCTCCTAAAACAATGCTTTTCAGCTGAGATCTCTGAAATGAGACACCACACAGGGCTGTGGAACAGAGTGGATGGCAGCCCACAACCTCATGTTTGAGTCACTCATGAAAATGGTTTTAAGAGGACACAGCTTAACTAAGGAAGAAAACTGACATGGCCACCTCCAGTACAGCCCACCCAGAAAAAAGAAAGGTCTGTATCTCTCTTTTAAAGACAACAGTCCATAGAGCTGTGGGAACTAAACTGGTTTTACCAGAAACAAAGCCAAATCATAGAACTCAGTGGATACTCTCCTACTACCCAGCTGAAGGGGAGGCAGGTCACATGTGAGTTCAGTGTGCATTCAAGTTCACTCTGAAGGAGACTTCAGAAATTCTTAAGATTGATACATATGGACAAATGGGCAGGTCTACTATTACAATAAAACATATGGCTGTTTATTTTCAGACTCTTCAGAGATTTCTCTCCTCCTGCTCTGGAGGATAATTATTTTCTTCAGCACCTAGAAGTCTTGCACTTTCTTAACACTTTCCCAGTGGGATGAAAATTGATAGGTGGCAAAGGTAAACACTCCCAAATCATCATCCCATTCATAGTCTGAACTGGACAAAATCCCACTGAACCTGGGGTGCTTAGTGTGTCCCTGCTAAAGCTATTCAGCCTCTAGCAGAAATTTTGGCCAGCAGGCCTCTTCCAGCTCTGGCAATCAAAGACATTGAATACCTTATGTCTGTTTACACAGACAGACACTTTTGCCTGAGCAACTGCAGTTCAGAGGAGCTCTCTTGCCCCCCTGGCTGGAGTTCTGTGTTTTGCATGGCTAATCTGCCCAAACAGTATGCCGGCACGGTAGTTCCCTCCACTAGTCCAGAAAGCGCCTGCGTGAACCCATCCGGGAGCGGTTTGAGCGGCGAATATCAAACTTGGAGTCCCGGCACTTCTGGCAGACATAGATCTCTGGAACATTTGATTTCCGGATTTTGGCACAGGAGAGGTGAATCCAGGTGTGACACTCATTACATTCAATCATTGGCCGTCCAGCAAAAGGTTTCATGCAGAAACAGGTGACGAGATCCCAGGAATCATCATCTGGAAGGAAAAAACAGCAAGTTAAAACTATTACTTCTTTCCTCCTGCTGCACGCCGAACTCTCTCTTTTGGCGCTGAACTTATTCCATGGTTTAAAGGCAGTCCCTACAGGCCTGTGATGATTTGGGGAATCTGCCACTGTTCAGTCTATGAGTTCCGTTTGTAATTATGAACTCTGTACATTGAAGCCATTATGGTAAACTGCACTGTGTTCTTGCCTCATACTCCTTATGCTCAGGGGAGATGGGAGTGGACCCTACACGTCTATCTCTGAATAGGTCAGTCATTAAAGACTACCATACCTGAACAGACCTTTCCTGTACAGAACAAAGGAGTAACTGCATCCTAGATAAAACCATTTTTCCTCCAACTTCCCCAGTGGAGGGAACAAAGATGAGGTGTGGGTACAGACAACCCTTTAAAACACAGAGACTGGGCTGGTCAGACAGACAAAAGAAGCTTGGGGCATGAGAGAGCAACAAAGGGCCATGCTTTTTTAACAGAAGGAACTTTTTGAAGGTAGTACCAGCTAAGGCTGGAGGAAGCTGCCTGCAGGAGAGGAAGATACTCCATATTATGAAGGACAAGCCTTGAGCTGTAGGAAGAGTATCCTGGACACCCTGAAAGGATGCTGACCCAAACCCCCAAAACACTCAAGAGTGGCGAGAAAAGTGAAACAGGGACCGGTGTGTAGCTGTTTTTTATTTTGCCTACACCAGTATGTAGGGTAATTGTGTTAGAAACCTTCTGCAAAGTGTGTGTTCATCTGCTTCAATGATCATGTGTCCCTGAAGAAGTAAATTGGAAGCCAGGGTGCCCACGTGGTTAGAGCTCTAGGCAGGATGTGAAGCAACTGTGGAGTTTCGGGGAAGACGGAACTCATCTTAAGGCTTAGGCAATTGGACTGCAGAGTCTCTGCTTTCAGAAAAGGGAGTTAGAAAGTGAATGTGCACCCTGAAAGTGTGCCTAGAAACAGTGTCTGAACTCCACTCAGAGTCAGGAAAACTTAAGAGCTCATGGGCCCAGTGCTGGGACCTAAATACAGCAGCCTGGTGAATGTCCAGCAGGAGGAAATTGACAAGCCCTTTCCAGGGCATGCCAGAAGCTGTAGTCTGCACCCTCTACGGCCTCCTGCACCTTGCTCGAGGATAGAATCTCAGCAAACCCAGAGGGTAAATATGGAAAGAAAAGGGCTCAACTCCCAAAACTAGCTTCCAACTTTCTGTCCAGTTTACATTAAGCCTCTCAGAAAACACAGCTTATGGGAAGAAACCCTCACCTCAGAGTCTGGAAAGCTTAATTCAGGTGCTAGGTCACTAAGCAATAAACATTCTTTGCTCCTCTCTACCCACTTCTATCCAAAGATCTAAAAGTGCTTTGCAAACACTACTGAATTTTGTCCTTAAATCCCCCCAGGAGACAGATCTGCACTATCCCATTTTATAGGGGAGTTGAGTGCTAATAACATACCAGATAGATAGATGATAGCCACCTATGATCTCAATCTGACTAAACACCTCACAAATATCTCCCCTTAGCAGGGTTGTTTACCTGAATCCACCATAATGTCCTCATCATCACCAGTGCCATCCTCATCCCGAAACACAACCTGCTTGCCCTGCCGTATGACCGTGCGTTTGCCCACGCTCTGTATCTCCATGCCCTGCTCAGCAGTCTCAGGAGGGTACGAGACATTGGAAGGAGTGTCAGAGTCCCAAACTGAGCAATGGTCAGTCACAGACCGAGGATCACCCTCAGATGAGGGACTCATGGGGGTCTCAACATAAGAATCCTCCGCCTCTAACTTCAGCAGCTTCCCCCCATATTCTTCCTCCACAGGCGCTTCCGTTTCTCTTCTCTTCAGTTTCTTCTTCTTTCTGATCTTATCGGTTTGCTTTCGCTCTGGCAGAAAGCTGCTCGGTTTTGCCCGCTGGAATAGGGAAACATATGGTTTTGCTCGCTTGAGCTGACTAAAGCTCTTTCTGCTCTTGACTGGCAGGGAGACAGCAGAAGGGAGGTCGTTGAATCGGGGGTCCCAGCTATCACTGTCGATGGTACCTCCAGTACTATTGGGGGGGCTGGGGCTGCTCCTCAAGGGGGTCTCCTAGAAAATATTAAGAGACCAGATGTGAGTATAATTTTAGAGTTGATAATAAACCTCTTAGACAAACACTTATTACACCCACCTTTTTGAAGAGGGAGGATGGGGAAGGATCTATACTTGTCACAACAGGCTCCCTGTGTAACTAAAAATCAGATCATCTCCACTTATCCAACCACTAGCCTACATTATTTACTTTCTTTCATCCTTACCTGTGGCCCAGGACAGGTACAGCTGAGTGTTAAAGGCACTAAATAATTTTCAGTAAAGTGTTTCCAGGAGTCCAGACTCCCAATTCCTTCCAAGTGCTTTGTATCCTAAGCCCCTGCTGGGAATTCCAGACAAGGAAAACAACTGGCTCATTTTAAAGGTTGCGTGGCAATCTGAAATTTGTGGCTGCCTAGGCCTAGGATACAAAGGGGAGGGGACTCTGGCATGAATACCTCTAACATAATATTTTTACACTGCACAGAAATCATTCACCAATCAAATGATTTGAACAGAAATGGTACTTACTGACCTTTAAACTTTTTTCTGTCCCCTCAAGCAAGACAGCGGTTTGGACTGCCTCACTTTTGATTAAAGAAGAGCTTACATCATATTCCAGGAGCCTGAGGATTACATTTAACTTTATAAGTGTAGGGACATTTGTGGCTAAAGTGGGAGGCTGACAATATCAAGTTACGTTCCAAGTTCCATAATTTGTTTCAGAACATCATAGGCCAGTGGGTTCCTTTTTGTCCCATCAGGAGCTTTTACAGGACCTTACCCCTCAAACACATCCACTTTATCTATCTAGGTATTTATACCATGCTTGTCACCCTGATAACATTTAACCTATCAACAGCACTAGCTATAGCAATGTGTACCTGAAATAAAATAAAGATTGAGTTGCTGCACCATTACCTCTTGTGGATAGGGGATGTAGCCAGCATATGCCAAGACAAAGGTGCAAAATTTGTTGAAATCTTCCACAGTTCTGTGTCTCTTGGAGCTGGGAGAAAAATCCTGTTAAAGAGACAACAACCAGAACATTAACATGAAATTGCTGAACAAACTAGCGATAATGTCAAATCAGAGACAACATAAGGATTTTGTACACATGGATATCCACCTCTGAGATTGATAGTTTCAGAGTGTCTCTTAGATAGTCAAAATGCAAGAGAGGGCACCTGGGGGCAATCCTGTGATTTAACAGGCTTGTCAGGGCCTTTTGCTGAAATTGAATTCTCAGGTTTGTCTGGCTCCCCTTCCAGGTATTCCCACATGCCTGTTTCCAGCAGTGGTTTCTAACGGCGTTAGGGTCTAATATTGTATTGAACACAAATGCTTCTTTAAAGTCAGCTATTAAAGTCAGGGAAGAAGCTAACCAGTCATTAAAACAGCTGTTTGGGTACTGTGAAGTCTGCATATCCTGTTAATGTAACTGATAAGTTAAATTCACTGATTGCTGTTCTCTTTCTGGTGCAAAGTCTACATCATGGCTCCTACCCAGAACTCAAAGCTGCTGGAAACAGCAGACTAACTACACATGGAGAGTCTGCCTGGACACAGAATACTTCTTCAGGGCTTACAGTTTTTTATATTTTTGTATTGAGACTCCAAAGAACTATCCAATGCCCAGTTTCATGATAACCCTTCCATCCCCAACCCCAGTGAAATACAAACAAATACGGAATGTATTTGTAAACCTCTACCCCGATATAACACAAATTCGGATAGAACGTGGTAAAGCAGCGCTCGGGGTGGGGGGGCTGCGCGCTCCAGCGGATCAAAGCAAGTTCGATATAATGTGGTTTCACCTATAACGCGGTAAGATTTTTTGGCTCCCAAAGGCAGGATTATATCAGGGTAGAGGTGTATCTAGTCCCAACCCACACTTTGAACTGAACTGTCAAAAAGCAAGACAGGCTGCTGAGAAATCCTGTCCACCCCGCCTGCAATCTTCCCTATTTCCCTGTCTGCACTGGACACTGCCTGAGAAAGTCACTGTCCAAAGAAGCCATTTCTGCATGGGGAGCAGCACTGGAAACAACCGCAAAATCTCCTCCATCTGTGATGGGGGAGGAGGATTAGACAGCAGACGTGGAGTGGAAGAGTCTGAAGGGGACCAGATCATTGGATGAGGGGCTCTGACTCCTGGGAAGAGGGGGATTAAATCCCAGTGATGGGGGGGCTCAGATGGGGAAAGAGGGTGCAAGAAATGGCTCTCTACGAGGGTTTGGAGAGGTGTAGAGGGGGATCAGAGCCCCAAGTTCAGCAAGGTGTCTCAGCCCTGGGTTCTGAGCTGGGAGAGGCAGCTCTCTGGGTGGGCGTGGTGTTCAGGGCCCTGGGAGGGGGAGAATTTCTGAGGAGGAAGAGGGTCAGAGCCCAGGGTGGAAGACTGGTGGGGGGCTGGGGCCCTGGGGGGGAATCTCTGAGCGGGGTCGAGGCCCTCGGGTGGGCGGGGACCGCTGGGGGGGGAAAGGGGTCGGGTGGGAGATCGGCGCCTGAGGGGGGTTGGGAGATCTCGGGGGCCCTGGGGCAGGGGGCGGATCTCTGGGTAGAGGGGCCCTCGGGGGATGGGGGATCCCGGAGGGGGGACACGGCCCTGGGGTGGGCGGGGCTCTGGGTGGAGGCTCTCACTGAGGGGCCCGGGGATCGCTGAGCGGGGAGGGCGGCTGCCGCGGGGCAGGTCCCGGGCTCCGGCACGAGGAGGGGCAGGGGACAGCGCGGAGACGGCCCCGGGCTCACCTCAGGGGGGAAGGGGGAGGCGCAGGGGTCGGGGTCCATGTCCCAGCGCAGGCGGCCGGGGTCGGGTAGGTGGGTCCAGGTGCTGCCCGGAGCGCGGGCCCGATACCGACGAATCAGTTCGATCTCGCCCGGCAGCGCCGACCCCTCGAACCGCCCGGTACCGGTGGGAGGGAGGAGGGGAAGGGGGCGGGCCCCGTGTGAAGCCGAGGGGTTGCTGGGAGCTGTAGTTCTCCCTCCCTACGAGCGGCTCCGGCGGGACTCGGCGCAGGGGCTGCCGGGAGTTGTAGTCCCGGAGAGAACTACAGCCCCCAGCCTGCCTCCCGCGCCTCAGGCCCGCCGGTTGGGGGTGCTGCTGTGGCGGCGGCGCTTGGAGCGGTAAGCGCGGGGCGGCAGCGGGACGGGGCAGAGGGTCTTGTTCTCTTCGCCCCCGGCCGTGTGGGGATACGGGGAGGCTCCTCCCCTGGGCCTGCCCCCACGAGGGCCTGGCACGAGGCTCCGGGCGGGGTGAGGCGGCAGGCCCGGCCCGGCCCCGCCCCTGGCGTAGTGACCGCAGCCGGGCCGGAGTGCAGGGGCCTGCCTCTCCCGGGCGGGACGCGCCACCGGGCCGTGCCCCCGACGCTCCCGCCTCTCTCAGAGCGGGGTCCGGACCCGGCTCAATGCGCAAGAGGTAGGCGCCTGCTGCGCTTGATGCAGCGAGAGTAGCTGTGGCGGCAGCGGGGCTTGTGCCCAAAGGTAGGCGCGTCCCCTCCCAGGATGGGGCTGGAGGGGCAGGGCCCTGGGGTAGAGCTGTGAGATCCCCTCTGACTCCGTGAGACAGGAACAGTTGTCCTAAGCTCTGGCTTCACGGCTGTCTCGTTTTCTCTCTTCTTCCCTCCTCCCCAGCTCTTTCTTTTCATAGAGCTGTATAGGATTGGAAGGATTCAGTTTTATTGGTAAATGTCAGTGTTACTGGACACACACACACGCTCAAAAATATTTCCATTGATCATTAAAATTGACAGGCAAAGTATGAAAAGTATTGCTTGACAACTTACTAGAGTTTCATTTAAGGATTTTTACTTTATATATTTTGACATGTGACTTGACATTTTGTGTTTTGACAGCTGTAAAGCTTTTTTGAATCTCAGGGTCTGTCATTAACTAATTGATTCTCCCCATAATTTTGCACAACTGTGAAAATTTAAATAAAAAAACATTTAAAAAAAAGTTTATAAATAAAATCAGTATTACCCACTGAAATTGTGTATATATATATATAAAATCAGATTCTGCGAAGTGTCTCTGTGGAAATTAATCAGTTAGGTAAAGAGCATGAACATCTGGCAGCCAAGGAAAATCTTATTCTGAAATATAATCCAGGATTTAAGGAACACTCTTGTGAGTTATTAACGTAGTTCTAGATACCTCTTTTCCAAGACAGTAATCTGTTGGTGTCCCCTGTTTTAGGTGGAGATAATGAGCATCTGTAGCACCCAGTTTTCAATAGTTTTTTTTTGTTTTTTTTTAAGAATTTGACTTTTACTTGTAATAAAAAAAACACAAAGCAAGTGGCATATAATAAAATTTCACCAAACCTGTCTCCTGAGAACCATGCCCTGGTGGTAGTAATCTGTGAACAACAAAATAAAGTGGTGCAAAACAGGTTCTTTAGGGTTCAACAGTGAAACTTTACATTAGAAGGACATTCTTCAAAGTGTCAAATTAAATCTTCTTGCTCTTTTTTTCCTGAGTCAATCCCTTTCCCCTGTAGTGGTAGAGTTAGAAGTGGGTTTTTTACACACGAAAGCTTATGCCCAGATAAATCTGTTAGTCTTTAAGGTGTCACCAGATCCTCGTTGTTTTTTTAGAATTGTTTTTCCTTTTCTATATCTGAAGTTTGATGAGGAGCCGACCTTCCTCAGTTTGTTTCTTGCACATTGGAATCCTTAGCCTGTTCAGTAAAATGGGGCAGGCAGAGAAGAGGGGACACCCAAGAAGCATGTGATTGATTGCTCACCAAACAGAACAGATCTAATTTTAGACTTCTTCAGCTTTGGCAATCTCTCTCAAAACACTTACATACTTTTTTTGTTTTTTTTAAGAGCAGATGAATCATATTAGTGTAGTACTAAATTATAATGTTAATGGGAGACGGATGCTGAGTCATGTTGCATGTATCATTCAAATTTTATGCGATATTCTGAGCAGTAAGCTTGTCTGATGGTAGCCTTCTGCACTTTAAATTCCAGACTGTTCTAGCTTTCTTGCCACATCCTGTCTGTGAAAGTAATGTGTCGGCACCTACTTAGTGCTGGGAATGCTGCTGCTAATAGCTGTGTGTCCAGTCCATCTATGGGCAAGGAACAGTACTGCCTTTTTTCCTGTGTACCTGCATATTTGTGTTGCCCTGGAACTTAGGAAATCATGTGGTGAGAGTCTAGTAAGTAACGTGTAAGATCATCAAGGAGGAAAGGAAGGCATTGTGTGCAACTTGAGTTTTGATCAATAGTCACTGTACACTGATGAAGAATCCATTCTTATGCCAAAGTACTTTTGAAAAATAACTTCATTTAGAAATGAAATGTGACAAATGTCCTAATATTTGTTTGTAAAAGGCAACTGATTCCTTTTCAGTCATGATGAAAACCTACTTACATTTTTTAAAGAAACACATTCTTTTGCTTTCTTCTTTTTGCAAATACCCTCAGTGCACTGGCTATGCCCGCTGATTGGAGAGGCCCGAGTCTAACCCTAGCCCCATCACAAATACAGCAACTAACTTTATGTATACTTTAGGTGAGAGAGTTTGTGCTGCTGGTCTTGATAAACTACATGGAATTACATCCTAAATCTGGCAACATCAGCTCGGGTTTATTGCTACTGTCAGCTTTTCTTACAGCTGTTACAGCTGTCTATTAGTTGAGGTTTGTTCTCTGACATTTCAGGATTCAGAGCAGATAGCATCTTACACCTGAAATTATATGTTTTCTCTGTTAAAGGAAGCTGAGGTAGTCATTGAAAGCAGTTCACATTTGATGTCTATATGGTGGCCTGAAACAAAAGAGCTGGGGGTTACAATAGTGTTCCCACTGTGGATATCAGGGTGGAAAAAATAAAAAACTTTATTACTAACTGGTCTCTCTGTTGGCAATGTCTGCAGAAAGGTCAATGATTGAATGATCTATAAAGGCTGAATTCCCCTCTCATCTTTTGGGGGAAAGGGGATTTCCCCTGGAACAGAAGTTGGGCAAACTACAATGATCATATGTGTATGAATATGCACAGCTCTGGAAAACAGTATCTGCTAGTTGCTGTACAACAATAGCTATTTTCGTTGTTTTATGTATCTTCTTAGAGTGATAGAGTAAACTGTGAATCACCAGAGGAAGGTATAAAAAATTCTATTTACATAACAATCAATTTTAAATTAGGAAACAAAATTGTGCTCTGTTAAATAGTCTATAGAGATAGACACTTGGTCTATGTCTACTCAGAAGTACCACACTTTCTAAACTTTTACTTTACTTTTCCAGGCTAGCCCATTTAGTAATTCCACTGCTTTTCTTCTGCAGGGTTCAATTTCTTCCAGAAAAACTATCAGCGTATCTGTTGTATGTAACTCTGTAAGATGTTTTCCCTCCCTGGTTCTTTTTTAATTTTCTAGTTCTTTGGGATTAGTTCAATACTGAGACAGTGCTATTATTTTAAAATGTTTTTGCTGTTTGACTTGTCTCATTTCCTATTTTGCCAGCTCTACACAATCATATCTTCTACTCTGATAGACTTTTCCAGAATACATTTAATCTCTTCTAATGTGAAACCAAGTCTGCTGCCAAATGGGAGCTGGAGAAAAACTGTTACAGTGCCAGAATCTGTTGCATTAATGCCCCACTATCAGTTACCATCGTTCTATATGCTACAGCTATTCCTCCTTTGGACTGATTAACAATCCCTGTGTAAAGGAGACATGGCTTTCTGGCTCTTTCATTAAATGTATTAAAGACATCTATCTAAGATGTTAAAAACATGTAAAACACAACAAAAAGACAAATGTACATAATGTTTGATTCGGTTTTCTGCCCAAACCACTTTGCAATATGGTCCACTTAAATAGTATATCCTATATGAGCCCACCACTCTTAACTAACAACCTCAAACGCCTCATTCAAAATGCTCTAGAAGTTTTTCCCCTTTGCTGATTAGCTGTCCGTTTACTCCTTTCAGTCTCTTTACTTCAACCTTATTCCACCTGCCTCCCTCGCTCCCTTTCTTCCCCCCCTTTCCTCCCTTCACTTATCCCTGCCCCCTTCAGTGCCTTCTCTCCTTTCCTTTGTCTCTCTCTGATTCCTTCCCAATAATACCCTCTGCCCCACCCCCAAAAGAATATTGTGGCGCTAACATGACACTTGCAGAACATCATATTGTTCGCTCTGATAGTATGTTATATCTCTCCCCTCTCCATCTTTTTTCTATTAAATTGTAAACTGTTCAGGACAGAGACTGTCTCAGCCTTTGTTCAGATAGTGCTTAGCATAATGTGGCCCTGATATCAGTTAGGATTCCTATGTGAGCAGGGTTTTATTATTATTTGTATCTTAACTTGCAGTGTCTAGTATCTGTAGGAACTTAACTTTCCTTCCTTTAAATTATTTTCTGTGCTTTTGCTGCATTTCAATTCTTAATGTAATAATAAGTTAGTATTAAAATACTGTTTGTTTAAAGGAATCCTAATTACTTTTGTATCCTGTAAGCAATATATTTAATGCTGTACATTATATAGGACCCTCTTATCCAGAAAGATTCCAAGATGCTTTAGATTTAGTATGACTAGGGATCACTGGCCAGAATGGAATGCAGCAGCCATTATATGACAGCTGAATTTTCTTAGTGAAGAAAAAACAAATTTCATACACATGGGAGGATTTAAAAAGACAATGTAAATCTGAGTTGGAATTTAGCCAGGACCCCAGGGCTAACACCTCCACTTGGGCAAAAAATGCACAGGCCTTCAGTGACTAAAAGTGGTCAGGGGCTTGAGCTTGAGTTTGCCTCTCTGGCTGACAAGTTTCACAGCCCCTTAGAGCTTAGGCCCCAGCCGCCGACTCAGAAGGAAGAACACCCATCCTAAATCACCCATATCGCTTCTGCCACCACTTGGATGTTTGCTTTGGCTGCAAATGGTGGTCTCCTATGCAAATATGGACCAGGCCTAATATTGCTTACATATGATATCTGACAAAATCCCAGCCCCAGATGGCATGAATGCAGGACTACGTAGTGGTATTCATAAAATTATCAAGCTTATGTACATATGCTCTCTCAAACAGGGTGGAAAAATCAGTGATTTTTAAAAAAAAAATCAAATTGATTTAAATCAGATTTATTAAATTAAATACATTTTTAAAAAATAAATTATTTAAAATTACATTGAAATTGACAATCTGTGTTAAGTATAAATTTACTAAAATCTATTAATTGGTTACATTAAATTAAATTAAAGTTCAGGCAGTACACGTTTGTTGCCAAAGTTTTAAAGAAATTCAAACCACTGACCTAGAGGAAATCACTGGCTAAGCATCTGGAACCAGATTTTAAGTGCTAAACCAGCTTTTCATAGCAGTAGCCTCTTTTGCTGGTGCAGAGGGTATATTTTATTTTCAGTTTATTCATCCCATTCAGTTCAGTTACTAGCTCTTTCAAAGTTGAGAAGCCAACTGTTATTGAAAAATCAGGAAAGCTTCTTTTCCTTTTCCAATCAATGATTTAAATGAGGTATGAGATGACAAGCTCTGCTAAATCTAAATTTTTGAAGGATGTGGGCCCAGATCGACAAAAGTGACCAGAAACAATCAGTTCAGTTCACTAACTACAGATACTTTGTTTCATCATTTTAAAATGCCAAACAAGTTTTGATACTTACTTTTTTCTCATATATCCAGCACATTTAAGCTAGTTTTATTTATCTATTCATTTTAAAACATTTTTGTGCATTTTAAATTTAATTTCATTTTCCATCCAAATCAAACTTGATTTTTTTTACTTGTGATTTGTCATCTGGTAAATAAGAAATGCATCATTCACCATTTAACGTAATGCAAACATTTTGCAATAAACATGTTAAACTATATAATTGCTTACACTATATGTACACATATTTATTTACCCCCTGGTTAGCAGAAAGTACCAAATTTAGTGTAAGCATTATATCTATTTGCAAACACACATGTTTTATTTCTTACCAAGCAATTAATCTACTTTTTGTTAGGAATATAACTAAAAAGTACAAATGCAAAACAAGATTAAAATCAATTATCAAAGATTTAAATCAATTCACCCTGCTCTGTCAACATACAGCCCAAATCCAGTTCAGTCTTATTCTTATTAACTTTAAATCTGGACTCTCTTTCTAAGACTGAAGTGTAGAAAATACTGCGTAGTAGTTTGATAGCACGTTACATAATTCATCTTGCTAAGTCTCCACATTTGAGGAATGTAGGTAGGAATGTTTTAAAGGCTGTTCAGCTTATCCAGTTTCCCTGACTTGAGGACAGTTTCTCTTTGAGGAACCTTTGCTTTTTCTTCCTTTCTTTAAATTGTTCCTAAGATTGTTCCATAATTATACTCCTGCTTAGATCCAGAAAAGAGTAAACTAACTAAGCTATTTTGTAATTATATTTATATTTTTAAGACATTATTTCATAGACTAGATTGTTACTTAGTCTGTGTAGTATTTAGAATTCTTGTAGTGAGGGAATTCATTTGTGGAGACTTTTGGCACATGGCTGTAATTATGTTATTTGTTAATGTCCTAAGGTAGATTCCCATTAGAGGTATGTTGTGGATGCTAGAGCCAGAACAAGGAGCTGTTGCTGTGCCATCCCAAGGCATCTAACCTGGACTTTTGTCCCTTTAATCCCATGAAGACCATACATTGCATTTTGTGAAAGATACTAAATCTCTGTGGGTTGTTAGTTCTTGCATGTGTACAGCAGTCCTTGTAGATGAGTATCTGGTGTGAACGGAGCTATTCGCTTCCCTGACTGCAGTGGGTGCTTGGACTGCACAAAGAATGCAGCATCAGGCGTTTAAAGGCTTAATTTTGTTACAGTTCTGTGAAAATATTTGTCCTGCAGAATGAATCTAGCAAGGAATTTTTATAGCATATATTTGCAGTGCAAATAGTAGGATGCATACAGAACTCCTTTTTTTATTTCTTAAGACTATATCATTATCCCATTTGTAGACCTGCAGCTGAGCACTCCAAAAGCTCTCTTACTAGATTGTCAGAGATCCCCAAATAAAGGGGCGAAATGGAAGGTTTGAAGGTGGAAAATAAGAAAACAAATGTATTTGCCAGTGAGTAAGGCTGTGTGTCTGTCATGGAAGTCATGGATTCTGTGACTTCCGTAGCGGCCAGTGCAGCTGGCTCCGTGTCCGGTGGCCAGCAGGAGGGACCCCTCTCAGGTGGTGGTAATGGTGTCCCCCGAGCAGCTCGGGCAGCCCCTGGGACAGCCGCACCAGCCACTGCTGGGGCAGTCTCGGGCCACCGGGCCCCCCTCCCGCCCCTAGCAGCAGCAGTAGTTTGGGTGTGGGAGGGGGCTCAGGGCTGGGGCAGAGGGTTGCAGTGTGTGGTGGCGCTTACCTCGTGAGGGCTCCCCGGAAGTGTCCGGCATGTCCCCGTAGCTCCCATTGGCTGTGGAACTGGCACTTGTGACGGGGGCAGTGTGCAGAGCCCCCCGGCCTTCCCTCCTGCTAGGAGCTGCAGGGGCATGCCAACTGCTTCCGGGGAGCCATGCAGAGACTGGTAGGGAGCCCCCATCACCACCCACGCTACCCTCCCCACCCCTGGGCCGCATGCTGCCCCCGCAGCATCTCCCAGGGCTACCCCTCTAATTTTTAATTAGGGGTATATAGTACAAATCATGGACAGGTCATGGGCCGTGAATTTTTGTTTACTACCCATGACTTGTCTGACTTTTACTAAAAATACCCATGACTAAAACGTAGCCGTACCGATGAGTAATATACTGTGATTGCTCAAGCTTGACTTTCTGTATCTTATTATTAAAGGTTTGTCAAGTAATGGGATTGCCATTATTGGAGGCATGCAAATAGCACTCTTAATTGATTCTGTTAAAATGTTTATAGCTTGTATGATTAGTACCATAGTGCTTATAAAAGTAACTGAAACAATATGTGCTGACCTGTAGTTACATAGCTTTACTGTTATAGTTCAGTGAGAAACTGTCAGGGCTGCACGGGGGGGGGGGGGGGGGGGGGGCAGGAGGGGCAATTTGCCCCAGACCCTGCAGGGACCCCCACAAGAATATAGTATTGCAACTTTTTTTTATGGAAGGGGCCCCCAAAATTGCTTTGCCGCAGGCCCCCTGAATCCTCTGGGCGGTCCTGGAAACTGTATCTTGTAATTGAGATTGTCTTTGCAGCTTGTCCATTTTGTGAAGTAAAGTAAAATATTCAGTTTTGTAGACTACAGTGTTTTGCAAGTACAGATTGCAGGTGCTCTTTCTAAATGGAATAAGAAATTCCACCTCTTATTTCTTCGGTAACAGTCCATTTGTTTTCAGTGCCCATTTAAATAACTCTTACTTACTGTAATGTTTATTTCTTCCTTTACTAAATTCTAACAGTAACAACCAGTCCTCAAAAGTGTCTTTAGATAGTGGATTGGATTGGAATAAAGAGGCAAAGAAATTCATTGCATTCGAGCAAAACTTATATTTGAAACCAAGAAAGACTAGTAGACGTGATAAATTCATGTGCTGTGCATTTATCCTGCTAACCTTTCTTCTTCCCCAGCGAAGTTTGTAGTGTAGGAAATTGAGACCATGTGTGTGGATAAACTGAAAACTACACTCCAGACCTGTTTTCAAACAATCTTGAACATCCTCAACATTTAAAAAATATATATACAAGTCAGAACGGGTCTTTTCACCTGCCTTGATTTTCACGTGTGAGGCTCTGCTTGGTGCATGTGTGAGGACAAAGCAGTTCTCCAGAAGCAATCCCCTCACCGCAGAGGAAAGCTTGCCAAAGCCCTGTGGTTTCTACAGAGCCCTGTATACGCTGAGTCTCCCTGCTGGGATGGAATCAGTTAGGGAGGCCCCTTCCCCCTGTTGATGGGAATATTCTAAACTAGAGCAGCTGTCCCTGACATGAGTGTGTGGGGGAGGGGTGTACTAACCTGTGGGCTCTGCCCTTGAATGCCGCCTGGCCCCCATGGGCCTCTACGAGTTAAGGGGGTGGATGACCAGGGGGCGGGGGCAGGAGCCACGTGTTGTTAGGGCCGGGTCTGGTCCTTATAGGGGCTGTGAGTGCCTGAGAAGCCCCGTGCTAACCCACTGTGTGTTCCCTCCTCCACAGGCATATTATGGAACCGAGCCCGGCAGGAGGAGGCGGAGGTCCAGGGGAACCAGCACATGCCGTGGCACTGCTGCGGGGTCTGAGTGCGCTGCGCTCTGAGCGGAGCCTGCTTGATGTGACAGTGGTGGCCGGGGGCTGTGAGTTTGGGGCGCACCGAGCTGTGCTAGCCGCAGCTTCTGGCTACTTCCGTGCCATGTTCGGTGGGTCACTGCGGGAGTCCCGGGCCGAGCGGGTGCGGCTACATGGGGTGGACCCTGAGTGCCTGGCGCTGCTGCTCGACTTTGCCTACACTGGTCGGGTGGGGCAGCTGGGCCCCGACATCGCAGAGCGGCTGCTGCGTGCCGCCGACCTACTGCAGTTCCCAGCCGTAAAGGAGGCATGCGGTGCTTGGCTGGCCCGGCAGCTGGAGCCGGCCAACGCGCTGGACATGCAGGACTTTGCGGAGGCCTTTGCTTGCCCAGCCCTTGCAGCTGCCGCACACCGCTTTGTGCTGCGCCATGTGGGTGAGCTGAGCACGCAGTTGGAGCGCCTGCCGCTGGCGCGGCTCATCTCCTACTTGCGGGACGATGAGCTGTGTGTGCCCAAGGAGGAGGCTGCTTTCCAGCTGGCACTGCGTTGGGTGCGTGCCGATCTAGCTGCCCGTGCCCCGCTGCTGCCGCAGCTCCTGGCCCATGTGCGCTTGCCCTTTGTGCGCCGTTTCTACCTGCTGGCGCACGTGGAGGGCGAGCCCCTGGTGGCACGCTGCCAGCCCTGCCTGCGCCTCCTCCGGGAGGCCCGCGACTTCCAGGCTGCCCGCTATGACCGGCACGACCAGGGGCCATGTGCTCGCATGCGGCCACGACCCTCCACCGGCCTGGCAGAGATCCTTGTGCTCATTGGCGGCTGCGACCGTGATTGCGATGAGCTGGTCACCGTTGATTGTTACAACCCACGCACGGGGCACTGGCGCTACCTGGCCGAGTTTCCTGAGCACTTGGGCGGCGGCTACAGCATAGCGGCGCTGGGCAACGACATCTACGTGACAGGTAAGGACGGGGACACGTTGGATCTGATGCCCTGAGGAGTGTTATCTGGGGAAAGGGCCACAGCTGGGCATCATTCTGGAGGGAGCCCAGGTCTAGCAAGGGATGGGGGAACGACTTTAGGTTTAAAGATCAAGGGGCTTCGGCAAAGCTGTAGGAGAGGCCAGAACTGAGATCCCTGACTTTTCAGAGCACTAGTATTTTTATAAAAAGTTCCCTCTTTTCTTTGCCATTAGTCCCAGGATGGACTAAGTATGGCTTGTTTTAGGTTCGCAGAGTAACGATTCTTTGAAGTGAGATGTGCTTTCGTAATTAGGGTGTCTCTTGCAAAGACTCAGAAACTGTTCTGTTGCTATGCTAAATGCCAGGGGAAATGATTCCTTGGCTTCACTGAAAATGTTGAATGCGTGTGTTGCATACGTTATAAGCAGACATGCATTCCAACTGCCTGTTTCAAAGGGCCCTTGGCATCTCCACGGTGCAGTAACACTTCGTTCTGTTGGGAGGCTTGCATACAAGTCTGTGTAAAGGTATTTGTCTACATTTTTATTGTGACAGACTTCAGGGCTCTGTAGTTGGTTCTAAGTACAGGCTAGAGCAGTGTGTGGGTAAAACCGAAATGGTTTTGTTGTTCTGGTAGAGGTTATAAGCTGCTTCATGCGTCAAATTTGTTCTGAGTTGCTAATAGGCTTGGAACTCAGGAAAATAAGTATGTATGCAATTTTATATATTACTTACTTGACTGTGTGGAGAAGCAACCTCCTGAACACTTTATTTTTAATGTGTGGGGTCCATCGTCCAGGAGACTCTTCCACTTTGCAGTTACATTAATGTTTAAATTTGTAATGAAAATATTTAGGTTTCCTACAGTGGTTCTTGGTTTTTCACAGATGGACCATGTCTGAAGTTCTATTCAGATGTTTGGCATAAATACAAGATTTCATTTTGCAACAGGGATTCCTTTTCCGTAGTTATTCTCGTTTTGGGATGGATTTAGTAGCTGATCTCAGACAGGCAGCTGAATCATAATGACTAATACTAGTGAGTATGTAGAAGAGCATTTCAGGACCCATGTTAGTGTAACTTCCCAACTGTCTGCTCAAGACAACAGGGTAGGAGTCTGATTTCAGATGGTTTTGAAATTCCTGCTGTGATGAGAACACTGAAGAAAAGCAGAATTTAGAGAAGTAAGTAACACAGGGTGCAACATGAAGTACACCATGTACGCTTGTCACAGGGTCAGCGGGCGATGCTCTGGAACTACTCCATATGAAGCTAGTCAGGACTCTGGGGGAGCCTCATCTCTCTGAGCTGCTGTCTCCAGGGCAAGAAGCTTACACAGCTTCGACCTTCCTGGATCCGACCTTGGAGCATTCAGCATCCCCTTCCACACTGTGCACTTCCCGCAGTGAGCCCGCCTGGGTGGAGCTCCTGGGGAAGCCAGAGGCCCCCGCATCCCAACTCCGCAGTCAGATGTGACTCTCAGCCAGCCGGTAAAACAGAAGGTTTATTAGTCGACAGGAACACAGCATAGAACAGAACTTGTTAGCACAGAAATCAGTGACTTTCAGCCAAGTCCATCTTGAGGAGTCCTGGGACAGGAGTCCTGGACTCCCCCTCTTCCAGTCCCCCTAAGCAGACTGCCAGCTTCCAGCGACAGGCCCTCAGACACCCCCATTGCTCCTCCTCCTTGTCTTTGTCTCCCCTCCGGGACAAAGAGTCACCTGGTCATCACCTGGTATCCCCCTCCTGGGTTTCAGGTTACAAAGGGCACAGGTCATAGCATATATTCGGGCAGTTGGAGCAGCCTGACCTGCCTCAGAGGTCTCAGCCAAAGTCACACACTCCTATTCCCACCACCGAGGTATTGGTGCAGCACACAGGGAAACTGAGGCATACACAGTATTCATGCAAAACAGTAAAACTCACATAGGCTCAACAGTAAGACTCACATACAACATAACAAGGGAAAATCCCCACCTCGTCACAACGCTTAAAGTAGAAACATACCAGAAAGTCTTCTGATACTCTAGACTTTAAATGACATTGAGAGTCATTGACCTTGGCATAGCAGTGTGTTTATGGTATTGAAGGGCAAAAGTTGTGTTTCTTTCTCTAGTGTACTCCCTGACTCTTGTCAGTTTGTCACATTTGCCACTGTAACTATACCAGTATAAAGCAGCAACCTCCCACCTCACCCCCACCCCCAGTGTGGGTGCAGTTATACCAGTGTAAAGGGACCCAAACAGAAAGAAGCTATACTGTATGATGCACCTTTTTACCAGTATAACCATGTCATCAAAATTCACACCTCGAACAGACATCGTTATACCGATAAAGGTTGTATGTAAACCATGCCTAAGTGAACAGAAAGCTCAATCTCTGACTTTACTTAAATCATAAACATCCTTTTTGTTATGTCATAAGCATGATGATGTGCTAAAACGGAATAATTTTGTATTAACACTGCTGCATCCAAAGAAAGTCACATATGGTAGTATTCAAAAACAATGTAAGGTTGATTGACCTGGAATTCTGAATGCCAAACGTTTTGTCACACACCTTGTTGTGATTGCTGACTTCTTCCAAGAGTCTTGTACTTGCACACAGGATCTGTTGTCACTGAAGATGCACGGATAACTGTTTTGTATTTCACATTACAGTGGTAGCTCGGAGGAAAAGAGATGTAAAGGGAAAGCAGAAGCAGATTTTTGTATGAGGCAGCAGTGAAGTGGGGTCAGGTGTCTCAGGTTGTTCTTTAGTTTATGGAGCTTGCATGTTAGGTTTGCTCCATGGATATAGTTGTCAACTATTGTAGACGTGCGAGTTGGACTCTTATCAGTACCTTTGCTGGCTAATCATTGTTGAAAGTTGCTCTGTATTGGGTCACCAGCTCCAAGCCCTCCTCAGGGGTGTGGTGGGGGTTGTAAATGGGAAAGGGAGAAAAGGATCAGGAAGTTAGCCAAACGTGGGATACATGTTTTGAGTTGATAATGCATCCGATTTTGTCTGGGCACCACATGAGTGAATCTCCTCTGAGATACTGGGAGTAAATGGGAGACAAATTTACAGGCTCGTTTGGAAATTTCCAAATAAATTTGAGGTTGAGTGGTACCATTAGCCTTGAAATTGTTGTGAAACAAACTGCCATTTTCCTCCTGTCCCTGAATATTTTAATAACAAGTAGGCTGGGGAAGTAGCAAAATTTGTTATAGTATTGGAAAGTAGTAACATTTTTGAATACCTAATAAAGGGCTGAGTTATTACATAAAACCCCTCCTCTGTCTTCCTCCCCACCCCCCACATACAATGGGATATATTGCGAATTATTTACTTATGAAATGTGCTCTCTTCTGTAGGAGGATCAGATGGGTCAAGGCTCTATGACTGTGTCTGGCGATACAATTCTAGTGTGAATGAATGGACAGAAGTGTCTCCAATGTTAAAAGCAAGAGAATACCACAGCTCTACAGTCTTGGATGGACTGTTGTATATCATAGCCTCAGACAGCACAGAACGTTACGACCACTCCATAGACGCCTGGGAGGCTTTGCAGCCTATGTTGTACCCAATGGACAACTGTTCCACCACATCTTGTCGTGGCAAACTCTTTGCTATTGGCTCTCTAGCAGGCAAAGAATCCATGGTTATACAATGTTATGACCCTGAAACTGACCTCTGGTCCCTAGTGAACTGTGGACAGCTGCCTCCGTGGTCTTTTGCACCAAAAACTGTGACTCTTAATGGACTTATATACTTTATAAGGTAAGTAATACTGTATTCTCCACCCCACCTCACCCCACGGTAGACTGATTTTTTGAGAAATAGTGCAGAAGGATTGGATTTAAATCCACAATTTGGGAAATAGAGGCAATTTTACAATCTGGACTGAGGAGAAATCTACTTTAAAGTAGAATCCTTGAGCTCTGTTGGCTTTTAATTCAGTTCTACTATTACTTTAAATACACACATAGAAACACAGATAGCACACGTGAAATGAGATAAGACAACATGAGATGAAATGGTTTGTTGTTGTTTTTAAACCATTGTGAGTTGAGTTCTAATGGTTCAAATACTTACCCACTTAAAAAATAAACTGAAAGGCATTCCATCACTGAAACCCTTCATCTAGTGTACTGTCTTCGTGTGTGAGCAAGTGTACATTAAAAATAGTCCCTAGAAATTTTGTTTTATTACCTTTGGGTTTGCTTAAAGGAATAAGTTGTATCCATGATCTTTATTTGCTGCATTTGGATTTGTTCTTGCTCAGTCCAGCATCTTGGCTTCCAGCAGCTCTTTGAAGTTATTCCTCTCCCTCTTTCAATATTCAACTAATATTGAAAAGGTTCTTTCATCAAAATATCCATCCTGTACGCTTGCAGAGCCAACTTTACTTGCTGTTTTCAGCAGACTGGTAGTTCAAGGTTTAGAATTTCTAATGGTTGAGTAGTTGGCCCATACACACCTCTGTCAGGGTTGCTGCAGCAGTAGGAAGTCATTGGTGGTTCATTGGGAAAGCAGCTGAGAAAATTACCTGACACAGCAAAGGAAAAATTCTTCCTCTTCTTCACTCCTCCTCGCCACCGCCCCCCCCACCCCCCAAAAAATGCTGCAAAAGAGATATTTTTCTGATCGTTTATAAGGACAATCTCAAAGCAATAGGTTCATATACATGGGACCAAAGGGTAACTTATTAACCAAAGTTGCTAACTTTCAGTTTAGGTGGATTTTTTTCTTTATTAAGTGAGAATAAAACTCTCCCTCTTCTTTACAACCAAGCCTAGTTACAGTTATAAATATGGCATCACAGCAAAACTAGCCTCTTGGGTTACTTCTATATTAGAAACAACCTTGAGATGGGAATGCCTTGTTCTTATTCAGACAAGCATGTGGAATCATTCTTGCTCCTGTTTTCCCTCCCAGCACGCAAGCAGTGTGTTTTCACTTTCATTCTTGGAAGTATTTGCCTCATGCAGAACTGTTAATTATAATAAACATTGTAAACTGTGATAACTCTTCTCTGTAGAAGTGGCTTGACAGCAACTTTAGGATTTTTAAAGCAGTATCACTAAAAGAGTTGTCTTGGCTCTTCACTTGAATACATGAAACTCCTATTAATGCTCTATTTGAGGTATACAACAGGTGGAAGGAGAGATCCCAGTGTATTTAAGTTGTTTATTATCTTCGGGTCCGTAGAACTGAATTAAACAAGTGTGATTTATAAATGCCTGACTCCCATGGACCATCTTTCCTCTACATAGACACCTCTGCTCTGAGATTGCTTCCCAAAGTAGCTCAAACTAAGGAAACTGGTTATAAAGCATGTACCTTGGGAACCATAAGAAAACTTGTGCATTGGTTTTTTAAACCATGGTGAATAAAAACTGATATTTAAAATATTTAAAAATCAGATTTTTTTTTTTACATTTTAAATCTGAGGTTGTTTTGTTGTTGTTGTTGTTTAAATACAGGTTTATGTTTAAAAAATAAACTTATATAAAATTAAAATTGAAGTTGACAACCTATGTTAAGGCCTAAACTTACAATAATTTATATTAAAACTATATTAAGTTAAAATAATAATAAGTAGCACATGTTTGCTGCTGAAGTTTTACAGAAAATTAAACCATTAAACTGGTGGAAGTCACTGGCTAAGCACCTATAACCAGAGTTTGTTGAAGTGCATAATCAGCTTTTGACAGTAGTAGGATCTTCTGCAGATGCACAAAGAATATTTTTTCATTTCGGTATATTCAGATAGTTCAGTTCTATGACTAGTTCAGACAAAGTTAAGATACAAATTGTACATTGGAAAAAGGAGAAAAGCTTTTCTTCTTCCAATCTATACTGGGTGTGAGAGGTTGAGATCAACTAATTCCAAAATCTTGAAGGACAATGGGAATCAGAAACAATCAGTTCAATTCACTAACTACAGATAATACCTTGTTTTAAAAGATCAGTAAATGCAGAACATGTTTTGATGTACTTTTTTTTCTTGTGTATCTGCATATTTAAGGTAATTTTACTTAACTAATAAAAAAATTAAAGTGCTGATTTTTGTGCACTTCATTGAATCAGAATTTTCAAATTGAGCTTGACACTAAATCACAACTAAAAAATTATCTAACATAATAAAAAAAGTAAAATTTAAGAGTCTGAATAAATGCAAGTTAAGCTTTATATTTGCTTAAATAAAGTTTATCAATATAGTGTATCCTCTTGGTTAACAAAAAGATGCACCACATTTAGTGTAAAGGTTATATTTAGTTGCAAATAAATATGTTTTAATGGTTACCAACCACTGAGAATCAACTTTCTTTAAGAAAATAACTATAGTACAAATGCAAAACAAGATTAAAATCCTTGATTTAAATCAAGGTTTCCTGCTTGGTGATTAAAATCAAGTATTTAAATTACATTGATTTAAATAAATCCACCCTGTTTTTAACTAATAATAACTATAGTTCAAAAACCTGGATTTTGCTGTATACTAAGCAGACCCTTTTACAAGCATGATAGCTTCTAAACAAATGGTCATCAGGAGAGGTGGTGCTCTAGGATGTCTGCAAAGACTCTTATTTATTTCACCTTCCTCTTTTTTCGACAAACTCTGTTGCTATTGCTTTGATTGGAATAAACAGATTATCTTGTTTTCTCTGTCATCACTAGAGTGCTTTTCGTAGATTGCAAAGAACATAGTAGTTCTTGGAAAATCAGTAACAATGTCTGAAAAATATAATACTCAGTTCTAATTGTCTTGGACTCACTTTTCTTCTCTCATTCAAATTTTTAACTTTAATAAAAAGACTTTATAACCAGAGATTAAATTATCCAATAAAAGAAGTCTATACCAATTGAAATGGATTCTAATACAGTACATAGTTTTTACTTTAAATTCAATTAACTTAGTTCTTGAGACTGATTCAGTTAAAATGGAAGCTCAAATTAATTAGTGGTTGAACTAAGTAGAAGATTCTGTATTCCTAGGTAGTCTTCCATCTTCATTCTTGATAGGACTTTCTTGGATTTACTTTAAGTACTGCTATGACTGCCCTGACCTTGTAATCTCCATATTCGTATGCCAGCAAATTGCATTTCTGTGTCTCAATAATCCCTCACCTGTTGCTGTCACGCTCCTGTCTCATGAGTGGAATGGGTAAAAGAAGCCTTGTGGGATTATAGTGCTGCTGTCAGTTCTTCCATTACAGACCTCTCTCCAGCCTTTATTCACACACCCCCACACCCCGGTCTAAACTTGGCACTGGCTGAAGTTTCAGTCCAACCCTTTCAGGGTTAATTTTAGGTGGGGAGAGGTTTAAGTCACCCCAGAATATCAGTTATTTTTCTAACTGATGTTCTTGTGCACTCATATAACCAAAGCCAGATTATTTTATCCGGTACAAATTTGCAGGAAGTTTATCTGTTGTGGGACCCAAACGTGCACATTTTGAAATAAATAGATTTAAATAACATGTTTAGGATTGGCCTGCAATTATCAGCATAGCACAGTGGTGCTTCTAGGTACTATTTGTAATACAAATAATTTTGCATTCTGTCTTGGGCAGGCAGCACGGCTGAATAACCGTGGGGCAGTTCACAGAATCATGGAATCATAGATTAGGGTTGGAAGGGACCTCAGGAGGTCATCTAGTCCAAACCCCTGCTCAAAGCAGGACCAATCCCCAGCTAAATCATCCCAGCCAGGGCTTTGTCAAGCCGGGCCTTAAAAACCTCTGAGGAAGGAGATTCCACCACCTCCCTAGGTAACGCATTCCAGTGCTTCACCACCCTCCTAGTGAAAAAGTTTTTCCTAATATCCAACCTAGACCTCCCCCACTGCAACTTGAGACCATTGCTCCATGTTCTGTCATCTGCCACCACTGAAAACATCGAAGCTTCATCCTCTTTGGAACCCCCCTTCAGGTAGTTGAAAGCAGCTATCAAATCCCCCCCCTCATTCTTCTCTTCTGCAGACTAAATAACCCCAGTTCCCTCAGCCTTTCCTCATAGGTCATGTGCTCCAGACCCCTAATCATTTTTGTTGCCCTCCGCTGGACTCTTTCCAATTTTTCCACATCCTTCTTGTAGTGTGGGGCCCAAAACTGGACACAGTACTCCAGATGAGGCCTCACCAATGCCGAATAGAGGAGAATGATCACGTCCCTCGATCTGCTGGCAATGCTCCTACTTATACAGTCCAAAATGCCATTAGCCTTCTTGGCAACAAGGGCACACTGTTGACTCATATCCAGCTTCTTGTCCACTGTAACCCCTAGGTCCTTTTCGGCAAAACTAGCCACTCGGTCCCTAGTCTGTAGCAGTGCATGGGATTCTTCTGTCCTAAGTGCAGGACTCTACACTTGTCCTTGTTGAACCTCATCAGATTTCTTTTGGCCCAATCCTCTAATTTGTCTAGGTCCCTCTGTATCCTATCCCTACTCTTTGGATTATAAACTTCTTGGGGCAGGGGAGTGGCTTAATTAATCTACCACTCCTCCCAGTTTAGTGTCATCTGCATCTCCCATCATTCAGATCATTAATAAAGATGTTGAACAAAACCGGCCCCAGGACCGACCCCTGGGGCACTTCGCTTGATACCGGCTACCAACTAGACATGGAGCCATTGATCACTAACCATTGAGCCCAACAATCTAGCCAGCTTTCCATTCACCTTATAGTCCATTCATCCAGCCCATACTTGGTTGTAGGCAGGGGAAGGCAGAAACGCTGCCTGGGTGTTCTGGGCTCATTCAGCCTCCAGTGTATGGTTCACTGCACCCAACTAACTGGGTAATCTTTTCAAAATCAGAATTTATTTTTTTAAGTGCAGTTTTGACTTTGGAGAAGCAAAGAAGTGCTATTCACATTCTTTGGACACAAGCACCAATTCACAAGTAGTGAGGAGACTTCCTATGCGTAATGATGCAGCCCACTCGTAGTCCATAGCTCTTCAGCACCCGGGGCTACGCAGATCCATTGATTTCTGGGCTGGCCATTGATGCTGCATTATAGGAGCCACATATAGCAGTTTGGAGTGTGCACCATATCTCATGTCTTAGTGCAAGTGCAATTTGATCAATGTGCACATGAGTTTGTGAATGTAACCAGGTGGAAGCAAAAATGCTAATGTAGCACTTCCGGCACTTGCTTGGACTACTTTCACCCGTGCTTGATGAAATGGGGGGAGCCTTTACAGCTTTCTGAATAGTGGTTTCCTTTTTTCTTTTATAGAGATGACTCCGCTGAAGTGGATGTTTACAATCCAATGAAGAACGAATGGGACAAAATCCCTCCTATGCTTCAGGTAGGATGTTGACAATGAGTTCATTTTAAAAACTGCTGGAAACAATTCCTTTGGATTATAAGCTTCTTGGGGCAGGGGAGTGACTTAATTATTTAAGCACTGATACAACACAAAATAAACTCAGTGAATGCTAACAATATGTTCAGCCATGTACAGCAAAAGGTAGTCCTTGTTTCAGAGCACTTGTAGTTTAGGTGACCAATAGAGAACAATGAAGGCTTGTCTACACTGTGCATTAGTCCACTCTAAAAGGGTATAAATTCCAGTGCACACTAAGGTGTCACGCACTAGCTGGCCTGCACTAAAAGTTCTCTAGTGTGCATTAATGTAGTATACAATACTACGTTAATGCACCAGGGAACTTTTAGTGTATGCTACCAGGGTCCAAGTGGGCCAGTTAGTGTGTGACCCTCTATTGTGCACTAGAATTTACACCTCTCTAGTGTGGACTAATGCACAATGTAGACAAGCTGTAAACGCCCAAACCATCATGTGGTGCAGCTGCATAGGTTAGCAGAGATCTTTGTTTGAATCTTGTTGTTTTGTGGTTCTTGAATTATAGCTCCTTTAGTTGGAGTTAATGCTGCTGACCTTTTGGCTGGGACTTGTCAGTTCTGTTACAGTTGTGTTGGTATGGTTTCACCTGCTGGGACCTGTGAGCACCATACCTGTTCCAGAGCAGCAATTGCCAGCAATAGCAGAGGACCCACAAATTTGGGACTAGCTGCTAGGCTAGAGATCCGTTTACCTACCTAAAGGGACATAATCCTATAAATGTAGGATTGGAAGGGCCCTCGATAAGTCATCTAGTCCAGTGCCCTGCACAGAGGCAGAACTAAGTATTATCTAGACCATCCCTGACAGGAGTTTGTATAACTTGTTCTTAAAAACCACCAGTGATGGAGATTCCACAACCTCCCTAGGTAATCTGTTCCAGTGCTTAACTACCCTGATAGGAAAAACTTCATAACTAATGTCCAACCTAAACCTGCTTTACTGCAATTTAAGCCCATTACTTCATGTCCTGTCCTCATTGGTTAAGGAGAACAATTCCCTAGGTTGTCCTTGTTCCCCTTTTTATAGATAGGCACTATGTTTGCATTTTTGCAGTCCTCTAGGATCTCTTCCATCCTCCATGAGTTCTCAAAGATAATTGCTAATGGCTCCAAGATCTCTTAAATATTATAGGGTGTATTTCATCAAGCCCTGCTGACTTCAAGACATATAACTTGTCTAAGTAATTCTTCACTTGTTCTTTCCCTATTTTAGCCTCAGATCCTACCCCATTTACACTGATATTCACTATGTTGGTTGTCCAGTCACTGATAACTTTTTTGGTAAAAACTGAAACAAAAAAGGCATTTAAAACTGCAGTCATTACTGTGTTTTCTGTTATTGTCTTTCCCTCCTCATTGAGTAATGGGCCTACCCTGTTCTTCCTCTTGCTTCTAATGTATTTTTAAATGGTTTTCTTGTTACACTTTAAGTCCCTAGCTAGTTTTATCTTGTTTTGTGCCTTGGCTTTTCTGGTTTTGTCCCTACATGCTTCTGTTGTTTTTTCGTATAGTCATCCTTCGTAATTCGACCTATATTCCACTTTTTGTATGACTCTTTTTTGAGTTTCAGGTCTTTGAAGATCTCCTTGTTAAGCCAGGATGGTCGTCTCTAATAACATGTTTTTAATTGTAGGTTCATGTTGGAGGGAGCTTGGCTGTGCTTGGTGGGAAGCTCTATGTCTCTGGTGGCTACGATAACACATTTGAACTTTCAGACGTGCTGGAAGCTTATGATCCAGAAACTCGAACATGGAGCATAGTGGGACGGCTGCCTGAACCCACCTTCTGGCATGGAAGTGTCAGCATATTCCGACAGTTTATGCCACAAACTACACAAGACGACGACAGTATCACTCTGGATAATGCCATTAACCTAAACAGGCAGCGCCAGAATCTTCATAATCAGAATCTTAATGAGTTACGTTAACAGTAGAAAAACTTCTCTCTGGCTTGAAGTGAATTCATTACAAATAACCAGTGTCACTTTGGGGGAGGGCAGGAGGCAAACTGGTGCTTGGAAACTCTGAAATGGATTGATCAGTAATTGCAAGTAGGGAGGTAGTAAAAACCCTGAAAGATTAAAATATTGTTGTAGGAAGCATAGTTGGCAGAAAGTTGGAGGCCTCTTTGAGTGCATTGTCCCTCAGCACTTTTCTGTGGATGGAGAAGGTGCAGCATTAGCCACAGAAAAGCTCTGATAAGAGAACTCTGGAAAAAAACAGGTATTTTTAAAAAATCACTTGTTACTCAAGCACCAATATTGCTCTTCCAGGCAGCCCTGTGTAGCTTTTGATCAGACAGCTTTCACTAGTACCCTGCAGTCAGCAGCTTTCCACATCATAACACTTCATATTTGCCACCAAATTCCTTTCTTTGTGGCGGTATTTTATGGAAACACAGAAGATAGGGAGGACTAAAGTTCGCTAATACCAGAGGCTCTCTGAAAGGGGAGAGATTGATTTGGTAAGATATGCCTGCAGATCTAATGCTCTTCTCAGTGCTCCAGAGGAAGATAGACCTCTTGCCAATATGATCTGAGGGAAAATTCCACCCACAAAGTTTGGGTTCATTATAGATGTGCAGATATGAGGATATAAATATCTAGCCCTAAATATGCTGAGCCACCATAAACTTTAGTCACTCTTCATGCTTTTATGAAGAACCTATTAAACTGCATTTGCATAAAAAGCTCAGTGCAAGGATATTAAGGTTGAGAGTCATGAAGTTTGAAATTTCCCTCCACCGCAACCTTAAAAATGTGATAAATTAATTGTTAAAAACTGCTACAGCACTGTAAGTTTTTATACAGAATTTTCATTACCCCCAAGCAGCTTGTGCTTTTATTGGTCCTTACTAGGAAAATGTTTCTTTAGAAACTTATCATTTTAAAAATGATTCACATACTTAGATTGAGTGAAATGTCAAATGCATTTCAGTTTCTTTTTTTAAGCAAATATCCATCTGAGAAGAAGAGTGGGGGGAGACTTTAGGGGCTGGGGGCTCATGTCAAAGATCTCTTGGACAAGAACATCCTCCTCCATCGACATTCAAATCTGAATAACCTTTTTGTTTCTATCAAACTGTTTAGCCTGCCGTTGAACTTGGCAGAGAAATCTCTGCAGTATGGTCTTGTCTAGTGAGGTTATTTGCTATTTATTATTGATGTTCCATAAGCTCTAAAGACTTTAACTTGACTCTTTTTATATAAAGGATGGCAAAATTTGTGCTAGATTAAGCAGATAGGTCCTGGATAGTAGATGGGGACACTATAAAATGCAGAAGGGGTATTTTCACTATTTAGACACTAAAGAAGTAGATCAGAATGGTATTTTTAGGGGAGAACTTATTTAAAGGGAGGAAATAAAGAAGAGCTTCCTTGGGAACTGTCCCATGGATTTGAGCAAAGTAACTGATTACAGTATTTGGTATATAGAAAAATAATTTTATGCTGCTTCAAACATTCATGATAAAGAATGGTGGCTAAGCTAAGGTAAATTTACGGTTTATAAATGGATCAATTTGCTGAGTGATAGAACTTTCTAACATGTTAATATTACACGTGAGAATTGACATTCATCAAAATAATTTAAAGCAGCTGTTGGAATTTTTGAGCAGTTGGTAAATGCTAATCAGGGCCTTTAGTTAGTGCATAGAGACTGAATTTTGTTTAGATCGCTATTGCTTTTGTAATCAGTAAGTTTTGCTTTCAGACTTAAGTGATCTGGCAGGCTTAATTTTATTTCCTGTATTTAAACTAAGCAAGCACATTTCAATGGAAGAGGAAATTTCCTGCTAATTCCTTGATTGTCTGGCTGTTCCTACAAAGCTCTTAAATTTCAAAATGCAGCATGGTCTAGTTGAAAGCAAGCATTAATGTCCTTTAGGAAAGAATGATGAAGTGAAATAGTGGGTGAGATGGTAGCTGTGCATTTTCTCAGTGGGAAAACTGTATGAATTTAAACTTCACCTACATGTGACAAACCCAGATATTCAATCACACAAATCTTTAGGCTTCTTCATTTGGAAGATGCTGTAGGATATCTTAACTCACTGAAATGTCCTAAGTTCCCAAGGGATAAAGCATTTTCTACAGCTCTTGAGTCTGTTCTCTCTCAAACATTTTCTCTCTATTGCAAACTTTCAGCAGAGATTCTTCCCATTATCCTGAACTTGGACCACTCAGACCTTGATAGGTTATTGACAGTGCCTTATCAGAATGTAGCTTGAGACAGGGATATAGAGCAACTAGATTGTGTTGACAGACTTCAGTCTACCAAGACTTCACAGTGGGTGGAACAAAGTTACTGTATAAATCAACTTGATAGAGTTGGCAAACTTCAACTTCTGTTTTGTTTTGGAAACTTCTGCACATGTTGCAGGTGAGTCCTGGAGATCATGCTCCAAAAGCTCTTGCTAGAGCTTCGTGTCATGAACATCAGTCTGCTGGCAAAGGATGACTAGACAAGATGGTGGGACTCCTACTTCCGTATTAGGCAAAGAAGCTTAGACTGGTATGTCAGACTTTGACCCTTGGTAGTGCTACCAGCTGGAAAGAACGAAAAACTCACTGAGTTTCCTACTTGGAAGTTGGGAATACCAATCAGTGGACCATTTGGTTACCTCAGTCAGGCTTTTAGTATCACAAATTTTATAGTAACCAGTAGGAAACCTACATCTTCCACTGAGCTTGTGCAGTTATTGTAATGGGAATGGTAAACACAACCATGTGGTGCTCAGTAGGGTGTCAGTAGTTTAAGACATGTATTCAAGTCCATCTTAAGATGTGGAGCACTGCTGCCTACATGTTGTGATTTAGTATAACTTAATTTGCATAGTAGAATGGTCAAGTATTTATGCTGAACTATTAAAGTATATTTATGTAGAACATTCTCCTCCCGTAGTGCTCTCTGCTGGACCTATGTCATCTTGACGTTCCAAAACCAGCTGAGTAACTTTAGGTTTGTATTTATAACTTTTTGTAGATTTTCATTGTGTCCAAACCTTTAAATACTGTTTAAATACCATCCTTTGAAGCAAAGGCATTTTACGTTTTGACAGATTTTGGAATTTTATTCATACTTTTGTTTTTAAACTTACTTGAAATGATCAAGCTAAATAAAACATGTTAAATGTAAATGTTTTGTTCAGCTCTCAGTGACGGCAGGGAGGCTTCTAGATCTGATAGGGTTAATTTGCCTGTGGTGGCTCTCCCTCTGATGCATGTTTGTCAAATTAAATAGTCACTTTCCAAAGAGAAAACATTGAAGGGTAGTCTTACTTCACCCATAGAGGAAGTGTGATCTAAGAGTTCTCTTCCAAGCTGTTTGTTAGTTACTATTAAGTACACTTACAACAAATCCCATTTTTGCTCCACTACCATTTTTAGAATGTTCCCGGCCTTCCTATCACAAATGAACTATGCTAAAATGTTTTCTGCATGGCTGTCACTGTGTGAGTACTGCTAATAATGCAGACACTTATGCTGTCTTGCTGCCATAGATCATCTCACTTTAAGTGACTTGAGTAATTTAGTATTCTAAGAGTGGCAGTTTACAATAACCAGAAAATCAGGCTGAGGGGTCCAAGGTACTGTGTATAGTGTCAATTAAGAAATAACCCTGGAAGTTAGTTCTCTAATCTGTACTCCATTCTGGAATCTAATCAGCTACTTGTGAAATGCTCTAGCATAACTTGGTTGAATTCTGATATGTGCACTGACAAACTTCTTAAACTAAATCTACTTCAGAGCCAAAGCAACTTTCAGCCACAGTCTGCAAAAGCTTTTTGTAAAGGTAGCAGGGGATTCAAGTAGTCCAGTTGTTGAAATTCTCAGTTCCCTTAAATTGCCTCACAGCTGATGTACTAGTTATCTCTTGCTGGAGAACTTGCATCTTAAATTTAGGTGCTTTGTCAACAGCGGTAGTGTTAAAGGACAGAGATGGTCATGAGAGTTTGGTATCCTTAAGCACACATGACTTTTCACAAGCTGTGCAGACAGCCCTCAGTGTAAAAAGTTGACCATGCCTATCTTAGTGATACAAGCCTTATGGACAAAGTACTGCGAGATTGTGAAGTTGCTCATCAGCCTCCTCCCATAACTGTTAAGCAGCTGAGAACTTGCTTTTTTTTGGTGGGTTTTTACTTGATGCATCCTTCTGTGGTTGGAATTAATAACTCAGGGTACGTCTACAGGGGATCGATTTATCGCGTGTAGTGTAGACGCAATAAATTGATCCCCAATCGCTCTCCCGTCGACTGCTGAACTCCAGCTCAGTGAGAGGCAGAAGCAAAGTCGACGGGGGAGCCGCGGGTGTCACTTCACGTCCTCGCAGCGCTGGATCAAGTAATTTTAATTCAATCTAAGATACATCGACTTCAGCTATGCTATTCTCGTAGCTGAAGTTGCGTATCTTAGATCGATTTCCCCCTTCCTCCCCAGTGTAGACCAGGCCTCAGTATTGATAGAGGTATAACTTAATCATCTCAGCTGTCTGCCCTTGATCAGTACACATGATGATTGAGTTTAAAAGCACCAGCATGTAAAGTAAAAGTTATATAATACAGCCACCTGTTTTAAAGAAATTGTTGAAGACTTACAATATTAAGCCTTCACTCAAGACATTTCAAACTGCCCTTACATGGAGCAATCAAACAGATGTTGTGCCAAGTCCATTCCAGGGGGATAGGTGAGCTAAACCTCACCTTCCACATGGTCTATGGTGAGCCAGGCCCACTCTCTTCCCTTGCTCACCATTATAGCTTCTAAATTGTGCTGGTTGCCAACACCACAAAATGAGCAGCAGGGTAAAACCCCAGCTGTGCCCTTTTGTCTCTGCAGGGGGATGGTCCTTTACAGGGCTGATTCTCCTCTCACCAAAATGGCAGCTTGTAGCTATAGTGCAGGATCACAGACCATGCCTGCAGGATTCCAAGCCAGATAAAAAGTTTATGGCCAAGGAGTTAAGTTAGTGGAATATAGGTGAGAGAAGTAAGAAGAGCTCTGTATAAGCTAGTTTCTCTCACCAACAGAAGCTGGTCCAATAAATATTACCTTACACACCTTCTCTCTAATATCCTGGCACCAACACAGCTACAATATTGCTTATGTGGAATATATTTACACAATCACACTTTTCCTCCTGCAATCACATTCATAGCATTAGGCTCATCTCTCCCTAGAGAACTAACATTTTAGAGGGTCTTTCTGCATTACTGATCTAACAGTGTGGGGGCAGGGAAGCAAGTACACTCTTGGAGAGATTGATTAGCTCCGTTTTCACTCATTTGCTGTTCTTGTATAAGTCATTAAGGGATTTTCAATGGAGCTTGATACCCAACTCCAAATAAAATTCAGTAGGATCTGGGTACTTAATTTGTTTAGGTGATTTTGATAAATGCAGCCTAAATTAAACTATCCAAAGCTGGGGTTGGAGTCTCCTTAGCAAAAATGGGGTTACTAAACAACTTTACGTAGTTCTTACCTGAAGGCTAACTTTGGTATGCTGTTCATGGTATTGGGTTGTGTAAAGCCAGACTTCAACACTGCTGCCACCAGGAGAGCAAGATCCATGTATTTGTACACAAGTGTGACCTATACATGGACACTTACAACTGCCATACGTGATATTAGGAGTGAAGTTTCACTATATCATCTACAGATGCCTACCAGAAGGATGGTTTAGGGGAGGCATTCTTCTTGTTACTGCCACAGTGCTGGAGGGCATTTTCCCCCAAAACAAAACTACTTTTTCTAAACAAGTCTGTAAAAGGCAGTATCTTTCCAACTGGGTTAGAAAGGTAGTTGACAGTATTAAGCATGAGGGAATAAAAAATTATATTTCAAGCTCAAGCAGGGGAGATTTATTCTGCTCACTTACATTTGGTTCATTAAGAGGTAAGCTGCCAACTCCTTAGTTTGTGCCCCTCCACCAGCTCAGCACTTAACTAGACACTGTTCCCCACCCCCTTAAAGCTCAGTACAAGGATGATATTTTTAAAGTAAGAGGCAGGGGACTTTTGAGAATGTAGCCTTTGAAACACAAACATCAAGCCCTTGTGAACAGTTAGTCCAACCTAAGACTTCATTTTATTTATTTTTGAGAGGGAAAGGTGTGTACAAGGACTTAAGTGCTATGTTTCACAATCTTCGGGGATTGCTGTAGTAATGATAAGAGATTGTTCAATAACATCTGTCATAGAGAAGGTCTCATTTGAACATAGTCTCTGTACAGGGATTGCTTCACCCAGGGAGCTGTGAGAGAGGGATTCCACAATGACTTCTGCAGGCCCCACCTCTAATTCATGTGGGGGCTGGAGTGCTACCACAACAGCCTTTTCATCCTCAATGATTAGGTTCCGCAGCTTTCTCTGCCGGGGGTTGTAGTTTTCAACCCTGTCATGAATCTCCATGTGGCGCCTCAAGTGGGCCTTTAAAAGAAGAGCAATCAAAGTCTATCATTACCCACCTAAAACATGCACAGCAGAGCCTCCTCTTGGCCATGAATGAGGTCCAGGGTGCAGGAATGTTGGTGGCTAAAAAGTTGGGTCTAATTAGCACTAGGGGTGGAGAAAGCATGCAGGGAAATAAATGCACACAGTAAATTCACAAATGTGGGAGAACAGACCCCCTCCTCCCAAAAGGCCATAGGAAGGGGGAAATGACAACAGGTAAGAAGACAAGGATGGGGTAGCCCTTCCATAGAAACTTCTGTTCCCCCTAACACTTCCTCTAAGAGAGAAGGTGGTAACTTAGCCTCTTCTCCTTGGGGCCAGAAGGCAGTGCCACCACGTGGTCACACAGCAGGAGCAGGATTCCAGCTGTGGAGAGGGAATGGCAGATACAGCTAGTAGGAAAGAAAGTCCCATTTTTGAAGCCTTCTGGGCTGCTCTACTAGAGACTCAATCCTCACTCATTTCTCATCCGTCACAGCCACTACCCAGGCTAGGAGCAAAGAGCAGAGGCCCATATTTCACACTAGATTTAGGTTGCCTCAAATACTCATTAAAGCATTTAGTTCTTTTGGGGTTTTTATCCCAGTGTGATGTGTCACCTGTCCATAGAAATCTCTTTCTTTGCTTCCTCTCTTCCCGCCCCTCCAAGGACTTTGGGTTTAGTAAATGAGGTGAGATTTTGGTGGGGTTACCGAGGGAAAACTTGGTCAAAGGAGCAAGGGCACTAACTGGCACTGCCCTTTTCACCCCGCCTGAGCGGCCAGCAGCTCAGACACTCCAAGTGCTGCTCTGCTTCATTCCTGTCCACAAGAGGCAGTGAACATGCTTCAGTTTAGGACCCCTCTGTTTTCCCTCCTGAAGAAATACACCACTTTATAAGACTAATTCTGTTTCCCATCTGTTTCATCTCTTTGCAAATAGAAAGCTAGTGACTCAACCGGGCTTAGTACATTTGCTCATTGCAAGTGGAATTAGGAAAACTCCATACCTGTCGGGTGAACTTGTAACCACATTCAGTGCATTCAAACTTCCTCACTCCTTTGTGTCTGCGAACATGGACACGCAACTGTTCAACAGCTGAGAAGGGAAAGTTAGAAACCATTTATTAGCCACTTAGCTGAACATGGCAACGTGTTCATGGTCTGAACACTGCACGGAGAGTCCCTGAGTTAAACAATCATAGGCCTGAGCTACATTGGAAATGTTACTATGGCAAGGGACATGGTGAAAGGGAGATTCCTTTTTGAAGAGTTGTACTAAAGCCTCAAACTTGGCCAGCTAAGTCCCAGGAAAAGCTTGCAGGAGATGTGTTCTCTCCCCTTCCTGCCCACCCGTTGCTCCGCTTTCTCTAACAGTTTTGCTGAATATTGCATCAGCAATGGACATAAGAATCCCTGCAAGAGACTCCATGTTTGACAAAACACAGAAATGCTGGATCCACTTCTGTTCTGCAAACAGTTTTAAGAGTTGGAGTGCAGTCAGACATTTATTTGCCTCCGATTGCCACAGCAGGCAAACAGAATGTCCTAATTTCCTGACTAGCACTTGCATGGTCACTATGAATTAAGACACAGAGGCTCAAGGCAAATTAGAGGCCTCCTGCGCAGGAGGATGCATTTCTCTAATGGGCATTACCTTTGAATGTTTTCCCACAGATCTGGCAGAAGTGTGGTCTTCCTTCCTGATGCCTGCTAGCAATGTGCCTCAGAAGGGGCCCTTTCTCCGTGAACCTCTGATCACAAAACTCACAGCTGAAGGGGCGTTCACCAGTGTGTGTGCGGTTGTGCTTATCCAGACTCGCTAACACAGATGAGAGAGACAGGAAATTTATCCTTCATGTACAGAAACTTTACCACAGAGTGCTGCCATTTCTTCTCATACTCGCTACAGCCTTCAGACACTATTTTCTTAGAGTTTTTAGAAAAGATGCAAATGGGAATTCACTGTTTTTATAGTTTCAGTTAAGGGTATTGGGAAGAGTGGTCAGTCTCTCCCTTCCACAGTATCCAGGCATAAAAGAATAAGGGGATACTCCATGAAACAAGTAAATTCATTTGATAGCTTCATACAGTAACTTTTGGAACTCACTGCAGGGACAGATTGGGGAGGAGACAAGTGTTGTATTTCAAAAGGACAGAAATAGGTAACATCTTAAAAAATCTGCAGAAGTTATTTAGGTGCTAGGATAGGCCTATAAAAATCTACTTCAGCACTGCCGTGACATGCGGTGAACTTTGAGCAGAGGATGCAGCTGATGTCTGGAAAACATCTGAAAGTTTTACTTTCGATACATTGAAGAAGCTGCTTTTTTTTTTTTTTTTAAATATACCAGGTTTCTGAAAACACTGGGATACATTTTCGCTCCTAGAACCTCAACATCCAGAAAGATGGGAGGGGGATTTCAACTCTTCCGTTAGTTTCTATTTCCCAGCATGCTTTTCTGGTAGCTGGCCTTTTAAATCTGGAAGAAAAGCGGCTGCCATACTGTCTTGGTACCACAGGCCACTTCTCCCTCCCTTCCAGCTGGTAAGAGTTTTTAGCTTCTATTATGTTTTCCTATTCCTGAGGCAGCATTGCATAGTATGAGCCCAAAGGGGGCAGGAAAGAATTGCACTAGGGCATGCTTACTATGACCCTCCCCTGAAGGTATCAGGTATTGATGCTGCTAGAGGCAGAGTACCAGCTGGACCTGTGGTCTGGCCCATTAGAACACCCCCTGCTGGAGTTAAGACAAACACATTCAGTGCAGCTCTCCAGGGGCTGGAATGAGGAACTGTAATGACAGCCAGCCTTGCAGGCCAAGCAAAGGATGCTGTCTGTACCTTGTGTCCTGAACGTCTTCCCACAAAGGTGGCACTGGAAAGGTTTCTCGCCTGTGTGCGTGCGGAGGTGCATGTTGAGGTTGGCTTTCTGGGTGAAGGCGTGATGGCAGAACTCACACACATAGGGGCGCTCGTTTCTGGAAGGACAATGAGAACCGTGTTCAGTTTGTTCCCATCCTGAAGAGCCTCTTTGGTTGGGGGAACAACCCCTACCCACAGCTCTCCATTAGAAGGGTTAGACTCCTAGGAGTTAAGTCAGCTTTCACAGCTGTTCCAAAGTTCCCGAATTCAAACCTGTTTCAAACCTCTCTCAAAACAAAGACCTGAAGAGGTCCAAGAACTGCGATTAACATCCTAGACCAGTCTATAGGTACAAAGAGCAGAAGCTAGAGTCTCTTCGCCCTCAGATGTTACAGCTAGTCCTGGGGACCCCATACTGATAGGGAGCATGAAGAAAACATTGACGAAATGTGTTGGTGACCTAAAGAACACCACGAAACCAGATACAGTAACTGCTTGATCAGCTTCCAAAGACAATGAACCGACTGAGCCAATGGAAGCCACACAAACTGCAAACAGCATATGGGTAAGCTACATCTCTGGGAGAAGAAGCAGTACTGGCCAGCTCTTGCAGAACCAAGTGCTGGCCTTCCGTAGTACTATTTCTCAAGGGGCAAAGACTACTAAAGGGGGGTGATGTCTATCCCCGTCCTGCCTTGTTCATCTCCTGGCTGCTGCAGGACTGGTCCCTGCAATATGTTCCAGAGATCAGCAGGTCTGCAAGGAAGACAGACAGTAGACGGGGCTGAAGGATGTGCAAACGCTTGTGACCTAGGGACCCCCCCCCCCATCACCATGCCTTACCTGTGTTTAGCCTTGATGTGCATCTGTAAGCCATTGCGACTTGAAGCCCTGTGCCCACACTCCTCACAGACAAACAGTTTCTCCCCACGGTGCTTGAATGCCTCGTGCAGGCGCAACTCCGTTCGAGACAGGAAGCATTTGGAGCAGGCAGAGCACTACAAGTCCAGAGGGAGGGATTAGGATCAGAGGCCGACAGCAGGAGTTCTGTCACACGCTCAGGGAACTGGCTTCCCAGAGAATACAGCCAAGAGCAAAAGCAAGGCCCAGGCCAAGCCTCTGGTGGACACAGCCTCCTCCAGATGAGGATTAGAGGCTGCCAGCCTCTAAATTACAGAGTCAGCCCAGCTGATGTTCTTTGCCTGGCACCACACCACACTAGGACCAGATGAAGGTTAGGATTCTTTGATTAGCCATCACTGCTTCATGCCACTGCACTAGCATCCCTCCTCCCTCAGTAATAATTCAAGATTCTCATGGACCCATTCCATGTTTTACCCCCAAAATGTCAACTCTGCCCACCCCACATTAGTCTTGCCCTTACCGCATGTGGTTTTGGAGCACCATGTAACTTTATCATATGGCTTTGAAGATCCTTCTTTTGCATGAACTGTTGTACACAGGAGGAACACTGAAATACATGAGACAAGAGTCAGCCTCTGGCCATTTCCAGAGCACTCACTGAGTTAGAAGAGTTTAAGGTTTTACTAATGCAGAGTGGCCAAAGGGGAGAAGAGGAAAGATGCAAGACATAAAATCCTTCCCCAGTGCCTTTCCACTTGCCTACAACATATAACCAGGCAAGCCCCCTAAATTCCAGGTGCAGCCTTGGCACTCGCACCCAGGCTATAAGCCTTGGGCTCTGCCTGCATGTTCCCTTACAAGGCACACCCCTTTCTCTAGGAGAGGAGTGATATGTGGAGCACATCTATGGTCGGGCGACAGGGATCAGTGGGATCAGCACTTTAAGACACAGGATAAATGCAGCTGCCGTAAAAGGAAGGGAATAAACCAAAACAATATTCCAGAATTACGGTGTAGGCAGCAGCCCAGTGACCCAGGCACGTCCCCAGCACCAGCCCAAATTCCTTGAGTCATTGCCACATGGCGATGCATGCTCTCAAGGCCTGGCTGGGGGTGATCAGTCCCTCAACTCCAGAATAGAAAGGCATCTTTGCACACACGCCCCTCTTTCTTTTCATGACAGCCCCTCTCAGTCATTCCCAGGAATGCTCAAGGGCCCACTGTGCTGACCTTGTAAGGCATTTCCCCTGTGTGTGACACCATGTGCAGCCGTAATTCCATTCGCCTCTTAAATACCTCCTGGCAGACTGAACAGGTGAAAACCTGAAAAAGACAGGAGGAGATGAGATAGTCAGCGAGACCCTTCAGTACAGAACAACAAAGAGTCCTGTGGCACCTTATAGACTAACAGACGTATTGGAGCATAAGCTTTCGTCAGACGCAGCATGACATGCGTCTGACGAAGTGGGCATTCACCCACAAAAGCTCATGCTTCAATACGTCTGTTAGTCTATAAGGTGCCACAGGACTCTGTTGCTTTTTACAGATCCAGACTAACACGGCTACCCCTCGGATACTTCACTACAGAAGCAGCTCTGCCCATGGAAAGGCAAGAAAGGAAGGGCACAGGCAAAGGGGATGGAAGATAAAGCAAGAAGCTGGCATAGGAAACAGGTGCATATCAGAATTCAGACTCCTCAGAGTTTGGTTAGGACACTGTTTAGCATGTAAACATTATGTCCTCTTTATAATACACAGTCAGAATATTCTGGTTATACCAAACTAACATTTGTCCCAAAAACCCAAACCAAAGCAAGTGGTGACTACACATGCTGCACCAATCTATGCGTTTTGCTGTAAGTCTCTGTGCAAGGCCCACACCAGATTGGAACACCTTTCAGCAGGAAGCTCAACTGGCACATACCAGCAAGACAGGAGAGGAAAGAGGAGGTAGTTTCAATGTTGTTTTGAATTTCAATGGCTGAGGTTGATCTTGGTTCTAGGAGGCTGGATAGGAGGCTGCAATGGAGGCTCTAATTCTGTTCATGTTCCCAACTGCCCAACAAAATGGCCAAACTCATAGGATTTAACATAAGGTTTTCCTGCTATGCCCGGTGTTTATTTCCTGGTGAGATGGCCTTGGTTTGCCAGAGGGAGGCATCCTTCTCTAAACTAGTCAGCATTTGTGCTAACGTCCCATCAGCACAGAAAGGCAGTGGATGTAACAGACCCAGCACAGCACTGAGCATCGATGCACACAATGTCCCACTTTATAGAAACTCCTTAAGCCAAACATAAGTTATTTTGTTCCAGCCTCCCAGTGTTGGATCTGGACCTTTGGGACTCTTAGCACATGGCACCCCAAGAGAAGTCTCTCTCTGGCCAGACAGCTCAGGTTACAGCTCTAGGCAAGAAATGAACAAAGCAAGTGGCTGTAGACATGCTATCTGTTTGGGCTGCAGCTTTAACAATTTAACAGCTGCTGTCTCCTGCTCCTCCCTTGACAGTTCCCAGAAGTACCTGCTCCGAACGGTTCATACAGTTCCTAGCTTCATGCTCCAGCAGATTCTCCTTCCTAAAATAACATTTACCACATTTGGAACATTCAAATGGCTTTTCTCCAGTGTGTTTCCTAAAAGGAATACAAACAGGATCTGTAATTCTCAGTCTTTAACAGCAACGGCAAATATTTCCTTGGGACAGGTTAGGGAGCCACTCACACAACAGGATCCCAAGTTAGAGCCAGGATGCTAGTAGTCTGAACTGTTTTACACTGGAGAAGCAGACTCACAGAGACAATGAGTTATTTTCACAATTAGCCAAATCTGTCCTGTGGCTTGAGAGGCTTCATGAGCAACGACCTTCACTAGACTCAGGGTCATTTCTAGGTCCACACCCCCCATCACAGCCTAGTTTAGAAGAGGCTAGTGAAGCACTGCTCATTTGCAGCCAGCTATTTGGAGCCAGGGGACAATAAAAACGTTATAAACTCATACATAGTTAAATGTTGTTCACACTAACACATTATCTGTGGTCAAACTTGTTAGAATGCAGCTTAAAATCCTAAGCAACCCTTCTGAATGCTGTCCTTTAGGAAGCCGGTCTGCTGCTCCCTTGGCATTTCAGAGCATCAGTTCACCAAGGCTCTCCTGCACAACACTCGCACCCTTGGCTTCTCCAGAAGACAGCCATCATCTCAGTCATGCTTGCTGACCCCCACCAACTGCTGCAGGTGAAGATAGGAAATGCTGAGGTGACGTCACAGAGCTGTGCCTGCATTTTAAAGAAGGAACCTGGGGCTCCCTCCTCCTGCTGCTACTGTGGGCTAGATCTCCCTTAGGCATCAGTTACCACTCTGAAGACCTACGCCGTATTTCTCACTTGTTGCTATGGGGCTAAGAGCTCCACTCACTCTCTGGCTCTAGGATTGTTTTAAACAAACAAGTCCAGGCAGCTCCACATACAGAGTCTGACCAAATTTTAACAGGTGGCAGTTCCTCTGCGCTTGCACTGAGATCTGCTCCCAGTGCTGCAGCCCCCGACACAGACAAGCTGTTATCTCCATTCGAGCGACACTGCTCTCCCGCCCAGACTTGCCAGACTGGAAGAGGCTTGAGATGCATTATTTACTCAAACCTTTAGAGCAGGGGTGGGCAAACTTTTTGGCCCAACGGCCACATCTGGGTCTGGAAATTGTATGGCGGGGCATGAATGCTCACAAAATTGGGGTTGGGGTGCAGGAAGGGGTGAGGGCTCTGGGTGGGGCCAGAAATTAGGAGTTCAGGGTGCGGGCGGGGGCAGGGGGGGAAGAGGTTGGGCTGCTTTAGAGACATTCCAGACTCAAATTTAGCACATTTCAAGAAATTGTTTCTCTCACCCCCAACTGAAGCCCTACCAGCTAGCTGGGTTCAGTGCCCCAGCCAGTGCTGAAAGGGTCACTATGCCAAACAGTGACTCCAAGCCTCTATATGGAGGGTCTTATTGGTATCTGGCCCTGGCCAGCTGCAAACAGGAAATGTGATCCAGTGAAACATAAAAAGGCAGCTGGGAAATGCTAGGGCTGGGGGCTTCCTCTAGCAAACATCCTCAGTACCCCTGGAGGTTTTCATCCTGAACTGGAGCTTTCTATAAACAAGTAAAGAGACTCCAACGGCACAGACTATTCTCTCGGGTCTCGCCTGCCTCCCAGTGCTATTATTTCATAGCCTAAACCTGTGTGTTTAAGTTCAGAAATGAGCTCAAGTTCACCACTCAGCACTACTGCTCTGTACAGCCCAGCCCTGCTGGGAGCCAGGACGGGCACAGGTCCCTCTTACTACGGGTAAGGAACAGGAATAAAAATCAGAATGTTTACCTGTTGTGCACTTTTAGATAATATTTGCTGAGGAAGGTTTTATGACATGTGGGGCATTCAACCGGCACAGCTGTACCTTTTCTGTTCCCAGGAGTCCCAGCCTCTACCAGCCCAGCATTCCCTGCAGGCTCCGAACTGCTAGGCTTTTTTGCCAAATTTGATTTCTTTTTGGTCCTCAGGGTCTTTTTCTCAGGAATGTAATCTTCACCTGTTTCCTCATGAACTTCTCCATCATCTTCTGCTGCTACGTCATCAGACACTTGAACAACCTGCATTTCCCACTGCGATGGAACAGGGAGCGATTACGTTAACTCAATGAACACCTTAGACAGAACAAGAAATTGTATCTCCAGCAGTACTGCAATATTATACAAGTCAGCTACACGCTGGAGCTTGTGGACAGCACCACCGTCTGACAATAAGAAGCTTTCAGGAAAATATAACTAAAACTCGATGGATTTGACTACGAACCTCTCCCGATAACTCCCAAGGGGCAGAGTCTGACTACTGGATGTGTTTAGCTTGTTCCACTGCTTTAAGATGATAACTCTCCCACCCCCACTCACTCACCCAATCACACTCCTCCTGACAAGCATCTCTGCATCTTTTGCAGCAGCTGCTTCCTGGCTAGTTTGATTTTTTTAAAACCTAACTAAACTCTGTTGTTGCTGTACACAGGAATCATTCCCTGTCTTTGCCAACACCCTGAATCCATGATCTTAAATTGTACAGAAATCGTTATTAGCCATCAGAGTTACCCAGCCCTCTTCAAACTCCAGCCAGTGTTTGTCTCATTAGCCTCCTGCAATACTGACTCTCAAAAGGCCAATATACACTGCACAAGAAGGTATTTCTGTTCAGTGGTTCTGAAGTTCCTGCCCTTAAAATAATTTTATAATGAAATTTCATCTGATCTTTGAGCCAAAGTATTTCTTTAATTTAAGATGTCCAGTTTCTTCCTTTTTTAATACACAAACTCATTAAGAATTGCAGGTGTGTTGGCTTTGCTCCAGGAAACTAATTAAACAACCTAATGAATATGAAAAGTATCGAATACTTTGTACTCTGTATGGTGACAGGTTTCAGTGGTATCTGTGTTAGTCTGTATCAGCAAAACAAACAAACAAACAAAAAAACGAGGAGTCCTTGCGGCACCTTAGAGACTAAGTGGGTTCTAGCCCATGAAAGCTTATGCCCAGATAAATTTGTTGGTCTCAAGGGGCCACAAGGACTCGTTTTCTTTTTTGTACTCTGTAGTAGCTTCCATTTGTGGAGCTCAAAGTAGTTACAAATAGTAGTCAATTAAGCCTCAATGTCCCTGAGATATAGGTAAACCTTTTCCGTCCTTTACAGATCAGGGGGACACTAAGGTCCACAGAGGTTAAGTGACCTGCTCAAGGACACACAGCAATTCTGTGGCAGAGTCAGGAATAGAACCCACATCTCCCGAGTCCCACTCCTGTGCTTAAACCACCATCCTTGCCCTCTTATAACACATGCTCTGTTGAGAAGATTAGTAGACACATCCTATATGCTTGATGCTCATTTTTCTGGAGCAAATCTCTCCCTGCTTAAGTTTTAAACCTTTAGTTCTAAGGAGAATAGTTTCTTAGTTCATAAAAGAATCCGTGTTAGGACATGCGCCACGCACCACCTCATTGCTGATGCCTCTGTCTTCAGTGCCTCCTCTTTTAGGCGGCCTTTTTATTTCTTTACATTCCTGGGTGTTCTTTACTTCACCTGAATTGCTCAGTGCATTTGTTTTAACAGCCCTTTTAAGCCTTTCCCTAAGAAGAGATGGGCTCCCACTTGGTCCCTGGGTTAGTTTGGCTCTCCTAGTGCAGCAGCTGGGGCTGACTTCACTGGCAACATTAGGTTTAGACACCGCTTTGATAGCTTCTTCTCCGTCTGAGTCTGTTGGCTGCTTTAAGTGGCCATTAAGATCTTCTCTAGGACCTTTCTCGTGAAGGCAATGGTTGTTTAGATCACTGCCATCACAGCATTTTGGCTTGAAGCCCTGACACAGCTCCACAGCTTCAGGGACACAAAGTTCCTTGGCAGCAACAAGCACCTTCTCCCGGTTCTCTGAGGTAAGTGCGAGGTGTCCAGTGTAGAAGAAGTCCAGCAGGAGCTCAAAGATCTCCGCAAAGCTCTCGGGGAGAATGATACTGCTGGAGGCTCCATCTCCGTACAAACTCTGGAAGAAGCAGCTGCAGCAAGCCAGGACGCTCCAGTGGGCTTTGAACACCAGCCCGCCTACGTCCAAGGTCGCATCACAGTACTGGCCTTTCTCCCGCTGCTTGTTCAGCTCCTGCAGGACACGGACGCTGTGCTGGACAAAGGAGCCATCCATGGTCTGCAGGGAGAGGAGGCAGGGGTGAGCCAGCGGGGCTGGGGCCAAGGGAGGCAGAAAGAAAAGCAGCCTTTGGGGGGGTGGGGGGGACCCACATCACCCTCCTCAGGAGATATCCCCTCCAGTCCGCCCCGGGGGAGACATCGCCCCCAATCCGGTCCGGTCCGGTCCGCCCCGGGGGGAGACATCGCCCCCCTGTCCGGTCCTGTCCGGTCCGCCCCGAGGGGAGACATCACCCACCGGTCCGGTCCGGTCCGCCCCGGGGGGAGACATCACCCCGCCCCGCCAGGAAGCCATGGCCCCCCCTCAGGCCCGCCCCGCTCCCCGCTAACGTGCCCTCACCTCCCCGGGGGGGTCCCGGCAGCCGGCGCGGGAGACGGGGCGCCCGAGGCCCCAACAGGGAACCGAGCGCGGCTACTGCAGCCGGGCCGCCGCCATCTTCGGGAAGCGCCGGACGTGACGACACGGCGCGGGGCGGGGCCACCAAGAGAGCAACGGGAGGGGCGGGGCCTGTGAGTCCTTGAGGGGGGCTGCTCGGGGGAGCCTCGGGGGCAGCGCGCGGCTGGGGGGGGCGATGGGGGCAGCGCGCGGCTGGGGGGGCGCTGGGGGAGTCCCGGTGGCAGCGCGCGGCTGGGGGGGGGCGGGAGCCCCGGGGGCAGCGCGCGGGGGTGGGGGTGGGGGCTGTGACTTTTGTCCTGGCCCCGGGACACTGGTCAGGGAGGACGCGTGTCTCTGAGCTGAGGCCCAGGGCGGGGGGTCGGGCTGCCCGGGGTCTGGCCCAGCCCGGACCGGTCTGGTAAACTCACAGCTGAGAAGGGGGGTCGGTGAGACGAGCCCCACGGGGCCCCTTTGTTAATTAGTAGCTGCCGGTTGCTTGGAGATCCTCGGGCGGAGGATTCTCACTGCGCTGCCAAAGCCTGTCCCACCCCGGACTCCTGCATTTCACTCTCTGGGTGTCCTGGGAGCTGGGAGCAGCCTCCTTCAGGAAGCCTCCAGCTCTGCTTTGGCAAGGACAGGTATCAGCGGAGCAAAGTGAGCAGTGACCGGGGACAGCGATATCGCCACGGGGCAGCTCTGATGGGGCCTGAGTCTCCTGCTCCAGGACTCTTCGGTTTTGGTTTTTTACTTCTGGGGTCAAGGTTCTCCTTCAGGAGCCCTTTCCTTCCAGCGCTTGACTCTTGTGTATATTCCCGTCAGACTTCTCCCGCCTGCTTGGGCCAGACTTTGAAGCATTGCTGTCTAAAGTGCACCCTCTGGATGGCCATATGGGAATGCTATTGTGTGCGCCATTACGGGTCTGTGCACCAACTGCCTACTCTGTTCATCCAGAAGGGGCCATTTATGGAAGCCTCTACCTCTCTTGATTTGCAGTCTGTGTGGCATTGGCCCTTTGCTAGGCGACCCTTCTGTGCAATCATCTCTGTTGGCTCAAATCACTGTTTTTGAGCTGTATGTTTTATCTGTTTGAGTACAGCAAACCCCCACACCGTGGGCTCTGTAGGAATAGGGTAGGTTACTGGCACACAGGTCTTGCCTACAGTGGACCATGTTACAGGTGCCCCATCCTTAACATAGAAATGCAGCCCACCAAGACTGTCATTGAGGGAGAAGGAGACCTGAAGCTTGTGTGGTCGTTACACCAGCGTCAAGGGTGGAATGGTGCCATATTGGAATGGTAGCTTTTTATGTTCCCTTTGCGTTGGTGTGTATGACGACACAAGGTGCATGGCAATGGTGAAACAAGTCCAGAGGTGCTATCCAAGCAGCAAGGCTGCATTGCATGCTGGGACCAGGAGTCACCATAGACTGCACTTGGCCCCTCCGTGCAGAGCCCTGCTGGCTGTATTTGGCCCAAGCCATCCAGCTGCCATACCTTCTGCAGTGTCAAAATCTGTGACAGATTCATGTCACGTTGAACAACAGGGCACAAGTCTGGGGACCCAGCATGGAAGGAACCACCACAGAAGGATTCTTGCAAATGCCTTGGTGAGAGCAGCCAGACGCTGCCATGAGCAGAGCTCTGTAAACGGTTCTGATGCTCGTTAGCCAGCAGGCGCCAACTCATCCCTGGTGCTGCAGGGAGAGTTTCATCTTCATGTTTACATGGAAATGACTTTCTGTTTGTCAGAGGCTAATGATCCCCATCCTGCCTCCATCTGGTGCCAGGGAGTGAGTGTGTCTGTTTCTCCACTTGCAGGGCCCAACGGCGTGATAATGATGTTTAGAGAGGAGCAGGTACTAGTCCAGCTAGAGAGTCAAGAAGAGCCCGCGTCCTGGGACATGAATAGCGAGCTGGACATAGCAGGTGCTCCCCCCCTCTTTCATTCGTGCCATCCTGTCTCGAGGCAGTGTGGTCTAGTGCAGAGGGCACTGGCCTGGCCCTCGGGCAACCTGACATTTGACTCTGACCTGGGGCCTGTCTCTCTCCTTTTTGTCCCTCAACCTCCATCTGTCAAAGAGGGAGCATGATGATGTCCGTACCAGTGAATAGTGCTTTGGGATCCCTGGATAACGAGCATTATGCAGGATGATTTCCTTGGAGATGCACAGCACATGGGCTTCCCCAGTGCCTGAACAACCCTGCTGAAATGGATGGAAACCATGGATCACAGCACCGCTCTCCCCCTGGGCTTCCCCACATTCCCCCACCTGTGAGGAATCCCAAAGCCCCCGGGAAGATCCTGTTTCCAGGAAAAGGGGCTACCAGGGGCACTTGGCAGCAGTATGGGAGTCTGCATCCCTCAGTGTCCCACCCCGCTGAGCTCTCCACCGCACTCAGAGTGCAAACAAAGTGGCCACACCCTGCTCCCCTCAGTTCAGAGGTTACCACCCGCACGGCACTTCCCATGAAGCCAGATGACTGTGTGTGTCAGAATAAACCAGTTTCCAGTCCAGGATTTTTCACAGGAAAAGACAGTGAACGTGCTCCAGAAAATGGGAGGAAGCGCCGCAGCGTGGTGGTGATGTAAGAACCCAGCACTGTGCCTCCGCCTCCCCAGCAGCCTTCCTGTCTAGTCTCTTTAGAGTGTAAGTGCTTTGGGGGCAGAGGCTGCCTCTTGGTGTGCTGCACAGCGGGGCCCTGCTCTGGGCTGGGTCTCTCGGCTCTACAGTAATCCACAGGATAATGATGGTAAAGAAGGTAGGCATGGGTAGTGATGCCACTGCACATCTCTAGCATTTCCAAGCCCTTTATAAATATGAGCCCAGAAAGTTTCACGACACCCTGCAAGGGGTGTACACAGATCACTTCACCTTGCACAGAAGTGCAGCCACCTCTGGGGCGGCAGAGCCAGACAGACAGCAGTGTAACACCAGAGTTCCAGAGAGGAAGTGAAAAAGAATCCCAGGCTCAAATGAAACTGTTGCAGGGTTAGGGAGGCAGATTGTGATCTTGCTCAATGGGAATTGGGTGCACACTGATTCCTTCTCCACTCTCCCCCATAACAGCCACAGGATTTTCACTGGCCATAGGGGTCAGGAGCTAAGTGTCACAGCTTCTCCAGCAGCAGTGTCCTAGGTTATCAGCTCCTTACCGACTCTAAGGGGGAAGCACCAGCACTAGTGGTTCCCTGCAAATTTTCCCTCAGGTATTAACTAGTCTGACTTCACTGAGCCTGTAGGAGGAAGGGGAGTCGTTCTACTGAAGGGGGTGGTTGGATGACAAAGATGGGAAGGCAAGTGCCTGTTCACAACCCCCTAGGGCCGAGCGAGTGCCCCTCTACATAGTATAGTGTGTGGGAGGAGTGTGTGCAATGTTTGTATATGGGTGTGTGCACAGTGCTTCCTGTTTGTGGTTGTGTAACAGGTATTCGGCCCCCTTTACGGGCTGGGGCCAAGTAGCCCTGTTCAATTATCAGGCCCATCTGGAAAGGTAGTAAAGGATTATCAAGTCACCAAGTGACTCAGGGCTAGTCTACACGAGGAGCGCTACATAGGCACAGCTGCACCTGCGCTCTCTGCCCACATCAGCACCCGAGAGAAAAGGGGCGTTTTTATCCTAGGCTGGCCAGGGTGCTCAGCCTCTCCCTTTCCACCTTGAGCTGACAAAGTCAATGGCCTGAGCCTCCCAGGAAGCTGTTCTCACGTCTCTCGGGTAACCAGCCTGAGAGACCATCAGCCACTCAGTTCCAGGGGCATGAGCAAATCTTCAAGAGCCTCCTGTTCCGAGGTGCTGGGCTCATGGGGATTCCGTTCCCCACCCAGCCCCGCTCACTGGGCGTTCCATCCGTTTAGTAGGGAGAAAAGAGAAGCCCAGATCTCTCTTGGGGGTAGGTGTTTAATAGCCAGGACACAGTACTGTAGAATGACTTGTGCCATCTGGTTTTGTGCCTCTTTTCCATTCCAGTCCCCATATCCTACAGCAGTCTGGTCTTGGAGGATGTGGCCCCCCTGGGACCTGCTGCTGTCTCCAGGTCTGTGATCTGCAACTTAGGCTGGAACTGGGCGGGTGGCATGCAGCACTGCAATCTTACGGCTATGAGGATGCCAGGCAGGGGATAGCAGTGGGAGTCAGTGCTCCTGAAATGCTGGAGCCGTAGAGCCAGGCTAAGGATGTGCACTAGCTCATACGAAGTGCAGCCCTGGAGTTGGCAGCAGGACCGGTGTGGATGGGGCTCTGGGAAGCACTGTCCCTTGGAGGGCTGGAGGTGGGGGGAGCCGCAAAGGGGACAGCAAAGTGTTACTGCCCTGGGCTGACCTCGCTGCTCTGCCCCTAAACTCCCTCCCCCCCTCCAGGCTATGGGGTCACCACCTCCGGGCCCTGCACAGGCCCCTGCATGCAGCCCTGTCACAGGGCCGCCCGTCCACTCGCAGGGAAGACGAAGAGCATGGGCTGAGTTGTCCCTCACCCCACAGGCTGGCTGGGAGTGAGGCAAGGCCCTGAGCCCAGGTTCTAACTGAAACGGGGGAGCTCCTGTCGATCCTGTTCTTGCTGCCACCTCCCACAGCACTGGCCCCATGTGGCCAGCGTCCTCCCATGTGCCCCCTGCAGGGCATGTTGCTCATTACCCCCCCCCCCCATTCCCACACAGCTACTCTCACCTCACAGCCCAGCAGGCAGTCACAGACCTGAGCTCATCTCTCTCCACCCCTCTGCACCCCCATCTTATCCCCAACTCCCAATAGAGCCCCCCTGCAGCTCCCTGCACACATCTCTCACACCCTCTTCCCCCATGTTGGGAGGCTGAGAGCACAGAGATCAATAGCTGTGAGGGACCTCCCCCCACCCACCCCATATAAACCCCAAGGTGTCCCTGCTCCCCTGCCCGTGGGCTCAGTCCGAGCTCTTCTTCGTGGTGTAACTCTGGATAGACATCTGGAAGTGCTCAGTGGTGTTGAGCTCTGCTCGGAAGAGGATGATGTAGCCTTTGGGGAGGAAGTAGCCTCCAAAGATCCCGGAGAGGGTGGTCAGGTTGGACAGCACGGTGATGGCCGCCAGGTACTCGCCCTGGTAGAAGACATAGGTGGTGAGAAAGCAGATGAAGCAGACAAAGTTGATAAGCAGGCTGCAGGTGATGCACTTGGCCTCGTTGTAGTTCTCAGGCAGGTCCTTCCCCATGTAGCTGATGACAAAGCAGCAGATACTGAGCAATATGTTGTAGAGTAGTACCCAAACAGCGTCATCTTCCGAGCACTGGAAGATGATCAGCGTCACAAACGTCTTGTAGTCCTTCCTAGGCACTGAGGGATTGGTGCTGAGCAAGACCAGGCACATCACCAGCTGGCCGGCTGTGCAGGCTCCGATGAACAGGTTTGGTCCATTGTGCCTCATCCAGGCTCTATAGAAGGCAGGCCATTTAGAAGCCAGTTTGAAGATGCAGATGATCTGGAAGGCACGGGTTGCAATGCACGAGAGGCAAATGGTGAAGCTGATGGAGAAGACGGGCAGCCTCAGCAGGCACGTGTGCCAGGTGGGCTCCCCAAAGTAGCAGTAGAGGCTGCAGCAGGCACAGATCAGAGCGCCCAGCATGAGGAAGCACATTCTCCCGCCTGCCGACTTGACCACTGGCGTGGTGAGGTTCTGGGCAAAGAGGGCAGCTGTCCCTGCCAGCAGCAGCAGCAGCAGGGTGATGCCAGTCAGCAGGGCCCAGGAGACGGGGTCGGCCCAGGACAGGAATTCGATGGTCCGATTGAAGCAGATTTCACTCCCCACTGGGGCCCACTGATCTGTCCCACAGGGCTGGCAATTGTAGAGGTCTGCAGAGGAAGGGAATGGAGGAGCTGAGATGCTGCTCACACACCACACTGGTTATGGTAATAATGATCTGCCTTCTTATAGCACCTCATGCCTGAAAGGATCCCAAAACACTGAACAAGCTGCGTACAGGGATCACCCACCATTGGGATGCAGCTGCCTCTGGGGTGGAGCACAGAGGCTGGGGATAACCCAGCCCTTATGTAAAGTGTGTTAGGGTCTTTAATGACCTGGGATCAATGTGCACCACCTCCAAACAAGGTTCAGTGAGACAGTATAAAAGGTGACAAACCCAAAGGCCTCAGCCCTAGAGTGAGTGAGTGCAATTCTGGTGCTGTTAATGGTTCTCTGAGACCACTGGGGTGTCTGTGGCAGGATATGGAAAGGAATTAGAATGGGAGAACTCTGGGCTACAGAGTGGCCTCCCTCAGCATGGCTCCCCCTAGCTTAGTCAGGGGCAGTAGCTTCTGTTGGCTTACCTGGGTGAACTAAGGCTTACAGACCACCTGGAGTCCTGGTAGGGGTAAAGTACACAGCTCATGCAGCCAGTCTGGGTGGGGGAACATGTGATGAGGGCTCCAGCAGATGCAACAGCCCCACAGAGGCTGGCATGTCTGCAGCAGCTGCTCTCTCCTCCACCTGCAGGTTGGATGCTGAGGTGTTCACCCAGCCAGGACACTGAGTAACTTACCCCTGAAGCTCTCCACTGTTGGCGGTTGCCCAAAGCTCATGCTCTAGTGGGACATGGAGTCTGCTGGCGTCTACTGAGCGAGAGTAAAGGGGTCGAAGACATCCTCTTGCCATAGGTTTGTATTTGGGGCTGGCACAGCGGGGATGAGCTAATCCTGCAGTCAGCCCTGGGCACCACCTGGCCCCCAGCATCCAAGCATTTTCATATCGCTTCCAGCACCATCGACTTGCCACTAACCAAATTCCGCCCTGATATTTATTGCCACCTGGTGCTGTTCATTCTTTCTGGGTTTGTCTGTCTGCCTGCCTGCCTCGCCAACGGGACAAAGACAACAGTGGGCAGGATCTTCCTCCCAGGACAGGCAGCAGCTGTCACACCTGCTTCCCCTACCCAAAGCTCACAGTGAGAGGAGTCAGGCAGCTGCAGCTTCAGCTCACCTGTTCATCTGATTCCCAGCAACCCATCTGAAACCACAGCTTCCCAGCACCAGCCAGGAGTGCACTGGAGCCAGCACTCGCGGTGGGGGGGGAGACCCGGTATTTACATACCCACAGCACTGCAGCCCTTCTGAGAGCTATACAAATGGAGAAGTCAGAGAGCAAGCTGCACTGGGCCATTTGCATCTCAAACGCTAGTCACCAGGCTCCGCAAGAGGAGGGGAAAGGGAATGGGAGGAGGAGAAGAGGAAACTGCTGCAGCCAGGATGGAGGAGAAGGAGAAAGTAAGGAGCATAGAGAAGGGCTGGAGTAAGCGTGTACAAGACGAGCATGGAGCCAGGTGCATAGGATAGGAACACAGGAATGGCAGGACAAGATTAACCAGCTTGCCCTGGCTGTGACCCCTATGACTACTGACCACTGCTGTTCAGGAAGGTTCCTGTGGGGCAGGCCACGCAGTCAAAGCAGCATTGGTGAAGCCCCACCTGCATCCTCTTCTCTCCTTTTACACAGACCTTTGAACAAGTTGACACAGGCACCTAGATGAAAGCACAGCAAGGGTCAGGGCTGCCAAGAGCAAGCCCCCATCACAGCTAGGGCCAGCTAGGAAACAGCACAGACTGAGCAAAGCTGAGTTCCTGGGACTGGCACAGGCTGCTCACCACAGGGCTGTTCCGTATATTTCCAGGCACCTTAATGTCCAGGAAAGGGGTCAGGACTGCGGGTGGGAGCAGCACAAGGCCATGCCTGGGGTGATTCTTCCTGAGAGAGATTTTTCTGAAAATTAAGATGCAAGCAGGAGCACCAGCCCCGATTGTTACAGAGCCTACACCCTGAGATGCTGAGTGCCCCAGCTTCACCCTGCTATGGGAAAGACCTGTGGAGATGCAGCCGACCTGACTATGACCAGAAAATGTGACTCAGCGCAGAAGAAGTGGTGAGGCGGGCCCCTCCCGGCCTGGAGGAGTCTGCTCTCCCAAGCCCTGGGACACAAAGCTTTATGCAGGGTCAAGTTTCAGGAATAAGGGGAGGTTGTTTTTGTTTGTAATGCTAAGAAAATCCCTGTTTGGTGCTACTGCCCTACCCTCCTGAGGCCACTCCTTTCCCAGCATGCAGCTCAGATGCTGTGGTACCTGATTATCCTTTGTATGCCAGAGGAATCCATCCTGGCCAATGTTCAGTCTGTCTGGGTTTTGGACGTAAGACCCAAATACATCAAAAGACCAGGTCTGGCCAGTCCACTTCCACACGACAAGGTCGTAGCCTGTCAGGGGATCCCCATTGGTATCAAAATGCACCTGGCTCTTCTGCAGAGTGAAATTCACCTGCTTGATTTTTTCCAGGAGCTGGAAAACAAAAAAGCCACAGACAGAAAAGACCCAAGATTCCCACATGCAGCTTCAGCCGCTTGGGCAAAGACCCCAGTCAGGGATAGATTAGAGCCTTAACAGAGTGGGAGTGTCCATGTCTTTGCTGCTCTCTCTTTCTCATGAATTCCCCCACCACCCGGAAGCAGAGCAGTCCTGTTATGCCCATGTTACAGATGGAGAACTGAGGCACAGAGACTAGTAGTATATTTTTCAAAAATGCCTAAGTCTCATTTCAGAGTAACAGCCGTGTTAGTCTGTATCCGCAAAAAGAAGAACAGGAGGACTTGTGGCACCTTAGAGACTAACAAATTTATTAGAGCATAAGCTTTCGTGGACTACAGCCCACTTCTTCGGATGCATATAGAATGGAACATGTTCCATTCTATATGCATCCGAAGAAGTGGGCTGTAGTCCACGAAAGCTTATGCTCTAATAAATTTGTTAGTCTCTAAGGTGCCACAAGTCCTCCTGTTCTTCTTTTTAAGTCTCATTGCCTTTCAAGAGATGGAGGCGTCTAACTCACTTAGGAGCTTTTGAAAATTTTACCGTAAGTGGCATCCCAAGGGCACACGGTGTCTATAGGAAAGCAGGGTATTGAACCCAGGTGTCCGAGGCCCCCAGCTACTATCCATCCTCTCTTCTGATTAGAGATGGTCTCTCCAGAGCAGGGTAAGGCCCATTGGCAGGGCAGTGCTGGCCTGTTCTGGGACTCAATTCACCAGCCTTGAAACCTTATTGGTGCTTTGACGGCGTGCAGCTTGCAGGTAGAGCTTGGAGCTGGTGGGCACCTGCTCATCCTGCTAGATACTTATACTTCTGCTCCTTTCTACTTCCAGCCCCCTGCTCTGACTATAGCATAGTCACACCTGCCCTGAGCTCAGGCTGCCCCCGACAAGGAGACTCTCGCTCCTGTACAAGAGAGAGGGGGGCCTTTCCCCGTGACCCACTCACCTGCCAGGGATAGACTTTGTCCTTGCTGCACGCTCCCGAGCAGCAACCCAGCAAGTGGTGCAGGCCGTGGGCCACAGCAAAGACTGCCGAATACACGTTAAAGGAGGTCCAAATGTCAAACGTCTGGGGTGCTGAAGTGAGTGAGTGGCACCTTGTGCAGATCTGATTGCAGCCTTGGCTGGTGCTCTCCTTACTGCTGCTCCCGCCACCCCTCCCGTCAGCACCCAAATCAGGGGCACACGTGGCTACATTACTTTTCTCTGAACTCACATGGGCAGATTCAAATTCCTCCAATCCTGGAAGCTTTGCCTGCTTGACTGACAACCCAATCACGGTGCCGATTCTGTGGATGCCGGGGATGCTCCAGACTTCCGAGGCTAGAGACCATGCCTCAGTGCCCAGCCACACCTTCTCCGTCACATTCTCCTGAACCACCATGTCAAACAAGGCTTTAGCACTGTCCACATTGGAGAAGACGACGGTGACATTGACCCCGGTCCTCACAAGGACTCTAACCATCCTCTTCAGCTCTGGGCTGCTGGCGCCCCCCTTCGTGGGGATGATTCCTTGGTAGGCAGCACAGATGTCATGCTTAGCCACCACCTCTTGCAGGGTCTTTATCCCATTCCTGCCATAGGCATCATCACTGCCCACCATCGCAATCCAGTTCCACCCGAACTCCTGCAGCAGCAGCACCACAGCCTCGACCTGCAGCCTGTCGCTGGGGATGGTGCGCAGGAACGAGGGGTAGGCACGCTTCAGGCTCAGCATCTCGTTGGAGGCTTCGTAACTAATCTGCAAAAGGGAATGAGGGAAAGGATGTGTCTCCAGCTGGGAAATTGCACAGAGAGGATGGGCACTGGTACCGTGTGGAGGTCAGTGCTGAGCAGTGATTACCCGAGGAGGAGGGGGGGCGATTGGCATCGAGCAGCGATACCGGCAGGAGGAACCAGCATCAGCCGTGACTCTTGTGGGCGTGAGGGGACTGGTATTTGGAGGGCACATGGACGTGGTGGCTGCAGCAACACACATTGAAAAAACAACCAAGTAAGCAGCATGGCTGCATGTCGTTCTCAGCGCTAGGAATGAGCCTAACCTCTGCTGGAGTCACACCGAGACTGAGTCCCACGTGCCGCAAAGGACCATAGGGGTCACATCACCTGCTCGGAGCACTGATCCTCCAGCCACCTCCACCCCAAACCACAAGCCCACTCCCTGCCCTTCTTCTGATTAATCAGGATTACCCCAATCAGCTCCTGTGTTTGACCCTGCCACAGACCGTACTGCTTCCAATATATTTAGCATTGCTCCAGACAAGCTACTGATTACCTCTGGCATAAGGAGGATGCTCAGGATAGCTGCGGTGGTGAGGGTAAATTGGCTGCTGTCTGGCCCTATCAAAGCCACGGCCTTGGGCTGGTAGTGTGTGAAGTTGCTGAGCACTTCCACGTGGTGCTGCCTGCTCTGGGCAAGGATACTCAGTGTTGCGTACATGTTGGCAGATTCTGAGCATGTGTTGTAGATCTCGTAGCCCAAAGTGACATTGGGGAGGAGGCTGCTGGAGTTGTTTATCTTCTCGATGGCGAATCTCATGGCTTGGAACAGGTGGTAGCCATGGCTGTTTACAGAGGCCGCGCTGCAGAAATATAGGTGTTATTGTAGAGGCAAGAGAGAGATGTGAAGGCTTCACTGAATCTTGGAGATGCACCCTGGGCAACACCTGGCATAACAACAATGTGGTCCAAGAGCCAGGCAGCCTGAAGTTCTAATGCTGACACACTGGGTGACCTGAGACAAATCACTTCACCTGTCTGTGCCCCCTCTGCTACGTGTACTATGGCTCATGGGGGATTCATGAGGAGACCAGCAGCACAAGTATCTTTCTTTTTGTACGGTTACACTGAGGTTGCCGCTATTTATTTTTGCACAACACACATCAGATCTTACCTATTAGTTCAAATCCCCATTGCCCCTCTCCTAATCAGCAACCCCTTATGCACTATCCTATGGGGCAGATTCACTGCCCTGCTCTGCTCCCTTTCTCCTGCTCAGGTGGCACAAGAGGAGAAACCACCTGCATCTCCCCAGATCTCTGATGGCACAGAGTGGATCTTGGCTGTAGCAGAGATTTTCTTCTGTAATGGCCGCAGTCACACCAACTAAGCTGTGATATTTTGGACTATTGTCATTTTATTAATGAGAGGTGAGCCCCTGCATGCCCCAACTCCCAGCCCACCATGCGTCGTCTCTGTTGCAGCTTCCTGTCTATTTGCCGTGGGTCTTTTTGTCCCATATCTGCTTTCCTACTTGTTGTTCTACTTCTTTTTCTTGCTTGTTTCGCCTCCTGTTTCTATTCCTACTAAATATGATTTCCTTCTTTGTGTATGTCTAATCTAGGCTAACAGCATTTCTAAACCTCTGGTCACTGTATTATTATTGTTATTGTTTGTATTGGGTTGCAGAAGCCCCACTGTACTAGCTGCTGTACAAACACAGAATGGGCCCTGCTCCAACACTTTAAAATCTAAGGATAAGATGAGAGGCACCAGGTGGATCTAGCAGACAGACCGTGAGCACAAGGAAGCAATGAGATAATACTGGACAGAATGTTAAGCAGTAATTACAGCCTACCCCCTGCGTAGCCACACTGACTGTAGTATCTAGGTACTGATACATAGTATTTGTTGCAGCCCCAAGCCCTAACCTTCTCACTTACCTGTCACATATGTCAACTTCTGGTCTAGATTTCACTGTTGTTGAGTAGCTATGCAATCGGAAAAATCCTGCAATCGTGTAATCCCCGTCCATGCTGAATTCAGAAGAAGGCTCCATGTTCTGGCATATGAAAGCCCAATAACATGGAGCCAAGAGATACAAATATAAAATGAATGGAGGAGAAAGCATCATGCTGTTGGTACAGAGCTCTCTGGAGAAGGGGCTGGGAAGCATATAATGGACACTTACTGCCTCTCAGACAATGCTAGACTCTCAGACCCTGAAGTACCTTGGACTATTTACATAGACAGCCTATGCAAATGCCACAGATACAACATGTACCCAGGAACTAGGACTTCACACTTTCCCAGGAAGGGAGGAAGTTTTGCTTTGAGGTAAAAACAACAAACCAACCAGGGATTTATCTATTGTGATATTCTGCAGGTGAGCCCAGACCCTGTGGTCAGTGGAAATGGCATGAATTAACTAGGTCATGATCTTCATGGAGGATACTCTCTCTAGGGTAGTTCTCTCCCACCTCCCCCTCACTTTAAACCAAACAGTTATTTGATATGTACATGCGTCTGACGAAGTGGGTAGTCACCCACAAAAGCTTATGCTCCAACACATCTGTTAGTCTTAAAGGTGCCACAGGACACTCTGTTAGTTATTTTATAGTTTCATTCAACAAGGGTCACAGGTGTTGGAGTGTTTTAGGAAGTACAGTGGGCTGTGTGGGGCTTTTGTTATGGGCATTTAGAAGTGTTTTGATATAACTACTATATATGTTGCACTATGTTCTACATGTAATAGGGAGGGAGAAGAGAAAAAAGCCAGTGTGTGATATACATCAGAATCTCTGCTAATAAACTACTTCTTCAGCGAGGCTCACAAAGGTAATAAAAGATAAATTACCATGATAAGTGTGTCCTCCTCTATATGGTATGTGTATACTTTAGATGAGAGATTCTCAAACTGTGGTCCGCAAGCTCCATTCAGGTGGTCCACGGATAGTTCCCTCTAAGGTGCACACCTGGGTGGCCGCACACAAGAAAATGAAGGGCCACCCACCTAATTAGTGGAGTCCCGCAGGCATGGCTCCACTAATTAGGTGCCTGGACCCTAGAGAAGACGCACATGTAAGGTGAGGTAGTGGCCTTGGGGGAAATTGGGGGTAGGTGGGAGAGGGGGTGGGGGAATTTGGGACATGCAGGGTTGGGGCAGCCAGAAAAAGAGGCAACTTTCCCCAGCTCCAGGGCTTCAGCTGCCGGGGAGAGACGGCCTTCCTTCCCAACCTCAGCTCTGTGGCTGCTATGACAGGGGAAAGACCCCCCCTCCTTTCCAGACCCACCTCAGGGCTGCTGCGGTGGGGGACAGGGCACATCCATCGCATTAGAAAGGTAAGACTACGTACTGATATTAAAATATGAGTTGTGTGCTTTTATTTGTAGAACACAAAAAGTTAATTATTAAGTTTTTTTATGTAGCACTTTTATCCAAAGCGCTTTACAATAGTTAGCTAACAGTACAAACAACATTTGGAAAGATCATTAAGTAGTCCCCTGACACCCTCAGCAATTTTCAAGTGGTCCACGGGAAAAAAAGTTTGAGAATCACTGCTCTAGATTGTAAACTTTCTGGGTAAGGGGCCACGTTCACTGCCAGCACTTGACAAATAATAAGTGCTGGTCATTGACCATGAGCTTTAGGGTTTGTGACAGGTCTAACAGATGCTTGTGGATAAGTTCCCCTTTTGGGATGGACTTTGAGGAAGAGCAGATAAGGGGAAGTGCAGGCTGAGGAGGGGAAAGCGTGCAGCTGGGCCATTTTTTTTCTTGGTTCCTACAACATACAAGACACATCAGTACAGACCGTCCCTGTGCTGGAGACTTTGTGCACTAATGAGCAGGTGCAGGGAAGAGCCCAGAGAGCTCTTCATGTCATAGTGGTGTCCTCCTCTGGCTCTAGGTTTGAGCAGTGGTTCTGTCTCTGGTCCATGGACTACGTCTAAGAGGTCTGTGAAAGATTTAGACTGAAAACTTGCTGAACAGAATTCAAGAATAGATACAGTCAATAGATTTCCAAAGGTGTCCGTACCTCCATTTGAAATTTGTTAAGGGGGCGCTAACGAACAAAGGTTGAGACCCACTGGTGTAGAGCAGGATGGAGTGGAGTTCAGTATGACCGGCACTAGGCCTCGCCTTGCTGGGCCCAGCCTTGACCTTTCCCCTAGCATAGCTGCACATCTTGTGGCTCCATTGAGTTGGGTCAAGGAGTAGCCTAGGCACAAACACAAGCCTCGTGCCACAGGCCAGGGAAGGGGTCTATGGGGTCTGGGAGGTGTGTGTGCGTGGGCACCGTGTCACGGACCCCACGGGGGGGGGGGGAAGAGAGGGTTGCGGGCACCGTGTCACGGACCCCACAGGGGGCGGTGGGAGGAAGGGTTGCGGGCCCCGTGTCACGGACCCCACGGGGGGGGGGGGATTGCAGGCACCGTGTCACGGACCCCACAGGGGGCGGTGGGAGGAAGGGTTGCGGGCCCCGTGTCACGGACCCCACGGGGGGGGGCAGGGGGGGTTGCGGGCCCCGTGTCACGGACCCCACGGGGGGGAGCGGGGGGGGTTGCGGGCTCCGTGTCACGGACCCCACGGGGGGGAGCGGGGGGGGTTGCGGGCTCCGTGTCACGGACCCCACGGGGGGGGGAGAGGGAGGGTTGCGGGCCCCGTGTCACAGACCCCGCCGGGTCGCTGCGTGGCCCGCCCTGCAGTGGGCCCGAGGCCCCGCGTTAGCCGGAGCCGCTCTCGCTGCGTCCCGCCCTCGGCCTCGAGCCTCAGTGTGGCCCCACACCACGCGCTGTTCCAGGCAGATCTCGCGATAACGCCCCCCCCCCTCCGGTGTGGGCGCTTGAGTCGGGTCTCGCGCGATCCCGTGAGTCCCTCCCGCTTCTCGCGAGAGTTGCCCTGGAGGCCGCCATGCCCAGGCCGCCTATTCTCCGCCGCTTCCCCCCGGCCCGCCGGGCGCAGCCTCCGCGGAAGCGCCTGGCCCGCGGCCGCCGGCAGGGAGGCCCCGGCTCGGGCGCTGCGGCCCGGAAGTGGCGGGAGCGGCCCGGCCGGGACGCGTGGCGGGAATACGCCGCCTCCTTCGTGCGCTCGGGGCTGCTGCAGGCGCCGGGCCCGGGGGGCGGCGGGGAGGCGGCCCCGGCAGCGCGCACCCTCGCCGCGGTGGAGGCCACGGAGGGCGCCGTGGTGTTGGTCTTGCCGCACGACCAGGTTTGGCGGGGGGCGCCCGGGGACGCGGCCGGTGGGGGGCGGGGCAGGCGGGGACGTGGGGTGGCTGGTGGGGGAGGGGGCAGGCGGGGACGCGGGTGGGGGCATGGCCGGTGGGGGGCGGGGCAGGCGGGGACGCGGGTGGGGGGATGGCTGGGGGGGGCAGGCGGGGACGCGGGGCGGCTGGTGCGGGGGGGGGGCAGGCGGGGATGCGGGAGGGGGCGGCTGGTGGTGGGGGCGGTGAAGATCCGCGGTGGCTTTGGGCCTTAGGCAAGTGCGGGAGCAGGGATGGGGGCGGGGGCTGGGTGGCACCTGGGAGGGAGAACCCAGCATCTCCCGTGTGTGATCTGCCATGGCAGCGGCTGTCTCTCCCTTGCCTGTCTAGCACCGCCCTGGTGTTCAACCGTGGTCAGTATCTCATCTCCTGTTTCCCCACCACAGAAGCTGACCTTCACTGGGAAATGTCGCCTGACCTGCCTCTATGGTGCAGTCCAAGTGTTTGGATTTACCATCACTCAGGATCAGCCTTCCTACGACCTCTTCTCCCCTCAGACCCACTGTGCCCTGACCATCGAAGCAGTGTCCTACGAGACGCTGGAGCAATCCAAGAAGGAGATGAGGATATCAGCCAGGGCGATGCTCAGAGCCCATCATGTGCCACGTGGTGAGCATGGGCTGACCAGTGTGCTTGGGTGGGGAGTCTGCTATTTGGGGGTGTAAAGAGCCATTAGGGCTGGTTGCATGTAGGGCTGCCCTTAACCAATTGCTTTGGGGCAGACTGAAGAATTCCAGAGACCTTGTAGTGAGATAAGTCTTTTATCTTTGTGTCACCATTCTGAATGCAGACTAGAGTTGTGATCAAAAGTCATCTTCACCTGACATGATTCAGTGGCCTCTGTGAAATGACGTAGGGTGGTCCCAGTCTAGCTACATGTCCTCATCACCACTATTGCTGCTGATGCGTTTTCTGACTGTTTCTCTAGAGGCAAAGCAGAATAACTTCCCATTAGAATCAAATTTTTAATAGTGAGGGTAGTTAACCATTGGTACAGATTACCAAATGCTGTAGTAAATTTTCTATTGCTGGCAGTTCTTAAATCAAGACTGGATGATTTTCTAAAAGATGTGCTTTATTCAATCACAAGTTGTTGAGCTGGAAGCAGGAATCACTGGTTGAAGTTCTAGGGCCTCTTTTATATAAGAGGTCAGACTAGGTGATCCTAAAAGGTCACCTGGACTAAGGGGAGAGGTGTGTTTCATGCTGTGTCTGTCCAGTGGGTACTACAATCTTTACGGCCATCCAGCCATCATCTTTCCCACACTACATTCACACACACAAATATTTGGTCTATAGTTGTAAACGTAGTCACTGGCAAACTCTCAAGATTGCCTTTATAACTTTTGCATGGCAATGAAAATGACTGAGTGTTGTTTATTGCCTTGCTTTAGAGTACTAATATACTTCCTCATTTTCCATGGAGCTCTGTAGTTTTATTTCTTCAAGTACAGGACTGGAAAATAGGAACTCATGAATTCTAATTCTGCACATCACTGACTTCTTGGCAAATCACATAAGAGGTTTGCTTCTCTTTCCACATTTGTCAAATGGAGGTGATACCTACCTCACAGGTATTAAGAAGGTCAGATAATGTAAAAAGTATTTGTTCATTGTATCAGTTTTGGACTTGAATTCTACTTTGTGTGAAATATAGTGTTTTAAGACTAACTGTTGTCATCTTGCAGATGCTAGAATAAAACTGATGAAAAATTTTGCCCCTTTATGTTCTGTGGTGCTGTTGGATGGTCTGGATACTTCGGTTACAAGATTCATTCTTAATCACCCAGAGTTCTCCCATATCTTCAGAGTAAAGGTGAAATGCATCTTCCATTTCGTTACTTAATGGAAATCTTGCATTTGTTCAATCTTACCCTATGGGAATTGTTTTATGAGGAAGAAAAATTTGCTTGGCTTCAGGAGAAGATAAATTGTGTATGGAGCAATAAAAATGTGGGTCAGAAAAACAGCATGCGTCATGTGTATAAAATTCAGACTAATTTCCAGGAATTGTGAAGTAAGGGGGTACAGTTCCATAGAGGTATTCTAGTTATTTACCATAAGACCAAAGCTTGAATCATGTATGTAGTCATTAAAAGTCAACATTTATTGATATTTCATTAGCCTATTACTGAATCAGTGATGGAATTATAACAATGTAAATTAGTTGTAATTCATTCTTTTATATATATATGATGCATGGATCTATCCTTTGCCAGAACTTCACTCCCTCTTATCCTTCTTAGTCCTTTGTTGCAGTCACTTTCTTGCTAGTGTCTTCCCATACGTTTCTCCCCACACTCCCCAGCCCTCTGGTGTTTCCTGTTCTGTCTGCAGTTGGTGGCAGCTCCACTTGACTGGCCCAGCCCCATTATTGTTTCCAGAGCACCTTGTTTCATGTTCCAATCATGTCCTTTTCCTATGTCTGTCATGTGACTTTCGGGTGTGCTGCCAGGCCTTTGAATTATAAGGCTGGTTTCCCATGGATTACAATGGTCTGCATGCTGTAGACCTGTATATAATAATACCTAGCTCTTATAGAGTTTTTCGTCAGTAGATCTTCAAGTGCTTTATAAAGGAGGTATCATTCTCCCCATTTTAGACATATCTGTCTGTGGTATTTATAAGGTGCCATTTGCTGTAATAAGTAGGGGTTAGAACGTCAGTGAAGATGAGACCTTGTTCCTAGCACTTCCTTCCTATCACCTGGACTTAAGACTTCTGTAGAACTAGAACAGAGAAGACAATTAATGTGACTAAATCATTCTGTGCTGGTACCACTGTCCAGTCAAATAAGACAATAGGAGTTATTCTGGAGTTATTTTGTATTTGGTGTGTTATGAATTTGCTAAAACCTTTCTCTGTTATATGCTTGCTGATCTGTAGAGACAAAGTGGTTCTTGCTTCACACCAGAAGATGCAGCTCTAGCTTCTACTGGTATTGGGAAACGTGATCCTGAAAGTGGCCTGCTTTTGTCAGAGAGTTCAGTTTCAGCAATTGAAGAGTTAATACAAGCGTGTTGTGGTGAGTATCTTAAATTGATGGAACTGAATATGTTACATTTTGCAATGATCTAAAGGGAGCAAAAGCTTCTTTCTCAGAGTTTGTTTCTTAAGTTCATCCTTGTGAAACCATGCCCTGACAATAGTGAAAAGGTTGGGTCAAATTTCAAGCCTTTTTAGAGTTTCTGAACCAAACGGAGTGTGAGTTACCTTATTTTGAGGTACTTAGAGGGGGAGGAGGGAGTGTTTATATGACCCATAAGGCTTTTTGCTGCCGTGCTGATCTGCCACCAAAACTAATGTGCCTTTATGATGATTTGGTAGGGGAGAAATCAGTTTTTGTCCATCCACGCCCCAAAATAATTTCCCGTAGGCAAGTAGAATTTTGCAAGGCTGGTTTTGTGCCCAGGTGTTGAAGTCTACCCTCTTAGAAGGCTTTTTAGTTTGTGCTTATAAATGTAAATACCCTCCTCACCTTTAAACAAAACTATCTAGTTCTGGTTCCAAAGTGCAAATATAAGCCCATGTTATGTAAACTGATCTTTCAATGAAAATGCTCAGCTCTTGAGATTAAATTTTTGTCAACTTTTGTGGAGTAGGATGCATGAGATTAATTTATAGTAATGGTCCATTTCAGGGTATGTTTGTTTTTCCAGAGGAAGATGATGGTTGTCCTGTCATTCTGGTGTGTGGCCCAAAAAGTATTGGGAAATCAACTTTTAACAGATATCTCATTAACCTGTTGCTGAATCAGTGAGTTTTTTTAATCCTATAAGACTCAAATTTTCAAATCTTCTATGATCTGGGCAAGAAAAATTGATAGGATTATTTATAAATAATGACTGGGGATTTGGATATTTTTGAAAATTAACATGAAGTAAAAATGGTTTATTGGCAGTCCCCATCTGTGTGTACCACTTGTGCAATTTGGCATTGATTGGCAGTCTCTCTGCTCAAGACTGGAATGGTATTGGGCTGTCGTTGGTCCAGACCACGCATTTTGCCTAGTGTTGTAGTTGGTTATAGTTAAAACTACAAAGATAGTTTTAGTAAAAGTCATGGACAGGTCACAGGCAATCAACAAATATTCACAGCCTGTGACCTGTCCATGACTTATACCTGTGACTAAAACTGCGGGGGCGGCTGTTCAGGGGGAAGGAGGGGAAACATCTAGGGGTGCCTGGGGCCAGTGGACTGCGGCTGCTGCCAGGGGCTGCCCGAGCAGTGGCTGGTGTGGCTGTCCCCAGGACCACCCAGCACACGCCGAATGCTGCAGAAGTCACGGAGGTTGCAGAAAGTAATGGAATCTGTGACTTCCATGACCTCCGTGACACACACGGAGCCCTAGTTACAGTTTGTCATTGCCTGACCATTACAGTCTGTCAAATAGAGAGAGGAGGCAGAAAGCTAGTGATCTTATTCAGTGTCTGAGATTCTCATTGTGTTTAAGGCTATCAGAATTGGATTCTTTTCCAGATATATTCTAAGTGAAATGTTGTTCTGTTTTATTTACACATGCTAATATGCAGTGCATCTTAAAATATCTTTATTCTTTTATTGTAGCCTTCCTTGTGTTGAATATTTGGAATGTGATCTGGGACAGATGGAGTTTACACCACCTGGATGTGTCTCCTTAATTAATGTGTCAGAGCCATGTCTTGGTATGTATTTTGCTATATTCTCATCACCAGAAATATATAAATATATTTATTCTCTAAAGGTACTGTGCAGGATTCTCACTCCTGTGTCTTAACAGAACCATATTAACTCTACTCACAGTTCAAAAAACATTGTAAGTGAAGGAGGCCTGCCAATCTTGTGGTAAGGAGCTAAGACCCGGGAGTGAAATCCTCCAAGGTGCTATCTCTAGGAAATCAGAACTACCAGGCAAGTTATTCTCCCTTCTTGGTTTTTACATATTTTATGGGAGTGGGTGGCGAGGGTGATCTTTTCTATATGCTGTTGGCCTGGGATATAGCAGACCTGAGTTAGTTTTCACTCTCTGCCACAGACTTCACATGACACCTTGGGCAAATCATTTAATCTCTCTGCTTCAGTTCTCCATCTGTGAAAGTGGGAATAATACTTGCATACCTCACTGAAACTTTAGGATAAGTTTATTAATGTTTTTGAGATATGCAGATAGAGATGTGGGTCAAAGAAGTATGCATTTTTAAAGGTAAAAGGCCCTAGAACTTACTGGGGCTTGTGTTTGAAACTTTTTTTTTTTAACTTCTCACCCTGGTTTTAAATTGTAAATTTGTTAAGCTTGGGGTGGGGAAAAAAGGGAAGAATATTGTAAGTTTTGAAAAATCATAAGTAGAAAACCTGTTAGTAGTTATGGCCTTGGGTGTTTCCAAAGAGGTTCCCAGCCACCAAATGGTGTGGTCTAGTTTTTGGATCAGCTGTTTGCCTTGGGCTGCTCTGTCATCATGGAGGGAAAAAACTAATGTATTTACACTACTAAATTGTAATGCACACAGTCCTTTTGTTGTTCCAATTTAGTGTTCCTTTTTTACTTCCTGACCAAAAACTGCTACCCTGCTCAAATTGTCTTCTAGAATAGTAGTTAATCTAAATAAATTGATAAACTCATACGTTTAAGAATTGTATAGTTCCATACCACATTAGTGGATTTATCAGGTTTCTGACACTCAGACATTGAGACTGATTGGCTTTGACTGTATACTCAGAATTGAAAGGAAATGATCTGCAGGGCAGAGGAAGGGTTCATTGGAGCAAGTGGAGAAAATCTTAAAGTACAAGCCTTTCCAAAAAAGGTGAAACAACTGGATACAAATTGAGGAGGAAGAACTTCCATCAGTACAGAAAGGGATTGAGCATGTGTGCTTCAGGAGTTTTGGGGGTTTTGCTAACTCTTTATGGCCGCTTTCTTTGAATTACTGAAACTCCCAAGTATTTACTGTTAATCTTCAGTGTGCCTTTTTTCAGGTCCACCATTCACTCATCAGCGAATGCCACGTAAAATGGTGTACTATGGAGAAACTAGTTGTGATCAGGATACAGAAAGATATATCGACACAGTGAAGTATGTGTTTAACTCCTACAAGAAAGAACTGCCTTTGGTCATCAATACAATGGGATGGGTGAAAGGTAAACCAGCATACATCTAATCTTTGGAGATGCATTAGAAGATTAATGCTATATCTTAACAGTATACATGCCATGATACACATTTTGTAACTATTCTGAGACTGTGAAATATGACTCTAATTCTGTGTGAGTTTATTGTACGTCTCTAACAACCATTGAGAGACACTCCTGAGTCTCTAATAACCAAGGTTCAGATCTGCAAGATGCTTACCTGGTGTGACTGCACTACCTTCTGCAAACTGTGTGTTCTCTCTCCCTCCCCCCATTCCCAAAGGTGTTGGATTGCTGCTTCTGATAGATATCATTCGACTGCTGGCACCCAGTCACATTGTTCAGATCAGCGTGGAAGACTTTAAGGATATGCCTCGCTTTACCCCAGAATATATTAATCTTGCTGCTGGCCTACATACAAAAGGCAAACTACAGGGCAAGTGTAAGAGCATGGATGTGAGTGGAATGGAGGATTGGAAGCAGTATGAAGGAGAAAGCGACTTTCAAACATCGACTACAGGACATAAATTGCTGTGCGTACAACCAAAATTCCCTGGAGCAGGGAATGCTGGTGAAGCGTAAGTACAAAAGCCGCTGCTTGTGCCATGGAGTAGTGTGTTTCCAGCAGTTTGTTTGCATTTCAGCGTGTCATTCACAGTTACTAAATTTTGAAAGTAAATGCACAATGCAGAGCTCTCTATCTGATGTTACCTTCACAGAGCCGTACTTGTATCTGTTCCGGTACTTGTATGACACGCTCATCGTAGTGTTGAAGCATCAAAAGTAGCTACATGGAGAAGAGATTTGATAGTAGATGACTCTTTAATCTGGTGGAAAAAGGCATAACAAAACCCAGTGGTTGGAAATGGGCACTAGACAAATTCAGACAAGATACCACATTTTTAACAGTGAGGATAATTAACAATGCTAACAACTTACCTAGGGATGTGATGGATTTGTCATCACTTGACATCTTTAAATCAAGACTAGAATCTCTCTAGCTATCCATAGCTTAAACAGAAGTTGTGGCTGTCATGCAGAATTAATTGGCATGGTTCTGTGGCATGTTTTATGCAGATCAGATTAGATTATCATAATGGTCTCTTTTGGTTTTAAAATCCATTAAGTGGGCACACTTTTTGTGTACTTTCTAATATTTTTTTCAAAAATGTTATTTAAAACCTTGGAATAACTACTAATAATTTTGATAGTTTGATTTTGAAAAATATCAAACTAAATTGTTTTCATGAAAAACGAAAACATTGACAGTATTGCCAATTTTTTTTTTGGTGCAAAAAGTCCATTTCAAAAGCCATTTTTGGATGAAAAACTTGTTTTGAAATATTTGATCCTGTTCTGCTTATCAGTGCATGAGAGAAGTGCAAGGCTGAATGGCAGCCTTGTGTATCTGGAACAAGGCAATCACCCCTTCGCTAGTGATTTAACAGAGGACTGCAGTTATGGCAAAGTAAAGCCTTTTGCTTTGCTGAAACTATTTAATAGCCATGCGGTACTAAGTTCCCTGTAAGCTGCGCAGCTGCATAGCAGCCTATTAAGTGCCACACAGGCGCTCCGGGAACCCCCCTGGCCAGGATCTGCCGTGGAAGGGCATCCCAACCCAGCCCTGGACCTGCTGCAGCCAGGGGAGAGGTGCCTATCTCGCGACCCCAGCACCGGAGCTGCCGCAACAGGGAGGGGCGCCTTTCCCCCCCAGCCCAGGTGCTGCTATGGGGAGAGAGCTGGGGGAGTCCTCTCTCCTTGCTGTAGCCCCGGGGCAGCCTGCACCCCAAACCCCCCAGAGCTTGCACCCCAACCCTCTCCCTCAGCCCTGAGCCCCTCCATCCCTGGTCCCTCCAAAGAGCCTGTACCCTCAGCTGGAGCCCTCACACCCCTGCACCCCACCCCTCTGCCCCAGCCCTGAGCCCCCTCTAGGGTGACCAGACGTCCCGATTTTATCGGGACTGTCCCGATATTTGCTTGTTTGTCCCGCGTCCCGACTGATGTTCGGTCGGGACACTGGACAAACAAGCAATTTTGCCCTCCGCGCCGACGCACAGGCGGAGCCCGGAGGGGCTCTTGCGCCCCCGCCCCGACTCCGCCCTCTTCCTCCCCCTATTAGATCCCTCCCCAAATCCCCACCCCCGCCCCACCCCCTCACTGCCCCGTTGGATCCTAAGCCGGGCCTGGGGAGGAGACGCCCCTGTGCAACAGCCTGGGCACATGGCCCATGGCCGGCCAGGGCCGGGAGACCTGCACCCCTCAGAAGCAGTGCAAAGGCTCGGGGGAGTCAGGGGTAACAGAGGAGCTGAGGGAGAGGGAAGTAAATTGCTGGGAAGGAGCCTGGGTGTTGGGTATGGGTGGGAAAAGTATGGAACAGGTTTTTGGCAAGGCGGGGAGAGATTGTTAGGAAGCTTCCCCCATGCAGACCCTGGCTGACCCCTAGCTTCACCCATTCAGTCAGATACATTGCCCTTGTCCCCATGTGTCCTTGCACCCCCATGTGTCCTTGCACTCCCTGTCCACATGTGTTCCTCCACCCCCATTCAGACACCCACTGCCCCAATCCCCGTGTGGCCCTGCACCCCCTTCCCATGGCTCTCTGTGTCTCTGTACCCCCTCCCCTATCCCAGTGTATTTCTGTATCCCCCACTCAGCTGCCTTCTGTCCCTATGTAGCTCTGCACTCCTTCCCCCATCACCATATGGCCCTGCACCTCCGTCCTCCCCTGTGGCCCTGTGCCTCCACTTCCCATTCAGTCCCTGCCCCAGTCTGTCCTCCCTCACTAGCCCTTGTGAGCCCCTGTCTGACCCTGGCCTGACAGGTGCTGTGACGAAGGGAGCTCTTTTTCTTCCCTAGCTGGCTAGGAGCTGCTGCTGTGTTCTATCGTCACAGTGGCCTCTGGTGGGCAAAAGGCAGAACTGCACAAGTTATTTTCTGCTGGGAGCTGCTGCTGTTCTTGTGCTGCAGCACCTTCGGGTGGGCAAAAGGCAGAACTGCAGCAACATTTTGGCAGAAGCTTTTTTCTGCATAAAAATATGTACAGCTCATTAATTATGCACACACGCAGTAGCCCATAATTCCCTCAGGAGTATTTAAAGCTGTGGACAGGAAGAAGCCCTGAAGCCTCTCAATATGCCTTTTAGCTACCATGGTTTAAGGGCAAACTTGAATAGCCGATATTTATCTAAAGATTGCGTCAGGAACTGCCTCTCCTTGGCTCTCATCCTATCACATGCTTCCCATTTCTCTGATATTGGGGATGTGCATAGGGTGACCAGATGTCTCGATTTTATAGGGACAGTCTCGATTTTTTTTAGTCTTTTTCTTATATAGGCTCCTATTACCCCCTCCCACCCCATCCCAATTTTTCACATTTGCTGTCTGGTCACCCTAGATGTGCATGGGTGTTTGACTTGGCTCCACAGAAACCTTCATTAAAGAACTGTTTGATAAAGCGTGACTCTCTTCTCCCAATTGGCTAATGGAAAAGTCTCCTGGCTATCAGGACTGGAGAAGAGAGCCAGAATCTAAAAAGTGACTGCTGCCTAAAGTAAGCAGCCTTACAACATCATCCTGCAACTGAACCGTGGAATCTCAGAACCACCAGGTTAATAAAACATAGCTCTAAATAGGTCTGAACAACAGAAATTTAAAAATAAACCTTCTAAAATATTGAATATAACAAGTATCACACTGCAAATTCTGAAATGTCTGAGTAAGTGTTTATGTTCGAACTGGAGCGTGACAGTTTTTCATCTCTGCATCATTTGTTTGCTTATTTTTCCAGACGGGTCCATAGCAGTATCCTCCGGGATATGGCAATGTTAGGTTACCTTGGCCAGCTTCAGCCTCTGGAAACAAGATCAGTACGTCCTTTACACAGTCTGGTTCCCTATCAGGTAACTTAAGCTTTTTGAAAGAATTGAAGATGCTGTTTTGATGACTGGATTCAGAAGGTTGATTGTTAGTAATCTAGATTACTACACTTCTACCCCGATATAATGCAACCCGATATAACATGAATTCGGATATAACGCGGTAAAGCAGTGCTCCAGGGGGGCGGGGCTGCACACTCCGGCAGATCAAAGCAAGTTCGATATAATGCGGTTTCACCTATAACGTGGTAAGATTTTTTGGCTCCCGAGGACAGCGTTATATCGGGGTAGAGATGTATATTCTAAATGTTTTACGGAACTGTCAACAAAAAGATCCTGTCTGAATGTTAGGAACAGTAATAACCTACTTGTAAAACATATCTCTCAGGCTAACATTTATGCCAGCACTCCCTGAAATGTATATAGCAAGTATTTTGCGTGTCTCTTGGTCAGCCATTTGTGATTATAGTATTGTGTTGTCAGTAATGTAGGTAGGTACACAGCGCACAGCAGATTTCAGTTTGTGTACAGTTATGGCTACAACAACACTGCATATAGTAATGATGACAGAAATAACTACAATTATGTGTCTATTGCAATTCAGAACTAAATTCAAGTTGAACTAATGATCCGGGCTTATTTTCTAGGTACCTTTCAATGCGGTTGCGCTCAGGGTTATTCACACTGATGTTGCTCCTACACACATCCTGTATTCAGTAAATGCCAGCTGGGTCGGTCTCTGCAGGATATTGGATGAGGTCAGATGTCCGACTGATGGGCCAGTCTTGCTTACACAGACACCAGTCTGTGATTGCTTGGGCTTCGGTGAGTGAATCCCGGGCAGACTTTAGCATTGCTTAAACTAAATTGCCCCTTCTGATCATATGTTGAGTCTGCAGCATAAAGGAGTCATCTGTTTTAATGTTTTAATCACTCTTTCAAAGGTAACTTGAAAAATAGCAGTAGAGTAAAAGAATAAACATCTGCTTCTTCTCTACGGGTTTTGTTTTCCATTATAATCTTTGTTTGTGAGCCCTCTGTCTTAGTGACTAGTGGCAATAGCTACAGTTAAGGTTGCAAAACAGTTTCCATTGTAGTCTCTTCTTTGCATTTATTCATAAGTTGATGCATTATTTTCCTTCGGGTTCAGATATTTAAGATCAACTTCAGGAAGTTGTGCTCAAATCCATTCAGCTGTCTCAACCGGTGTGGATTGGGGTAAAATGTTCTTATTGTAGGGGGGGAAAATAAGCACGCTTCTCTGAACAGGGCTACAGCAAAAGTCGCCTGAAGTCTGAATTTTACCATGGGCCTAATCCTCACTGAGCACTCATCTCTGCTTAATTTGAAAAAAGTCTGGTTTTGATGCAACAATTCTCAGTTGCTTTCTATATCACGAGCATTCAGGGTTCCCTGGAGCTCTGCAGCATAGCCACAAACAAGGAGTGTGTGTGTGTGTGTGTACTGTGGGGGGGGGTTTCCGAACAGTTGAAGCAATGTTAAAGTCACACAGGGAAAATCAGTCCAGAAGTGCAAAGTAGAGTTCCTCTGCAACTTTAACTTGACTGCTTTGTGCACATATTTTTCTCTTTACAAAAGTTTTATTTTAATATACATTTAATGACAAATACCATTTTATCACAAACCATAGCAGGATGTGTTGCTGTTGGAATCTAAATATTTGCATTGCCTCTAATGACTTTTAGCTATACAACTTCAGCATTGCATCAATGTGTGTTTGCACATCTGTTTTCAAAACACACAGCAATTTTACTTGCAAATCTGAAGATTCTGTTGCTGCTCCTGGAAAGAACTAGCCTGGAGTTGACATCTGGGGTATTGGGGTTTTTCATGACCAAAAGGGGATGGAGGGTAGGAGAGACAAATCACAAGAGTAGCAAGAGAATTGTATTTCAGCCTCTGTCTAGAGCATGATTCCTGCTTAAACAAACATTACTTTAAGAAATTACCAGCCCGTGCAAAGAATTTCAACTGTGCAGTGATTGTGCACCCTGCAGTAGTTCAGAGGATTTAAGACTGAACTGTAAATATATTTTAAAGGAATTATCCGAGGGGTTGACATGGAGAGGAAGCTTTACCATATTCTGACTCCAGTACCTCCAGAAAACTTAAGACTTGTAAACAGTCTGCTGCTGGGAACTATCACCATTCCAGATTGTGTCTTTACAAACCAGGTAAGGGTGACTTATGAAGATCTTCAAACAGCTTCTACCTGTACAGCAGGGTGACATGTATTTTAATTAGAAGATATAAAATCTATTTCTTGTATTAAATCAGCTATATTATAAGGCATGTGTGAGCTGGGAGGCTTATGGGTATTAGCTGCTGGTTAGGGCTCCAAGATGGGTACGTTCTGTATTAAGTATATGAGCTTGTTAAATGCACGCTTGCTCTCTCTCACGCTCTCTCTCTCAAAAACTAATTAAGTGGCGATGTCTATTTTCAATATTAAACTTACTTTTTAAAATCTTGTGTGTTGTAGTACATGATTCTTAGAGCTGCCCAGTGGTAAACTGCTAAATTCTGTCAGTCTGCAGAAATGAAATGGAACAAAGTAGTGTTCAGACTGGCAGTGTCTTTCAGTTTGTCTTTGTGTTTCAGCAGGGAACTGAAGGGGAGATCCCCTATGTGACATCTGAATACAATTATGACATTTCGGGAGCTGGGAAGTTGAAAATGAAGAAGCACCTCAAGAGAAGAGAACACAGTAGATCATAAGCTCCGTTTAAAGCCTTGTGAGAGAATGAATCACAGGGTTTGTTTCATAATAAGGGGCCAGGGAGCTTCCCAGAGAACTTGGCACATTCTTGGAACCAACAAAGGCCCCACAGAACTGTGAGGAAGAGCATTTATCATCCAGTGCAAACTGTGTAGTGCTTACCTGCTAACTGCTGACTTTTTATACTTCCATTATGTACCTTTGTGTTTTATAGTAAACATCTATTAAAAACTTCAGTTTCAGTTTCTCTTTCAAATCCCACACTGACCCAGGTATAGCTGGGGTCACTCTGTTCCAGTTATCCTGAAGGTGATGTACTTTGAGCAAGTGTCTCCATTGTACTGGGAGCCATAGGAAGGGGATACTTTTTAAGATCTCTGGTTAATTCCAGTGTCCTGATAATCTCTACCTAATTGCTTATTTATAAATTAGTGGCATCCCAACTTTCTGAGCTCTAGTCATGGAGTCTGCAGTGACTTAACTATCCCTCTGTGGATACTAATTTTATGTCTTTTATTAAATTGGATCATTTATAATATATGGAAATATACCTATCTCCTAGAACTGGAAGGGACCCTGAAAGGTCATCGAGTCCAGCCTCCTCTAGCAGGACCAAGTACTGATTTTGCCCCAGATCCCTAAGTGGCCCCCCCCTCAAGGATTAAACTCACAACCCTGAGTTTAGCAGGCCAATGCTCAAACCACTGAGCTATCCCTCAGTTTTCTATATGAAAAACAGTAACATCTTGTAAACACTTCTGTAGATTTTCAAGGTACAGTAACTTCTCACTTAAAGTCGTCCCGGTTAATGTTTTTTTTGTTTCGTTGCTGATCAATTAGGAAACATGCTTGTTTAAAGTTGTGCAATGCTCCCTTCTAACGTCTCGCCTGCTTTGTCCACTGCTTGCAGGAAGAGCAGCCCGTTGCAGCTAGCTGGTGGGGGCTTGGAACCAGGGTGGACCGGCAGCCCCCCTATCAGCTCCCTTAAGTTTCCTGTGCTACAGCCTCCCAGCATGCTAGCAGCTGTCCCTCCCCCACTGCCATGCGCTGCTCCTGCCCTCTGCCTTGGAGCTACTCCCTGAGCCTCCTGCTTGCTGTGCGGAGGGGGAAGGGGGGGGCTAATGTCAGGGTGTCCCCCTCCCCCCTGCTCCTACACCCTGCTTACCCCTTCTTCTCCATAGAGAGACCGAGAGCGCCTGGGGGAGCAGCTGCTGTCTCAACTTCCTGATCCACTTAAAAAGACAATGCATTTAAGAGTGGGTCATCTTACTTAAAGGGGCAGTGTGCATTTCTCTCTCTCTCCCACATACAAGGTGTGTCTCTGTCTGCTGTGCTTTCTCCCCTCCCCTCCATTCCTGCTGTCTTGTAGAGTGAGAAGCTACATTAACAACGTGTTAACCCTTGAGGGCTCGGCCGAGTGCTAGTTCATCATTTAGCACGGGGTTCTCAAACTGGGGGTCGGGACCCCTCAGGGGTGACGAGGTCATTACATGGGGGGTCGTGAGCTGTCAGCCTCCACCCCAAACCTTGCTTTGCCTCCAGCATTTATAATGGTGTTAAATATATAAACAAGTATTTTTAATTTATGGAGGGGGAGGTCGCACTCAGAGGCTTGCTAGGTGAAAGGGGTCACCAGGACAAAAGTTTGAGACTCACTGATTTAGCAGCAAGGCATTCCCTGGGAAATATCCCACCCTCTTCCACCCTCTAACTTCACCACCTCAACCAAGCTGCACAATCATCATAGCTGTGAACAGTATTAAATTGTTTGTTTAAAACATATACTGTGTGTGTGTGTGTGTGTGTGTATGTATATAACTTTTTGTCTGGTGAAAAAAATTTCCCTGGAACCTAACTCCCCCTCCACCCCCCATTTACATTCATTCTTATGGGGAAATTGGATTCGCTTAACATCATTTCGCTTAGTCGCATTTTTCAGGAACAGCACTACAACGTTAAGTGAGGAGTCACTGTACTGTGTATAACTTTCCAAATAGGGCCACTAGAGGGAGTCGGGTCACTTGTCAAATGTGGCCTTGAATTGTCATAGCTAAAGCTATATGAGATTGAGATGGCACTTAGTGGTGGGTGATATAGAAAACCCTAATGGGGAGAGAAGTGACTAATAGACTTCATCTAAGCTTGCTAAGTGTGTAGACAGCTTGTGTCTCCAATCCAGTGAAACTCCAGGATAAAGCTGGAGCTGTTCTGTTGGCAATAGGCAATGTCAATAGACTTACTGCTTCTAGAATACTATTGAGAAAATGCTCTGGTTAACGATAACATTTATCTTGGTTTGTTCTGTTTTTGATGCTTGGATCTTATTTTTACTTAAGCCTGAAAGTATCCATATTTTGGGGAGAGATTTGATTCTTACTGCATCTAACTACCCACATCTTTCTAAATCAACTGGTGATGTTGGAGGCTAAAATGTTAATGGAATAGGGATAAACTTTTGATGTACATGTACCACTAGCAATAACAACATTGTCCTGCTAAGTTCTGCTTCCTCTGAGAAGTGCTGGACCATGGGCAATTAGTGGAATATGATATGGTTTGGAGGTAGAGTAAATATTTCATAGTCCTCAGTTTGAGGTGCTAATTCTTTCAGATTGTTGAGTAAAGAGTTGGTTACAGTAGACTTAAAAGCTTAAATGCTGGCTAATAACTTGTCATCTCACTTTGAAGAGCTGTTTACTGGATCCAGAAATAGTGTTTAAGGAACAATCTTTGGGAAATGGGCTCTTAATTTGTCTACACTAAAAAAATTACTTACGGCTTTCGACTGCAGCTTTTCAAAAGGTTCTGAAGACAGGTTGGCCCTATCTACTTCTGCAGTGAAGCTGTTTTTAGGACTGGTTTGGTTTAAACCTGTTTGCAACACTAGTAAACTTCCCAGTGCACAAGCCACAGTCTCCTCCTCACTCCTGGTTCGGTGTTTGGGAAGCATGGAGGCAATACATCGATTATAGGAGGGGAGTGTGGGCAATAGCAGGGGACTGAACTTGATGACCCAAGAGGTGCCTTCCAGGCCTATGTGACCCCAGTGAGACTAAGTTGTCTTTCTGAGAAGCAAAATCTGGAATCTTTGGGACTTGTATCCTATTTGCAAACTTCTTGACTCAGTTTACACCTAGGCTCTTAAAGGAGGAAGGATGCAGTATTGTCGGGAGTTTCAGGTTCTCGGGCCGTGATAACAAAGCAGCTATGAATGAGCCAAGAAATGCTTTTATCTAGTTCTTTAGGAGATTCACATATGCCAGTAACACGTCAGAAACGGGTATGTACCTGGGAATGAAATAGGGATTGATTTTATTGGAAAAAATGGATCCCAAAAGGGCCTGGCACAGTTTGTGCTGCACTGCTGCCTGCTAAAGAGTTAAAGCTTTAACTTAATCCGGTCTTAATTCTCCCCATATGGCTGGGTCTGGCAGTACAGGAAAGACTTGGATGACAAACTAGCCTGAACAGTGGCTAAAATAAATATGGGGGCCATCTGTGCAGCAAGGGGGAAAAAACTCTTCTGTGAAGTATAGGGCCTCCTCAGAGCGACCCTGCCAAGTTAAAGGTATATCCAAGGCTTGCTAGCAAAACAAGGGCAAGCGGGGGAGCAGAAAGGAAACAAACTTGCAGTTGTGAAAGAGACGTCTGCTCTGTGTCTGTGACATCAGAACTGAATGAGTCTCATGTCTGAATGGAGGGAGGGTGGAACAAGGGGCACTGTGCGGCTTCTCTGCCTCAGAGCAGCTGGGTTGCTGTGGCAACCCATCCTACTGCTGTTGTGATGCTCAGTGGCCTGTGGTTTGGGTTTTTGTAAGGGGCTGGGGCTCTGCTTCAGTGGAGGATGAAAATATCCGGGGGGAGCAGGTTTGGCAAAGTTCAGCTGCGAAATGTCAAATCCTCCCCACCGGGCAAGTGGTGAGAGGCTGTGCGGTCTGGAGGCTGGTGGCGGCTGAGCTGCAGAGGAGGAGAGAAGGGTGTGGGGAGGGGGCGTTACAACTGATGGAGAAGGGAAATAAGGAAACCCAAATGAGAAGGCAAGTGCGCGGCTCTGAGCAGCCGACACTAAAATATACAGCACCCGAGGGGCTCCAGGTCTGGGAAGAAACGAACTGGCAGAGGCCAAACACGTGTTGCTTTTCGTGTCAGTGGAGCAGCTCAAGAAAGCAAGCTCTCCAGCGTGGGTTGGGGAGGAGAGCAGTGGAGTGAACTTTCCCTGCAGTGAGCAGATCCCTGAGCAGCTCTCTAGGCATCCGCTCTGCCTCGAGGAGTCTGTTGTGTGCAATACCCCTTAACTATAGTAACTGGGGTCCTTTCTCCTGCAGGAACGTGCAGCCAGGGTCCCCTGCTGCCCCGCCACACGCTGAAGACTATGAACTCAGTCTTGACCAAGTATGGTTCCCCCCCTCGGAGCTGGCTCAATCTACGCCTGGGGATGAGTGAGTAAATTTTCTTCTGCACCAAAAACCAAAGCTCCGCATACGCTCCGTGGGAGCAGCACAAGGCAGGGAGCTGCCATTCTCAGTACTACTCAGCTCAGGACAGAGGGGAACTAATCAGTGAGCTGCTCTGCTTTCTAACGGCTTCTAATAGCTCAATTGGCATCTCACATGCGGTTTTCTCCAGAGGTGTGCTTGTTAATCGGTGTGGTAATGAGTTAATGGTGTAGGAGCTGAGAGCTTTGCAGAGCTTCAGAGGACTGAGAGGGAATTAGCACTGATGTGCTAATGAGAAGGTCTGGCTCTAAATTGTGGAGAACTTTTGCAGTGGGAAGGAGGGGAGCGGAGACAGCTGGTTTCGTTGCCATTCTTAGGGAGAGAGCAAAGCAAACCATAATGGTTGGTGCTTAAAGGCAGGTGTTGCCTTGTCAATGGGCAGTGCTATACAGCTCAGTGGAAGAGCTGAATCCCCAGCCACCCCAGTATATGGCCCTGTGTCCGCACGCCAAGGGAAATCCATGCAAAGGAACAAGGGGGAAAGCTGTGAGATTTGGGAGCCTTTGTAATATATGCATCCGCAGAAGTGGGCTGTAGTCCACGAAAGCTTATGCTCTAATAAATTTGTTAGTCTCTAAGGTGCCACAAGTACTCCTGTTCTTTTTACGGATACAGACTAACATGGCTGCTACTCTGAAATTTGTAATATAGAACATCTTTCAAATTCTCTTGGCTCATCTCCTGAATGACCTTGGACTACCTAAAATGCTACAGCCTTCTCAAATAATGCATGCGCAGTGCATAAGGAACTGGGCCTTATCCTGCGTGAGCACAAGCCAAATGGTGGCCCTCAAGGAAAGGTTGGGGCTGGTGTATCGTTTTCACTGATGATATATCTTGCTGGAGGGTCTCATTCTTTGCAGGAGTGGCAGTTCCATCTGCCTTTAGCAGGTCAGAAACTTTGACACTCTTTGGATTCAGGGCAGGGATAGCAAGTCAGAGAGAATCACAATAGCAGTAGGGTGAATAATTGACAGAAGCTCACTTCTGTTGTTCAGATGGCCTGGTTAGTTCTATCCTTGCGTGCACTTTACCAACCTGTTTTGTGTTTAAAAGTTCTAGGAAAGCACAGACTTTCAGACCTCTTCATGTGCAAACGTTGCAAGTGGCATTTTGATCAGTGAAGTGTTTGTGGGGCATGCTTGGACCTTCACGAACCCACTGCATGTTAATGTTTCCTTCATTGATGAAAGGGCTACCTGGAGCAAACCTGTTTGAACAGATCTGCAGATCCCTCTCACCTACCTATTCATTGGGATGTTCATCCTTGCCCATCCGACTGGGAACACACATGAAATGTGACATACAAATGTACTGAGCGGTCTCCTGAAGCCATGCAACAATTGGGGCAGCACTAAGGTTAGTTATTTGACTTGTCATCCCAGGGGTTCCTTCTACACAGCCTGGAGAGCGGTGTCCAATGCAATACTTCTTCAAAATGCCCTTTGGATAGAGGTCTTTGAGTCATGGTGGGGTTTTCTCTACAACCCAGGCCTGACCATAGATTTGGGATACACAGGCTTTTGGCTAAGCTAATGGTATGGGATCTAATTGTGTATATAAAATGTTTTCCTGCACTAAGAACAGGTTGACCCCTTTTCGACCTGCTGCTTCCCCCTTGATGGCCTTTTTATTGAGGCCATTGTTTCAGATTTGGTGCCAGATGGCTAAGGGATAGATGGAGCCACATACATACTTTCTGTATCAAAATGAGGAAACCTTTCAGTCTCAGAAGCCCCCTGAGCTGGTGTAGCTAAAACCTAGCTTCTGCAGTTGCTCTTGTAGGCACCTCCCTTTTGTTCTTACACTAATGCTGGAATTATCTGCATTTTAAAAGTCTTCTCCATGAATGATTGTGCCCTCCCGTCACACACTGTGTTCCACATCTGGGCTATGGCAAGGTGAGATGTCATGCAAGTACCATGTTGGTCACATCTGCTTTCGTGACTCTGTATTTTTGATGTAAATAACTTCCAACAATAAGGGAGGGAATCCCAGTTTGTTGGGAACACAGGGAGCTTTGGGGCTAAAATGAGAGGCAGTTCAGAGGTGTGGTCTTCCGTGATGCCTCTTATTCTTGGAATCCCCTCCCTTGCTAAGCCACCTCCCAGGCCCTTCTAACAATGCACTAATGCTGCCTCATCTCTCAGAAGTGAGGGAGGAGGGAAGATACCTTACAAGCCAGGGAACTTCCAAGACCTGCACAGCTCTGACTGAGTGGCCACCTGATCATCTTGTCACTCTTGTTTTTCCTCTTCTGAGACCTGTCTCTCCTCTTCTCCCGTGTTGTGTTGTGAGCTGAGACGTTAAGTTCTTTGGTGCAAGGGCCACATCGTAACTTGCTCTGTGAAATACCCCAGGCAGAAAATAAGTCTCTGATATTTGATTCTTAATACTGAATAATGGGCTGTGAACTTGTGGGGAGGGGAATTCAGCCCACATGGACAGAGGGGAGCATCATCAATCCCAGGGTGGATAAAAAGAGATTTAAAACGTGATTTTTAATACATTTTTCTTTAAAAATAACCCTGTTCAAAACTAAATCTGAAATTATTGCAACTTGTGTTAGGGTTTCATCTTAACATAATCCATTAAAGCTGTTTAAATAAAAAGAACATGCTGCATCAATGAGCCCTCCTCAAATGTTAAGGGGTTAAAGGTTGGTGTTTTTTAGGGGGGTATTAACGGGAAACCCTCTTTAACTTTTGAGGTCAACTCAAGCTTTATAAAGTACTGCATTAGGTATCTAGAGGTATCTAGAGTTGTCACGGAGTCCCCTGGCGATGCTCTGGAACTGCTCCCCACAAAGCCAGTCAGGACTTTGGGGAGCCTCCTCTCCCTCGGAGCAGACCGTTTTCAGGGCAAGAAGCTCACACGGCTTCACCTCCTGGGTGTCTCCTGGGAGCATTCAGCATATGCCCCCTCCGTGCACTTCCCACAGCGAGTCCGCCCAGGCGGGGTCCTGGGGAAGCCAAAGGGTTCTGCACCCCCCACTTCGCAGTCAGACGTGACTCTCAGCCAGCCAGTAAAACAGAGGTTTATTAGACGACAGGAACACGGTCTAAAACAGAGCTTGTAGGTCCAGCGAATGGGACCCCTCCGCCGGGTCCATTCTGGGGCCCAGCGAGGCAGACCCCCGTCTGCCCTCCTTTCCAGTCCCTAGCTAGCTTCAAACTCCCGTCCAGCCCCTCCTTCTCTGGGCTTTGTCTCTTTCCCAGGCCGGGAGGTCACCTGATCCCTTTGTCTCCAACACCTTCAGTTGGCACCTTTGCAGAGGTGGGGCCCAGGCTATCAGTTGCTAGGAGACAGTGTCGGGCATTTATGTACACTGGCCCTTTGCTCTGCAGCAACCATACACGCTTATCCCACCACCTAGATACTTAAGAACTGCATAGGGGAAACTGAGGAAAACATTAAGAACAGTCCCACTTCGTCACAAGAGTGGCGTTGTTTTTAGTCTTCAAAATGGAGCAAATGCTGCTATTTACCTTTTTTCCAAATGAATGTACTGTACTTAGTTTCTGTTGGCAATTTATCTTCAGTCCCTAAGTCTCTCAGCACATTCTGAGCATAATGGATGGAACTAATTTCCAACCCTGGAACCTAAAGCCTTTCTTCGCAGGGCTGCTTCATGCCCATTAGCCTGATTCATGCTCTGTAATAATGTTCCTAGGTTGTTTTTAAGGAATCCTCCAGGCCAGACAGACTGCCCTTCATGGCTCCATAGCAGCTGCCCTGGAGTTCCCTGCAGCTTTCTGTGAGGGGTGTTCCAGGGAGACCTTAAAGAAAACAACAAAACCCAGGCCCTTTTCTTTCAGTGGCAGAAAGTGATCTGTGTCTCAGATAGCGGTAACAGCAGTCTGCAGGTGTGACTCTTACCGACCATGGGGTGAGGGAATCCCAAGGTCTTGCCTACTCTTTGTGGATGGTCACTGTTGTAGGGCACTGTAAAAGGAGGGGTTTGTTCCAGTGACTTCAGCCAAAATGACAGGTTTCAGAGTAACAGCCGTGTTAGTCTGTATCCGCAAAAAGAACAGGAGTACTTGTGGCACCTTAGTCTCTAAGGTGCCACAAGTACTCCTGTTCTTCTTTTTGCGGATACAGACTAACACGGCTGTTACTCTGAAACCTGTCATTATGCAAGGCACTGCATTTAGCCGTATGGAATGGAAATCCATCAACCTCATGAAAAAACTCGTTATGCTCTAATAAATTTGTTAGTCTCTAAGGTGCCACAAGTACTCCTGTTCTTCTTTTTTCAGCCAAAATATCGCTTCCTGCCCTTGGCATGTAGCAGGTGTGGTGTCTGGTCAGCTGTCTGTGTTTCTGTTTTAACTCAGTCACTTTCAGTTGCTTGTAACTTTGCCAGGCTTGGTCTCTCCCCAATGTAACTTAAAAAAAAGTGAGCATCAGGAGCGTGAAAAAACTCTCCCCATTTATATAGATATAAATATTCTTACATTAGTAACGGCTTTAGTACCAAAACTGCTGGGCGGAGAAAGGCACTTGGCAAGGAAATAACCCCTAATAATAGTCTGCAGCTTAGCTGTGCAGTGGAAAATGGAATGAAGGCACATGGTGTGTGAGGCCATAATTCCATATAGGGCTTCTCTCCTTGATGGAAGTTGAGTCTTGTAACTTTCTATTGCATGTTTCATTGGCATCACTGTGTCTGGAATAGTAAATGATGGAATTATATGCAGTCGCCTACAGATGTTAGCGTCTAGGTAAGGGCCTCCCTCATGCTTGGGATAAATAGTATTGCTTATGAAACCTGAGACCCAGTGTTGCGTGTGGATAATCTCTGCAATGTATGAATCCCGGATGTGTATGTTTTGATGGTGAGGCCATGGAATAGCATTAGAACGTTGGACTGCTCCTTGTTTCCCAGCCCACTGGACTCTGGCGACACTCAATTTTAACTCCTTGTCCTTTCCAGGTTTTTTTTTTTTTCCAGTCCTGTATCTTGAACTTTCTTACCTGCAATTAAGTTGCTGTGTCCATTGCAACTCTGAAAACCATCAGGAACTACTAGTGGAGAAGATCTGCTAGATAATTTCATCCACCTCCCAGCCCATGCAAGAACGTTCTCTGCAGTGTAGCCACAAATGCTTTTCCATTACTGTTTCTAATTGGATTGAACAATGCGGCATCTGGCACTTTCCTTGGGGGCCTGATAGGTCCAATAAGTCTCGCAGGAAACTCTGAAAATTCAGAGCCTGGATTTTCCATTGCTTATGTCATCTCTTTGCTCCTAGTTGTATCTTCTTAGATGCACTTTAAATAATTAATAGATTCCTAGGCCAGAGAGGACCATCACGATCATCTAGTCTGACCCCCCATCCCCCCACTGGGCCCTGGAGTTTTTCTAGCATGTTGAGGGAGACCTCAGAAAGAAAAAGGTTGAGAATCCCGCTATAAGGCACGTTTTCTAATCCTTTCATTATTCTCGTGGCTCTTCTCTGAACCCTCTCCAATTATCAACATCCTTTTTGAATTGTGGATACCGGGACTGGACACAGGATTCCAGCAGCGATTGCAACAGTGCCAAATACAGAGGTAAAGTAATTTCTCCTCGAAATCTTGTCTCTCTCTCCCACAGAAGTTGGTCCATTAAATATTATCCTCATCTTGTCTCTCTAATATCCTGGGACTGACATGGCTACAGCACTACTGCGTGCTCTCGACTCCTCCAGCTTTCCCTGTTGATGCATCCCAGGATCACGTTAGCCTTTTTAGCCGTAGCGTCACATTGGGAACTCATGTTCAGCTGATTAGCCACACGCCACCACCTCAAAACTTTATCAGAGTCACTGCTTCCCAGGACAGAGGTGTCTATCTTTAAAGTATGGCCTACACTTTTTGTTTCCAGATGTATACATTTACATTTAGCCATATAGTAGAACCTTGGAGTTGCGAACAGACCCATCACCTCATTTGGAACCTGAAGTATGCATCAGGCATTAGAGACCCCAAAAAAGCAAATACTGCACAGTACAGTACTATGTTAAACGTAAAGTACTAAAAAAAAGGGAAAGTTTAAAAAAAATTGGATAAGGTAAGGAAACTGCTTGTTTCATTTAAATTAAGATGGCTAAAAGCATCATTTTTCTTCTGCATAGTAAAGTTTCAAAGCTGTATTAAATTAATGTTCAGTTGTAAACTTCTGAAAGAACCATAATGTTTTGTTCAGAGTTACGAACATTTCAGAATTATGAACAACCTTCATTCCCACAGGGTTTGTAACTCTGAGGTTCTACTGTATTAAGATGTATATTGTTTATGCCCACCTTACTAAGTGATTCCTCTCCCTTCCTCGGTGTTTATCTCCTCCGAGTTCTTGCATGCAGTAACTTTGTCTCATGTCACACAGCTTGGCTAAGGACAATGCATTTAATTCACCATATCGTTCTCCCTAAAGCATTAGCCAGCGGATATATAAGCAGAAATGCAGAGATCTTCTACTCCATATCCTTGGCATCCAAAGCTTAGAAACCCAAAACCATTCTGGACGTTGACTTATGTTAACTTGTGGTTAGTCAAGGTTAAATTTTTTTTTTTTTTAAATGCTGATGAAACAATATGAATATGCTACAGAATTACTCATTTTCCCCATTGGATGCTGTGGTGAGTACATGCAAACTCTCACGTGTGCACAGATAAAATATAGGGCTGTGTTACTGAATTAATGTTCAGTCAGGAACACACACTAGCTAGCTTGGCTGATTTGACGGTGACAGGAGTTGGTAATGGCTGCACACAATCTAGCTATTATGTAAATTTATGTGGTTTTATCCATACTCTGCCTTTGCTTAACTAAGTCCTTTTTCTTATCGGAATAAAACTCTTTCTGGTGTCTTTTTCTGTGTTCATAACAACCTGTGTTGAAAAGATGCTCGTTGCAAGGGCTGAGAAGATGACGACATTGTGCAGGTGTATATCCTCCCTGTGCACCCTGCCGCTGCTAATGCAGCAGGAGATGTGTGCGCAGTAGGCAGGGAAATGGAGAGAGCTTGCAATAATGTAACTTTCAGTCACTTAATGAACTTTACATTTTCTTTTGCACCATTTATTAATTGTAAAAAATCCCCAAAAATTAAGCCGTTGGTACCGCAGTCAGGCTCTCCATTATGTTTTGGTTCAACACATTTATAATAAAACAGGGATAGATCATTTAGAACTTTAACAACGTCTGTGGTGTAGTAAACTAATCAGTAAGTGGTGTGAAATATTTTAGCATATATTAAGCTTAGATGAGAAATAAAAGTGGATAGTGATGAAGTTTGGGCTACCTTTCTGTCAAACAGTACAGACAGAACAGCAAAGCTATTCCAAGCATGTGTTGTTTTAAAAGAAAATAGTGGAGACGCTGATAAATTATCAGACTGGAACATTCTTAGCCCATCCCACTTTTCCTCCCAGGCTTTTTCCTATTTTAGGGAGCTACAGTGTTTTTATGCGACTCAGGAATCCAGTTGCCTTACATTTCTTTTAGCTACTTAAAAATTTGGAAAAAATGAAATTTTCCCTTAGTTTATATGTGTACTTGTGTGCGTGTGTGTCTACCTTCTGTTAGCACAAACTGCAAACACCCAACAATGTTAATGTTGGGACGGAGAGAATTTTGCCAAGGAGAGACTGATGTTGTTTGCACTTGTTTCTAGGGTCCTTGTAGGAAGAATAATTTCAGTGTTATGATCTGCTTCAGGGATTTTATTTTCTTTCAGATTGTGGCGATGTTTCAAATGTTGTTCCTTAAACACTAATAGAGTAAACTTCACTCTGATCCTTTGCCAGGCAACAACCGGGAGGCACGTCGAGGTACGGGTTGGATCATTTTTTAAGGTCCCTTGCGGTGTGTTATGTTATTTCAAGGCTTTTATTTTGATTCGGGAGTTAAATTTGTAGCAGTGAGAATGGGACAGTTGATCTTTTAGCGAAACCTAGAAGTGTTTGCCCCTTCTTTAACAAGCAAAAAAAGACACAGGTTCCCACAGCTTTGCATGAAAAGATGTTTCTTGTGCAAGGTTTCTGGGGCCTGGCATAGACAAAGTGATCTCTCCTGCCAACTGCAGCCACTTTCTCTGCGGAGCCCCTTCCCCAACTTGCAGATGGCTCTCTGTGCTTGTCCTCTGGGGTGAGGGAGAGTGAACAGGAATTTACAATCATATGGTGCCGCTTTAACTAGCGGGAGGATACGTTGAAAATGAGAACTGCTATTTTATTCTTTAAATAGAATCGTCTGCTTCACCCACCCAGAGCGCATCTTGATTCCCCCTGAGGCTGCAGCCTGCAGAGCAAAGCTGCTCTCCTGCTCAGAAAAACTAACAGGAGAGGAGCAATAGGTGGGGAAGGGGCAGCGGTGCAATTAGATTTTAACTCTTGCCGGTACGGCGACTCATGGGAGGGACACAAAGGGGGGTACCAGCTAAAGGGGGGGCACTGTCCTCCCGCTGCACTGGCTCCCCCTGCCATTCGGCTGCTGTTCCTAGTAGCCAGGCCCCAGAGTCACTCCCGGATGCTGCCTGGTGCAGCACTGCACTACACCGGGCCGTGTGGCTGGAAGAGGAGAGGCTCTGGCCTTCTGGCTCTGGCCCCGCCCCTTCCTCTCCCCCCCCCCCGACCGGTGGGGGCACTTGAGCCTGGGGAGGGGCAATTGACCCTTTGTGCCCCTCCCCTCCCTCACAAAAAATGTTCCGTGACTAGAGCCCTGCACGGATACAAATTTATACCTGCGGATGCAGATATCCGCCGATAGAAATCGGTATCTGCTGAACCACAGGGCTCTCCTGGGAACCGCAGCAGCGAAAGGAGGAGAACTTGGGGCAGCCCCACACCGGCAGCTCCTCTGGCATGCCTGTACCGCCCCCAGCCCTTCCACGCAGCTGTCTTCTGGCTGGGGGCGGTACAGGCGCGCCGGAGGAGCAGCTGGTATGGGGCTGCCCAGCGGCCCCATGTTCTGCTCCTTTCGCTGCTGCGGTTCCCAGGAGAGCCCTGCGGTGTGCAGTAGATAACGAATGTCTTTCCAGTACAGCGTATTGGCAATAAATGTCTTAATGGTACAGTGTACCTGACCGTACCGGCTTACTTACACCACTGGGAAGGGAATAAAAAAGTCTGACACATTGTTTACTTGTGCACTGTTGGCAGCTTCTTGATGGTTCAGGGATGACTGGCATAGAACATCGCTGCCTCGCACTAATTGCTCCTCACAGCGTAGTGGAGGAGGAGAGGTGTGAGCTGTCAGCCTGAATCCAAAATGACTGTCAGGTGGAAACGCCAGTTCCTGTCTGTAATCGCGCTGCACTGGAAGCTGCTCCAGAATCTCTGCTCTGGGCCTGCTGCTGGCTGGAGTTCAGTTTCTGGGTGCTCATCTAGACTAACAGTTAGGGTGTGGCAAGCTGGGGTGTAAATCTGTGGCACGTTACTGGACTGGGCAGGGTGCACTAAACGTTCCCTTGTGTGCGCTGTTTCAGAGCGGAGGAGATCAGTGCGCGTTACGGAACTCTTAGTGCGCTAGAGCAGGTGCCACGTGGATAGTTAGTGCCCGGCGGGCTATTGGGAGTAGATTTACAGCCCAGCTTGCTGTGTGCTGTTTGTCTAGACAAGCCTTGACGCCATGGTCCCAGGTGGCTCAGTGTTCTCCCAAACTCCCTTTTGCTCATTTCCATCGGCTCTGTTTTGTGCTGCCTTCAGCCGTGAGTATGAGCATGGGCTGGAGTCAGGGCAATAAACTGAAGGGGCTTCCCTGGGCTGGCAGCTGGGATAGAAACAGCCCAGCCCCATGTTCAGGGTACTTCCCTCTCCCCTCAGTGTCCCCAGAGTCTCCCTCCTACTCCGTGACCCAGCTCAGCCATGGCCTCCCAGGTTTCCTTTTCAAACCAGTCTCGGGGGCCAGGCTCTCTCTGGAGAGCACGTTATTTTTCTCCACACTGATTTCCTGGCACTGCAGAGGGAGGGATAATTCAGTTATTGTTGCTGCTAACGTCAAAGCTCTTCTGGAAATCTTTGTCTTTCTGACCCTTGCAAGCACCGTAACTCGCCTTCCAGCCACTGCCCCTCCCCTATCACTCCATGGCTTCCTTGCAAATGCCTTTCAACCTTTTGTGCCCGAAACAAACCTTCTGTTTTGACTCTGGGGGTAAATTTCCGCAGCTCTTTGACCCCCTCAACTGGACAGTTTAGAAACGGCACCCCCTGTTGGCTGATTTAGTGACCCTGGCGGCATTGCTGCGGTGAGCTGCTCCACATGCCTATCAGTGCAGACACCCACAGCCGGCCCTGCCAGCCAATTCAGGCTAGGGCTGCGGGGCTGCTGTGTGGCTTCCAGGCTTGGGCAAGGGTTAACGGAGTGAAAAGCAGTAAAAACTTACTTTGGTCACTGAACTCAGCAGATAGGACTCTGAGTTCACGCACATGGAGCAAAGCTGTGGAATAAGAAGGTGCTGGGTTAGTCTTCAGAATGGACACATTTTAAAAATAATATCGAATCAGTTCTTCCACGTTTGAGAATCATTCATGTTTGTGTGAAGCTGTGCAATCTGGGCCGCTAAATCTGTCCAGGGTCCTACGGATTAAAGCCAGAGGAGGCTCAGAGCAGATACGGCTGCACTGCAAGATGCATAATTCAGAAGTTTTCCATTTTAAAAGTAATGTTGGCCTTGCTGGAGCCAGACATTCCTCTTGCAAAAGGCAAAACACTGAAGGGCCATTTGTGCTGTTCAGTTTTTGCTGGAAGTTTGGAAGAGGCCAGGGAGGTTTGACTCATGCACTTGAGCTTTGCAGTTAGGAGAGTGCTTCCTTCATCAGGTACTAGAAAATGAAGCATCTCTTTAGGGATGAATGCACCAGCTCAGGTGAAATCGGACAGGTGATTTGAACTCTTTTCTTGGTGTTTGAGAAGTTTAACACATATTCAGTGTTCAGAGCTGCATGTTCTGGCCGGAAGTTGTGCTACTGAAAGCCTGAAGGAGGCTATTGGCAAGGTTTGGAGGCTAGAGAAATTCAGGTAAACATCTGAACTTTGGGGTGCTTAATCAAAGCTTTTTGGACTTGCCGATCACTATCTGGTGTGCCATCTGGCTCTAGTATTCCAGAGAGTCCTCCAGGCCAGCTCCAAGGTGTAAGCACCCCAGGAACAGAATGGTTTCCTCCGGGCTGACCAGAAAGGAAGTGGGCCAGCACAGTGAGGTGAGCAGCAGCCTGTAATTGCATCAGGGTGTTGATTCGAAGCTACGTGCTGGTGCTCTTGGCTGCTGGGGAACTTTCTACAGTAGTGATTAGAAAAGCTTTTGCAAAACGCATATCTGAGAAAACCCTCCCCAGGCCAGCAAAGCAGCTTCCTAATCTGGTGCAAGGTGCTGTGCGGAGCCTGGGACGCTTTGCTGAACCATGCGGGAGGCGGGGACCTGACCAAGGTGGCTAAAGGCACAGACAAAGCTGGTCTTAGTGACCCAAGCACAGCTCTGCGTCTCAGTACCTTTGTCTCTTTTACTCTGACTGTCAAATCAGCCTGCTTCAGCGTGTTAGTGAACTGGCTGATGGATAAACAGACGTGGGTCCAATAAAAGCCATTACCTCCCCCACCTTGTCTTTCTAATTCCCTGGGACCAACATGGCTACAGCAGCCCTGCAAACGACGACCAATAACCTGGGAAATACATAAGCAGGTTCTGGTCAGCACCTCTTCTAGTCTGGTGAAGTAAATGGTGCCTTGGGTGGGATCTTCACAGGAGACAGATGCCCAGTTCCCTTAGCTGCCCTTGTGAATGTCAGTGCGATGCCTGGGCTGCACACGCAGTCGCACCCGTACAGACTTTTGTGTGGATGCTCTTCAATAGGTTTAAGCCGGGTTTATATTGGTTTAGCTTGTACCTGTAAAATTACAAGAGAGAGAGATCCAGAGATCCAGTTTTAAACTGATGAATGTATCTACACCGGGTCTTGCACCAGTTTAGCTATATTAGTTCTTAAACTGACTTAAAACCAGTGCAGCTGCTGTGTGTAAACGAGGCCTCAGGCTGTTCCTACCACCCAATCGGCCTAAACATCTGCTGATTCCTTGAGTATTTTTAAAACTGCTTCAGCCAAACAGTTAGTTACACAGCCAGCGCTAGTGCTGATCAGAACTTCACAACAGAAAGTCGTTCCATTGGAAAATGGTGTTTCAGCTGAACTTTCCATGGGAATGTGTTGATTTCAACAGAATTTTGTTTTGGGGAAAAAATATTGAAGCGTTTCAGTAAGTCAAAATGGAACAATTGAACTTCACTGGAATGGAGTGTGTTGATTTTTTTTTCCATTTCAAAATGTCTTTTCATTTAGAAACTTATGTTCTACATTAAAATAAAGTCAAAATCAGAAGGAAACATTTGGCTTGTATTGAAATAAAACTCTTTGACTGACCCAAAACTAACTTTTTTTTTTTTTTTTTCAAAAATTTCACCCTGCAGGAAATTCTGAATGTTCCGGGTTTTTATTCCAGTTAGAACACAAACAAACTTGAAATGCCGAGATTTCCCCAGAGAGGAAATCCCAAATTCTGACCAGCTTGACCGATCACCAGTCAGACCTAAGGTGCTAGTTCGTAAGATGTACAGTGAACAAAGCCCCTTTCTGCCCCCTCGGGGGGACACTGTCAATGAACATGGTTTCATGCAGACACACAAAGCTACAAGAATTCCTTGTTCTCTGAGCTAGTGTCTCAGAGAATTCCCTCACCGAAGCAAGCCCCTTCAGTGTCCCCTGGGGAGTTCAGGTGACACCTTTCCCTTGTTCAGCGGACTGTCTCTTCTGTTAAGTCAGGCTTGAACCTAGGCGAGAAGGACCGGGAGGAAGACTAAAGATACTTGTGTTACATTAGAGGGTGATTTCAATAGAGGTAGCCCAAAGACTTTTTTTTTTTTTAAACCACTGCAGCATTTCCCAGTAAGCTCAACCTCTGCTGTTAGAACTGCATGCATTTTCCACCAGTACCTCCCTTCTCCTGCCTTGCAGCCCTTCCGAGACTGAGGGTGTCAAGCTGGCTGTTTATTGTAGAGGATTTTGTTTAGATAGGAGAAGGGCTTACTTGAGGAAACCATGGTTTATATAATTACAAATACCAATGGAGTGTGTTTATATAACTGCAAATGTTATTGTCACCCTGGTGTCCTCTTCCTCAGTTCTTGGTTAACTCTCCACGCCCCCTCTCTCTCTTTCTCACTCAAAAAAAATCCCCCTATCCAACATTTTGTCCAGATTGTGGCTTGATGCATAAACCAGAGCCTTCATGACCATTTTCACAGCCTAGCTGTACAGGGGCTACACTAAGCATTTTGCTTTTCTTTGGAATTTTTTATTGCTTGAAAAAAACGGATGGGAAGGATCCTGGGGACTAAGGGCTCCACTTTTTGACACCTTTATAAGGGAAAGAGGTATGTTGGGGTGGCTGACAGCCACTGAGCATCCAGTTTCCTTCTGATGCTTTGATTCCAATCTTTGCCCCATTCCCCAGCCTGTCTGGTGGTAGATGACACAGCTGTCTCAGCACGACCCTCTGGCACGGCCTGTCAGGCAGAGGTCTCCAAGGACTTCAGAAATGGTAACGAGTGAAGCCTCACAACCCTCCGTATACTCACAGGCATCCCCCGTGGCAGAGCTGTGACTAGAACCCAGAAATCTGGACTTAAAGTTCGCTGCTCTAACCACGAGCCTTCACTGCTTCTCAGATTGAGCAGGAGGGGGCACAGCTGGATGTCTGGTGGTGGTGAGGGAAGAAATGCGGGCGGCAGAGTGAACTGTTGCCTTGTGATAACTGCCCTTCACTTTTTTTTTTTGTTGGCAATGGTCTCTTTCTTTTAAGCCAAGAATCGCTCTCGGCCTAGGCTGTTCTGAAGCAGATAAGAGATTAGTAGGGATGGACGGCCTTTTGCAATAGATGAATCTCTGATTCAGGGAGAAGTTCTCTTTGATGTGGACCAGTGCCTGGTGACCTTTGAAAGTTAAATAGCAAAGGATCAATTCTGCCCTTACAGACAGACTGTCCCGCATGGCTTTGGGGGGGATCAGCATGTTGATATAATATGAATAAAGGCTGCCCAGGGAGGCGTTTGTCAGTTTCCTTTTAAAGGATAATCTTGAGAGTGAGAAACAAGCATTGACCAGCACAGAGAAATACAATATCTGGCTTCCAACAGAGAATCTGCTACAGGGAATAACTTGAATGATTGGCACAGGGCCTCTCTCTGTTGCAGAAGCTAGGCCATCCTCCTCTGTGCCACATTGATGGGACAGCTCCTGGGGGTATTTATTTGGAGGAGGTGCAGCTGGGAGAGTCCTTTTCATTCAGACATGGTCTGCCAGGTGCAGCTGGCTTCAGTTTCCTTGGTGACTCCATTATGACTGTGTTCAGCCCACTGGGAACCGAATTATTGATCTGATTCAGCTGGGGTGTTTCTCTAGAAGCTCCGCTCTAGGGAAGAAGTTCTATCACCCTGTGATCCAGGACTAGCCTCACCATGGTCCCTTCTGCCCTTGCAATCTCTGGGGTAGCTGACTCTGTTCACAGGCCTGCCCTCAAGGCCAGGCCAGGAGTGTGTGTTTCTAGTTTGTAGCTCCCATGCAAGGGCACTTAGTCTTCCATCGTCTTATCTCGCTTAAATGTGGTGATTCACCTTGGTTTCTTTGCTCATGCACCCTGCCAGTGTGCTGACGGAGCAAGGACACGCTCAGCGCAGTCACTCTGATTGGAAACTGCTGAGCGTAGGATTCTTCACAATTAAGTTAAAGGTCTTGAGAAGGAGGCTGTTCCTGGGCAGGGTGTGTGTGGGTGCATTAGGCACTTTGAATTTAATACTTTCTTCTTCCTACGTGCTCACAGCTGGGTAACTCTCATCTCTCGCTCTGTCCCCTGAGAAGGACTTTGACATCATTCCTGTGAAGTAGTGATCAGTTTGACGTATTCTGCCTCCCCTCTTCTTCCTAGTTGTTTCTCCTTGTGAAACTCACCTAATCTGTAGTTTCATAGTTAACAGCTTAGCCCTTACATTGGCCACTCTTGGCCATCTGAGACTCTTTGGACTGTTGCCAGGTCTCTGTGAAGTAGAGCAGTACTGTCCTGTCATGTATCCAGCTGTGAGATTGGGGACCAAACTCCCAGGACAGGCTGTCTGCTTAACATTAGTCTTCTCTTTGGTAGGCAAATAGCCTTTGTTTGGTTAGTGCCCCTGCACTAGTAGCATAGACCTGTGGTCATCAAACTCGTATTTTGGACTAGACCTTAGAAATGGAGATCCAGTTGTGAACATTTCCCCCCTGATCCTGCATCCTCTCAGCAGTAGCCAGAAGGCTATTACGTGCTTACATCAGGCTAGGGCAGAAGAAGACAAGCTGAACACTAACTCATTGAATGCAGTGGGTGTGCCTGCTGGGGAGAGTCATAGAACCACAGGACTAGACGGGACCGCAAGGATCATCTCGTCTAACCCCCTGCCAAGATGCAGGATTTGCTGTGTCTAAACCATCCAAGAGAGATGGCTACCCAGCCTCCTTTTGAAAACCTCCAGTGAAGGAGCTTCCATGACTTCCCCAGGCGTCTGTTCCATTGTCCTGCTGTTCTTACAGTCAGGAAGTTTTTATTGAGATTTCATCTAAATCGGCTATGTTGCCGTTTGAACCCATTTCCCCTTGTCCTGCCCTCTGTGGCCAGAGAGAACAACTTTTCAACATCTTTATTATGGCAGCCTTTCAAATATTTGAAGACTGCCATCATGTCCTCCCTTATCCTCTCCTTCTCACCCCCTCTGTACTTTGTTTTTCATCTTCCTGGGTGTAGGACTTCACCTTAATTAGTTCAGGATCTTTCCATATTACTCTGCTCCTGCCTAACTCCTCCTGGTCACTTTTACTTTGGTTCTGTCTTTCTGGGCATTTGTACCCCTTGAGTTTCAGTGTTATCCAGGAATTTGAGTATGCTTGAATTTACGCAAGAGACACCCCAACCAAAGCCCTGAAGATTGGCCTAGATAATTAACAAATAGAGAACTTCAAGCTAAAAGAAAAGTTTGTGTAGTCTGCCAAGATGGATTGAATTGAGAGGGATTTGGCTCTTTTTAGTGGCTGAGTCTGTATATGGAAAATGTGGTTTGATGGAGACAAACCTACAATAAGAAGTCTGGGGCAATAAGCCAGAAATCAAGTACATTTTAAATGGAACAGTTATGCGGCATGGCTGACCAGGAAAGGGATCTGAAGGTGATTATAGAAAAATCCTCAGAAGCAGCCAGGCCATGCTATGGCGGAAGTA